>NC_047113.1:3607130-4950716 GCF_902500255.1 Thalassophryne amazonica
ACCAGTCCCAGCAGAAGACTGCCCCTCCCTGAGCCTGGTTCTGCTGGAGGTTTCTTCCTGTTAAAAGGGAGTTTTTCCTTCCCACTGTCGCCAAGTGCTTGCTCACAGGGGGTTGTTTTGACCGTTGGGGTTTTTCTGTAATTATTGTATGGCCTTGCCTTACAATATAAAGCGCCTTGGGGCAACTGTTTGTTGTGATTTGGCGCTATATAAATAAAATTGATTTGATTTGTAGTGATTCTGTCTCATCAGAATAGTAAGGCACTAATGATGTTATGATAGCATTAATTTTACTCCCAAGCAACAGTCTGAGTAGAACCAGCTATGTGGTGGTCAAGGGTCTGTAACATCATCACTTCGGTGCACCGTTACAGAAGAGTGACACACAAAATGCGTTTGAACAACATAATGTGAAAGTAGCTGAAGACAACCGGTGACTGAGTGAAAAACATTAACTGATTAACTGAGTGTGAGGACTGTACGGGAAATTATCATATACCTATAAATGATATGCCAATATGATTGGATAAAACACTAAAGAATAAATAGCAATACACCCTTTTTGCGAACGGGTAATATTTTTCATACCACCCGAGTAATCAGCCAATCCGCACAGCGGAGTGGTGCCACGATGAAGATGCGCGGTCAGAGGAACTGTGAAATACTGGTGAGTCACTATTAATAATTTCTTACATGTCCAACCTCGTAGGTTGATCGTTAAAATTAAATTCCTTAGTTCTAAAAGCCATCACAATTATTTATAGGAAAACATTCTCTTTTTTTCTACTAAGGTTTGAACTTTGAGAGTGTTTACACACGAGAGAAAAGAGAAAAAGTGTATAAAGTGTGTAGTGAGGGGTTTTACAGCCTTAAAACATCTATAATAATTGTAAAAAAAATAACGCTGACTACATTGCAGATTTCGCCTATCGCAGGTTATTTTTAGAACGTAACTCCCTTTCGTACTCCCGCATCCGTACACCTGGAGGTAGTGAGCGAAGGGAGAGCACGCACATTGTGTTCTGCGTGCATTTATCATTTATAGGTATATGATAAAATCGTTAAGTTGTTCACTAATGAATACGACTTCAGCCTCAGGGTGTATGGTTTTCTGCAGGGTGTATAAAGTCATATTCATTGGTGAACAACTTGAGAAGTGATAATATCAGACCGAGGTATAAGTACAGACCGAGCGTTAGCGAGGTACGTGAAAAAAAACCCCACAGAGATTAATCATTTGTTTATTTAATATATTTATAAAAACACACAAACTTATGGTTTCGCCGATTATGAAAGCTGCTGACGGTTTTGGGCTTGTAGTCAGACCTGTTCACTTCACTTCCATGAATAACTTGCTAACAGATGGTGCGGTCGTTAGCTAACAACAGCTTTCATGCTATGTTTTTTTTCCTGTGATGCCGTTTAGATATTAGTGCAGTATGTTCATGTCCGACTTCGTTTTCCTAATCGTGTGTTTAGCTTTCTGGTTTGTAACAAACAGGATACGTGTTTTGGACCAGTTGTCATGGTAACCGGTTGGATATGGGAAAAATATCGGCCAATCAGCACGTGCGTAGCGTCGCAGCTATATAATAAGTCCCTTTCATTTTTGAGTAAGGCTGATATGAAACTCAGAACACGTCCAATCTGCTGATACAGGTTTTCTGTCCTTCCCCTCTGACTTGTGCCAATTTAATAACCACAACGAAAGCGTGAGTTTCTGACAGCATGCAGTCTGTGAAGTCTGTGATGACTGAGTGAACACAGCTGCAACTTTCTGTCCCACGTCCCAGTGCACAGAAAATGGCAGCTGATGCATCTAAACTGCATTCCTCTCCGTCAGGGAAAGCCAACGATGGAAGTGCAACCCCACACCTCCTGTTGTGCTTCTTCCTTATATAACCGGCATCAATAAAACATCAGATGTCTACATAAAGATCACAGAAAATGCAGCTTTAAGATACCAGTACAGTCTAAGCCATGCAAATGTAGAAGTGTTCTACTTTAGTGGTATAATAATCTGTGAGCACAGAGTGTGATTTCCGTGCCACTGAGCAAAGCCTGATACCTGACAAGGCCGCAAAACGCTGCCAATGCTGTGGTAGCAGGCAGGCCGTCCAAATGGAAGAGATCGCAAAGAGAAGCCAAGATTAGACATGAGAAGAAAAAGACATGTTACCCATGGCAACAGAAGAGAGAAACATAGCTCATTTGCTCTGATTCTGAAAGGAAGGCCTGAATACACGCTCTCATTTGGAAAGAAAAAAGCCCTTTCACCAGTGGGTAAAGGGTGGAGGCTGGGGATTCCAAGTGAACATCTCAAAAGATTTTTTTTCGTTCCATTTTTTAATTAGGTACTGTACTTGTATTGCCTCCAATCTTTAGGAAAAAGTGACAACTAATTCTCTCTTTGTCACTGTACATGGATACACATTCACGCACTGGCGTTTGCAAGAATTATTCTAAGTGCGCGCATATGTACATCTGTCATTTGACTAAACTTGCATGCCAGCTCTGGTGGCTGCATTACACATGGTGGAAGGATGTTCAAACAGGAGATCCATGGAATATGGCTGGATTTTCTGTGGACAAGCTCCTTTGAGAGGTGAGATGGTAATTACTGCATAATGACATTCATGTAGGATAAAAGGTTTCCTGCATCTCATGCACTCAGAAAACACCATGTAGTATAAACCATCATCTCAAGAGCCCACACTACATGTTTACCTTTACAAATGGAGACTTTGAAATATGTGTGGATGTGTACCATTTGGTTTTTAGAGTGATATTTTCTTCTTACACAGTAATTGGCATACTGTAATACCATATGAGCAAGTGAATAAAATGCAATAACTGTAGTTGTAGGTACTTATAATGTAGTAGTAAACATTATGTATATGGACATATTTCTACTTGGGGTTTGATGAAGAGCAGAACGTAATACTCATTTACAAGATTAAATCAAACATCACAACAATCACAGTCCATCTTATAGTACACACAGTCACAACAAATATAAAATATGGGGTACCCCAGGGTCATCCTCTCGGACCTGTGTTCTTTCATCACAGTGAGACTTCCAAAAAAGTATTGGACAGGAAACGGACTCAAAATTTAGATGTTGTATTGTAAAGAGTTGCTACACAGATACAGAGTTATCTCAACGCTGGGATCGACTTCCTTTGTTCTCTACCTTTTATTGCTTCAGCCTAAGCCACCCCCATATGGGCGGTCCTTAACCTGGCTTGAATCAGTGTCTATGTGAGGTGGCTGCAAAGTGTGGTGAAAATGGGCATCTGTCTGTTCGCGGTGCGTTCATGGTTATGTAAAAATCTTATAGTGTGTGTTTATGTATGTAGTGTAATTTTACGCAATAAAAACAGTGATCCATCATGCTGAATCTTTTTCCAAATAGACATGAATATTTTGGTTTTAATCAATTAAACATATGTAAAAAGATCAGATGGTTTTATCAAATAGACAGCTGTAAAAGGATCTGATAGTTTTGCCAAATACAAGGACATTTTGTGCGTCAGCCATTTTAAAAAGCAGTTAGGTTAAGATCAGATAGTTACAAGGACATTTTGGATGTGCGTCAGCCATGTTGTTATGCCTCATGGAACGTTCTTACAGAGGCCACTGTGCTCATTAGGACCTTCAAAGCAGCAGAAATGTTTCTGTAGCCTTCCCCAGATTTGTGCCTCGAGACGATCTTGTCTCAGAGGCCTCCAGACAAACGCTTTGACTTCATGCTTGGTTTGTGCTCTGACAGTTTGATGCCATTACAAAGCAAGTTTTTATTTAAATTTTTTTTATTTGACTGCTTTATGGCAATTTGTGCCTACTTATGGTAGTACTGTATGAAAGAGTACTATAGGAAAAAGCATCTAACGTGTGCCTTCAAAACATTAATTTATACCTCACGTAAAACACTTTCAGAAATTTAAAATGCATAAATATGCAAAAATATTCAATTCTCACATGCCTGGTCGTGGCTGAAGAAACGTCCCTCTGTGTTTTCAGTGTGAACCAGAGAACGCCGGCATTTTGTTCCACAAAAAGAACATTAATTCATTTAAAAGTTGAAAGAGTCACAGCCCCTCATCCATTCGTGTCAGCGCTTATCAGAGGTATCAGTCAACTCTTCAGGCGATGAAAATAAATCCCATGACCCACCAAGACAAAAATAAAATACAAAAAGGTAATTACTCTGGTGTCAGTGTGGAGGGTCCGACACTCCGCAACAGCATACGCACACTCGATGACGTGCTTGTCAATATTTATGTGCACCACCTGCCAAACAAAAGGGTTCTGCAAAAAGAAAACCCTGTCTTGCATTACTAATCTCTGCCATCATCATATAGAATACAATGAAAAACTGCCTTGCAAAAACGTGCAAGTAGTGCAAGAGGTGCCGCACTTATGGCTTCCTGTTGCATTGTAAACACATTTCTCCATATGTGTACGTCACACTTCCAGTTTGAATGCACTGCCTCCAGCAGCAATTTTTTTTAGCAAATCTGTTTAACGCGATATTAATAGAAAATGCAAATTTTGAGAATAACTGTAAAAATAAGTTTTATTTAACACTATTATACCAAAAACATAAAAAGGGCCCTTTTAAAAGTAATATCATGGCATTTTTCAAATTTGGATGGTTATGGCACCATATTATGCTATTAATTATTTCCAAGTTTTAGAAATAAAATTTTTGATAACATTAATTATGTGTATATGAGACACAGTATTACGCATCCTCAGCATCCATCCATCCATTTTCTAAACCTGATTATTCAAGTTCAGTGTCACAGGGGGCTGGAGCCTTTCCCAGCAGTCATTGGGTGAATTTGCCAGAAGGTACATGTGAGATGTAAGCCCAGATTTAATGTTTTGGTGAAAGAAAATCCTCCTCTGTACCACTTCATCATGAAGCTGAATAACTGGGGATACAAAACGCAAAACATGCACTGTGCACAATTTCTCTACTCACAGCCACAGAAGCCTATAAATTCTTCTGGGTGTCTTGGTGGCTTTCCTCAATCTTCTTCTTCCACAGTCACTCAGTTTGTGAGAACTGTCTACTCCATACAGACTTACTATAGAGTGCAACACTGTTTGTATTTCATCATAATTGATGTAAATAAAGTTCATGACATATTCAGTGACTTGGAAATGTTCATGTATCCATCCCCTGAATTGTCTGAAGAAAACTGGCAGTAAAACTAATGATTTGCGTGTGTTATACCAAAGGGGACCATTACTTATGCAACCCATCATCTTGACATTTAAATTTTTATTTAATTTTGATCAAGTTGTAGAGATCTGCTTTGAGTTTGAGTTTAAGGAGGATAATTTTAGAAATATTTACATTGAAAAGCCTGAATTAATTAATTAACAAGTTAAAATCTGTGAAATACCAATTGGCCCAATACTTTTTCAAGCCACTGGGTGTGTGAATATATATATATATATATATATATATATATATATATATATATATATATATATACATACACACACACACACACACACACACATATATATAGAAGAGAGATTTTTCTTTTGAAAGGTTTATCTAAGATGTCTATCCCAGTCAAGCTCAAGCGAATTCATTAATGTCTAATGACCTCATTTGAAAGTATGCCCAACCACACACTGACACATTAGTAATAAAAGATTAATGTAAAGTCAGCCAATCAGATAATGTGGAGTGACGAGTTAAACAAGAGAAGCACTGACCGGCAGGCATTCTGCTTTCTATTCTGCACTCACTGACTACATAACCTAGATAAAACCACGCACACAAAGACATTTTTACGCTGATACTGAAGCAGGGATTCCCCTGATAATGGAATGCAGTCACAGGGGAAGCATTCTAATCAGGTTATTGTTATCAATAGGTATTCATCGTGTTTATGGATTGTCTGGGTTTTTTCAGGGTGAAATGGCTGCTTAAAAAAAAGACCCAGTTGTAATTATACCCTACTTCTATTAGTTAATACCCAAATACTACTTTGGATGCATTTTCACACATTTGTACACATGAGAAACATCACCACCAACATTACACAACCCAGAATAAATAAAATGCAAAACTAAAAACTGAAATGTAAAAAAAAAAAAACAACAAAAAAACAACACAGTGATTCTTACATTTATTTTGAATTCTATTAAAATGCAGACCAGAGATATTTAATCTATTATGACATCAAACTGATAAAATTTGTAAATGTTAAGCTAATCCTGCAATTCAGGCCTGCAACACATTGTAAAATAGTTGGGATGCTAAAACATTTATTGTTTTGTTATGTTGTCCTTCCTTCTCAAAAGACAAACGTTTTTTTGGCATTGAATAACAGAGTGTCAGGTATTATTGTGTCCTCTTCTTACTACAAACACATCTTAATGTGTACAATGTTTCTGTTGTAATGTTTTTTTTTGGTTTCAAAATTCTCCACATATTCTTTATTGGGGTCAGGTCAGAACTGCAGGGATGCCAGCCCAGTACCTGTACCACCATGCAATGACAGACCCTGACTTTTGGACTTGTTGCTGGTTTCTAATCCAGATGTGTCTGAGCCCATAGAGGTCAAAGCCTCTTCTGGACAAGGTTAACATGAGATTTCTTTTTTTTTTTTTTTTGAACACTAAAGCTTTACAAGGCATTTGTGAATCTAACTCCATATTGTAGTTCTCGACAAAGGTTTCCTAAAGTAATCACTCGTCCACGTGGATATAGAGTTGTGGTTGGAAGTTTATTTGCACTCATCAACGACATGAATGTCACAGTAATTTTGTGCTTTTATTGATGTATTTGCATTGTTCTTTTGTTTAGTTTGAATTTATTTGTGATCTTTAATCCACAGAGGGTAAAATTATACAACCTCAATTCCAATGAAGTTGGAACATTGTGTAAAATTAAAACAGCATACAATGATTTGCAAATCCTCTTCAACCTATATTCAATTGAATACACCACAAAGACAAGATATTTAATGTTCAAACTGATAAACTTTGTTTTTGTGCAAATATTGGCTCATTTTGAAATGGATGCCTGCAACATATTTCTAAAAAGTTGGGACAGTGGTATGTTTCCCACTGTGTTACATCACCTTTCCTTCTAACAACACTCAATAAGCCTTTGGGAACTGAGGACACTAATTGTTGAAGCTTTGTAGGTGGAATTCTTTCCCATTCTTGCTTGATGTACGACTTCAGTTGTTCAACAGTCCGGGGTCTCCGTTGTCATATTTTGCGCTTCATAATGCGCCACACATTTTCAATGGGCGACAGGTCTGACTGCAGGCAGACCAGTCTAGTACCCGCACTCTTTTACTACAAAGCTTTTTTGAAACATGTTGCAGGCATCCATTTCAAATGAGCAAATATTTGCACAAAAACAATAAAGTTTATCAGTCTGAACATTAAATATCTTGTCTTTGTGGTGTATTTAATTGAATATAGGTTGAAGAGGATTTGCAAATCATTGTATTCTGTTTTATTTACATTTTACACAACGTCCCAACTTCATTGGAATTGGGGTTGTAACTTGTGCAGTCAAATTAGTTATACTGTGAAACTATAGAAAGTGTCTTAATAAACAATATACTGTTACGAAGATTGTATGAATATCTTGTTTTCATCAGTGCCACAAAAAAGCCAAACATGGCAGAACTAATGGTCATTACAAAATAAAGTAAGCCGGAAAATATAAGATTTTGCAGGATTGTGAGTTAAATGCTGTCGATTTTATCCTTTGCATGGTTTCTAAATACCTTCTACAATGAGCTCTATAGGACAAAACCACACTGGCCTACATAAGCATGTTGTGATGTAGTTGATTACATTAACACTGCAACACGAGCTGTTACCATAGTAACATGTCTTTTGGTGAGCCACGTTTCTCTTGAATTTGTCAGACCTGTCAGGTCTATTTTGAGTCTTCAGTTATTTTTACTCTCTCCCACAATATTCTCTCTTCTAATTGCATAAACACTTTGTTCAAGTTCAGTGAAAATGCGTTCACACGGCACAAACCTGACAGGATCATTTCAGTCAACTGACAGATCGCAAACAACACCTACAACCACCACCTGTCACAAGCTGCTGTCTGAAGTCCTTCACAGTCACTCTGTGCACAGACGTGTTCGCTGCGCCTTCATGCAGCTTCCACCTGCTCTGCTTGTGCTCTGTTTATATGCAGCCTGGAGGGGGTTTATTCCAAATTTAAAGTAATAACCATGGGGGGATTAATTGCAATGCCCCCTGCATGTTATTTACCACTTTCTTGCATATTTATTCTGCTATGCTTGCACTGCCACAGCAGGGTGCATCCCCACAAGGACAACCACGGTGCTGAGTCAATTTCAGTTTCCATGTGTTCATGTAATAGAAAATATCTTAAAACAAATGCAACCAGAAGGTCTCTCCCCTTTTACTGTGATTAATGATCTTGGGGTCCTATCTCACCGGCCTTCATCAGCCTGTGAAAAGCAACCGATGCAGGGTGTCGCTCCTCCCTCACTTCACTCACAGGATGTCGTGAGTGTCATGCCTAGATTTTGAACTTCTCAAAGTCGGTGAAGCAACAAATCTCCTAGTGTGCACCCAGTCATGCGACTCTCTAAATGCACTCGCTGTGACTCTCATTCATAAATGGACTGTATTCATATGACATGGTTCAAGTACTGAGTTACATTTTACTGACAGCTTCTTTGTCTTTCGGCTGTTCCCGTTAGGGGGCGCCACAGCAGATCAATCGTTTCCATCTCACCCTGTCCTCTGTATCTTCCTCTGTCACATCAACCACCTGCATGTCCTCCCTCAGCACATCCATAAACCTCCTCTTTGGTCTCCCTCTTCTCCTCCTGCCTGGTGGCTCCATCCTCAGCATCCTTCTCCCTATATACCCTGAGTCCCTCCTCTGCACATGTCAAACCATCTCAATCTCGCCTCCCTGACTTTGTCTCCAAACCGTCCCACCTGAGCTGTCTCTCTTATATGTTCATTCCTAATCTTGTCCATTCTCGTCACTCCCAAAGAGAATCTCAACATCTTCAGCTCTGCCACCTCCAGCTCTGCCTCCTGTCTTTTTGTTAGTGCCACTGTCTCTAAACCATACAACATAGCTGGTCTCACTACTGTTTTGTAAACTTTCTCCTTCACTCTTGCTGATATTCTTCGGTCACAAATCCCTCCTGCCACCTTTCTCCACCCACTCCACCCTGCCTGCACTCTCTTCTTCACCTCTTTACCACACTGTCCATTACTTTGAACAGTTGACCCCAAATATTTAAACTCATCTACTTTCCCCACTTCTACTCCTTGTAACTGCACTATTCCACTGGGCTCCCTCTCATTCACACACATGTACTCAGTCTTGCTTCTACTGACTTTCATTCCCCTTCTCTCCAAAGCATATCTCCACCTCTCCAGACTAGACTCAACTTGCTCTCTACTCTCACTACAGATCACAATGTCATCTGCAAACATCATAATCCATAGGGATACAAGATACAAGATAATTTATTGATCATATGCAGGTTAACACAGAGTCAACAGTGCAATGAAATGCTTAGGATGAGAAGGAATGTTCAAACTCGCAGGAAGTACTAATAGCATGCAATATAAATACCGAAAGTATAAGCATAAAAAAAATAAATAAATAAATAAATAAATAAATAAATAAATAAAAATAGTCAGCAGTAGTCAGGTTGTAGTATTCACAGGTTGTAGTATTGTTCATATGGCACATAGTATTATTGCACATGACATATTGCACAGTTGTACAGCAAGTTATTGCACAGGTAATAATAAATAGTAAAAACTGAGATGAGTTATGAAAGGTAAGGTGGTGACATACAAGATACAGTCACACTGAAAACAGCAATAGACATATAGTGTTAAAGAAGTGGCTTAGTGCAGTGTTATTATCATAATTCTGTGTTATTTAGAGTTCAGTAGTCTGACAGCCTGTGGACAGTAACTGTTCCCGAGTCTTTTGGTATGGGCTGGCAGACTCCTATACCTCCTGCCTGAGGGTAACAGTTCGAATAGTCCTTTTGCGGGGTGAGTGTGATCCTTAATGATGCTGTGTGCCTTACGCTGGCACCGACTGTGGTAAATGTCCTGGATGGTGGGAAGACTGCTGCCAGTGAGGTCCTCAGCTGTGCACACCACCCTCTGCAGTGCTTTCTGACTCTGGCTGGTGCAGCTCCCGTACCACACTGTGAGGCAGCCCATCAGCACACTCTCGATGATGCACCTGTAGAAGTTTGTGTGGATGGTGGTGTTCATGCCAAACTTCTTCAGCCTTCTCAGGAAGTAGAGTCTCTGCCGGGCTTTCTTAACCACAGTGTCTGCATGTAATGTCCAGGATAAGTCCTCGGTGATGTGGACGCCGAGGAACTTGAAGCAGCTGACCTGCTCCACCTCGATGTTGTTGATGTGGATGGGGGAGTGCTGACCTCCGCGCTGTCTCCTGAAGGCCACTATCATCTCCTTAGTTTTGCTGACGTTCAGAGAGAGGTTATTCTCGTGGCACCAGCTGGTCAGTGATTTCACCTCATCTCTGTAGGCAGTCTCGTCATTGTCAGTGATGAGGCCCAAGGTGGTGGTGTTGTCAGCAAACTTGAGGATCACGTTAGAGCAGTGCTTGGCTGTACAGTCATACGTGAAGAGGGAGTAGAGAAGTGGACTGAGAACACAGCCCTGAGGAGCACCCCTGCTGAGGACAAGTGTGGAGGAGAGGTGTCTGCCGATTCTCACCGCCTGTGGTCTGTTAGTGAGGAAATCCAAGATCCAGCAGCATATGGACTTCTCCAGGCCTAGGGCAGTGAGCTTGGTGACCAGTTTGAAGGGGATTATGGTGTTGAATGCTGAGCTGTAATCAATGAAGAGCATTCTCACATACGTATTCCCCGTCTCCAGATGGCTGAGGGAGGTGTAAAGTGCCAGAGCAATGGCGTCCTCTGTCGACCTGTCTGTTCTGTATGCGAACTGCAGGCGTCTAGGATATCGGGGAGGGAGCCACAGATATGTTTCTTAATGATCCGCTCAAAGCACTTCATGATGACAGATGTGAGTGCTATGGGCTGAAAGTCATTTAGGCAGGTTGCTGTGGGGGTCTTTGGGATAGGAACAACTGTGGAGGTCTTGAAGGTAGTGGGCACAATAGACAAGCTCAGTGACAGATTGAAGATGTTGGTAAACACCTCGGCGAGTTGGTCAGCGCAGACTCTCAGCACCCGCCCTGGGATGCCGTTGGGCCCGGAAGCCTTACGAGGGTTTACTTTCTGGAACACCCATCTCACTGTAGCTGTGTCTATGTGGAGTGTGGCGTCCTCACTGTCCACATGTGGTTTGGTGACAGGTGTGGTGTTGTCTGCATCAAACTGGGCGTAGAAGGTGTTGAGCTTGTCCAGGAATGATGCGCTGGACATTTCCACAGACCTGCTCCTCCCCTTGTAGTCCGTCATGCAGTGGAGGCCATACCACACCTGCTGCGCGTCGTTGCTCTGTTGGGCAGATTCGACCCTCTTCCTATACTCCCACTGTGATGTTAGTACAGTCTTTCTGAGGTCGTACTTTGCTGCTTTGTAGGCCTCAGGGTCTCCAGAATTAAAGGCAGTGGTGTGTGCTTGAGTTTGGCACGTACCTCTAGCCCGACCCATGGTTTCTGGTTAGGGTAGGTGCAGATGGTGGTTTTTGGTACTCCTGTCTGATCTCATCCGTCAACCTGTCCATCACCATTGCGAACAAGAAAGGACTCAGAGCTGATCCTTGGTGTAAACCCACCTCCACCTTGAATGAGTCTGTCATTCCTACTGCACATGTCACCGCTGTCACACTATTCTTGTACATGTCCTGCACTACCCTAACATACTTCTCTGCCACTCCAGACTTCCTCATACAATACCACAGCTCTTCTCTTGGCACCCTATCATAAGCATTTTTAAGTCCACAAACACAATGTAACTCTTTCTGGCCTTCTCTGTACTTCTCCAACAGTATTCTCAGAGCAAATATTGCATCTGTAGTGCTCTTTCTCGGCATGAAACCATATTGCTGCTCACAGATCTTTACCTGTTTCTAAGCCTAACTTCTACTACTCTTTCCCATAACTTCATGCTGTGGCTGATCAGCTTTATGCCTCTGTAGTTACTGCAGCTCCGCACATCACCCTTGTTATTGAAAAGAGGAACCAGCACACTTCATCTCCACTCCTCAGGCATCCTCTCACTTTCCAAGATTTTATTAAACAATCTGGTTAGAAACTCTACTGCCATCTCTCCTAGACATTTCCATGCCTCCACTGGAATGTCATCTGGATCAACTGCCTTTCCACTCTTCATCCTCTTCATAGCAGCCCTCACTTCTTCCTTACCAATCTCTCGTACTTCCTAACCTACCCTAACCCTTACTCTCGCCACATCATCCAGCCTTTTCTCTCGCTCATTTTCTTCATTCATCAGCTCTTCAAAATATTCCCTCCACCTTCTCAGCACACACTCCTCACTTGTCAGCACATTACCATGTACATCGTTTACCTCCCTAACCTGCTGCACATCCTTTCCAGCTCTGTCCCAGCTCTGCTTGCTAAATTTGAATAGAATAGAATAGAAAGCCTTTATTGTCATTATACACAGCAAACACAGTCTGCATAGTACAACGAGATTAGGGGGGCTGCTCCTTAAATTTCACACACAGTCTTCCTCCTTCAGCTTCCACCATCTGATCCTTTGTTGAACTCTCACTCTCTTCTTCTTCTTTACCTCTAAAGTCATCCTACAAACAACCATCCTATGCTGTCTAGTGACACTCTCTCCTGCCACCACCTTACAGTCTCTGATTTCTTTTAGCTTGCATCTCCTATAAAGAATGTAGTCCACCTGTGTGCACCTTCCTCCACTCTTATATGTTACCCTGTGCTCCTCCCTTTTCTTAAAGTAGGTATTCACCACAGCCATTTCCATCCTTTTGCAAAATCGACTACCATCTGTCCTTCCCCATTCCTATCTTTGATACCATGTCTACCCATTACTTCCTCATCACCTCTGTTCCCTTCACCAACATGCCCATTGAAGTCGGCTCCTATCACCACTCTTTCATGCTTGGGCACACTCTCCACCACCTCATCTAACACACTCCAGAAATCTTCTTTCCCCTTCATCTCACAACCTACCTGTGGGGCATATGCACTGATGATATTCATCATCACCCCTTCAATTTCCAACTTCACAGTCATCACCCTGTCAGACACTCGCTTAACCTCCAACACACTTTTAACATACTCTTCCTTTAAAATGACCCCAACACCATTTCTCTTCCTGTCCTCACCATGGTACAACAACTTGAACCCACCACCGATGCTCCTGCTCTTACATCCCTTCTACTTGGTCTCTTGCGCACACAATGGGCCTCATGTATCAATGTTGCGCACTTGTGGCGTAAATTTACGGCGTAAACTTGAAATACACCAAAGTCGCCGTGACATGTATCAAGCAGTAATTATTACGTAATTACAATAAACACGCCCATAAATATTCAGACTCTGCTTCAGACACACCCTCATTTTACGACATAGAAGCCGGAAAGACGGTAATGAAAATGAACTCCACCAATCACGACGCGTGCCAATAGAGCGTCAAAAGCGGCCGTCGTATCAATTGTTTTGTAGTATATAATCAATAAAGTGTTACAGTGGTCCCTCGTTTATCGCTGGAGTTACGTTCTAAAAAATAGCCCGTAATACGTGAAACCGCGACGTAGTCAGCGTTATTTTTTACAATTATTATAGACGTTTCAAAGCTGTAAAACCCCTCACTACACAGTTTATACACTTTCTCAATCAGGCATGAACATTTTCTCACTTTTCTCTCGTGTGTAAACACTCTCAAAGTTCAAACCTCAGTAGGAAAATAATACCAAACTGTTTTCAGGCCCAAACATTTGTTTGAGAAATAAAAATAGAATGTTTTCCTATAAATAATTATGATGGCTTTTAGAACTAACAAATTAATTTTAACGATCAACGAACACGGTCGGACACATAAGAAATTATTAATAGTGACTGACCAGTATTTCACAGATCGCGCCTCTGCGTCCTGACGCTGCGCCTTTTTCTACTCACACCTGGCTGCAGGTGTTTGTTTCCATGTGACAAACACAGTTATGAGTAGTTGTTGGCGCTCTTTTCTCTTCAGGGCAACAAGATTCTTATAAACAGACACGCAGACCACAATGCACTGTAAAAAAAAAGCATGCAAAATTGGACTAAAGAAATCCGCGAAATGATGAGGCCGCGAAAGGTGAACCGCGTTACAGCGAGGGACCACTGTATTCTCTTTTCACGTGTCAATAATTCTTGACATGTGGATATTTGCTCGCTCAATTTATAAGACGCCTAATTTTTCAGATTTCTTTATTCTTAAGATGTATTTCTTTATTTATTTTATTGTGACAAACGAACGGAGACGACAAAACCTGGTTGCAGCACGGGCGAATGACAACACTACAGTTGTAATTATCAATTTCATTGTCTAAAACGATCACACCACATAAAGTTAAGCTGTCTTTGCAGTCAGCGCTGTGACCACGGATCGTGCTCCATAACAATCCCGCAAAAGCAGGATTTGTATTGATTATTATGTAGTATATTCAGGCCTCTCTCTTGCTTACCTCTACTGGTGGTTGGCTCTCACTGCGGTATTGTATCACTTCCTGTTCCGGAGCACAGCAGTGTTTTTCTGTATCTGTTAGCTGTTTAATCTGCGCAGTTAGATTGATCTAGTTATCTAGATTACGATTTGTTTCCCAGTGTAATCTTTACGTGCCTTAACTAAAGCACTCTTGCTGAATCACCTCTAAATTATTTACACATTATTCACTGTGCGTGTTTTTAGGAATCCGCTAGCTTAGCGTAGCTACTAGCTCTTAGCCGATTTAGCATGGCGGCTTCTCCTGTCTCTCCCGCACTTTTCTGCTCTGGGTGTGAAATGTTTAGTTATTCCTCGGCCTCCTTTAGCAGTAACGGTACTTGTAATAAGTGTAGCTTATTCATAGCTTTGGAGGCCAGGCTGGGCGAATTGGAGACTCGGCTCCGCACCTTGGAAAATTCTACAGCTAGCCAGGCCCCTGTAGTCGGTGCGGACCAAGGTAGCTTAGCCGCCGTTAGTTCCCCTCTGGCAGATCCCGAGCAGCCGGGAAAGCAGCCCGACTGGGTGACTGTGAGGAGGACGCGTAGTTCTAAACAGAAGCCCCGTGTACACCGCCAACCCGTTCACAATTCTAACCGTTTTTCCCCACTCGACGACACACCCGCCGAGGATCAAACTCTGGTTATTGGCGACTTTGTTTTGCGAAATGTGAAGTTAGCGACACCAGCAACCATAGTCAATTGTCTTCCGGGGGCCAAAGCAGGCGACACTGAAGGAAATTTGAAACTGCTGGCTAAGGCTAAGCGTAAATTTGGTAAGATTGTAATTCACATCGGCAGTAATGACACCCGGTTACGCCAATCGGAGGTCACTAAAATTAACATTAAATCGGTGTGTAACTTTGCAAAAACAATGTCGGACTCTGTAGTTTTCTCTGGGCCCCTCCAATCAGACCGGGAGTGACATGTTTAGCCGCATGTTCTCCCTGAATTGCTGGCTGTCTGAGTGGTGCCCAAAAAATGAGGTGGGCTTCATAGATAATTGGCAAAGCTTCTGGGGAAAACCTGGTCTTGTTAGGAGAGACGGCATCCATCCCACTTTGGATGGAGCAGCTCTCATTTCTAGAAATCTGGCCAATTTTCTTAAATCCTCCAAACCGTGACTATCCAGGGTTGGGACCAGGAAGCAGAGTTGTAGTCTTACACACCTCTCTGCAGCTTCTCTCCCCCTGCCATCCCCTCATTACCCCATCCCCGTAGAGACGGTGCCTGCTCCCAGACCACCAATAACCAGCAAAAATCTATTTAAGCATAAAAATTCCAAAAGAAAAAATAATATAGCACCTTCAACTGCACCACAGACTAAAACAGTTAAATGTGGTCTATTAAACATTAGGTCTCTCTCTTCTAAGTCCCTGTTGGTAAATGATATAATAATTGATCAACATATTGATTTATTCTGCCTTACAGAAACCTGGTTACAGCAGGATGAATATGTTAGTTTAAATGAGTCAACACCCCCGAGTCACACTAACTGTCAGAATGCTCGTAGCACAGGCCGAGGCGGAGGATTAGCAGCAATCTTCCATTCCAGCTTACTAATTAATCAAAAACCCAGACGGAGCTTTAATTCATTTGAAAGCTTGACTCTTAGTCTTGTCCATCCAAATTGGAAGTCCCAAAAACCAGTTTTATTTGTTATTATCTATCGTCCACCTGGTCGTTACTGTGAGTTTCTCTGTGAATTTTCAGACCTTTTGTCTGACTTAGTGCTTAGCTCAGATAAGATAATTATAGTGGGCGATTTTAACATCCACACAGATGCTGAGAATGACAGCCTCAACACTGCATTTAATCTATTATTAGACTCTATTGGCTTTGCTCAAAAAGTAAATGAGTCCACCCACCACTTTAATCATATCTTAGATCTTGTTCTGACTTATGGTATGGAAATAGAAGACTTAACAGTATTCCCTGAAAACTCCCTTCTGTCTGATCATTTCTTAATAACATTTACATTTACTCTGATGGACTACCCAGCAGTGGGGAATAAGTTTCATTACACTAGAAGTCTTTCAGAAAGCGCTGTAACTAGGTTTAAGGATATGATTCCTTCTTTATGTTCTCTAATGCCATATACCAACACAGTGCAGAGTAGCTACCTAAACTCTGTAAGTGAGATAGAGTATCTCGTCAATAGTTTTACATCCTCATTGAAGACAACTTTGGATGCTGTAGCTCCTCTGAAAAAGAGAGCTTTAAATCAGAAGTGCCTGACTCCGTGGTATAACTCACAAACTCGTAGCTTAAAGCAGATAACCCGTAAGTTGGAGAGGAAATGGCGTCTCACTAATTTAGAAGATCTTCACTTAGCCTGGAAAAAGAGTCTGTTGCTCTATATAAAAGCCCTCCGTAAAGCTAGGACATCTTTCTACTCATCAGTAATTGAAGAAAATAAGAACAACCCCAGGTTTCTTTTCAGCACTGTAGCCAGGCTGACAAAGAGTCAGAGCTCTATTGAGCTGAGTATTCCATTAACTTTAACTAGTAATGACTTCATGACTTTCTTTGCTAACAAAATTTTAACTATTAGAGAAAAAATTACTCATAACCATCCCAAAGACGTATCGTTATCTTTGGCTGCTTTCAGTGATGCCGGTATTTGGTTAGACTCTTTCTCTCCGATTGTTCTGTCTGAGTTATTTTCATTAGTTACTTCATCCAAACCATCAACATGTCTATTAGACCCCATTCCTACCAGGCTGCTCAAGGAAGCCCTACCATTAATTAATGCTTCGATCTTAAATATGATCAATCTATCTTTGTTAGTTGGCTATGTACCACAGGCTTTTAAGGTGGCAGTAGTTACACCATTACTTAAAAACTCATCACCTGACCCAGCTATCTTAGCTAATTATAGGCCAATCTCCAACCTTCCTTTTCTCTCAAAAATTCTTGAAAGGGTAGTTGTAAAACAGCTAACTGATCATCTGCAGAGGAATGGTCTATTTGAAGAGTTTCAGTCAGGTTTTAGAATTCATCATAGTACAGAAACAGCATTAGTGAAGGTTACAAATGATCTTCTTATGGCCTCGGACAGTGGACTCATCTCTGTGCTTGTTCTGTTAGACCTCAGTGCTGCTTTTGATACTGTTGACCATAAAATTTTATTACAGAGATTAGAGCATGCCATAGGTATTAAAGGCACTGCACTGCGGTGATTTGAATCATATTTGTCTAATAGATTACAATTTGTTCATGTAAATGGGGAATCTTCTTCACAGACTAAAGTTAATTATGGAGTTCCACAAGGTTCTGTGCTAGGACCAATTTTATTCACTTTATACATGCTTCCCTTAGGTAGTATTATTAGACGGTATTGCTTAAATTTTCATTGTTACGCAGATGATACCCAGCTTTATCTATCCATGAAGCCAGAGGACACACACCAATTAGCTAAACTGCAGGATTGTCTTACAGACAAAGACATGGATGACCTCTAATTTCCTGCTTTTAAACTCAGATAAAACTGAAGTTATTGTACTTGGCCCCACAAATCTTAGAAACATGGTGTCTAACCAGATCCTTACTCTGGATGGCATTACCCTGACCTCTAGTAATACTGTGAGAAATATTGGAGTCATTTTTGATCAGGATATGTCATTCAAAGCGCATATTAAACAAATATGTAGGACTGCTTTTTTGCATTTACGCAATATCTCTAAAATCAGAAAGGTCTTGTCTCAGAGTGATGCTGAAAAACTAATTCATGCACTTATTTCCTCTAGGCTGGACTATTGTAATTCATTATTATCAGGTTGTCCTAAAAGTTCCCTAAAAAGCCTTCAGTTAATTCAAAATGCTGCAGCTAGAGTACTGACGGGGACTAGAAGGAGAGAGCATATCTCACCCATATTGGCCTCTCTTCATTGGCTTCCTGTTAATTCTAGAATAGAATTTAAAATTCTTCTTCTTACTTATAAGGTTTTGAATAATCAGGTCCCATCTTATCTTAGGGACCTCGTAGTACCATATCACCCCAATAGAGCGCTTCGCTCTCAGACTGCAGGCTTACTTGTAGTTCCTAGGGTTTGTAAGAGTAGAATGGGAGGCAGAGCCTTCAGCTTTCAGGCTCCTCTCCTGTGGAACCAGCTCCCAATTCAGATCAGGGAGACAGACACCCTCTCTACTTTTAAGATTAGGCTTAAAACTTTCCTTTTTGCTAAAGCTTATAGTTAGGGCTGGATCAGGTGACCCTGAACCATCCCTTAGTTATGCTGCTATAGACGTAGACTGCTGGGGGGTTCCCATGATGCACTGTTTCTTTCTCTTTTTGCTCTGTATGCACCACTCTGCATTTAATCATTAGTGATTGATCTCTGCTCCCCTCCACAGCATGTCTATTTCCTGGTTCTCTCCCTCAGCCCCAACCAGTCCCAGCAGAAGACTGCCCCTCCCTGAGCCTGGTTCTGCTGGAGGTTTCTTCCTGTTAAAAGGGAGTTTTTCCTTCCCACTGTAGCCAAGTGCTTGCTCACAGGGGGTCGTTTTGACCGTTGGGGTTTTACATAATTATTGTATGGCCTTGCCTTACAATATAAAGCGCCTTGGGGCAACTGTTTGTTGTGATTTGGCGCTATATAAAAAAAAATTGATTGATTGAATTGATCTAACATATGCATTGATTTGTATAATGGCACTGTTTATCATGTTGATCATCTTCATTTTTATGTGGATTCCAGCGCTGGTTCATTTTGGTGTATAATTTACGCCACCTCTCGACCTGGTGTATATTTTCAGCGCAGCGTACGCCAACGACCACATTGATAAATGCCAAGTAGCGCAGCCGTTTTGGTGTACACCCCATATACGCTCAAATATCGCCGTACGCAACGTTGATACATGAGGCCCAATATGTCTACCTTTCTCCTCTCCATCATATCAGCCAGCTCTCTCCCTTTACCAGACATACTACCAACATTCAAAGTCCCCACTCTCATTTCCACCCTTCTAGTTTTCTTCTTCTCCCGCTGGTTGTGGAAACACTCTCCTCCTCTTCTTCATCGTCTTTGCCCAGCAGTAGCCCAATTTCCACCGGCACCCTGTTGGACAACAGCACCGGTGGAGGACATTTTTAACCTGGGCCTCGACCGAAAATCGATTTTTAGTCTGCATAGTTGGGTTGGCTTGTTTTACGCCGGATGCCCTTCCTGACGCAACCCTCCTCATTTATCCGGGCTTGGGACCGGCACTCAGAATGTGGCTGAGAAGCCAAAAAATAAACTTTCTTATAACACAATAAAAATACTGTTTCTAGCTGAACAAAATACTTATCAATATATAATCGAAAGAATTAATACAAAATCTTTATCCAAAAAAACGTTATGTGAACTTAACCGAAGCCATATCTAACCTTGGCAATAACGAAGTTTTACAGACCTATGAGACAGCGGTCTCACTATAGGTTGCTTAAACTACATTCATCAAAACATACAAACTTATTTTCTTGAAATTCTACAATATTCTTAATAGACAGTGCCATATGGTACAGGCGCAATGTATTTTCATTGTGAGAAGCCCTGCTTGCATCAACTCTATTCTCAGGTAGGAGATCAACATTTGAAGACCTAATCCTGCTGAAGGTTCCATTTTCACTGCACAATGACAGTATCATTGGTTGACCTGAGCAGTGTGCTTTTTCTGTAGTGAGCAGGAACATCATTCTTGGTGATAGATATATATGTTTCAGAAATAGATCTAAACTCTCATGGCATACATCAAAGATACCTCTACGGTCCCATAGTGAAGGTCTTTGTAAAAAAAAAAAAAAAAAAGCAAAACATACAGGAGATGCAGAAATCTAAATACAATTGCATTAATTGACATATATTTGGCAATAGAAAGATATGTTTTTCATTGAGATAGGATGAAACTCTTGAGATTTTTTTTTTTTTTTTTTTTTTTTTTTTTTTTTACACAGGGCAGTATTTTTTTTCACGCATTCAACTTCTGATATGGCTGTCTACTTTGTGACATAAGCACGTTGTATTTACCAATAGATAAAAATGTATTATTTTGTATATTAACATATTATATTCACAATGTTTGTGTGAAATATCAAAATTTTACCATGAATAATTTGGAGTAGACAAGTATTAGAAGTTCCGCTTTTGGCTCCAATGTCTAAATTTTGTTGTGATTTTCAACTTGTTTGTCATTTGACAATAATTTTCTTAGAAAATTGCAATGGAATATCTAAAAACTGGAGTTTTGAAATTTCAAATATGGTTTGTGAGTTCCATGCAAACTTTTTGGGTGCCTATATAAATAGAAAATGTATAACAGGGCACTGTCCGAAATTTTCAACAAAAAACCCCCCAGCAATTTCATGCGATTTTCACCATATATCAGTACGTTTTTAAATAACATATTTTCATGACTACAGAAAGGTTATAGATCAAAAGCCAACTATTTTCTGCTAATAATGCCACAAAAATGAAACATATCTAAAAAATTGGTTTCCTGAGATTTTTTTCACGCCCATGTCAGTAAAATGTAACTCAATGCTTGAAGCTTGTCATATAGCGCTTTTCCATCTGCATCAGATGCTCAAATCAGACGCACTGTCACATTCACCCCGATGTGAGGGTGCTGCCATACAAGGCGCTCAATACACACCGGGAGCAACTAGGGGATTAAAGACCTTGGATTAAAGACCTTGATTTGTGTCGAGTCCTGCGGGACCCAGTGGGACCCAATCGCAATGCAGCCCGCTAGTGTGAGAAGTCGAAACACAACACAGAGAAAGCCACTACATCTACAAGGTCCCAAACCCATGGTTTTATATAATAGATGGTAAAGTTGTTCCATGTATCTTTTAGAAATGACTCCAAAGGAGACACTGTAAGCACATTTTTACACCAGAAGCCTTAATTCCTAAGACTTTCTGTCCTCTTGAATGCAAAAAGACACTAATTGTACAGGTGGCCCTTAAATACACCTACAGGTGGCCCTTTCAGCCTTCAATGATGCCAATTATTAATTAGGAAACTTTTTAAATTAAATCAATCAATCAATGGAGCCTTCAGTGCTGTTTAAGAAGGCATTCACCTTTGTGCATGTACAATCAGATCCATAACTAATTGGATCTGGATCTGACTGTACATATAAGAGGGGAGCTGAATGCTTCACCAAGGAAGTTGAAATCCTTCTGGAGGAAAACAATCGGGGCGTTTTGACCTGAGGTAGCTGATAAGGCTGCCATGTTTTGGGTTAGGCAGAGAGATACAGAGATTCCATTTGCGGCTCCTCTGACCATTGAAATCCAATTTATCAATATTCCCGGGTCTCCAACATCTTCCTTTGCAAGGCACATATTTGCTCCGAGATGTTTTCCAACTTGCGTTTGAGTTCAAAAGTTAATGCAGTCTGAGACTGTACCACCTTGCCCAATTCATTAATCATGACGGACAGATGTGGGGTTGTGGTTCTGGTAGCAGCCATCTTGCCAATTTTCGAGTAGGTCAGGGCAGCGCATAACCCAATCAGCCCCAGCCCTCCTACCATAAAAGTGAATAAGAATAAATCTTCAATGCCTTCCACAAAGAGTGGTGCCAGGCTCCCCTAGCCCTGATTTCCTTGTTGAAAAAATGGTGTCAATAGCATTGAGAGACCAGCTGATCAATTCCATGGTTATTCCAAATATAGCTTGAAGAATTCACAGTCTGGTGAAGTTGGGACTTTTGAAGGTTGGAGCAGAGATAGAAAAACACAGAGGAGAGGAGAGAGGAGGAGATGCAACCGCCCTTGCCGAAGTCACAAGCCATTGACATGTTACGGCACCACACGGCTGGTTGAAAAGAACTGCATTTTGAAATCTTTGAGTCACATTGACTGCTAGGTTCCTCCTGTCCAGTAGTTGGCACTGTGTACCAAAAAAGTTCTAATCCACCTTAGTAGAAGTGTCAGGTTTAGGCCTGGATCCAGGTTTCAATTCCGTTTTTCCTCCTTTCTTTTCCTCACCATCTGCTCCTTCTTTCTTTTATTAGTTGGTTATTTTCATCATGTGCTTATTCTATGTTCTATTTTTGCTTTGCCACTTTGTTTCTTTGTTACTTTCATACTTTGACCACTGTTCAGTTATATTCTAGTTTGTTCTGCCAGGTTGTGTTTTTATAGTTTATCATTTAGTGCACAGCATTAGTGAAGGTTACAAATGATCTTCTTATGGCCTCAGACAGTGGACTCATCTCTGTGCTTGTTCTGTTAGACCTCAGTGCTGCTTTTGATACTGTTGACCATAAAATTTTATTACAGAGATTAGAGCATGCCATAGGTATTAAAGGCACTGCGCTGCGGTGGTTTGAATCATATTTATCTAATAGATTACAATTTGTTCATGTAAATGGGGAATCTTCTTCACAGACTAAGGTTAATTATGGAGTTCCACAAGGTTCTGTGCTAGGACCAATTTTATTCACTTTATACATGCTTCCCTTAGGCAGTATTATTAGACGGCATTGCTTAAATTTTCATTGTTACGCAGATGATACCCAGCTTTATCTATCCATGAAGCCAGAGGACACACACCAATTAGCTAAACTGCAGGATTGTCTTACAGACATAAGGACATGGATGACCTCTAATTTCCTGCTTTTAAACTCAGATAAAACTGAAGTTATTGTACTTGGCCCCACAAATCTTAGAAACATGGTGTCTAACCAGATCCTTACTCTGGATGGCATTACCCTGACCTCTAGTAATACTGTGAGAAATCTTGGAGTCATTTTTGATCAGGATATGTCATTCAAAGCGCATATTAAACAAATATGTAAGACTGCTTTTTTGCATTTATGCAATATCTCTAAAATTAGAAAGGTCTTGTCTCAGAGTGATGCTGAAAAACTAATTCATGCATTTATTTCCTCTAGGCTGGACTATTGTAATTCATTATTATCAGGTTGTCCTAAAAGTTCCCTGAAAAGCCTTCAGTTAATTCAAAATGCTGCAGCTAGAGTACTGACGGGGACTAGAAGGAGAGAGCATATCTCACCCATATTGGCCTCTCTTCATTGGCTTCCTGTTAATTCTAGAATAGAATTTAAAATTCTTCTTCTTACTTATAAGGTTTTGAATAATCAGGTCCCATCTTATCTTAGGGACCTCATAGTACCATATCACCCCAATAGAGTGCTTCGCTCTCAGACTGCAGGCTTACTTGTAGTTCCTAGGGTTTGTAAGAGTAGAATGGGAGGCAGAGCCTTCAGCTTTCAGGCTCCTCTCCTGTGGAACCAGCTCCCAATTCAGATCAGGGAGACAGACACCCTCTCTACTTTTAAGATTAGGCTTAAAACCTTCCTTTTTGCTAAAGCTTATAGTTAGGGCTGGATCAGGTGACCCTGAACCATCCCTTAGTCATGCTGCTATAGACCTAGACTGCTGGGGGGTTCCCATGATGCACTGAGTATTTCTTTCTCTTTTTGCTCTGTATGCACCACTCTGCATTTAATCATTAGTGATTGATCTCTGCTCCCCTCCACAGCATGTCTTTTTCCTGGTTCTCTCCCTCAGCCCCAACCAGTCCCAGCAGAAGACTGCCCCTCCCTGAGCCTGGTTCTGCTGGAGGTTTCTTCCTGTTAAAAGGGAGTTTTTCCTTCCCACTGTCGCCAAGTGCTTGCTCACAGGGGGTCGTTTTGACCATTGGGGTTTTTACGTAATTATTGTATGGCTTTGCCTTACAATATAAAGCGCCTTGGGGCAACTGTTTGTTGTGATTTGGCGCTATATAAATAAAATTGATTGATTGATTGATTGATTTAGCTATCATCCCTTTATTTTTGTTGCTCTCATTTCTGTTGTACTTTAATATCGGGTTTTGCTTTCTGTTAATTAGTCAGTTCCTGTTTAGTTTTGCTTTAGTAATGAGTTTCTATTTTCTGATCAGTCCTCATATAGTTTTTCTCTTGTACTTATTATATCTTGGTTCACTTTTAGTGCTCAAGTTCATGCCTGATTCAAAGTCCTGTTCATAGTAGTATTCATTCTATTCTGTTATTAGCTCTGTTCTCAGCTTACCCTTATTCCCTTTTGATTAGGTTCACTCCACACCTGCACCTGCCATTATGTCTTCGTCCATCACTTATATCCAATTATGTTCTCACTTCACATCACTGCACCTGCCTTGTGTCTTGTCTCTCACTTTGATTCAGTCTGTTTAGTGTTTCCATTCACTAACATTCTTGAACCTGTTCTCGCATCTTTGTACCTGACATCACTCCACTTTGTGCACTCCCTTCCCCACTATCTTGCCCCATGTATAATCTTTGTCTACCAGCCACGCCTCCTTTCTAGATCATTCTCACGTGCACCTAGTTAACACCTGTCTTATTTAAACACCTCCCAGCCATCACTCCCCTGCCAGTTTGTTGTCTTTGCACACTCTCCAGCCTTCTGTATTCAGTCCTGATTTTTGCCTTGCCGTGTACCATGTTTTTTGCTCCGTTCTCCTAGACCACACCTCTTGCCTCCTCTCTGATGACTTTGTTTGATCATGCCACTGAACCCTGCTCGTCCATGACTGTGTATCTGCCTGACCCTGATTGTACCTCTGCTCTGCTCATTGATCACATGCGTGCCATACCAGAGCCTGGAATAAAGACCATGATTTCTTTCACACCAATGCCTAGTCTGGGTGTCTGCTTTGTGGGTCCAGCACTCCAGGTGCCGGGCAGCCACCCGCCCTGATAAGAAGAAGAAAAATGTTTGCCTCAGATTTGAACTGAACACGTCGTTTGAACCAGGGACTAATAATGACACCAAAGTTATACTGGTGAGTAAACAACCGTATTTTATGCCAGAAATGAGGTCCAGGTTGTTAAAAGCAGCATTTCTCCTTTAATTCGGGCTGTCTTACATATGCACGTGTCTCCAGTGATTTTTAACCCTTTACCTACTGAGGCTATAAATGGACGATTGGTTATAATTTTTTATTATAGCAATAAAATTAAGAAATAATGTTCTATGTTTGTGTGCTTTGGTAGCCTTTTCCAAGAGTACCTGAATTTCAATTATATTACACCTGATTAACTATTTATACACATTATTTGTAAGTTTTAGCATTTCAAATGAGAAAAAACACAAACGAACTTGATTTTTTTTCAGTTCTTTAGTGAAAAATGATTGTTATGTATAGAAAGTTTGGAAGCTGTAAGTGTTTACAATTAAAATAATTAATTTTGTGTGTCTAGAACTCAAACAGTGCAGAAACAGTGCAAAAGTAAAAATTTTACAAGGCAAAAATATGCAAAAAGTAACCAATTTTAAAGTGCAGAACCAAACAATATGAATAACAACAAACAAAGTGCAAAACTATATATAAATATATAAATCATTATCTGTATTATTAAAATGTGCAATAAATCACTCATTTGATCACTCATTTTGTGCAAAATTATACAATATGAATAAAACAATAAAGTGTCAAACTATATACAAATATATAACCAAGAATCAAAATTAGTCAGTGTGGTACTGTTTGTAACAGTTTCTGTCTGGCTGAAGACAGAGGCCAATTTTACAAAGTTTGCACATCCAGCAGGTTGACCTCTTGCACACCTTGCAAGAACGCCGCCCCTTTGTGGATCGCTGGCAAGTTGGGTTTCCACTGCTTGTTGCCACCGGGCAATGGCTTGTGGCTGATGGAGCCATCACACCCACACAAACACGCACACACACCTTCACAAATGACACTAACACTCTGCCTTTTCCTCAAAAATTACTACATTTATGTTTGCTGTCTGTCTCTGTACTTTTCTGTCACTTTTGCGCTCTTTTTCATACTTTTTCCTCGTTTCAAAAGTCACCGAACGCACTTTACCATAATATATGCAACATATAGCATACTGTTGGAAAGCACAGGTTCTTGGCTTGCTGTCAGTGTTTAAATTTTTCAGATTGAGGGCTTACATGAGAACTTACGGTAATGAGAATCAGCGGCGCAGTAGTGTGAAACCTCCGTGTTTTTCCTCTGCGTTATGACGTCACAGGCTTATGATTACCGTAATATACCATATGTCATTGGAAAGCCCTTGGTGTTAGCTTAACAATGCACTTTGAATCATTCGGATTGGACAAACTATGGCGGAGTTATGGTAAAAAAATATGCATATGGAAAATATGGCGTGGGCACCATCGCCGTAGATAAAGGGTTAAACGAGCAGGCAGCTGTTGATTAAATAACCTCTTAATTTTGCTGTCCGAAGGACTTAAATAACTTCTTAATTTTGGTTTCTGAGTGACACCATGATGATGCATTTCACGTAAAAATACAAATGCCACAGAGTGTTTCTCAACTGTACTCAGCAGTACTGGAACACTTGGCATTTCACACATTTTAATCTGTTTATGCCATCTCAAATACAAATAAAAAAATACATCTAAAGACATCTTTCTTAAATTCAAACTGAAAGAAAATGTATACAACTTGATTTAAATTAATTAAAAATATAAAATCCAGCTTCTTGATGAAGTGGTATAAAGAAAAATGCTTAAAAAGGTGTGGGGAGGGTCTGAAACGTTTTAGCCATGCTAATGCTCCCCTGAAGCATTTACTCAAAAAAAAAAAAAAGCCTGAAGAGCCTAAATGATGTGGTGAGATGCAGAAGAGCTTCGCTGACATATACATATTAATGTCCATTAACTGCCTGTGTGTCATGTCAATTCTGGGAAGATTTTTTTTCTTTGTCAAAAATAAATAAATAAATAAATAAATAAATCACTGCACTAAATATCAGACTTAAGAAAACTAAAGTGAAAAAAACTAAACTAGAAAAAAAAAACAACAACTCCAAAAAAACCCACGTCATTCCTCTAGAGTGTCTCTTTTGGGGCACTTTTGTTGGTTCCAAGCCCAAGAATCAACAGACGAAAGCTCAGTTGTTCTTAACATACGAGGTCTATCAGAAAAAACCTTTTTATTTTTTAAAACACTATATGGATTTGAATGACGTGCAATTACACCAATCATGCTTGAACCCTCGTGCGCATGCGTGAGTTTTTTCACGCGTCGGTGACGTCATTTCCCTGTGGGCAGGCCTTGAGTGAGATGTGGTCCCGCCCTCTCGGCTGAATTCCTTTGTTTCACACGCTGCTCGAGACGGCGCGCGTTGCTTTATCAACATTTTTTCTGGACCTGTGAGGAATATCCGAGTGGACACTATACGAGAAATTAAGCTGGTTTTTGGTGAAAAGTTTAACGGCTGAGAGATTATGGGGTGTTTCTGTCGGTGTAAGGACTTCCCACGGAGCGGGACATCGTGCAGCGCTTCCAGGCGCCGTCGTCGGCCTGTTTCGACCTGAAAACATCCTAATTTAAGGCTTAATTAACCCAGGACGTCGTGAGAGAACAGAGAAGATTCAGAAGAGGCCGGCATGAGGACTTTATGCGGACATTCCACTCTTTAAGGACATTTTTTAATGAAAGACGTGCGCGCAAATTCACTGAGTCATTTCCGTGACGACTCTGTGTGCGCCGCAACAGGAAAAACACCTCCGTGTTGAAAACCATTTGTAAAATTCAGGCAGCTTTTGATGGCTTTCAACAAGTGAGTAACTGAGAAATTGTTTAACAGCTTGGGCATGTTCCAACTTGCCCGTTAAGGTTTCCAACGGAGGTGTTTTCCTGTCACGACCCCCCGCGGTCGGGTCCGGCCCAATATGTGACTCTGCCCGCACGTTCTTTCATTACAAAATGTCCGTTAACAATGGAATGTCCGAATAAACTCATGCCGACTTCTTCTGAAAGTTCTCTGTTCTCTGACGACTTCCTGGGTCAACAGAGCCTGAAATGTGGAAGTTTTCAACTTGAAATGGTGAGACGCTGCCGCCTCGAAGCGCAGATCGCCGTCAGGCGCCGTGGGCCGTCCTTACGGCGACACTACCAGACCAAAATCTCTCATCAGCCGTTAAAATTTTTACCGAAAACCAGCTGAATTTATCGAATGGTGTCCACTCAGTTGTGCCTTACAGTTTTGAAAAAATTTTGATCAAACAAAGCAGCAGTCTCTGAGCCATTCCTAAACAATGAAAAAACGACGAGAGGGTGGGCGACTCCTCACTCAAAGACTGCCCACAGGCGAATGACGTAACCGACAGGCGTGAAAAAACTCTCGCATGCCAACGAGGGTTCAAGCATGTCTGATGTAATCACACGTGATTCAAATCCATATGGTTTTTGAAAAAAATAATAAGGTTGGATACTTTTCTAATAGACCTCGTATTTAGGCTATTTGTTTAGTCACTTCTTGTCCCTCCCACGATGTTATTCCTCTCTGCTACAGCATCAATAACAATTACATGCATATGGACAATTATGCAAATTAGGTGATGACATCATTTAGCAAATTTTAGGACAGCCAGTATCAACTTTCCTTACTGAGGAGTGGCAACAGTGGTCCTCACCTGCATCTATCAGAACCAAATATTCAGTCACTTTCACTGATATGCATCATAGAAGCTCATGGTTTGAACCTTTTTCTTTAACTTGGTAAACCTCAGAGGGTCCAGGATGGTGTTGAAGTGCGATATGCATCACTGTGTGCTGTCATCTTCTTTTAACCCTGGATTACTTTTGTAATCCCTTGCATTTTTGCAGAGCTGCACATGCTGTGACATCAGCGGGAGGTGTCCTGGAACATTGAGTTAAAGTCTTACTACAGGCACGCCGTTGTTGTTTTTGCAGACATTGCAGGGTATGAGCTGGGCACATTATGGCATCAAACAGGGTGCCAGATCACACCCGTGGGCATCCGTGATCTTCACAGTTATACACCGTGACTTTGTGGGATGCATGAAAGTGCAAGCAGAGCTTTACTTATGAACGTTTTACAGACTCGCTCAGTAATCCTGTGTGTGTCCGGCTAACCACAAGGAATATCATCATCATGCCTACGATCCTTTAAGATGTCACCCAGGATGATGTTAAACTTCATCACACCTCAACTTAGATCACGATGATATATCACTTCACGGTCTGCTGGATTCAACACACAGTCTGCTGTGTTGAATCCACCAATACAGAAATACCTAAAGACGTGTGCATCTCTATCGTTTGTTTTGGCATCTTCAGCACGTTTGTGCGTTTAAACAAAATGTGTTCGTTCTATTTCTGCTCCTCATTATCTGCTGCACTAAGGCCTGATTTTATCTGCTCCCCCTGCTTTGTTTTCTCACTTCACTTTGTGCATTATATAGGCCTTGTAAAACTGTTTTATAAATAAATTAAACTTGACAACTGGCTGTCTTTGATACAGCTGATTTCTATTTCTGTATCTGAACCAGCCAAGCTCCAAGGCACCACGTCTCCAAAACTTTACCGTCATCATTTACTGATGTAATTTCTGAGAATTCAAAAAAACATTTCACCAGCTTCTCGACCTTCACACAACTTCTAACATTGTTGTTTCCCCGAGTCTGATCCAATAATCATATTCACTAATGAGCTTGTCGCTCTAACACTCAGTTGGTTTGTCGCCTTTGCAGCTCCATTTAAAAGAAACACTCCATTTTCTGTGCACGCTGGATTATCATGTGTGCCCAGAACATAAATTTGTTATTCCATACATCTCTGCAGTCAAAACATTTCAGTGTCTCTGGGCAGCACCAAAAGTTTAAAAATCACCAAAGAATACAGTATATCACCAATTCCTTGGAACTCCTCTGCGTGTGTCCATTTGTCTCTCAGCTCTCATTGTTTTTTAAGTCTACATGTCAACACTTTTCTCTTCTTGACCACTTAAAATAACTGTGTGCTCCTCTCCTGTAAAATGGAACAGCTCGCCAATAAAACGGCCTTTAGGTCTCGCTGCCAGCCCAAACGTAGATGAGAGAGTGCAACTCAAAATGAATCAAAATCAGAACACTTAATTCCATTTTTCAGGTCAAATAAAGTGAGTTGAACAAAACAAACCCCAAAAAGGATTTTTGCTGCAAGCAATTCTGCAGCACATAGGAGGTGAAGTTCAACAACCACGCAAAGACAAAATCTTCACAGTCTGATATTGTGGGATGGTAGAAATCACATAAACCATGTGTGCAAGTAACAAGCATGATTAAATCTACAGCTGACAAACAGCAGTGTGCGTACACTGAACTGCATGGTGTTACACTATCAGCAGAACCCAGCTGAGCTACAGAAACATTTAGTCCACTGGACTCAGCTCATCATCAGGTCAGCAGGTAGCATAAGGAGGTTGGCTTTAATCCCTGCTCAGCTACACCTCATCCTTACGAAAAGCTTACCGGTACTTGATTCAATGGTTTCTTGTCCGACTGTTTGTCCAAGGAGGTCATACTGGTTCAGGCGGGAGCTTTCCCCTTCTACCACCACAGAGTCAGACGCGTTTCGAGTCCAAGCATATGTCACTTCAGATGTTGTGTAAGCATCTATAACAAATAAAAGACAAGAGGATAAACCCACAAGGGACAAATCTGGGTCAGCCACTGTTATTGATCATTCTGAGCAAAACAGAAATCCAAGAATAATGCTTATGATGCCCGTTTACTGGGAAAATGAATATGGTAGAGAAAAGAAAGTTCTCATTCACAGTAAACACAGGAGTGTTCTCATCTTAGAGTTCAATATTTGTTTGTTGTTTAGATTCTTAAAGTGTTATAGTAGTGTCGTAATGTGATTAGCATTGTACACCCATACAGTAAGACCAGTAGCACCAGGACCTTGACGCCTGGGACCTTCATTCTACTGCACAGGTAACAACTAGGGCTGGATATTGATTCAAATTTTAAGAATCCATTAGATTCCAATTCTTAAGATTCGGAATTTGTTGTGTGGGCCGCTGAAGAGGAGGTACTGCTGGCCCACCACCACCAGAGGGCGCCCTGTCTGGAGTGCGGGCTCCAGGCACCAGAGGGCGCTGCTGTCTCACAGGAGCAGCCGGGGTGACAGCTGTCACTTATCGCCTACGACAGCTGTCACCAATCATCTGATCAGCAGTGGTATATCAGCAAGAGGACATCTCCACCTCTTTGCCGAGATATCGCTCTACCTAGGAGGTACAGTACTCAGCCGACTGTGTTGTCTTTTTGACATTAACACTTTGTTACTTTTGTGTGTTAAATAGCAGACATTCTTCCGACGAGAGGTGGAGGTGGTTTTCCCCGCCATACGGGTTGCTGGGTGCAAACGCACCCACATTTAACTGTTTTTGTTCCTCGCCAGCAGTACCAGATCCGACACGCGGAGGCAGTGGCCACCTGGGAGTTCGGGACTTGGCGGCTCCAGTATTCCCGGGGTTCGGTGGCGGAGGAAATCGTGTGGTTCCGGTTCTGCTTTGGACAGACGTCTCTTATCTTCGAGCCTGCCCACGTGACACATTTTGTGAATTGACTTCTTTGTCTATTGTTGTAATCTGTTGTGTTTGTTGTGCTTATTCACAACAGTAAAGTGTTGTTATTTGACTTCCTCCATTGTCCGTTCATTTGCGCCCCCTGTTGTGGGTCCGTGTTCCTACACTTTCCCAACAGAATTAGTCATTTAGATTCAATCCACTATCGATTTGGGTTAGTGAAACAGAGTAAAACCATTTTTTTGAGCTGTTACCTGATTGTCTAGTTATGCAACATATTAATACTACTTCACAAAATTTGGCCCTCAAAATGTAGACAATAGATTTCTGGGGAAGAATGGCCCTGGTCTCCCCTACAAAACTCTCGCTGTGCAGCACGCTGAAGGAGAACACTGCTACAGAGGCTGATGGATAAACTGTGAACGCGCTGCTTCCAAATCAGAACCAGCACATCCACAATCAAAGTACAGAAATGATCATTCCCGTTACACACCCTCAGAAACACTGTAACTGCAGCATCACTTTTTCAGGCATGCTGTTAACGCTGGCGAGAAGTGCATACACACATATATATATATTTAAAAATTGATCTTTGGATGTATGAATCGATCTGTGGGAATTAAAATGAGGATCAATTTAAAATCGGCAAATCAATCTTTTAACCCAGCACTAGTAACAACAGTATCACCAAACATGTCTGTGCAGTGACTCCATAAGCTGTTTGCAAATTCTCTCCATCTCAAAGGTCAAGGAACCACAGACATGAATCAAACTACAGAGACAAATGAATGCTTCTACAAGTTCAACACTTTCATCAAACACAGAAACATCTCTGACGGTTGAGTCCAGGAAATCAATGAAACCCTGGATCTTAGTTTTGATCCAGGACAATCACACATCCTCACACTGATTCCTCACATACTGCAATCAGAGTATCTGTTGATTCTATAAAGATCACAGCACTGTCTGCACAGTCAAGGATAGTAAAACTCTCCTCACCAACAAAGACACTTTAAGTCGTTTAGCTCAAACCTACCAAACACTCAGTGTCTGACGGACTGAATTGAAAACAACAACACTGTCAAAAAATACTGAACTTTAAATAGTTCTGGTTTGCACAGACGGACCAGTTGCCTCACTGGTTGGTTGCCATTCAGGACCCAGAGTGTGCTGGACGTGGCAACAAGCAGTACAAACATACGCTCTCAGACAAAACCTCACCTGTTTGCACCATATTTTTAAGCAGACTGGGGACTGGACAGGAGGAAGAAAAGGAAATACAGGGATTAAAGCAAAAAAAAAAAAAAAAGAAACCTTCTGAAGTTTTCCCACCACCAAATCATAAGCTGTTCACCATCTACCGTTTTGTAGAAACCCTTTTGTGATCGTGTCGTACTGTTTAAGTGCGCACTGTCCCACTGGCGTTTAGGAGGATTTGTGTATGGATTGCGCACAAAATTGGCTCATATTCGCTTAACATCCGCAATATGCGTGAAACATGCTTGTATGAGTCGGCCAACACCCGCACACGTCTGCAATTATCCACAGAGGCACGTTTTTCCGTTTCCAGGATTTTTGAGCTGCACAAAATTTTGGCTGCGGATGACATACTCAAACATACTCAATCTATGCGCTGTATATTTGCCGTCATCTGCTGATATCCACAACTGACAGGGATTTGTGGCTTGGCAGCGGACTGGGACAGTGTGGAAAATGGATATTTTGTGTGCCTATCATGTCAATCAATCAATCAATCAATTTTATTTATATAGCGCCAAATCACAACAAACAGTTGCCCCAAGGCGCTTTATATTGTAAGGCAAGGCCATACAATAATTACGTAAAACCCCAACGGTCAAAACGACCCCCTGTGAGCAAGCACTGGGCGACAGTGGGAAGGAAAAACTCCCTTTTAACAGGAAGAAACCTCCAGCAGAACCAGGCTCAGGGAGGGGCAGTCTTCTGCTGGGACTGGTTGGGGCTGAGGGAGAGAACCACAGGAGAGGAGCCTGAAAGCTGAAGGCTCTGCCTCCCATTCTACTCTTACAAACCCTAGGAACTACAAGTAAGCCTGCAGTCTGAGAGCGAAGCACTCTATTGGGGTGATATGGTACTATGAGGTCCCTAAGATAAGATGGGACCTGATTATTCAAAACCTTATAAGTAAGAATAAGAATTTTAAATTCTATTCTAGAATTAACAGGAAGCCAATGAAGAGAGGCCAATATGGGTGAGATATGCTCTCTCCTTCTAGTCCCTGTCAGTACTCTAGCTGCAGCATTTTGAATTAACTGAAGGCTTTTCAGGGAACTTTTAGGACAACCTGATAATAATGAATTACAATAGTCCAGCCTAGAGGAAATAAATGCATGAATTAGTTTTTCAGCATCACTCTGAGACAAGACCTTTCTAATTTTAGAGATATTGCGTAAATGCAAAAAAGCAGTTATGTGCTTTGAATGACATATCCTGATCAAAAATGACTCCAAGATTTCTCACAGTATTACTAGAGGTCAGGGTAATGCCATCCAGAGTAAGGATCTGGTTAGACACCATGTTTCTAAGAATTATGGGGCCAAGTACAATAACTTCAGTTTTATCTGAGTTTAAAAGCAGGAAATTAGAGGTCATCCATGTCTTTATGTCTGTAAGACAATCCTGCAGTTTAGCTAATTGGTGCGTGTCCTCTGGCTTCATGGATAGATAAAGCTGGGTATCATCTGCGTAACAATGAAAATTTAAGCAATGCTTTCTAAAAATACTGCCTAAGGGAAGCATGTATAAAGTGAATAAAATTGGTCCTAGCACAGAACCTTGTGGAACTCCATAATTAACCTTAGTCTGTGAAGAAGATTCCCCATTTACATGAACAAATTGTAATCTATTAGATAAATATGATTCAAACCACCGCAGCGCAGTGCCTTTAATACCTATGGCATGCTCTAATCTCTAATAAAATTTTATGGTCAACAGTATCAAAAGCAGCACTGAGGTCTAACATAACAAGCACAGAGATGAGTCCACTGTCTGAGGCCATAAGAAGATCATTTGTAACCTTCACTAATGCTGTTTCTGTACTATGATGAATTCTAAAACCTGACTGAAACTCTTCAAATAGACCATTCCTCTGCAGATGATCAGTTAGCTGTTTTACAACTACCCTTTCAAGAATTTTTGAGAGAAAAGGAAGGTTGGAGATTGGCCTATAATTAGCTAAGATAGCTGGGTCAAGTGATGGCTTTTTAAGTAATGGTTTAATTACTGCCACCTTAAAAGCCTGTGGTACATAGCCAACTAACAAAGATAGATTGATCATATTTAAGATCGAAGCATTAAATAATGGTAGGGCTTCCTTGAGCAGCCTGGTAGGAATGGGGTCTAATAAACATGTTGATGGTTTGGATGAAGTAACTAATGAAAATAACTCAGATAGAACAATCTGAGAGAAAGAGTCTAACCAAATACCGGCATCATGAAAGCAGCCAAAGATAACGATACGTCTTTGGGATGGTTATGAGTAATTTGTTCTCTAATAGTTAAAATTTTATTAGTAAAGAAAGTCATGAAGTCATTACTAGTTAAAGTTAAAGGAATACTCGGCTCAATAGAGCTCTGACACAGCCTGGCTACAGTGCTGAAAAGAAACCTGGGGTTGTTCTTATTTTCTTCAATTAGTGATGAGTAGTAAGATGTCCTAGCTTTACAGAGGGCTTTTTTTTCCAGGTTAAGTGAAGATCTTCTAAATTAGTGAGACGCCATTTCCTCTCCAACTTACGGGTTATCTGCTTTAAGCTACGAGTTTGTGAGTTATACCACGGAGTCAGGCACTTCTGATTTAAAGCTCTCTTTTTCAAAGGAGCTACAGCATCCAAAGTTGTCTTCAATGAGGATGTAAAACTATTGACGAGATACTCTATTTCACTTATTTAGGTAGCTACTCTGCACTGTGTTGGTATATGGCATTAGAGAACATAAAGAAGGAATCATATCCTTAAACCTAGTTACAGCACTTTCTGAAAGACGTCTAGTGTAATGAAACTTATTCCCCACTGCTGGGTAGTCCATCAGAGTAAATGTAAATGTTATTAAGAAATGATCAGACAGAAGGGAGTTTTCAGGGAATACTGTTAAGTCTTCAATTTCCATACCATAAGTCAGAACAAGATCTAAGATATGATTAAAGTGGTGGGTGGACTCATTTACATTTTGAGCAAAGCCAATTGAGTCTAATAATAGATTAAATGCAGTGTTGAGGCTGTCATTCTCAGCATCTGTGTGGATGTTAAAATCGCCCACTATAATTATCTTATCTGAGCTAAGCACTAAGTCAGACAAAAGGTCTGAAAATTCACAGAGAAACTCACAGTAATGACCAGGTGGATGATAGATAATAACAAATAAAACTGGTTTTTGGGACTTCCAATTTGGATGGACAAGACTAAGAGTCAAGCTTTCAAATGAATTAAAACTCTGTCTGGGTTTTTGATTAATTAATAAGCTGGAATGGAAGATTGCTGCTAATCCTCCGCCTCAGCCCGTGCTACGAGCGTTCTGGCAGTTAGTGTGACTCGGGGGTGATGACTCATTTAAACTAACATATTCATCCTGCTGTAACCAGGTTTCTGTAAGGCAGAATAAATCAATATGTTGATCAATTATTATATAATTTACTAACAGGGACTTAGAAGAGAGAGACCTAATGTTTAACAGACCACATTTAACTGTTTTAGTCTGTGGTGCAGTTGAAGGTGCTATATTATTTTTTCTTTTTGAATTTTTATGCTTAAATAGTCCACATCACAAACTAAAATAAGTTGTAGCGACTGCATACAGACTGGCCACCAATAAAGCGTTTTTATTACAGCTGCTTTGCATCTGATTTGTGGCAGATGCAAATCAGATGCGCTGTGTTCACAGCTGGATGCCGTTCTTTGTTCTACCGGCTGCCATGCGCTCTGCGCTGGATGCTGCATATATAAAATAATTATTTCGTGGCGGATTAATCATTTTATTCTGCAAACTGCCTGTTGAAAACGGCTCTAATCACTTCCTGAATCACACAGAAAGCTGCAGCTGGGCTGCATTTTGAGCTGTCTAACAAGGTAATTATTTGACCTGTTTACATTGTCACAGTTGCGTGTTTTTTCCTTCTTGTCTGCACCTGTTACAGTATTTATTCCTATGTTTATAACAGATTTACCCATCCATCCATCCATTTTCTTCCGCTTTTTCCGGAGTCGGGTCGCGGGGGCAGCTCAAACAAAGTCGCCCAGTCCTCCCGATCCACACACACCACCCCCAGCTCCTCCGGGGGAACCCCAAGGCGTTCCAAAGCCAGTCGAGAGACGTAGTCCCTCCAGCGTGTCCTGGTTCTTCCCCGGGGCCTCCTCCCGATGGAACGTGCCCAGAACACCTCTCCAGCGAGGTGTCCACGGGCCATCCAGAAAAGATGCCTGAGCCACCTCAGCTGGCTCCTTTCGACGTGGAGGAGCAGCGGCTCGACTCCGAACTCCTCCCGAGTGACTGAGCTCCTCACCCTATCTCTAAGGGAGCGCCCAGCCACCCTGCGGAGAAAACTCATCTCGGCCGCTTGTACGTGCAATCTCGTTCTTTCAGTCATGAGCCAAATCTCATGACCATAGGTGAGGATCGGAACGTAGATCGATCGGTAAATCAAGAGCTTTGCCCCCCTACTCAGCTCTCTCTTCACCACGATGGTCCGATACAGCAACCGCATCACTGCAGATGCTGCACCGATCCGTCTATCGATCTCACGCGCCATCCGTCCCTCACTCGTGAACAAGACCCAGAGATACTTAAACTCCTCCACTCGAGGCAAGGACACTCCAACGACCTCAAGAGGGCAAAGCACCTTTTTCTGGTCGAGAACCATGGCCTCGGATTTGGAGGTGCTGATTTTCATCCCGGACGCTTCACACTCGGCTGCAAACTGCCCCAGTGCACGCTGATTGTCCTGATTTGACGAAACCAACAGAACCACATCATCTGCAAACAGCAGAGATAAGATTCTGTGGTTCCCAAATCAGACCCCCTCTACAACCTGGATGCGCCTAGAAATTCTGTCTATAAACATAATGAACAGAACCGGTGACAAAGGGCAGCCCTGGCGGAGGCCAACGTGCACTGGAAACAGGTTTGAATTACTGCTGGCAATGCGACCCAAGTTCCTGCTGCGGTCGTACAGGGACCGGATAGCCCTTAGCAAAGGACCCCAGACCCTTTCCTCCCGGAGCACCCCCCACCACAGGGTGCCCCAAGGGACACGGTAGAACGCCTTCTCCAGATCCACAAAGCACATGTGGGCCGGTTGGGCAAACTCCCATGAACCCTCAAGCACCCGATGGAGCGTGTAGAGCTGGTCCAGTGTGCCGCGACCAGGAGGAAAACCACACTGCTCCTCCTGAATCCGACGTTCAACTATTGGTCAAATTCTCCTCTCCAGTACTCTGGAATAGACCTTAACGGGGAGGCTGAGGAGTGTAATCCCCCTGTAGTTGGAACACACTCTCTGGTCCCCCTTCTTAAACAGAGGGACCACCACCCCGGTCTGCCAATCCAGAAGCACTGTCCCCGACCGCCACGCGATGTTGCAGAGGCGTGTCAGCCAAGACAGTCCCACAACATCCAGAGACTTAAGGTACTCAGGACGGATTTCATCCACCCCAGGAACCTTGCCACTGAGGAGCTTTCTATCCACCTCAGTGACTTCGGCCTGGGTAATGGATGAGTCCGCCTCTAAGTCCCCAGTCTCTGCTTCCTCTTCGGAAGACATGACGATGGGATTGAGGAGTATTCCTTCCACTGCCCGATAACATCCCCAGTCAGGGTCAACAGCTTCCCACCCGCACTGTAGACAGTGCTGGTGGAGAGCTATTTCCGCCTCCTGAGGCGTCGGACGGTTTGCCAGAATTTCTTCGAGACTGACCGATAGTCCTCCTCCATGGCCTCCTGAACTCGTCCCAGACCCGAGTTTTTGCCTCTGCGACGACACGGGCTGCGGCACGCTTGGCCTGCCGGTACCTGTCAGCTGCCTCCGGAGTCCCACCTGCCAACAAAGACAAGTAGGACTCCTCCTTCAGCTTGATGGCTTCCCTTACTTCCGGTGTCCACCACCGGGTTCGGGGATTGCCGCTGAGACAGGCACCAGAGACCCTGTGACCACAGTTACGAGCGGCCGCATCGACAATGGAGGTGGAGAACATGGTCCAGTCGGACTCCATGTCACCAACCTCCCCCGGGATCTGGGAGAAGCTCTCCTGGAGGTGGGAGTTGAAGACCTCACTGACAGAGGGTTCCGCCAGTCGTTCCCAGCAGACCCTCACGATACGTTTGGGCCTGCCAGGTCTGACCGGCTTCCTCCCCTCCCAGCGGATCCAACTCACCACCAGGTGGTGATCGGTCAACAGCTCAGCCCCTCCCTTCAATCGAGTGTCCGAGACACGTGGCCAAAGGTCAGATGATATGACTACAAAGTCGATCATTGACCTCCGGCTCAGGGTGTCCTGGTGCCACGTGCACTTATGGACACCCTTGTGCTCGAACATGGTGTTCATGATGGACAAACTGTGACTAGCACAGAAGTCCAACAACTTAACACCACTCGGGTTCAGATCGGGGAGGCCGTGCTTCCCGATCACCCCCCTCCAGGTCTCACTGTCGCCGCCAACGTGGGCGTTGAAATCCCCCAGGAGAACAATGGAGTCCCCAGTCGGAGCGCTATCTAGTACCCCTCCCAGGGACTCCAAGAAGGTCAGGTACTCTGCACTGCTGCTCGGCCCGTAGACCAAGACAACAGTGAGAGACCTGTCCCCGATCCGAAGGCGTAGGGACGCGACCCTCTCGTTCACCGGAGTGAACTCCAACACATGGCAACTGAGCTGGGGAGCAATAAGCAATGCGACCCAGCTCTCTGCCTCTCCCCGTGGGCAGTGCCAGAAAAGTGTCCAGCTCCTCTCCAGGAGTTGGGTACCAGAGCCCAAGCTGTGCGTGGAGGTGAGTCCGACTATCTCTAATCGATATCTCTCAACCTCCCACACAAGCTCAGGCTCCTTCCCCCCCAGCGAGGTGACATTCCACATCACAACAGCCAGGGGCTGTGAGTGCAGACCGGGCCACCGGGCCACCCGCCCTCCCGCCCTCGACCGCCATCCAGGTTGTATATGTGCTGTATTTAGATTTTCTTTTTCACATTTTCATCTTTTCTTTGCCTGTAAACAAAACTGACATCACAACCGACATGTTTGTTTGATCAGATTACTAATCACAAGAGCTGCAATCATTTTCATATTTTTTGGCTTCCCTCATCCAAACTGACCTAATGTTAAAGCTAAAACCCCAGACAGGCTCTGTAATGCTGAGCTTTGACATTACATTAAATAAAATATATTGCTTCACATCCCACTTTAGTTATGCAGAAAAGTTAAATTAACTAAACTTTTTTTATATGGCTCATAAATTAAACTTAGTCCATAATTATAGTAAAACGTAATCCCAGAGTAATACTAATTTAAACATTTTAGTTGTTAAAATTATTATTATTATTATTATAAGCAGTGGTAGTATGAAAAGGTTAGCACTGTTTCACAGCAAGAAGGTCATGGGATCGATTCTCACCTGTGGGCTTTCTGTGTGGAGTTTGCGTGTTCTCCCCGTGTTTGTGTTCCCTCCGGGTGCCGTGGTTTCCTCCCACATCCAAAGACATCCGGGTTAGGTGAATTTGAAACTTTAAATTGTCAGCAGGCGTGTGTGTGTGTGTGTGTGTGTGTGCACAGATGACAGACTGCCGTCCTGTTCATGCTCTGTGACTGCTGGGATAGGCTCCAACTCAACCATCACCCTTAACTGGAGTAAGCAGGTACAGAAGATGGGCGGATAGTATGAATAATACCTGGTGGAGGTGTTGTGGGGTGTTATGGAGGGCACGTTCTCCACACATTGTGTTTAGTTTAACCACAGTGAGGATGCTCACAGAAATACTCAAAGCATACTTTGAAAGAAAAGAAAAGTTAAAAATACACTCAATAAAAATATAAACACAACACTTTTGGTTTTGCTCCCATTTTGTATGAGATGAACTCAAAGATCTAAAACTTTTTCCACATACACAATATCACCATTTCCCTCAAATATTGTTCACAAACCAGTCTAAATCTGTGATAGTGAGCACTTCTCCTTTGTTGAGATAATCCATCCCACCTCACAGGTGTGCCATATCAAGATGCTGATTAGACACCATGATTAGTGCACAGGTGTGCCTTAGACTGCCCACAATAAAAGGCCACTCTGAAGGTGCAGTTTTATCACACAGCACAATGCCACAGATGTCACAAGATTTGAGGGAGCGTGCAATTGGCATGCTGACAGCAGGAATGTCAACCAGAGCTGTTGCTCGTGTATTGAATGTTCATTTCTCTACCATAAGCCGTCTCCAAAGGCGTTTCAGAGAATCTGGCAGTACATCCAACCAGCCTCACAACCGCAGACCACGTGTAACCACACCAGCCCAGGACCTCCACATCCAGCATGTTCACCTCCAAGATCGTCTGAGACCAGCCACTCGGACAGCTGCTGAAACAATCGGTTTGCATAACCAAAGAATTTCTGCACAAACTGTCAGAAACCGTCTCAGGGAAGCTCATCTGCATGCTCGTCATCCTCATCGGGGTCTCGACCTGACTCCAGTTCGTCGTCGTAACCAACTTGAGTGGGCAAATGCTCACATTCGCTGGCGTTTGGCACGTTGGAGAGGTGTTCTCTTCACGGATGATGCAAAGGAGATGTGTTGCACTGCATGAGGCAAATGGTGGTCACACCAGTTACTGACTGGTATCCCCCCCAATAAAACAAAACTGCACCTTTCAGAGTGGCCTTTTATTGTGGGCAGTCTAAGGCACACCTGTGCACTAATCATGGTGTCTAATCAGCATCTTGATATGGCACACCTGTGAGGTGGGATGGATTATCTCAGCAAAGGAGAAGTGCTCACTATCACAGATTTCGACTGGTTTGTGAACAATATTTGAGGGAAATGGTGATATTGTGTATGTGGAAAAAGTTTTAGATCTTTGAGTTCATCTCATACAAAATGGGAGCAAAACCAAAAGTGTTGCGTTTATATTTTTGTTGAGTATATGTTTGTAAAACTCTGCTCTTTACTCGTGTAACCAGGGCTCAGTTGCACCGCTGGTCCAAGCAACCCTTTGACTCTGCATTATGTATTTTTTAATTTTTAATGTTTTCAAGAGGTGAGCAGGAGGCGGCATGGTCTTTGTGCCGGGAAGTTTATACTCTATGGAACAAAGTACTGGTCACCTTTTAAAAAAACAAGTAACACAGAGTCGAAGGTTTGCTTGAACCAGTCAGTTGTTGTACTGTGCACACTCCCAGACCTGACCTTATGGAAATAAAATGCAGAAAGGATTTGGTTTTGTATGTTGGTAATGATTGCTTACCAGAATAAAGACTGTGCAACCAGTCAAAAAAGTCTGGGGTTGTTTGTGACACAGTAGGTTATACACCATTGTGTTTCCTGTCAGTACTTATGCTACAACCACATTGCTGCATTACTGCAGCTAATGTGCAGAAAATCATGAATGAGATGTTTTCAAACTGTACATAAAAGTAAATTTAAGGCTAAATTAATTTTTGGGGGGTTGCTGATATACATTGGTCAAATTTGAAATTGCACTGTTCAAACATCTCACACAGTCAATGAACAGAAGTCTGTGGACCAAATTACTACTCACGTTCAACACAAAATACATTGAATGACCACATTTCTCAAAATACATGGACTCTTTCTCATTCATAATCCAACACTTGGAACATTTTGTGTATTTCGGCAATAACAAATTGAAATATATAGAAAATCTGAGCAGAATACTGATGGTAAAATTAAATAAGCATTCCAAACACAACCGATTGCAGCTGAAAGATCCTTAAGGGCCCCTTCACACATAGTACGAATAAGTACAAATCAGGGCGACTCACGGAAGAACAGCTCATATGAGCAAATCACGAAAACATTGAGCTGATGGGCAGGTTTGCACAGTATGTTTACCACTGTGTTACATCACTTTTCCTTCTAACAACACTCAATAAGAGTTTGGGAACCGAGGACACTAATTGTGAGTGTCATGATTGGGTATAAAAGGAGCATCCCCAAAAGTCTCAGCCGCTCACAAGCAAAGATGGGGCGAGGATCACCACTTTGTGAACAACTGCATGAAAAAATAGTCCAACAGTTTAAGAACAATGTTTCTCAACGTTCAATTGCAAGGAATTTAGGGATTCCATCATCTACAGTTCATAATATAATCAGAAGATTCAGAGAATTTGGAGAACTTTCTACACGTAAGCGGCAAGGCCAAAAACCAACATTGAATGCCCGTGACCTTCGATCCCTCAGGCGGCACTGCATTAAAAGCAAACATCATTGTGTAAAGGATCTTACCGCGTGGGCTCAGAAACACCTCAGAAAACCATTGTCAGTTAACACAGTTCGTCACTACATCTACAAGTGCAAGTTAAAACTCTACCATGCAAAGTGAAAGCCAAACATCAACAACATCCAGAAACGCTGCCGCCTTCTCTGGGCCCGAGCTCATTTGAAATGGACGGACGCAAAGTGGAAAAGTGTGCTGTGGTCTGATGAGTCCATGTTTCAAATTGTTCTTGGAAATCATGGACGTCGTGTCCTCTGGACAAAAGAGGAAAAAGACCATCCACATTGTTACCAGTGCAAAGTTCAAAAGCCAGCATCTGTGATGGTATGGGGGTGTGTTAGTGCCCATGGCATGGACAACTTACACATTTGTGATGGCACCATCAATGCTGAAAGGTACATCCAGGTTTTGGTGCAACACATGCTGCCATCCAAGCAACGTCTTTTTCAGGGACGTCCCTGCTTATTTCATCAAGACAATGCCAAGCGACATTCTGCACGTGTTACAACAGCGTGGCTTCGTAGTAAAAGTGTTGTGTGGGCCGCTGAAGAGGAGGTACTGCTGGCCCACCACCAGAGGGCGCCCTGCCTTAAGTGCGGGCTTCAGGGACGAGGGGGCGCAACCGCATCACAGGAGCAACCGAGAGTGACAGCTGTCACTCATCATCATCACCAGCTGTCACTCATTACCACCATCTCCACAAAAGCCGGGCAGCAACTCCACCTCGCTGCCAAGATATCGTTCTACCTCTTAGGTAAACTCTCAACCGTTTTGTGCCGAATGCACATTGCTTATGTCTGAACCTTTGCAGTTGTTGCTTGTGATATACTTACAGCTACAAGCCAAGTTGTGGATGATAGCCGAGTTTGTGGATTTTGGGAGGAGTTGACGCATTTCGTTCCTCACTCCAAACTTGCTAAGTATTTCCATAAGGACTGCACGAACTGTGTTCCTGTGTTTGAGGTGGAGGTGTTTTTCCCACCAGAAGAGGGACTGTGTTTGCTGACTGTTTGCTGGGTGTGCACACACCCACCATTAAACTGTTTCTGCTTCCTGCCAGCAGTACCAGATCTGACAGCTGGAGACGGTGGCCACCTGGGGCTCGGGACTTGGCGGCTCCGGTGTGTTCCAGATCCATGGGCAGTGGAAATCGTTTGGGGCCCGGCTCTTCTCTGGACAGACATCTTCTATCCTCGAGCCTGCCCACACGTCACCTTTGTATATTTGACTTGATTCTAAATTTGCAATTGTCTATATTCCGTTGTGCACATTCACAACATTAAATTGTTATTTTTGCCTCATCTATTGTCCGTTCATTTACGCCCCCTGTTGTGGGTTCGTGTTACTACACTTTCACAACAAAAAGAGTGTGGGTACTAGACTGGCCTGCCTGCAGTCCAGACCTGTCACCCATTGAAAATGTGTGGCGCATTATGAAGCGCAAAATACGACAACGGAGACCCCGGACTGTTGAACAACTGAAGTCGTACATCAAGCAAGAATGGGAAAGAATTCCACCTACAAAGCTTCAACAATTAGTGTCCTCAGTTCCCAAACGCTTATTGAGTGTTGTTAGAAGGAAAGGTGATGTAACACAGTGGGAAACATACCACTGTCCCAACTTTTTTGAAACCTGTTGCAGGCATCCATTTCAAAATGAGCAAATATTTGCACAAAAACAATAAAGTTTATCAGTTTGAACATTAAATATCTTGTCTTTGTGGTGTATTCAACTGAATATAGGTTGAAGAGGATTTGAAAATCATTGTATTCTGTTTTTATTTACATTTTACACAATGTCCCAACTTCATTGGAATTGGGGTTGTAGTTGTCTGTCTGTCTGTCCTTAAGCAAGATTACGTCAAAACTACTGCACAGACTTTGATGAAATTTTCACCACAGATCGATATTAGAACATGGAAGATCCCATTAAATTTTGGAGGTTATCCGGTTCTGGATCACGTTTCACTCTACATAGACTTTGAAGGATTACTTTAAACAGGCCTACGTGGGGATTGGGAATTTTATGCTTTTTACTCTTTTAATTCATTTATTAGTAATTGGAGCGGGCTGCAGCCTCAACTTTACCTAAATTCTGGGTCTTCTAGTGAAGTTTAGGGCTAGTGGCCGGCGATCACCTTAGTATTTCTCTGTTTTTCTTGTTGTTTAATGCTGACAAATTATACAGTATTTCTTGTCTTTCTGGTGCCTGATTCTGTTTTTTTCTCTCTGTTTAAGGTGCAGCTCCATCCAGAGATGGGAGTTGTAACTGTGTTGGCGATCCTCCTGTCCTGTGCACCAATAGCATTTCTTGTATATTTGTCCAAAAATTGTTCTGTAAATTATATTTGTAGCAGAGGGTCACCCCTTTGAGTCTGGTCTGCTTGAGGTTTCTTCCTCAGAGGGAGTTTTTCCTTACCACTGTTGCTCTGGGGGTTGGTAAGGTTAGACCTTACCTGTGTGAAGCGCTTTGAGGCAACTCTGTTGTGATTTGGCGCTATATAAATGAAAATGAACTGAAACTGATTACGTCAAAACTACTTCACGGATTCTCACCAAATTGGCACCACAGATACATATTAGGACATGGAACACATTAAATTTTGGAGGTGATCTGGATCCAGATCCAGATTATGGATCAAGATTTCACTTCATATACACTTTGAAGGATTACGTCAAAACTGCCAAATTTGCACCACAGACAGTTATTAGGGAATGGAGGACTCCACTGAATTTTGAAAGTGATACGGATCCGGCTTGACGGATGTCAGCAATGTCAGGTTACTTGTTTGACATTTCCTTAACCAGAAATATGCACTTTAAAAAAAGAATCTTTGGAAGTGGGAGGAAACCGGAGCACCTGGAGAGAACCTGCATGAATTTTACACAGAAAGGACCAGGTAGGACGTGATCCCAAGACCTTGTTGCTGCAAGACAACAGTGCTAACCCCTACTCCACCGTGCCACATCACAATGCTTGTAAAAAAAAAAAAATACAAAAAACTAAAATGATTTGACATAGGCCTTACAATTCAGTTATCACAATTCATGATGCATCATTACACCTCTGCCTGTTTGCAATTGAACAAAAAAACTAATGAGAAGTCAAGACATTACTGATAATGAGCAGGTTCTGATGCATTGATACCAGCCAAATATTTTTTAAATCAAAATATTAAAAAGCAACATAAAACATGAAAGCATTCATCCAAATATAAGAAGCCACAGCATTGTAATTATAATTAAATGCAGAGATTAAAAAATTAAAAAAAAAAATATTTGGATGAGTCACTTTCCACATATTTCCCAGCGACATACATAATTATTTATTTAACAGTCAGCTTTTCTCCATCTGTTCAATTGATAATGTGTGTTTTGTTAAAATTTGCAGGGCTACTGCCAGAAAAGCAGAACAAGAAAATAAATGAGACATGTATCCCAGCATCACTTGCTTCTCACATTACTTTGTTGCCAAAGAACCAATGAGAAAAAAATGAATAATATATATGTAGTGCTTTGCTTAAAGTTCCCACAGGCACTTTCATCATCAAAATTACTCACAGCTGCCAAATTTTAGTGGACAGGAATGAAAGTCCATGGGGAAATCCTCCAGATGCATTGGGCACTCTGCATGCACAGTTAACCTGCATCCAATTCACAGAAAATTAAAAAGACTTTGCAAATGCATGAAAAGTAAAGAGCACAAATTAGGCACAGCCTCAAAATAACTGACAAGCCTCATGCACTATTCAAGCTTCCCATCTGCAATGGCATGGAAGGAAAAAAACAATCATCTTTGCTGTAAGAGCAGCACAGCTCAACTATCTACGGTCAGGTCACATTATTCAATCCAGGTGAAAAATACTTTGCAGTATTTTATTTCTGAAGCTGATTTCTCCTGTCAGACGATGCAAAGTTTATTAAAAAATTAGGTTTAACAAAAATAAAGGAAATAATTCCATCTTGAGCTGCTCAAACAACATAAAGATGACCTACTGAGTGGATTTTCATCTTCGATTTCAGTTACCTCATTGTGTACAGCAGCGTCCCGTCATCTTGGATCCTCAGCAGTTTGTTTGGCATCGTCATGTTGTGAGCCACGGACTTTTTTCCGTTGTGGAAAAACGTGTCAGGAGTCCAGATTTTACTGGCCATCAGGTTGTTCAGGCGTAAAATGTTCATTGGTCCATGAAATTTCAACCTCTCGTCCTTCCAACTTTGCCGAAAGAAAACATCTATCGTGTACTCCTGTAGGCAGAAGAGACAAGCCTCAGTTTAACTTCTAATGTTTTTAATCTGTTTTAATTAAGGATGACAAAATAAACATTAAACTTTGTGATTAAGATGAACTTTGTCCATGGGTTTAAAAAAAAGTGTACGCGGTAGTACACATACAGAACCTGCACGGACTGTCACCGTTAAATATGAACTTCAGTCCACGTCCTTTCACTCGTTTTACTGTATTTCAGTAGCTCGGAGTGCAAATGAACTGGAATATTTCAAAACATTCAGCAACATGCCGGATGACCTTGATGAGCTCATCGCGCTGGCTATCCAGACCGACCGACGGCTGTCCGACCGACCACGACAGGAAGCTGGCCATTCCTTTCAGCGTTCGATCACGCCACCAGTTCGACCCACAGCTTCCAATCCTAATCAGCCTCACAGCAGTCCGGAGGAGCCCGTGCAGCTGGAACAAACATCTTTCAGTGGAAGAACGGGAGCGATGCCAAGTGGAGGGACTGTGTTACTACTGTGGACAGTCAGGTCATTTGCTCGCCAATTGTCAGGTTAGGGGTGCTCCTGTGTTGCCAAGATCGGTACTGTGGGTGAGTCAAAGTCCTATTTCTTCCTCCTCAACTCAGAATATTGTACCAGCTAAATTGAATTCTAACCATGCGTCAGTGTCTATTCCTGTATTCACTGATTCCGGCTCTGACGCTAACCTAATATTGTCCTCTCTTGCCAGGTCCTTTCGCTTTAAATTGTATCAACTCTCTCGCCCCCTGGTGGTGCACGCAGTGGACAGCCACAAATTGGGTCTTATTACTCATCGTACTCAGTCTGTTGGTATGATAATCTTGGAAAATCATTCGGAATTAATTAGTTTTCATATCTTTGACAACATGACTCAGCTGGTAATATTGGGGCATCCCTGGTTACAACGCCATATGCGAGTCTAGATTGGACCCAGGGCAAAATTGACGCTTGTGGTCCGGCCTGCAGTAATATTTGTTTGTTAAAACCTGTACAATCGTCATCTATAACTAATCCTGATCTCGCTGGTGTTCCACCCTGCTATCACGATCTCGCTTCTGTCTTTAGCAAAACAAAAGCTAAGTCACTGCCTCCGCACTACAAGTACTACTGTGCCATTGAGCACAATAGTACTTGTGGTACTATTGAGCAAAGTTATTTTTTCCTCTCCGCACCAGAGCGTGTTGCTATGAATAACTATATACAGGAATCACTCACGGCGGGTTTGATTCGGCCCTCATCCTCACCTGCAGGGATGGGGTTTTTCTTTGTGGAAAAGAAGGATAAGTCTCCCCACCCTTGTATTGACTATCGTGGACTTAATGACGCCACCGTTAAAAACTGGTATCTTCTGTCACTCATTTCCTTGGCTTTTGAGCTGCTAGAAGGGCTCAAAATTTTCACTAAACTTGACTTATGCAACAAATGCCACCTGGTTAGCATTTGCCCGGGAGACGAATGAAAGACTGCCTTTAACACGCCCACCGGCTATTACAAGTACCTGGTGATGCCTATTGGTCTTACAACGCCCCTGCGGTGTTCCAGAACTTAGTTAATGATATCCTTCGCAAATACCTGAACAAGTGCTTTTTTGTTTATCTTGACGACATTGTAATTTTCTCTCTTGACACAGAATCCCACACCTGACGTGTATGCACCATTCTTCAAATTTGCTGCAGAATGATTTGCATGTAAAAGCCAAGAAGCGCAAATTTCATAGGTCCACGGTGTCATTCCTGGGGTTCGTAATTTCAAAGAGGGGATTCAGATGGACCCAGAGAAGGTCACCGCGGTATGGGATTGGGCGATCCCTAGCAATTCCAAAGATGTACACAGGTTCCTGGCCTTTGCAAAATTTTATTGAAAATTTATCTGAAATTTCAGCGCGATTCACTGCAGTCGTTCGTTTGGACACCAGAGTGTGATGAGGCGTTCTGGAACCTAAAGCAACGTTTCACAATGGTCCCCGTGCTGCTCCTCCCTGACCTGCTCGGCAATTCATGGTCGATGCTTCGGACGTAGGTGTCGGGGCGGTCCTTTCCCAAATGAAGCCTACTGACAATAGATTACATCACTGTGACTATTTGTCCAAGAAACTCACGGCGGCCAAACGACATTACAGCATCAGAGATCTTGAATTGCTGGCAGTTAAAGTGACCCTGGAGGAGTGGTGCCACTGGTTGGATGGGGCACAGGTGCCATTTCTTGTTTGCACGGACCATAAAAATCTAGGGTATCTCTGCACGGCTAAACAACTCAATGCCTGGCAATCCTGATGGGCCATCTTTTTCAACAGATTCAACTTTGTATTGTCTTAACTCCCGGGATCAAAAAACAGCAACCCAGACGCGCTATCCGGACAAGGTAACACTTCAGACATGCCCACTGGTCTTGGTACCATTCTTCCCGAAACCTGTTTTGTGTCTGCTATTACATGGAATATTGAATCCAAAATTAAGCCCATAGTGGGCAACGTGTCGAACCCTCCTGGGTGTCCATGGGGCAAATTGTTCATTCTACCCTCCTTCAGGGGGGAGGTTACTAAATGGGGGCATGACAGCCGTTTTTCATGTCACCCAGGTATCAAGAGATCTGCGTATGTGATAAAACAAAGTTTTTGGTTGCCCTGTATGTTATCCAATATCACAAATTATGTTAATGCTTGTCAAGTATGTGCCATGCACAAGTCATCCACACGCCCCCCTGCGGGCACTCTGCAACCTTTACCCATGCCTGTTTGGCCGTGGTCTCACATTTCTGTTGGTTTTGTGGCAGGTCTGCCACCCTCTAAGGGTTATTCTGCTATTATGACTGTGGTTGAAAGGCTTTCTAAGATGGTCCACTTTGTGCCTCTGCCCAAATTTCCTGCTAAGGAAACAGCTGAAGCTTTGTTAACACATATATTTAAATTACAGAGTTTTCCCCAGGACATTGTCTCTGATCGAAGTCCCCAATTTGTCTTGCAGTTTTGGAGGGAGTTCTGTCGCTTACTCGGGGTCACTGCCAGGCTAACTTCTGGATGTCATCCCCAAGCCAATGGACATACAGAATGCCTTAATCAGGAGTTGGAAAGGGGACTGCGGATCCTCGCCTCACAGCATCAGTCTACCTGGTCTTCTCAGATGGCATGGATTGAACTGGCTAACAACAGTCTGCCCACATCCTATTCTGGTTTTTCTCTGTTTCATGTAGTATATGGTGATCAACCCTCTCTATTTTCATCCACAGACTTACACTCTCCAGTACCGTCTGCTCTAGGACTCATCTTGTGGTACTGATGAACCTGGGAGCGGGCCAGGAAGGCCTTACTGTGTTCATCTGTGGAGTATAAGACTGCTACTGATCGGAGGAGATCCACAGCGCCCACCTACTTCCCCAGCCAGTGGGTGTGACTCTCTACACGTCACCTGCCACTATGAGGAGTATCTCGCAAATTGGCTCCCAGGTTCGTTGGCCCATTCTCCGTGTCCAAAATGATTAATCCTGTGTCTATTCGCCTTCATCTCCCAAGGTCCATGAGCGTGCATCCTACGTTCTATGTTATTAACCCTCTGGGGTCCGAGGGCATTTTTTGGACAGTTCATTAGCCTGGCATAAATATTTTATTATTGCTGTTAACAGCTCTCCCTGCATCCCAAGTTTTATGTCTCTTTTTTTCAGGACAAACTGTGGTTTTGCAAGTTCTCCCACATAGAAATCATGGAGGGGTCTGAAATTTTCATCTTAGGTGCATGTCCACTGTGAGAGACATAATCTAAAAAAAAAAAAAAAAAAAATCTGGAAATCACAATGTATGATTTTTTTTTAAATAATTTATTTTTATGTTACTGCTGCAAATAAATATTTGACCACCTACCAACCAGCAAGAATTCTGGCTCACACAGACCTGTTAATTTTTTTTAAGAAGCCCTCTTATTCTGCACTCTTTACCTGTATTAATTGCACCTGTTTGAACTTGTTACCTGTATAAAAGACACCTGTTCACTCAATCAATCACACTCCAACCTGTCCACCATAGCCAAGACCAAAGAGCTGTCTAAGGACACCAGGGACAAAACTGTAGACCTGCACAAGGCTGGGATGGACTACAGGACAACAGGCAAGCAGCTTGGTAGAAGACAACAACTGTAATGATTATTTATTAGAAAGTGGAAGAAACACAAGATGACTGTCAATCTCCCTCGGTCTGGGATTCCATGCAAGATCTCACTTTGTGGGGTAAGGATGATTCTGAGAAAGCTCAGAACTACACAGGAGGACCTGGTCAATGACCTGAAGAGAGCTGGGACCACAGTCAAAGATTACATTAGTAACACATGATGCTGTCATGGTTTAAAATCCTGCAGGGCAGCAAGGTCCCCCTGCTCAAGCCAGCACATGTCCAGGCCCGTTTGAAGTTCACCAGTGACCATCTGGATGATCCAGAGGAGGCATGGGAGAAGGTCATGTGGTCAGATGAGACCAGAATAGAGCTTTTTGGAATCAACTCCACTTACCATGTTTAGAGGATGAGAACAACCCCAAGAAAACCATCCCAACCATGAAGCATGGGGGTGGAAACATCATACTGTGGGGGTGCTCTTCTGCAAAGGGGACAGGGCGACTGCACTGTATTGAAGGGAAGATGGATGGGGTCATGTATTGCGAGATTTTGGCAAACAACCTCCTTCCCTCAGTAAGAGCATTGAAGATGGGTCATGGCTGGGTCTTCAGCATGACAATGACCCCAAACACACAGCCAGGGCAACTAAGGAGGGGCTCTGTAAGAAGCATTTCAAGGTCCTGGAGTGGCCTGGCCAGTCTCCAGACCTGAACTCAATAGAAAATCTTTGGAGGGAGCTGAAACTCCAAACCTGAAAGATTTGGAGAAGATCTGTATGGAGGAGTGGACCAAAATCCCTGCTGCATTGTGTGAAAACTTGGTCAAGAACTACAGGAAACGTCTGACCTCTGTAATGGCAGACAAATATTTCTGTGCCAATTGTTAAGCTCTGTTTTTCTAGGGGGTCAAATACTTATTTTATGCAATAAAATGCAAAATTAATTATTTTAAAATCATACAATGTGATTTTCTGGATTTGTTTTTAGATTCTGTCTCTCACAGTTGAAGTGTACCTACGATTAAAATTACAGACCTCTCCATTCTTTGTAGGTGGGAAAATCTGCAAAACTGACAGGGGGTCAAATACTTATTTTCCCCACTGTAAGTGTAATACAGGTTTACAATCAAAAATAGGCAAGGAAAAAAATAAAGCGAAAAATAATTTTCCACACACATTCATTCAAAACACACAGCAAACTATAACAAACAACTGTTTTGACACTTTATAAAGGTAATTTGAGGTCTTGTGTGAAAGACTGTACAACAAAAAGGTTCAAACAATAAACACAAATGCACATTTTGAACAATATATACAAAATGGTCTATGTGTTTTGTTGTCCATTGATATGGTAAACAGTGATTTATGCAGAGAAAGCAACAGAGTTATCCAGTAACATTCACATGCAAACTAGTGGAGCAATCCTGATAGTTACACACTCTTCGTTTGAGCACACGAGATTGTCATCAGAGGCTCTCTGTCTGCTCATGCTTTCACTGATTGCTGTGTGTAATGGCGCAGGGTGCACTGAATATGTACTAATAGTATGTCCTCATTGGAGCACCCAGGGGGCTATTTAAATGGGCCAACTAGTAACATATCACTCCTAAAAATGATCTTTGGCTTTTCACGTGAGGTAAATCTGCCCTACGATTGGATTTTGGAAAGCCATGCGACGGTGAACCAATTCTGATTGGACACTCACATTGCGCACGTCATCACACAGCTTCTGTGAGGAGTACAAAGATGGTGGACGGTGGCTTGAAAGTCCGCGGAGTTACATTTTCAGCAAAAAAAAAAAAAAAAAAGTAAGTTTGTATCATATCATTCAAAGGTTATTTAGTAATGCTTGGTCTTAGCCGTTGTATACGACGGCGTCGGCCCCAGAGGGTTAAACCAGTTAAGTTTAGTCCTTTGTGCCCTGCAATTGTGTCCAGCCTGTGTTGACGAACAAGCCTGATAGTTATGGAACAACAGTTGTTCTTTACAATAATGGTGAAACTAAATTATCTTAATTATGATTAAATAATTAGCTAGTTATCCAAAAGGGCACCTGATTTCAGTTTCTAGTATTTCTGACAACATTACAGAATTTGGCTAACATTTCAGTCCTTTTAATGACAGATACAAGATTTCCAGTTTAACTGGTTCCTTTGATGTTTATACCAAATGAATGCATATTTTGGGCCCTTCCACCCTTGTATTGTTCTCATTGTTAGTACGTTATTCCTGGGTTATATCAGAGGAAAATCCCACATAAGACTGTTTTTTTTGCTATTACTGGTGGGTCAAGTCGTAATATGACTGGACTTCACCTACAAGGTGTCTTATCTTGGTAAAGTAATGACAACTGCATTTTTCAGTTGCATCAAAATATAAGCAGCAAACAGTCAAAAATGCAACATTAAGACAACAGAACATATCAGTTGCACAGAGTATGAGCCACATTTATTTTTTTATTTTTTAAATATATACTGATCAACAAAAGGAATGCAAGTATGTTTTAATATTGCTTTGAGCAACATTTGTCAATTTTTTTTTTTACAGGATTGTCACATACATTAGTAAATAAAGGTGTGTTAGAGTTTATTGCGCTGATAAACAGAAAGGTAATGTTCTGGATCAGATCAGTCAATAGCGCGTGGGATCAATTAATGCAGATAATCTTCTGTGCATGGAACCCATTAAATGGGGGGTTTCCTGTTGAGGAATGACCCACCAACCCTGCCTCAAGGCATTCTGGAGTTCAACAACAGTGTTCGGTATCAGGATACAAGTGTTAACATGATTATCCAGAATACCCCGTAAGTGTGGATCTGTCGCACGTCCTCCGTGTCACAGAACCTCCTCCTTAACCAGCTGATTGTCCACTCATGAACATTTAAATGTCTAGCTGTGTTCTGTGCTGTCAAACCAACATCCAGCATGCCAACGCAGCTTTCACCGAGAAACCTAATGAGGCCTGACATGGAAAAAATACAACAAATTTAATCATTAGTGATTGATCTCTGCTCCCCTCCACAGCATGTCTTTTTCCTGGTTCTCTCTCTCAGCCCCAACCAGTCCCAGCAGAAGACTGCCCCTCCCTGAGCCTGGTTCTGCTGGAGGTTTCTTCCTGTTAAAAGGGAGTTTTTCCTTCCCACTGTAGCCAAGTGCTTGCTCACAGGGGGTCGTTTTGACCGTTGGGGTTTTACATAATTATTGTATGGCCTTGCCTTACAATATAAAGAGCCTTGGGGCAACTGTTTGTTGTGATTTGGCGCTATATAAAAAAAAAATTGATTGATTGAAATCCAGAAAAACAGACAAATTGAGAACAACGTAACCTCCTGCACTGAGGTAAAGACACAGGCCACTTTCCGCTGCTGTGCTTTATCCAATCCTAGAAGCAGCACTCCTTCACGACTGGCTTCACTTGCCACTTCAGAAATGAGACGCTGCATCACTTTTTCTCTTTGCCAAAGCTCTGTGAAGGTGAGGTTGGCACTATCCCTGTTCCTCACAATTCTCTGAGCTGAGTGTTTTTCTGAGATGGCTCTAAGGCTGAAACAACCCCTTGATCTACAATCCTGTGTTGTCAGAAGAAACCACACATAAGAAAGGATTTAGGGCAGAAATCACTGCACTGTGAAATGTGTGAGAGAGAGACGGGCATCAAGAGCAGCACACAGATAGAAATTTATCTCCAGTGTTACGCTTGTTGAAACTAACTACTGTGTCGTTTGTTTGAGGAGATTTTATAGTCCTCAGTGGAAAACACCACACACGGTCTGAGTCCAGACTGTCCCAACATTTCCACTATGTTGTGATTAGTTGTTTACCGTGAATCCACATTAAGGTGTGTATGTGCCTACATACTGTTTAGATGAGAAAAAAGAATAGCAGTTGCAGATTAGCAGAGATATAAGTTTTACTGTGGTGGCAGTCCTGCATTTTGAGTTTTCTTCTCGTCTTTTCTGTTTTACAAAAGGCTAAAATTCTTGCTCTTGCAAGAATTTTAGCTGAGGAAGCTTCTGCGATTTGAAGCGAAACGTCCTTGCGTCAAGCAACCCAGTCCAGTCGAAGATTCAAGCTTCTCTACTATGGAAACCACCTGGACAACTGAGAGCCTACACAGTAACTACTGTGTCCCAGACAAGAAAATACTTTTAGAAGGTCTATCTATGGGTTAATATACTGTATGAAGACTGGAACCAAACAAAACCTGTTACTGCAGCTTATGTAACAAAAAAAATATCAAGAGAGTATATTAAAATGTACTTGACAATCCAGTCGACTGATTAAATGAGTGGTTGACTCTTTTTTTTTGCAGTGACTGATGCTGGTGCTGATTTGTAATGGAAAAAAAAACATCTGATGGCCAACATATTATGCCACTTCTTTATGTGATAGAACATAACTGCTTAATAATTATAACAAGAGAGACACAAAATACTGTACTGAAGTGAACATTTATGTAACACTAATACAATAACATGCTTTTGGAGGGTGGTATGCATTTTCAGAGGCCCGACGTTCACGCCCAGTCACCCAAAATGACAGATATTTGCCCGAGTTAGATGGGGCAAATATCTGTCATTTTGGGCAACAGCGTGGACGGCTTAGAAAATGCATACCGCACGATAAATGCATGTTATTTGCATTATTATCACTTACTGAGATACACAACACATAACGCATACATAAAAAGTTGGCTTTTGTCGTGTCGGCTGGCGCGTGCTGTTCTCCAAATTCAGCAGTGCGTCCTCATCAAGCTGGCTGCTTTGGCTACTGTTCATTGTCGTACTATCCATGAGAAAATCATCCGGAATATCCATATTGGGACCAACACACACTTCTCGCCTTTTTATCTTCTCCTCTGTGGACAGTTTTGTTTTTTTTTTCCTCTGTGGACAGTTCTTGGGCTGCGTGCGTGCTATGATGTCATTTGTTTACGCACAGCGGGCGGGTATAGCCAGGTAGCGTCAACGTAAATCTACGATACCGGCCTACAAACGCCTCGGTAAAGTGATAATGCTCTGTATGTTCTTCATTTCAAGTCTTTTTGGGTCAGGTAATGGTACTGCCACAGTTTGCCATGTTACCAAAACATCCACTTCCACTGTGTTAATTGGCACAAGGGGGAGTAGTTACAACATTCCACAGAAGCCACACTAAAAAGCCCACTTGACAAACATGACGGCAGATATTTTTAAAATTTCCCTCACAAAGTCAGATATTGGCCAAGGCCAGGTATCTACAAAAACACAATGCATGTAATCTGTCAGTTTGATGAGCCACCTGGCTGATCAGACTGATCAGCACTGAAAATGACTAATGTCACTGTTTTTCTTTTGTAAAACAGAAAAGACGAGAAGAAAACTCAAAATGCAGGACTGCCACCACAGTAAAACTTTTATCTCTGCTAATCTGCAACTGCTATTCTTTTTTCTCATCTAAACAGTATGTAGGCACATACACACCTTAATGTGGATTCACGGTAAACAACTAATCACAACATAGTGGAAATGTTGGGACAGTCTGGACTCAGACTGTGTGTGGTGTTTTCCACTGAGGACTATAAAATCTCCTCAAACAAACACTAATCAAGAAGTGCATGTGAGATTACACATCTTTCTTTGTGATGTCATAAGGCTATTTTCTTGTGGGTTACTACCTTAGATTAACATGCTATTATGACCGATACGCAGAAACGTCTATACAGTTACTGAAGTATCATCTGCGCATGCGTAGGCCACATACACATCAATACATCATTGATGGCATAGTGCTGACTAGTGGTGTGGGTAAGCAACGGCACAAACATCACAGCTACACTCATCGCTCACTCGTCTTCAACCGCTTTTCCGGGTTTGGGTCGCAGGGGCAATAGCTCCAGCAGGGACCCCAGACTTCCCTTTCCCATGCCAAATTCACCACCTCTGACTGGGGGATTCCGAGGCGTTCCCAGGCCAGTGTGGAGATATAATCTCTCCACCTAGTCCTGGATTTTCCCTGGGGTCTCCTCCCAGATGGACGTGCCTGGAACATCTCCCTAGGGAGGCGCCCAGGAGGCATCCTTACCAGATGCCCAAACCACCTCAGCTGGCTCCTTTCAACGCGAAGGAGCAGCGACTCTACTCCGAGCTCCCCACGGATGACCGAACTTCTCACCCTATCTCTAAGGGAGACACCAGCCACCCTCCTGAGGAAGCCCATTTCGGCTGCTTGTACCCGTGATCTAGTTCTTTCGGTCATGACCCAACACTCATGACCATAGGTGAGAACAGGAATGAAGATTCACCAGTAGATTGAGAGCTTCATCTTTTGGGTCAGCTCTCTTTTTGTCACAACAGTACAGTAGAGCGAATGCAATACCGCCCCTGCTGTGCCAATTCTCTGGCCAATCTCACGCTCCATCATCCCCTCACTCGTGAACAAGATCCCGAGGTACTTGAACTCCTTCACTTGGGGCAAGGCCGTATTCCCTACCCGGAGTAGGCAATCCATTGGTTTCCTGCTGAGTACCATAGCCTCAGATTTAGAGGTGCTGATTCTCATCCTCAAGACCTATCCAAATCTTGGAGGAGGAGCCCCTCGGCAGCTTTTGTTCCTTCCTCACCTCGTTCGACCATACTGAACTTCATCCACGCCTCCAGATTTGCCTGTCAACCAGGAATCCAGCACATGCCATCTGTCCAGGCAGATGTGCAAGAATATGTCAGCGCCTGCACCATCTGCGCCAGGAGCAAGTCTTCACATCAGGCTCCATCTGGACTGCATCTTCCGCTTCCTCCTCCTGGGAGCCCTTGGTCGCACATCTGCCTGGAGTTTGTGACTGGACTGCCTCCATCCAACAGTAACACCACCATCCTCACCATCATGGACAGATTCTCCAAGGCAGTACATTTCGTGGCCCTGCTGAAGCTTCCATCAGAGACTCCTGATCCTCCATGTGATCTACTCTGCTGTGTGCTGCTCCCCCTCCCCTCCTGTCTCTCTGGGTACGGCATCATTAGAGCTGACTGAGAGCACCTGTCAGCATTCATCAGCTGCAGTATTTAAATCACCAAACAATCAACAGTTTTGTTGCAAATAGTCAGCAGGGTTGCATGAAACGTGTGGAGAAGAAAATGTGCAAATTAACTGCAAAAGACTTGAGAAGAGGGCAGCACGGTGGCTTAGTGGTTAGCACTGTTGCCTCACAGCGAGAAGGTTGTGGGTTCAATTCCCGTGGCCTTTCTGTGTGGAGTTTGCATGTTCTCCCCGTGTTTGTATGGGTTTCCTCCGGGTGCTCTGGTTTCCTCCCACATCCAAAGACATGCGGGTTAGGTGGATTGGAATCTTTAAAATTGTCCTTAGGTGTGTGTGTGGGTGTATCTGTGTTTGTTTGTCTGTTTGTGGCCCTGCGACAGACTGGCATCCTGTTCTGGGTGTACCCTGCCTCGCACAATACGCTGAGGGATGCAAAGGGGTCTGCAAAATGGACGCAAAAACTTAAACATGTTTAATTTTTTGTGGACTTTTGGCGTTGACCATCAGATGCAGTGCTCGACGCAAGTCTACACAACACTGTGCTCAGTGGTGGGCACAGCTAACCAAAAGCTTCGATAACTGCTAATCAGCTAATGGAAAAGTTATCCTTTATAAAGCTAAACCAATAAACTGCCTAAAAATTTATCGGAAGCTACAGCTAACCGATAACTTTCAATTTTGTCTCCCGTACAATCTCAGCTTCTAACAAGCCAATTTTGAGTTTAAACACCCCCAAAGCTTTTAATAGAATCTAAGGCGATCACAAACCCAAACACAGCCATTTCAAGACCTCTGCCCCATGGCTGGACCACTGTATGGTGTGAAGGAATAATGATGTTTCTTTTTTTTTGTGGCAGTTTGGCAGCCAGGCCCCTTCTGCTGGGGGCAGAGTTGAGCTCAGCTCCTCTTAGTTACCTCACTGTTGCAAAATACATAGTAGACAAGAGCAAAAGGGATTAGAAATGTTTTTCAATGTTACTAGCTATGAAGAAAAATGTTAGCGGTCTAAAAGTTATCAGAACTAAATTTATCAGAAGATAACTGGTCCGATGATGGTTTTAAAACTTATCTGAAAAGCTAATCCGCTAACAAAAACATTAGCATCAATAATTATCAGTTATCGGATTAGCTGAACAATGCCCACCACTGTGCTACTGTACACCATGCCTCCGCAACTGTACACCCTACGGCAAAAAATCCTGGTAGGGTTTTTATCAGTACGTCTGCATTGGTACATTTTATTCATCCTGCTGGACTCTGTTGGCAGTGAAGCTTCAAAACCACAAAGAAGAAGAGGCAGGTGGCCAAGCGTCCACGTCCACTATTAGAAGAAGTGAACCATCATTCCTGCGCACACATGCAATAATCTGCCAGCTTTAACCTCCTCACCGATGGATCACCAGCGAGAGAACACATCCACGTCCACTGTAACTCCTCACGGATGGATCACCAGCGGGAGGACACGTCCATGTCCACTGTAACTCCTCACCGATGGATCACCAGCGAGAGGACACGTCCACTATTAGAAGAAGTGAACCATCATTCCTGCGCACACATGCAATAATCTGCCAGCTTTAACCTCCTCACCGATGGATGACCAGCGAGAGGACACGTCCATGTCCACTGTAACTCCTCACCGATGGATCACCAGCGGGAGGACACGTCCATGTCCACTGTAACTCCTCACCGATGGATCACCAGCGGGAGGACACGTCCATGTCCACTGTAACTCCTCACGGATGGATCACCAGCGAGAGGACACGTCCATGTCCACTGTAACTCCTCACGGATGGATCACCAGCGAGAGGACACGTCCATGTCCACTGTAACTCCTCACCGATGGATCACCAGCGAGAGGACACGTCCATGTCCACTGTAACTCCTCACCGATGGATCACCAGCGAGAGGACACGTCCATGTCCACTGTAACTCCTCACCGATGGATCACCAGCGAGAGGACACGTCCATGTCCACTGTAACTCCTCACCGATGGATCACCAGCGAGAGGACACGTCCATGTCCACTGTAACTCCTCACCGATGGATCACCAGCGAGAGGACACGTCCATGTCCACTGTAACTCCTCACCGATGGATCACCAGCGAGAGGACACGTCCACGTCCACTGTAACTCCTCACCGATGGATCACCAGCGAGAGGACACGTCCACGTCCACTGTAACTCCTCACCGATGGATCACCAGCGAGAGGACACGTCCACGTCCACTGTAACTCCTCACCGATGGATCACCAGCGAGAGGACACGTCTCTGCAAATGCTGTTGGCCCGCCTCTGGCATGTGTTTTCACAATCTTATTGCTATAAATAGTGATATATGTATATTTATTAGGGGTGTAACGATACACAAATATCACAGTTCGGTTCATTTTCAGCACAGTATGGGATCAAAATGCAAACCCTAAATTTGCTTATTGTTTAACAAAATCTTTCCACAAGTAAAGAGCAGCACAACGGTTCCAGCATAAAGCCCTGTTCCATTTTTTTCAATCTTCATATTTTTTGCCAGAAAAATTAACTTGTCCAAAACTGTCATTGAGAATTAATGTTTTGTGAATAGTGGTGGCATCTGGAACCGCTCTAGGAATGTAAGTAAGTAAGTAAGTAAGTAAGTAAGTAAGTAAGCTTTATTTATATAGCACTTTTCACAGACCAAGGTCACAAAGTGCTTCACACGATATAAATAGACAATAAAAACAACACATATAAATATAGAACAATAAAATAAATTGACACTAAAATGCCAGTTTAAAAAAATGTGTCTTTAGTTGCTGTCTAAAAACATCCACAGAATCTAGTGAGCGAAGAGAACAGGGAAGCTCATTCCAGAGGCGAGGTGCCACAGCTTTAAAAGATCTGTCCCCTCGAGTTTTAAAACAAGTTCGGGGAACCATCAGCAGGTTCTGATTGGAAGACCTCAAACTCCTGCTGGAAACATAAGGCTGGATCAGGTCCTTAATGTATTCCGGTGCCAGCCCATGTAGAGCTCTAAAGGTCAGCACGAGGATTTTGTAATTTATCCTGTAAAAAACAGGGAGCCAATGTAAAGACTTGAGGACAGGAGTAATATGCATTCTCCTGTGGGTGCGGGTAAGAAGTCGTGCAGCAGAATTTTGCACTACCTGCAGGTTAGGATCCAAAATAATAGCACAATGGCTGTTAAAAGTGCATAAACCCATCAATTTCAGTAAATTCACTAAAAAGTAAAGGGTCAAATTTATCACAGAACTGCGTAGCGACTGCATCTGTGATAATCCTCCTCTCCACCCTACTAAGTACTGATCTAGGCTCAGGTGGGGCCATTAGATCAAAGAAAACACAGCAATGGTCACTCAGAAAAACATCCTCCACACACACATTGGCAGTATGCAAGCCCAATGCAAAAACTAAATCCAAAGTGTGACCTTTAGTGTGGGTGGGGCCTGACACGTACTGCTTAAAATTAAAAGCCTCAACCATTGATATAAGTTCCCTAGCTGGGCTGGAAGTGTCATCATCAATGTGTAAATTAAAATCACCAATAATCAAAACCTTTTCCAGACAAATTATAGATGTTAAAAAAATCAGTAAAATCCTTAAGAAAAGTCCCAGCATGACCTGGAGGGCGATAAATCAATATGCAATAAAATTTATTAGAGGAACCAACTTCCATCATAAGCGCCTCAAAAGAGGGGGCGTGTTCTGCGCTCGTGAGTCTGCATGTGTACCTGTCCCGGTACACCGCAGCCAGTCCTCCACCACGGCGGCAGGGGCGGGGCTTCCCAACAGCCAAGCAACCCACAGGACAGAGCTCATTTAAATGAATTAACTCATTTTCCCTCTGCCACGTTTCTGTGAGGTAAAGAAAATCCAGGTTTTTCCTGACGAAAAGCTCATTAATAGAGAGCACTTTATTTGCTATGGAGTGGGCATTCAGTAGTCCAATCCGACTTGGCGTTAACGAATCCGTCGAGCCAACGGGGCGCAGCGCGATTGCCTGCAGACATCTCCCACGATCACGTGACGCCCAGCTGTACCAGCAGGACCAACGTTGCTCCGTGGATGTACACACAGAGAGCCAAGATGAACCCAAAGTCCAGGCACATCCATCAGGAATCCAGGGACATACAGGCCGAACCTCGTTATGCAGATGGGTGGTGGGATGTGTAAACAGGGCAGCACAGCCAGCCATATCCTGCAGGAGGAGGACCGGGCCATCTACACCTCCGATGTATACGGGCCGCCGCCCATACTTCACGCCTGACCCGAACCTGGACGCCTGCTCTGCAGCCTCTTCTTCTCCTCCTTTTAGGATTACCTGGACATCGCAACAACATCAGGTATTCCTGGGAGGAAGGAGGGCAGACGAACGGGGGAGGAAAAGTTTGTTTATAGTGATCCCAGTCATTAAAGAGGCATTCCATTGACTCTTTAATTTTGAAAAGACAGCTGCGGTCGCAACTCCTTACAGCACAAACACAACCGCTGCCTGTTAAAGCTAATATAACAGCACACACGATCAGAACCAAAACAAAAATTTGACGCGGCAACAGACGAGCAGCAGCCAAAACAAACACAGGCGCCATCTTGTCTCCTCTGTCAGGCATATGACGGAGGAGACAAGACAAGTTAGTATTCTTTCACCAAACTGATACTTGACACAATAAATATAAATAACTGACTTTATTTGTTTAATCTTTCCCCAATGTCCACGATGATGGAAAATGTCCCCACATTGCACTCAGATTGGATTGGAAAAGACAGTGTGGAACCACGGTTATGGATAGGTGACATCTCACTTTGGTACTCTATGGCCTGCTGTTATTATGGATAATCTACAACCCCAATTCCAATGAAGTTGGGACATTGTGTGAAATGTAAATAAAAACAGAATACAAAGATTTGCAAATCCTCTTCAACCTATATTCAACTGAATACACCACAAAGACAAGATATTTAATGTTCAAAGTGATAAACTTTATTGTTTTGGTGTAAATATTTGCTCATTTTGAAATGGATGCCTGCAACACATTTCAAAAAAGTTTGGACGGGGCAACAAAAGACTGGGAAAGTTGATGAATGCTCAAAGAACACCTGTTTGGAAACAGGTGAGTGTCATGATTGGGTATAAAAGGAGCATCCCCAAAAGGCTCAGCCGTTCACAAGCAAAGATGGGGCGAGGATCATCACTTTGTGAACAACTGCATGAAAAAACAGTCCAACAGTTTAAGAACAATGTTTCTCAATGTTCAATTGCAAGGAATTTAGGGATTCCATCACCTACAGTCCATAATATAATCAGAAGATTTAGAGAATCTGGAGAACTTACTACACGTAAGCGGCAAGGCCAAAAACCAATACTGAATGCCCGTGACCTTCGACCCCTCAGGTAGCACTGCATTAAAAACAGACATCATTGTGTAAAGGATCTTACCACGTTGGTGTTGTGTGTTGGGGGGTTTGGCTGGACATTTGGGTGTTCTTTTCTTTTCTTTGCTCTCCAGGTGGTATGCAAACTGATTTATTGTCTGTGGAGAAGGTGCTGGCAGAAGAGTCCTTCACCCTCATCAACATGATGTGCAGCACCTGTGGATGGTGCTCACGTGCAACCTTAAAGACTTTCAGCTGACGCAGATAATGAGATGGTGTTCTGCATTTAAGTCATGTGTGATTCAAGCAGAATTGCCGGGAACTTGACCTTGTGATGTTCATTTGTGAGACACTGAGGACCGCGCCTGGGTTTGACACATCGTGCCTGTGAAGGAGGAAGGGTGAGGGACACATGCTGTCAGCACACATCAGAGGTGATTGATTATCTGAATAATTGTTAACAGTAACTTGGTATTTTGTTACGCAGTATATTTGAACTTTGATGAGAATTGTGCAGCTCGCTTCTCACTGCCGTGGCGTGTGAACTGATGATCCTCCACCTGTTGTGAGAAGCTGCTCATTTACATAAAGTTTAAAGTCAGACCTGAATGTGTTGCTGATAGTGTGTGCCTCTGAAGGATATTAGTTGTAGCTGCTGACTTACCTCACCTTTTCTATCCTTCGCAGAGTCGGTTTGTCGTGTCCACCTGGGGGGTGTTTGGCGGTGAACGTGGGTCCAGAAGTGCCGGGCTTTGATCCTTTTGGGCGCTGGAGAGCGTGCCGTCCTTCACTCCGCCCGACTGACGCAGTTTTCGTTTGTACACTTTGTTATGCACCAAAGGGGGAAAATAAAATTGTTGTGTTATTGGAACCGCTTTCTGGTTGTTTTAGCGCTGGGTTCCGTCAGACGCAGGTCCGCTCCTCAACCCGCGTCGACACATAATAGTTGGCTCAGGAACACTTCAGAAAACCATTTTCAGTTAACACAGTTCATCACTACATCTACAAGTTAAAACTCTACCATGCAAAGTGAAAGTCATACATCAATAACATCCAGGAAAGCCGCCGCCTTCTCTGGGCCTGAGCTCATTTGAAATGGACAGACACAAAGTGGAAAACTGTGCTGTGGTCTGATGAGTCCACATTTCAGATTGTTTTTGGAAATCATGGACATCGTGTCCTCCAGACAAAAGAAGAAAAAGACCATCCAGATAGTTACCAGCACAAAGTTCAAAAGTCAGCATCTGTGATGGTATGGGGGTGTGTTAGTGCCCATGGACAACTTACACATCTGTGATGGCACCATCAATGCTGAAAGGTACATCCAGGTTTTTGAGCAACACATGCTGCCATCCAAGCAACATGTTTTTCAGGGACGTCCCTGCTTATTTCAGCAAGACAATGCCAAGCCACATTCTGCACGTGTTACAACAGCGTGGCTTCGTAGTAAAAGAGTGCAGGTACTAGACTGGCCTGCCTGCAGTCCAGACCTGTCGCCCATTGAAAATGTGTGGCACATTATGAAGTACAAAATACGACAACGGAGACCCCGGACTGTTGAACAACTGAAGTCGTACATCAAGCAAGAATGGAAAAGAATTCCACCTACAAAAGCTTCAACAATTAGTGTCCTCAGTTCCCAAATGCTTATTGAGTGTTGTTAGAAGGAAAGGTGATGTAACACAGTGGTAAACATACCACTGTCCCAACTTTTTTGAAACGTGTTGCAGGCATCCATTTCAAAATGAGCAAATATTTGCACAAAAACAATAAAGTTTATCAGTTTGAACATTAAATATCTTGTCTTTACATTTTACACAATGTCCCAACTTCGTTGGAATTGGGGTTGTAGTTCAGTGGTATCCAAAGCCATTCCAGAAACAGCCAAGAGGGTTCAGGTTTTCTTTGCAGCCACTGTGATTTCACTGATGAACATCACTTCTGAGCAGATGGGACGAGTTCATCAGTGAAAACATCTGCTGCAGTCATAGTCCATGAGCAAGTCATCAATTTTGACCTAATCGATACCACTTAAAGGGAAGAAATGACACTTTGAATCCAACCTCAGTGTATCATGGCCTACACAAAAATGTATGATAGCCATCCCAGGGTGGTAGCTGGAGCCAGGTAGGGGTCAATGAAGAATTACACAGAGGCGAAAGTTTAAAAATGCTCTAATCATGTTGTAAACTATATCACATTACTTATCTGATCATAACAATTCCAAAAAGGTATAGTTTGGACTATCTACGACGGAACGTTCTGGAGTTATGGGGTAAAAACAGCAAAAATGGTGACAAAGGTCAAATTCAGTTTGTACAGAGGTCAAAAGTTAAAGTTTCACCAATTTCAGTAAAAAATGATGCAAATTATTGGTTGAAATAAAATGATTAATAAATGGAATATACACTCAACAAAAATATAAACGCAACACTTTTAGTTTTGCTCCCATTTTGTATGAGATGAACTCAAAGATCTAAAACTTTTTCCACATACACAATATCACCATTTCCCTCAAATATTGTTCACAAACCAGTCTAAATCTGTGATAGTGAGCACTTCTCCTTTGCTGAGATAATCCATCCCACCTCACAGGTGTGCCATATCAAGATGCTGATTAGACACCATGATTAGTGCACAGGTGTGCCTTAGACTGCCCACAATAAAAGGCCACTCTGAAAGGTGCAGTTTTTGTTGGGAAAGTGTAGTGACACGGACCCACAACAGGGGGCGCAAATGAACGGTCAATAGATGAGCCAAAATATAACAATTTAATGTTGTGAATGTGCACAACGAACATACAGACAATCTCAGAATATCATAACAGTCAATACACAAAGGTGACGTGTGGGCAGGCTCGAGGATAGAAGACGTCTGTCCCAAGAAGAGCCGGAACCACACGATTTCCACCGCCCCAGAACCTGGTGAATACTGGAGCTGCCAAGTCCCGAATTCCCAGGTGATCACCGTCCCCGACTGTCGGATCTGGTACTGCTGGCGAAGAACAAAGACAGTCAAGTGTGGGTGTGTGTACACCCAGTAACAACAACGGTGGGAATGCCACCTCCACCTCTCACTCAGAATGCTGAGGTATTTACAGTGATCCCTCAGAGGAAAAGAGTGCCGTCCTGCACTCACTCAGCCTCCACAAGAAGAGGGACCAGTACTCCTGCAAACACTCACAATATACAGCTTATTAGAAACACAAATGGCTGAGGATATTACCTCCAATGAAGTATGATATCTCGGCAACGAGGTGGAGATGACGTCTGGTCTTTATGGAGTGAGATGATGTTGAGTAGATGGGTGACAGCTGTCAAGAGGTAATGAGCGACAGCTGTCACCCCCGGCTGTGTCCATGGCGGCAGCGCCCTCTCGTGCCTGAAGCCCGCACTTCAGGCAGGGTGCCCTCTGGTGGTGGGCCAGCAGTACCTCCTCTTCTGGCGGCCCACACAACAGTTTTATCACACAGCACAATGCCACAGATGTCGCAAGATTTGAGGGAGCGTGCAATTGGCATGCTGACAGCAGGAATGTCAACCAGAGCTGTTGCTCGTGTATTGAATGTTCATTTCTCTACCATAAGCCGTCTCCAAAGGCGTTTCAGAGAATTTGGCAGTACATCCAACCAGCCTCACAACCGCAGACCACGTGTAACCACACCAGCCCAGGACCTCCACATCCAGCATGTTCACCTCCAAGATCGTCTGAGACCAGCCACTCGGACAGCTGCTGGAACAATCAGTTTGCATAACCAAAGAATTTCTGCACAAACTGTCAGAAACCGTCTCAGGGAAGCTCATCTGCATGCTCGTCGTCCTCATCGGGGTCTCAACCTGACTCCAGTTCGTCGTCGTAACCGACTTGAGTGGGCAAATGCTCACATTCGCTGGCGTTTGGCACGTTGGAGAGGTGTTCTCTTCACGGATGAATCCCGGTTCACACTGTTCAGGGCAGATGGCAGACAGCGTGTGTGGCGTCGTGTGGGTGAGCGGTTTTCTGATGTCAGTGTTGTGGATAGAGTGGCCCATGGTGGCGGTGGGGTTATGGTATGGGCAGGCATCTGTTATGGACGAAGAACACAGGTGCATTTTATTGATGGCATTTTGAATGCACAGAGATACCGTGACGAGATCCTGAGGCCCATTGTTGTGCCATACATCCAAGAACATCACCTCATGTTGCAGCAGGATAATGCACGGCCCCGTGTTGCAAGGATCTGTACACAATTCTTGGAAGCTGAAAATGTCCCAGTTCTTTCATGGCCGGTATACTCACCGGACATGTCACCAATTGAGCAAGTTTGGGTTGCTCTGGACCGGCGTATACGACAGCGTGTACCAGTTCCTGCCAATATCCAGCAACTTCGCACAGCCATTGAAGAGGAGTGGACCAACATTCCACAGGCCACAATTGACAACCTGATCAACTCTATGTGAAGGAGATGTGTTGCACTGCATGAGGCAAATGGTGGTCACGCCAGATACTGACTGGTATCCCCCCCAATAAAACAAAACTGCACCTTTCAGAGTGGCCTTTTATTGTGGGAAGTCTAAGGTACACCTGTGCACTAATCATGGTGTCTAATCAGCATCTTGATATGACACACCTGTGAGGTGGGATGGATTATCTCAGCAAAGGAGAAGTGCTCGCTATCACAGATTTAGACTGGTTTGTGAACAATATTTGAGGGAAATGGTGATATTGTGTATGTGGAAAAACTTTTAGATCTTTGAGTTCATCTCATACAAAATGGGAGCAAAACCAAAAGTGTTGCGTTTATATTTTTGTTGAGTGTATATATTTTTTTATTAATCATTTTATTTCAACCAATAATTTGCATCATTTTTAATAAATGGAATAGTTTTCCTCCTGTGGGTTCACCACCTGCAGAGGGGGCCATGGGGGTCGGGTGCAGAGAGGACTGGGTGGCGGTCGAGGGTGGGTGGCCCAGAGGCCCGGTCCATGCTCACAGCCCCTGGCTGTTGGGACGTGGAATGTCACCTCGCTAGGGGGGAAGGAGCCTGAGCTTGTGCGGGAGGTTGAGCGATACCGACTAGAGATAGTCGGGCTCACCTCCACGCACAGCTTGGGCTCTGGTACCCAACTCCTGGAGAGGGGCTGGACGCTTCATTTTTCTGGCGTCGCCCACGGGGAGAGGCGGAGAGCTGGGGTCGCATTGCTTATTGCTCCCCAATTCAGTTGCCAAGTGTTGGTTCACTCCAGTGAACGAGAGGGTCGCGTCCCTACGCCTTCAGGTCGGGGACAGATCTCTTACCGTTGCCTCGGCCTACGGGCCGAGCAGCAGTGCAGAGTACCCGACCTTCCTGGAGTCCCTGGGAGGGGTACTAGATAGCGCTCCGACTGGGGACTCCATTGTTTTCCTGGGGGATTTCAACGCCCACGTGGGCGGCGACAGTGAGACCTGGAGGGGGGTGATCAGGAAGCACAGCCTCCCCGATTTGAACCCGAGTGGTGTTCAGTTGTTGGACTTCTGTGCTAGTCACAGTTTGTCCATCACGAACACCATGTTCGAGCACAAGGGTGTCCATAAGTGCACGTGGCACCAGGACACCCTGAGCCAGAGGTCGATGATCAAGTTTGTAGTCGTATCATCTGACCTTCGGCCACGTGTCTCGGACACTCGAGTGAAGAGAGGGGCAGAGCTGTCGACTGATCACCACCTGGTGGTGAGTTGGATCCGCTGGGAGGGTAGGAAGCCGGTCAGACCTGGCAGGCCCAAACGTATCGTGACGGTCTGCTGGGAATGACTGGAGGAACCCTCTGTCAGCGAGGTCTTCAACTCCCACCTCTGGGAGAGCTTCGCCCAGATCCCGGGGGAGGTTGGAGACATGGAGTCCGAGTGGACCATGTTCTCCACCTCCACTCTTGATGCGGCTGCTCGTAGCTGTGGTCACAAGGTCTCTGGTGCCTGTCGCAGCGGCAATCCTCGAACCTGGTGGTGGACACCGGAAGTAAGGGATGCCGTCAAGCTGAAGAAGGAGTCCTACTTATCTTTGTTGGTAGGTGGGACCCCGGAGGCAGCTGACGGGTACTGGCAGGCCAAGCGTGCTGCAGCCCGTGCGGTCACAGAGGCAAATACTTGGGTCTGGGAGGAGTTCGGGGAGGCTATGGAGGAGGACTATCGGTCGGCCTCGAAGAGATTCTGGCAAACTGTCCAAAGCCTCAGGAGGCGATAGCAGCTCTCCACCAGCACTGTTCACGGTGCTTGTGGGGAGCTGTTGACCCTGACTGGGCTCGGTCACTCGGGAGGAGTTCGGAGTCGAGCCGCTGCTCCTCCACGTCGAAAGGAGTCAGCTGAGGTGGCTCGGGCATCTTTTCCGGATGCCCCCTGGACGCCTCACTGGAGAGGTGTTCCAGGCACGTCCCACTGGGAGGAGGCCCCGGGGAAGACCCAGGACACGCTGGAGGGACTACATCGCTCGGCTGGCTTGGGAATGCCTTGGGGTTGCCCCCGGAGGAGCTGGGGGAGGTGTGTGTGGATCGGGAGGTCTGGGCGGCTTTGCTTGAGCTGCTGCCCCCGCGACCCGACTCCGGATAAAGCGGAAGAAAAAGGATGGATGGATGGATTGAATAGTTCTGACTGTGTTGAATATTTGGTCCCCAAAGTAAAGGTCAAACAAGGTCAACATCCATTGGATTCTATGACATGTGACATATGTTACCCCGTAACATGATAACTAAGCATTACAGATGGTGCAAACTATTCCTTTTTAGAACCCTATTAACCCAAATAATAATTTGCATCATTCTTTACTGAAATTGGAGCAACTTTAAATGTTGACCCCTGTACAAACTGAACTTGACCTTTGTCACAGTTTTTGCTGTTTTTACCCCATAACTCCAGAACATTCCATCATAGATAGTCCAAACTATACATTTTTGGAATCGTTATGATCAGACAAGCAATGCTGTAGAGCACTTCATGCTTCCTGCTGCTGACCAACTTTATGGAGATTCAGATTTCATTTTCCAACAGGACTTGGCACCTGCACACAGCGCCAAAGCTATCAGTACCTGGTTTAAGAACCATGGTATCCCTGTTCTTAATTGGCCAGCAAACTCACCTGACCTTTAAACCCCATAGAAAATCTATGGGGTGCTGTGAAGAGGAAGATGCTACATGCCAGACCCAACAATGCAGACGAGCCGAAGGCCACTATGAGAGTAACCTGGGCTCTCACACCACCTGAGCAGTGCCACAGACTGATCGACTCCGTGCCACGCTGCACTGCTGCAAGAATTCAGGCAAAAGGAGCCCCGACTACGTATTGAGTGCTGCACATGATCATACTGTTCATGTTCATACTTTTCAGTTGGCCAACATTTCTAAAAATCCTTTTTTGTGTTGGTCTTAATATTCTAATTTTCTGAGATACTAAATTTGAGATTTTCATTAGTTGTCAGTTATAATCATCAAAATGAAAAGAAACATTTGAAATATATCAGTCTGTGTGTAATGGATGAATATAATATACAAGTTTCACTATTTGAATGGAATTACTGAAATAAATCAATTTTTTCATGATATTCTAATTATATGACCAGAACCTGTATGTTCCTCTGAGAAGCATTCAATTTAATCCTCAGCCATACAACTTGCTTAATAAGTGTGCATGTAGTGTAAGAGTGGATTGGCTGAAATAATTTGACAGATCACCAGAGCCAGGGGTCAAAGTTGGTGTGGTGATGACATTTTGTCGTTACTGTCTTCATGGGGAGAGGTGATTAGATATCTGAGCGGCTGCTCTCCGCTTTACATCATTCAGTAGCCACAGCAATGAACCTCATAATGGATCAATCAAAACCTCAGGCACTTGGAAAAATGCATCTTCTCTGACAGACACGGTGCTGATGACCTGATGTGCAGGTGGGTCCATGTTTCAGAAAGACAAACAGGAAGGGCCATGAAAAGAGAGATTTCAACCACTGATACAATGGAAATTGTCAAGTGAGTAGATGGGGTGCTGTCGTAAGGACTGAGTGTGCACAGATGGCCACAGACACACACGGAATGTGGGAAAGTCACAATTAACACAAAGCCAGCATCTGAACAGAAAGCACCATTACGCCCTCGCCAGTGAGCTCCCTAAAAGTGTGACAACAGCTGGCTGAATTATTAAGACGTAATGAATAAATGACCAACGTCTGCTCTCACCATATCTGTGTCTGACACGGGTCCAAAACTGGTGACGTAGATGTTTGTCTTCACCTCCGTTACTCTGTCTGCAAAACAGACAACAATTACAGCTTTCAAAGGGTTACAATCATAATACTGCAATTTAAAAGTACAGCAGCTGTCAATAGGATAATTTATTAGTATTTTTTATTCGCTCTTTTTAAGCAAATCCTGCGTTACTCCAGGAACTTTTGCTTATAGGCACCGCCCCCAGAGTATAATAGGCTGAAGCAGCTGTCAGTACAGGGGGAGGGAGCTCATCTCTCAGCCTTTTCTTTTCTCTCCTTTTTACCCTCCTCAACGTGTTGCTCGTCTGCACCACAGGGCTCTCCTCTGCTTCTGAACCAGACGTCTTGGTAACTCCTTGCCGCTGCCAATTTTCTTTTAGGAGGTATACTGGAGCTTCTCTGCAAAAATATCTGGAGCTGGCCGCGAGTGAGAGACCTGCATGCAGCGTGCTAGCGTTTTTATACTGACCACCGCCTATCGGCCGTTTTGAATGCCGTTAACTGGGAGGTGGCGTTTAGAACAACGTACTGTCTGCTAGCACCGCCGTTTTGTCTGCCTCTGTCGCCAGTTAAAACGCCTTTGAGGACGCCGATGTGGGCTCTATCGTCATTTTACATGCCGTTGGTTAGGGATACAACGCCAGCCACCAATTACGGTGGTGTAAACTGCGGGACTACAGGAAGGGGTGGGATGACACGGCGATTAAAAAGTATCAAATGCTGTTGTTCTGTGGAACCAGACTTGATACAAACTGATTTTAAAGTTCAAAAATAAATGTAATACTTTCAAACAGCTAACAAATCAAATCTAGTTTTGTTCAATTTACAAAAATAAAATGTGATTTTGTTGACATACACCATTAAGCACCTTTAATTACAGTGTCGTCTATAAATCTGTTGAATTGAAAATCAACAAATAATGGTAATTCACCATAATTAAAGTTTTTTTTTTAATTGTCACACTTCTGTAACATTACTTAACCCACTTTAGTGCAACATATAGCCTACCATGAATGTAGAAACAACATCATGCTAAGACACTAGGACTAGTGGACCCTAGGACAAGTGGGAAGTTCCCCCTAATATCTTTACTGTAGAAGCAAATGACTACAAAATACAAAATATGCACTGTTGAATATGCAGAGATTTTGTGGACTGTGACTCAGTGACTGACTCATTTGTCCTATGGATGCCCTGTTAACTGCAGGGAACATTTCTGTGTAGAAATAGCCCGTCTTTCACAGACTGCGTGTACTTCACTAAACCACCTTCCTCACAGTCTTTTTCCTCTTGTGGCTAAATTCATACAACATCATTTCTGCAGGGTTGTGTGGAAGTATGACTCTAACTTAAGCTTTAGAATGTAGCCACTGTGAGATGATGGGAAAGTAATGGCTTAGGAACACCAGGAGCTTTGAGCAAGTTCCTCCATGGAGAAATGGACCAGCATCAAGAATGGCATCTGGTGAAAAGCTTGTACCAAGTTCCAATGAAGATCTGTTACAGAAGTGGTGACCCAGAGCAATTTGGGGATGGGGTGGGGGGGCAGCTGAAAAGAAAATAAAGGCCTTAAAAACTGTACGAGTGGCAGCTCAGTCTTCAGTACTTATCCTGCTTATGAGCTGCTTTCAATATCATTAACTACTGCATCCTATTAGCTCTAGTCTCACAAAGCGCATTCTTGTGATTAATCCTATTTCAATGGGTGTTCATTAAATGCATTATGGCTAGACTATGGCTTCTCACTGCCTCTCGACAGGAATGACACAAGGCTCAATGTAGGGGCCCCTTCTCTTTGCCATATACACTACTTCCCTGGTCCCCATTATCCGCTCACATGGCTTCTCTTATCACTGCAGATGATACCCAACTCAATCCATCATTCTTGCCAGATGATACCATGGTCTTGGTGCAAATCTTGGATTGCCTGCCACACATCTTCATATGGATGGAGGAATACCATCTTCAACTAAATCTCTACAGGACTGGACTGCTGGTCTTCCCAGCCAAGCAATCTACACACTATGAACATAAATGTAGGCTCTCTATCTCTCACTCCAGAGTAACAAGGAACTTGGGGATCATGATTGGTGACTAACTATCCTTTTTGGACCAAGTCACCTCTGTCCCCGGGTTGTGCCGTTTCACGCTAACATAAGATAATCAAGCCATACCTAACTCGATATGCCACTTAACTCCTGGTGCAGGCTGAGGTCATTTAATGCCTTAATTACTGTAATGCCTTTCTAACAGGCCTCTTGGCTTGCATGGTGAAGCCCTTACAGATGAGCCAGAACATGGCAGCATGTCTGGTTTTGAATCAACCCAAAAGGGCACTGCTTATCTAGTTCTATTGTCTACACACTGCTGCCCGCATCAAATTCAAGTCGCTAATGCATATTTACAAAGCGACTACTGGGTCTGAACTTGCCCTCATAAAAGTGTATGTTACCCCCAGCCACTCCGTTCCCCCAAGAAAAGGGGACTGGCACTACAATCCCTACAAACAAAGCAATCAACGCAATTTTCCTTAATGATCCCAGGATGGTGCAACGAGCTACCAAATGCCATCAGAGTAGGCGTGAACTATGCAAACTATGAAGAACCATCAAGACAGAAAGCAAAACGGAATACGGACGAATTGAGGTTGTCATCGGGATTTGTTCACTTTTTTTTTTTTTAACAGTTTGAAAATTGTGATGAAGCACCAGCTACAGGAACGAAGCTGAACGACGGTTAAACGATGCCTCCAGAAGTCAACATAAGTCCAGATTTCTTGGTTCGCTTTGGCTTCGGTGTCCTTTGTTAGTGCCGTGTGACTTTACATTTCTAACAACCCTAACATGCCAAACTCACACTTATCATACACTTGTCTTTTTTATTGCTTTTTTTAAGTTTCATTTTTTGCTAAGCAGTTCCTCTTACAACGCACCCGCTGTCTGTGTGACAGACTGGAAAGAACCAGGTTGTTCAGTAACTCCAAATCCATGATAAAATGTAAAAAACAGAGACAAAGTTGATAAAACACTGGTCAGAATGCAGCAGATGTCCTACATTAAATGCCACTGAACCCTGCGCACACATGCCAGCTGTCACTAACACGCCACACACCCGCCTTCTGTGTGACAGGGGCTGAAGTTGCTTTGGATAAGAGCATCAGCTAAATAAATATATTGTAATAACTGTGACTCAAATGTAGGTCTAGATCAGGGGTGGCCAAGTTTGGTCCTCAAGAGCCACCTTCCTGACACTCTTAGTTGTCTCCCTGCTCCAACACACCTGAATCCAATGAAAGACTCGTTAGCAGACTTAATGAGCCTTTCATTGGATTCAGGTGTGTTGAAGCAGGGAGACAACTAAGAGTGTCAGGAAGGTGGCTCTCGAGGACCAAACTTGGCCACCCCTGGTCTAGATAGTGGGAGCCCAACTCCTCATCCCATTGATCAATCTGCTCGATTCAAAAATATAGCACAGAACAAAATTAATCATCACTTTTACAGCAAATTGGCTTCAAACAAGTCAGGGGACAGATACAAGGGATTATCATATACCTATAAATGATACGCCAATATAATTGGATAAAACACTAAAGAATAAATAGCAATACACCCTTTTCGCGGACGGGTAATATTTTTTATACCACCCGAGTAATCAGCCAATCCGGACAGCCTAGTGGCGCCACGACAAAGAGGCGTGGTCAGAGGAACTGTGAAATACTGGTGAGTCACTAATAATAATTTCTCACGTGTCCAACCAAAGCCATCATAATTATTTATAGGAAAACATTCTAATGTTCTTGGCGGATTTCGCCTGTTGCGGGTTATTTTTAGAACGTAACTCCCTTTCGTGGCCTCGCAGTTTCGCAGATTTTTTTAGTTCAATTTTGCATGCTTCTTTTTTTTTTCTTTTTTTAACAGCGCATTGTGTTCTGCATCCTTATCGGGAAGCACTGTGATGATTAAACTTCGCTTGCTGTCGCTGTGGCGTGATCATCAGATGACCTGATTGATCGATCAGGGTAATCACGCCTGATTAATGTGCTGTTTAAAGATTTCAAGTGCCGTGGCTGTCGGTGATCACCACACCGAATTGAGGTTCTCGTTGGGATTCCCCCATGCACACCTGCCGCTTATTTACTTGTTATTTCTGTTGCGTATTGAAGCCGCACCTTTTCCTTGTTTCATTTGCCAGTTTCTTCACATTGGTCCCTCCTGTGTTTTGTAAGTACCTTGAGATTGATTGTCACCTCCTTTAAGCTGCTGTGTTTAGTTTTTTCTTTTGTTCACTCCTTTAACACTGTGAATTCTGTATTTGTGTTTGGTTTTTACCCACACCCCTTTCGTCTCACTTATTCGGACTGTTTGTCACTGTTGTAACATTAAATCACTTTGGTTTTTGCAACTTGCCTCCTGTATCATTGCTGCCTGCATATTGGGTTCATTCAGACATTGTTAATGGCCCCTTCACACATAACATGATTAAGGCTAAATGGTGCACGAAAGAGGATTCGAATGCCACTTGTGAAAAATTGGACCTGTCTCCAACTCCTCACACAGCAGTTGCCACATCCATTTGGCACAGCACATGTACTCTACATTTGTGTGCCACTCGCACTGGAAATCTATTCGACCAGCAGGCGAGATGAGGTCGCAATGCCATCTGACCGTGCTTGCAACATGCACACAGCACGTCAACCACAGGTCAGACATATCGTGCCGTGGCCAAGGGGCTGAAAATCATCAGCCACATCGAACCCTGACCAAATGGCGCAATTGAGGCAGCCTTCACACCAGTGGCCGAATGACGGCGAACAGCGTATGAGTGCCCATTTGACCCACTCTCGGCCGGAGGCCAGGTACCACCCATGAACATCCAACACCACTCACTGGGCACTTGGAAAAGGTGGAGCCATTTGCAAAGTCAGCATGAAAGCAGACAGCAGGCAAACACTTTCGAGCTAACTGTGCAAATGGACCTGCATTTTCTAAGTCGCCCGCAAGCATGCCGTGTCCCCCCCAAGCAACACAAATGGCATATGAGTGTGTCATCCCCCCCCACAGCACCATGATCCAACATTGTTGAGGTGCGGCTGAGGTGAAGACTCAAACAGTGAACAGAGTGTGATCTCTGTCCAGCGCACATCTGGATGGCTGCCATGTGCATGGTGGAACAGCTGACCGCTGTGTCATTGCAACTCACAGCTGGAAGACACATATTGTGCCATGAAGAACATAACCTCAACAAGCCACCATGATGCCCATGTGTGGACGGCCTCTCATGACATGAGGAAAATGAGAAACAAGATCAGCTTTGGATCACCCCCAGCTACGTCGCACTGATATGCCCCCTTGTCTGGAGTGGTGAACAGCAGCTCCAGTCTGCACACTACCAAACAGAAATAAAAATAAATAAATAAAGAGAGCATCTCAGGAATAAAGTGGGCATGTCAGGAAGAGCACTGTGGTCCCCCTTTCTCACCCTCTGCTTCTTTTTTCTTTGATTATTTATTTTACTTTATTTTTACCATATTAATTAATTTCATTCTCATATTATTTATGTATTTAATCAGTTTTATTTTACTTATTTGTTATGTAAATATGTATTTATTTATTGTATGATTTTATTCATTTTCCTCCCTCTCTCTGTTCTTTTTGTTTTAATTTAACATGCCGTGTTCACTCTGTCCGAGAGTGAGTTGCTGGCCAGCAGTCAGCTGAAATGCCCCCTTGTCCAGAGTGCAGTGAGCAAAGTGATCACACATGAATGAGTTTAAGCCTTTTCCCCTTATTGTATGTATGTATTTATTTTCCACTCTTTCTTTCTGTCATGTGGACTATAACTTATGTGGTGGATGTGACATTAGCCTGGCCGGCTGGCTGATCACACAGTGAGGTGGCTGGGGGTGATCCAAAGGCAAACTTGTTTGTTTCAATGTCCACCATGTCATGAGAGCCTGCCCACACATGTGCATCACAGTGGTGTGTTGAGAGGTGATTTTCTTAATGGCACAATGTGTGTTTTCCAGCTGTGTGTTGCTCTGGGCGTGTTGCAGCAGCTGACCGCTGTGTCAAAGCTACTCACAGCTGGAGAACACATATTGTGCCATGAAGAACATCACCTCTCAACACGCCACAGCGATGTGCCTGTATTGGCATGCTCTCCTAACATGGTGATAAATAAACACATATAACCTTTGCAACGCATTCAGCAGTGCCTCAGTGCACACTAGACATCAGCCAGGCTATCCCATGTGAAAATATCTGTCTGATCATGTGAATGGCCGGTGAGCCAAATGTCACGTCCACCACATGGAGCCAGCTCCACTTGGACACGTAGATCCAACTGATGTGTTCATAATGTGAGTGCATCAATTCATTCATGTCAGTTCATCAATTCCTTGTTTACGTCCATGGGCACGGTTTATGAACATGAAGGAACAGCAGGATGATAATTCTTGTATCGTCTGTTCTTTATAACAGGACTTAAATATTTTAACAGACCAAATTAAATGCATTTGTTTCGTCATTTCGAACATAGACGGTCAAATCATCAATTACACATCATTACCAGTAACATGATCGTCTTACATTTAAACAGTACATTCATTGTTCTTATAATGTTCTGTGCTCTCTCATTATTTTGTCCTCGCACATTTTCATTGATTTATGTACATCTGTCCAACATTTAATTGGTGGCGCTGCTGTCTGTGGTATCACACCTCATGTGGTCACACTGTCCTTGCACGTGCACGAAACCATCGCCGCAGGATTGTACACGGCTGTCCGACCGAGCTCAACAGTAGCTGGAATTTTTTTGAGGTTTGCCCATTCGTTTTCTTCTGCCGTTTTCTGCATCATTCGCCAAACTTCGTGTTATGTGTGAAGGGGCCATAAACCATGACACAATGGTTTAATTCAAATTGACTTACAAGTGTGGAACAAACAATCAAGGGCAAGTATCGTAAAAGACAGAGTAAGTGGTTAATACTTACGTACTGCAGTAAATTAAATCACTAGCCAAAATGAAACTGACAATTTACCATAATGGAGGGTTCACATGCAAAATCCAGTAAGCTGAGCATGGTGAGGCACGTGGCTCTGAGACGCCCAGACACACCCACCTGACTGGCCTGTTTTCTCTTTTGTTTTCGAGAAAACAAATAAGGATATATAAAAAGTCAGGTGGGCGAGAGATCAGAGTGTCTCCGGAGCACACTGCATCAATGCATCATGGAGACACAGTGACGCACAGCGCCCGTGATCGTGGTAGAACATTCTGATTGGGTATGTAATCACACATCCATCGACAGTCCACCTCATGTGTCAGAGGATTCATCTGAATTTTCATGTTATCATAGACCCATCCACAGGGATGCAAAAAGTCACTACTGCATAACAAATACAGAAATATATAAAAACAAGAGCAATCACAGATTTCTGTTGTCTGCCAATCAGGATCCGGATCACTTCAGAAATACAGTGGAGTCTTCCATGCCATAATATGGCATGGAAGTCCTAAAAGTTCCCTAAAAAGCCTTCAGTTGGTTCAGAATGCTGCAGCTAGAGTACTGACGGGGACTAGCAGGAGAGAGCATATCTCACCCGTGTTGGCCTCCCTTCATTGGCTTCCTGTTAATGCTAGAATAGAATTTAAAATTCTTCTTCTTACTTATAAGGTTTTGAATAATCAGGTCCCATCTTATCTTAGGGACCTCGTAGTACCATATTACCCCAATAGAGCGCTTCGCTCTCAGACTGCAGGCTTACTTGTAATTCCTAGGGTTTGTAAGAGTAGAATGGGAGGCAGAGCCTTCAGCTTTCAGGCTCCTCTCCTGTGGAACCAGCTCCCAATTCAGATCAGGGAGACAGATACCCTCTCTACTTTTAAGATTAGGCTTAAAACTTTCCTTTTCGCTAAGGCTTATAGTTAGGGCTGGATCGGGTAACCCTGGACCATCCCTTGGTTATGTTGCTTTAGATGTAGACTGTGGGGGGTTCCCATGATGCACTGTTTCTTTCTCTTTTTGCTCCGTATGCATCACTCTGCATTTAATCATTAGTGATCAATCTCTTTTTCCTGGTTCTTTCCCTCAGCCCCAACCAGTCTCAGCAGAAGACTGCCCCTCCCTGAGCCTGGTTCTGCTGGAGGTTTCGTCCTGTTAAAAGGGAGTTTTTCCTTCCCACTGTGGCCAAGTGCTTGCTCACAGGGGGTCGTTTTGACCGTTGGGGTTTTTCATAATTATTGTATGGCCTTGCCTTGCAATGTGGAGCGCCTTGGGGCAACTGTTTGTTGTGATTTGGCGCTATATAAGAAAAAAGTTGATTGATTGATTGATAATATCTATCTGTGGTGAAAATCTGTGAAGTAGTTTTTCACGTAATCCTTCAAAGTCTACATAAAGTGAAACGTGATCCAGAATTAGGATCTGGATCCAGATCACCTCGAAAATTTAATGGAATCTTCCATGGCCTAATATGTATCTGGAGAACATTTGTCAAAATCTGTGCAGTAATTTTGACGTAATCTTGCTAACAGACAGACAGACAAATAAATAAAATACGATTTTATTACATGCTTGGTGGATGTAATAAACTACAGTCTATCAACTTTGCAAAAATGGGGCATCATATGGGTATAGTTTATTGCTGCACTACCAAATGTATCTTGGAAAAAACTATCAATTGTTTAAGGTGATGGTGTGTGCGCATGTGCGTGCGTGCAAGAGATGTAGCAATTTTCAGTTTGCATACCAAGATTTTGTTGTAATTTTTGGAATGCAGCTGTAATCCTGGACTATGGAGTGTGTATTTGGGGCATTTAATAATCCCAAGTAAAATTAGAGGATGTGAGTCATTTCTGTTACATGTCACATAAGTATTAAATTGTTTAAATCAGGAGAATATCTGTGAAAACACTCAGAATTGTGTGACTTTGGAGATGTTGAATATTAAATGTTAAACACTGAAATGTAAAAGATGATTTTGCACAATATGGCCTCTTAAATATTTATATTATTCGATCCATGACCATTTTATTTTTAAATCTGTCTGTTGAACATTAAAATCTGGATGAAAAATATGAATCAAACCTATCTGAACAGTTCTGAACCTGCTGGAGCTCTGTGAAGCTGTTAATTAAGAGTAGTTAAAGCTGAAGCAACGTTCTGAGCATGAACTTTGGTAAAGTACAAACTTGCATATTTGAGATTTAACAATGACAATTACTGAAACATGTTACTTTGGTATGAAAAGTGTTCAATATGCATTTTACCTACATACACTCAACAAAAATATAAACGCAACACTTTTGGTTTTGCTCCCATTTTGTATGAGATGAACACAAAGATCTAGAACTTTTTCCACATACACAATATCACCATTTCCCTCAAACCAGTCTAAATCTGTGATAGTGAGCACTTCTCCTTTGCTGAGATAATCCATCCCACCTCACAGGTGTGTCATATCAAGATGGTGATTAGACACCATGATTAGTGCACAAATCAAATCAATTTTATTTATATAGCGCCAAATCACAACAAATAGTTGCCCCAAGGCGCTTTATATTGTAAGGCAAAGCCATACAATAATTATGGAAAAACCCCAACGGTCAAAACGACCCCCTGTGAGCAAGCACTTGGCGACAGTGGGAAGGAAAAACTCCCTTTTAACAGGAAGAAACCTCCAACAGAACCAGGCTCAGGGAGGGGCAGTCTTCTGCTGGGACTGGTTGGGGCTGAGGGAGAGAACCAGGAAAAAGACATGCTGTGGAGGGGAGCAGAGATTGATCACTAATGATTAAATGCAGAGTGGTGCATACAGAGCAAAAAGAGAAAGAAACACTCAGTGCATTATGGGAACCCCCCAGCAGTCTAAGTCTATAGCAGCATAACTAAGGGATGGTTCAGGGTCACCTGATCCAGCCCTAACTATAAGCTTTAGCAAAAAGGAAAGTTTTAAGCCTAACCTTAAAAGCAGAGAGGGTGTCTGTCTCCCTGATCCAAATTGGGAGCTGGTTCCACAGGAGAGGAGCCTGAAAGCTGAAGGCTCTGCCTCCCATTCTACTCTTACAAACCCTAGGAACTACAAGTAAGCCTGCAGTCTGAGAGCGAAGCGCTCTATTGGGGTGATATGGTACTATGAGGTCCCTAAGATAAGATGGGACCTGATTATTCAAAACCTTATAAGTAAGAAGAAGAATTTTAAATTCTATTCTAGAATTAACAGGAAGCCAATGAAGAGAGAGGCCAATATGGGTAAGATATGCTCTCTCCTTCTAGTCCCCGTCAGTACTCTAGCTGCAGCATTTTGAATTAACTGAAGGCTTTTCAGGGAACTTTTAGGACAACCTGATAATAATGAATTACAATAGTCCAGCCTAGAGGAAATAAATGCATGAATTAGTTTTTCAGCATCACTCTGAGACAAGACCTTTCTAATTTTAGAGATATTGCGCAAATGCAAAAAAGCAGTCCTACATATTTGTTTAATATGTGCATTGAATGACATATCCTGATCAAAAGTGACTCCAAGATTTCTCACAGTATTACTAGAGGTCAGGGTAATGTCATCCAGAGTAAGGATCCGGTTAGACACCATGTTTCTAAGATTTGTAGGGCCAAGTACAATAACTTCAGTTTTATCTGAGTTTAAAAGCAGGAAATTAGAGGTCATCCATGTCTTTGCCTGTAAGACAATCCTGCAGTTTAGCTAATTGGTGTGTGTCCTCTGGCTTCATGGATAGATAAAGCTGGGTATCATCTGCAAGCTGGGTATCATCTGCATAACAATGAAAATTTAAGCAATGCTTTCTAAAAATACTGCCTAAGGGAAGCATGTATAAAGTGAATAAAATTGGTCCTAGCACAGAACCTTGTGGAACTCCATAATTAACCTTAGTCTGTGAAGAAGATTCCCCATTTACATGAATAAATTGTAATCTATTAGATAAATATGATTCAAACCACCGCAGCGCAGTGCCTTTAATACCTATGGCATGCTCTAATCTCTGTAATAAAATTTTATGGTCAACAGTATCAAAAGCAGCACTGAGGTCTAACAGAACAAGCACAGAGATGAGTCCACTGTCTGAGGCCATAACAAGATCATTTGTAACCTTCACTAATGCTGTTTCTGTACTATGATGAATTCTAAAACCTGACTGAAACTCTTCAAATAGACCATTCCTCTGCAGATGATCAGTTAGCTGTTTTACAACTACCCTTTCAAGAATTTTTGAGAGAAAAGGAAGGTTGGAGATTGGCCTATAATTAGCTAAGATAGCTGGGTCAAGTGATGGCTTTTTAAGTAATGGTTTAATTACTGCCACCTTAAAAGCCTGTGGTACATAGCCAACTAACAAAGATAGATTGATCATATTTAAGATCAAAGCATTAAATAATGGTAGGGCTTCCTTGAGCAGCCTGGTAGGAATGGGGTCTAATAGACATGTTGATGGTTTGGATGAAGTAACTAATGAAAATAACTCAGACAGAACAATCGGAGAGAAAGAGTCTAACCAAATACCGGCATCACTGAAAGCAGCCAAAGAGAACGATATGTCTTTGGGATGGTTATGAGTAATTTTTTCTCTAATAGTTAAAATTTTATTAGTAAAGAAAGTCATGAAGTCATTACTAGTTAAAGTTAAAGGAATACTCGGCTCAATAGAGCTCTGACTGTCAGCCTGGCTACAGTGCAGAAAAGAAACCTGGGGTTGTTCTGATTTTCTTATCTGCTTTAAGATGCGAGTTATACCACAGAGTCAGACACTTCTGATTTAAGGCTCTTTTTCACAGGAGCTACAGCATCCAAAGTTGTCCTCAATGAGGATATAAAACTACTGACGAGATAATCTATCTCACTCACAGAGTTTAGGTAGCTACTCTGCACTGTGTTGGTATATGGCATTAGAGAACATAAGGAAGGAATCATATCCTTAAACCTAGTTACAGCGCTTTCTGAAAGACTTCTAGTGTAATGAAACTTATTCCCCACTGCTGGGTAGTCCATCAGAGTAAATGTAAATGTTATTAAGAAATGATCAGACAGAAGGGAGTTTTCAGGGAATACTGTTAAGTCTTCTATTTCCATACCATAAGTCAGAACAAGATCTAAGATATGATTAAAGTGGTGGGTGGACTCATTTACTTTTTGAGCAAAGCCAATAGAGTCTAATAATAGATTAAATGCAGTGTTGAGGCTGTCATTCTCAGCATGTTAAAATCGCCCACTATAATTATCTTATCTGAGCTAAGCACTAAGTCAGACAAAAGGTCTGAAAATTTACAGAGAAACTCACAGTAACGACCAGGTGGACAATATATAACGACAAATAAAACTGTTTTTTGGGACTTCCAATTTGGATGGACAAGACTAAGAGTCAAGCTTTCAAATGAATTAAAGCTCTGTCTGGGTTTTTGATTAATTAATAAGCTGGAGTGGAAGATTGCTGCTAATCCTCCCCCTCGGCCCGTGTTACGAGCATTCTGACAGTTAGTGTGACTCGGGGGTGTTGACTCATTTAAACTAACATATTCATCCTGCTGTAACCAGGTTTCTGTAAGGCAGAATAAATCAATATATTGATCAATTATTGTATCATTTACTAACAGGGACTTAGAAGAGAGAAACCTAATGTTTAATAGACCACATTTAACTGTTTTAGTCTGTGGTGCAGTTGAAGGTGCTATATTATTTTTTCTTTTTGAATTTTTATGCTTAAATAGATTTTTGCTGGTTATTGGTGGTCTGGGAGCAGGCACTGTCTCTATGGGGATGGGGTAATGAGGGGATGGCAGGGGGAGAGAAGCTGCAGAGAGGTGTGTAAGACTGCAACTCTGCTTCCTGGTCCCAACCCTGGATAGTCACGGTTTGGAGGATTTAAGAAAATTGGCCAGATTTCTAGAAATGAGAGCTGCTCCATCCAAAGTGGGATGGATGCCGTCTCTCCTAACAAGACCAGGTTTTCCCCAGAAGCTTTGCCAATTATCTATCATTCTAAGGCACACCTGTGCACACCTGTGCCTTAGACTGCCCACAATAAAAGGCCACTCTGAAAGGTGCAGTTTTATCACACAGCACAGTGCCACAGATGTCGCAAGATTTGAGGGAGCGTGCAATTGGCATGCTGACAGCAGGAATGTCAACCAGAGCTGTTGCTCGTGTATTGAATGTTCATTTCTCTACCATAAGCCGTCTCCAAAGGCGTTTCAGAGAATTTGGCAGTACATCCAACCAGCCTCACAACCGCAGACCACCTGTAACCACACCAGCCCAGGACCTGCACATCCAGCATGTTCACCTTCAAGATCGTGTGAGACCAGCCACTCGGACAGCTGCTGAAACAATCGGTTTGCATAACCAAAGAATTTCTACATGAACTGTCAGAAACTGTCTCAGGGAAGCTCATCTGCATGCTCATCTTCCTCATCGGGGTCTCGACCTGACTCCAGTTCGTCGTCGTAACCGACTTGAGTGGGCAAATGCTCACATTTGCTGGCATTTGGCACGTTGGAGAGGTGTTCTCTTCACGGATGAATCCCGGTTCACACTGTTCAGGGCAGATGGCAGACAGCGTGTGTGGCGTCGTGTGGGTGAGCGGTTTTCTGATGTCAATGTTGTGGATCGAGTGGCCCATGGTGGCGGTGGGGTTATGGTATGGGCAGGCGTCTGTTATGGACGAAGAACACAGGTGCATTTTATTGATGGCATTTTGAATGCACAGAGATACCGTGATGAGATCCTGAGGCCCATTGTTGTGCCATACATCCAAGAACATCACCTCATGTTGCAGCAGGATAATGCACGGCCCCATGTTGCAAGGATCTGTACACAATTCTTGGAAGCTGAAAATGTCCCAGTTCTTGCATGGCCGGCATACTAACCGGACATGTCACCAATTGAGCATGTTTGGGATGCTCTGGACCGGCGTATACGACAGCGTGTACCAGTTCCTGCCAATATCCAGCAACTTCGCACAGCCATTGAAGAGGAGTGGACCAACATTCCACAGGCCACAATTGACAACCTGATCAACTCTATGTGAAGGAGATGTGTTGCACTGCATGAGGCAAATGGTGGTCACACCAGATACTGACTGGTATCCCCCCCAATAAAACAAAACTGCACCTTTCAGAGTGGCCTTTTATTGTGGGCAGTCTAAGGCACACCTGTGCACTAATCATGGTGTCTAATCAGCATCTTAGTATGGCACACCTGTGAGGTGGGATGGATTATCTCAGCAAAGGAGAAGTGCTCACTATCACAGATTTAGACTGGTTTGTGAACAATATTTGAGGGAAATAATGATATTGTGTATGTGGAAAATGTTTTAGATCTTTGAGTTCATCTCATACAAAATGGGAGCAAAACCAAAAGTGTTGCGTTTATATTTTTGTTGAGTGTATGTCGGAGAGCAGCAGGAAACATTAATGAGGCTGTTTTATTCCTCATGCTGAACAACAACAAACATAATCTTGGCACGCTTCTGATCTGGTGCCATTTAAACCGTGCACAAACATCTAACCCAGATATTGCTCTCAAAAATGAATGAACACACAATGAAACAATGTGTGATTAACCGTGATTAAAACAATTAACACGTTATAGATACTCAAAAGTAAGCCCCTTCAGCTGCTCCCTTGTTTTCACTCAGGGTCACATGTTGATTTGGCACAGGTTTTACGCCGGATGCTCTTGTAGACAAAACTCCACATTACATGGAGAAGGGGCAGGGGTGGTCTTGAACCAGCAACCTTCCACACTGGAAACAAGCACACTAACTGCTTGATCAGCACCCCTACCGCTGCTTGATAATTTACTGAAAATTAGAGAGGTGTTTGTTTTGTGAGCAGGAGGCAGAGGGCAGCGTGACTCAGGAGTTGACTCTGGGGCTGACACACCACTGAGCTCAGCGAGAGCCTGAGGAGTTAACGGAGTGTGCACAAATACGCTTAATCTTTCTAAAATCCAGGAAAAAAAATTACAATATCTTGTTCAATTCTTCAGATAACAGATTAGATGAAATAGAACTTTATTATCCCTTGGGAAGGCTCCCTCAGGGAAACTGAGGTTCCAGCAGCATTGTATGGAAGCACAAAGGGTAAGAAGCACACAGAGTATCAGAAGTAGAAGTAAAAAATTTGTGAAATGTAAATACAAATATAAATACCAGAAATACTGCTTGCTACTGGCTACTACTGTTCCTCTCCTTCCCGTCCTCTGTCTTCCTGTTACTCCTCCTCACCCTGAGTGAGGAGTTGTCCAGTCTGATGGCCTGAGGGACAAAGGAGGTTTTCAGTCTGTTGGTCCTGCACTTGGGAAGCAGCAGTCTGAGGCTGAAGAGGCTCCCCTGGTTGCTGATGATGGTGTGCAGAGGCTGAACGGCATCATTCATAATGTCCAGGAATCATTTAGCACTTCAACAGTCACTAAAGGTGTCCCCGTGACCACTGCAGCTGCTGGATTTAGCTTCCTTGTATCTTCATGCATTTTTCAGAAAAGTTTATGGGACAGAGTGTAATGTATGGGTGCAAAAATGCACGGTAAATAGTAAAACAAATAATTAACATCATGTGACATACAATCCACCAATTAAATGACAAGAATCTATTTAGGTGTCATATACATACATGTGTACAAATGATGCATACTTGCAATGCAAACTTAAAGCAGAGGCAACAGAGAGAATTTAATGCCTGAGGATGAGAGGACACTTATTTATAGGAACAAGACCAACAGCTAAAGTTCATCTAATTCCACAACAACATTCATAAACATGTGCTTTTCATATAATCTGAATCATTTGGCACAGATGGGGCTGCTGAACCACGTTTAATTGGTCAGATGCAACCTGCCTGTGTGAGGGGACTGTGCACGCTTCCGTGCACGCTGCCGTGCACGCTGCTGTGCAACTATCCAAATGTCAACTTAATGCTCGCCAGTTTGGACAAAGATAAAGAGCATCTGCACAGACCACGTGCTGCACTGCAGGATGGGTCGAGTGGAGAAAAGTGGAATCAGCTCACTCAGCTGATGATACATAAGTCAAGTCCAGTTTGATCAAATGGATTATATTTCATGATTTAATTCAATTCAATTTTATTTATATAGCGCCAAATCACAACAAACAGTTGCCCCAAGGCGCTTTATATTGTAAGGCAAAGCCATACAATAATTACGTAAAAACCAACGGTCAAAACGACCCCCTGTGAGCAAGCACTTGGCGACAGTGGGAAGGAAAAACTCCCTTTTAACAGGAAGAAACCTCCAGCAGAACCAGACTCAGGGAGGGGCAGTCTTCTGCTGGGACTGGTTGGGGCTGAGGGAGAGAACCAGGAAAAAGACATGCTGTGGAGGGGAGCAGAGATCAATCACTAATGATTAAATGCAGAGTGGTGCATACAGAGCAAAAAGAGAAAGAAACACTCAGTGCATCATGGGAACCCCCCAGCAGTCTAAGTCTATAGCAGCATAACTAAAGGATGGTTCAGGGTCACCTGATCCAGCCCTAACTATAAGCTTTAGCAAAAAGGAAAGTTTTAAGCCTAATCTTAAAAGTAGAGAGGGTGTCTGTCTCCCTGATCTGAATTGGGAGCTGGTTCCACAGGAGAGGAGCCTGAAAGCTGAAGGCTCTGCCTCCCATTCTACTCTTACAAACCCTAGGAACTACAAGTAAGCCTGCAGTCTGAGAGCGAAGCGCTCTATTGGGGTGATATGGTACTATGAGGTCCCTAAGATAAGAAGGGACCTGATTATTCAAAACCTTATAAGTAAGAAGAAGAATTTTAAATTCTATTCTAGAATTAACAGGAAGCCAATGAAGAGAGGCCAATATGGGTGAGATATGCTCTCTCCTTCTAGTCCCCGTCAGTACTCTAGCTGCAGCATTTTGAATTAACTGAAGGCTTTTCAGGGAACTTTTAGGACAACCTGATAATAATGAATTAAAATAGTCCAGCCTAGAGGAAATAAATGCATGAATTAGTTTTTCAGCATCACTCTGAGACAAGACCTTTCTAATTTTAGAGATATTGCGTAAATGCAAAAAAGCAGTCTTACATATTTGTTTAATATGCGCTTTGAATGACATATCCTGATCAAAAATGAATCCAAGATTTCTCACAGTATTACTAGAGGTCAGGGTAATGCCATCCAGAGTAAGGATCTGGTTAGACACCATGTTTCTAAGATTTGTGGGGCCAAGTACAATAACTTCAGTTTTATCTGAGTTTAAAAGCAGGAAATTAGAGGTCATCCATGTCCTTATGTCTGTAAGACAATCCTGCAGTTTAGCTAATTGGTGTGTGTCCTCTGGCTTCATGGATAGATAAAGCTGGGTATCATCTGCGTAAGAGTGAAAATTTAAGCAATGCCGTCTAATAATATGTTTAATATGTCACTGCATATTAAATCATGTAGGTCCATACTACACTACATACTGATTACTTTTGGTCAGCACAGCTTTTAATTTCAGTCACTTAACACATGTTACTTGTAGCAGTGTGTCTTCGGAGAAAAATCAGTTTGTTCGGTGCCATTTTTTTAGTTATGTTATTAAAAACGCCAAACGTTTTCAAACGTTTCACAAAGAATGCCTCCTTTGAAACCCAGCCTTAACCAGGGAGGGGGTCTGAGACACACTTTATCCCCTGTTTACAATGGGGTACTCAGGTCAAAGGAGTTTCAGTCTTTTGTTCATGGTAATGAGTCATTCACGTCATCAAGGGAGCCATCAGAAAAGCATCCATCCCATCATTAGAGGGACAGCTATCCTGCCATTAGGTGTGCTAACTGGAGCACAATAGTTGCTAATTAGAGTTATTGTTTAGTCACTAGCCTATAGCAGTCTGCCTCTCAGTAGGAGGGGTCTGGTTAGGTTTAAAACTCCAGCTGTTGTTGGCTTCTGTTTTATTCTTCTCTACAAGAATCAGACAGAAGTCAGACTTCCAGAGCAAGAATTTTAGCTGAGGAAGATTCTGTGATTTGAAGCGAAACGTCTTCGCGTCAAGCAACCCAGTCCAGTCGAAGATTCAAGCTTCTCTACTATGGAAACCACCTGGACAACTGAGAGCCTACACAGAAAGTGGAGGCATGGAAATATCTAGGAGAGATGGCAGTAGAGTTTCTAACCAGATTGTTTAATAAAATCTTAGAAAGTGAGAGGATGCCTGAGGAGTGGCGATGAAGTGTGCTGGTTCCTGTTTTCAAGAACAAGGGTGATGTGCAGAGCTGCAGTAACTACAGAGCCACAGCATGAAGTTATGGGAAAGAGTAGTAGAAGCTAGGCTTAGAAAACAGGTGAAGATCTGTGAGCAGCAATATGGTTTCAAGCTGAGAAAGAGCACTACAGATGCAATGTTTGCTCTGAGAATACTGTTGGAGAAGTACAGAGAAGGAAAGAAAGAGTTACACTGTGTGTTTGTGGACTTAGAAAAAGCTTATGATAGGGTGCCAAGAGAAGAGCTGTGGTATTGTATGAGGAAGTCTGGAGTGGCAGAGAAGTATATTAGGGTAGTGCAGGACATGTACAAGAATAGTGTGACAGCGGTGAGATGTGCAGTAGGAATGACAGACTCATTCAAGGTGGAGGTGGGATTACACCAAGGATCAGCTCTGAGTCCTTTCTTGTTTGCAGTGGTGATGGACAGGTTGACAGATGAGATCAGACAGGAGTCCCCATGGACTATGATATTTGCAGATGACATTGTGATCTGTAGTGAGAGTAGAGAGCAAGTTGAGTCTAGTCTGGAGAAGTGGAGATATGCTTTGGAGAGAAGCGGAATGAAAGTCAGTAGAAGCAAGACTGAGTACATGTGTGTGAATGAGAGGGAGCCCAGTGGAATAGTGCAGTTACAAGGAGTAGAAGTGGTGAAAGTAGATGAGTTTAAATATTTGGGGTCAACTGTTCAAAGTAATGGAGAGTGTGGTAGAGAGGTGAAGAAGAGAGTGCAGGCAGGGTGGAGTGGGTGGAGAAAGGTGGCAGGAGTGATTTGTGACCGAAGAATATCAGCAAGAGTGAAGGGGAAAGTTTACAAGACAGTAGTGAGACCAGCTATGTTGTACGGTTTAGAGACGGTGGCACTAACAAAAAGACAGGAGGCAGAGCTGAAGATGTTGAGATTCTCTTTGGGAGTGACAAGAATGGACAAGATTAGGAATGAACATATCAGAGGGACAGCTCAGGTGGGACGGTTTGGAGACAAAGTCAGAGAGGTGAGATTGAGATGGTTTGGACATGTGCAGAGGAGGGACCCAGGGTATATAGGGAGAAGGATGCTGAGGATGGAGCCACCAGGCAGGAGGAGAAGAGGGAGACCAAAGAGGAGGTTCATGGATGTGCTGAGAGAGGACATGCAGGTGGTTGGTGTGACAGAGGAAGATACAGAGGACAGGGTGAGATGGAAACGACTGATCTGCTGTGGTGACCCCTAACGGGAACAGCCGAAAGACAAAGAAGAAGAAGAGTTTTGACGTAATCTTGCTAACAGACAGACAAATAAACGCTGATTCTTATTATGTCCTTGGCAGACGTAACAATTACAGAGAGTGACACTGAGTACTTCAGGTGTAACTTCCACCCAAAAATTGCAAACTACATCAACATGTGCAGATCTTTCTGATGTATGAAGGTCTATAGAATCATAAAACGCCCAACTAACATGTGCGTGCAGGTGGAGAATGACCAACCCACTCGCTGTGTGATGCTGTTTGGAAAAATAAACAAACAAACAAACAAACATCAGAGAAGACAAATGTCTAACATCAGTGAGTATATATATATATTTGTTTGTGTGGATGGGATGGCCCGCAGTGGGCCAGTGGCTGTCACAGAAACAGAAACACTCCTGCAGGTGCAGCTTTGAAGCCTGAACGTGTTTTACAGCTGGCACAGGTTTTACACCGCATGCACCCTCCTTATGCAACTCAGCTCAACATGGAAAAACATGCCCCTAAGGTTCCCAAGTGGTCTCCCAGCCAAGAACTAACAAAGACCTACTTAGCTTCATTTCTGAGATCAGGTGTGATCAAAGCAGCATGGCTGTGATGGAACCTACCAGCTAATAAAGTCAGTTTGGGAGCATGTGCTGGTGCATCAACGCACCGACCACACCAGAGAAGCAAACCAGGTCCAGCATGGCAACCACCCAGGCAGATGACCAGTCCATCGCCACCTCTTGAAGGTACCAGTATATCTGCAATAGTTAAATGAAGCGTGGGCATCTCCTAGACTTCTTCAGCTGCTGAGGCACGAGATCAAACCGAGAAAAACAAGCCACGTGTCCAAAATGCTGTACTTCACACTCTGTCAATAGTGACAGATACTGTACTTCTCAGAGTTTCCATAAGTAACCTGTCATTTGACACAAAGTCATTCCAACTGTCCCCAAGGATCCACCAAAGAGACCTGGGCCCAGGTTCATACAGCGGTCTAATCTTTTAGTCTACTAAGCTTACTTAGTCATCTAAGGTTAATCACCCAACATTATCAGTCTAATCTCTGTTTCACAATGATGGCTAAATTTATAGATTAGCTATTTTATGTTTGTAAACGATTTTCATGGTCATAGCAGCCCTGCAAGTGCTGTGGCCAAGAAACACCTCCAGTGTGACAACAGTTTAGTTTACTTCCAGACTGGTCCATCTGCTTCAAACATGACAGAGTCCGCCTCAGCAGAGGAGAAGCATTCCCGACCTCTGCATCCATAAACATCTCCAATGGATTATTTCGGTCCCAGAACACCTGCTACAGCCGCAAGTCTCTCCTTCTTTCCTGCTCCATCTAGCGGTGGTACATGATAGCCGCCATTTTTTAATGTATTTTTTACTTATTAATTTTAAAGGTAAAACACTGAACTTTTGTAAACTAAACTAAGATTAGCCTCTGTGGTATCAGGCTAAAAACGTTCGTCAGATAATGCGAAACTTTAGCCGACTAAGCACTTTGTGCAACAACTAATGTCAAAAGATGAGTCGACTAAAGATTAGACTGCTTCATGAAACCGGGCCCAGGTACTCAAAATGTTCAGTCTTCATATTCAGGGACTGGTCAGCATCCAAATCTTACCATACAGGAAGCAGCAGGACTCTAAAGACTTGGACCTTCATTCTCCTGCAAAGATACATTTGTTCTTCATTTTGTTTTTTTTTGTTTTGAAAGCATCAGTCGAGTTTAGCTGTCGAATGATTCTGCTTTTATAAGAGTTTGGAATAAGTGCAGCATGAATTTGCACAGTAATCACTTCATTGTTTAAATAATAATATTTTTTAATCTCTAAAAAGTCCCAAGAGGAAAATGTTTGTTCTTCAAAAAGAAGAAGAATAAAAAGAAAATGGGTACCAGATTTATCTTCTCTATTAATACCAACTGATGATCAGGGTAGGACATTAAATGATGCAACTCCCAATTTGATTCCTGAAATTAGACAGTAGGAATCTCAAATTTAACAAACCCATTACAACTGTGTGTGTGTGGGGGGATCTGAAGTGGCAATCCAAAGAAAAAAAAAGGGCATCAAAAGAAAATCAAGCAACCAGAGCAACCCAGTTGACTGATGCTTGGGTTTGATACACAGTATGTTGTGTGACATTACACCTCCCTCACAGTACGGTTCACATCGCTATCCGGTTGTTAAGCACTGATGTAACGCATCACGTGATAAATCTGTTTCCGGGTCCAAAGACCTCCAAATTTACAGTTAAAGTTACATCTGTTTGATCCTTTTAAGGATTTACAGTTTAAGTTTAGTTTGTGTTTGCGTTGTGCGCAAACGTCCGTCTCTCCCTTCTCCGCCCCCACCTCCGTTAACTGCATTCGTCTGGTTCTATGGTCAGAACTTTTTTTTTCTTTTACTTTACATATTTTATTATGCACAGGTAAAATATACATGTCTGTTTGTTAATAAAAAATTATTTATTACAATAAACAGGACGTTAAAGTGCAAACTTCATTTTCCCCCGAACGACATGAACAGGAAGCGATCACAGCTCGCAGCAACTCCCATTGAAAATAACGGAGAAACGACCTGAGCGTTTGACATTTTTACATAAAACAAACACAGTAACAACGTCTAAAAACCCAGTTTAATATATCCAGCAGAGTTTTAGGCACAATATACAAAGAGTTTTATGTTGTGATGTTAATGCTGTTGTCCGTGTGCAGCCTGATCAGAGCGTCTCAGTGCAGTTCTCAATGTTAATGACAGCGCGCCTTTTTTTTGTTTGGAGCTGGAAGTTGAAAATCACATAATGCGTTACGTCACACTTAACAACCAGACAGTTGTCTGTCAACTTTATCCATATGAATAGAAGAAAAAAAACATACACAAAATTAAAAACACTGAATAGTGTTACTTGAAATGTTTGACAACTGGCTTTTAGGAAGCAGTTTCTACATTCTGGCTTAAATTTCTTTTCTCTTTACATTAAATTTTGTGTCAGCACGTTAAAAACAAACATCTGAACATAAAAATATAACGGTGGTGCAGATCTTAAGGCTTTTAATGAGACGCAGCCTACAATTTGTTTGATGTAAATATTTCACTTTCACAGTTTTTGTGTATAGTTTTCTTGATATACAACAGTACTCGGTTGGATGTTCTTTTGCCTTCAGAACTTCCTGAACTCTTCGTAGCATTAATTCAATAAGGTCCTGGGCACATTCTCTGAGGTTTTGGTCCAGATTGGCACGATGACATCACACGGTTGCCAAATCATTTTTGAACTGTCGACACAGCTCAGGATGGATCCAGGCTTTCGTGCTGCGTACACCAAATTCTGACCTTATCTTCTGAAAGTCGTGTCAGAAGTGGAGACTCATCAGAGCAAACAATGTTTTTCCAATCTTCTGCCGAGGAAGTAAAATTAATTTGATACCATACTGTTTACTTGAGCCCACTGTGACCCTCAATTGCATGAAGGCCAGTTTGTGTATTATACCATTTGTTTGCAAAATCCTGTTTGCAAAATTATGCTATAAATGATTCAGGGAGAGAAAGAATGCATGTAAATATTAGATACACTGAGGTTTGACTTAAAGCAGATCTGAATGTTGTCAAAGGGACTGTCCAGATCTCTGCAGATTATACTGCATGTATGACTGAACACATTCAGCACTGTGACGAAGTTCCTTTTTGAGCTATTATGAACGTGCTATAAACCAATTTTCAGTGATGAGAAAACATGGGTTGTTTTTTCCCACAGAGATGAAACAGAGGTCTAAAGTGTCTACAGTGTAAAAAAAAAAAAAAAAAAAAAAAAAACACGAATTGGCACCATAATGTGCAGCAGTACTTTCAATGAAATTCAGTTTACTGTCATGACAGACAGAATCCAGGACAAAACAAGAAACAACATCAAACATGAACACAAACTAAACCATTCATGGTTAAAGTCATCTGTCAGAAAGCTGTGGTTAAATCCATTGTCGGACGTGCAGAGTCTTGGTGGTACCAAGTCAGTCAGAGGTTGTCTTTTGGTGCAGGAACTGAGGAGGTGCTGTGGACAGGAACTTTGTAGAACATCCATATAATGGACATCACATTGCCAGTCCTACATTGGCAGAAGCTTTTTCAGAGCTTTTTGATGCCAGCTGTAGGATCAGGACCAAGTAGGGATTCCACGAGAAGAGAGCTTAGTCGCAGGATCAAGGAATTTATCAGCACAAGAAGGTGGTACCATTTCAAGAACAGAACTGGAAAACAGGGGGACTAACGCAGGCATTGGTGGGTGGAGCAGGCCATGGGTCTGGACCTGCTGAACAGGGGACCCCTTTGCTGCTCAGCTGCGTAGAAAGACCCTTGGACAAGACCCTGTAATGGACTGACTGAACATACAGACTGCTACACTGGACTAGATCAAAAGACAGACACCAGGACCAGACCAGAGTGACGGGGAGATGAACTCAGCATTTATCTTATTTTGAATGAGCCGATGTTCAAATTAATTCTGACCACAGACCTTTATGGTGGTTCTTTCCAGAAAACCCATGGCAGTGGCTGTAGATAGAGAGGTGATGATACCAGAGCTTCACACCCACATATGCAATGTACAATGGGTCACTGCAACCCATTTTAGAGTAAGAACACTGGATTGTACCTTGAGTTTGCTACACTATGACTTTGACTTTACTACGTATTAACGGAGGGAGGTGGGGCACATATCAGCTAAAAGAAAGTACCCCCACAAGTTCCAGAAAAAAAACTCATGCTGGCCTCTTTTGGAGAACAGCAACAATGCAATGACCTTTGCTGGCTTGGGGTGGAAAAGGTTTGTTTCAAGTGACCAGACTTGTTCTCTAGAACAGTGACCAGAAACAAAAACAAACAAAAACTGACATTTACAGGAAGACATGAAAAATGTGCAAAACTAGTAATGTATTTTCTGGAGTATAAGTCACACCAGAGTATAAGATGCACCTTTTTAAAAATACCCCTTGAGGAAAAACCTATACAAATACAAATCACACCCGAAATACAAGTAGCACCTTTTTCCTGTATTATCAGCTCTTCAAGTTGGGATTTCTGTGCATTGTTGTAGTATACTTTTTAATATTGACAGTTATTCTTTTATTATGAGAGTTTATTTTGTTTAGTGCGTTGATCACTGGAAAAGTCCTTTATAGTGGTCATTACTGTTAACTAGCGTGTTGGCCATGGGGATCCACGGGCTCTGGATTGAGTAGTGTTTATAAAATAGGTAGGTGACAGTTTTCAAGGGTGGTAATAAATTATGCAAAGTTTCTATAATGAGTTGGAATGGTGTGTGAGTCCAGAATGTTTTTAAAACCTTAGACCTCAACAGTTTTTAGAACTCAACCCTTTTATTTTCTGTTAATTGTGTATTTTTTAATGTTAATTTATGGTCTTAATGTATTTATAAATTGTTTATGTTCTTGCTTTCATATACATGCTATTTTATTTTTACTTCTATTCTGTAATTTGATTTTTAAATGGACTACAATGGAAATACATGTTTTCGCTTTTTGTGCCATCCATGTATTTTTAACGCATTTACAATTATATTATGTATTTACAGTGAACTCACAAAATAAAATCAGACACACATGCTTTTGATATATTGATGATTTACCACCCCCTACTGGATTGGCGTGGGAGTCCAGAATGTAAAAATCAATGTCCATTTTTCAGTGTTGTTAGCTAATATATGTAACTTCTCTAAACATTTTAGTTCTATCAACATTCTCTTTTGACGGTATTCATCCTTGACACAAAATACATAATATCAAATCAAATCAATTTTATTTATATAGCGCCAAATCACAACAAACAGTTGCCCCAAGGCGCTATCAGACGGCAAGTGTCAGCTCTCCCCAGTTTGTGCATGATAGAAATTGCACACACGCATTCTGAAAGTGCATTCTCTGCATTGTGCTGTAAGCAGGTGCTTTTAATTTGAAGCACAAACAAAGACAGACTTTAACAGCACTACACTTTTCACTTATGGTACTGGGAGCATGACACTCAACTCCTCATGGTAACAACAACATGACACTAAACTGACTAAACCAATAGGGCAGTACAGTCTTGTTTGAACCCCTGTGCGATACCATGGGATTTGACCACTTCTGGGGACAGCCTTCCGTTGCACAATATAAAGACAGCATCAGTTCACACGGACAAATGGTGTACTGTTTTGTTTTCGGCTGCAATCACTGAAGCATTTGCAAAAAATGAAGGTTTTTTTTCGGTTCCCAGTGGAGAAGGGAAGAAGGGAGAGGTCGTGTCGTAAGTGTTAGCCTACATAGCTAACCTGAGTAGCTCTGTTCTCTCACCTGCACAACAGTCTCGACCTGTTTGTGCTTCGGGTGATAACAAACCGCAACACATGTCCAATTTCCCACCACATTGTCACTTTTTCTTTGCATTTTCACTTTGTTTGCCAATAATCAGAGCTTCCTGTATGAATGTTACATTATGCAAAATGCTAAAACACTTGTGTCCTTCAAATAAGTAAATTAGTGTCCATGTTGACACAGCAGTGTCTCACATCATCTTCTACTGCAGTGACTGGTGTGATGGTTTTTCCACCATCAACATGTGAGCTCACCCTCTCTGACAGCTTCTCGGACATCATCTGTAGGTGAGTTACTGTCCTGTGGCTACATGCTGGTTAGTTTACTTGTAGTCTGGCCTGCAGTTTGTGATCAACTGTGAACCGAAAAAGTTCTACCACAAGTTCAGTTGTACAGAATGAGAACTGCCAAGACAAAATTTGAATTAGAATTTCAAGTCCTGAGAGAAAAGCTCGGCTTTGGGGTGAGTAGAATAAGTAAGTCCTAAAGGCAGGGTGGTGGATATGTGGTTAGTGCACTTGGATTCAGTGCGGAAGGCTCCCAGTTCAAACCCCACCCCTGTTACATTTCTCCATGGAATGTTGATTTGCGGTGTAAAACATCTGGCCAATACCCACTTACAGCTGGAAGGACTAGGACAATATAGATGAAATCCCTTGTGCAGGGACATGGTATGCATGACCGGCAATTGAACCAACTCCTTGTCTCACCAAGGTACTTGCTCTACATTGGCAGAAGTGGCCAACTGGAAATGAGATCAATATGAAGAATGACTGGTGAGAAGCTGCACCAAGGCCACAAGAAGGAAAATATCATTTTAAGTAAACCAAATGCAGGTAGGAAAAAATAAAAACAACATGTGGGAGCTAACAATGATAATGCAGTTGAAAATCTATCGAACCACCTGGAAGTAAAGAAAAATAACATCTGAAATGTCACATTATATTCACAGTTCCACTACTGTTATCATTGGTACGTCGATTAGCAAGGTTATGTGTTCATAACCTGTTGTATTTAATGGGGCCATTCCACAGGGTGACGTTCTACTATGACTGCCCATGAGCCAAAAAAAGTACAAAAATGGGATGAAATAGTTTAATCTGGTGCTGCCAACCAAACAGTCCCCCCTAAAAATTGGTCCAGCCTACCTTCACTGTGCATGCATCATTTCAGAGCGTCAGCTGCAATTCACCAATTATCACCTCGTTTCTGCTTCAAACTGCCTCCAGTCATCATCTGTCTCAGCGACAGATATCTGAAGCTTTTGTACAACAATCATTTCCACATCAATTCAGCATTATTTGTCATAAAACAAGGTGGACTGATCAGAGTACAGCAGCAGCACGTCTGAATCCGACTATCTACACCAAAAGTCATCAAACTGAATAAAGTGATTATTAACAATTCAGATGACAAAGTAAAACCTCTGAAATCGTTCTAAAGTCAGTTTTAAGGAAAAACGAGGTGATAATCGGTGAATCGCTGCTGACGCTCCGAAACGACGCATGCACAGCAGACTTAACATCATTTATAAGGCTGACACAAAAGTATCACATTAACCATTTACATATTTTATACATAGCCCCTCCATTTTCAAAGGCCTTAAGTAATTGAAAAATTGACCAACAAGCAGTTTCATGGCCAGGTGTGGCCTGTTCCCTCATGTTTGGTGGTATTCAGCATATAAAAGCTCTGCAGTTGATTCCAATATGTAGAATTTGTATTTGATAACTTTTGATTGGTACACTCAGTATGAGGTACAAAGAGGTGTCATAATTAGGCTGAAAAAAAATATCTGACAGATGGCAGAAACCTCAGGAGTGGCCAAATCAACAATTTGGTAGATTCATAAAAAGAAAGAATGTTCAGCAGCACCAAAAGGCCAGAAAGAACATGGAAGACAACTAAAGCTGATGGCAGAATTATTGTCCTTGGTGAAGAAAACCCCTTCAAAACATCAAACCAAGTCAAGGAAATTCTGGAGGTCTACAACCAAGATGTGGCTTCATGAATATACACCGATCAGCCATAACATTGTGACCACTCTGACCGTTGAGACACACACTCCACTATACCAGTCTACCTTAACCAACATTAACTTTTCAGCAGTTTGAGCTACAGCAACTTTTCTGTTGGATCAAACCACACGGGGCAGCCTTTGCTCCCCATGTGTATAAATAAGCCTTGGCTGCACATGACCCTGTTGCCGGTTCATTGGTTTTCCTTTTTTCAACGACTTTTGGCAGGTACTCAGTGTTCCACACTGGTAAGATCCCTCGAGAGCTGTAGTTTTGGAGATGCTGCGTCCCAGTCATCTAGCCAATTTGGCCCATGTCAAAGTCACTCAAATCTTTGTGTGTCCCCATTTTCCTGCTTCAAACAAATCAACTTTGAGGAGAAAATTATAATTTTCTGCCTAATACAGTATTCACACATCTGAGGGCCCAGGGCTGAGCATTAAACACCCACCAAAAATAAATTAATTCAGTGACCCCCAGCATAATGTAAAAAAATAATGAGTTTTCGCAGTTTTTTCTCTTCTTCCGTGCGATAATCAGTTTGTCCAGTGCTCTTATTGTGAAAGACTCGTGCAAAAAACAGGAAGTGTTGTGTTGCAATGTAGCTAGCTTTGCTACAGTCACACAGTGAAGGAGCAACTCTGTTTGCGTTTGTTTTTGTCCAACAAAAGTCCTTTTTCCATCCACCAAAATAAGTTTGTCAGCTGATATCATTGATTTCTATTTAATCCACTAGATGGCGGACACAGCCCTTGAGCTGTTGCCAGGCAGCCTTCATCTTGCTTAGCGTTATTCCGCATCTTCAGGCATTAGATTACATAGAAATCAATGAAGCGCTGACTTAAACTTGGGCTAAAGTGATTTGAAAATGCTTTTTTGTGCAGCGTTCAGGTGCAGCAACCAGCTGATAAAGGTTTGTGGAGTGAGCTTTCATAAGTGAGTATTATATGTAATATTAACGATAGAAAAGGTGAGAAAATTATTTATTTTTGTGTTGATCTGTATTCTGTAAAGTAGTGACTTCAGTTTTACTGCCTGAATGCTTTGTTGTGAGAAATATTTCAACCATTTGTTTAGTGATTCAATTAGAAGTTTCAATTTATCCCTTTTTAATGAGCCTCGGGTTTTTTCTTCACATCAGGTTTTCCTGAAAACATCTCAGGATGTTCTGTAAAAGCAAATTCACAGAATTGAAATGTTTTTTTTCCTCTCAATTTGGTGGTCACATGACAGTCACTCTGACATTATATATTCTGCTAATATAAGAATACACACGAATGCGATTCATTTCTCTCTGATATACCTACACTATCTTACCTTCAAAGGTTGAAATATTCAGCACATTTTCCAGAAACATTTAAAGCAATGAAATATAAAGCCATCTGCAGAGCTAAACGTGGCCAGTTTGTCTGCTGTTACTTTCCAGGAAGTTGGATATTACATAACTTAAATGTTCTGTGCAGAAAGTGTGTTTGTCTGTTCATTCTTGAGGGGATTTCTGCAAAACATTATCTGAACCACAAAAGCTGATGTTAAGAGTTTTCACTCCAAATGATCCATTTGAAACGAGCGACACGTGCCGTTTCATAATAAGTGACGCACAACACCAACAATAAAAATAAAATAAAAAAAATGAGGCCTACGAGATTTTTTTTCCCCCTACAAACACTAGGTAACTTGGATTGGCTAAATATAAGTAACACAATGTTCTATGTATATTCAATTAACTAAAAACATAAATTGCTTACCCCCAAGACCAGGCCGCAAACGGTTGTCATAGCCATCCAGCAGCCGGTCCAGGATCCGTGTGAACAGGGTTATGTTGGTTGAAAAGGCATCCGATGCAGCATCAGCATTCACTGACCTAATCAACAGACACACAATCATAACATGAGCAGCTAAGGACACTTCAAAATACACAATCCAGATTAAATTTTAAATGTGTTTGGACTCATTTTGTTTTCTCAGAAGCCTGATTGATGGGAAGAAAAGAGGCCATTATTCTCTGGCAGTGATTCAACACACACACACACACACACACACACACTTTTCTTCTCATGGATGACCCAGTTCAACATGTTTGAACCATCTCAATATGCAAATGTAATCAGAACTGAAGATTCATAGGAAATAAATCCAGAAAAGACTGCATATTAAAGACATGTCGACAGCTCTGATGTAACAGTCTGAGTTTAACAGCTTTTTAAATATATTTTCTGGATGATAATTCGCAACACAGTATTAGTTGCATGTGTGCAAAAAATAAAAAAAAAGCATTATGAAGAGGAAGAAAAGTCACAACAGGCTCCAAGTTATATTTATTTTTGAAATGTGGTACTACCATTTCATGCAAGACCCAAAATGAATTTAATTGGCACTTTTTTTTATTTATAAAGTAAATATCACATTAGCAAGAAGAAGCCAACAGGCTAATGAATGTTGTTGTACATGGCACAAAGAACTTGAGTAAACTGCTTATTGTTACTACTGAACAGGTGATTATAAGTAAATGTGCAATGTAATTAAATGTTTAAAAACTCAGTGTATTTATAAGGCAAACAACTTGGGTTTGGATTGCTGACCTGTTGTGCTCGATGTCTCATACAGTCCAAACAAGTGTGATGTGAAGAAGTATTAAAGTTATATTCCCTCAATTTATTAAAGAGCATGGGCTTTCAGTTTGAGATCATGATTTTTTTTTTTTTTTTTTTTTTTACCCAAAACATGCCTCTCATTCAGATCTTCTTCCTTTACATCAGCTGGTGTCCAGCTTCACGTTGTGTTACCATACCTGCTCCCAGCATGTGAATTACAGTATACAAATAATGAATGTTTGTGAGTTCATTGTTATGAATATTTCATCGAGGTGAAAGCTGGAATGATCCATTGAACGAGGAAAATGTAAAAACATTCATTATTTGTTTGATATAACAGGTAAAATAGATGATTTGATATTATATGTCATTTGATATTACATTAATTTATAAACAAAACAGAAAAGGGACTTACATTTTGTTGCTCCTCACTGGAGTCCAAAAATAATTGTGACAATGTAGTTTGTGATGCCATGCACTGACTTTGTGTACTTCCAAAAAAAAAGTGTACTTCCTCACTCCAGTGAAAAATGTCAGCAAATTTGTCCAGCTTATCCTAACTTCATCCTCTTAACAGCTCTTCATGCCTCCAGATGGCTTGTGGCGTAGTGAATGCATTTCTTGTGTGCGTTAGAAGAATTAGCACCATCAATTAGCTCGCTCACATTGTAGTCTGTCAGCAAAACAAACTGCAGTGTTTATCTAAATGCCGCCCCCCACTATTGTGTGCATGGGTGAGGTTCGCAGCATGCAATGGTACAAAATGTATGGCACCAAATTGCATGTCACGTGACATACAAAGCACCAATCAAATGACAAGGATCCACTCAGCCATTATATGATACCTCACAGTGGTGGGCACACTTCCGATAATAGATAATTATCGAAGATAATGTTTTCTTTATCGGATTATCTTTTTTAGATAAGAAAAGCATACAGAAGCATACACTTGTGCAGTGTACCACACTACGGAGCTGTCTTGGGCTCTGGATGTCAACAACTCAGGCAGACAACTGGTCCATCCCTACTTCTTGAAAGTAGCCATCTATTTACCCCAGCCAGGTGAAATGTAGGTGTCCTTTATCCGCTGGGGACCTCAACCCTGAGGCTCCTGCATGCTGGATCATGCCCATAGAAATGTGCCACATGGCCAAAACATTGCAGATGACGGTGAAGCAGTAAATGCACTTGTTTCCAGTGCGGAAGGTTCCCGGTTCAAGACCACCCCTACTGATTCTCCACATAATGCTGAGTTGCGTCAGGAAGGAAATGTGGTGTAAAACCTGTGCCAAATCGACATGCAGATCAACCTCCGATCTGCTGTGGCGACCCCGAGAGCAACAAGGGAGAAGCTGAAGGGTCTTACTGTGTTCCCTCACAATGCAAATTGTGTGCCTCATTTTAGAACACCTAAGTAACTGCTAATTTGACACAAAATCATTCCAGCTGTACACAAGGATGCTCCCAACAGATTTGCATATGAAAGTTAAGTAATATTTTCAGAATGTCAAGAAAAAAAACAACAGCAAAAGGACAGCATTTCCACTGAGACATGGAATGCGTCGGCTGAGTCGTGTCCTCTATTGATAGCCTTCATTCTATTGATGCTCCAGTGAGAACTTGAATTCTAATAGTTCTGGTGATAGAAGGGTTTATCCCACTGAATACTGTCCATTTCATTGTTTTTCAAATTCAGTTTTGCCCCATCATCCTCTCTTATAAGGCAATCTGTCCACATGCACCACGCCATACATTTTAGAATGCCGTTTGACTCTTTCATGTGTCCTGTAATAGCAGAAAAAGCATTTCCTCATGAGCATAAAAACAACCTATGGCAACTGTGGCTCAAGTGGTAGAACAACTTACTTCCAAATGAGAAGGTTGATGGGTCAAGTCCTTACTCACCCTGTGTGTGACAATGTTCTTCAACAAGATTCCAAAGAACATTTTTTCTAACCAGATCATCAACTGTGATGCGCGAGATGAAAGACCTTAAACTTTTAGACCATAAAAGTACGTGCATCACCACACAGAAGTGACAAAAAGTACATCACACACACACACAGAGTGTGCCCAACCTTTTTGACTTCACCATGATCACCATCTTCAACCACTTATCCAGGATTGGGTCGTGGGGGCAACAGCTCTAGCAGGAGACTCCAGACTTCCCTTTCCCGGGCCACATTGACCACCTCTGAACGGGTGATCCCGAGGTGTTCCCAGGCCAGTGTGGAGATATAATCTCTCCACCTAGTCCTAGGTCTTCCCCGGGGTCTCCTCCCAGATGGACGTTGTCATGGTTTGGCCCTCTCTGGGCTCCTGTTATGGTTTTGCCATCTGTCTGTGATCCTGTCCGGTGATTTTCTCTTTGGTTGTTTTCTCTTGCCTCAGTTAGTGTCGTTTTAGTTTTGTCTCTGCCCTTTATTTACTTTGTTGATTCTGCTTTTCTGTTTCTTTTCAGTCACTGGATGTACTGTCTGTTTATATACTGATGCCACATGTAGTTCCATTCTAGTTTAGCCTTGATCTTTTTCCTTGTTGAACTTTTTTGGTTCAAAATTTTATTTTTTATTTATTATTTTCTAGTTTCTGTCACTCATTTCTCTGCTTCTGTTTACTTAGTTTCACTTTCCTGCACTCTCTTGTCCCAGCTTTCACTCTGCTTATGTTTACTAAAGTTTCACTTTCCTGCACTCTCTTGCACCTGCTGCACTCATCTTTGTCATGTCCTCACCTTCACCACACCTGACTCTTATCACATCCTGATTACCCTACCTGCATTTAAGCCCCGTCTTTCATGTTCTCCACTACTGGTTCCTTGTGCTCCATGCCTTGTGCTTCTGCCCTCGCCACAGCCCTTTTTCACACCATAGTTTGACTTTGATCTGGTTGCCGTACTGTGTATGACCCTGCTTGTGTTTTTGGACTCTGCTCTCGTCTCTGCCTACATACTCTATCTCACTGTGTTTTTGAACATTGCTTGTTTTTTTTGACTATGCCTCAGCCCAATGTCTGCCTGTTACCTCTGTATCACTGCCTGTCTACCCGTGTACTGAACCACTGCTTTGCCTCCATTTAAAGCCTTTTGATAATTCCCTCATCTCTAGCTGTGGTCTGCATTTGTGTCCTCCACCTTTTGTGCCACTCATTCAAGAATTCTGACGGATGCGCCTGGAACACCTGCCACCCTCCTGAGGAAGCCCATTTCGGCTGCTTGTACCCACGATCTAGTTATTTTGGTCATAACCCAACCCTCATGACCATAGGTGAGAGTACGAAGGAAGATTGACCAGTAGATTGAGAGCGTCGCCTTTTGCTCAGCTCCCTTTTTGTCACAATAGTACAGTACAGCGAATGCAACACCACCCCCGCTGCGCCGATTCTCCGGCCAATCTCACGCTCCATTGTCCCTTCACTCATGAACCATACCCAGAGGTACTTCACTTGGGGCAAGACCGCATTCCCTACCTGTAGTAGGCAATCCATCAGTTTCCTGCTGAGACCCATTGCCTCAGATTTAGATGTGCTGATCCTCATCCCAACCGCTTCACACTTGGCTGCGAACTGATCCAGTGAGTATTGGAGGTTACAGGTCGATGAAGCCAACAGGACCACATCATCATCTGCAAAAAAGCAGTGATGAGACCCTGAGCCCACCAAACCCTCCTCCCCCTGACTACACCTCGTATCCTGTCCATGAATATTACAAACAGGATTGGTGACAAGGCGCAGTACATTTGGTACATTTTTGCCAACATTTCAGTTCATTTTTCAGAAATTCTGTGCTGGGCAGCACAGCCAATTTTAACTCGAGAGCCAGGCGGAAATTTGCAGTATGGTGGGGGGGGGGGGCACCCGGCGCCACCCACTGTGGCTAGAACTCTGCAGGCAAGTGTGAAGTGGCTGGGAAGGGATCAGCACCTCTAAATCTGAGATCACGGTTCTCAGCAGGAAACTGATGGAGTGCCTACTCTAGGTAGGGAATGAGGTCTTCCCCCAAGTGAAGGAGTTCAAGTACCTTGCGGTCGACCCCCACCGGAAATGAATATGACTTACTGCTGAGCACCCGAACACAGCTCTCACTTTGTGAGTAAAGAGATTGGATGGCCCTGAGAAGAGATCCCCCCCAACTACATACTCCCACAACACCTACCAGGTTACCCAATCATATGCCTTCTCCACATCCACAAAACACATGATCCCTCCAGGATCTTTCTGAGAGTGAAGAGCTGGTCAGTTGTTCCACAGCCAGGATGGAAGCCGTTCCTCTTCAATCTGTGGTTCATCTATCGGTCAAACCCTCATTTCCAGCACCCTGGAGTAGACCTTACCAGGGAGGCTGAGTAGTGTGATGCTCCTGTAATTGGCACACACTATATGGTCCCCTTAAATATGGGGACCGCCACCCCAGTTTGCCACTCCTTAGGCACTGTCCCAGACCTCAACGCAATGTGGAAGAGATGTCTCATCCAAGACAATCCCTCCACACCCAGAACCTTCAGCATTTCTGGACAGATCTCATCAACCCCTGGGTCCTTGCCACTGCGGAGTTGTCTGACTACCTCAGTGACTTCCATCAGGGAAATTGATGAAAATCCTCCATCAGCTTCCAGCTCTGCCCTTACTATAAGAGGGTGCTCCGGTCTAATGCAGGAGTTCCTCAAAGTGTTCCTTCCAGCACTGGATTACATCCTCAGTTGAGGTCAACAGAGTCCCATCCTTAGTGTAGACAGGTTGGATGATTCCCTGTTTTCTCCTCCTGAGGTGCCTCACGGCCCACCAGAAGCACCTTAGTGCTGACCAAAAGTTCTTCTCTATGGTTGATCCAAACTCCTTCCACACCCGTCGCTTTGCCTCCCCCACAGCAGAGGCTGCTGCCCTTTGGGCCTGTCGGTACCTTGCAACTGCCTGCGGAGTCTGCTGAAATAACATACCCCGGAAGGACTCCTTCTTCAGTCGGACGGCTTCCCTGACCACCAGTGTCCACCATGGCGTTCGAGGGTTGCTGCTCTTGAGACACCTAAGACCTTCAGGCCACAGCTCCCCGCTGCAGCTTCAGCAATGGAAACTTTGAACATTGCCCATTCTGGTTCAATGCCCCCAACCTCCACAGGGATGCAAAAAAAAGCACCTCAGGAGGTCTGAGTTGAAGATCTGTTGGACAGTGGGCTCCTCCAGACATTCCCAGTTTACCCGCACTATCCGTTTGGGCTTACCAAGTCTGTCTAAAGTCCTCCCCCACCATCTGATCCAACTCACCACTAGACGGTAATCAGTTGACAGCTCTGCCCCTCTCTTCACCCGAGTGTTCAGAACACGCGGCCTCAGATCAGATAATACAATCACAAAGTCGATCATCAATCTTTGGCCTTGGGTGCTCTGGTATCATGTACACTTATGAGCATCCTTATGTTTGAACATGGTGTTCGTTATGGACAGTCCGTGACTAGCACAGAAGTCCAATAGCAAACGACCATTCGGGTTTAGATCGGGGAGACCTTTCCTCCCAATCATGCCTCTCCAGGTGTCTCTGCTCCTTCTCCTACAGCAAGGTGACGTTCCACACCTCCAGAACTAGCCCCTGCTATCCAGGTCTGGTCCGTCGAAGCCCTCAACTTTCACTGCCACCCATGGGACAGCGCATCTGACACCAGCGGTTCCCCCTGTGGGTGGCGAGCCCACAGGGTGGAGATGGAAGGTTCACGTTGCCTTTTCGGGCTGTGCCCGCCTGGGCTCCGTGGCACAGCCCAGCCACCAGGGGATTGCTGACGGGCCTTACATTCAGGCCTGGCTCCAGATGGGGGCACCGGGCTTCCTCCGGGCCGGGTCACATTTCCTCTACCTCATTTTATCATGGTGTCTTGTGAACCATTCTTAGTCTGGCCTCTCGTCTGAGACTAATTTGCCATGGGAGACCCTACCAGGAGCACAAAGGCTCCAGACAATACAGCTTCCAGGTTCATAGCGGCACACAAACCTCTCCACCACAATAAGGTGATGGTTCCCGGAGAAGGCAAAATACTTCAAAATTAGAATATTCAGTTGTATAAGGTAATTCAACAAATCAATTAAGTTCTTTGACTAAATTGAAATGCAATTAAAAAAAATTAATACTCAGTTATTTGCATTAACTAATCATAAAAAGTTAAAGTTTAAGTCAATGGATTTCCTCACACAGTTTGACTTGGTTATCTTCACTAATTCAGTGGCCTTTGCTGTTGTATTTGCTGAAATTAAGATTTTTGCTTTTTCACCTCGATTTTTTTCTTGTATGAAAAGTCAAGCATTCATTCAAAAAAGGCTGTTGGCTAGTTTTCTAACATCCTATTATCAGACATACTTGATGTTTTCATCAACTTCTTCAACTGTAAGAATTAAAGACAGCTATCCTGTCACTCAAGGCAAATGGCAAAAATAGACTGTGGTACACTGTGTGCGACGCCCCCAATGAAACAACATCTGATGGGTATATCGCCTTAGTACCAATGAAAGTGAAAAACAGGGTTAACAATTTGGAAATATTCGATAATTTATCAGCTGCACAATCCCCTAAATGAACAGCTTCATTCAATTCAAGTACATCAACAAGTCATAACAACTATGAAGCCTACATTAATAGCAAAATGACCCAAAAATCACAAATTCACTGTTAAAAAGATCACATACAACCTACAATCCCATATCTCTGTGTCTGTGCTTAACTAAAACTACTGCTCAAATCAAGTTCAATTTTTCAAAAAAAGGGTAGTCCAAAGAAACCTTGATGTCTGATTTAGACCAGACTCCCATTGCCAATTTTCGGCCCCAACTGATGTTTGCATTCCAAATATGAAGTAATCAGCCCCAATTGCCCAAAATGGTTGGCAGCAATCCTGTGTCATCTGCAATTCTGTCACCGAATTCTGGAACTGCCCACCATCGATCACAGACAAGGAGGAATGATAAGAAGGCCACTAGGGGCGCCACAATGCAAGTCAACCACAGAGGTTAATAATCAGTATTAAGAGTCTGCACTCCTAATGCTGCCTACTAAATTCAAACACAACAAACAAGTTATTTAAACATGTGTTGGTTTTTACAAATGTGTATTTATAAAATATGTAATTTTTTCATTTGTTAAAAAAAGGCATCTGTAAAACTGGAAATTCTGTTTGTTAAGTTGTGTACCCTGCCTCGTGCTCTATGTCTGCTGGCATAGGCTCCAGCCCCCCGCGACCCTTGACTGGACTAAATGGTTGAAGATGAGTGAGTGTGAGTGAAGTTGTGATTCAACTCTACAACCGTGTGATATAACCGGGTGCCATTCACACTGCCATCCAGTAGATGGGTCAAAATGCATCGGACACTGCCATCTTTTCGTAACTGGGGCACAAATTTATTTTGTGACAGGGCCATGGTTAATGTTGGGGGAGGGTACGCACTTATGCTATGGTTAGAGTTAGGAGGAGGGGAAGATTATAAATAGCAAAATAAATAAATAAAAAAAACCCGTGTCACGAAAAGCGGGTGTTTATTGTGCCGGGGCAAGGGGAAAAAAAAAACAAAACAAAAAAAAACAACACACGAGACCGGGCTGGAATGTCATACATGGAAGCTGGACAGATTCATTCTCGCTAGGCAAAAATGCCATCTTGTGGAAATTGGCGATATATCACAGATCAGCGGTTCTAATTAAACACAAAAAACGGGCAATTAAGGGGATTTGTGAAAGAGACATGATGTGCGTCTGTAACTACAGAGGATATGGGAAGATTGAGAGCGTAGAGATGATGTGTGAGGTGAGGACAAAAAAATGGGACCTCCATGCTTAGTATATGGGTTAGATCACGAACTGTTCCGCTATGCACAGCCACAGTAATTGAGCAATCAACACCAAACTTGGTATGGTAACTGGGGCACCAAGGGGAAGCTCACTGGGGCTTCAGGTTAAAAGCGCACACGCACAAACAATCCTTTGAAGGATTACGTCAAAACTACTTCATGGATTCTCACCAAATTTTCACCACAGATGTATATTAGGTCATGGAAGACGCCAATAAATTTTGTAGGTGATCTGGATCCACATCCAGATTCTGGATCAAGATTTCACTTTATATACGTTTTGAAGGATTACGTCAAAACTACTTCACAGGATTCTTACCAAATTTGCACAACAGACAGATATTAGGACACGGAAGACTCCCCAGAATTTTGGAGGTGATCCAGATCTGGATCAAGATTCACTTCATATAGGCTTTGAAGGATTATGTCAACACGACTTCAAGGATTCTCACTAAATTTGCAGAACAGATAGAAATTAGGGCATGACTCCACTGAATCTTTGGAGGTCATCTAGAACCGGATCAGATTCTGTATCAAGATTTCACTTTGTATAGGATTTGAATGATTACTTCAAAAGCACTTCACAGATTCTCACCAAATTTGCACCACAGATAGAATGTACGAGGGCTGTCAATAAAGTATAGGTCCTTTTTATTTTTTCAAAAACTATATGGATTTCATTCATATGTTTTTACGTCAGACATGCTTGAACCCTCGTGCGCATGCGTGAGTTTTTCCACGCCTGTCGGTGACGTCATTCGCCTGTGAGCACTCCTTGTGGGAGGAGTCGTCCAGCCCCTCGTCGGAATTCCTTTGTCTGAGAAGTTGCTGAGAGACTGGTGCTTTGTTTGATCAAAATTTTTTCTAAACCTGTGAGACACATCGAAGTGGACACGGTTCGAAAAATTAAGCTGGTTTTCGGTGAAAATTTTAACGGCTGATGAGAGATTTTGAGGTGATACTGTTGCTTTAAGGACTTCCCATGTTGCGAGACGTCGTGCAGCGCTCTCAGGCACCGTCGTCAGCCTGTTTCAAGCTGAAAACCTCCACATTTCAGGACGTCGTGAGAGAACAGAGAAGTTTCAGAAGAAGTCGGTTTCAGCATTTTATCCGGATATTCCACTGTTAAAGGAGATTTTTTTAATGAAAGACGTGCGGACGGGTCCGCGCGTCGGGACGCAGCCGACGCGACGCTCCGCCACAGGAAAAACACCTCCGTGTTGATAACCATTTGTAAAATCCAGGCGGCTTTTGATGGCTTTCAGTGGAGTGAGTATATGAGAAATTGTTTAACAGCTGGACATGTTCCAACTTGTCCTTAAGGCTTCCAACAGAGGTGTTTTTCCTGTGGCGGAGCGTCGCGGCGGCTGCGAGCCAATGCTGCAATCCACCCGCACGTCTTTCATTAAAAAAATCTCCTTTAACAGTGGAATATCCGGATAAAATGCTGAAACCGACTTCTTCTGAAACTTCTCTGTTCTCTCACGACGTCCTGGATCAATAGAGCCTGAAATGTGGAGGTTTTCCGCTTGAAACAGGCTGACGACGGCGCCTGAGAGCGCTGCGCGACGTCTCGCACCGTGGGAAGTCCTTAAAGTGACAGAATCACCTCAAAATCTCTCATCAGCCGTTAAATTTTCACTGAAAACCAGCTTAATTTTTCGAACCGTGTCCACTTCAATGTGTCTCACAGGTTTAGAAAAATTTTTTATCAAACAAAGCGCCAGTCTCTCAGCAACTTCTCAGACAAAGGAATTCCGACGAGGGGCTGGACGACTCCTCCCACAAGGAGTGCTCACAGGCGAATGACGTCACCGACAGGCGTGGAAAAACTCATGCATGTGCACGAGGGTTCAAGCATGTCTGACGTAAAAACATATGAATGAAATCAATATAGTTTTTGAAAAAAATAAAAGGACCTATACTTTATTGACAGACCTCGTATGTATGAACTGAGTAACTTTATTCAGCACACAGACTCAACAATAACAAAAAACTGATAAGATAATTCAACAGATAGAAGACTCCACTGAATTTTGGATCTGGATTGACAGACCTGGGTAACTCAGCTAGTAAATAATAAAACTCAGGTTTTATTGAATGACTTAGAACAGGGGTGGCCAAGTTCGGTCCTCGAGAGCCACATTCCTGACACTCTTAGTTGTCTCCCTGCTCTAACACACCTGAATCCAGTGAAAGGCTCATTAAAAGTCTGCTAACGAGTCTTTCACTGGATTCAGGTGTGTTAGAGCAGGGAGACAACTAAGAGTGTCAGGAATGTGGCTCTCGAGGACCAAACTTGGCCACCCCTGACTTAGAAGCTTATGGCCAACCAGATCACGTAATGTTTTTAATATTATGCATGATGCCAAAAATACATAATCAGGGTTGGGAGGGTTACTTTAAAAATGTATTCCGATACAGTTACTAGTTACCTGTTGAAAAATGTAGTCAGTAACGTAATCCAAGTACCATAATATTAAAGTAATGTAATCTGGTTACTTTCAATTACTTCTGGATTACTCCAATATCAAATATGCCAATACAGACAAAAGAAACTAAATATAAATGGTCTTGACCACATAGTACAGTTTATTAAGCAAAAATCAAACTGTTTCTTTTCCAGGGCATGTGCTCTGTTTTACTTCACATTATGAATTAAGAGCACCACAATATTGTTTTAAACACACCCAGTGTTCACCTGCTAAATTTTCAACAAAAAATGCCAAACAAATGAAGGATAATGAAAACTCAGGCGTGTGCGGATGAATGATTTTTAATTAAAAGTGGCAGAACAATATACAAAACAAAAAAAAGTCTACTACTTGTTCAGTAAAGTCGCACCATGTTTAACATATCAGTCCACTTATTGAACTTTCAAATAAGAACAACAGCATAATGAAAACCATGAAGTAAATCCTGTCAGTAAGGAGGCGTGGTCACCATTTTAATTCCGGGCAAGTTAGTGATTTGCGTGAATAGAAGTTCAAGAAACAGGTGGAATATGCCGGAAAGCTGCGCATGTTGGCAAAGGCACAAACGGAGGAACAAGGGAGACAATATTTCCTTCCATAAGTAAGTGGTTTTGGTTCTTCTTGTCACTTTGTCCGTGATATTTGGATGATAAACAGCTGTATGTCTCCTGCCGTACCTGTGTCGCCCGATGACATGGACCATTAACTCTTCACTTATGTCTAGTTGATATTTTCCACTGCTAGACCAATGTCTAGTTAAAATACTTAGTTAGTGGTTAAAATTGTTTGATAAGACTGTGGATTTTTTTTAATTTGCATCTTAAAATAATGAGATTATAATGACCCGCGCTGTGCCGCTCACAGTCACACCCAGACACAGAGATGTACACACACACACACACACACCACTGACGTCATGAATGAAACTCAGTCAATAAAGGATAATTGTGTAAAAATATAATATATATATAAATGTATTGTAATGGTTTTAGTAGCTGCGTTGAACACAGCAACAGGACGCCTCAGCAGCTTGAACAGCACAGATCCGTGTCACTTTCAACACTAATATTTGGGAATGTGTGTGTGTGTGTGTGTCCGAGTAAGTTTAATAATTTCCTGACATAATTTAATGTAATTTAATTTTACTGGCTCGATATCCAGGTCAAAATGGCATTTTAACACATATTTTGCGAGCATTTTACTGAGTGTGTTCAGTCACAGATCTCCGTTGAAAATACATTAACATCCAAGAACTTCAGCAATATTTTGCCCGGTAAGGAGACGTCATGTCGCTGTCCATGAAGGGACGTTTTCATTTCAAAGAAAAAAATATTATATACAGATAATATCATAAAATGCAAACTAATCCCCATTTTTACTAAATATACCTGTAATCTGAATACATCTTTTTTTCTGTAACTGTAGCGGAATACAGTTACCTTTTTTGTATCCTAATTACGTAACGCCGTTACATGTATTCCATTACTCACCAAGCCTGTACATAATATAGGATAATTTCTAATAATAGCAGATTGAATACCCTGTTTAGTAATTACGGGTTCTTACATAAAGCTTACAACCAAATAAATAGTCATCAAAATGTTACTTTTCAAGGATTCAAAAGAATTTTATTGTCATATGCACAAAGAAACATGTTCCCTGCACAATGAAATGTGTTTACTGCATTTAACCCATCCTAATTGTTGTGTGGCTGGGGGGCCTGGCTGCCTTTTGTTTCTGTCCTGTCTTTTGTTTTTCCTTCCAGGTGGTGCGCATTTGGGACTGAGTGGCTGTGAAATGAAAACTGTGAAATCCGAGGAAAATTTGCAGGGGGTCTGGGAGGCATAGGCCCCCAGGAGCTGGGGTCTCAGGCCCCATGGGATCTCAGAAACCAAATAAAATTTTTTAATGTAATGTTTCTGTGTAGGCTCTCAGTAGGCTCTAATTAGAGCTATTGTTTAGTCACTAGCCTATAGCGGTCTGCCTCTCAGTAGGAGGGGTCTGGTTAGGTTTAAAACTCCAGCTTTTGTTGGCTTCTGTTTTATTCTTCTCTACAAGAGTCAGACAGAAGTCAGACTTCCAGAGCAAGAATTTTAGCTGAGGAAGCTTCTGCGATTTGAAGCGAAACGTCCTCAGTCCAGTCGAAGATTCAAGCTTCTCTACTATTTTTAATGTAATGATACATTTTCAGCACCTCCTGGAACAAAGAGTCTCAAAATTAGTGCAGATTTAAATGACCCTGTATGCAACCTTTCATTTGGACTGTCAATGATCATGCTGAAATAACAGAATATGACGTGGAAGCCACACGGAAAGCCTGATGACAATCTCACGTGCTCAAACAAGGAGTGTGTAACTATCAGGATTGCTCCACCAGTTTGCATGTGAATGTTACTGGATAACTCTGTTGCTTTCTCTGCGTAAAGCACTGTTTACCATATCAATGGACAACAAAACGCATAGACCATTTTGTATATATTGTTCAAAATGTGCATTTGTGTTGGTTGTTTGAACCTTTTTGTTGTACAGTCTTTCACACAAGACCTCAAATTACCTTTATAAAGTGTCAAAACAGTTTATTATAGTTTGTTTATTATAGTTTTGCTGTGTGTTTTGAATAAATGTGTGTGGAAAATTATTTTTCGCTTCATTTTTCCTTGCCTATTTTTGATTGTAAACCTTTATTATACTTATAAAACACAACAAAAACATATATTGTTTTTGAGAGGGCACAGTTCACTTTTCCCGTTTATCTTTCAGGTGTGTTGATGAAGCCAGCGACAATTCCACAGATTCTTGTCCTTATCAGACTTTTTCCAAACAGTCTTTCTCGCCATCTTCTCTCTGTGCGACGTCGGTCCGTGACCCAGATGTGCTGCGCAATTCTTCTTTTAAAAACTTTAGAGCTCTAAAGGTTTGCTACATTTAGCTTAAGCGTTGCCGCAGCAACCGACCAGTCCCACTTTACGACAATTGTTGCAACAGCCAGGCTTTTTTCTCCTCGAAACTCCGCGGATCCGAGGACACTGATTTGTATAACACACAGATCAGTGTCCGCGTGCAAATTTTATAAGACCGCCGCGGCCTTATAAAACTTGCACAATGTCGTAAAAAAAAAAACAAAAAAAAACTTTGCAATAGACATTTTAAAACAGACAAAAATAAATAAATAAATAAATAGACATTTAAAAACAGTGACAATCATGATTACAGAGTAAAACACTAACTCCCCCCATGATGAAATCCACGGAATTTCGCAGATCTGCGGAGTTTTTACAGCCCTGATTTAAAGACATATACTTGTGTTATAATGTGATTGTGCCATCATAAAATACTGTATTCGAGAGACAAATAGTGAAATGCTTGTGCAACTGGGGTGACCATAGAGGCACAAAATGAAGGGGATTTGGGGGCTTCAAAGGTTTTTATTTAAAAACAAGATCATTTCAGCGGTGGTAGGCTCGAGTCTGTTCCTTTGCTGTCCAGTTTGGGAGAAGACTCACACGGCACAGAAGTTGGCATATGAAAATAGATTTTGTCCACCTTGTAGAGAGAAGGATAAACAGCTGCCACATCCACCCCATCTATTCTTGCAAATTCAGTGCAGAAAATGGTTCCGGAAGCATTCACATTCAGCTTCTGGGGGGTGAACTCCCCAGATCCCCCAGCCAGGGCCCTCTTGAACCCCAGCCATTTAAAGTATTTTTCTGTATTTGACACTCATATGCCTGTAGATAAGCTTGCTGAAATATTTCGGAAAAAGGAAGGAGGATGGACGTGGAGAGGAGAAGAATCAAGCAGAGTTTCCCTACTATTATTATTTTTCATTAGTAAACCAGGCCTTTTTTTAAAAAAAGGCCTGCGTGCCACAGTCTCACTCCAACCACGGTGCCAAAGTTGGGCACCCTGTAAAATGCTTTAAAAAAAAAAAAATAACACCTGCAAATAAGGATTATATTGTCCATCACCCACTGACAGTTGTCACTTCTAAAACTGAAAACCCTGATTTAGGAACCCAATAATTTAGGAACCTGTTATGGAATATGTGAGATTCAGTTTCATTTAATACACTACAGCAGGCGATTAGACGCCGCAATAGTTATGTTTGTTAAATATCAGAAAGTGTTGCTTTAATTAATGTTCTGTTTAGTGCTTAAATTTCACAGTAAATGGGATAGCCTCCATAGATGTGACGCCCAAGGTTAATACTGTAAAGAACTTTAAAAGGGGGAGATGTTATGGAATATGTGAGATGCATGGTACGTGCATGTCCCCTGCGTTGTGTCTGAATGTAATCTCTGATGTCACCACGGCGGACGTGCGAGACGTGCGGGTGACGATGGCGGACGGCGCAGTAAAGGTTGGCTGACATGACGGAACCCAAGGTGTGTTCAACATGAACAAATGATTTGATCATGTACAAATAGTACATAAGAAAATAGGATCTCAATAATTAAACAACTGCAAATTATAAAGAACACAATGCTCATAAGGCCGAGGGTATTTTAGCATTGCGTTATATTTGAATGTCTTTCCAATGGAGGGCGTAGATATTTTTAAACGTCTTTTCAACAGAAAAGTGCTCACTGGGACTGATTAGAAAAATGGAGAAGTATAGTTTCCGAGGTATTGTTTTGTACTGGTTACACAGCTATTTACTTAACAGACAACAATTTGTACAAATACACCAATATAAATCTAGATTCATGACTATTACATGTGGGGTACCTCAAGGGTCAGTCTTGAGGCCAAAAACCTTTATCATGTATATTAATGGCATATATACAGTGAGGAAAATAAGTATTTAAACACCCTGCAACTTTGCAAGTTCTCCCACTAAGAAATCATGGAGGGGTCTGAAATTTTGATCTTAGGTGCATGTCCACTGTGAGTGACATAATCCAAAAAAAAAAAAAAAAAAAAAAAAAATCCGGAAATCACAATGTATGATTGTTTTTTTATAATTTATTTTTATATTACTGCTGCAAATAAGTATTTGAACAACTGTGAAAATCAATGTTAATATTTGGTACAGTAGCCTTTGTTTGCAGTTACAGAGGTCAAACGTTACCTGTAGTTTTTCACCAGGTTTGCACACTGCAGCAGGGATTTTGGTCCACTCCTCCACCAGGCCCGGCACCAGAAAAAGAATATTAAGGGGGCGATGAGATTATCACAGGGGGCGGGGTTGCCCCCCCCCCAAAAAAAGTGCACACCGGAGGGTACGTGCCTCTGAGTGTGAGTAATGAATTGGGTGCGCTCCTAGAAAGCTTGTGTGTTTAAGCTACACCGTTGTAAGAAACTGACTAAGAGTAAAGAGTGATGACAGTATTTTTTAATTATTATTTGAACGTATAGACCCTCGGTCAAGTGATCTCCTGCATACCAACAACTGATCTGAGAAACGACACGAGACAGTAGATTAACCCCACATACAGCCCTCCATCACAAGCACAAACACAGCGCAACTGGGCATGACAGTCACACAACGGGTCAAAGATAAACCTTTCATGTAGATATACAGTGGTCCCTCGTTTATCGCGGGAGTTACGTTCTAAAAATAGCCCACAATAGGCGAAATCCGCGAAATAGTGTTATTTTTTACAATTATTATAGATGTTTTAAGGCTGTAAAACCCCTCACTACACACTTTATACACTTTTCTCAAACAGGCATTAACATTTTCTCACTTTTCTCTTGTGCGTAAACACTCTCAAAGTTCAAACCTTAGCAGAAAAATAAACACGGAGTTTGAGCTCCCTCCCTCCCTGGGTTTAGGTCTGAAGACTGGCTAGGCCACTCCAGAACATTGATATGCTTCTTACGGAGCCCCTCCTTGGTTATCTTGGCTGTGTGCTTTGGGTCATTGTCATGTTGGAAGACCCATCCACGACCCATCTTCAATGCTGTGAGGGAAGGAGGTTGTTCCCCAAAATCTCCCAATACATGACCCCGGTCATCCTCTCCTTAATACACTGCAGTTGTCCTGTCCCATGTGCAGAAAAACACCCCCAAAGCATGATGCTTCCACCCCCATGCTTCACAGTAGGGACGGTGTTTTTGGGATGGTACTCAGCATTCTTCTTCCTCCAAACACGACGAGTGGAATTAAGACCAAAAAGTTCTATTTTGGTCTCATCTGAGCACGTAACTTTCTCCCATGACTCCTCTGGATCATCCAAATGGTCCTGGGCAAACTTAAGACGGGCCTGGACGTGCGCTGATTTAAGCAGGGGAACCTTCCGTGACATGCATGATTTTAACCCATGACGTCTTAGTGTATTACCCACAGTAACCTTGGAAACAGTGGTTCCAGCTCTCTTCAGGTCACTGACCAGCTCCTCCTGTGCAGTTCTGGGCTGATTCCTCACCTTTCTTAGGATCATTGATACTCCACGAGGTGGGATCTTGCATGGAGCCCCAGTCCGAGGGAGATTGACAGTCATGTTTAGCTTCTTCCATTTTCTAATAATTGCTCCAACAGTTGCTCTTTTTTCACCAAGCTGCTTGACAATTGCCCTGCAGCCCTTTCCAGCCTTGTGGAGGTCTACAATTTTGTCTCTAGTGTCTTTGGACAGCTCTTTGGTCTTAGCCATGTTAGTAGTTGGAGTCTTAATAATTGTGTGGGGTGGACAGGTGTCTTTATGCAGCTAAAGACCTCAAATAGGTGCTTCTAATTTGGAATAAGTGGAGTGGGGGTGGACCTTTTAGAGGCGGACTAACAGGTCTTTGAGGGACAGAATTTCTGCTGGTTGGCAGGTGTTGAAATACTTATTTGCAGCAGTAACATGCAAATAAATTATTAAAAAGTCATACATTGTGATTTTTTTTTTTTTTTTTTTAGATTATGTCTCTCACAGTGGACATGCACCTAAGATGAAAATTTCAGACCCCTCCATGATTTCTAAGTGGGAGAACTTGCAAAATTGCAGGGTGTTCAAATACTTATTTTCCTCGCTGTATATTATATATATATATATATATATATATATATATATATATATATATATATATATATATATATACATATATATATACATATATATATACACATATATATACACAGACACACACACACACACAGTATTGTTCAGAATAATAGTAGTGCTATGCAGTGGTGGGCACAGATAACCAAAAAATTTACTTTGATAACAGAAGATCAGATAACTGAAAAGTTATCTTTGATAAAGATAAAACAATAAATCACCCAAAAATGTATCGGAAGTTACAGATAACCTAGAAATTCCAATATTGTCTCTGGTACATTTGCAACTACTAATAAACTGAATTTGAGTTTTAACGTCACAATAGCTTCTAGTAATATTAAAAGTGACAACAGACCCAAACAATGAGACCACACTTTCATCTTTGAACATCCTGCCTCTGCTGAAACTCTTGTTTACTACACAGCTTCTAGCACAGAGGCACCCTGAGAGCAGCCATAAAGTCATAAATGATCTCAAACTGAGGGAGCTGGTCTCCTTAGAATCTTTTAAAGGACTTTTAAATGACAGAGATGCTGGCACATTGACACGTAGTTGTTTTAACTGATTTAGTTGTTTTTGAACTTTTATACTGAAACTTTTCCATTGGCTAGTAATTGTTTATTCTGTATGTGTGGTGGAATGCTGAAATTGACATGTAACCTTGCTGCCTGTCTTGGCCAGGACACGCTTGTAAAAGAGATTTTTAATCTCAATGAGACTCTTTTCCTGGTTAAATAAAGGTTTAATAATAATAACAATAATAACTAGGACTGCAAGCAGTCATATACGGGCCCTCATTCCGCGCGACCGCCTACCCAGGGCAGTGGGTTCTCTTGTGACCACATGTGGGCATGTGCATGCAGGGGCAACCACTCATCACACAGTTAAAATTTTAAACAAATCACACAATGCATCAAGGAGTTATGACATGTTGATGGGTCATCCACTAGGGGGTGCTCAGTGTACAAACAGAGGGGCTGGGTGTGTTCAGGAGCCAATCGTCATCATACATGTGAAGTTTCAAGTCAATCAGGCAAAGCATGAAGGAGTTATCATGACTTGATGTTCCATGGCAAAGGGTCAAAATGGCCGCACCATAGCGGCCACACCCTTCAACATAGAGAAAAGCTTTCGATAACTTTTGGTCAGTATTATCTTTGGATGCTGTCAAAGAAATTTGAAGTGCATTGGATAAAATCCCTAGGAGGAGTTCGTTCAAATACAACATGTGGAAATCATTTCAAAATGAGAAGAAAATTCAAAATGGCCGACTTCCTGTTTGGAGTAGACTCATGGTGCAAGAGACTTTTTTGTACATCTATGCAAGTCACACATATGTACCAATTTTCATCTCCCTACTCCAAAAAAACCCCTATGGGGAGGGGGGTTTGAAAGTTTCAAGGGGGCGCTATTGAGGCATTTTGCCTCGCCCATGGGCGACGCCCCTATGAATTGTAAGAGGTTGTCGTGCTCAACCTGTGTATCAATTTTCATGATGATGTGACTAAATTAAAGCCGTCAAAAGGAAGAACGTAATTTCATTTCGAATGGGCAATATTCGGTACGCCGCCACACGGACGCCGTTACTCGTAACTTCACGGCGTTTATCACCTATGTTCACCAAGTTTTAAAAGTGGAATGAAGTTGATTGGGTTAAGTATGTGACATCAGGACCTCTTAAAGTAAAAATAGCACATTTCCCACCAGCACCGGGGGGCGCTATGGCGGAGGTCGGAGCTTAGTATATGCAGACGTTCAGGGCGGAGCCCTCATCATGTCCAGCAAGTTTGAAGGAACTACGATGAAGTATGTGGGCGTGACAGCTGTTCAAAGTGAAATGGCATGCTCCCAAAAGCTCGCCAAAGTTTGACGACCCCTAGCAGCCACGCCTTTTGACTTAATTAGAATCTTTTGATAACTTTTGATCACCATTGTGTTCTGATGATTTTGACCAAATTTGAAGACGATCGGATGAAATCCCTAGGACGAGTTTGTTCAAATGTAAGTAGTGGAAATGGCCAAAAATGGCAAAAATTTGCTCAAAATCGCAACTTAAAATCAAAATGGCCGACTTCCTGTTGATATGTCACCATGACAGTAAGAGACTTTTTCATGCGTCCCGGCATGGTATATATGTGTACCGAATTTCGTGAGGCTACGACGAAAAAAGCCCAAAGCGGAGGGGTTTTTGAAAATTTCTAGGGGGCGCTATTTCGCGATTTTTCTGCGACCATGTGCGACGCCCCCAAAATATTGAATTTCGGATCCGGCCAGACGACTTTGGAAAGTATGGTGAGTTTTTGAGCATGGGAGGAGGCCGAAATTTCGATTTCAAGAGTGAGAATAATAATAATAATTATAATAATAATAAACAGCGCAATTACAATAGGGTCCTCGTAGGACGTTGCCTACTCGGGCCCTAATAATAATAATAAATAATAAACAGCACAATTACAATAGGGTCCTCGTAGGACGTTGCCTACTCGGGCCCTAATAATAATTCTGGGTAAAAGTGCCTCTGCTAAACACTGATTGGTTCAGTCATTCATTATGTAAACCAACACGTTAATGTGATGTGTGTCGTGTGTTGGTGTTTACAGATAAATGTGCTTTTGTAAAATATTCCATTTTTATTTGTAAAAACAGGCATTTTTATGGCGCCCTGGAAGTGTCACTGCAAAATGTTTTGCATGTGGAGAGAATGTGTGCACGTTTTATTAGTGCCGTGCACACGTTTTATGATGTTGTAAAACGTGCACTTAATATTGTCTTGACACATAAATGTTGGCTTTACACTGTGCGAGTTTTGGCCCTTTTTCAGATGATTTTTCATTCGTGTGAGAAATTTTTGGACGGAGTTTCAGGTTAATCGCGCGTCCTGCATCGTGTAGTGTACATGAAGGAAGAAGCTGCGTTTAACATCTCACGACCGCCTCCTGATCGCCGATCATATGGTCTAACGAAAATCAAACCTGTTTGATATTATTCTGGTCAGCCGTCGTGAGGTTATCCTGCTGCTGAGGGGCTTCAAGCGTCCAACCGCTCACACTGTGCCTGTGCAAACACCGCAGAGCTCTCTTGTAATGTTATTTTTTTTGTTGTTGTTGTTTTGAATTTAAACCTAATTTGTTAAAAAAAAAAAGCCATTTGCAAAGCCAAAAAGTTGATTTGACAACCATCTGATATAACCAGGGTGAAAATAAATAGAACACTGCCATCTACTGGTGCCCAGACGCTTAGTACTTAGGGCGAATACTGCCATTGCCATGAACACTACTGGCCAGTAGATGGCAGAAGAGGCCTGAAGAACTTGCCAAAACAAAATCCTAGATAATCCGTGTCTGCTACATTTAAGATGCGTGGAATTTAACAAATGCAAATACAATAACTTCTATAAAACCAGAGAATATATTCACAAGAGTTTTAGGCACTAGAGTTTAATGCTGTTGTCCGTGGAGCCTGAACAGAGTGTCTGAAATGCATTTGTCCTGTCGTGAACATACTGAGAATAGACTATCCTACCCATAATGCACTGCTGGGCACAGCATGTGCTCACTAAAACCTTAAAATTAGCACATTATTTTAAAACTAAAACATATATCTGATATTTTCACTTCATAAAATGACAGACATGACAGTAATTTTAAATAACTTGTCCAAAATAAGTTTGGTTAAAATTTCAACCATAAGTTAAAAATGTATGCCTCTGGATGACTTGGGTGATATTGCCAGCATATCAGTATGGTGTTAAAGGTAATTTTTTTTTTTTTTTGTGAGACCAGTTCTCTTTTGCTTGCAGAGGATTCTTCAGTGGTTTCTTCTGGAAGCAGCTCTCTTCTGTTTGCAGAGGGTAGAACTATACATCTGCTAGGAAACTTTTAACAGGTTAGGTGCTCAACTGATTTTAAATTTTAAAAGTGTTTGTCACTGTTCATCTTTGTTTACTATGTTATCGGTCTAAAAGTTATCGGACGAAAATGTATCAGAAGATAATTAGTCCGATAATGATTTTTAAAGTTATCTAAAAAGATAATCCGATAATGAAAACATTATCTTCGATAATTATCTGTTATCTTCGATAGTTATCTTCGATAGTTATCTGTTATCGGATTATCGGAACTGTGTCCACCACTGGTGCTATGTGACTAAAAAGATTAATCCAGGTTTTGAGTATATTTCTTATTGTTACATGGGAAACAAGGTACCAGTAGATTCAGTAGATTCTCACAAATCCAACAAGACCAAGCATTCATGATATGCACACTCTTAAGGCTATGTAATTTGGCTATTAGTAAAAAAAGTAGAAAAGGGGGTGTTCACAATAATAGTAGCGTGGCATTTGGTCAGTGAGTTCATCAATTTTGTGGAACAAACAGGTGTGAATCAGGTGTCCCCTATTTAAGGATGAAGCCAGCACCTGTTGAACATGCTTTTTCTCTTTGAAAGCCTGAGGAAAATGGGACATTGTTCAGAAGAACAGTGTAGTTTGATTAAAAAGTTGATTGGAGAGGGGAAAACTTATACACAGGTGCAAAAAAATTATAGGCTGTTCATCTACAATGATCTCCAATGCTTTAAAATGGACAAAAAAACAGAGATGCATGGAAGAAAATGGAAAACAACCATCAAAATGGATAGAAGAATAACCAGAATGGCAAAGGCTCACCCACTGATCAGCTCCAGGATGATCAAAGACAGTCTGGAGTTACCTGTAAGTGCTGTGACAGTTAGAAGACCCCTGTGTGAAGTTAATTTATTTGCAAGAATCCCCCGCAAAGTCCCTCTGTTAAATAAAAGACATGTGCAGAAGAGGTTACAATTTTCCAAAGAACACATCAACTGGCCTAAAGAGAAATGGAGGAATATTTTGTGGACTGATGAGAGTAAAATTGTTCTTTTTGGGTCCAAGGGCCGCAGACAGTTTGTGAGACGACCCCCAAACTCTGAATTCAAGCCACAGTTCACACTGAAGACAGTGAAGCATGGTGGTGCAAGCATCATGATATGGGCATGTTTCTCCTACTATGGTGTTGGGCCTATATATCACATACCAGGTATCATGGATTAGTTTGGATATGTCAAAATACTTGAAGAGGTCATGTTGCCTTATGCTGAAGAGGACATGCCCTTGAAATGGGTGTTTCAACAAGACAATGACCCCAAGCACACTAGTAAACCAGCAAAATCTTGGTTCCAAACCAACAAAATTAATGCCTCGCAGATGTGAAGAAATCATGAAAAACTGTGGTTATACAACTAAATACTAGTTTAGTGATTCACAGGATTGCTAAAAAAGCAGTTTGAACATAATAGTTTTGAGTTTGTAGCTTCAACAGCAGATGCTACTATTATTGTGAACAACCCCTTTTCTACTTTTTTTTTTTACTAATAGCCCAATTTCATAGCCTTAAGAGTGTGCATATCATGAATGCTTGGTCTTGTTGGATTTGTGAGAATCTACTGAATCTACTGGTACCTTGTTTCCCATGTAACAATAAGAAATATACTCAAAACCTGGATTAATCTTTTTAGTCACATAGCACTACTATTGTTCTGAACACTACTGTATATATAAGTAAGTCCCTTCGGCTGCTCCCTTGTTTGCACTCGGGGTCGCCACAGCAAATCCAAGGTGGATCTGCATGTTGAATTGGCACAGGTTTTATGCCAGATGCCCTTCCTGACACAACTCCACATTACATGGAGAAATGTGGCAGGAACTTTCTGCACTGAAACCAAGCGCATTAACCACTTGGCCACCACCCCTGCATATATATATATATATATATATATTTTTTTTTTTTTATCAAAGATAAGAAAATTTGTGCTATTTGCAGATGACATGAATATTTTCTGTTCTGGTCTGGAATTACAGCAGCTTTTGGATGTGGTCACAAAACACAAAAAATAAGCAAAAAAAAATTGGTTTGACATAAATAAAATGTCTTTAAATTTGAACAATACTAGTTTTATGTTGTTTGGAAACCATAAGATAAAGGAAGAAATAAAAGTATTGACAATGTAAACATTGAAAGAGTGAATGAAATTAAATTCCTTGGTTTGATTTTAAGAAACAAAATCTGTTGGAAACCACACATGAAATATGTTAGAGGGAAGTTGGCGCAGAGCATTGCTATCTTGGGGAAACAAGGCATATACTATAAGAAAACAACATGTACTTTATATTGTACACTGATGTTATCATATCTGAGTTACTGTGTAGAGGTTTGGGGAAACACAAAGTGGCTATAGGGACTATACAGATGAACTCTTGAAAAATACAAGCTATAAAATTTCAGTATCTGATTAATTTTAAAAACAGCACAAATAATACTCAAAGCAAGAAATAATCTACTTCCAAATAAAATAAATTGTATTTAGAGAGAGAAGAGGGACATCATTTCAGAGGGGAAATGAATTTAAAAATGCTGTGTGTCAGAACAACTTTGAAAAGTATGTGTGTTTCTGTGTCAGGGGTAAAATTATGGAATATTCTAACAGATGAACTTAAGCAAAGTAAAAACATACATCAGTTGAAAAAAATATACATAATACATATTTTAAATAAATAAAAGATGAACTGCAGTGTTTAATTCAGGACAGTAACTGCACTGTAAAAAGAAATTGTTTTCTTCTTTTGTTTGTTGTTTTCGATAAGAAAATTCAGATTCAGAACATTATTTCGAAACTGTACATAGTGTTAATAGTTTAATATTTTAAAAAATAGTAAAGTGGTTTATTGATTTATGTAACAGTAGGAGTATATAAGATTATACCTCTGCCTACTCCATTTTGAACATGTCGGGAGAAGAAAATGTAAATGTTTGAAATGAATTAATAAGCATGAAAGAGGTCATACTGTGCAAAACCACCTTTTATATTTCACACTCCATTGTCTCTTCACTCCTGAACAAGACCGCAAGGTACTTGAACTCCTTCACTTGGGACAAGACCTCATTCCCTACCCAGAGTAGGCAATCCATGAGTTTCCTGCTGAGAACCTGGCCTCAGATTTAGAGGGGCTGATCCTCATCCCAGCCACTTCACACTCTCCAGCACTCACTTGATCGGGTCACAGGTGAGCAGGGATCTAGCTAGGACCACTTTAATGCCGGGTAAATTATGTGATCGCAGCTCACAGCTTTGGTGGGTCGTGGGCCCCTGAATCCACAGCCCCCGAAGTTATATGGTTTTATACCACAAAAACATTCTTGGCAAGACTTATTTGAACTAATTTTGGGTGGTTTTAGACACATCAAACGCAAGAATAATAAACAAAAAAATTATACATTTATGTTGTAATATTTGTAAGATCAAAGTTCTTTTTTGCATGTTTCTGTCAAAGTATAAGTTAATACAATAAATAACATTGAAAATGTTAAAAACACTTTCATATTTAATGGACATAGCATTAGCTGTCACAAAAATGACACACAGTAGTTTATAATCCAAGCAGTTTTTCTATCATCCTGACAAGTTTTGTTTTTGAGTGGAACTGCAATACTTTAAACAATATAGTCAAACCTGCTGTTTTAAATGAAAAACTTTGATCTCTCTCTTTCTCCCTCTCCCTCCAGCCACAGATCGCGCTGACTCTCTGATCTCTGCTGTTTGCGATTTGATACGAAGGAAATGAAAAATATTTTTTTTATTACTTTAAAATTGTATAACTATGACGCTATAACCTTGAAATGCAATCAAACTGGTACATTTTTGGCAACATTTCAGTTCATTTTTCAGAAATTCTGTGCTGGATGGCACAGTCAATTTTAACCTGAGAGCCAGGCGGAAATTTGCAGTACCGGGCGGAGCCAGTACTGTACTGGTCCAATGCCACCCACCGTGGCTAAAGTCCTGCAGGCAAGTGTGAAGTGGTTGGGATGAGGATAAGCACCTCTAAATCTGGGGCCATGGTTCTCAGCAGGAAACCAATGGACTGCCTACTCTAGGTAGGAAATGAGGTCTTCCCCCAAGTGAAGGAGTTCAAGTACCTCGCGGTCAACCCCCACAGGAAATGAGTGTGACTTACTGCCGAGTACCCGAACACAGCTCTCGCTTTGTGAGTACAGAGATTAAATGGCCCTGAGAAGGGACCCCTCACTCCATACTCCCACAGCACCTCCCACAGTATCTCCAGAGGTACCCAATCATACGCCTTCTCCAAGTCCACAAAAACACAGGTAGACTGGGTGGGCATACTCCCAGGCACCCTCCAAGATCCTTCTGAGAGTGAAGAGCTGGTCAGTTGTTCCACAGCCAGGACGGAACCCACATTGTTCCTCTTCAATCTGATGTTCGACTATCTGAAAAACCCTTTCTTTCCAGCGCCCTGGAGGGGACTTTACCAGGGAGGCTGAGTAGTGGGATGCTCCTATAATTGGCATGCACTCTCTTTGAGTTGAGTTGACTTGTAAAGTTGAGTTCCTAAGAGCTCTTTATGTTAAAGGGAAGTAGCAAGTAGATATAACTAAACATGCTGCAATGTTTTAGAGTGTACCATGTTCACTTATGAGCATCCTTATGTTTGAACATGGTGTTCGTTATGGACCGTCCATGACTAGCACAGAAATCCAATAACAAACGACCACTTGGGTTTAGATCGGGTTGTGGGGGGGGGCATTCCTCTCAATCACGCCTCTCCAGGTGTCTGTCATTGCCCACATGTGCACTGAAGTCTCCCAGCAGCAACGATGGAACCACATACAGGACTCCACTCAGGGACTCCAAGAAGGCTGAATACTTCAAAGTGCTGTTCGGTGTATATGCACATACAACAGTCAGAGTACCCCCACCCACCCCCCATCCCAGCCACCCGAAGGTGCAGGGAGGCGACCCACTCATCTCCCGCAGCAAACTCCAATGTGGCGCCACTCAGCCGGGGATTCGTGAGCATCTCCACACCTGCCCGGAGACTCACATCCTGAGCAACTCCAGAGCAGAATAAGGTCCAAACCAACTACTGAGGAGAGTGGTTCCAGAGCTGTGCATGGAGGCAAGGCCCACCAGATCAAACTGGTAATGCTTCACCTCCTGCACAAGATCCAGCTACTCCCCCCACAGCGAGGTGATGTTCCACGCATCCAGAACTAGCCCCTACTACCCAGCTCTGGTGCATCGTGGCCCTCGACTTTCAAAGGGACTGTGCACCCGACACCAGCGGTTCCCCCTGCAAGTGGTGAGCCCACAGGGTGGAGGAGCTGGAAGGTCCACGTTGCCTTTTCTGGCAACATGGAGATTTATTTAATCAATATTCAATATCTTTTTTTTAATTTAGTGATAGTCTGCAACCTTCTTTATGTCTTTTTTGTTGTAATGCGCAGGAAAACCACATCTAATAAGAAATCCAGGTTTTTTTTCTCTCAAACAACTGATACATTTCTTTAAGGAGACTGAAAAAAAAATCTATTTTGTTGGAGCTGGACTATTTCCATATTTTGTGTTTCTGTTGACACACTGACAAAATAAATCAACTTATTTAAAACTGAAACTGTGGTGTTTAAATATAGACTCTCTCTCTCTCACACACACACACACACACACACACACACACACACACACACACACTAATTGTGTGTTAATTACGTAACAATCCAGGGTATTTTTACGCACGGCTTGAGGATGCGCACTGTGTGCACTTTGAGAGTCAGACAAAAAGAAAAGCAGCTAATAAACAGCTGCTGCATGTTAAAGAAGAACATAAATAAAATAAAAACACTCCTCACCTGGTTTTCCACGCAGCTGTGAGCGTCAGACAGATGAGGAGTCGAGACGCGCTCCCTCTGCTCCACATGGCGGCTCCAACACCTACACGCACGCACACCAACACAGCACGGCTTTAATAAGCGCGTATGTGCGTGTGACATACACCAACACGCCAGCTTCTATCGCTCGTGCGCCCCTTATGACGCCAGAAGCGGAGAAGACAAGGAGCCAGTGACAGAGCTGGCACCAATTAGTATTCAGTGACATGCGCGCCTCCGCTACACTCAACGGTCACGTGACCAAAAAAAAAAAAAAAAAAAAATGCCACCGACACCTACCTGACCTGTTTAGGAGATGATTGGAAAACAGCACGTTGGTAATATGAGCATAAGCTCCCACGCTCCATCCCCAGCACCCACTCCTCGTGTGCGCGCGCGAGAAGCAGACTCACCTGCGCTTCCACGCGCTGAAAGCGCCCGCAGCTGGAATCGTCGAAAATTAAAGTTGAGAACAAACAGACTGACAGATCATAGTCCCAGCCTGCAGGAATGCATCCGGATGACGTCAGCTCTTATAAGTCCGTCAGATTCCTGGAGAACACAGTGAGAGGAGGAAGAGGGAGGTGTGGAGCCGAAGGTGCCGTCAGATGGAGCCGCTTGGCATCCTCGTCGATGCGATTCGTGATAAGCAAACAGCACATCTCCGTGTCCCTGCTCTCCTCTCAGACACCTCAGAGGCTGAGGAGCAGCCAGCGGGGTCCTAAAGACAGCGATCTTTCCTCCTGACGTCTCACCAGCTTCAGCACTTTTCTTTCTGCTCTCCTGAAATCCACACAAAAACACCTTTGTTTATGCAGTCTGGCTTTGGTGCCGAATAAATGGCACAAGCACGTGGGTTGATCTGCCGTGTGTACAACACTTAGATTTGTGATGATGCTGAGGAGAACAGTGGTGTCAAACTGGCGGCCCGCTGGCTGAATAAGGCAGAAGACAGCCGCAGCAGAACTTGTCTTATCGTTAAATATGTCTGCTTCATAGAAGGTGGGGAGGAGAGCTTTTATTGTCATTACATATAACTGAAACAGTACTTCACATGGTGATACAAGCACCAAATCCAGCACAAATTCTCCATAGACATTGCTCTTTTGAAAAAACTGATGGGCCCAGGGCTTAATTTGAGGGGGAGCAAGCTGGAGCGCGCTCCGGAACCTCTGACGTTGGCTCCGCCAGCTATTTATATTGGATCCGGTGATCCGCCACCTCTCTTGACTAACAAAATATATATATATATATATATATATATATATAAAAAAAAAATCACCACGATTGCTCTCACTGTGTTGGGAAAGTGTAGTGACATGGACCCACAACAGGGGGCGTAAATGAACGGACAATAGAAGGAGTTAAATTTGAACACTTTACTGTTGTGAATGCCACAACCACACACAGCAGATTATAGAATAAATACAAAGTCAATGGATAAAGGTGTCGTGTGGGCAGGCTCGACGATAGGAGACGCCCGTCTAGAGAAGAACCGGAACCACACGATTTCCTCCGCCACCGAACCCGAAGGATACTGGAGCCGCCAGGTCCCGAGTTCCCCAGGTGGCCACCGTCTCCGCGTGTCGGATCTGGTACTGCTGGCGAAGAGCAAAGACAGTCAAGTGCGGGTGTGTGTACACCCAGTAACAACAACGGTGGGAATTCCACCTCCACCTCTAACACACTCGTGCAGCTCCTGTCTCAAACACTTATCTGACGGAAAGCAGAGCGAAGCAGTCGCGGCCCACGCCGGTCCTCCGGGGAGACAGCTGCAACAATGTATCTACTGGAATTAATATTGGAATATTCAGGCTGAGAGTATTACCTCCGTAGGAGAACGATATCTCGGCGACGTGGTGGAGGTGTCATCCTGCTTTTATCCGGGGTGAAGTGCAGATGATCGGTGACAGCTGTCATAGTTGATGAGTGACAGCTGTCACCTCGGCTGTTCCTGTGAGGCAGCAGCGCCCTCTCGTGCCTGAAGCCCGCACTTCAGGCAGGGCGCCCTCTGGTGGTGGGCCAGCAGTACCTCCTCTTCTGGCGGCCCACACAACAGGACCCCCCCCTCAACGGGCGCCTCCTGGCGCCCAACCAGGCTTGTCCGGGTGGCGACGGTAGAAATCGGCCAGGAGGGCCGGGTCCAGGATGAAGCTCCTCTTCACCCAGGAGCGTTCTTCGGGTCCATACCCCTCCCAGTCCACCAAATACTGGAAACCCCGGCCCATTCGACGGACGTCCAGGAGCCGGCGCACTGTCCAAGCCGGCTCCCTGTCGATGATATGGGCAGGAGGCGGCGCGGGACCGGGTGTACAGAGGGGTGAGGTGTGATGTGGTTTCAATCTTGAAACGTGGAAAACTGGATGGATCCGCAGTGAGACCGGGAGTTGGAGCCTCACTGCGGCGGGACTGAGGACCTTGAGGATCTTGAAGGGCCCTATGTACCGGTCCTTCAGCTTGGGGGAATCCACCTGGAGGGGAATGTCCCTTGTGGATAAACACACCTCCTGCCCGGGCCAATATGCGGGGGCCGGGGACCGTCGACGGTCTGCATGGGTCTTAGCCCTCGTCCGGGCCCTCAACAAGGCCGAATGGGCGGTGCGCCACACCCGACGGCATCTCCGCAGATGGGCCTAGACCGAGGGTACACCGACCTCTCCCTCCACCACAGGAAACAAAGGGGGCTGGTACCCCAGACACACCTTGAACGGGGAGAGGCCGGTGGCAGAGGACACTTGGCTGTTATGCGCATACTCGATCCAGGCCAGGTGTTCACTCCAAGCCATCGGGTGTGCGGATGTGGTACATCGCAGGGCCTGCTCCAGCTCTTGGTTAGCCCGTTCAGCCTGTCCGTTGGTCTGAGGGTGATACCCAGACGAGAGGCTCACGGTGGCCCCCAGCTCCCGGCAGAAACTTCTCCAAACCTGCGAGGAAAACTGGGGACCACGATCTGAGACGATGTCTGTTGGTATCCCATGAAGACATACGACATGGTGGACCAGGAGATCCGCTGTCTCCTGGGCCGACAGGAGCTTCGGGAGGGCCACGAAGTGGGCCGCCTTGGAGAACTGGTGCACTATCGTGAGGATGGTGGTGTGCCCCCGGGACGGCGGGAGGCCCGTGACAAAATCCAGACCAATGTGGAACCAGGGGCGATGAGGCACAAGAAGCGGCTGAAGGAGTCCCTGTGCCTTTTGGTGGTCCGCCTTGCCCCTGGCGCAGGTGGTGCAGGCCTGGATGTAAGCCCGGACGTCAGCCTCCAGGGACGCCCACCAGAAGCACTGCCGGACCACTGCCACGGTCCTACGCACCCCTGGGTGGCAGGAGAGTTGGACCCGTGACAGAAGTCCAGGACAGCAGCCCTGGCCTCTGGTGGGACGTATAGTCTGTTCTTTGGCCCTGTTCCGGGATCCGGGATCCGGGATCCGGGATCCAGGCTCCGTGCCAGGGCCTCCCGGACGGTCTTCTCCACATCCCAGGTAAGGGTGGCCATGATAGTGGACTCCGGTACGATGGGTTCCGGTGGATCCGACAGCTCGGTTTTGACTTCATGTTCATGCACCCGGGACAAGGCATCCGACCTCTGGTTCTTGGTCCCGGGGCGGTAGGTGATTCGGAAGTCAAAACGACAGAAGAACAGTGACCAGCGGGCTTGCCTGGGGTTCAGCCGCCTGGCGGTCCTGATATACTCCAGGTTCCGGTGGTCAGTAAAAACCGTGAATGGCACCGACGCTCCCTCCAACAGGTGTCTCCACTCCTCAAGAGCCTCTTTCACCGCTAGGAGTTCTCGATTGCCCACGTCATAGTTCCGTTCTGCTGGGGTCAACCTGCGGGAGAAATAGGCACACGGGTGAAGAACCTTATCGGTCTCTCCGCTCTGGGATAGCACGGCTCCTATCCCTGAGTCAGAGGTGTCCACTTCAACCACAAACTGGCGACTGGGATCGGGCTGCACCAAGACGGGTGCAGTCGAGAAGCGCTGTTTCAACTCCCTGAACGCGGCATCGCACCGATCCGACCAGGTGAAGGGAACTTTTGGTGAGGTCAGGGCTGTCAGGGGGCTAACTACCTGACTATACCCCTTAATGAACCTCCTGTAAAAATTTGCGAAGCCGAGGAACTGTTGCAGTTTCCTACGGTTCGTAGGTTGGGGCCAGTCTCTCACCACCGCGACTTTGGCCGGATCCGGGGCGACAGAGTTGGAGGAGATGATAAACCCCAGGAAGGACAAAGAGGTGAGATGAAACTCACACTTCTCGCCCTTCACAAACAGCCGGTTCTCCAACAACCGCTGCAGGACCTGACGTACATGCCGTACATGAGTCTCAGGGTCCAGAGAAAAAATGAGTATATCGTCCAGATACACGAAGACGAATCGGTGCAGGAAGTCCCGCAAGACGTCATTTACCAAAGCTTGGAACGTCGCGGGGGCGTTAGTGAGGCCGAACGGCATGACCAGGTACTCAAAATGACCTAACGGGGTGTTGAATGCCGTCTTCCACTCGTCTCCCTTCCGGACCCGAACTAGGTGACATGCGTTCCTAAGATCCAGCTTTGTGAATATTTTGGCTCCATGCAGGGGGGTGAACACCGAATCCAATAAAGGCAACAGGTATCTGTTGCGAACCATGATCTCATTCAGCCCCCGATAATCAATGCATGGACGAAGACCGCCATCTTTCTTGCCCACAAAAAAGAAACCTGCTCCCATCGGGGAGGTGGAGTTCCGGATCAGCCCGGCAGCTAAGGAGTCCCGGATGTAGGTCTCCATCGATTCGCACTCAGGACGTGAGAGGTTGTACAGCCTGCTGGATGGGAACTCCACGCCTGGAATCAAATCGATGGCGCAATCGTACGGACGGTGCGGGGGAAGGGTGAGTGCCCGATCCTTGCTGAAAACGTCAGCAAGATCGTGGTACTCAACCGGCACCGCCGACAGACTGGGAGGGTCTTTGACCTGCTCCTTAGCCTGGGAACCGGGAGGGACCGAGGATCCTAAACACACCCGAAGGCAGGTCTCGCTCCACTGTACCACCACCCCGGACGGCCAATCAATCCGGGGATTGTGTTTTAGCATCCATGGGAACCCCAGAATCACACGGGAGGTAGAGGGAGTCACAAAAAACTCTATCTCCTCCTGGTGATTCCCAGACACTACCAGGGTTACAGGTAGTGTCCTGTGTGTGATTAAAGGGAGTAGGGTGCAATCTAGTGCTTGCACCTGCAATGGCGAAGGCAGCGCCACCAGAGGGAGCCCTACCTCCCTGGCCCATCTGCTGTCTAGCAGATTCCCTTCTGACCCTGTGTCTACCAGTGCTGGGGCCTGAAGGGTTAAATCCCCGCTCAGGATTGTAACTGGGAGCCGTGTGGAAATATGCGTGTGTCCCACGTGAATTTCTTGGCCCACCCTAAGCCCAGTTTCTAGGGGCGGGCGTTGGTGTTTTAACCGTTCGGGGCAGTCTCTCAATTGGTGCTCAATTGAGCCACAAACAAAACATGCCCCGCGGGGAAGCCTCCTCTGTCTAGTCGGTGGTCTGAATGTGGCCCTGCTCATGTCCATAGCTTCGTCAGCAGGGGGAGCTGTAGCCACACGGGGCGTAGAGGCCATGGAGCGTGGGAAGGGCGGACCTTTTTCGGACCCGGAAGGAAGAGGGACGGCGCGTGCCCGGCCACGCCCCTCGTCTCGTTCCCGATGGCGTTCCTCCAACCGATTGTCTAACCGTATAACAAGGTCGATAAGCCCATCTAATTCCCGCGGTTTGTCCTTGGCCACCAGATGCTCCTTCAGGACCGACGACAGTCCGTTTACGAAGGCGGCGTGGAGCGCAGCGTTATTCCAGCCGGACCTCGCAGCCGCAATGTGGAAGTCGACTGCATAAGCGGCTGCGCTCCGGCGTCCCTGTCTCATTGACAGCAGCACAGTTGAAGCGGTCTCTCCCCTGTTAGGGTGATCAAACACGGTTTTGAACTCCCTCACAAACCCAGTGTACGTATGAAGGAGCCGTGAATTTTGCTCCCAAAGCGCCGTAGCCCAAGCGCGTGCCTCTCCTCAAAGCAGATTTATTACATAAGCTACTTTACTAGCATCGGATGCATACATGACGGGACGTTGTGCAAAGACGAGCAAACACTGCATGAGAAAGTCCGCGCACGTCTCCACACAACCTCCGTATGGCTCTGGGGGGCTTATGTATGCTTCAGGGGATGGTGGGAGGGGTTGTTGAATGACCACTGGAACATTCATATCTTGCACAGGGTCGGCAGGAGGAGGAGCTGCAGCAGCGCCCTGAGCGCTCGCTGCCACCTGTGCGGAGAGAGCCTCCACCCTGCGGTTCAGGAGGATGTTTTGCTCGGTCATCTGGTCCAACCGAGCCGTAAAGGCGGTGAGGATGTGCTGCAACTCACCAGTCATGCCTCCTGCAGACGCCTGTGCACCCTGCTCTCCCATTGGCCGTTCAATCGCTGGGTGACGCCCCTCGGAGTCCATCACGGTGGCCGAGATATCCACAACAGGGGGCGTAAATGAACGGACAATAGAAGGAGTTAAATTTGAACACTTTACTGTTGTGAATGCCACAACCACACACAGCAGATTATAGAATAAATACAAAGTCAATGGATAAAGGTGTCGTGTGGGCAGGCTCGACGATAGGAGACGCCGGTCTAGAGAAGAACCGGAACCACACGATTTCCTCCGCCACCGAACCCGAAGGATACTGGAGCCGCCAGGTCCCGAGTCCCCCAGGTGGCCACCGTCTCCGCGTGTCGGATCTGGTACTGCTGGCGAAGAGCAAAGACAGTCAAGTGCGGGTGTGTGTACACCCAGTAACAACAACGGTGGGAATTCCACCTCCACCTCTAACACACTCGTGCAGCTCCTGTCTCAAACACTTATCTGACGGAAAGCAGAGCGAAGCAGTCGCGGCCCACGCCGGTCCTCCGGGGAGACAGCTGCAACAATGTATCTACTGGAATCAATATTGGAATATTCAGGCTGAGAGTATTACCTCCGTAGGAGAATGATATCTCGGCGACGTGGTGGAGGTGTCATCCTGCTTTTATCCGGGGTGAAGTGCAGATGATGTCACTCATCAACTATGACAGCTGTCACCTCGGCTGTTCCTGTGAGGCGGCAGCGCCCTCTCGTGCCTGAAGCCCACACTTCAGGCAGGGCGCCCTCTGGTGGTGGGCCAGCAGTACCTCCTCTTCTGGCGGCCCACACAACACACTGCCTCCGATGTGCTTTCTGCGGGCTCGGTAAATGCAGCAGCGGGCCACCTCCTCCTGTTTGCTGTGCGGAATTGTGCCAAATTTGGCAACAGGTCCAGAGGCTACGCTCGCTGTTTTGATCCGGATGTTGACCGTAGCCACAGAGCTCCGTGGCCACCGAGAGAGGACTTGGATTCTTTGCGGGTCCCGCATCCGTACCCTCGGAGGCAGTGAGTGAAGGGAGAGCCGCGCATTGTGTTCTGCGTGTGTCTGTTTATAATCTTCTCGCACAGAAGAAAAAAGAGAGTGTTTACACAAGAGAGAAAAGTGAGAAAATGTGATGGATTTTGTTTATCGTGGGTTATTGTTAGAACGTAACTCCCGCGATAAACGAGGGACCACTGTACATCATTAAACAGGAATTTGTACTCTGTCCGGATTTCGTGTGACTAGTGTTATTAGGCCTACAGTACATGCCCAGTTTATTTTCCTTGTGGCGCACAGCGTTGTTCGCAAGCCCCCCCCCCCTCCCCTGCCCTTCTTTTTTTTTTCTGCACCGGAGCCACCCATCCTCTGCACTCCGGGACCTCCCACTTTACAAATTAAGCACTGGATGGGCCACTTGAATTTTCAATAGTCAGCCACGTAGGGGTCAAAATGAAGAATTACACAGGGGTTAAAATATAAAAATGCTGCAGTCATATTGAAAATTATACCACATTATTTGTCTGATCATAAAGATTCCAAAAGGGTATAGTTTGGACTATCTATGACTGAATGTTATGGAGTTATGGGGTAAAAACCTTAAGAATGGTGACAAAGGTCAGTTTCAGTTTCGGTTTTCTGAAGGGTGTAAAAAGCCATATTCATTGGTAAAACAACTTGATGACGATTTTATCATATACCTATAAATGATAAATGTTGTATGGTTTTCTGAAGGGTGTAAAAAGCCATATGGTGAACAACTTGATAACAATTTTATCATATACAGTGGTCCCTCGTTTATCGCAGGAGTTACGTTCTAAAAATAACCTGAGATAGGCGAAATCCGTGAAGTAGTCAGCGTTACTTTTTATACACTTTTCTCAAACAGGCATTAACATTTTCTCACTTTTCTCTCCTGTGTAAACACTCAAAGTTCAAACCTTAGCAGAAAAAATAGAACGTTTTCCTATAAATAATTATGATTGGTATTCATTGGTAAAACAACTTGATAACGATTTTATCATATACCTATAAATGATAAATGCACGCAGACACAATGCGCGTGCTCTCCCTTTGCTCACTGCCTCCGGGAGTACGGATGCGGGACCTGCAAAGAATCCAAGTCATGGCCACGGAGCTCTGCAGTGCGGTTACCGAGACCACGCAGCGGGCGCTGCGCATCAAAACAGCGAGCGTAGTCTCTGGACCTGGTGCTGGAGTTGGATGCAGCTCGGCACAGCAGACGGGGGCGGAGTGAGCAGCACGCTGCGTTGTTTACCAAGCCCGCAGACTCAGTAAGTGCATCGGAGGCAGTGAGGGCAATCGCGGTGATGTCGACCGGTCCGTCTGATAAGGACGCAGAACACAATGCGCTGTTAAAAAAAAAGAAAAAAAAAAAAAGAAGCAGCACGTAAAATTGCACTAAAAAAATCAGTGAAACTGCAAGGCCGCGAAAGGGAGTTACGTTCTAAAAATAACTCGCAATAGGCGAAATCCGCGAAGTAGTCAGCGTTATTTTTTACAATTATTATAGATGTTTTAAGGCTGTAAAACCCCTCACTACACACTTTATACACTTTTCTCAAACAGGCATTAACATTTTCTCACACTCAAAGTTCAAACCTTAGTAGAAAAAAAATAGAACGTTTTCCTATAAATAATTATGACGGCTTTTAGAACTAACGAATATAATTTTAACGATCAACCTACGAGGTTGGACCCGTAAGAAATTATTAATAGTGACTCACCAGTATTTCACAGTTCCTCTGACCGCGCCTCTTCGTCGTGGCGCCGCTCCGCTGTCCGGATTGGCTGATTACTCGGGTGGTATGAAAAATATTACCCGTCTGCAAAAAGGGTGTATTGCTATTTATTCTTTAGTGTTTTATCCAGTCAAATTGGTGTATCATTTATAGGTATATGATAATTAGATATACCTTTGTATACTGGCATAGTTCCACCTTAGAATTGGAATATAATATATAAGATATACCTTACTGAATTTTATTGTGACATATGTTACCCCGTAACGTGATAACTAAGCATGATCCATGGTGCAATCTATTCCTTTTTGAAACCCTATCAACTCAGCCACTAATTTGCATCACCTTTGAACAAAATTGGAGCAACTCTAACTTTTGACCCCTGTACAAACTGAAACTGAACTTTGTCACGATTCTTGTTGTTTTTACCCCATAACTCTATAGAATTCAGTCATAGATATTCCAAACTATACCTTTTTGGAATCTTTATAATCAGACAAATAATGTGGTATTATTTTCAATGACTGGAGCATTGTTAGATTTTGACCCCTACGTGGCTGCCTATTGAAAATTGAAGTGGCCCGTCGTTTTTTTCAGAAGAGTAATATCTAAGGTGTACTTTTGCCAAATTTGGTGCTTGTATCACCATTTGAAGGATTCCTCTGTAAATATTCTGTTATCTGCTGCACTAATATGACAGAATGCAACCCAGCCATCCAGAAATACAGTGTAACCCACAGGCATCAAACTGATTCCAGAAAGGGTCAGGAGGGTCCAGGTTTCCTTTGTAAGCTCCAGCAGGTGATTTCATTGATGACCTCATCCCACCTGCTCAAAGTGATGTTAATCAAATCACCCAAAGGACTTGGTGGTTACAAAGAAAGCCTGGAATCTGTTTGACACATTTGGTATAAACCAACCACTAACTGCAGTGGGCATTCATAGACCAAAACCCACGAAACAACTGCAGATCTTGAGACAATACTTTGGCCAATAAGCATCAACAGAGAATGCTAACCATCATGCTGCCCCCATACTACCATATAGCTCCCAACAACCAGTGGGGCGCTAATCTCATCACCACCCCCTGATGGAAATAAACTGAATGTTTCCCAAAATAAATATACACAGATTGGGCAATGGTGGATCCAAACAAACATCTTCCTCTGTGCTGCCTAAGAAATGTATATGTAAAGCTCACTGAAATGCTACCTGTGTTGCCACAGTTACTTTAACAAAGTAATTACTGATTACTCCTTGAAAATTAACTTACTTTACTGATTACTCAATTTTAAAAGTAACTAAGTTAGATTACTAATTACTTTATTAGTTACTTTTAACAGCTGCCGACAACCCCCCCCCCCCCCCCCCCCCCCCCCGCCACCTCAACATGAAAATGATAATCAGTTTTGCCAATACTCACTTTACTGGAAGTGCATTTTTAACAGTAACGTAAAATAAACAATGTATGTCCTGACATTTTAAGTTGAACTTAAATAGTGTTTCATGAAAAAAAAGTTTTTTGCAAAACATGAAATAAAGTCAGTCTTTCATGACTTCAATTAACATAGATAGTAGACCTTTGTCACCATTCTTGCTGTTTTTACCCCATAACTCCATAACATTCAGTCACAGACAGTCCAAACTATACATTTTTAGAATCTTTATGATCAGACAAATAATATGATGTAATTTTCAATATGATTGGAGCATCTTTTAATTTTGACCTCTGTGTAATTCTTCAATTGAGCCCTGCCTGGCTGCCTACTGAAAATTCAAATGGCCAATTGTTTTTTTTTTTTTCAAAAGAGTCCCGTCTAAGGTGCTTTTGTGCTGAATTTGGTGCTTCTATCACCATTTGCAGGATTCCTCTGTAAATATTCGGTTATCTGCTGCACTAAGACAGCAGTCTGATAAACAGAACTGATCACTTTGCAAGAATCAGCACAGAGTGCAAATAAAACAAGTACTCACAGGGCTAGAATGAAGCCAGACATCTGGTGACTGAGGAGCAAGTAGGTGGAACTGAATCCTATTAAAAACCAGCCATGCAGGCACCTTCTTGTGATACCCCTATAGTTGTTGCAATCAATGTGATCACCTTTTCCTTTGCAGATTGGGACAAGAAGTCCTTTTTTCCTGTTACACAATGTTGGAGTCACAAATGGTCAACATACTTACTCTGTCTTCATCGGTACATTTCATGGTGTTTGTGAATGTCTTCTTGTTGTATCCAGTGCCGCGTATGATTCCGTTAATCAGTCAGTCAGGTCTGAGCGGTCAAGTTGTACCATGGCGTGGGCTCATTCTCAGATGGAAAAATAGAAACTGGACTATGGCTGCAGCGTGCAGTGGATCTGTGTTTGTCTGGACAGAGCTCATGTTGACAAAGCTGCTATTCTGGCTTCTGTACAGCCGGTCGCATTCTCCAACGCTGACGTGATTCATCAAAAATAAAACTCCATCTCCTTTCCTTCAGATAACACTCGTCAATAACAAGCTGATATGATATAAAAATAATATAAGTTCATCACAACCACAGCATGTTCAAGCACTTTATTTGCTTGTTACATACAGTGCATCCAGAAAGTATCCACAGCACTTCACTTTTTTCATATTTAGTTATGTTACAGCCTTAATCCAAAATGGATGAAATTAATTTTTCCCCCCTCAAAATTCCACACACCATACCCTATAATGACAATGTGACAAAAGTTTTTTTTTGCATGGTAGAGTGGCCAGACGGCAGCCACTCCTTAGTAAAAGGCACATGGCAGCCCAACTGGAATTTGCCAAAAGGTGCCTGAAGGACTCTGTTGACCCCCAAAATGTGAATCTGTTGCAAATTGTGAATTATCCACAAACAATTAATGAACGATTATTAATTTTGCTGCAAACTGTGAATAAAATATCCTACAAAACATGAACACTGGTCTCGAAAAATGTAAGTCACAAACATGAATTTCACACACACACACACACACACACACACACACACACACACACACACACACACACACACACACACACACACACACACACACACACACACACACACACCTTCAACCGCTTATCCAAGATTGGTTCATCTTTCAGCAGGACAATGACCCTAAGCACACAGCCAGGATATCAAAGGAGTGTCTTCAGGACAACTCTGTGAATGTCCTTGAGTGGAGAGATCTGAAAATGTCTGTGCACCAACGCTTCCCATCCCACCTGATGGAATGAGAGGTGCTGCAAAGAGGGATGGACCAAACTGCCCAAAGATAGGTGCACCAAGCAGTGGTGGCACCAAGGGGGGGCTTAAGTCCCCCAATAATGAGCCAAGCCCCCCCAATAATTCTGCCAATAATGTGAATTGGCAATGAATCTTTGATATATTGTAGACAATTTATGTAAGGTTGATTCCATGCATTTTCTTGAGCACCATTTCAATGAATTCAGTTTGTATACCTATGTTCAAGTTTACTGAACTTGCAGTCATTCTTGAGCTTCATGGCAAAGGCTGCGAATACTTATGTACATGTGATTTTATATATATTGTCACGTGCCCGTGGCTCAGAGGACAGTGACAAAGAGGAGACACAAACGAGAGGATTAGAAAAATAGAAGTATTTATTTACAATAGTTTAAGTCAATAAATTAAAAGGTGTAAAGCTGTGCAGCTGTGCAAAAAGGCGCTCTGTTACCAGTCGGTGCAGCGAGAAGTCCTAAAAAGAGAGAGGGAGACAACCAAATGAATTAGTTGGGCCCACTTAAATAAGAGACAGGGACACCGGGCCCAGGTGCCCCTGATTATGGGCCCGCCCTGCTACAAGACAGCGGGGCCGTCACACCCTCCCCCTTCAAAAGGGAAGTCCACCTAAGGACTTTCCAAACCAATTGCAAACAGCACAATTTTTTCTTTTTTGTTAGTAGTACTACATTATATTTTTTGTTGCACCAAAATTACAATATTATTTACAGCTTACCTATATTCAGCTATACATTTTTTTTCCTTTACAAACTACTTTAAAATCTGATAGGACTAAGTTTTTACTTCTATTTTCCATTATCAAACAAGAGAAGTTCTACCATTTGCAAGGAATCAAATTAGACTTAGCTATACAAGGCTAAAGATGACACCAATTGGTAAAGTCACAAGCTTAGCACACATGTCCTCTGCTGCACCTCCAGAGTTCCGGCGCCTGAAACTGAGGAGGCAGAAGAGAGACAGGCACAAAAATTAAGGCAACTTTGCTTTTTCCTTTTTTTTAAACTGGCGCACGTGACAAAGCATCAGCCAACAAGTTATCAGAACCTTTAATATGACGAATGTCTAAACTGAACACCTGTAGAAACAGCACTTTCAACATTTTTTCACACCTAAGTGACCAAAGTCATCATGGGCAACTCTGAGCACATCATCACGAAACATCGCAGGAATAACAATCTGACAAATGGGCACACCAACAAAGTCACCATGGCATGGGACCCACTTGCGCACCAACAGACCCTCCTGCATGAAGTACCCATGAGCAGCACTCTGTACCTTGTCACCTGGAAGAACATTTTCAAACAAAACTGAAAGAGTTGGATCAGACTTTTGATGCTGACTCCATTCCTTCACAGAGACAGATGCGGGGAGCTCGGGCAACAAGACTGAGCTCTCAAGCACATCCGACTCAGTCGCACGAAATTGAGCGAGCGTCACGACACAAGCTGGAAACACCTCTGGACACTGCTCTTCAAGCAGAGACGACAAGCGTGGCTCAGGGGTCACCACGGGCAAAGGGGACCTCGGCCACACTGCACTACCAACCAAATCATTGCCTAAAATCAATGAAACCCAGGAAGCGGCAGAGTGGGGCGCACGCCTACAATCACCAGACCATTAATAAACCCACATTCTAACATAATTGTGTGCCTCGGCACAGAGACCACACCCAGCTCCATCCCATACATAAGGACAGAGTCACCCGTTTCTGTAGCAGAGGAGAATGGAAGCACAGAAGCCACTATAAACGAGTGTTTAGCCCCTGTGTCACGCAGCATCTTAATATGAACACGCTGCTCGCTCCCCACAATGGACACATACGCATCATGGATGAAAGGAGCAAAAGCTTTATCGAACTTTTTCCTGGACTTATTATTTGAAGCTGACAGAGCAGGAGCTGAAGGGACGTACATTTTATGCCTGCTTTTAGACTTGAGCACAGGACACTGAGACTTCCAGTGGCCCGTTGCCTGACAGTAGTTACACCTGCTAGAGTGCCCTCTGAATGAAGCAGAGCGACCCTGCACAAAGATCTGCGAGTAGGAGCGACTTTCACTGACTATAGGCTTGGTCCTAAATGGAAAAATTTCACCCATAGCCCCCTTGTGAGTCAGGACAAAATCATCTGCTAGCTCAGCTGCCTTCAGAGCGGTGCTGGGTTTCTGTTCAGTAACATAAGTAGCTACATGCTGAGGAATACAGTTCTTAAACTGCTCCAAGATCATCAACTCTGACAAACCCTCAAAAGTGTCAATATTCAAAGCAGAACACCAACGATTAAATTGACAGGTTAAATCTCTAACGAATTCCACGTGAGTTTGACGTTCATTTTTCTCAAAATTCCTGAATTTCTGGCGATAAACTTCTGGGACTAATTCGTAGGATTTTAGAACCGCAGCCTTTATTTTGGCATAATCCAGACACTCTGCAGCGCTCAACGCAGAATATGCCTCCTGGGCACGACCAGTAAACACGGACTGCAACAAAAAAGCTCTATCACAATCCGCCCAGTTTTTAACATCTGCAATGCCCTCAAACAGAATGAAAAAAGTATCTGGATCTTTTTCATTAAACTTTGGCATTAGGTGCAGACTAGCACCCACGTCAAACGTGTTAGGAGCAGGCCTACAAACAGCAGAGGAAAATGATTCTTCACTCACCTCACCTATAACCTTACCATCCCGAATCAAATTCAATTTATAGTGTTCCAATTCCAATCTCATTTCTTCAGTCTCTTGTCTGACACGTTCCAATTGAACCTCTTTTTCAGCTTCAGTTCTCATTCTCATTTCTTCCAATTGAAGTTCAGCATCTTTTCTGCTTTTCTCTTGTCCAATTTGCAGCAACATTAATTCCTTACGCTGCTCAAAACTCAGTCCATCAAACGAAACAGACAGCTCGGGTTTAGAATTGTCGGTTGCGTCATTCGCCTGTGAGCAGGCTTTGTGTGAGCAGTGGTCCACCCCTCTCATCGTTTTTTTTTTATTGTGAATAAATGTCTGCAGGATTTGGAGCTTTGCTGCATCAATTCTTTTCCAGAAACTGTGAGAGACCTCCAGGTGGACACCGTTTGGAAAATTAATATGGCTTTCAGGGACGATTTTGTGGGGATTAAACAGATTAAGGAGTGTTACTGCCGTTTTAAGGACGGCCCACAGCGTCTGAGAGTAAGTAAGTAAGCTTTATTTATAAAGCGCCTTTCACAGACCAGGGTCACAAAGCGCTGCACATGGCATACAAAAATAATCTAAAAATAACATACGAAAACAATAAAATATAATATTAGGCTAAAAAAGCTAACTTAAAGAAATGCGTCTTTAGTTGCCTTCTAAAAGTATCTATACAATCCAGAGAACGAAGGGCACAGGGAAGCTCATTCCAGAGGCTAGGCGCCACCATTTTAAAAGATCTGTCCCCGCGAGTTTTAAAACGGGTCCGAGGAACCATCAACAGGTTCTGATTGGACGACCTGAGGCTCCTGGAGGAAGCATAAGACTGGATCAGGTCCCTGATGTACTCCGGTGCCTGTCCATGCAGAGGTCTAAAAGTCAATACCAGGATTTTGTAATGAATCCTGTAGGAGACAGGCAGCCAATGCAAAGTATTAAGAATAGGAGTAATATGGTCCCTCCTGCGGGTGCGGGTAAGCAGGCGCGCAGCAGAATTTTGCACAACCTGCAGGCGGGCCAACTCCTTCTTATTCAGGCAGGTGAAGAGACTGTTACAATAATCCAAACGCGATGAGACGAACGCATGAACAATCATCTCAAGCTCTTTTAAAGTCACCATCTTACAGAGCTTAGAGATGTTCCGAATTTGGAAAAAACAGTTCTTAACCAGGTAATTTGTGTGCTGCTCCAGAGACATCCCTCCATCCAAAATGACACCCAGGTTACGCAGGCTGCTTTTGACCGTGCAGCTTAGGCTACCGAGATGCTGCTTAATTCCAGGTACAGCACTATCTGGTGCTACAATCAGAGTCTCAGTCTTATTGGAATTTAACTGCAGACTGTTCTCAGTGAGCCATTCCTTAATTTTGGCCAAACAATTTGTGAGAGAGCAGAGTTTCTGTGGCTCAGTTGTCTTAAAAGAGCAGTACAGCTGCAGATCATCGGCATACAAATGATAGGACACATCACTGAACTGCTGGATCAGCTTGCTGAGAGGAAGGAGATACAACGAGAACAAAACAGGTCCCAAGACCGATCCCTGTGGCACACCCCACAGAAGATCTGCAGATTCCGACACTGCATTGCCCACCGTCACACTAAAAGTTCTACCAGTCAGGTAAGAGGTAAACCACTCTAAAACACAACCTGACATTCCAACAAAATCCCGCAATCTGTTTATCAGAAAGCCATGGTCAACGGTATCAAACGCCAAAGACAGATCAAACAGAATCAGCACAGAACATTTGCCAGTGTCAGCTGCCATCATCATGTCACTAGACACCTTCAACAGGGCTGTTTCAGTAGAATGAAACTCACGGTACCCAGATTGAAAAGTGTCATGGATGTTGTTAGCCTGCAAAAACGATCTCAATTGAGCACAGACTACCTTTTCCAAGACTTTGGCCAAGAAAGGGGTTTTAGATATTGGCCTAAAGTTCTTGAGCTCTGTAGAATCCAATCCAGCTTTCTTTAACTGTGGTTCCACAATGGCATGTTTAAAATAACAGGGAAACACACCACTCGACAAAGACATATTAAACATTTTAGCAATGTAGGGCCCGATGGAGTCAAATACATTCACAAACAGTTTAAACGGAAGAACATCCAAAATACCAGAGGATGGCTTCACTTTATTCATGATGGTTGAGATGTCCTCTACAGTAACAGGCTCAAGTGAGGCCCAGTACTGAGTGGGAGGTTCCCAGTGCTGGGGACCATGGCATGGAGGCAGGTTGTCCTTTATAACTCTAACCTTATCAATAAAGAAATCCAGGAACTCCTCACAACTAGTTTTAGAGATAACAGGAGTGACGGCAGCAGGTGACACAAGAGAGCTGATTGTGTCAAAAAGCACTTTAGGATTTCTTTTATTGGAGGCAATCAGGCGATTAAAATAACTCGTCCTGGCCTCCTCTATCATCTTATTTAAGGAAGATATTAAGTCTCTTAAATGTAGCCTGTGAACCTCCAGTTTTGTTGACTTCCATAGGCGTTCAATCTGGCGACATGTTCTCCTTAGAGTCATAATCCCATCATTTATCCAAGGGCAGAAACTTTCACGAGGAGCTTTATCAGCCTTGAGTGGTGCCACTTGATCCAAGATAGTGGCACAGTGGCTATTAAAGCTATTCATAAAACAATCAGTTTCAGTGACATTATTAAAAAGTAAAGGGTTGAATTTATCACAGAAAAGCGTAGCTGTTGTCTCTGTGATAATTCTCCTTTCTGCCTTAGTAGAAACAGGTCGAGGCTCAGATGGCACCATCAAATCAAAGAAAACACAACAATGGTCACTCAGAAGAACATCCTCCACACATACATTGGTAATTTCCAGGCCCAGTGCAAAAACCAGATCCAACGTGTGACCCTTGGGGTATTCCCGGGAGGAGGGGGAACACACAAATGGAGGTGGGAAAGTTTGGTTGTAGCTATCCCAGTCATGAAAGAGGCATTCCATTGTCTCTTTAATTTTAAAAAGAGAGTCGCGATCATAAATCTGTATTGCACTCACGCAATCGCTATCCGTCAAAGCTGATATGACAGCACACACAATCAGGAAAATAGCAGAAAAACGACATGGTAACAGGCAAGCAGCAGCCGGAACACACACAGGCGCCATCTTGTCTCCAGATTTGGCAATCTGGAGACAAGATGCACTCCGAGCGCCGATCGACAAGCTCACACCCCGCTGAAACAACCAGATCATTTCCAACGTGAAGGCTTTGTTGATCCAGGACGTCGTCTGACTTTCACAAAAAGGCAGGAGACGTGGACATCAGCACTTTTTCGGCACATTCCACTGTGACAGGAGTTGCTTTTCAGTCATGTGATTATCCGAGAAATTGAGCATGAGCTGGACATGCCCCAACATGTCCTGTGAGGCTTCATCACGGCGTTGCTTTGCACCATGCGGCTCCACCGCGACGCACGGAACTCCGCTCCTCTTTCCATGACAAAAACTCCTGTAACAGTGGAATGTGCCGTTCATTTCTAAACTGGAGGCTGTGTTGATCCGGTATGTCATCTGACTAGCACAGGAATTGTGAAAAGACGTGGACATCAGCACTTTTTCGGCACATTGAGACAGACGTGCGGAGGAATTCCGCGCGTCGCAGTGGAGCTGCATGGCGCAAAGCAATGCCGTGGTGAAGCCTCACAGGACATGTTGGGGCAGGTCCAGCTCATGCACAATTTCTCGGATAATCACACGACTGAAAAGCAACCGACAGCCATCTGAAATCCACCTTTAAGCCGTCCTGTGAGACCAACACGGATGTGGTTTTGTGCCGCGTAATGAACGGCTCCGTGGCGCGTCCCTCCGCTTTTCTTTCCATGAAAAAAACTCCTGTAACAGTGGAAATTGAGCCTGTCGATCAGCGCTCGGAGCGCGGCGCGCTCTCAGACGCTGTGGGCCGTCCTTAAAGCAGCAGTAACACTCCTTAATCTGTGTAATCCCCACAAAATCGTCCCTGAAAGCCATATTAATTTTCCAAACGGTGTCCACCTGGAGGTCTCTCACAGTTTCTGGAAAAAATTTGATGCAGCAAAGTTCCAAATCGTTCAGACATTTATTCGCAATAAAAAAACGATGAGAGGGGTGGAGGAGTGCTCACACAAAGCCTGCTCACAGGCGAATGACGCAACCGACAGGCATGAAAAAACTCACGCATGCGCACAAAGGTTCAAGCTTGGCTGATGCAATCACACGTGAGTCAAATCCATATGGTTTTTGAAAAAAATAAAAAGGTCGGATACTTTTCTAACAGACCACGTATATATATATATATATATATATATATATATATATATATGGGTGATTCTTTAACTACGGGCACTATTGGCCTTGTAAATGTAATTTCCACCACACCATTGCCTTACAATATAAAGCGCCTTGGGGCAACTGTTTATTGTGATTTGGCGCTATATACATGTGCTCTGATGTCATTGTTTATCTCCATAGAAACTACCCAAACAATCTTTCATACAAACTGTTTAAAAGGACATTACAGTGTTGTCACAAAATCACAACAGTTGTATGACATTGAATACCCCAATTATGTTTTGATTATTTTACTGATATTTTATTCAGAGATATTTTAAAACATTAGAAAAAATGTTTCTTTACTATTCATTTTTATCATTGAAGATCAAAAGTCTGGGTGTGGGACAAGCACAAAACGGCAATATTTGCATATAATGATGCTGAAAAAAGGTAAAAAAGACTACTAGAACAAATTTCTTAACACACTTTCATTGTAAAGATAACTATAAAAGTGTGAAATTTCCCCTTTTTTCTGTTTTATATATATATATATATACATATATATATATATATATATAAAAGGCTCTGGGTTCAAATCCCACCCCTGCCACATTTCTCCATGTAATGTGGAGTTGCGTCAGGAAGGGCATCCGGTGTAAAACCTGTGCCAATTCAACATGCAGATCCGCCTTGGATTTGCTGTGGCGACCCCGAGTGCAAACAAGGGAGCAGCCGAAGGGACTTTACTTTTATATAAGCATAAATTTGCAAAAAATCTCAAGTAAGTAAGTAAGTACCCAGAACCAGGTGAAGGTTGACTGATGTTTCAGTGTTTGAATAAAACGTTCATCTTAAATGAAATTAAGATGTCTTTTTTTGAACGACAGAGGGAAGGATGCTGAGGATGGAGCCACCAGGCAGGAGGAGAAGAGGGAGGCTGAAGAGCAGGTTTATAGATGTGGAGGGGACATGCAGGTGGTTGGTGAGACATGAAGATGTAGAGGCCTGGGTGAGATGGAGACAGATGACCTGCTGTGGTGATATCTAACAGGAGCAGCTGAAAGAAGATTTTCAAGGAAAAAAAAAATCTTATATTTGGTCAAAAATACTGCTTTCATTCACATTCATTATTGACTTCTTAGTAGAACACACAGCTCTTTAAAGCAAAGTGAACAAAATATCGTGAATAAATAGGTTACAATTCATGACTGAAGCCATGTTTTTCTACGCTGAGCTGTGTGTCTGTGTTTCCACCAAAAGTATGTACTGATACCTGACATGTGAATCCATGAAGACTGCACTGTAATGCATGGTGTTATATCACCAGAGCATGGGTAGAACCACACGGTGCATTTAATAAAAGCTGTTTTTCTTTGGTGAGCGTGTGGGAGACAAACAGAATGGATGGCCCTCTTGACACTTTTCTGTTGCTAGGACTGTACAAGTAGTGTGGCAAAAACACTCAACCTTTTCTAAATCTACTGGAGCTCCAGTGTTTACAGCCTGCAGGCTATTCTCAGGATCACTTCAAATTGCATAATAAAATAAAAACAAAACACTCATAAAAATGTTTCCCTCATATTGTTTTTCTTCTGAATTAAGGCATACAATAACCTTTAGCAGCTCAACTTTCAGAAATGTAAATGATGCTTTATGTAACAGCTACGTGTGCATTTATACTCAACAAAAATATCAATGCAACATTTTTATTTTTGCTCCCATTTTTCATGAGTTATGTCAATCAATCAATCAATTTTTTTATATAGCGCCAAATCACAACAAACAGTCGCCCCAAGGCGCTTTATATTGTAAGGCAAGGCCATACAATAATTATGTAAAACCCCAACGGTCAAAACGACCCCCTGTGAGCAAGCACTTGGCTACAGTGGGAAGGAAAAACTCAATTTTAACAGGAAGAAACATCCAGCAGAACCAGGCTCAGGGAGGGGCAGTCTTCTGCTGGGACTGGTTGGGGCTGAGGGAGAGAACCAGGAAAAAGACATGCTGTGGAGGGGAGCAGAGATCGATCACTAATGATTAAATGCAGAGTGGTGCATACAGAGCAAAAAGAGAAAGAAACACTCAGTGCATCATGGGAACCCCCCAGCAGTCTACGTCTATAGCAGCATAACTAAGGGATGGTTCAGGGTCACCTGATCCAGCCCTAACTATAAGCTTTAGCAAAAAGGAAAGTTTTAAGCCTAATCTTAAAAGTAGAGAGGGTGTCTGTCTCCCTGATCTGAATTGGGAGCTGGTTCCACAGGAGAGGAGCCTGAAAGCTGAAGGCTCTGCCTCCCATTCTACTCTTACAAACCCTAGGAACTACAAGTAAGCCTGCAGTCTGAGAGCGAAGCGCTCTATTGGGGTGATATGGTACTACGAGGTCCCTAAGATAAGATGGGACCTGATTATTCAAAACCTTATAAGTAAGAAGAAGAATTTTAAATTCTATTCTAGAATTAACAGGAAGCCAATGAAGAGAGGCCAATATGGGTGAGATATGCTCTCTCCTTCTAGTCCCCGTCAGTATTCTAGCTGCAGCATTTTGAATTAACTGAAGGCTTTTTAGGGAACTTTTAGGACAACCTGATAATAATGAATTACAATAGTCCAGCCTAGAGGAAATAAATGCATGAATTAGTTTTTCAGCATCACTCTGAGACAAGACCTTTCTAATTTTAGAGATATTGCGTAAATGCAAAAAAGCAGTCCTACATATTTGTTTAATATGCGCTTTGAATGACATATCCTGATCAAAAATGACTCCAAGATTTCTCACAGTATTACTAGAGGTCAGGGTAATGCCATCCAGAGTAAGGATCTGGTTAGACACCATGTTTCTAAGATTTGTGGGGCCAAGTACAATAACTTCAGTTTTATCTGAGTTTAAAAGCAGGAAATTAGAGGTCATCCATGTCTTTATGTCTGTAAGACAATCCTGCAGTTTAGCTAATTGGTGTGTGTCCTCTGGCTTCATGGATAGATAAAGCTGGGTATCATCTGCGTAACAATGAAAATTTAAGCAATACCGTCTAATAATACTGCCTAAGGGAAGCATGTATAAAGTGAATAAAATTGGTCCTAGCACAGAACCTTGTGGAACTCCATAATTAACTTTAGTCTGTGAAGAAGATTCCCCATTTACATGAACAAATTGTAATCTATTAGACAAATATGATTCAAACCACCGCAGCGCAGTGCCTTTAATACCTATGGCATGCTCTAATCTCTGTAATAAAATTTTATGGTCAACAGTATCAAAAGCAGCACTGAGGTCTAACAGAACAAGCACAGAGATGAGTCCACTGTCCGAGGCCATAAGAAGATCATTTGTAACCTTCACTAATGCTGTTTCTGTACTATGATGAATTCTAAAACCTGACTGAAACTCTTCAAATAGACCATTCCTCTGCAGATGATCAGTTAGCTGTTTTACAACTACCCTTTCAAGAATTTTTGAGAGAAAAGGAAGGTTGGAGATTGGCCTATAATTAGCTAAGATAGCTGGGTCAAGTGATGGCTTTTTAAGTAATGGTTTAATTACTGCCACCTTAAAAGCCTGTGGTACATAGCCAACTAACAAAGATAGATTGATCATATTTAAGATCGAAGCATTAAATAATGGTAGGGCTTCCTTGAGCAGCCTGGTAGGAATGGGGTCTAATAAACATGTTGATGGTTTGGATGAAGTAACTAATGAAAATAACTCAGACAGAACAATCGGAGAGAAAGAGTCTAACCAAATACCGGCATCACTGAAAGCAGCCAAAGATAACGATACGTCTTTGGGATGGTTATGAGTAATTTTTTCTCTAATAGTTAAAATTTTGTTAGCAAAGAAAGTCATGAAGTCATTACTAGTTAAAGTTAATGGAATACTCAGCTCAATAGAGCTCTGACTCTTTGTCAGCCTGGCTACAGTGCTGAAAAGAAACCTGGGGTTGTTCTTATTTTCTTCAATTAGTGATGAGTAGAAAGATGTCCTAGCTTTACGGAGGGCAGAGTAGGTAGCTACTCTGCACTGTGTTGGTATATGGCATTAGAGAACATAAAGAAGGAATCATATCCTTAAACCTAGTTACAGCGCTTTCTGAAAGACTTCTAGTGTAATGAAACTTATTCCCCACTGCTGGGTAGTCCATCAGAGTAAATGTAAATGTTATTAGATCAGACAGAAGGGAGTTTTCAGGGAATACTGTTAAGTCTTGAATTTCCATACCATAAGTCAGAACAAGATCTAAGATATGATTAAAGTGGTGGGTGGACTCATTTACTTTTTGAGCAAAGCCAATAGAGTCTAATAATAGATTAAATGCAGTGTTGACGCTGTCATTCTCAGCATCTGTGTGGATGTTAAAATCGCCCACTATAATTATCTTATCTGAGCTAAGCACTAAGTCAGACAAAAGGTCTGAAAATTCACAGAGAAACTCACAGTAATGACCAGGTGGACGATAGATAATAACAAATAAAACTGGTTTTTGGGACTTCCAATTTGGATGGACAAGACTAAGAGACAAGCTTTCAAATGAATTAAAGCTCTGTCTGGGTTTTTGATTAATTAATAAGCTGGAATGGAAGATTGCTGCTAATCCTCCGCCCCGGCCCGTGCTACGAGCATTCTGACAGTTAGTGTGACTCGGGGGTGTTGACTCATTTAAACTAACGTATTCATCCTGCTGTAACCAGGTTTCTGTAAGGCAGAATAAATCAATATGTTGATCAATTATTATATCATTTACCAACAGGGACTTAGAAGAGAGAGACCTAATGTTTAATAGACCACATTTAACTGTTTTAGTCTGTGGTGCAGTTGAAGGTGCTATATTATTTTTTCTTTTTGAATTTTTATGCTTAAATAGATTTTTGCTGGTTATTGGTAGTCTGGGAGCAGGCACCGTCTCTACGGGGATGGGGTAATGAGGGGATGACAGGGGGAGAGAAGCTGCAGAGAGGTGTGTAAGACTACAACTCTGCTTCCTGGTCCCAACCCTGGATAGTCACGGTTTGGAGGATTTAAGAAAATTGGCCAGATTTCTAGAAATGAGAGCTGCTCCATCCAAAGTGGGATGGATGCCGTCTCTCCTAACAAGACCAGGTTTTCCCCAGAAGCTTTGCCAATTATCTATGAAGCCCACCTCATTTTTTGGACACCACTCAGACAGCCAGCAATTCAAGGAGAACATGCGGCTAAACTGGGAGGGGCCCAGAGAAAACTACAGAGTCCGACATTGTTTTTGCAAAGTTACACACCGATTTAATGTTAATTTAAATGACCTCCGATTGGCGTAACCGGGTGTCATTACTGCCGACGTGAATTACAATCTTACCAAATTTACGCTTAGCCTTAGCCAGCAGTTTCAAATTTCCTTCAATGTCGCCTGCTCTGGCCCCCGGAAGACAACTGACTATGGTTGCTGGTGTCGCTAACTTCACATTTCTCAAAACAGAGTCGCCAATAACCAGAGTTTGATCCTCGGCGGGTGTGTCGTCGAGTGGGGAAAAACGGTTAGAAATGTGAACGGGTTGGCGGTGTACACGGGGCTTCTGTTTAGGGCTACGCTTCCTCCTCACAGTCACCCAGTCAGCCTGCTTTCCTGGCTGCTCGGGATCTGCCAGGGGGGAACTAACGGCGGCTAAGCTACCTTGGTCCGCACCGACTACAGGGGCCTGGCTAGCTGTAGAATTTTCCACGGTGCGGAGCCGAGTCTCCAATTCGCCCAGCCTGGCCTCCAAAGCTACGAATAAGCTACACTTATTACAAGTACCGTTACTGCTAAAGGAGGCCGAGGAATAACTAAACATTTCACACCCAGAGCAGAAAAGTGCGGGAGAGACAGGAGAAGCCGCCATGCTAAATCGGCTAAGAGCTAGTAGCTATGCTAAGCTAGCGGATTCCTAAAAACACGCAAAGTGAATAATGTGTAAATAATTTAGAGGTGATTCAGCAGAAGGAGTGCTTTAGTTAAGGCACGTAAAGATTACACTGGGAAACAAATCGTAATCTAGATAACTAGATCAATCTAACTGCGCAGATTAAACAGCTAACAGATACAGAAAAACACCGCTGTGCTCCGGAACAGGAAGTGATACAATACCGCAGTGAGAGCCAACCACCAGTAGAGGCAAGATGTCTTGTGAAAGATACAAGACATCTTCACTGTAATGCACACAAAATGTTTATCTTTATTTAATTTCATTCATTCATTCTTTTTCTGATACTTGTCCAGGTCTGGGTCATGGTGGCTGTTCTCAAAGTCCATGCAAGAAATTTTTTTTTTTTTTATTGACCAGTATAATTTTAGAAATTTTTTATATTTTGTATTTGTATTAACCCTCTTTGTCTGCCAGGCGTTATGCCCATTGGATGAACAAAACTCTTACTGGTCTGGTTCCGACCTATTTATCCAGTTTACTTCAGAGATCTGAAAGCCGTTATGCTCTGTGCTTGAATGACATGTTATGCTTTCGTGTACCTCGTGTTCGCACTGAAGCAGGAAAGAATGCCTTTAGTTTCTCAGCTCTCTCTGTTTGGAACGTTCTCCAGTCCAAACTGAAACTGCCCAGACTGACCTCTGTCGCGGCTCGTCTTTAGTCTTCTCAGGATGTCGTCTTTTAGATAACACAAACTAATTGCTAGTGATATGCTAGAAAATGACACAACACTTTAGAATAATTCAGCCTTAAGCAAGATAAAATGCACAGAGTTTTTAAGTTTATTTAAGCCTTCGACACAAAGCTTAGACAAACTGAGTCCTCTAGAGAGACTGAATATGACAACCGCGCTCGTCTATTTATTGGAGACCCGCGGGCATCGCTCCTCCTTCGACTGTTTTATTTATTTCATTCCCAAGACATGGTTTTCTATTGGAAGCGTCCTCTAGTGAACCCTAAGCAGGTGTTAGGCCATTATTTCAATGTGACAAACGCTCCCATTAAAACATGAAGGATTTACGACTGATTTTTTTAAAAGACCTTCAGCCACAGGTGCAGCTGGCCTGAGGCCCCCTCCGCACGTGGCCTCAGCCACACGTGCAGCTGGCCTGAGGCCCCTGCACGTGTGGCTGCGGGAAAGCACCTAAAAGGCCTTGGAAAGCCCCTGACAGACTAAATGACTAATAGAGCCCTTTTTTTGGGTTGAACACCTGCTAGTTCAACCAGAGGACATACAGTTCGGATCAGGACACTTGATAGTTCATCACAGTTCAAATATGGACCTAAAAATTCTTCTACAGTCCCTCCTCTGGGACTCGAAAGAGTCTCATTACATCAACTATACTCTTGGGTTGTTTACTGACAAGACATCCTCATTTGTGCATCGCAATAAAAAAGAAAAACACAGCACTCGACTTACTGATAACTCTGGTGCGGATATGAATATCAGTGATACTTCACACGGTAAATATATTGCAGTGCAGGTGAACCTACATACTAAGGCACAAGGTGAGCAATTAGCTGGATTATATCAACACAAGGTGACATTCAAACATTGAGTTTTGGTGTAATTCAAGGCACTTAAAATGGCCACATAAAACAAGTTACATCAACCTCTTAATCATGGCAAAGTAAAGGCTTCACATTGACATCAGTGCAACCAATCATCTTCTGGCATCTATTGACTCACTCAACCAGAGGCTCCAACCCATTATACTTGGTTCTACATATTATTTTGTTAAAGCGTCACACATTTATTATTTAAATGCATCAAATAACCCCTACGTTACCACTATTTAGTCAACCAATCAAGTAACTATTCTAAGGTTAGCGCAGCTATGTCTAGTTAAATGATAAACACAATAAATGGTTTCCCTTCATGTCCGTCCTTAAGTAATTTGCCTTAGTCAATCGTATAATGGTTTTCATTATAGGCCATTTCTCAACATTCTCCACTTTGTTTTTCTTCTTTTTCAGCTTGTTTTCTAATGCCCGTTTTGGCCAGACACCAAATTTAGGCAATGCATGTCTCTTGAGGCATGCTATAATTTAAGAAAAAAAAAAGGGTCCCTATGGTGCATCTTTACTACTAAATCTACAAACACGCCGTGTAAGGGTCCCCTTTTTATAACTTTGCAATGTGATATCTATGTGTATGCATTTAGCTTTATCTGTGTTACGCAGATGATGGTAAGGACAGACATTTACCCAACCTTCGTTACTAACATATATCCTTCTTTGTTTTATTTACACTCAGATTTCTGAAACCAGTCCGCAATTCAAACTCAAGAACCAAGATCATAGTCCGTGTTCAGTGCCATTACGTCAGTCCGCGCTCCTCAGCATTTACTCAGCATCTGAAGTTTTGGGAGAAGTTGGGGAACATGGGGAGGTTGGCCTTTCAGGGGTAGTGGGGGAAGGATCAGGAATTCTGGCTTTCAGACAGTCGTGCAGTTCTCTGATGGATCTTTCCAGCTCCTTGTGCTGCTTGGCCAGGTTGTACAGGGCCCCCAGAGAATTCTTGCCCACATTCAGGGTGGTGGTGGCCAGCCCTAGCTGTTCCCTTTCCATATGCTCCATCATGCAGGCTAGCATGTCCATACTAGACTGAAGACCACACAGTTGAGTATGGAGGCCCTCCTGAGCACAAGAGATGTTGGCATTGTCACGGTGTATCCTGAACAGGTATGCAGCTGTCTGACTTAGTTGTGGCATGATTTCCTCAAATAGCTCATGGGGAATGTGATTTGTGAGGGGCAGGAGCTGCTCCAAGGTTTTTGGAACAGACTCTTGTGGAAGACGAAGCTCTCGAACCAAGATTGCCATGTCCTGTGGGGTGACCATGACCAGATTAAGGTTGTGCAGTCCAGGGGACAGAAAGTACAAGGGGGAAGGCATTTCGTGTGTGGGGGGAGTATTGTTGATGTCGCACAGGCAAGTGGGTGGGACACTCTGGGCATTTAGCAGCCTGTACAAAGCTCCCCTCTGTCCTGGTGAGTGAGTTCGGCTAAGGTCTACCCCTGCTGATCCTCCTCCAGAGGTACTGGGCTGATCAGAATATCTCTCCTGCCTTGGGGGTGGAAAGCTGGGGACAGGTCCTAGCAGTGAATTGGGTCTAGGATGCACTCGGGCGGTTGCTGCATATGGCCGACCTTGGCTGCCTCCCCTGGAGGGTATCGTTGCCACTGGCACATGTGACTGTCTCCATGGCATCTGCGGAAGGGGTGTGTTCCTGAGTCCAAAGGGTCCTTCAGGTGATGGTGGAGTCCTCGGGCCGACTCTTGCTGCAGGCAGATTCTGTGAAGCCGTCATCGCCAGGTGCTGGAACGATGAAGATCCTTCTGTTGCCAACTGGTTTAGCTGCTGGATGGATGGCGGCTGTGGCGATCAATCATGTCTCGACCATCCCTCCTGTATATCCTCTTCTCCAAACAGTTCTGAGAGTCCAATCAGACTTGATAGAGGCAGATCAGGCATAGGTCCCTGATCAGGGGAGTCTGGTCTCTCAGCCATACTCCTGTGTCCTAGTAATATACATATACGTTCATTATTACAGCTCCATGTCATTCTTTCAGATATTGTCTATCCTATCCCTCATTTTTGTGGGTGCATGTGTGTGAATGTAAATGTGCGTGCATGTCTTCTTCCTTGTCTACAATATCACCAAGCACGGTCCATCCCAGTCCTCCCTATCTGGGGTGTACGCCACAATATTAGGGAGCTGGGGGCTGTCGGGGAGGATAATTGGTATTTCATCCATTTCCATATATTCTGGTTCTCTGTCTGTTTCGTTTGTGCTTTCTTCTAGGGCTCGGATGGCTAACAGTGGGAGCTGTCCTACTGTGGATGAAATCAATTTATTGACCAGAAATTTTATCAAGGGAATACCACAACATATTACCAGCAAGACCGCCACCCCTGTTAGTGCCAAAATTACACCTATCTGGTATAACCAGTCTTTCCATGATATCCACCCTCTCCTCAGAGTCCCAAACAGTGAAAACAGTGGGCCAATATTCATTCCATTCCCTACAATGTATCCAGAATCGTCAGTTTCATTTCTCCCTCCTATGGAGTTACTTAACAGTTCCTGTTGCATCTCTTCAAGTGTGATTAAGAGCTCTGTCAAATTTCCATCTTCCCCTGTACGCATGGGAATAGCTGTGCAACATTCGGTGGCTTTGATCATAATACAAACTCCTTGTTCATCAGCCATCATCATCTCGATAGCTAATCTATTTTGCATTGTCATTAGCGAGGTGGCGTGCAGTTGTTCGGTTAAGGCTCCTACAGCTGCCAATGTCCAATTCAAATATCTTTGTTGATTATACCACAAGTAATTAATCCACTGCACCTCCTGGAACCTAGAACGGATTTTTGGAGTAACCCCGAACAGAGCCAATGCCCATCCCCATTTATCCGCATCTTCATCTGCTTTAACTCTGCTACTGTCTATGGCTTCTAACTGTCGGGGTATCCCTTCTGGTATCCCGTTTCTTACTGTGATGTTGTAGTCTGTTTTAAACGTCATTATTCCTCTTTTCTTACGAAGTTTCTGTGGCATGGGTTGTATTGAATTTGGCATTTCAATTACTGTTATAGCTCCTGTGAGCATCACAGGAGCACAAAGGCCCTTCCAATTAGGGGACAGCGATGACAGGAGTTTCCTTCTTTGTCCGCATATCCAAAAGATGTCAGCTAAGGGTAAGGTTCCCTTAGCTAAATTTGGAGTAGATACCCATGAAGCATGGGTGAGATTCAGTCCAATTACAGACCCCCCTGTGGCCGGTACTATTTGTTCACACTGTTTGCCTGCTGCTGGCAGGGTGTGACAGACGGTAATGTTCCATGCTGTTTTGGCCGGTTTGTATTCTTGCTGCTTTTGCATACACTGTATGTGGTGTTTTGGCTGGGTCGTCCCTACCTGCCAATCGCTTATGTATTGTGCTACTAAGCCTTTAGCTATACAGAATGGGTGTATCATCCCTTTCTCTATTTTAATCATAGGTGGAACGGTTCCTTCTGTACTTAGGGGCACTGGACAAAGTTTACTGTCGGCAGCATATTTTTCATCACCTACTGCCATTTTCATAACACATTGTGTATAGCATTCTGCTTGGTCTGAGTTATGTTGGGGACTCCTATAACAGTTGTTGATATCAGGTAGGGGTTTAGCCTGAGGTATCACACCTTTCCGGTGACAGGCTATGCAAGGCTTTTCACTGATCTGCCTAGCCGAAAATTTCAACCATTGGTAAAATAAATTGGTCTTCAACCCTTGTGTGCGGGCTAGGTCTGTACTGGGATCCCATCTCCCTAAGTGACTGCTTGTTTCTAGGCTTCTAATTGTCCTCTTTTTCCTTGGTTTGATTTTTACCCATTTTGTGGCTTCATGTACTGTAACAGTTACGTCTTGCTTGGTTTCCCTGCATCCTCTTTTATCACAAATTACCTCTATGTTGAGTGTTCCCTCCTCTTCACATTTGATGCTAATGGCTTCGCCTAATATGTAATCCCCCAGCTTTCCCTGTATTCCTATGTTCTTGTAGGCTTTTGATTTAATGTATACCAAATTATATGTTTTTCCTGTGTTTAGAATGCCTTGTTTAGCTGCTATTGCGGCCATGGCCACGGCACAGTCCGTTGTATGTTTTGGATGTCTATTTTCTCCCATACTGACCACCAGTAGTATTGTCAATCCCTTGAATAATTCCTTAATCATTGCTCTGATGACTGTTGAGATGTGCTACTAGATGTGCTACTAAGTGAGCCGTCACTAGATGAGCTGTCACTAGGGATGTGTGGTGTATCTGTGCTTTGTCTGGGTTGTACTTCCTGCGGTTCTTCTGTCGGTAAATCTACTGAGTTGCTGTCCGAGTCTGATGTCTCCTGTGGCCTGTCTATCTGTCGGTCTGTATTTCTGTCTGTCTGTTGGCCTGCGTCTCCAGTTGTTTCTGAGTCTGCATCTGAGTCTGTCGCTGCTCTATCTGGCAGGGATCCACTACTCTCTGAAGCTGTGCGTCGTCTTTGTTCAATCAGTCTCTGTGAGCGCCTTGGCCAGTGTTCGCCTGGCTGCAGGGAGGCGTGGCCTTCCCTCGGTGCTTCTTCTGGCTGCAGGGAGGCGTGGCCATCCCTCGGTGCTGCTGTAGGGTCTCTGGCTTCTCCTGCTTCCCCCCTTGGCCCGGCGGCTCTGCCAAGACGAGCTTGCCGAGGCCGCAGGGGCGCTGGGCCACCAACCCTACAGCAGTGGTTTAAATGAAACCAAGTGTCCTTACCGTCTACTTTGACTGCTGTACGTGAGGCAAGAATAACTTTGAAAGGACCTTCTCGGCGGGGCCTGTCCCACTTCTTTTTGAACACCTTGACGTAAACCAGATCACCAGGCTGGATGCTCTGATTTTCAAGTGGAATCTCTGCTTCTCTGTCTTCTGTAGCACCTTTGACCTGCAAAAAGATAGTTTTGTGTATTTGGGTTAACTATCTCAGATAATTATGCCATTCGTCTTGTAGCTGCTCCAGCGATGGTCCTTCGTAGGGTCCTCTCAGGTATGGAATAGGCATCGGCCGACCTGTAAGAGCTTCAAATGGTGTCAAATGGGTTAGTCGGTTAGTTTGTGAGCGCATTGACAATAAAGCAAGCGGCAACGCATCCAGCCAGGTTAGTTTGCCATTGCTGTCTGCTATGATTTTTGCTAGTTTGTTCTTTAAAATGCCATTAGCCCGTTCCACCGCCCCATTTGATTGGGGGTGATAAACACACCCAAACTTCTGTTTGATACCCAATTGTTTGAATGTTTCTTGTGTAACCTTGGCTACAAAAGCCCTACCGTTGTCAGATGAGATAGTATCTGGAATGCCAAATCTTGGAAAGACGTCTCGGCACAAGAATTTGGCTACCGTTTTATGGTCTTGATTTGCAGAGGCTACTGCCTCAATCCATCGGCTGAATCTGCATATCACTACCAAAACATATCTCATTCGTTTAACTCGGTTTTCAGCTCCCATGTCTATGAAATTCATCATAAGATGTCTGAATGGCCCATCAGGGACCGGAATGTGGGGTAAAGGGGCTGTGAATGATTTCCGGACATTGTACTGTGCACATACCTCACACTCATTCAACAAACGGTCCACTGTTGCTGCCATATATGGTGACCACCAGACAGCTTTTAGTTTGTTCATAATTTGGACTCGCGAACAATGATCGGGTCCGTGGGCCCAAATGATTGCATGTCGTAATAAATTGGTGGGTAACACAAAATGTCCATGACTACTGCGCCACAGCTTGTCTGCTGGCCCCTGACTGCGTGTCTCAATAGCGCCTCGTTTAACCCACATTCGTTTTTCTTCTCCACTGGCCCTACTTTGAGCCACTATCAGTGCGTCAAGTGAAACCAGTGGGGCACAATCTTGGATGGTTAGCAGGGGAAACATATTTTCTCCTTGTGCTCCTTTGCGCGCTGCGTCATCTGCTAGGTTGTTACCTTGAGCTATGATGTTATTATTCTTTTGATGACCTGCACATTTAATGATGGCTACCTCAGACGGTAATTGGAGAGCTTGTAACAGTTGGGAAATCGCTTCTCCATGAGTGACAGGGGTGCCATCTGCTCTCAGGAATCCCCTTTGTTTCCAAATGTTTGCATGTACATGACATACGCCATAAGCGTAGGCTGAGTCTGTGTAGATATTAACACGTTGATCTTTAGCTATCTGGCAAGCCATAGTTAAGGCTTTGATTTCTGCCAGTTGGGCTGAACAAGGCTGATCAATTCCTTGGGACTCCAGTAATTCAAAGGTCTCGCCATCCGTGTTTAGTTTAACAATCCCCATACCCGCATGCAATCCCGCGGCATCCCGAAAGCATGAGCCATCCACGAACAGGGTTAGATCTGCATCTATGGCGTGATTATACAAATGTTCTCTGGCTCTCAAAAATTTCTCTGTCTCTGCCACACAGTTATGTGGAGTACCATCTAACGGTGTGGTCAATTTGGTGGCGGGATTCACCGTGTGACAACGTTGTATTGTTATTTCTGGAGCGGACAACACAACTTCATATCCAGTGCGTCTAGCTTGTGTTAAGACAAAACGTTGACTGGTTAGCAGGGCATGTAACTGATGCGACGTGTACAACGTTACTGCATGTCCCATGATTATGGATGATGCTTTTTGAAATGCAAAGGCAGCTGCTGCTAGACCCTGATAGCATGGTGGCAATCCTGTTTCAATGTTGTCAAGCTTTGTACTATAATAGGCCAATGGTTGTTTTCCTTCATGTGTTTCCTGCATTAGTACAGCACAAGCATAACCAGCTTTTTCAGTAACATACAAATGGAAAGGTTTCCCATAATCTGGGTTACCTAACGCGGGAGCAGATTGCATGTCTGTTTTTAGGGCCTCAAAAGCTCCCGTTGCCTGATCTGTCCAGACGAGGAGAGCTGCATTGCTTGTTTGCCCCACTGCTCTAATCATGGCACGCAAAGGTGCAGTTTTTATAGCATAATCACAAATCCACGGCCGACTGTACCCTGCCATCCCAAGGAATGAAAGCATCTGTCCCACTGTTTGGGGTTTGGGAGCCTTGATTATAGCCTCCACTTGGCTTGGGGCTATACATCGCGTGGTCCCACACAACTGTCTTCCCAAGTATTCTACTTGTTGTTTGCAGAACTGCAATTTGTCCTTACTTACTTTATGACCTCCATCTGCCAATGCATGCAATACAATTAATGAATCTTTTTCACACTGTTCTTGAGTCTCTGATGCAATAAGGAGATCATCCATATATTGCACCAATGTACTGGGTATGTCAAGGTGTTGTAAATCTTCAGCCAGGACTTTGTTAAAGATGGCTGGGGACAGGTTCAGTCCCTGAGGTAGCCGTGTATACGTTAGCTGTTGTCCCAGAAATGTGAATGCAAACAAATGTTGTGAGTCTGGGTGCACAGGCACACTGAAATAGGCTGAACACAGATCGATTACTGTGTACCATTTTGCTCCAGCAGGGATGCTTGATAGTATAGTATGCGGATCAGGTACTATAGGTGCATCCATTTCTATTATTGCATTGATAGGACGCAGATCATGTACCAGCCGATACTCTTTGGTATTGTTTTTAGGGATAGGATAGATAGGAGTATTGCATGGGCTTGCAGTTTTTATTAGAACTCCAGCTGCCATTAGTCCCTTAATTACTGGTTTTATGCCTTCAATAACCTGAGGTTTTAATGGATACTGCCTTTGGTGAGGCAGTTTTGCTCCCGGTTTTACTTTTATTTTTACTGGTAAGGCTGTTTTTACTAGTCCTACATCCGTTTTGCTTTTGGACCACACCACTGGTGGTATTTGCTCTAACAATTTCTCTTGTTGGGCCGATAACACCATCTGTCCCTCTGGTCTAGGATTGAGCTCCACTTTTTGAGCTATAGCCTCATCATTTACTTTTAAATTAATTCGTACAAACTGCTGGTCTTTTGACAGATGTACTTGTGGACTTTCCATGTTTTGCCATTCTTCAACTTCTGAGACTGTCTTTACCATTGGACCTAGGTCATGGGATTCGTACTTTTCAGAGACTAAAAGGGTCACATGAGGTGTGGCATTCGGCACTTGATACCATTGTTGTTCAGCTGAAGTTAGCTTGACAGAAGCTGCGGCCCCTTGGGGGCCTAAATAAATTTCTGTGGTGGTTATGTGAAACAGCCGTTGATTCATCAATGCATCCCAGCAGCATGCATAGTCAGTTTGTTCTTGTTTGGCATCGAACATCAGGGTGACATGTAAAGGTAAACTAGGTGTATATACTGCTTCATAGTGTTGTTCGGCCCAGGGCTTCCATTTTTCCCATTCCAGTTGAAGATTTGAATTTTCTGGTTGTAACTTCAGCCAGTATACCATGGGTTGCACAGGTCGGACCTTGTTTTCCATGTCCATAAGCACCATAAGGTTGGCGAGTGCTTCGTCAGGAAAGTGTATTTGCAGTCCTTGATGGGTACACACTATCTGGGTTTGTAGCTTACATAAAATGTCTCTTCCCAGCAAATTCACAGGTGTATTTTGTGAGTATAACAGGGGTGCTTCAATTGTTTTTCCTGCAATCGTTACAGGAAGTGGGCGTGTAAAAGGTATTATTTGAGTTTTCCCAGAGAAGCCGATGGTCTTAATTACAGACCCAGAGAGGGGGAGATGAGCGCCCATTTTCCCTATGCAAGAGTATGTTGCCCCTGTATCCACCATGAAAGGGAAATCTCTGTTTTGTATATTAACGGTGACGGTTGGCTCTTCCTTAGGTATCATCGAAATAGCCAATGCCACCGTTTCCCCCTCTGTCTTCTCTAGGCCTCCCTATTGCCAATAGGCAGAGGGTCCAACCCAAGGTCGGGCCGGACAATTTCTCATTCGATGTCCAGGTTGTCCACAGCTCCAACACTCATTAGAGGGTTGATCCCCTATTGGGGGTGTTGGTCCCATAGGCGGTCCCGCTTGACTGTTCCTGGGAGCTGAGTTTTGGAATCTGTTTCCAAATGAAGGTTGGCGAGATCCTCTTCGCCACCCTCCTCTTTGACCGTGAAAGTTCCGTGACTCTCCTCTCCACCCATGACTGTAGGTGGGTCCATTTCCGGGTGTGCCAGTGCTATGGTAGTGATAGTGATGCTCCACTGGTGCTGAGACTTCTCCTGCAGCAGTGCTCCCTGCTGCCCCTTGGGGGCTCTGTGTGGCTGTTACCACAGGTGCCTGTATGGTGGCAGCAGTGTTTGCCGTAGGGCCTAGGCTTGCCGACTCAGAAGGAACAGGGGTCATCATTGGTGCCTGGGTCTTTGTTTTTTCTTTCTTGACTTTGGTTAGCTCTCCCAACTGCATCTGCACCAATTTTTTCGTCAGGGATTTTGCTGCATCTTCTTCTTTTTGTTTTTCTTTCTTGTAAATTTCAAGATGGTGACAAATATGCTCAGAGTATAAAGCCCAATTCATTTTCGATAGTCCCACAACTCCATCTAGGGCTTTCTGAACCTCATCTGGTAGAGCCTTTTTTACAGTTATTTTAAACAGGATTTCAGTTGCTGGAGAATGGTTCCATGCATTTCCTGTTTCCTCCGCCCATCTTTTCTGGAATCGGTGCAGGAACTTCTTTGGGCACTCTTCAGGTGTCCACTCCTCATCATCCAATTTAGAGGGATCCAAGACCTCAGGGTACTTTCTTCTCAGTCCTTCCCACATGGAGTTTCTATAGCGATTAAAGGGGACTTCATCATGTTGATTAGTGCCCATCATTTGTGTTAGTCCAACCTTTCCTGCTAATTCTTCAGTGTCATGTTTTCCCATGACATGCATTAGCAAGGCTTTTATGTCACCTAAAGACAAGGTTACCCCTACAGTGCCTTCTTCTAAGGCAGTTATCCATCTCCCAGCTCCTTGGGTGATGTCTGGCAGTCTGTTGGCCAGCCCCACCATGTCTGTCCAGCTCCATGGGGTATACACATGATGACCATTTCTAACCACCAATGGGCATATGAGGTCTTCGTCCTCCTCTTCTTCTGTGCGGACTCCATACTGTCTTCCAGATTGAGTGCGACTGACAGGTTCCAGGCAGTCCATCCAGTCGGTTATATTCTGTTCTAAAGCCGCTATGTCTTTGGCTACACATTGTTGTCTTTGCCTGAGTCGGGCCTCTTTTGCAGTCTCAATGATGATCTCACCAGAAATTTTTCGGGTGGGTGGCTCTATAATGTGATTCCCTTGATTGGGCGTCGATTGTTGTAATATTCTTCTTTCCTCGGCGTCCCTATGTCTTTGTATTCTTTCCTTCGCTAGCCGAAGCTGCTCAGCTAGTTCTTCATTATCTCTTCTGGCCAGATCCAGTGTGTCACAGAAGCTCTTGTGCCACTCTTCGGAGCCTCTATAGCCTGTGAAGGTCCAGTCGGCTGACTTATGGTGGGAGGGGACGGTTTTCAGGTCTCTCTCTTTATCCTCGTCTGCCTCCGTGTCACTGTTATTTGTGGCCCCCCCTGCTGGTCGTGGTGTGCGACCACTTACTTTCGGACTTGGAGACCTTGTATGATCCATTTGACAGACTGAGGACCTGTCCCCTTGTGGCTCTCGAGCTTTTAGTGTCAGTGTGAATTTGCCCTCCACATCCATGCCTTGGTCCTCTTCACGAGTTCCTAATACAAATTGTCCAGCTGTCTTTCCCATATCATGACGTTTATATGGGGGTGGCTCTGCTTCCCAGCTCGGTGCACTGGCTTTAGTCTCTTTGGATCTTTCCTCTGTCATTTTTTCTCTTTTCTGCTGTAGCCTCTGTGCTTCCTGCTTGAACAAGGCCAAAACTTCTTTTTCTTCAGTGCGTTTTTTGTTGTTTTTTACGTTCTTCTGCTGATCTTTAATTTCTTTTTTCTGTATTTCTACCGCAACTGCTTCACACATCACCGGATCAAATGATCCCACCAAAGGCCATTGCCTGCCCCCATGTGACCTTTTGTGCCACTTTCTCATACATTGGTTGGCCTTAGTGCGTTTTCCTGGATATTTTCTTAGTACTAAGTCTAGCGGGGTACTTTCCCAACCTTGACCTTGAGAGTTACCCATGTAACCCTGACAAACGCTATGTGAGGTGTTTCTATGGTGTTCTGGTAGTCCCTCAGGGGCTGTCCTGATCCAGACCAATAACTTGCTGGCTGTAACACCTGTTTTGTATTTTAAACCCTTAAAAGGATTAAATTTCCAACTGCTATGCCCGTCTTCTTTCTCTTTAACTAAATATGAAAATTTACCTGCTTCCCACCGAACCTTCCTTGGGACCACAGTCAGAGTCAACCTAGGAAACAGTTCTTCACCTGGATCGGTTGGTAGTGTTACTAAATGATTTAATGGTATGCTAAGTTCTTTATTAGGGTCAGCACAAAGCAGCTCCAGCCACGGGGTTAAACCCTGATGCCACAGACGTCTTATCAGCAGCTCCCAATTAATTAGAGGGAATTGTTCTTTCTTTTGCTTCAGATTGATTACCTTAGTAATCTGCCATAATTTCTGATTGATCTCTTGTTCGTCCTGCCAATGTTCTGCTCCTACCCTGTCAAAATAGGTCCTTTCCAGCCAAAAATGTGTCCTGATTCCCTGGGTTTCGATGTCTCCGTCAGTCAAGTAATGTTCTGGGAGTATTATTTCATCATCACTTAAGTCTCCCATCAATGACTGTCCCAAGCATTGATCAGTCTGTCAGCTTTTTCACTATAATCTAAGCTTTAACTCTTTTGATTTATAACCAACTTTATTTATTTAATCCTCTTACAACCCTAACACCTCCTAATGTCTTTGCTCCCGACTTTCTATTTTCCTTCTAATTTTTTTTTTTTAACTTTCTGCTTCTCGTCTTTTTCTGCTATGTTTATTAGTTTTCTCTCTTTGAAATAATATCTACCTTCTCTGTATTTACATAGCACTCTTCTCCTGTCTTTTTCTTCACTGTCTCTGTTTCACACTTTCCTCTCTGCCTGTCATGCACCTCCCAAGTCCTCCTGTTGGGTCTAAATACCTCCCCCTCGTACTCTTTCACATTAATCTTGTATGTCAGCCAGCTTGCAAGCCTTCACAGCTTTTTGCTTGCACCTCCCCGCTTACTCTCCACTCTCCCACACACAATTTTCAACAGCTTTATACACAAAAATTATTAAAAACAACTTTCTATATATCTCTATCTAGACTTCTGCCACTTTTCACTCCGCGGCTTTAAACAACCTTTTTATTCACTTAACACCAATGTGTTCTGTTTAAGCATGTATCTCTTCTTCACGTTAGACAGCTTCTCCGGCGCTGTCAGCAACTTCATATATTACTTTTTTCAAGCCCTCTTTGAGCGTACAATATTTCATTTACTTCTACGCCTTACCGCGCCTCGCGTGCGTATCCTGTGCTTAATATATTATTTTTCACCAGCTCCTTTCTGAGCATACAATATTTCATTTACTTCTACGCCTTACCGCGCCTCGCGTGCGTATCCTGTGCTTACTATATTATTTTCACAAGCTCCTTTCTGAGCATACAATATTTCATTTATTTCTACGCCTTACCGCGCCTCGCGTGCGTATCCTGTGCCTTTCTGCACTTTCTTCTACCTTTTTTTTTTCACTTACTGAGCTCCTCGTGAGCTTAATGTGCCTTTGCACTGAAAATACTCTTTTTCTTGTCTTATAAAAAACTCATATTACTGTGTACTTAATTACTTATTCTTCTCCCACGCCCCACAAGCGTGTATCTGGTGCCTTACTGCACTATTTTCTGCTTCATTAATTCTCATGTATTCTGCACTAACTCTTCATTTATTTTTTTTTATTTTTTTTATAGTTTTTCTCTTTTCTTAAAAAATGACGTCCTTTATTGAGCTCTTTTACTTACTGTCAGCGGTGCCACTTTGCACTTTCCTCTTTAAATCTCTTTATCATGTACGGTATTTCTACTGCGCCCCCTCAGGCGCTTATCTTGTGCTTTCTCTGCACGTATTCTCTTGTTAAACTCTTTTTTCTCACTTATTTCACTTCAGTCTCTGTTAAACTCTTTAAATAACCTTGTATTATCTTGTATCTATTTGTCAGTATACTCCCCTAAATTAACCCCTACAGCGCATGCTATCAGCCGGCACGTTAGTAACGAATTTCAACACCAATTATTCCCCAAGCATCCAGGTTAGTTCTCCACGCACTCTTTCCGCACCAGAGTTCATGAACATTCCTGACCTTTCACTCACACAGACATTCTTTTTCCCGGGAACACACACACCTTCTGAGCATTTTATCTACAAGGCCTGATAATTTTCAATCTTATCTTTTTTAGTCTCTTATCAATTTTCTTAGTCCAGGTTCTTTTGGGTAAGAGGCAATTAAAAATATCACCTGTCAACTTGGGCGGAAATCCCGACTCACTCCTCCAGATCGTGCAGAAATTATAAAAGGTTTCTGCTTACCTTTTAGTCGTGATCACTGTTATTTACGGTCTGGAGGGATGAGCTGGACTGCCCCAGGCTGCCGGAATGCCCCTGGACCCTCCTGAAGCTGGCTCGCCAAGTTCTGTCGCGGCTCGTCTTTAGTCTTCTCAGGATGTCGTCTTTTAGATAACACAAACTAATTGCAAGTGATATGCTAGAAAATGACACAACACTTTAGAATAATTCAGCCTTAAGCAAGATAAAATGCACAGTTTTTAAGTTTATTTAAGCCTTCGACACAAAGCTTAGACAAACTGAGTCCTCTAGAGAGACTAAATATGACAACCGCGCTCGTCTATTTATTGGAGACCCGCGGGCATCGCTCCTCCTTCGACTTTTTTATTTATTTCATTCCCAAGACATGGTTTTCTATTGGAAGCGTCCTCTAGTGAACCCTAAGCAGGTGTTAGGCCATTATTTCAATGTGACAAACGCTCCCATTAAAACATGAAGGATTTACAACTGATTTTTTTAAAAGACCTTCAGCCACAGGTGCAGCTGGCCTGAGGCCCCCTCCGCACGTGGCCTCAGCCACACGTGCAGCTGGCCTGAGGCCCCTGCACGCGGCCTGCGGGAAAGCACCTAAAAGGCCTTGGAAAGCCCCTGACAGACTAAATGACTAATAGAGCCCTTTTTTTGGGTTGAACACCTGCTAGTTCAACCAGAGGACATACAGTTCGGATCAGGACACTTGATAGTTCATCACAGTTCAAATATGGACCTAAAAATTCTTCTACACCTCCTTGAACACCTTCAGGGTCCGGTTTCATAAAGCAACCTAATCTTTCAGCCTACTAAACTTCATTAGTGGACTACAGTTAGTCATCCAACATTATCCGTCTAATCACTGTTTCACACCAATGGCTAAACTCGTAGATTAGCTGTCTTACCATAGTCAACTGTTTTCACGGGCATAACGGCCACACGTGTTCCATTTCCGAGAGACTGCTCCATGCACGACAGTTTTGTTCACTTCCAGGTTGGTCATTGTCATGAACTATCCAGCCTTTCATTAAGTGGCTTTATTAACATTTATGGACCATACGAACTGCAAAACGATGTGCTTAGCACTTAGCCGAGCAGTTTCATTCTTCTGTTTCTTCTTCTACACTTACATCAAGCCTTTTTGTGCACACAGCGTTGCTCATCATAACAGCAGCACCCGGTGACTCGCATGAGAACGGTCACAAACACATCACCACAGTTGTCTGCTGCAACCAGGAACAGGAGCAACACGGGGAGGTCTTGAGTGTTTTGGTACGATTGCTGCCGTTTTTTGAGGTAAGACACTGAAGTTTTATTGAGTAAAATAAGATCAGCCTCCTCTGTATCAGGCTAAAAGCTTTAGTCGGGTAACGTGAAACTTCAGCCGACTAAGTCCTTTGCGCAACAACTAACGTAAAAAAAACTAGTCAACTAAGTGAGTTTATTCAACTGAGCAAGATTAGACTGTTTTATGAAACCGGGCCGTGGTCTGTTTTACGAGATCAAGAACGGGATTCTTTTGCTCAGTGCCTGTTTCTAAATCCAGACCTGCCTGAGACTTTACATCGTGTGCAATGTTATTATGACCAAGTTGATTGTACTTTATTTATCACCAATGTTCCAGGTGATCCTTGTAAAAGAGGTTTCGATCTCAGTGGAATTCTACCTGGTTAAATAAAGGTTATTATTATTATTCTAAAGTTTAACAGCTGGATCATGTCTGGCTGAGAGTACAGCTCCTTCCTATTGTTCAGTGGCCTCTTTAGCGCTGCCTTTACTGTTGAACATGAGCAGGATGCCAGATCTGCACTTTATAAGTCAGCCTGATTCCTCAGACCAGCTGTCATGCCTCTGTCCCCGGGCGAGTTAACCTGGTCTGCTCTTCAGTAACCAGCCTGTTCCGTGTAGGGGGGGGGGGGGGGGGGGGGGGGGGGGGGTTAAGCTGTTTCATCCTGTCTTGTGCACTTTTTTTGGATCATGGGTGATCAGTCATAGTAGAACAGCACTCTGTGGGGTAAACTGTAAAGCAGGAGTACTGCACACCACATACTGCAGGCTACTTCAGGGTCCACATCATTGTTGTCTTCCCCAGTGAGTAAACCACAAGGGGGTCTCTGATTATACTAAGGATTAATTATGTGTAATCAGGTGAAATGTGCCCCACGAGTCTATGTGCAGAGGCTGAGCCTGGTCACCTTTTTGTAACTAAAACTAAAATCTTTGATTTCATAAATTTTCTACGTGTTCCAGTGATTATGTTGAAGCACACCGGTGGACATTTCAGCTGCTTGCACAAGGGACAGGATACACAGCTGAAGTCTCTCTCTCTCTCTCTCTCTCACACACACACACACACACACACACACACACACACACACACACACACACACACACACCAGACTGCGTGTCATGGACAAAGCATGTTATGTGGACAAGGACCAACTTGCGGACGGACATCTTTAAACAAAGCTATATGTTGGCCAGTGAGTCTGGATAAAGATTCATCTGTCAAATCGCAGGCCGTTGTTGGAGATAAATATGTTTATGGGTGGGCCTTTAATGACAGCATTGAAGGAGTCAGAAGGTCACAGAGGGGTTTTTTCCTCCTTTAAGGTCATCTCCCATCGCCCGTCTTTGATTGATGTCTATACGAGGTCTGTTAGAAAACTAGCAGACCTTTTTATTTTTTGCAAAAACCATATGGATTTGAATCATGTACGCTTGCATCAGCCACGCTTGAACCTTTGTGCGCATGTGTGAGTTTTTTCACTCCTGTCGGTTGCGTCATTCGCCTGTGAGCACGCTTTGAGTGAGCACTGGTTCACCCATCTCATCGGATTTTTATTGTGAGGAAAATGTCTGAACGATTTGGAGCTTTGCTGCATCACATTTTTCCAGAAACTGTGAGAGACAGTTAGGTGGAAACCATCGGAAGATTCAGACGGCTTTCAGGGACGATTCTATGGGGATCACACAGACTAAGGAGTGTTATAACCGGTTTAAAGACGGCGCACAATGGTGGAGGGCGCGCCGCGCTCCGAGCGGCGATTGACAGGCTGAAACGACCAGATCATTTCCAAAGTGAACGCTGTGTTGATCTGGGACATCGTCTGACTACCAGAGAAATGGCAGAAGATGTGGACATAGTACTTTTTCGGCACATTCCACTGTTACAGGAGTTTTTGTCATGAAAAGACATGCGGAGGAATTTGAGCGTCGAGACGGCGCCGCTCATGGCACGGGACAAAAAGCAACGCCGTGATGAAGCCTCACAGGACATGTTGTGGCATGTCCAGCTCGTCCACAATTTCTCGGATAGTCACACGACTGAAAAGACACCGAAAGCCGTCTGAATCTTCCAAATGGTGCAAGAGCTGGACATATTAGAACATATCCTGTGAGACCAACACGGAGGTGCTTTCGTCCCGCGCCATGAGCGGCTTCGTGGCGAATTCCTCCGCTGCTCTTTCCATGACAAAAACTCCTGTAACAGTGGAATGTGGCGAAAAAGTGCTATGTCCACATCTTCTGCCATTTCTGTAATAGTCAGACGACGTCCCGGATCAACACAGCATTCAGTTTGGAAATGATCTAGTTGTTTCATCCTGTCGATCGCCGCTCGGAGCACGGCGTGCCCTCAGCCATTGTGCGCCGTCTTTAAACCGGTTGTAACACTCTTTAATCTGTGTGATCCCCATAGAATCGGATAGAATTCAGATAAAAGTGAAGTTATTGTACTTGGCCCCACAAATCTTAGAAACATGGTGTCTAACCAGATCCTTACTCTGGATGGCATTACCCTGACCTCTAGTAATACTGTGAGAAATCTTGGAGTCATTTTTGATCAGGATATGTCATTCAATGCGCATATTAAACAAATATGTAGGACTGCTTTTTTGCATTTGTGCAATATCTCTAAAATCACAAAGGTCTTGTCTCAGAGTGATGCTGAAAAACTAATTCATGCATTTATTTCCTCTAGGCTGGACTATTGTAATTCATTATTATCAGGTTGTCCTAAAAGTTCCCTGAAAAGCCTTCAGTTAATTCAAAATGCTGCAGCTAGAGTACTGACAGGGACTAGAAGGAGAGAGCATATCTCACCCATATTGGCCTCTCTTCATTGGCTTCCTGTTAATTCTAGAATAGAATTTAAAATTCTTCTTCTTGCTTATAAGGTTTTGATTAATCAGGTCCCATCTTATCTTAGGGACCTCATAGTACCATATCACCCCAATAGAGCGCTTCGCTCTCAGACTGCAGGCTTACTTGTAGTTCCTAGGGTTTGTAAGAGTAGAATGGGAGGCAGAGCCTTCAGCTTTCAGGCTCCTCTCCTGTGGAACCAGCTCCCAATTCAGATCAGGGAGACAGACACCCTCTCTACTTTTAAGATTAGGCTTAAAACCAGTCCCAGCAGAAGACTGCCCCTCCCTGAGCCTGGTTCTACTGGAGGTTTCTTCCTGTTAAAAGGGAGTTTTTCCTTCCCACTGTCGCCAAGTGCTTGCTCACAGGGGGTCGTTTTGACCGTTGGGGTTTTTCCGTAATTATTGTATGGCCTTGCCTTACAATATAAAGCGCCTTGGGGGAACTGTTTGTTGTGATTTGACGCTATATAAATAAAATTGATTTGATTTGATTTGTCCCTGAAAGCCGTCTGAATCTTCTGAATGGTTTCCACCTAACTGTCTCTCACAGTTTCTGGAAAAATTTGATGCAGCAAAGCTCCAAATCGTTCAGACATTTTCCTCACAATAAAAATCCGATGAGAGGGGTGGACCAGTGCTCACTCAAAGCCTGCTCACAGGCGAATGACGCAGCCGACAGATGTGAAAAAACTCACGCATGCGCACGAAGGTTCAAGCTTGGCTGATGCAAGCGCACATGGTTCAAATCCATATAGTTTTTGTAAAAAATAAAAAGGTGGGATAGTTTTCTAACAGACCTCGTATATTCGGTGCAGAATTGATCAGATATCAATTTTGGCCTGACAGCAGATGTCAGCAGTCGTAGAACACTCTTTGCCATCAGGGAATTTTTTAATATGTTTTAAAAATTTGTAACATCAACATACATCGTGATCCATAACAGTAAATAGTTGGATGTAATTTGTGTGGAGCAATACTGTGCAAAACTAGTTGGCATGGACATCCGGGTACAATATGCAGTACTTTGGACTGACCATTCTCTGAGCAGAAGCCTCTTATTGATTCATCTCTGCAACATAAATCCAAAAAAAGCATGTCGAGCAGTTTTGATATGCAAACGGATACATTTTAGCTTGGTGGAAAAGTGTAGGAATGATTGCAGTTGTGGGTATGTGCCAGTATATGTACCCAAACAGCTGAGTAATAGGACTCATATATACTCTGGTGTATTCATCAAGAACCCAAAATATTTGGCAATCATTGATTATACACATTTGTAAGTTGTCATTTATTGGTAATTACTATCAGAAGGACTCAGTGTCAACTCAACCACAGCCTAAGGATAATGTTCATAGGAATCTATTGCCAGAAAACACGTTAGTATGTTAGTTCATTGTTTAAGATGGTGTTACAGTGATGTTGTCATCGTGGCTGATTGATTTCTTAATTTACTGGGACTCTTTACTTCTCGGAAGTCTTCTTCTATCTTCTTCATCACTGAACTCTACATGGTTGCTGAGTTGCAACATTTCCGTCTCTCTGTGTCTGACAATTCCTTGTAGGGGTGCCGCAAAAAAATCGATTCACGTCCGAATCGTGATTCTTATTTATTAAGATTCTGAATCAATCCAAAATGTCCACGAATCGATTTTTAAAAAGCATTTTTTAAACATTTTCTGCTTACTCACTGCGTGTACTGTTTGTCAGGCAACAGCCTCTGTACTGCAGCATCCCCGCAAGGGGAGGGTCCGGCGTGCTTCAAACATTCGTGAGCTGCAGCTTAGCATGGTGGACGAAGAGCTAATTCAGCCAGCACCGTCGTTGCTGAAGGCAAATGTTTGAGTGCATTTTGGATTTTATTATTTGCTGCGTAAGAAGGAGCTTGACATGACTTGTGCAGTGTGCAAAATCTGCAAAATGAACGTCAAATACTTTGGAAACACTTCAAATCTGCAAGCCCACATGCTACGCCATCACCCGGAGCTAAAAGAAGCGGAGCAGCGGTATCTGCCGACTACTGACCAGCGCTTCGCTACACTGCCAGCCAACTCTAAACGAGCAAAGCAGATAAGTAAATTTACATCTTTAGAATCACCTGATCAACTTTGTAAAGCTGCATTTTCTTAAACATAAACATTTTTTAAGTAATATAACTATTTCTCAGAGCTCTTTCAATCGAAAATCAATTCTGAATCGAATCGTCACCCCAAGAATCGGAATTGAATTGAATCGTGAGCTGTTGTAAGATTCACATCCCTAATTCCTTGTTGTGTTTTTTTTTACGTCTGCCAAGGACGTAATACGTAAAATGACCTGCGTTTATTTGTCTCTCTGTTTGAATTACGTCAAAGCTACTGCACGGATTTTGACAAAATTTTCAACACAGATACATATTAGGCCATGGAAGACTTTTGGAGGTGATCTGGATCCAGATCCTGAAGTTTCACTTTATATAGGCTTTGAAGGATTACATCAAAACTACTGAATGGATTCTCACCAAATTTCACCACGGATACATATATGGCTATGGAAGACTCCATTAAATTTTGGAGGTAATCTGGATCCGGATCAAGTTTCACTTTATATAGTCTTTGAAGTATTACGTCAAACCTACCTCCCAGATTCTCACCAAAGTTTCACCATGGATATATATTAGGCCATGGAAGACTCCGTTAAATTTTGAAGGTGATCCGGATCGTCAGACATCAGAAATCTCTAATTGCTCTTCTTTTTTTGTTGTTGTTATTGTTAGTATGGTCACCCCACTGAGTTTGGTCTGCTGGAAGTCTGTTAAAATAATCAAAAATGCCCGAGGGAGTATTTCCTAACCACTGTTGGTAATGTGCTTGCTCGGGGGGTGCTTAAGCCCCATTCAGACTAGGGTTGGCAATCCATCTTGAGCGGGATAGTTATTTTCTGAATGTGAACGGCTGAACATCGGAATGGCGGATTCTTTCCTATCTGGTTCAACCCGCCTTTCAGGAGTGGGATTCACAGAAGTCTGAATGCAAATGTGGTTACAATACGGCTAGCTCCGGGATCATGACGTCAAACTTACTCACTGCATTCTTGCACCCACTGTGTCCTCTCCACTGTGGCGGTGTTCAGTGTGGCTGCAACAGCGAGGACAGCAAAGAACCTTCTCTCTCTGCCAGCGTCTTCTCACCAAGAAAATCCTCCGGATGTGTTCCCTTCCATGTGTCACACTCACCCACACCATCATGTCCAGACACACACACACACACACACACACACACACACACACACACACACACACACACACACACACACACACACACACACACACACACACACACACACACAGATTTCCAGACATCTCTTTCAGATTGAGCCAGATTGAATTTGGACGTGTGTGTAGGATGAGCTGGATTTGAAAAATACGTTTTTGAACACTATTCAGCTATAAATAAATTGAACTGAGTAAAGTGAGGGTGGCATGGTGGATTAGCGGTTAGCACCTAGTCCTCTCTGTCTACTTTGCAAGTTCTCCCCATGTTCATGTGGGTTCTGGAAACTTTGATTCTAGCAGGTGTGACAATGTTTTTCTATATGTAGTCCTAAAACGGAACTGGCGGTCTGTCCAGGGTGCACCCCGCCACCCGCCCAATGATGCTGGGATATGCTCTAGCTCCCACGTGACCGTTAATTGGAATAAGCAGGGACAGAAAATGAATAAATGAATTGAATTTACTGTAGAAGTATCAGGTTGCGTGGACAAAGACATCTGGACACAAATGCAGGACTCAAACTCACAGCTCTGTAGTTTAAAATGTACTGAAAAACTCAGCGGGTCCGGTACACAGCAAGGCAGTCCAAAATCAGCAAACAAATCCAAAACAACAGGCGAAAGGTGTGGTTGGTACAAACAGGCAGGCGGACAAAACACAACGTGGAGACAGGACTTGAGAACACAGGAAATGGAGGCACAGCCTCCGGAAGCAAAGGAAGCTAAGGCTCAGAGCACAACGATCTGGTGGAGAACCAGTGCACCCAGTGAACCTTATATAACCCAGGTAGTGAGCAGCAAATCAGGAGCAGGTGTGCATGGAAAGCACCAGAACAAGGGCGTGGCCAGAGAGATAGAGAACGACAAAGCCCAATCAGGAAAAAACCCAGCAAGAAAAGTAGCACACAGAAAAAGCAAATCAAACTAAACAAAACTGAAAAGAACAAACATGATACACAAAGTCCAAATCATGACAAGAAGCTTTCGAACATTCGGGCAGTTGGTTGATGGATGGGTGCGGCGACCACACAATGCAGTTTGCAGTGTGTCCAGGTTTGAATCCTGGCTTCAGCAGCTCCAGAAGCGCGTTTCTTCCCATCTTTGTTTCCCTCTGCCACTCTCACTGTAATAAAGGCTGACATTTCTAGTTATTTTCTGACTAAGTAGCTCTGGCTGACGTGCACATACACACAACTGAGTGTTCAATACACAGTGAGTGATTTAAGTAGCATCACACATACACACACGTGCACACGCACAGAGATCAAACAGACCAATGGACCCCAGGGGTGGGATCGTTACCGCGCGCGGTCGCTGCCTCCCTCTGCCATACTTCAAACTGAAAGGCTGTCCTATTGATCTGTGCTCTAATCTATACCTGTGTCAGGTGATTGATGAGGAAGCAAGGCCTCGTCAGTCACACTCACCCTCAGGTCAGACATCCAGACCAACAAAACGGCCAGGCAGGAAGCAGCAACGTGCAGGATGAAAGGAGCTCTCGGCTGTGAACGGAGTTTCACGTTCAGCGTTCGCGTCTGTGCTTACATTCTGTGACAGCACACTGTTAAATGCAGAGTGTTGCATCACATGCAGCAGACCTGAGTGTGTCACAGACGGGCACAGTGAGCGACAGAGATCAAGCACGTGTTCAAACACAAAAATCCCACATTGAAGGTTGCTGTAAATACGACAGTAATGTCATCATTTTAATGCGCCGTGTTTGGAACAGAAGCATCGACGGAGACATGAAATCCTGGAAAATGATTCAGTGAGACACTTGATGAGTGAAGCTGTGATGTGTGAGTGTGACTCGTGGTCTGTTAACCCTCGGTTGTGCTTACAGCGACAGCAGCTGTGGAACACCAAGGGAGCCACACGAATGCAGATTCAGACAGACGGGAACTGACTGTACGTCCTGTGTGTGGCAGAGCAGGTCAGTAATGATGACGTGTGCAGTCACACAACCAGACGTGTGCGGCTGAAGCTGCGCAGCAAAACAGACTGAACTATGCTCACGGACATACTGGCACAGATTCACTGTGCTGAAATGTAGCTCCTGCAGAATGATTTGATATCTATATGGGGGTGATATGAGTCACACGAAAAAGAAAAAATAATCTGAGTGTTACATGCACAGTCACTCAGACTGTCCCCTGCTGGAAAAACACAGAACCGCTTAAAATGCTACAGCAGAATGAGAGGCTGTGAACAACACAACACGACAATCGCACACCAGGGTTGTTTTTCCTCAATTCTAATATCAAAATTTGCTGCCATGAAGCTCGTTTTTCCGTGATCATGCGGAGCACCTGAATGTCACGTCAAATACGATGCTTTGATTGACAGCACATTTAAGAGGAGCAGCTGGGTGAATCCTGTGTGAGCAGGAAGTACCTGAGCAGGTCAAACAGTGCTGCTGTCAGGCGTGTGTCAGCGGGGGTTGATTCACCAGGCGATGCTGGAAATACTAAGTTGTTCCAGCCTTGTTACCTCGGCAACAAGCCATGCATGGCAGAAGAAAGATGTGGTGAGAGAAGAAAGGATGAGGAATCCCATCGTGGGGCTCTGACACTCTTAAAGTGATAGATTGCCATCAAAATGTTCTGCTGAGTGGCAGCAGCTGTAAATGCACGCACACACACACACATACGAGGGCTGTCAATAAAGTATAGGTCCTTTTTATTTTTTTCAAAAACTATATGGATTTCATTCATATGTTTTTACGTCAGACATGCTTGAACCTTCGTGCGCATGCGTGAGTTTTTCCACGCCTGTCGGTGACGTCATTCACCTGTGAGCACTCCTTGTGGGAGGAGTCGTCCAGCCCATCGTCGGAATTCCTTTGTCTGAGAAGTTGCTGAGAGACTGGCGTGTTATTTGATCAAAATTTTTTCTAAACCTGTGAGCCGCCTGGATTTGTAAAATCAGTGGAGTGAGTATATGAGAAATTGTTTAACAGGCAGGACATGTTCCAACTTGTCCTTAAGGCTTTCAACAGAGGTGTTTTTCCTGTGGAGGAGCGTTGCGGCGGCTGCGTCCCGACGCGCAGACCCGTCCGCACGTCTTTCATTAAAAAAATCTCCTTTAACAGTGGAATATCCGGATAAAATGCTGAAACCGACTTCTTCTGAAACTTCTCTGTTCTCTCACGACGTCCTGGATCAATAGAGCCTGAAATGTGGAGGTTTTCAGCTTGAACAGGCTGACGACGGCGCCTGAGAGCGCTGCGCGACGTCTCGCACCGTGAAAAGTCCTTAAAGCGACAGTCTCACCTCAAAATCTCTCATCAGCCGTTAAAATTCTCACTGAAAACCAGCTTAATTTTTCGAACCATGTCCACTTCAATGTGTCTCACAGGTTTAGAAAAAGTTTGATCAAACAACGCGCCAGTCTCTCAGCAACTTCTCAGACAAAGGAATTCCGACGAGGGGCTGGACGACTCCTCCCACAAGGAGTGCTCACAGGCGAATGACGTCACCGACAGGCGTGGAAAAACTCACGCATGCGCACGAGGGTTCAAGCATGTCTGATGTAAAAACATATGAATGAAATCCATATAGTTTTTGAAAAAAATAAAAAGGACCTATACTTTATTGACAGCCCTCGTATTGATCAGTGTATGTACACAGAGCAGTGTGATTGGTAGTGAACACAGTGGAGGCCCTCTATTGGTTGTTCTGAAAAGTATATGGTGGTACTGATGGTGTTAAACAAGGAGGGGTGCTGAGCCCTGTGTTGTTTGCTGTCTGTTAACTGTCTTATTGAGAGGCTTGAGGCAGAAGGCTGTGGTTGTAGTGTAGCAGCTGTGAGCTGTGGTACCGTGGCGTACGCTGATGATGTGATTTTACTGGCACCATCTCAGTTTGCTCTGCACAAGATGGTTTCTGTTTGTGAAAAATTTGCAAATGAACATGATGTTGTATTCAATAGTAGTAAAAGCCAGATGATAGTTTTTGGGGACGATGTTAAGCCCTCTATCTATGTAAATGGGCAGGAAGTCAGAGTAGTCACTGAGATTAACCGTCTTGGTCATAAAATTTGTAAAGACAGAAATAACAATTTAGTTAAACATGTCAGCGATTTCAATATCAAGTTTAATTCCTTTTTAGGAGATTTTTAAAATGTTTCTTCAAAAGTCAAAAATTCTTTATTCAAACAATATTGTTGCAGTTTTGACAGTTTTCAAAATTTTGCCATCTATGCAAAGGAATGTAATGGATTATATGTTGCTATTAGAAAAGCTCAGCGTAGGTTATGGGGTCTCCCCAATATGTGTCATAGCAGGTACTTGTCTATAATTACAGGTTTGTTACCACCTGATGTTATGTTACATTACATCAGAGATTTCTTAAGTTCTTTGTAACAGGTCTCAGACATGAGCAAGATACAATAATTCATATATTTAGAAACAGTATCAATATCAGCTCAAGAACGGGCAATAATCTTAGATTTGTTATTCAAAAGTATAAAATATCTTGTTGTGATGTTAAAACAAATACTTTAGGCAATTTATTGTCAGTTTTTTATAGATACAATACACCAAGTGAGGAAGATGTACGAGTCTGTGGTCAAATTGTAGTACTTGTTGAGATGAGAGATAATTTTGTAAATGACTGATTTCTTAACATACAAGAATTGCAATGGATTATTAATTATGTATTTTGCTCCTGAGGAGATTTTTATTTTATTTGTACCTATTTGTGTTTACTGTTTTCTGTTCTATTTTTATGTTGTATTTACGTGAAATATTTCACAAATAAAGATGATAATAATAATATAAGGCAGAGTTGTCACCAGGCTGCTCTCTTCATCCTCATTGAAGACAACTTTGGATGCTGTAGCTCCTCTGAAAAAGAGAGCTTTAAATCAGAAGTGTCTGACTCCGTGGTATAACTCACAAACTCGTAGCTTAAAGCAGATAACCCGTAAGTTGGAGAGGAAATGGCGTCTCACTAATTTAGAAGATCTTCACTTAGCCTGGAAAAAGAGTCTGTTGCTCTATAAAAAAGCCCTTCGTAAAGCTAGGACATCTTTCTACTCATCACTAATTGAAGAAAATAAGAACAACCCCAGGTTTCTTTTCAGCACTGTAGCCAGGCTGACAAAGAGTCAGAGCTCTATTGAGCTGAGTATTCCATTAACTTTAACTAGTAATGACTTCATGACTTTCTTTGCTAACAAAATTTTAACTATTAGAGAAAAAATTACTCATAACCATCCCAAAGACGTATCGTTATCTTTGGCTGCTTTCAGTGATGCCGGTATTTGGTTAGACTCTTTCTCTCCGATTGTTCTGTCTGAGTTATTCTCATTAGTTACTTCATCCAAACCATCAACATGTTTATTAGACCCCATTCCTACCAGGCTGCTCAAGGAAGCCCTACCATTATTTAATGCTTCGATCTTAAATATGATCAATCTATCTTTGTTAGTTGGCTATGTACCACAGGCTTTTAAGGTGGCAGTAATTAAACCATTACTTAAAAAGCCATCACTTGACCCAGCTATCTTAGCTAATTATAGGCCAATCTCCAACCTTCCTTTTCTCTCAAAAATTCTTGAAAGGGTAGTTGTAAAACAGCTAACTGATCATCTGCAGAGGAATGGTCTATTTGAAGAGTTTCAGTCAGGTTTTAGAATTCATCATAGTACAGAAACAGCATTAGTGAAGGTTACAAATGATCTTCTTATGGCCTCGGACAGTGGACTCATCTCTGTGCTTGTTCTGTTAGATCTCAGTGCTGCTTTTGATACTGTTGACCATAAAATTTTATTACAGAGATTAGAGCATGCCATAGGTATTAAAGGCACTGCGCTGCGGTGGTTTGAATCATATTTGTCTAATAGATTACAATTTGTTCATGTAAATGGGGAATCTTCTTCACAGACTAAAGTTAATTATGGAGTTCCACAAGGTTCTGTTCTAGGACCAATTTTATTCACTTTATACATGCTTCCCTTAGGCAGTATTATTAGACGGTATTGCTTAAATTTTCATTGTTACGCAGATGATACCCAGCTTTATCTATCCATGAAGCCAGAGGACACACACCAATTAGCTAAACTGCAGGATTGTCTTACAGACATAAAGACATGGATGACCTCTAATTTCCTGCTTTTAAACTCAGATAAAACTGAAGTTATTGTACTTGGCCCCACAAATCTTAGAAACATGGTGTCTAACCAGATCCTTACTCTGGATGGCATTACCCTGACCTCTAGTAATACTGTGAGAAATCTTGGAGTCATTTTGATCAGGATATGTCATTCAAAGTGCATATTAAACAAATATGTAGGACTGCTTTTTTGCATTTACGCAATATCTCTAAAATCAGAAAGGTCTTGTCTCAGAGTGATGCTGAAAAACTAATTCATGCATTTATTTCCTCTAGGCTGGACTATTGTAATTCATTATTATCAGGTTGTCCTAAAAGTTCCCTAAAAAGCCTTCAGTTAATTCAAAATGCTGCAGCTAGAGTACTGACGGGGACTAGAAGGAGAGAGCATATCTCACCCATATTGGCCTCTCTTCATTGGCTTCCTGTTAATTCTAGAATAGAATTTAAAATTCTTCTTCTTACTTATAAGGTTTTGAATAATCAGGTCCCATCTTATCTTAGGGACCTCGTAGTACCATATTACCCCAATAGAGCGCTTCGCTCTCAGACTGCAGGCTTACTTGTAGTTCCTAGGGTTTGTAAGAGTAGAATGGGAGGCAGAGCCTTCAGCTTTCAGGCTCCTCTCCTGTGGAACCAGCTCCCAATTCAGATCAGGGAGACAGACACCCTCTCTACTTTTAAGATTAGGCTTAAAACTTTCCTTTTGCTAAAGCTTATAGTTAGGGCTGGATCAGGTGACCCTGAACCATCCCTTAGTTATGCTGCTATAGACGTAGACTGCTGGGGGGTTCCCATGATGCACTGTTTCTTTTTCTTTTTGCTCTGTATGCACCACTCTGCATTTAATCATTAGTGATCGATCTCTGCTCCCCTCCACAGCATGTCTTTTTCCTGGTTCTCTCCCTCAGCCCCAACCAGTCCCAGCAGAAGACTGCCCCTCCCTGAGCCTGGTTCTGCTGGAGGTTTCTTCCTGTTAAAAGGGAGTTTTTCCTTCCCACTGTAGCCAAGTGCTTGCTCACAGGGGGTCGTTTTGACCGTTGGGGTTTTACATAATTATTGTATGGCCTTGCCTTACAATATAAAGCGCCTTGGGGCAACTGTTTGTTGTGATTTGGCGCTATATAAAAAAAAATTGATTGATTGATTGATTGGTACACCGCTCCACCCTCAATAAGATGCCCCCTGTAAGAACAGTGTGACAAAAGCATCGCTTCCAGTAGTCTACTTAGTTTAGAACTCTGTTTAGTGTTCAGTACACTACACAATACACTATTCAATACAAAAGGATTGGAAGTTTAAGTTGGAAGGCACAGATTTAGCATTTTAGCAGTGTCGCACATCGCTCTAAAGCATTGCGTTTTGGACACGTTGTGCTGCAAGGTGTCAAAAATTGAGCTAGCACAACGCTCTGTCGGGAACGTGCATTGCCACTTGTTGTCAGGCTGCCGCAGTCAATGTTCAACCCAATCCAACTTTCACCGCTGCGCACTGTGATGTAGCTTCGCGTGTCCAATAGAAACAAGGCATCAGGCCAAAACACGGAAGACAGCAGAGTGCAGAATTGTGTGCCAGAGGAACATCAGAGACACCAATTTATACACAGACATTTTCTGAAGAAAATCCTTACTTGATTTTGTTTTTGTTTTTTTTTTTACCTCAAAATTAATTTCTGATTACTGTACATTTTGAAGTTAAAAACAAACAAACAAAAAATGTTTCTTACATTAGAAAACTAAAACTAAAAATAGTTTGAAGTAAAAAAAGAGACCTTTGAAATCTTTGTTCATCTGGAAATTAAAACCAAAACTTATCTGCTGTTGTTTCATATGAGATAATTTCTTAATGAACATGATAATGATTTAAACAGTTCTTTTAGTCAGACAGGGAAGACTGTTTTACCTGCTTTACGGGTGATTCTTTAACTATGGGCACTATTGGCCTTGTGAACTTGAAGAGGAAAAACTTGTGAAAATATAAATTGTCACATTGTAATAGGTAAGCATAACTAGTCTAGTTTGATGATTCATAAGAGAACACACTGATATTTTAAGACAAATCTGTTTTTTAACAGATTTCCCAACTTACACAGATGTAATTTCCATCACATGTAAATATTTGTCATTTATTTTAAAATACTATGATACACATAATGTTTTTTCGCTGGAAGACCATTTTCATATATAGTTTTACCTGTTTATTCCTATATTGTAAAACACATACATTTATGGTGGTTGGCTCTCACTGCGGTATTGTATCACTTCCTGTTCCGGAGCACAGCGGTGTTTTTCTGTATCTGTTAGCTGTTTAATCTGCGCAGTTAGATTGATCTAGTTATCTAGATTACGATTTGTTTCCCAGTGTAATCTTTACGTGCCTTAACTAAAGCACTCCTTCGGCTGAATCACCTCTAAATTATTTACACATTATTCACTTTGCGTGTTTTTAGGAATCCGCTAGCTTAGCGTAGCTACTAGCTCTTAGCCGATTTAGCATGGCGGCTTCTCCTGTCTCTCCCGCACTTTTCTGCTCTGGGTGTGAAATGTTTAGTTATTCCTCAGCCTCCTTTAGCAGTAACGGTACTTGTAATAAGTGTAGCTTATTCGTAGCTTTGGAGGCCAGGCTGGGCGAATTGGAGATTCGGCTCCGCACCGTTAGTTACCCCCTGGCAGATCCCGAGCAGCCGGGAAAGCAGGCCGACTGGGTGACTGTGAGGAGGAAGCGTAGCCCTAAACAGAAGCCCCGTGTACACCGCCAACCCGTTCACATCTCTAACCGTTTTTCCCCACTCGACGACACACCCGCCGAGGATCAAACTCTGGTTATTGGCGACTCTGTTTTGAGAAATGTGAAGTTAGCGACACCAGCAACCATAGTCAATTGTCTTCCGGGGGCCAGAGCAGGCGACATTGAAGGAAATTTGAAACTGCTGGCTAAGGCTAAGCGTAAATTTGGTAAGATTGTAATTCACGTCGGCAGTAATGACACCCGGTTACGCCAATCGGAGGTCACTAAAATTAACATTAAATCGGTGTGTAACTTTGCAAAAACAATGTCGGACTCTGTAGTTTTCTCTGGGCCCCTCCCCAATCGGACCGGGAGTGACATGTTTAGCCGCATGTTCTCCTTGAATTGCTGGCTGTCTGAGTGGTGTCCAAAAAATGAGGTGGGCTTCATAGATAATTGGCAAAGCTTCTGGGGAAAACCTGGTCTTGTTAGGAGAGACGGCATCCATCCCACTTTGGATGGAGCAGCTCTCATTTCTAGAAATCTGGCCAATTTTCTTAAATCCTCCAAACCGTGACTATCCAGGGTTGGGACCAGGAAGCAGAGTTGTAGTCTTACACACCTCTCTGCAGCTTCTCTCCCCCTGCCATCCCCTCATTACCCCATCCCCGTAGAGACGGTGCCTGCTCCCAGACTACCAATAACCAGCAAAAATCTATTTAAGCATAAAAATTCAAAAAGAAAAAATAATATAGCACCTTCAACTGCACCACAGACTAAAACAGTTAAATGTGGTCTATTAAACATTAGGACTCTCTCTTCTAAGTCCCTGTTGGTAAATGATATAATAATTGATCAACATATTGATTTATTCTGCCTTACAGAAACCTGGTTACAGCAGGATGAATATGTTAGTTTAAATGAGTCAACACCCCCGAGTCACACTAACTGTCAGAATGCTCGTAGCACAGGCCGAGGCGGAGGATTAGCAGCAATCTTCCATTCCAGCTTATTAATTAATCAAAAACCCAGACAGAGCTTTAATTCATTTGAAAGCTTGACTCTTAGTCTTGTCCATCCAAATTGGAAGTCCCAAAAACCAGTTTTATTTGTTATTATCTATCGTCCACCTGGTCGTTACTGTGAGTTTCTCTGTGAATTTTCAGACCTTTTGTCTGACTTAGTGCTTAGCTCAGATAAGATAATTATAGTGGGCGATTTTAACATCCACACAGATGCTGAGAATGACAGCCTCAACACTGCATTTAATCTATTATTAGACTCTATTGGCTTTGCTCAAAAAGTAAATGAGTCCACCCACCACTTTAATCATATCTTAGATCTTGTTCTGACTTATGGTATGGAAATAGAAGACTTAACAGTATTCCCTGAAAACTCCCTTCTGTCTGATCATTTCTTAATAACATTTACATTTACTCTGATGGACTACCCAGCAGTGGGGAATAAGTTTCATTACAGTAGAAGTCTTTCAGAATGCGCTGTAACTAGGTTTAAGGATATGATTCCTTCTTTATGTTCTCTAATGCCATATACCAACACAGTGCAGAGTAGCTACCTAAACTCTGTAAGTGAGATAGAGTATCTCGTCAATAGTTTTACATCCTCATTGAAGACAACTTTGGATGCTGTAGCTCCTCTAAAAAAGAGAGCTTTAAATCAGAAGTGCCTGACTCCGTGGTATAACTCACAAACTCGTAGCTTAAAGCAGATAACCCGTAAGTTGGAGAGGAAATGGCGTCTCACTAATTTAGAAGATCTTCACTTAGCCTGGAAAAAGAGTCTGTTGCTCTATAAAAAAGCCCTCCATAAAGCTAGGACATCTTTCTACTCATCACTAATTGAAGAAAATAAGAACAACCCCAGGTTTCTTTTCAGCACTGTAGCCAGGCTGACAAAGAGTCAGAGCTCTATTGAGCTGAGTATTCCATTAACTTTAACTAGTAATGACTTCATGACTTTCTTTGCTAACAAAATTTTAACTATTAGAGAAAAAATTACTCATAACCATCCCAAAGACGTATCGTTATCTTTGGCTGCTTTCAGTGATGCCGGTATTTGGTTAGACTCTTTCTCTCTGATTGTTCTGTCTGAGTTATTTTCATTAGTTACTTCATCCAAACCATCAACATGTTTATTAGACCCCATTCCTACCAGGCTGTTCAAGGAAGCCCTACCATTATTTAATGCTTTAATCTTAAATATGATCAATCTATCTTTGTTAGTTGGCTATGTACCACAGGCTTTTAAGGTGGCAGTAATTAAACCATTACTTAAAAAGCCATCACTTGACCCAGCTATCTTAGCTAATTATAGGCCAATCTCCAACCTTCCTTTTCTCTCAAAAATTCTTGAAAGGGTAGTTGTAAAACAGCTAACTGATCATCTGCAGAGGAATGGTCTATTTGAAGAGTTTCAGTCAGGTTTTAGAATTCATCATAGTACAGAAACAGCATTAGTGAAGGTTACAAATGATCTTCTTATGGCCTCGGACAGTGGACTCATCTCTGTGCTTGTTCTGTTAGACCTCAGTGCTGCTTTTGATACTGTTGACCATAAAATTTTATTACAGAGATTAGAGCATGCCATAGGTATTAAAGGCACTGCGCTGCGGTGGTTTGAATCATATTTGTCTAATAGATTACAATTTGTTCATGTAAATGGGGAATCTTCTTCACAGACTAAAGTTAATTATGGAGTTCCTCAAGGTTCTGTGCTAGGACCAATTTTATTCACTTTATACATGCTTCCCTTAGGCAGTATTATTAGACGGTATTGCTTAAATTTTCATTGTTACGCAGATGATACCCAGCTTTATCTATCCATGAAGCCAGAGGACACACACCAATTAGCTAAACTGCAGGATTGTCTTACAGACATAAAGACATGGATGACCTCTAATTTCCTGCTTTTAAACTCAGATAAAACTGAAGTTATTGTACTTGGCCCCACAAATCTTAGAAACATGGTGTCTAACCAGATCCTTACTCTGGATGGCATTACCCTGACCTCTAGTAATACTGTGAGAATCTTGGAGTCATTTTGATCAGGATATGTCATTCAAAGCGCATATTAAACAATATGTAGGACTGCTTTTTTGCATTTACGCAATATCTCTAAAATCAGAAAGGTCTTGTCTCAGAGTGATGCTGAAAAACTAATTCATGCATTTATTTCCTCTAGGCTGGACTATTGTAATTCATTATTATCAGGTTGTCCTAAAAGTTCCCTAAAAAGCCTTCAGTTAATTCAAAATGCTGCAGCTAGAGTACTGACGGGGACTAGAAGGAGAGAGCATATCTCACCCATATTGGCCTCTCTTCATTGGCTTCCTGTTAATTCTAGAATAGAATTTAAAATTCTTCTTCTTACTTATAAGGTTTTGAATAATCAGGTCCCATCTTATCTTAGGGACCTCGTAGTACCATATCACCCCAATAGAGCGCTTCGCTCTCAGACTGCAGGCTTACTTGTAGTTCCTAGGGTTTGTAAGAGTAGAATGGGAGGCAGAGCCTTCAGCTTTCAGGCTCCTCTCCTGTGGAACCAGCTCCCAATTCAGATCAGGGAGACAGACACCCTCTCTACTTTTAAGATTAGGCTTAAAACTTTCCTTTTTGCTAAAGCTTATAGTTAGGGCTGGATCAGGTGACCCTGAACCATCCCTTAGTTATGCTGCTATAGACGTAGACTGCTGGGGGGTTCCCATGATGCACTGTTTCTTTCTCTTTTTGCTCTGTATGCACCACTCTGCATTTAATCATTAGTGATCGATCTCTGCTCCCCTCCACAGCATGTCTTTTTCCTGGTTCTCTCCCTCAGCCCCAACCAGTCCCAGCAGAAGACTGCCCCTCCCTGAGCCTGGTTCTGCTGGAGGTTTCTTCCTGTTAAAAGGGAGTTTTTCCTTCCCACTGTAGCCAAGTGCTTGCTCACAGGGGGTCGTTTTGACCGTTGGGGTTTTACATAATTATTGTATGGCCTTGCCTTACAATATAAAGCGCCTTGGGGCAACTGTTTGTTGTGATTTGGCGCTATATAAAAAAAAATGATTGATTGATTGATTTATGGATTAGGTAAATTAATTGTGATGAGGACAAAACGCGAATCTTACGTCCGCCACAAGCTGAGATATAGCATTGGAATGGTAAGATACATTTCAAGGTGTAACTACTTGTGTTTTTAATTGAAGTGGAACATGATCTCATAAATTATGCAGAGGTTTTTAATGAGTGCTTAGAATTTTGTAACTATTTATTTAAAAACAAATGGGGTGGTGGAAATCACAAGGCTGTGTGTGCATGCGTGTGTTCGTGCTTGCATGCGTGTGAGACTGGGGGTACACATGCCCTGGTAGTTGGCCCTCTGTCAAAGGGAGACGGAGTGTGTGTGCACCATGAATTGTGTGTGTGTCAGTGAGAAGTGAACTATGATTCAGGTGTGTAATGTGAAGGAGCATAAGGTAGTTGGGGTCTATACATGTATTAGGTGTGAGATGATGAGGATGTGGTGCGGGAGAGCATGGACAGGATGTGATGGGGGAGCATAGACTGAGTGTGTAGAGCAGGGGCGGTTCTAGGGGCGGGCCGACCGGGCAATTGCCCAGGCTGGCACCCGAGAAGGGGTGGCACCACCGCGAAACCCCGACCCCAAATGACATCGCGAAAATTGCCATAAGCATGTTAATTATAGTTATAAACGTGTCAAAAATCATTTTTACACTATTACCACATTGTTGTAATAATAACATTACTATTAGTGGGTTTTAACATGCAGATCCACCTTGGATTTGCTGTGGCGACCCCAAGTGCAAACAAGGGAGCAGCCGAAGGGACTTACTATTAGTGGGTTTTATCAGCTATTATAAGCGTTTTTCGCCGGGGGGTTTTTCACCGCGAAAGGGGGCAGGGTGCTGGAGAGGGCGTTGCCCTCAGCTCTACAAATCATTGTAGGACCGTCACTGGTGTAGAGTGTGCATAGGCTGAATGTGTGGGGAGACCATGAGATGAGTGTGTGAGAGAGCAAGGGCAGTGCATGGGGATCTATGAATTGCGCCTGCACGCGTAAATGTAATTTCCACCACACCATTGTAATTTCCACCCAAGAATGCAATGTGGTGGAAATTACAATCTGACAGTATTTTGGGGAAAAATCTATGCTAACATCACATATTAGCTAAGAAGTGGTCTCTAGCATTTTGTGCATGCAAAATACATCTCTGTGCATTAAAAAAACAACTAATTTAAAAGCTGAGTTGATGTTACGGCATGTTTGGAAATTACATACAATAAAAATATTTTCATTTCAAGCGATATTTACCTTGGCTTTTCTTCAAAAGTTGATGGATGAAGTCAAAATTCCCTGCATGTCAGACATGTGCTCTGATGTCGCTGTTTATCTCCATAGAAACTACCAAAACAATCTTTCATACAAACTGTTTAAAGGGACATTACAGTGTTGTGGTGGAAATTACGGCAATAGTGTTGTGTGGGCCGCTGAAGAGGAGGTACTGCTGGCCCACCACCACCAGAGGGCGCCCTGCCTGGAGTGCGGGCTCCAGGCACCAGAGGGCGCTGCCACCTTATGGGAGCAGCCTGGGTGACAGCTGTCACCCATCACTGGACACAGCTGTTCCACTCAGCACGGAGGTATATCAGTAGGACGGCGTCTCCACCTCAGTGCCGAGATATCGCCTTGAGTTTAAGGTAATCCTTCTCTGCAAACGTATACTAAAGACTCTGATAAACCTTGCTAAACCTTTTCAGGACAGCTGATTACAGAAAGCAACTTGCTCGGATAAGTACTCACCTTTCCTGCTTCTGTGTAACAAGAGGTGGAGGCGGCTTCGCCCCTCTCCATCTACTGGGTGCGGTCGCATCCCTACCTGTGTGTTTGTGCTCTTTCCCGCCAGCAGTACCGGATCCGACGAGCGAAGGCAGTGGCCACCTGGGAATTCGGACTTGGCGGTTCCAGTACTTCTGGGTTTCGGTGGCAGAGGAGATCTGGGTGGTTCCGGTTCGACTAGGATGGACGTCTCCTACCTTCGAGCCTGCCCACACGACACCAGCAGATTTCGGCTTACACCTCCAAATTATTAATTGTTGTATTAGTTGTGCTCTTTTCACAACAGTAAAACTTGTTCTTTACTTTTCTCCATTGTCCGTTCATTGCGCCCCCTGTTGTGGGTCCGTGTACCTACACTTTCACAACAAATAGTGTGGGACAACTACATTTGGTTTAAAAAAAAATCACAACAGTTGTATGACACTGAATACCCCAATTATGTTTTGATTATTTTACTGATATTTTATTCAGTGATATTTTAAAACATTAGAAAAAATGTTTTTTTACTATTCATTTTTATCATTGAAGATCAAAAGTCTGGGTGTGGGACAAGCACAAAACAGCAATATTTGCATATAATGATGCTGAAAAAAGGTGAAAAAGTCATCATGGACTACTAGAACAAATTTCTTAACACACTTTCATTGTAAAGATAACTATAAAAGTGTGAAATTTCCCCTTTTTTCTTTTTTCATAAAATATGATCAAAGGACATAAAAGTGCCCATAGTCTAAGAATCACCCTTACATGTTTCAGCTACTTCCTGTAGCCTTCCTCAGAAGCGTCACAAGATGGGGCAGTGACGTGTCTTGTAGGCTGCTACTTCTTGGTTTGGCCAGACAGCAGGGGGAACTTACACCCTGCTGGAACTTTTAAGTGTGGTAGATTTATTCATATCTACATTTCAACCAGGAAAAAAGACACTGTGAGTGAGAACAGGGGTGTGAGAACGTTCAGGAAGGGGTGTGGAAGAAAGGGACAAAGATGAGGTAAACAGGTGCAAGAAAGTGCAGTAAAATAAACACTAAGCAGACAGAAATAGACTGAGAGGTGAATCCCCATAATAACACAAAGTAAAGTTTCTGTGAAGGCTCTCAGTTGTCCAGGTAGTTTCCATAGTAGAGAAGCTTGAATCTTCGACTGGACTGGGTTGCTTGACGCGAGGACATTTTGCTTCAAATCGCAGAAGCTTCCTCAGCTAAAATTCTACCAGAGCAAGAATTTTAGCTGAGGAAGCTTCTGCGATTTTGAAGCAAAATGTCCTTGCGTCAAGCAACCCAGTCCAGTTGAAGATTCAAGCTTCTCTACAATAAAATGGACTGCATTTATCTAGCGCTTTTCCATCTGCATCAGACGCTCAAAGCACTTTACAATTATGCCTCACATTCACCCCAATGTCAGGGTGCTGCCATACAAGGCGCTCACTACACACCGGGAGCAATAGGGGATTAAAGGCCTTGCCCAAGGGCCCTTAGTGATTTTTCAGTCAGGTGGGGATTTGAACCCATGATCTTCTGGACTCAAGCCCAACACCTTAACCACTAGACCAATACAATACAAAGTAAATGCAAAAAATCCACACATGAAAGGAACAAAGAAAGGAAACCAGGTAAACAAAGGTGGGAACTGAAAAAGAGATCAACAAGAAAATTAAAGGCTGTGGCTGAACTAGAATGGAACAAACAAGTGGCAAAAGTATAATAAACAGATAATACAACCACTGATTACAGTGGTAAAAGTGGAAAATAAAACCAGTGACTAAAGTAATCATTCATTCATTCATCTTCAACCGCTTTTCTGGGTTCGGGTCGCTGGGGCAATAGCTCCAGCAGGGGACCCCAGACTTCCCTTTCCTTTGCCACATTGACCACCTCTGACTGGTGGATCCTGAGGCGTTATCAGGCCAGTGTGAAGATATAATCTCTCCACCTAGTCCTGGGTCTTCCCCGGGGTCTCCTCCCAGATGGACGTGCTTGGAACACCTCCCTTGGGAGGCGCCCAGGAGGCATCCTTACCAGATGCCCGAACCACCTCAGCTAGCTCCTTTCAATGCGAAGGAGCAGCGACTCTTCTCTGAGCTCCCCACGGATGACCAAACTTCTCACCCTTTCTCTAAGGGAGACACCAGCCACCCTCCTGAGGAAGCCCATTTCGTCCACTTGTACCCGCGATCTGGTTCTTTCGGTCATGACCCAACCCTCATGACCATAGGTAAGGGCAGAAACGAAGATTGACCAGTAGATTGAGAGCGTCGTCTTTTGGCTCAGCTCCCTTTTTGTCACAACAGTACGGAAGAGCGAATGCAACACCGCCTCTGCTGCACCAATTCTCTGGCCAATCTCACGCTCCATCGTCCTCTCACTTGTGAACAAGACCCCAAGGTACTTGAACTCCTTCACTTGGGGCAAGTCCGTATTCCCTACCCAGAGTAGGCAATCCATGGGTTTCCTGCTGAGACCCATGGCCTCAGATTTAGAGGTGCTGATCCTCATCCCAACCGCTTCACACTTGGCTGCGAACTGATCCAGTGAGTATTGGAGGTCACCGGCCAATGAAGCCAACAGGACCACATCATCTGCAAAAAAGCAGTGATGACACCCTGAGCCCACCAAACTGGACCCCCCCCCCCCCCAACTACACCTCAATATCCTGTCCATGAATATCACAAACAGGATTGGTGACAAGGCGCAGCCCTGGTGGAGGCCAACCTCCACCGGAAATGAGTCTGACTTACTGCTGAGCACCCGAACACAGCTCTAGCTTTGTGAGTACAGAGATTGGATGGCCCTGAGAAGGGGCTGCCTCACTCCATACTCCCGCAGCACCTCCCACAGTATCTCCCGGGGCAGACAACAATGTGTTAGGGTGAATGGGAATAAATCAAGCCTGAAGCCTAATAACATGGGGGTACCGCAAGGTTCTGTGCTTGGACCTTTGCTGTTCACCATGTATATAAATGACCTTCCAGACTGCTGCAAAGGCGTAAACTGTCAGCTCTATGCCGATGACACAGTCATCCATGTGTCTGCCAAAACTTCCACTCAGGCAGGGCAGCAGCTGACCCAGGCCTTATCTCACATCTCCTCTTGGCTTGAGCAATCACACTTAACCCTAAATGTAAAGAAAACTGTTGCCGTTTGTTTTTCTATCAAATCACGACCTTTAAATGACCGCTTTGTCGTATCCATTAATGATGAAATAATCCAAGAGGCAATAGAAACAAAATATCTTGGGATCATAATTGATAGCAACTTAAAGTTTCAAAGTCATGTAAAGTACATCAGTAAAAAAGTAAAACTAAACTTACGTTGCTTTCGCTTCATAAGACAGGAGCTATCACATCAAGCTGCTCTGCTGTACTTACATGCCATGATCTTCTCTCATCTCTCATACAGTCTCACCTCATGGTCACAAACGTCTGCATCCATGCTCAAGCCTGTAATATCTTTGTACAAGCAAGCTATCAAGGTGTTTGACAGAAAGCCTATGAGGTGGCACCATTGTGATATCATCCAAAGCACAAACGTTTTACATTTGAGAATTTTGTACATTTTTGCACATTGAAATTGTTTTTTTAAACGACTACATAATCATGTGTCACCACTGTTCTCTGGTTTGGCTGTCAGACATCAAGGCTCTCTCAGACCAAACACCAGAGCCTCTGTGAGTGGGGACTGTGTGGTTCCAAAGCACAGAACATCTTTTGGACAGTCCAGCTTCTCCTCTGCTGGAGCCCGACTGTGGAACTCACTCCCCACACATTTAAAACTGTAGACTGATATGACCACCTTTAATAGGTGTGTGAAACTGTGGCTAAAATCAGGACAGAACTGTGCACATGGTGATGTATAAAATGAAATGTATCGTATATAGAAGGTGCAATTGTGTAAATTTTGTATTGTGTTAATTCTAAAAGCCCTCTATGGACAGGTGTTGAAAATTAGCATATTTTGCTATAACACTTAAAACATTGCATCTGGTTTGTCCAATGTGAATGTAATGTCCATATTAAATAAATAAATAAATACTGCAAACCATCTTTGCCATGTACAGTAGATGGCGTCTCTGGTGTAAATGCAATTACTACACTTTAGCAACGACACTACGAAAGATTATTTAACTGTGTCCTGTCTGAGTGTTACCAAGTAAACTCTGTTGAAGGTGTGAGTACAATAAAGACACATGAGGTGGTTCAAGCTATTAGACATTTATCAGTTAATAAGTCTTCTGGCTTGGATTCCATCTCTGCTGCGCATCTTAAATTTGCTAGTTTAAAGTTGGCTCCTCTTCTCGCCCTGTGCTTCACTGCCTTCATGGTCCATGGCTATCTTCCTGACTCCATGATGACAGTGTTGCTGGTTCCTGTTATCAAAGATAAAGCAGGGAAATTATGCAGCTCTGACAAGTACAGACCTATTGCTCTTGCTAATGTACTATCTAAAGTACTTGAGCAAATTCTTCTGGAGAGAGTTAATACTCTGATTATCTCAGAATATCAATTTGGATTTAAAGCCATGCATAATACTGATTTGTGTATATATGTTTTAAAAGAATTATTGAGTGATTATAAAGGGAAAAACTCGTCAATATTCTTGTGTTTCATGGATGCTTCTAAGGCATTTGATCGTGTGAACCGTGGAAAATTGTTCAGAAAATTGAGTGATGCTGGTGTTCCCAAATCCATAGTGAGGCTACTAATGTATTGGTATGCACATCAAAAAATGCAGGTGAAATGGGGTAATTGTATATCCTCCCCTTTTCAGGTCAGCAATGGAGTCAGACAAGGGAGCATTTTGTCTCCAATTTTATTTAATTTTTATATGAATGGTTTGTCTGAACAGCTGAATGGGTGAAGAACTGGTTGTGTGGTTGGGGATACAGTGGTGAACCATTTGATGTATGCTGATGACTGTGTTTTGTTTAGTCCCAGTTCTGCTGGGCTACAGGAATTGTTGAATGCGTGTGCCATGTATGGAAAAAAAACACGACATAAAATATAATGATATGAAAAGTATGATCATGATTTCTAGAACAAATGATGACAATCCATGAAGCCAGAGGACACACACCAATTAGCTAAACTGCAGGATTGTCTTACAGACATAAAGACATGGATGACCTCTAACTTCCTGCTTTTAAACTCAGATAAAACTGAAGTTATTGTACTTGGCCCCACAAATCTTAGAAACATGGTGTCTAACCAGATCCTTACTGTGGATGGCATTACCCTGACCTCTAGTAATACTGTGAGAAATCTTGGAGTCATTTTTGATCAGGATATGTCATTCAAAGCGCATATTAAACAAATATGTAGGACTGCTTTTTTGCATTTACGCAATATCTCTAAAATCAGAAAGGTCTTGTCTCAGAGTGATGCTGAAAAACTAATTCATGCATTTATTTCCTCTAGGCTGGACTATTGTAATTCATTATTATCAGGTTGTCCTAAAAGTTCCCTAAAAAGCCTTCAGTTAATTCAAAATGCTGCAGCTAGAGTACTAACGGGGACTAGAAGGAGAGAGCATATCTCACCCATATTGGCCTCTCTTCATTGGCTTCCTGTTAACTCTAGAATAGAATTTAAAATTCTTCTTCTTACTTATAAGGTTTTGAATAATCAGGTCCCATCTTATCTTAGGGACCTCGTAGTACCATATCACCCCAATAGAGCGCTTCGCTCTCAGACTGCAGGCTTACTTGTAGTTCCTAGGGTTTGTAAGAGTAGAATGGGAGGCAGAGCCTTCAGCTTTCAGGCTCCTCTCCTGTGGAACCAGCTCCCAATTCAGATCAGGGAGACAGACACCCTCTCTACTTTTAAGATTAGGCTTAAAACTTTCCTTTTTGCTAAAGCTTATAGTTAGGGCTGGATCAGGTGACCCTGAACCATCCTTTAGTTATGCTGCTATAGACTTAGACTGCTGGGGGGTTCCCATGATGCACTGTTTCTTTCTCTTTTTGCTCTGTATGCACCACTCTGCATTTAATCATTAGTGATCGATCTCTGCTCCCCTCCACAGCATGTCTTTTTCCTGGTTCTCTCCCTCAGCCCCAACCAGTCCCAGCAGAAGACTGCCCCTCCCTGAGCCTGGTTCTGCTGGATGTTTCTTCCTGTTAAAAGGGAGTTTTTCCTTCCCACTGTCGCCAAGTGCTTGCTCACAGGGGGTCGTTTTGACCGTTGGGGTTTTACATAATTATTGTATGGCCTTGCCTTACAATATAAAGCGCCTTGGGGCAACTGTTTGTTGTGATTTGGCGCTATATAAAAAAATTGATTGATTGATTGACAAACATTTGGGTTTTCCTGATTTTACTCTGGCAGGTCACGTGCTGAATGTATGTAATCAGGTGAGATATCTTGGTCATGTGATCACTGATACGCTGAGTGATGATGAGGATATTTTTCATCAGTGTCGTACGCTGTATGTCAGAGCAAACACATTAGTTAGAAAATTTGGCTACTGCTCCGACGAAGTGAAGCTGGCTTTGTTTAAAGCATTTTGTACACCTCTGTACACTGCACATCTGTGGATAAACTATAAGAAAGCGAGCCTTCAGAGACTACAAGTGGCTTATAATGACTCTTTGTGAATTTTACTACAAAGGCCTCGTTGGACCAGTGCCACGGAAATGTTTGTACGGCGCGTGTGAACACTCTTCAAGCCATTTTAAGAACGATATTTAGGTTCATCTCTCGTTTAAATAATTCTGATAAAAGATTGTTCTTAAACTGATTAATATTTCCTACAGCGCCACACAGTATACATCACAGATTTGGAAACACTGGTATAAGTGTCTTTTATTCAAGGGCATTTAGTGTCCCTATTTTATTTATTTATATATTTTTCCTTTGTTGTTGTTGTATGTATGGTGTTTTGTTTCTTTTATCTGGACCTTGAGTCTGTAATATATCTATATCTATCTAAAACAAACCACAAATGAGTGCTGTTTTGTTTTTTATGCCAGTCATGGTGTGAACCAGGGTCGCCAACTTTGGAACTTTGGCTGGAGTGAGACTGTGTGCATATACAGTAGTGTTCAGAATAATAGTAGTGCTATGTGACTAAAAAGATTAATCCAGGTTTTGAGTATATTTCTTATTGTTACATGGGAAACAAGGTACCAGTAGATTCAGTAGATTCTCACAAATCCAACAAGACCAAGCATTCATGATATGCACACTCTTAAGGCTATGAAATTGGGCTATTAGTAAAAAAAGTAGAAAAGGGGGTGTTCACAATAATAGTAGCATCTGCTGTTGAAGCTACAAACTCAAAACTATTATGTTCAAACTGCTTTTTTAGCAATCCTGTGAATCACTAAACTAGTATTTAGTTGTATAACCACAGTTTTTCATGATTTCTTCACATCTGTGAGGCATTAATTTTGTTGGTTTGGAACCAAGATTTTGCTGGTTTACTAGTGTGCTTGGGGTCATTGTCTTGTTGAAACCCATTTCAAGGGCATGTCCTCTTCAGCATAAGGCAACATGTGTTGTGAAAGTGTAGGTACACGGACCCACAACAGGGGGCGTAATGAACGGACAATGGAGAAAGGTGAATAACAAGTTTTACTGTTGTGAAACGAGCACAACGAATACAACAATTAACAATTTGGGGTCGAATCCGCTGGTGTCGTGTGGGCAGGCTCGAAGGTAGGAGACGTCCGTCTCAGTCGAACCGGAACCACCCAGATCTCCTCTGCCACCGAACCCTGGAAATACTGGAACCGCCAAGTCCCGAATTCCCAGGTGGCCACTGCCTCCGCTCGTCGGATCCGGTACTGCTGGCGGGAGAGAGCAACAACACACAGGTGTGGATGCGACAGCACCCAGTAACGGAGAGGGGAAGAGCCGCCTCCACCTCTTGTCAATATATAGCAGGAAGGTGAGTACTTATCCAAGCAATTTAGCTATCAGTAGTCAGCAGTCCTGAAAAGGTTTAACAAGTTTTAGCTGGTTATTCAGTATATGAATGCAGAGAACGTTACCTCAGTCTTAAGGCGATATCTCGGCACTGAGGTGGAGACGCCGTCCTGATGATATACCCCCGGGCTGAGTGGAGTCAGCTGTGTCCAGTAATGGGTGACAGCTGTCACCCTGACTGCTCTCGTACGGCGGCGGCGCCCTCTGGTGCCTGGAGCCCGCACTCCAGGCAGGGCGCCCTCTGGTGGTGGTGGGCCAGCAGTACCTCCTCTTCAGCGGCCCACACAACAGGACCCCCCCCTCAACGGGCGCCTCCTGGCGCACGACCGGGCTTGTCCGGATGGCGACGGTAGAAGTCGGCCAGGAGGGCCGGGTCCAGGATGAAGCCCTTCTTCACCCAGGAGCGTTCTTCGGGGCCGTACCCCTCCCAGTCCACCAGGTACTGAAAACCCCGGCCCATTCGACGGACGTCGAGGAGCCGGCGCACGGTCCAAGCCGGTTCCCCGTCGATGATCCGGGCAGGAGGTGGTGCCGGACCCGGGGTGCAGAGGGGTGAGGTGTGATGGGGTTTTATCCGGGAGACATGAAAAACTGGATGAATCCGCAGCGAGGCCGGAAGCTGGAGCCTCACTGCGGCGGGATTGATGACTTTGAGGATTGTGAAGGGACCAATGTATCGTTCTTGGAGTTTGGGGGAGTCCACTTGAAGGGGAATGTCCTTGGTGGACAACCACACTTCCTGCCCAGGACGATACTTGGGGGCCGGGGCCCGCTGCCGGTCTGCATGTTTCTTCGCCCTCGTCCGGGCCTTCAACAAAGCAGAGCGGGCGGCACGCCACACCCGACGGCACTTCCGTAGGTGGGCCTGGACCGAGGGCACACCGACCTCTCCCTCGACCACCGGAAACAAGGGGGGCTGATACCCCAAGCACACCTCAAACGGGGAGAGGCCGGTGGCTGATGACACTTGGCTGTTGTGGGCGTACTCGATCCAGGCCAGGTGGGTACTCCAGGCCGTCGGGTGCGCGGCTGTCACACAGCGAAGTGTCTGCTCCAGTTCCTGATTTGCCCACTCTGCCTGCCCGTTGGTCTGGGGGTGGTACCCAGACGAGAGGCTGACCGTGGCCCCCAGTTCCCGGCAGAAGCTCCTCCAGACGTGCGAGGTGAACTGGGGACCGCGATCGGAGACGATGTCTGATGGTATTCCATGCAGACGGACGACGTGGTGGACCAGGAGGTCCGCTGTCTCCTGGGCCGTTGGGAGCTTCGGGAGGGCCACGAAGTGGGCCGCCTTGGAGAAACGGTCCACTATCGTGAAGACGACGGTGTTTCCCTGGGACGGCGGGAGACCCGTGACGAAGTCCAGGCCGATGTGGGACCAGGGGCGATGAGGCACGGGCAGTGGCTGTAGCAGCCCTGAGGTCTTTCGGGGGTCTGCCTTGCCCCTGGCGCAGGTGGTACAGGCCTGGACGTAGTCCCGGACATCGGCCTCCAGGGACGCCCACCAGAAGCGTTGCCGGACGACTGCCACGGTCCTTTGCACCCCAGGGTGACAGGAGAGCTTAGAACCGTGACAGAAGTCCAGGACTGCAGCCCTAGCCTCTGGTGGGACATATAGTCTGTTCTTTGGTCCGTGTCCGGGGTCCGGGTCACGGGTCAGGGCCTCCCGGACGGTCTTCTCCACGTCCCAGGTGAGGGCGGCCACGATAGCGGACTCCGGGATGATGGGATCCGGGGGATCCAACGGTTCCGTTTTGACTTCGTCTTCATGCACCCGGGACAATGCATCCGATCTTTGATTCTTGGTCCCGGGACGGTAGGTAATCCGGAAGTCAAAACGGCCAAAGAACAGTGACCAGCGGGCTTGCCTGGGGTTCAGCCGCTTGGCAGTCCTGATGTACTCCAGGTTCCGATGGTCAGTGAAAACCGTGAATGGCACGGCTGTTCCCTCCAACAGATGTCTCCACTCTTCGAGGGCCTTTTTCACAGCAAGGAGTTCCCGATTGCCGACGTCATAGTTCCGTTCAGCGGGGGTCAACCTGCGGGAAAAATAGGCACACGGGTGAAGGACCTTATCAGTCTTCCCGCTCTGGGAGAGCACCGCTCCTATCCCTGAGTCCGAGGCATCCACTTCAACCACTAACTGGCGGCTAGGATCGGGCTGCACCAGAACTGGTGCAGACGAAAAGCGCCGTTTCAACTCCTTGAACGCGGCTTCGCACCGATCCGACCAGGTGAAGGGGACTTTTGGAGAGGTCAGGGCTGTCAGGGGGCTAACTACCTGACTGTAGCCCTTAATGAACCTCCTGTAGAAATTAGCAAAGCCGAGGAACTGTTGCAGCTTCCTACGGCTTGTGGGTTGGGGCCAATCTCTCACCGCCGCAACCTTGGCCAGATCAGGGGCGACGGAGTTAGAGGAGATGATAAACCCCAGGAAGGACAAAGAAGTGCGGTGGAATTCACACTTCTCGCCCTTCACAAACAGGCGGTTCTCCAACAACCGCTGCAGGACCTGACGGACATGCCGGACATGAGTCTCAGGATCCGGGGAAAAGATGAGTATATCGTCTAGATACACGAAGACGAACCGGTGCAGGAAGTCCCGCAAGACATCGTTTACCAACGCTTGGAAAGTCGCGGGAGCATTAGTGAGACCGAACGGCATGACCAGGTACTCAAAATGACCTAAGGGGGTGTTAAATGCCGTCTTCCATTCGTCTCCCTTCCGGATCCGAACCAAATGATACGCATTCCTAAGATCCAGCTTGGTGAAGATTTTGGCTCCATGCAAGGGGGTGAACACTGAATCCAACAAGGGCAACGGGTATCGGTTGCGAACCGTGATTTCGTTCAACCCCCTGTAATCAATGCATGGACGAAGCCCGCCATCTTTTTTACCCACAAAAAAGAAACCTGCACCCATCGGAGAGGTGGAATTCCGGATCAACCCGGCAGCTAATGAGTCCCGGATGTAGGTCTCCATTGATTCACGCTCCGGCCGTGAGAGGTTGTACAGCCTACTGGACGGGAACTCACTGCCTGGAACCAAATCAATGGCACAATCATACGGGCGGTGGGGAGGAAGCGTGAGAGCCAGATCCTTGCTGAACACGTCAGCGAGGTCATGGTACTCCGCCGGCACCGCCTTCAGATTGGGCGGGACTCGGACCTCCTCCTTAGCTTGGGAGCCGGGAGGAACCGAGGAACCTAGACACTCCCGATGGCAGGTTTCGCTCCACTGAACCACTACCCCGGACGGCCAATCGATCCGGGGATTGTGCTTTAGCATCCAGGGAAAACCCAAAACCACACGGGAGGTGGCCTGAGTCACAAAGAACTCGATCACCTCCCGGTGGTTACCTGACACCACCAGAGTTACTGGAGGTGTCTTATGCGTGATTGGTGGGAGTAGGGAGCCATCTAGCGCCCGAACCTGCACAGGCGAGGTAAGAGCCACCAGAGGGAGCCCTATCTCCCTGGCCCATCTACTGTCAAGCAGATTCCCCTCAGAGCCCGTGTCCACCAGTGCTGGGGCCTTCAGGGTTGAATCCTCAAACAGGATCGTGACTGGGAGTCGTGTAGCAATGTGGGTGTGTCCCACGTGAATGTTTTGGCCCACCCCTGGCCCAGTCTCTAGGGGCGGGCGTTTGGCGTTTGACCGCTCGGGGCAGTCTCTCACATGGTGCTCTATTGAACCACAAACAAGACACGCTCCGTGGGTCCATCTCCTCTGTGCATCTGGTGCCCTAAATGTTGCCCTACTCGTGTCCCTAGCTTCGTCAGTAGGGGGAGCTGTGACCCCACGGAGCGCAGGGGCTGTGGAGCGTGGGGAAGGCGGAGCTCGATCGGAACCGGAAGGGAGAGGGACGACGCGTGCCTGGCCACGCCCTTCGCCTCGTTCCCGACGGCGTTCTTCTAACCGGTTGTCGAGTCGTATGACCAGATCGATGAGCCCGTCTAAGTCCCGCGGTTCGTCCTTCGCCACCAGGTGCTCTTTTAGGACCAATGACAGTCCGTTTACAAAGGCGGCGCGGAGGGCAGTGCTATTCCAGCCGGATCTCGCCGCCGCGATGCGGAAGGCGACTGCATAGGCAGCTGCGCTCCGACGCCCCTGTCTCATTGACAGTAGCGCGGTTGAAGCGGACTCTCCTCTGTTGGGATGGTCGAACACCGTTCTGAGCTCCCGTACAAACCCAACGTATGTATGAAGGAGCCGTGAGTTCTGCTCCCAGAGCGCTGTAGCCCAAGCGCGTGCCTCCCCGCGAAGCAGATTTATTACATAAGCTACTTTGCTAGCATCAGTCGCGTACATCACGGGACGCTGTGCGAAGACGAGCGAACACTGCATCAGAAAATCCGCGCACGTCTCCACACAGCCTCCGTACGGTTCTGGAGGGCTTATGTATGCTTCTGGGGACGGAGGAAGGGACCGTTGAACGACCAGTGGAACGTCACTTTCACGCGCAGGGTCCTCGGGAGGGAGAGCCGCAGCGGCGCCTCCACTTGTGCGGCGAGAGCCTCCACCCTGCGGTTTAGGATAACGTGCTGCTCGGTCATTAAATCGATCCGAGAGGTGAAAGCGGTGAGGATCCGTTGCAACTCACCGATTACCCCTCCCGAAGCCGCCGACGCGCCTTGGTCTTCCATTGGCCGTTCAACAGCCGGTTGACGCCCCTCGGGGTCCATGACGCTGGCCGAGATATCCTGTTGTGAAAGTGTAGGTACACGGACCCACAACAGGGGGCATAATGAACGGACAATGGAGAAAGGTGAATAACAAGTTTTACTGTTGTGAAACGAGCACAACGAATACAACAATTAACAATTTGGGGTCGAATCCGCTGGTGTCGTGTGGGCAGGCTCGAAGGTAGGAGACGTCCGTCTCAGTCGAACCGGAACCACCCAGATCTCCTCTGCCACCGAACCCTGGAAATACTGGAACCGCCAAGTCCCGAATTCCCAGGTGGCCACTGCCTCCGCTCGTCGGATCCGGTACTGCTGGCGGGAGAGAGCAACAACACACAGGTGTGGATGCGACAGCACCCAGTAACGGAGAGGGGAAGAGCCGCCTCCACCTCTTGTCAATATATAGCAGGAAGGTGAGTACTTATCCAAGCAATTTAGCTATCAGTAGTCAGCAGTCCTGAAAAGGTTTAACAAGTTTTAGCTGGTTATTCAGTATATGAATGCAGAGAACGTTACCTCAGTCTTAAGGCGATATCTCGGCACTGAGGTGGAGACGCCGTCCTGATGATATACCCCCGGGCTGAGTGGAGTCAGCTGTGTCCAGTAATGGGTGACAGCTGTCACCCTGACTGCTCTCGTACGGCGGCGGCGCCCTCTGGTGCCTGGAGCCCGCACTCCAGGCAGGGCGCCCTCTGGTGGTGGTGGGCCAGCAGTACCTCCTCTTCAGCGGCCCACACAACAACATGACCTCTTCAAGTATTTTGACATATCCAAACTGATCCATGATACCTGGTATGTGATATATAGGCCCAACACCATAGTAGGAGAAACATGCCCATATCATGATGCTTGCACCACCATGCTTCACTGTCTTCACTGTGAACTGTGGCTTGAATTCAGAGTTTGGGGGTCGTCTCACAAACTGTCTGCGGCCCTTGGACCCAAAAAGAACAATTTTACTCTCATCAGTCCACAAAATATTCCTCCATTTCTCTTTAGGCCAGTTGATGTGTTCTTTGGCAAATTGTAACCTCTTCTGCACATCTTTTATTTAACAGAGGGACTTTGCGGGGGATTCTTGCAAATAAATTAGCTTCACACAGGCGTCTTCTAACTGTCACAGCACTTACAGGTAACTCCAGACTGTCTTTGATCATCCTGGAGCTGATCAATGGGTGAGCCTGACTAGGACTAAAATAATCATAATTTGAAAATCAAAAACAGAGGATCAAAGACCAGGGACATGGACACAAACAAGAGACAAAACCAAGACATAGACCAGATACAGGGCAGATCATGACACAGACAAACAAAGATGATCTCAAAGTTCCAAATATCTCTGCATCCTATTTTTTGCAGCTTCTTGTTTCTTATGTAATTTAAGAGATGAATAATCCGTACATTCAGTTCATAAAAAGGTCAGGTCCCTGACCTCATGGATGCTAGTTGTACACATACATGCATTCTCTCCTCATACAGACGGAACTAAAAAACAAGTGCAAAGTGACAACTTCAATGGTTTCCTGGTGTTATACATCTGCCATCTTCACAATTTCTACAACAACCTCTTATTTTTTACCCGTGTCAAAAGAAGCCTCCAGAACTCTGTAATGTGAACAGATTTAGGGATTATTTATCTTCTGTTTCTGAGAACCACAGTGGAAAAAAGTCATTTGTTTTTGTGTTATCCTTTGTCAAATTGTGTCATGTACATGTAGTATACCCAAATAAATACATACACATGTATTTACTTTACAACTGTTTATACTTAATCTGTATGTTAAACTCTATAATTACAGAAACTGCAGTTATGTTGAAATCTCTCAATCTTTCATGTTAGTATTTTTTGAAGCCTCCAGAAGTCTGTAATGTGAACAGATTTAGGGACTATTTTCAAATAAGAATTTTATCGTTATAATGCGTATGGATTTGCTGTAGGATCGTAGTTCAGAACACTGCAAGAAAGAGACTTGAAACATGAATGAACTGAAGAAATGACACCCTCAGTAAGTACTTTTATTACGGTCTCTCAACAAAATAAACCACAAATGAGTGCTGTTTTGTTTTTTATGCCAGTCATGGTGTGAACCAGGGTCACCAACTTTGGAACTTTGGCTGGAGTGAGACTCTGTGCGTACATAACATGCGCTGAAAATTTTTGGTAACCCTAACTCTAATTGAAACCCCCCCCCCCAAAAAAGATTCTCATTTACTAATAAAAGTAATAATATAAGGGAAACTCTGCTTGATTCTTCTCCTCTCCATTCTCCTTTCTTTTTCTGAAATATTTCAGTGAGTTTATCTACAGGCATGGGAGGCCACAGGGTCACTGACGTCACATGGAATACCCTTTGGCAGAGACTTATTCCACATCGTTTCACGCATCTGTCGTCATGTTTCAGATTCAGTAGTTAACCCTCTGGGGTCTGAGGGCATTTTTTGGACAGTTCACTCGCCTGGCATAAATGTTTTATTATTGCTGGTAACAGCTCTCCCTGCATCCCACAATCAAGTTTTATGTCTCTTTTTTTCAGGACAACCTGTGCTTTCAGAATATATATGTTTTTGTTGTGTTTTATAAGTGTAATAAAGGTTTACAATCAAAAATAGGCAAGGAAAAAATAAAGCAAAAAATAATTTTCCACACACATTTATTCAAAACACACAGCAAACTATAATAAACTAGTAACACATCACACCTAAAAACAATCTTTGGTGTGTCACGTGAGGTAAATCTGCCCTACGATTGGATTTTGGAAAACCATGTGACGGTGAATCAATTCCAATTCGACACTCACATTGCTCATGTCATCACACAGCTTCTATGAGGGGTACAAAGATGGTGGACGGTGGCTCGAAAGTCTGCAGAGTTAACTTTTCAGCAAAAAAAAAGCAAGTTTCTATCCCATATCATTAAAAAGTTATTTATAATGTAGTAAAGCTTGGTCTCAGCCATCGTACATGGCGGCGTCAGCCCCAGAGTGTTAAACCATTAGATCTTCAGCAAATGTATAAATCAGTTTTTTTTTTTTTTGCTTCCTTGCTCTCGGCTGAGACGGTCGCATTTTTCTCTTCTCCCTCCCTCCTTATCTTTCCTGCTTCTGTGGTGTGTTGTCTGTGAGGCTGCCAGCTTTGCTCTTCTGGAAACAGCAAAAATGGATCTGTTAAAGTGGTCTCTGAACGCAGTTGACACTATTTTTTCTAGAAGACACTCAGGAGCGGAGGACCTGACCTGTCCTACCGGGACACATGTGATGGGTTACGTGATGGACAGTTGGAGGAAATGGCAGGTCATGTGCCTTTACACGCTGTCTGTGGAGGACGTCGAAGATGTGTATATATTTGGCATGGTGGTGACCGGGTTCCTGCTGTGTGGAGCGGGCATAGCGCTGGTTTACCGGAAAATTAAGAAAGTGGAAGCGGCAATAATTGGCCCATCCAGGCCAATTATTGCCACATGATTGATTCGATTGGAAGGGCAGTGTCAGCTCAGTCGGCGGGTGTTAACCGCGCATTGGAAACTATCTCTGGAAGGATGGCTGCACTGGAAAACCGCATTGATCATCAGTAATGACCACATCTCCTCTCCTAATTCAGATGTATTGGAAGCTACTCTGTCTCAGACTGTGGAATCTTTCAGGCGTCTGCTAATCTGGATTTTCATTCGGCTTCCCAAAACACAACTGCACTTCAAGGCCGCTGTGATAAAAAACCTCCTGGAGAAGAACAACTCTCATGCCTCACTCCCCCTGGTCTTCCCCCGCCCTCAGCTTCTCCAGCTCTGACGTTGACTGTGGACAGTGGACTGTTCAGGGCTGGGCCCTTCCTCCCTCCAGAACGGACGAACTAAGCCGTTGATGGCGCCTAAAGGCGGCCTCCGGGTGTTCTGTCTGATAACTGGACTCTTACAAATCTCGGTCGTCGTCTCTCGTCCTGTTGTTGTGTGTGATCATTGTTCATTGTGCTGATGGGTTTTTTCCTGCATTGCTGCTGCATGATTCAATGCAGCAGCAATGAAGGTTTTTCTTTCCCAAGTTTTACCTTGTGTGTGCTTTTTATATGTGTTCATGTACCAGGCCGGCTTATGTGTATTGTTTGTGTGTGTCGTCTGTCGTCATGAGGCCGGTCATGGTTTGCTCAGCCCTGCTGTTGACCTAAGGCAAGACATACATCTGGAGCTGGTCCCCGGGCGCCTAAAGGCGACTTCTGCTCCTAGCTGGCAATTAGGATGGGTTAAATCAATCAATCAATCAATCAACTTTTTTCTTGTATAGCGCCAAATCACAACAAACAGTTGCCCCAAGGCGCTCCACATTGCAAGGCAAGGCCATACAATAATTATGAAACACAGTCTACGTCTAAAGCAACATAACCAAGGGATGGTCCAGGGTCACCCGATCCAGCCCTAACTATAAGCCTTAGCGAAAAGGAAAGTTTTAAGCCTAATCTTAAAAGTAGAGAGGGTATCTGTCTCCCTGATCTGAATTGGGAGCTGGTTCCACAGGAGAGGAGCCTGAAAGCTGAAGGCTCTGCCTCCCATTCTACTCTTACAAACCCTAGGAACTACAAGTAAGCCCGCAGTCTGAGAGCGAAGCGCTCTAATGGGGTAATATGGTACTACGAGGTCCCTAAGATAAGATGGGACCTGATTATTCAAAACCTTATAAGTAAGAAGAAGAATTTTAAATTCTATTCTAGCATTAACAGGAAGCCAATGAAGGGAGGCCAACACGGGTGAGATATGCTCTCTCCTGCTAGTCCCCGTCAGTACTCTAGCTGCAGCATTCTGAACCAACTGAAGGCTTTTTAGGGAACTTTTAGGACAACCTGATAATAATGAATTACAATAGTCCAGCCTAGAGGAAATAAATGCATGAATTAGTTTTTCAGCATCACTCTGAGACAAGACCTTTCTGATTTTAGAGATATTGCGTAAATGCAAAAAGGCAGTCCTACATATTTGTTTAATATGCGCTTTGAATGACATATCCTGATCAAAAATAACTCCAAGATTTCTCACAGTATTACTAGAGATCAGGGAAATGCCATCCAGAGTAACGATCTGGTTAGACACCATGCTTCTAAGATTTGTGGGGCCAAGTACAATAACTTCAGTTTTATCTGAGTTTAAAAGCAGGAAATTAGAGGTCATCCATGTCTTTATGTCTGTAAGACAATCCTGCAGTTTAGCTAATTGGTGCGTATCCTCTGGCTTCATGGATAGATAAAGCTGGGTATCATCTGCGTAACAATGAAAATTTAAGCAATACCGTCTAATAATACTGCCCAAGGGAAGCATGTATAAAGTGAATAAAATTGGTCCTAGCACAGAACCTTGTGGAACTCCATAATTAACTTTAGTCTGTGAAGAAGATTCCCCATTTACATGAACAAACTGTAATCTATTAGACAAATATGATTCAAACCACCGCAGCGCAATGCCTTTAATACCTATGACATGCTCTAATCTCTGTAATAAAATTTTATGGTCAACAGTATCAAAAGCAGCACTGAGGTCCAACAGAACAAGCACAGAGATAAGTCCACTGTCCGAAGCCATAAGAAGATCATTTGTAACCTTCACTAATGCTGTTTCTGTACTATGATGAATTCTAAAACCTGACTGAAACTCTTCAAATAGACCATTCCTCTGCAGGTGATCAGTTAGCTGTTTTACAACTACCCTCTCAAGAATCTTTGAGAGAAAAGGAAGGTTGGAGATTGGCCTATAATTAGCTAAGATAGCTGGGTCAAGTGATGGCTTTTTAAGTAATGGTTTAATTACTGCCACCTTAAAGGCCTGTGGTACATAACCAACTAACAAAGATAGATTGATCATATTTAAGATTGAAGCATTAAATAATGGTAGGACTTCCTTGAGCAGCCTGGCAGGAATGGGGTCTAATAAGCATGTTGATGGTTTGGATGAAGTAACTAATGAAAATAACTCAGACAGAACAATCGGAGAGAAAGAGTCTAACCAAATACCGGCATCACTGAAAGCAGCCAAAGATAACGATACATCTTTGGGATGGTTATGAGTAATTTTTTCTCTAATAGTCAAAATTTTGTTAGCAAAGAAAGTCATGAAGTCATTACTAGTTAAAGTTAATGGAATACTCAGCTCAATAGAGCTCTGACTCTTTGTCAGCCTGGCTACAGTACTGAAAAGAAACCTGGGGTTGTTCTTATTTTCTTCAATTAGTGATGAGTAGAAAGATGTCCTAGCTTCACGAAGGGCTTTCTTATAGAGCAACAAACTCTTTTTCCAGGCTAAGTGAAGATCTTCTAAATTAGTGAGACGCCATTTCCTCTCCAACTTACGGGTTATCAGCTTTAAGCTACGAGTTTGTGAGTTATACCACGGAGTCAGACACTTCTGATTTAAAGCTCTCTTTTTCAGAGGAGCTACAGCATCCAAAGTTGTCTTCAATGAGGATGTAAAACTATTGACGAGATACTCTAACTCCCTTACAGAGTTTAGGTAGCTACTCTGCTCTGTGTTGGTATATGACATTAGAGAACATAAAGAAGGAATCATATCCTTAAACCTAGTTACAGCGCTTTCTGAAAGACTTCTAGTGTAATGAAACTTATTCCCCACTGCAGGGTAGTCCATCAGAGTAAATGTAAATGTTATTAAGAAATGATCAGACAGAAGGGAGTTTTCAGGGAATACTGTTAAGTCTTCTATTTCCATACCATAAGTCAGAACAAGATCTAAAATATGATTAAAGTGGTGGGTGGACTCATTTACTTTTTGAGCAAAGCCGATAGAGTCTAATAATAGATTAAATGCAGTGTTGAGGCTGTCATTCTCAGCATCTGTGTTAAATGCAGTAAACACATTTCATTGTGCAGGGAACATGTTCCTTTGTGCATATGACAATAAAATTCTTTTGAATCCTTTTGAATCCTTTGAGAAACTGCAAGTTTTTTTATTTTCTAATAATAAGTTTATTCAATGAGGAGAAACAAATGGTAAATAATTATTGTGTCGTAACTTAATTTTTGTTCAGCCTTTGTCACCCGTCTTCATGAAGTTAGATTAAAAAAATGATTAAATTGGCCCTATCCTGCAATGATAAAAAATCCTTTAAAAAAAATTACTGGATCCACATCATGTTCCGGATCATTACTAAAATTTAATCACTTCTAAGGAAGGCCAAGATACACCCCTGGTAAAAATTTCATTGAAATCTGCTGAGGATTTTTTGAGTAATCCTGCTAACAAACCAACCTACCAACCAACCAACCAACAAACGGATGCGCCTGAAAACATGACCTCCTTGGCGGAGGTAAAAATGCTTAAAATGGCTGTGGGTCAAGAGGGCCCTGGCTGAGGGTTCACAAGCTGAAGGGTTTTTGGCATGCTAATGCTCCCCAGAACCATTTTCTGTAGTGAATTTGCAAGGAGAGATAGGGAGGATGCCGCTGTTTATCCAACTCTTTACAAGCGGGGCAAGAACTATTTTCTTATGCCAGCAACTCCTGCGTCATGTGAGTCTTCTCCAAAACTGGAGAGGAGGAACAGACTCAAGCCTAACACCTCTGAAATTATCTTGTTTTTAAATAAAAACCTTTGAAGCCCCCAAATCCCCTTGATTTTGTACAACTATGGTCATAACAGTCCCTAGTTGCACAAACATTTCTCACTTTATATCTCTTTTACATACAGTTTTATGATGGCACAATCAAATTATAACACAAGTATATTATTCCATCCATCCATCCATTTTCTTCCGCTTTATCTGGAGTCGGGTCGCGGGGGCAGCAGCTCAAGCAAAGCCGCCCAGACCTCCCGATCCACACACACCTCCCCCAGCTCCTCCGGGGGAACCCCAAGGCGTTCCCAAGCCAGCCGAGAGATGTAGCCCCTTTAGCGTGTCCTGGGTCTTCCCTGGGGCCTCCTCCCAATGGGACGTGCCCGGAACACCTCTCCAGCGAGGCGTCCAGGGGGCATCCAGAAAAGATGCCCGAGCCACCTCAGCTGACTCCTTTCGATGTGGAGGAGCAGTGGCTTGACTCCGAGCTCCTCCCGAGTGACCGAGCTCCTCACCCTATCTCTAAGGGAGCACCCAGCCACCCTGCAGGGGAAACTCATCTCGGCCGCTTGTACTCGCAATCTTGTTCTTTCGGTCATGAGCCAAATCTCATGACCATAGTTGAGGATCGGAACGTAGATCGATCGGTAAATCGAGAGCTTTGCTCCCCTACTCAGCTCTCTCTTCACCACGACGGTCCGATACAACGACCACATCACTGCAGATGCTGCACTGATCCGTCTATCGATCTCACGCTCCATCTGTCCCTCACTCGTGAACAAGACCCCGAGATACTTAAACTCCTCCACTTGAGGCAAGGACACTCCACCAACCTGAAGAGGGCAAAGCACCTTTTTCTGGTTGAGAACCATGGCGTCGAATTTGGAGGTGCTAATTTTCATCCCGGACGCTTCACACTTGGCTGCAAACTGCCCCAGTGCACGCTGAAGGTCCTGATTTGACGAAGCCAACAGAACCACATCGTCCGCAAACAGCAGAGACGAGATTCTGTGGTTCCCAAACCAGACCCCCTCTACACCCTGGCTGCGCCTAGAAATTCTGTCTATAAAAATAATGAATAGAACCGGTGACAAAGGGCAGCCCTGGCGGAGGCCAACGTGCACTGGAAACAGGTTTGACTTACTACTGGCAATGTGAACCAAGCTCCTGCTGCGGTTGTACAGGGACTGGATAGCCCTTAGCAAAGGACCCCGGACCCCGTACTCCCGGAGCACCCCCCACAGGGTGCCCTGAGGGACACAGTCGAACGCCTTCTCCAGATCCACAAAACACATGTGGACTGGTTGGGCGAATGCCCATGAACCCTCGAGCACCCGATGGAGCGTGTAGAGCTGGTCCAGTGTGCCACGACCAGGACGAAAACCACACTGCTCCTCCTGAATCCGAGGTTCGACCATCGGTCGAATTCTCCTCTCCAGTACTCTGGAATAGACCTTACCGGGGAGGCTGAGGAGTGTGATCCCCCTATAGTTGGAACACACCCTCCGGTCCCCCTTCTTAAACAGAGGGACCACCACCCCGGTCTGCCAATCCAGAGGCACTGTCCCCGATCGCCACGCAATGTTGTAGAGGCGTGTCAGCCAAGACAGTCCCACAACATCCAGAGACTTAAGGTACTCAGCACGGACTTCATCCACCCCAGGAGCCTTGCCACTGAGGAGCTTTCTAACCACCTCGGTGACTTCGGCCTGGGTAATGGATGAGTCCGCCTCTGAGTCCCCAGTCTCTGCTTCCTCTTCGGAAGACATGACGACGGGATTGAGGAGATCCTCGAAGTATTCTTTCCACCGCCCGACAACAGTCAGGGTCAACAGCTCCCCACCCGCACCGTAAACAGTGCTGGTGGAGAGCTGCTTCTGCCTCCTGAGGTGCCGGATGGTTTGCCAGAATCTCTTCGAGGCCAACCGATAGTCCTCCTCCATGGCCTCCCCGAACTCCTCCCAAAACTGAGTTTTTGCCTCCGCGACCGCACGGGCTGCGGCACGCTTGGCCGGCTCTCGAACCTGTCAGCTGCCTCCGGGGTCCCACCTAGCAACAAAGATAAGTAGGACTCCTTCTTCAGCTTGACGGCATCCCTTACTTCTGGCGTTCACCACCAGGTTCGGGGATTGCCGCCGCGACAGGCACCAGAGACCTTGTGACCACAGCTATGAGCGGCCGCATCAACAATGGAGGTGGAGAACATGGTCCACTCGGACTCCATGTCTCCAACCTCCCCCGGGGATCTGGGAGAAGCTCTGGGATAGTATAAGTACACTCAACAAAAATATAAACGCAACACTTTTGGTTTTGCTCCCATTTTGTATGAGATGAACTCAAAGATCTAAAACTTTTTCTACATACACAATATCACCATTTCCCTCAAATATTGTTCACAAACCAGTCTAAATCTGTGATAGTGAGCACTTCTCCTTTGCTGAGATAATCCATCCCACCTCACAGGTGTGCCATACCAAGATGCTGATTAGACACCATGATTAGTGCACAGGTGTGCCTTAGACTGTCCACAATAAAAGGCCACTCTGAAAGGTGCAGTTTTGTTTTATTGGGGGGGGGGGGGGATACCAGTCAGTATCTGGTGTGACCACCATTTGCCTCATGTAGTGCAACACATCTCCTTCGCATAGAGTTGATCAGGTTGTCAATTGTGGCCTGTAGAATGTTGGTCCACTCCTCTTCAATGGCTGTGCGAAGTTGCTGGATATTGGCAGGAACTGGTACATGCTGTCGTATACGCCGGTCCAGAGCATCCCAAACATGCTCAATGGGTGACATGTCCGGTGAGTATGCCGGCCATGCAAGAACTGGGCCATTTTCAGCTTCCAAGAATTGTGTACAGATCCTTGCAACATGGGGCCGTGCATTATCCTGCTGCAACATGAGGTGATGTTCTTGGATGTATGGCACAACAATGGGCCTCAGGATCTCGTCACGGTATCTCTGTGCATTCAAAATGGCATCAATAAAATGCACCTGTGTTCTTCATCCATAACAGATGCCTGCCCATACCACAACCCCACCGCCACCATGGGCCACTCGATCCACAACATTGACATCAGAAAACCGCTCACCCACACGACGACACACACGCTGTCTGCCATCTGCCCTGGACAGTGTGAACCGGGATTCATCCGTGAAGAGAACACCTCTCCAACGTGCCAAACGCCAGCGAATGTGAGCATTTGCCCACTCAAGTCGGTTACGACGATGAACTGGAGTCAGGTCAAGACCCCGATGAGGACGACGAGCATGCAGAGGGGCTTCCCTGAGACAGTTTCTGACAGTTTGTGCAGAAATTCTTTGGTTATGCAAACCGATTGTTTCAGCAGCTGTCCGAGTGGCTGGTCTCAGACGATCTTGGAGGTGAACATGCTGGATGTGGAGGTCCTGGGCTGGTGTGGTTACACGTGGTCTGCGGTTGTGAGGCTGGTTGGATGTACTGCCCAATTCTCTGAAACGCCTTTGGAGACGGCTTATGGTAGAGAAATGAACATTCAATACACGAGCAACAGCTCTGGTTGACATTCCTGCTGTCAGCATGCCAATTGCACGCTCCTTCAAATCTTGCGACATCTGTGGCATTGTGCTGTGTGATAAAACTGCACCTTTCAGAGTGGCCTTTTATTGTGGGCAGTCTAAGGCACACCTGTGCGCTAATCATGGTGTCTAATCAGCATCTTAATATGGCACACCTGTGAGGTGGGATGGATTATCTCAGCAAAGGAGAAGTGCTCACTATCACAGATTTAGACTGGTTTGTGAACAATATTTGAGGGAAATGGTGATATTGTGCATGTGGAAAAAGTTTTAGATCTTTGAGTTCATCTCATACAAAACGGGAGCAAAACCAAAAGTGTTGCGTTTATATTTTTGTTGAGTGTATATTATTGTCTTTAAATGAAAATATGGTCAAAAATTTCAAGATGCTCATAGAACCTTTATTATTTAACATACATAAGAGTGTGCCTGTTTCATTAGTGTAACGGAGGCCAGCAGGTGTCGCTGTGCAGATGTAGTTAGTAAACCTCACTCCCAACAGCTCAAAAGGATTCTCTGGTCACAAGGCCAGAGCCCTGGGTTTTAGCTTTCTGTGTAGAGAGTCCGACTCCCATACCGAGGATCGTGAGAGAATTTTATTTGTTCGGCTGTTTATTGGCTTACTTAGTCATCCAAAAACTGGTTGACTCAGAAACAAGATTCAAACATATGCTTGAATTCTGACACATCAGGTGCAACATTTTCAGTGAATCAGCGATCACAGAATCCTGCACTGAGAATGTTGTAAGCAGATGTTAACAGCTGTTAAACTCCTCTCCTTTCATGAAGAAACAATGCGCTGTGGTCTGGTCTAATCTAGTCATCAACAGAAAACTAACGGGAGAAATTTTTATTTTGGTGTGACATTTCTTGCTTGTGTGTGAGATTGATGCTGAAACTGTGAGAGTTACGCCAGATGCGTGAGAGTTGGCAACCCTGGTGAAGCTAGCATGCTAATGTTGACTGAGCATAAATTATTAATCAAAACTACTCTCGAACTATTTCACCACACATTTGTGTGTGATGTTTGGTCATTAGTGAAACTGGCTGTTTGTGCAACATGTAACTGTTTTATTTTTAGGCAGTACTGGAAGCTAACTGAGGTGCTAACATCGTCACAATGCAGAAAACTCTGTGATTAAAAGGTGCTGTAATTTTTGTTTTGTTGTGGCTTTTTGCGTTTTTTTTTCTGTTTCTGAGAACCACAGTGGAAAAAAGTCATTTGTTTTTGTGTTATCCTTTGTCAAATTGTGTCATGTTGAATATAAACATTGTGCAAAATGTTTCAGTGAAGTAAATTACTGTCTGTGTGGTTATTATTGAAAACTGACCGTGCATGTCACTTCACCTTTTCTTTTTTATTTATTTATTTGTTTTTGCTGTGCCAAACATCAGCTGAAGAGGAACACATTTAATAAATGAAAAAAGGATAGGAAAATACACACACAGAAAGGTGATTTATTCTTTATTTGTGAGGAAATCTGACATTTTAGTGAAATTTTATTGAAATGGGTGGTCTGACAAATGTAATATTTGCTAGATGTTGTACAAACGCTCACCTGCAGAATTGTACGCAGAACACCCGGGGTGCTCAGATCCACCTATACAGTATCTATCTTCCAGACTCCCAAAGATGGTTTTCAATGGCAGGAGAACAGCATCTTCTGTTATGTGCAGATGCAGGTTGAGGAGCAGACCAACGTCTGACCGAACCCAGCGCTAAATAACCAGAAAGCGGTTCCACAAACAAAACAATTTTATTTCCCCTCCAGTGCAATAATTAGTGTACAACATAAATATCTGGTTTGTCTGGCGGAGTGAAGGATGGCGCGCTCTCCAGCGCCCAAAAGGATCGAAGCCTCTGCGCTTCTGGACTCAGATTCACCGCCAAACACCCCCCAGGTGGACATGACAAACTGACTCTGTGAAGGATGGAAAAGGTGAGGTAAGTCAACAGAGTTACAGCAAATATCCTTCAGAGGCACACACTATCAGCAACACATTCAGGTCTGAATTTAAGCTTTATGTAAATGAGCAGCTTCTCACAACAGGTGGAGGATCATCATTCCGTACGCCACGGCAGTGAGAAGCAAACTGCACAATTCTCATCAATGTTCAAATATACTGCGTAAAAAATGCCAAATTACTATTAACGATCATTTCAGACAATAATCACCTCTGATGTGTGCTGACAGCATGTGTCCCTCACCCGTCCTCCTTCACAGGCACGATGTGTCAAACCCTGGCGCGGTCCTCAGCATCTCACAAACGAACGTCACAAGGTCGAGTTCCCGGCAATTCTGCTTGAACCACTCATGGCTTAAATGCAGAACGCCATCTCATTATCTGCTTCAGCTGAAAGTCTTTAAGTTTACACGTGAGCATCATCCACAGGTGCTGCGAGTCAGTAGGCCTGCACGTGAACATCCTCCACAGGTGCAGCTAATAATGCTGATGAGGGTGAAGGACTCTTCTGCCAGCACCGTCTCCACAGACAAAAACCAGTTTGCATACCACCTGGAGAGCAAAGAAAAGAAAACAACACAAAAACATCCAGCCAAATCCCCCAACACACAACATCTCCACCCACTTGTGAGAGCTCAGCTACAATATTGTAGGTTCCCAGAGCTTTTCCTACCCTCAACAGACTGTTACATTCTCAATACGCATGCTCAGTAGTCAATCAATCAATCAATTTTTTTATATAGCTGCCAAATCACAACAAACAGTTGCCCCAAGGCGCTTTATATTGTAAGGCAAGGCCATACAATAATTATGTAAAACCCCAACGGTCAAAACGACCCCCTGTGAGCAAGCACTTGGCTACAGTGGGAAGGACAAACTCCCTTTTAACAGGAAGAAACCTCCAGCAGAACCAGGCTCAGGGAGGGGCAGTCTTCTGCTGGGACTGGTTGGGGCTGAGGGAGAGAACCAGGAAAAAGACATGCTGTGGAGGGGAGCAGAGATCGATCACTAATGATTAAATGCAGAGTGGTGCATACAGAGCAAAAAGAGAAAGAAACAGTGCATCATGGGAACCCCCCAGCAGTTTACGTCTATAGCAGCATAACTAAGGGATGGTTCAGGGTCACCTGATCCAGCCCTAACTATAAGCTTTAGCAAAAAGGAAAGTTTTAAGCCTAATCTTAAAAGTAGAGAGGGTGTCTGTCTCCCTGATCTGAATTGGGAGCTGGTTCCACAGGAGAGGAGCCTGAAAGCTGAAGGCTCTGCCTCCCATTCTACTCTTACAAACCCTAGGAACTACAAGTAAGCCTGCAGTCTGAGAGCGAAGCGCTCTATTGGGGTGATATGGTACTATGAGGTCCCTAAGATAAGATGGGACCTGATTATTCAAAACCTTATAAGTAAGAAGAAGAATTTTAAATTCTATTCTAGAATTAACAGGAAGCCAATGAAGAGAGGCCAATATGGGTGAGATATGCTCTCTCCTTCTAGTCCCCGTCAGTACTCTAGCTGCAGCATTTTGAATTAACTGAAGGCTTTTTAGGGAACTTTTAGGACAACCTGATAATAATGAATTACAATAGTCCAGCCTAGAGGAAATAAATGCATGAATTAGTTTTTCAGCATCACTCTGAGACAAGACCTTTCTGATTTTAGAGATATTGCGTAAATGCAAAAAAGCAGTCCTACATATTTGTTTAATATGCGCTTTGAATGACATATCCTGATCAAAAATGACTCCAAGATTTGTCACAGTATTACTAGAGGTCAGGGTAATGCCATCCAGAGTAAGGATCTGGTTAGACACCATGTTTCTAAGATTTGTGGGGCCAAGTACAATAACTTCAGTTTTATCTGAGTTTAAAAGCAGGAAGTTAGAGGTCATCCATGTCTTTATGTCTGTAAGACAATCCTGCAGTTTAGCTAATTGGTGTGTGTCCTCTGGCTTCATGGATAGATAAAGCTGGGTATCATCTGCGTAACAATGAAAATTTAAGCAATACCGTCTAATAATACTGCCTAAGGGAAGCATGTATAAAGTGAATAAAATTGGTCCTAGCACAGAACCTTGTGGAACTCCATAATTAACTTTAGTCTGTGAAGAAGATTCCCCATTTACATGAACAAATTGTAATCTATTAGACAAATATGATTCAAACCACCGCAGCGCAGTGCCTTTAATACCTATGGCATGCTCTAATCTCTGTAATAAAATTTTTTGGGCAACAGTATCAAAAACAGCACTGAGGTCTAACAGAACAAGCACAGAGATGAGTCCACTGTCCGAGGCCATAAGAAGATCATTTGTAACCTTCACTAATGCTGTTTCTGTACTATGATGAATTCTAAAACCTGACTGAAACTCTTCAAATAGACCATTCCTCTGCAGATGATCAGTTAGCTGTTTTACAACTACCCTTTCAAGAATTTTTGAGAGAAAAGGAAGGTTGGAGATTGGCCTATAATTAGCTAAGATAGCTGGGTCAAGTGATGGCTTTTTAAGTAATGGTTTAATTACTGCCACCTTAAAAGCCTGTGGTACATAGCCAACTAACAAAGATAGATTGATCATATTTAAGATCGAAGCATTAAATAATGGTAGGGCTTCCTTGAGCAGCCTGGTAGGAATGGGGTCTAATAAACATGTTGATGGTTTGGATGAAGTAACTAATGAAAATAACTCAGACAGAACAATCGGAGAGAAAGAGTCTAACCAAATACCGGCATCACTGAAAGCAGCCAAAGATAACGATACGTCTTTGGGATGGTTATGAGTAATTTTTTCTCTAATAGTTAAAATTTTGTTAGCAAAGAAAGTCATGAAGTCATTACTAGTTAAAGTTAATGGAATACTCAGCTCAATAGAGCTCTGACTCTTTGTCAGCCTGGCTACAGTGCTGAAAAGAAACCTGGGGTTGTTCTTATTTTCTTCAATTAGTGATGAGTAGAAAGATGTCCTAGCTTTACGGAGGGCTTTTTTATAGAGCAACAGACTCTTTTTCCAGGCTAAGTGAAGATCTTCTAAATTAGTGAGACGCCATTTCCTCTCCAACTTACGGGTTATCTGCTTTAAGCTGCGAGTTTGTGAGTTATACCACGGAGTCAGGCACTTCTGATTTAAAGCTCTCTTTTTCAGAGGAGCTACAGCATCCAAAGTTGTCTTCAATGAGGATGTAAAACTATTGACGAGATACTCTATCTCCCTTACAGAGTTTAGGTAGCTACTCTGCACTGTGTTGGTATATGGCATTAGAGAACATAAAGAAGGAATCATATCCTTAAACCTAGTTACAGCGCTTTCTGAAAGACTTCCAATTTGGATGGACAAGACTAAGAGACAAGCTTTCAAATGAATTAAAGCTCTGTCTGGGTTTTTGATTAATTAATAAGCTGGAATGGAAGATTGCTGCTAATCCTCCTCCTCGGCCCGTGCTACGAGCATTCTGACAGTTAGTGTGACTCGGGGGTGTTGACTCATTTAAACTAACATATTCATCCTGCTGTAACCAGGTTTCTGTTAGGCAGAATAAATCAATATGTTGATCAATTATTATATCATTTACCAACAGGGACTTAGAAGAGAGAGACCTAATGTTTAATAGACCACATTTAACTGTTTTAGTCTGTGGTGCAGTTGAAGGTGCTATATCATTTTTTCTTTTTGAATTTTTATGCTTAAATAGATTTTTGCTGGTTGTTGGTGGTCTGGGAGCAGGCACCGTCTCTACGGGGATGGGGTAATGAGGGGATGGCAGGGGGAGAGAAGCTGCAGAGAGGTGTGTAAGACTACAACTCTGCTTCCTGGTCCCAACCCTGGATAGTCACGGTTTGGAGGATTTAAGAAAATTGGCCAGATTTCTAGAAATGAGAGCTGCTCCATCCAAAGTGGGATGGATGCCATCTCTCCTAACAAGACCAGGTTTTCCCCAGAAGCTCTGCCAATTATCTATGAAGCCCACCTCATTTTTTGGACACCACTCAGACAGCCAGCAATTCAAGGAGAACATGCGGCTAAACATGTCACTCCCGGTCCGATTGGGGAGGGGCCCAGAGAAAACTACAGAGTCCGACATTGTTTTTGCAAAGTTACACACCGATTTAATGTTAATTTTAGTGACCTCCGATTGGCGTAACCGGGTGTCATTACTGCTGACGTGAATTACAATCTTACCAAATTTACGCTTAGCCTTAGCCAGCAGTTTCAAATTTCCTTCAATGTCGCCTGCTCTGGCCCCCGGAAGACAATTGACTATGGTTGCTGGTGTCGCTAACTTCACATTTCTCAAAATAGAGTCGCCAATAACCAGAGTTTGATCCTCGGCGGGTGTGTCGTCGAGTGGGGAAAAACGGTTAGAAATGTGAACGGGTTGGCGGTGTACACGGGGCTTCTGTTTAGAACTACGCTTCCTCCTCACAGTCACCCAGTCAACCTGCTTGGGATCTGCCAGGGGGGAACTAACGGCGGCTAAGCTACCTTGGTCCGCACCGACTACAGGGGCCTGGCTAGCTGTAGAATTTTCCACGGTGCGGAGCCGAGTCTCCAATTCGCCCAGCCTGGCCTCCAAAGCTACGAATAAGCTACACTTATTACAAGTACCATTACTGCTAAAGGAGGCCGAGGAATAACTAAACATTTCACACCCAGAGCAGAAAAGTGTGGGAGAGACAGGAGAAGCCGCCATGCTAAATCGGCTAAGAGCTAGTAGCTACGCTAACCTAGCGGATTCCTAAAAACACGCAAAGTGAATAATTTAGAGGTGATTCAGCAGAAGGAGTGCTTTAGTTAAGGCACGTAAAGATTACACTGGGAAACAAATCGTAATCTAGATAACTAGATCAATCTAACTGCGCAGATTAAACAGCTAACAGATACAGAAAAACACCGCTGTGCTCCGGAACAGGAAGTGATACAATACCGCAGTGAGAGCCAACCACCAGTAGAGGCCAGTAGTGTGTAAAGCTTGACAATTTAGCCTACGTATGCTGACCGAATTAAAAATGCTGGCATACACGGCATATGTCTAATAAATTAATGCAGCTGTCACACTTTGACGATTAGCCAGCATGTGCTGACAGCTCTGTTTCCACCCAGTGGTTCGGGTCGGACCTACACGGTGCTATGCGGGTCAGAAACAGAGTATTTTAACATTATTTTATTTTATTTTTGTCCAGAGGTGGAAAACTACAGCTACAGAAAGTAAAAGCCCTACCATGTATTGCTTCTACCTGTGCACCTAAGCAGGCAATCTCAATAATTAGCTCATCCACCTGCCTGAAGAGTTGAACTAATTACAATCAGCTGGTTTATGAGGAAGATGGAACAAATGTGTGGGTGGAATTTTGATGTCTGAAGCCGGAGTTGTCCACCTCTGCTTTTTATCTTGGTGGATCATTTTCATCGACTGTGATACTAAAAGTCATAGTTTACGCAAAATGAATACAAGAAACCAGGAAGTGTAAACATTCATTTCTCCAATACTTTCCTCATTTGAAATAATAGCAAAGAAATGAAAATAAGAAAATAACAATCAGTTAAGTACTCAACTTTCATTTTAGGTCATTTATAAAAGACTACAAAAGAAACATTTGAAAACAGCTTCTATAAAAACAATTTGTGTGGATTCCCCATAATCCTATGTGTAGTGTTTAGCGAAGTCTTTACCGGACATTGTACGGTGCTTCCAGAAAGTATTCACAGCACTGAGCATTTCCTACAATTTCTTATGTTGCAGCCTTTTCTAAAATGGATGAAATTCATCCTTTTTTCTCTTCTCTTTAGATTTTTGAAAACTTATTTAAAAAAAATTACATCTGTTTCCTTCTCTTTCTCACTGAATCAGCTGCTTTTATTTTTACCAAAAGGATGTTTGTGGAATCAGGAGTCAATTTTTCGTCAAAGTCGAATTTATTTCTCCAAATTTTCAAATGTCAGTTTGAACCAGGATATTTTGCTGCCATATATTTATAATCTTTCCTGGAATTTTTATTTTCCTCCTCTTTACAACATGAACAATAATTTCCTGTGATTACAATTTCTAACAAAATCTTAACAAGCTTTCTCTTAAAATCACACTTGATAATATTTTGGTGAATTATATAGTCTTGCTGTCAGTATTGCTCATTTTCGGTAACACACACACACAACAAAGACAAAGGCACACAGCTGTGGCACATTCACACCGGTTGTCTTTTTTCGATAGTTCTCGTGGACAATACTTACTTCCATATATTTTGCATTTCCAGTTTTAACTTCATTTTCCCGTTTTTGGTTTGTCCCGCAACAAGAACAGCAATTCCCCATTATTTAGCCATCCATGGTTTTATTTCCTAGGGAAATCTAAACAGATGGATTGCTGTCTTTTTCACTAATTAGAGATCGGTCAAACTGAAAAGTTGTCACCACTTCAACCTCAGGAGGTGGGTGAAACTTGCCTAGAGCCTCTTTACAGTTTTGTTGTCTTTTAATCAGGTGTCATACACACATGTAACATTCACACATGAATTATTTACAATAATTATTTACTGGTCTGTTCTTTTTCTATGCAGTAACCCTCAGTCACCCGTACTGTTACAGAGACAACAGTACTCACCCCTGGTGAATTTCTTTCACTAAAGTTCGGACATCTTCACCCTGATGACTGTCGACCGGTCAGGGAGGAGTCCGCCCCGGAAAGGTTCTTCAACGGGATTTGTTCCTGTGCCACGGCCACAGTCTTTCATGGAGTCCTCCTTCACGGGCTGACGATCCTCAGGTTTGTTGACACCAGGCTCAAAGGACCATGTAAATGTCAAGTTCACCCTGTAATGAAAATCACAGAAAACCTGATATCAAACAAACACACCAGGAGCCACTGCTTCTCTTTTACTCGTCAGGAGAGTGTTGCTCGCGAGGAGAGAGAGTGTATCGCTCGAGCATCAAATTCCTTCCTTCTTCTCTCTCTCCTGAGAAACTCCTTCTCCTGCTTTTTATTTACTCAAACAAACAAGGGTGCGGGTGGTTACAGAAAGGATGACAGAAAGCAGAACTGAATGATCATGAACTCTCATGGGAACAAGGAACAAGGACAGTTACAATCTTTAGTTAAGTGTCAGTATCAGCAAAATAAGATTAACAAATGCCACGTGCGAATGTGTGGCAACAGCTTGCATTTTTCTACTTGCTCTGAGTAAGACAAAACAAAAGACCAGATATCTCATGTATCTGAACACTGCATATGAAAAACAGACACTTTGCATTAATCATGCCTTGAGAGACTTCTACTTGCTCTGAGTAAGCAAAACAAGACCTCAGATATCTCATGTATCTGAACACTGCGTATGAAAAACAGACACATTGCATTAATCACGCCATAGGTTACGTTTGCTTCAGATTAAAGAAAACAATTCCTTTAGACATTTAAGTGATAACAAAATAAGGCATATTCACAATTTTTCCAACAATCGTCTTTTTCCTCTTTTGCCCGGAGGACATGACGTCCATGATTTACAAAAACAATTTGAAATGTGGACTCATCAGACCACAGCACAGTTTTCCACTTTGCATCTGTCCATTTCAACTAAGCTCGGGCCCAGAGAAGGCGGCGGCGTTTCTGGATGTTGTTGATGTATGACTTTCACTTTGCATGGTAGAGTTTTAACTTGCACTTGTAGATGTAGTGACGAACTGAGTTAACTGACAATGGTTTTCTGAAGTGTCCCTGAGCCCACACAGTAAGATCCTTTACACAATGATGTCGATTTTTAATGCAGTGCCACCTGAAGGATCGAAGGTCACGGGCATTCAGTGTTGGTTTTCGGCCTTGCTGCTTACCTGTAGAAAGTTCTCCAAATTTTCTGAATCTTCTGATTATATTATGGACTGTAGATGATGGAATCCCTAAATTCCTTGCAATTGAACATTGAGAAACATTGTTCTTAAACTGTTGGACTATTTTTTTCACACAGTTTTTCACAAATTGGTGATCCTCACCCCATCTTTGCTTGTGAATGGCTGAGCCTTTTGGGGATGCTCCTTTTATACCCAATCATGACACTCACAATTAATGTCCTCAGCTCCCAAATGCTTATTGAGTGTTGTCAGAAGGAAAGGTGATGTAACACAGTGGTAAACATACCACTGTCCAAACTTTTTTGAAACATGTTGCAGGCATCCATTTCAAAATGAGCAAATATTTACACAAAAACAATAAAGTTTATCAGTTTGAACATTAAATAGCTTGTCTTTGTGGTTTATTCAGTTGAATATAGGTTGAAGAGGATTTGAAGATCATTGTATTCTGTTTTTATTTACATTTTACACAACGTCCCAACTTCATTGGAATTGGGGTTGTGCACTTTAATGTTTTTGATGAATCAATAGAATGTTGCATTGTTATAGCATTCTGCAATCTCCCAGCGCTTCCGGATGGAAAACTGCTGTTTTTCAGGCTTTCCTCAGCAAACACAGCTATCATCTGTGCATGTTTGAATCAAGACATTTTACTGTTACTGAATGATTTTTATGAATAAAAGTGTGACAAAAATATGCGTACGAGATTACAGCTGACAATGCCAATATTATCTATTAAATATTGTCTTATTGTTCTGATGGTCACATCTGGGACAAATTTAAGGGACTTTGTCCACCGTTGTTTGGGCAAGTTACACGGAGGATGCACACCCCTATTAAAAGGCTCTGCTCCCCCCACAGTGTTCTACGTGAGCGACTTGCACAGTACTCAGTGCACATGTGGCAAACAATGCAACAAAGGTCTACTGTTTCACTCCTTTTGTGATTTTACAAACATGTTGTTCACAGTTGACTGGAGAATCAGCCACAAGAACCCTGGCACTGGAGGTGTCTAACATCTCAGCAGGAGGATCAACCTCATACAATTCCTCAGACTAGTCAACCTATAGGACGGCACAGCCGAGGTATCTGTCAGGGCCGAATCATCGTTGGCTGTAACTGTGATGAGGTTTGGAGGAATGAAGTGCTTTGATTCCTCTGTAAACAGAAAAATTGATGGAAGAAAACTGACTGTAAAAGTGATGATTTACTGTAAATTCATCAAAGGGTGCCAAAAATTGTGTCCAACATGCATTTTATGTCAGCATTTCTTGTTTCACTTGATAAAAGCATTTTGTTTTGTTCTTTTTGCCAAATAACTTTGGACATTTTTGAAAATATTTTGATTGAACAAAAGTGCTTTCTCTGCATTTATTTCTGACCATATATTAAAACGTAGGCATATAATATAGGGTTACCAACAATTTTGTCCGTGTGTATCCATAAATGTTTTATAATCACAGTCTGCTGTATTTCTCAGACAGCGAGAGCAACATGAACTTAATTACTATTCATCAGTTTTTCACTCCTATGAAACAGATGTCATGTATTTGCTTGATTACGTGTCCTGAAATAAAACATATGAAACATGAAGAGAATTTGTTCCTACATGTTTAAAATCCCATTCTCACTTTCATTTCAAGAATAAACCTGTTTTGCTTTATTCAAATGAACCATTTGTTTTCTTAAAGCAAAAAGTCACTTTGTATGAATCTGTTTTATTTTTACTTTTCTATCATAATGTGGAATTGAGAAAAAATGACTGCACTTCTCACTGATTGCCTGTAGGGGGTGATACAGTTCATGCTGATTTCTTTATAGAGGTATCAGCTCTGTGACGTTTTAATGTCTGTGTTGGCAGGAAACAAACAGGAGTAATGTTTGATCTGGTAATTTATTTAAAAACCAATGTTGCTTCTTTTGTTTTAATTTGGATGAGCATCTTTAATCAAGATTAGTGCTGCTACTTTTAGATCCTCAATACAATTTGTTTTTTTTATACACCATCAAATCACAGCAGTGCTTCCTCACTGCACTTGACATGAGTAAGGTCTAACCCTTGGAAATATTACTGATCATTAGCAGCTGTTATGATGTCCAATAATATCACCTGAGATAACTGTCCAGTAACACACTAGAATAGAATAGATGTTTATTGTCATTAACATTTCTGCAATGAAATTCTGGTGGCACTTTCCAGTTATACACAAAAAACAACACAACAGCAGCTTTAAAAAAAAACAATGAACAGCTTCACAGGATGGAAAGACCCCCCCCCCCCCCCCCAATATTATTAGAACTAATCAAACAAATTACAAGAACACACACACACACACACACATACATATATATACATATATATATATATATAAATACACGAGGTCTGTCAATAAAGTATAGGTCTTTTTTATTTTTTTCAAAAACTATATGGATTTCATTCATATGTTTTTACGTCAGACATGCTTGAACCCTCGTGCGCATGCGTGAGTTTTTCCATGCCTGTCGGTGACGTCATTCGCCTGTGAGCACTCCTTGTGGGAGGAGTCGTCCAGCCCCTCGTCGGAATTCCTTTGTCTGAGAAGTTGCTGAGAGACTGGCGCTTTGTTTGATCAAAATTTTTTCTAAACCTGTGAGACACATCGAAGTGGACATGGTTCGAAAAATTAAGCTGGTTTTCAGTGAAAATTTAACGGCTGATGAGAGATTTTGAGGTGATACTGTCGCTTTAAGGACTTCCCACGGAGCGAGACATCGTGCAGCGCTCTCAGGCGGCGTCATCAGCCTGTTTCAAGCTGAAAACTTCCACATTTCAGGCTCTATTGATCCAGGACGTCGTGAGAGAACAGAGAAGTTTCAGAAGAAGTCGGTTTCAGCATTTTATCCGGATATTCCACTGTTAAAGGAGATTTTTTTAATGAAAGACGTGCGGACGGGTCCGCGCGTCGGGATGCAGCCGGCGCGGTGCGGCGGCACAGGAAAAACACCTCCGTGTTGATAACCATTTGTAAAATCCAGGCGGCTTTTGATGGCTTTCAGTGGAGTGAGTATATGAGAAATTGTTTAACAGCTGGACATGTTCCAACTTGTCCTTAAGGCTTCCAACGGAGGTGTTTTTCCTGTGGCGGAGCGTCGCGGCGGCTGCGAGCCGACGCTGCAATCCATCCGCACGTCTTTCATTAAAAAAATCTCCTTTAACAGTGGAATATCCGGATAAAATGCTGAAACCGACTTCTTCTGAAACTTCTCTGTTCTCTCACGACGTTCTGGATCAATAGAGCCTGAAATGTGGAGGTTTTCAGCTTGAAACAGGCTGATGACGCCGCCTGAGAGCGCTGCACGACGTCTCGCACCGTGAAAAGTCCTTAAAGCGACAGTATCACCTCAAAATCTCTCATCAGCTGTTAAAATTTTCACTGAAAACCAGCTTAATTTTTCGAACCGTGTCCACTTCGATGTGTCTCACAGGTTTAGAAAAAATTTTGATCAAACAAAGCGCCAGTCTCTCAGCAACTTCTCAGACAAAGGAATTCCGACGAGGGGCTGGACGACTCCTCCCACAAGGAGTGCTCACAGGCGGATGACATCACCGACAGGCGTGGAAAAACTCACGCATGCGCACGAGGGTTCATGCATGTCTGATGTAAAAACATATGAATGAAATCCATATAGTTTTTGAAAAAAATAAAAGGACCTATACTTTATTGACAGACCTTGTATATAAAAAACATATGCATCTATTGATACTTTTTAATCAATCAATCAATCAATCAACTTTTTTTCTTATATAGCGCCAAATCACAACAAACAGTTGCCCCAAGGCGCTTTACATTGTAAGGCAAGGCCATACAATAATTATGTAAAACCCCAACGGTCAAAACGACCCCCTATGAGCAAGCACTTGGCGACAGTGGGAAGGAAAAACTCCCTTTTAACAGGAAAAAACCTCCAGCAGAACCAGGCTCAGGGAGGGGCAGTCTTCTGCTGAGACTGGTTGGGGCTGAGGGAAAGAACCAGGAAAAAGACATGCCGAGAAGGGGGGCAGAGATCGATCACTAATGATTAAATGCAGAGTGGTGCATACAGAGCAAAAAGAGAAAGAAACAATGCATCATGGGAACCCCCCACAGTCTACGTCTAAAGCAACATAACCAAGGGATGGTTCAGGGTCACCTGATCCAGCCCTAACTATAAGCCTTAGCGAAAAGGAAAGTTTAAGCCTAATCTTAAAAGTAGAGAGGGTATCTGCCTCCCTGATCTGAATTGGGAGCTGGTTCCACAGGAGAGGAGCCTGAAAGCTGAAGGCTCTGCCTCCCATTCTACTCTTACAAACCCTAGGAACCACAAGTAAGCCCGCAGTCTGAGAGCGAAGCGCTCTAATGGGGTAATATGGTACTACGAGGTCCCTAAGATAAGATGGGACCTGATTATTCAAAACCTTATAAGTAAGAAGAAGAATTTAAATTCTATTCTAGAATTAACAGGAAGCCAATGAAGAGAGGCCAATATGGGTGAGATATGCTCTCTCCTGCTAGTCCCCGTCAGTACTCTAGCTGCAGCATTCTGAACCAACTGAAGGCTTTTTAGGGAACTTTTAGGACAACCTGATAATAATGAATTACAATAGTCCAGCCTAGAGGAAATAAATGCATGAATTAGTTTTTCAGCATCACTCTGAGACAAGACCTTTCTAATTTTAGAGATATTGCGTAAATGCAAAAAGGCAGTCCTACATATTTGTTTAATATGCGCTTTGAATGACATATCCTGATCAAAAATGACTCCAAGATTTCTCACAGTATTACTAGAGGTCAGGGTAATGCCATCCAGAGTAACGATCTGATTAGACACCATGTTTCTAAGATTTGTGGGGCCAAGTACAATAACTTCAGTTTTATCTGAGTTTAAATGCAAACAATACTGACAATAGCGCACAAAAAATGCAAAGTTTTTTTTTCTTTTAACAGAAAGAAAAAAATCTAGATAAAATACCCCCCCCCCCCCCCCACACACACACACACACATCTCAACACCCCAAAGTTAACACAAAATCTCATCAGATATATGCACACATATACACAACAAAAGCTAAAGTTAATGACAGTTGGACAAAACCTCCAAATCTGAAAAATTACAAATAAAACATTGTCATTTATTATTATTATATTTGTTATTTATTTATTTATTTATGTGGGTCTGATGTGAGATCTGCTGCTTTGGCAGAAACAGCTTGGAAAGCCCCCTCTGACCTCTTCTCTTTGACAAAAGCAAGAAGAGACTCAATTCTTTTCTTGCAGTACAGAACATCCATAGCTCTCTGCTGGACAATGTCAAACACCACATCAGTCTCAGAGAAGATTTGTTCATATGTGTTCAACTCAGGCTGTGTGCAACAGAAAAACAGAGAAACAGAAAAAACAGTGCAGTGGGAGGAGTGCAATTAAAAACCAAAGTACACTGTCTAAAGTGACCCGTGATAAAATGATAAAGTGACAGAGTTAAGCTTAAGGTGACTGAGTTATGAGGAGTTCATGAGTCTAATGGCAGAGGGGAAGAAACTGTTCTTATGGCGGGAGGTTCTGGTCCGGATGGACCGTAGCCTCCTGCCCGAGGGGAGTGGTTTGAACAGACCGTGTGCAGGGTGAGAAGGGTCAGCTGTGATCCGACCTGCTCGGCCCAGAGTCCTGGAGACGTGCAGGTCGTAGAGAGATGGAAGGCTACAGCCGATCACCTTCTCAGCAGAGGCCACAATGCGCTGCAGTCTGTGTCTGTCCCTGGCTGTGGCCCCGGCGTACCACACTGTGATGGAGGAGCAGAGGATGGACTCGATGATGGCCGTGTAGAACTGCACCATCAGCTGGACAGGCAGCTTGGCCTTCTTCAGCTGCCGCAGGAAGTACATCCTCTGCTGGGCCTTCTTGATGAGAGAGCTGATGGTTGACTCCCACTTGAGGTCCTGGGTGATGGTGGTGCCGAGGAAGCGGTGACAGACCACAGTGGTGATGGGACTGTTGGTGGGGGCTGTTGGTGAGGGCGAGGGAGGGCGGGGGGGCTGTGGCTTTCCTGAAGTCCACGATCATCTCCACTGTTTTCTGGGCGTTGAGCTCCAAGTTGTTGCTGCTGCACCAGTTCACCAGCCGGTCCACCTCCCTCCTGTAGGCAGACTCATCCCCATCCGAAATGAGTCCGATGAGGGTGGTGTCGTCCGCAAACTTGATGAGCTTTACAGAGTCGTGGCTGGAGATGCAGCAGTTAGTGTAGAGGGAGAAGAGCAGAGGGGAAAGGACACAGCCCTGTGGAGATCCTGTGCTGAGAGCCCGAGTGTTCGAGACATTTTTTCCCAGCCTCACACGCTGACTCCGGTCGGTCAGGAAGTCTGTGATCCACCTGCAGGTGGAGTTGGGCACGTGGAGCAGAGAAAGCTTGTCCTGGAATCTGGAAGGATGGTGTTGAATGCAGAGCTGAAGTCCACAAACAGGATCCTAGCGTAGGTTCCTGGGGAGTCCAGGTGCTGCAGGATGGAGTGCAGGGCCAGGTTTATGGCGTCGTCTACAGACCTGTTGGCTCAGTAGGCAAACTGCAGGGGGTCCAGGAGGGGGTCGGTGATGGACTTCAGGTGGGATAAAACCAGGCGTTCGAAGGTCTTCATGACTACAGACGTGAGAGCCACAGGCCTGTAGTCATTAAGTCCAGTGATGTGTGGTTTCTTGGGGACTGGAACTATGATTGAGGACTTGAAACAGACTGGAACATGACATGACTCCAGGGAGGTGTTGAAGATCCCCGTGAAGACTGGGGCCAGCTCATCAGTGCAGTGTCTCAGGGTGGCAGGAGAGACACAGTCTGGGCCCGGGGCCTTACGTGGATTCAGCCTTTTGAAATGTCTCCTCACGTCCTCCTCTTGGACCGAGAGGGCAACAGGGGGAGTGGGGAGGGCAGCAGTGAGAGGGGGGAGGTCCAGAGTGTTTGAATATCCAGTTGTGTGGGGGGTGGGGAGGTGTGAGTCCTTGTCTTCAAAGCGTGAATAGAAGACGTTCAGGTCGATGGCCAGCTTCAGGTCGTCAATAGAACGAGGTGCTTTGGGCTTGTAGTTGGTGATCTCTTTCAACCCCCTCCACACAGAGGTCGAGTCGTTGGCAGAGAACCTTTGCTGCAGACGTGAACTGTACATGGATTTAGCCTTTGCCACCTCCTTGCTAAATCTGTACTTTGCACCTCTATAGTTGTCTCTGTCTCCTTCTCTGAAAGCCACCTCTTTCTGCTGACAGAGCTGCTGGAGTTTAGGTGTGAACCAGGGCTTGTCATTGTTATATCTCACCCTGGTACGCTGTGGGATGATGCTGTCTTCACAGAAATGAATATATGACGTCACAGTGTCCGTGTAGTCATCTAGACTGTCTGTTGAAGCCTCAAACATATCCCAATCCGTGGTGGCCAAGCACGCGTGTAGCTCCTCTACAGCTTCATTGCTCCACACTTTAGACGTCCTCACAACAGGTTTAGAGAGTTTAAGTCTCTGTCTGTATGTGGGGATCAAGTGGACCATCACGTGGTCTGAGAGTCCCAAAGCTGCACGGGCCACCGCGCGGTACGCACCGCTCACTGTCGTGTAACAATGATCTAACGTGCTCCCTTCTCTGGTCGGGCATTTAACAAACTGTATTTTGGTAATACCTGACTGAGATTCCCTTTGTTAAAATCACAGAGAATTATAACAAGAGAGTCCGGAAAGTCTGTCTCCACGCTCATAATCTGATCCGCGAGCGCGCGCTCGGCCTCGTGCACGTCCGCGCTCGGTGGAATATACACAGAGCAAAGTATGAAAGAGTTAAACTCACGTGGAGAGTAGTTTATGAGGAGATATTCCAGAGAGGGACAGCAGTGTTGGGAGATCACAGTCACATCGGAGCGTTGTTGATATAGAAGCAGAGTTTTTCCACCAGAGTGCTCAGTCTCTGTCTGCGCGGAGGAGTCAGAATCCCTCTAGTTGGAGCGCGCAGTCCGGTGTCTGTGCGTTTAACCACGTCTCCGTGAAGCACAGTACACAATATGAGGAGAAATCTCTATTCTTCTTCATCAGCAGTGCCAGCTCATCCATCTTGTTGTGGAGTGAGCGGACGTTGGAGAGAAATATCCCAGGTAGGGGCGTGCGCGTGCCCCTTCGTGTGAGGCGCACGAGAGCGCCAGCGCGTTTCCCTCTCCGCCGTCGTCTCACTTTTTTGGCCAAAAAGTGAACCAGTTCAGCTGCAGGCACTAAAAAAACTGGCGTAATGTCCGTGGGTGTTGATGATTTGATGTTTAGAAGCTCCTCACGGGTGTAAGGGACACGATTCACGCACAAAAACAGACAAAACAGGGAACACCAGAATACCAGGGCGCCTTCACGTGGCGCCATCTTGGAAGGGAAAAAATTGCTTGAAATTTGAAAACTAATTTGCTTGAAAAATTGAAAGGGCTCGCGTACCGGCGGCAGCTTTGCGGCGATTCCATCGGGTCTCCTGCTGAGTACATTCAGAGGATTGGCAGCTGCTTCAGAAACTTTTTTTTTTTTTTTGCCCCTCCCCCTGATCTATTCTGCACAGAATGCACACTCTGAAACACATCTCAATTTGGTGTCATGAAACAAACTTCCAGCTCTTTAAAAATGCAAAAGCAGCCCACCTTTTTGTGGCTGTTGTTGCTGGAAGTTCCTCTTTCTTTCCTCTCCAACTATAAACAGAGGTGAGAAGTTGCTTTTCAGAGGTATTCCAGCTGCGTCCAGCTGCAAAGGACTGAATATCTCTTACCGGTACGGAGTAGTACCCTGCGTTCTGGTTTACTTTCACCCCTGATGTAGATGTCGTTGAATATTTGATAGAAAACGATAAGAGAGTGCTCTTAAAGTGGCTCCACAATGACTCCAAGGAAAGTAGTACGAGTTTAATAATGTGAACAGAACTTTGCTGTGGTAAACAACATACATCTTGTCATTGTTTACCACAGCAAAGTTCTGTTCACATTATTAAACTGACATCCTATTTTAATCCATCTCTTCTGCCCTTCAGGGTTATTCTTTTACGTGGAAAAGTCAACAGTGGTTTGCATGTATGACAGAGGCCAGCAGGAGGCGCTGTGCATGTGGCAGTAGTCAGTAAACCTCACTCTGGCCACAGAGATCAGAGCCCAGGTTTCAGTCTTCTGGTCAGAGCGCCCGCCTCCCATTCCTGACATCATGAGTTTGTGTCCCACAGTGAAGTGAGACATACACAACGCAGAGGTTAAACGTGCGTTCCAGAATATTATGAATATCACATGGATTTATGCCTCCTTTCGAGCCCATAATAACAGTTTACAGCCAAAAATAGCATAATCTGCACCTGTCATGTTTACACTTCACCTGAACTAAAGCTGCGCATCTTTTGTAATACACATAATCACATTACCTGGATTTGGTCGGTGTTCGGTAGCCAAACGAGAGCAAGGCTCAGAGTTCAAACATGTGCAGATATGATGTGCATTTGTGTGATTAAGATCCAGGGCGGTTTTTTCATGTTTTGGACTCAGTTTTGTGCAGCACCTGCACATGCACTCAGGTCAGACCACAAAAGTATTTTTTTGCACCCCTGTTCATAACTGCTATTTGTACAGGTGTAAATATTTAAATATTAGCCTGCTAAGGACATGCGTCCCCCCAGTTATGTTGCAGGTTGGCTTTTAAAAGTGGCCAAAATCATCCTCCAACAAGAATGTAATAAGCAAAAATGGCTCCATTGAGCCACTAGATGGAGCATGAAGCCAAGTTTTAGCTCAAGCTCCTGCTCCATTTTACACCTCCAAGTGATGAAGGAATCTCTGCTCCTCCTCTGCTACAGTGGGACCAGCGTGATTAACTGAGACATTAATGATGTGTCCAGCAGGCCGCGTGTTTCTTACTGCTGAGGCAGTTAGAGAGGAAGCTATCGAGGACGTGTGCTTATTAGTGTGTGAATCCCCCACACTCACCGACGCAGAGATTTACGAGGTCTGTGATGAAAAAAGCGGTCCTTTTTATTTTTTTCAAAAAATAAATGGATTTGATTCATATGTTTTACATCACACAACTTTGAACTCTCGTGCACATGCGTGAGTTTTTTCACGTGTGTCGGTGACGTCATTCGCCTGTGGGCAGGCCTTGAGTGAGGAGTGCTCCACCCCGCCCGTCGGAATCTGTTTGTCTGAATAGCCGCTGCGGACGGCGCGCGTTGCTTTATCAACATTTTTCTGGAACCTGTGAGGGATACCAAGTGGACACTATTCGAGAAATTAAGCTGGTTTTTGGTGAAAAGTTTAATGGCTGATGAGAGATTATGGGGTGTTTCTGTCGCTGTAAGGACTTCCCACGGAGCGGGACGTCGCGCAGCGCTTCCAGGCACCGTCGTCGGCCTGTTTCGACCTGAAAACATCCTAATTTAAGGCTTAATTCACCCAGGACGTCATGAGAGAACAGAGAAGATTCAGAAGAGGCCGGCATGAGGACTTTATGTGGACATTCCACTGTTAAGGACATTTTTAATGAAAGACGTACGCACAAATTCGCCAAGTCATTTCCGTGACAACTCGGCGAATCTGTGTGCGCCACGACAGGAAAAACACCTCCGTGTTGGAAACCATTTGTAAAGTTCAGGCGGTTTTTGATGGCTTTCAACAGTTAGTAACTGAGAAAATTGTTAACAGCTTGGGCATGTTCCAACTTGCCCTTTAAGGTTTCCAACGAAGGTGTTTTTCCTGTCGCAACCCCCGCGGTCGGGTCTGGCCGACATGCGACTGCCCGCACGTTCTTTCTACAAAATGTCCATTAACAATGGAATGTCCGAATAAACTCCTCATGCCGACTTCTTCTGAAAGTTCTCTGTTCTCTGACGACTTACTGGGTCAACAGAGCCTGAAATGTGGAAGTTTTCAACTTGAAACACCGAGACGCTGCCGCCTCGAAGCGCAGATCGCCGTTAGGCACCGTGGGCCGTCCTTACGGCGACACTACCAGATCAAAATCTCTCATCAGCCGTTAAAATTTTTACCGAAAACCAACTGAATTTATCGAATGGTGTCCACTCAGTTGTGCCTTAGTTTTTGAAAAAATTTTGATCAAACAAAGCAGCAGTCTCTGAGCCATTCCTAAACAATGAAAAAACGACGAGAGGGTGGGCGACTCCTCACTCAAAGACTGCCCACAGGCGAATGACGTAACCGACAGGCGTGAAAAAACTCTCACATGCCCACGAGGGTTCAAGCATGTCTGATGTAATCACGTGATTCAAATCCATATGGTTTTTGAAAAAAATAATAAGGTCCGTTACTTTTATCACAGACCTCGTACACTCAGACCACCCACCATCTCAAAAACACAGAGAAAAAATAGTCCTTATTAGATAATGCAGCTTGATCTTTATTCTTGAGTCGCAAGGTTTTCATCAAAATCAGAAATCTTTAAGGCCCACATCTGTCTGTTATGTTACAGCCTTGTCACACCTTGACAATTTAGGCAGCGTATGCCGACAGCCCCATTTACACCGAGTGCTCCAGTTCGGTACTGCACAGTGCGGTATGTTTTGTTTGGCAGGCGAAACACGCAAATATTGACAAGCAAGTCATCAAGCACGCGTACACTGTTGCACGACCTCTCCACTCCAAATGGAGGCCAAACAAAGTAATTTAACATTTTTAAATTTTATCTTATTTTTGTCAGTGGGTCGTGGGATTTATTTTCATCATGTGCTGAATGCTGAAGAGTCGACTGATGTCTGTGATAAATGCTGATGTGACTGAATGAGGCACTGTGACTCATTCAAATTTTAAAATGTTAATGTTCTTGTTGTGACACAAAGTGCTGGTATCCTCTGGCTGAAAAATGCACCGAGAGCAGACAAAACACAGAGGGACTTCAGCCACGACAAGGTATTTTCAGATGTCGTTTTCCAAAATCAGGACGCTGTTGTGAAAGTGTAGTGACACGGACCCACAACAGGGGGCGTAAATGAACGGACAATGAAAGAGTCGAATATGAACACTTTACTGTTGTGAATGAGCACAACCACAACACAGATGAATGTGAAATTTTGCAAACAGTCAATCACAAGGGTGACGTGTGGGCAGGCTCGAGGATAGAAGACGTCCGTCCTGAGATGAACCGGAACCACACGATTTCCTCCGCCACCGAACCCGGAGAATACTGGAGCCGCCAAGTCCCGAGTCCCCAGGTGGGAACCGTCTTCGAAGGTCGGATCTGGTACTGCTGGCAAGGAGCAGAGACAATAAGATGTGGGTGTGTGCACACCCAGTAACAACAACGATGGAGAGTCCACCTCCACCTCTAACACACACTCGTGCAGCTCCTGTCTCAACACTTATCTGGTGGGGTAGTAAGGCGGAGCTGTCGCCGGTCACACCAATCTCCAGATCACACTCCGCAGGAAAACAACTGCCAAAATGAGTTCACTAAACAAAGTCAATATGACACAGATCAAGGCTGAGAACGTTACCTTAACGGGTCGACGATATCTCGGCAATGAGGTGGAGATGACGTCCGGGTTTTATGGAGTGTGATGATGAAGTGTAGATGGGTGACAGCTGTCAAGAGATAATGAGTGACAGCTGTCCCCCCGGCTGTGTCCGTGGCGGCAGCGCCCTCTCGTGCCTGAAGCCCGCACTTCAAGCAGGGCACCCTCTGGTGGTGGGCCAGCAGTACCTCCTCTTCTGGCGGCCCACACAACAGACGCTTTATGTGGGTAACTTTTCATCAGGCTGTGATGATGAATCTGACTGAAACAAACAGGTTAAGACTTTATATTTACTCCGTGTGTGAATAGTTTTAATATTTGAAACAGTCTGTTCACATGAGGACTGCAGCTTTCAGTTGTTCAGCCAATCAATGGACAGCATCAACGGACGCACTTTGACCTATGAGTAAAGCCTTTGCCCCAATGAATAATAAGCCATGAATAATGAGCCACACATGGGTGTGTCAGTGATTATTTGAAGAATGATCCACATTTTAAGCCGTCACATATCTGCTACTAAGGCACCTTATGTGCCTCTCTGTACCTCGCATGTGCCTCTAGTGAGCCCTGTCCGGCCTCGAGTGGCTCGTGTCACCGCATATGATCCACATCAAGCCACATATGATCCATGTAGCACCATGATAATGTGACATTGGTGCACATTTAGGCATGGGTTTGGTCCAAACCTCCAGCCCTCCCACACTTGGTCCCTTTAAAGTTTGGGTTTTCAATTCACGGAATCCATTCAAGATGTTGTCACATTTTTTTAACGCAGTCCAAAAATAGACGCTCCAGTACAGTCAGGCAGGTGTGTACCGTGCATCAGGCTGCTGTTCCAGTAATTAAATACACCAGACCAGCTAGAACTGAACCACGGGTTCCTGGACAGTTGCCTCTGCACTTCCTCTCGTTGGCTGTATTTCTTTTGACACCCTGATCCAATTTTTAACTTTGTATTTGTCTGTTAATGTCTGCAAAATCGCTCTTTTGCACGCACTTCAGTTCTGCACTCCTTCTCACTGGCTTCCTTTCCATCTGCAGCTCGCTGCATTTATTTCTTCCATGGCTTTAAACACACTCATTTTCACACCGTGAGCCAACTTTTAACTTTGTGTTTGTAACCCAGTGGGTTTTAGTGCCCAAAAGAAGAAAACTATTATTTTAGTGCCCAAAAGAAGAATACCATTTATGGTAACGTCAATCATTTTCAAAAACTGTAAATCAAGGCCTCTTATAGGCCAAAATAGAAACTGTTTCCTTATTGGCTCAAGACTCCGATTAACCCGCCCCCTCCCTTGTAAAAGCGGGTGTGTGCTCTTGTTTTTTGTTGACCGAGAGATGAAAGCACACGCAAAAGAACCTTTGAGAGAGACAAAAGCACACACAAGAGAACCTGAGGATTTTACACTGAATAAAATCGAAGATAATCAAATTACTTCATCTGAACGAAACCACCCTGGACCTGACCCACCACTGCAATTTGAAAGCCATTGGAACACTTTGCGAGGAACTGGGCTGGAGGACTGGACTCTGATGAGAATAACTATAGAGGCGTCTCGGCTGTTTTTTTTTTTTTTTGTTTGTTTGTTTGTTTGTTTCTCCTTATTCTATCTACTGGATCTGGAATTCTCCCTGACGAGGGAGATGGCGAGCCTACCCTGTTGAACTGAATCGAACCGGAGTTGGCCTTTTGAGAGAGCAGGTCACTCTCCCAGCAACACGGACAATTGGAGTGTGGTAGGAAGAACCGCATAAAGGAGTTTTGACTTGACTGACTAAGACACTGACTAAGCCGGCAGGACTCATAATTGTTTTGAGCTCAATTAAGAATACTGGGGTTTATGTTTTTATTTATTTCATCAATGAATGTCAACTGAATTTTTACAGTTACGTTAATCAAATTGTGTTCAATACAGTTCATATAAACTTTATCTGTGGCTCCAGTAACGGTTTTGACTCTTACTCTTGTCTCCTTACCCTCCCTCCTGAACCTAGTATCTGGTCCATCTTAATCAACTGTACGGTAATTACATCATTACCGCAAGCAAGACCTTGGTTACAGCGTTAAATGTTCATCCGTTACTGACTGCAAAATCACTCTTTTGCAAGCTAGCGTTCTGCCTAAATGCTCGTTTTGAGCACGAGTCATTGTGTCAGTGGGCACACACAATGGCACTCGTGATCCATTAACAAGATATTAAATCTATCATAGACATACTTTTACAGCTGATTATTAGGGGTGCCGGAAAAAATCGATGCACGTCCGAATCGTGATTCTTATTTATTAAGATTCTGAATTGATCCAAAATGTCCAAGAATCGATTTTTAAAAAGCATTTTGTTAAACATTTTCTTGCTTACTCGCTGCGTGTACTGGTGTCAGGCAACAGCCTCCATACTACAGTGTCCCCACGAGGGGAGGGTCCATCCAAATTGGAAGTCCCAAAAGCCAGTTTTATTTGTTATTATCTATTGTCCACCTGGTCGTTACTGTGTTTCTTTGTGATTTTTCAGACCTTTTGTCTGACTTAGTGCTTAGCTCAGATAATTATAGTGGGTGATTTTAACATCCACACAGATGCTGAGAATGACAGCCTCAACACTGCATTTAATCTATTATTAGACTCAGTTGGCTTCGCTCAAAATGTAAATGAGCCCACCCACCATTTTAACCACACTTTAGATCTTGTTCTGACATATGGCATAGAAATTGAAGTGTTGGGAAGGTGTTGTGACACGGACCCACAACAGGGGGCGTTAATGAATGGACAATGGATAAGCCAAAGAGTAACAATTTAATGTTGTGAAGCGCACAACAAAATACAGACAATAACAATATTGCGGAATGTCAATCATACACAAGGTGATGTGTGGCAGGCTCGAAGATAGAAGACGTCTGGAGATAGAAGAGCCGGATCCCACACGGCTTCCACCACCAACGGATCTGAAGAACACCGGAGCCGCCAAGCCCTGCGCCCCAGGTGGCCACTGTCTTCAGCAGTCAGACCCGGTACTGCTGGCAGAGAACAGAAACAGTTTTGATGAGTGTGAGTACGCACACTCAGTAATCCCACAGTCTGTGTTCTGTAAGGGAGGGAGCACCTCCACCTCCAGTCACACACTCGTGCAGCTCCTGTCTAACCACTTATCTGGTTGGGGTGTGAGGTGAAGCCGTCGCTAATCACACCAAACGCCAAACCCACAGATAAGGCAACACCCACAGGAAAACGGCTGCAAAGAAGTTCAGACTATTAGTCAGTTTAAATTCAGCAGAGAAATTACCTGTATGGTAGCTGATTTCTCGGCGGGGAGGTGGAGTTGCAGTCCGGCTTTTATGGAGGTTGACGTAGATGAGTGACAGCTGGTGGTGATGATGTGACAGCTGTCACTCCACTGGTTTTGGCGCCCTCTCGTGCTTGAAGCCCGCACTCCAAGCAGGGCGCCATCTGGTGGTGGTGGGCCAGCAGTACCTCCTCTTCAGCGGCCCACACAACAGGACCCCCCCCTCAATGGGCGCCTCCTGGCGCCCGACCAGGTTTGTCCGGGTGCCGGGCGTAGAAGTCGGCCAGGAGGGCCGGGTCTAGGATGAAGATCCTTTTCACCCAGGAGCGTTCCTCGGGGCCATACCCCTCCCAGTCCACCAGATACTGAAACCCCCGACCCTTATGACGGACGTTCAGGAGCCGACGCACGGTCCATGCCGGCTCCCCGTCGATGATCCGGGCAGGAGGCGGTGCAGGTCCAGGGGTGCAGTGGTCAATCAATCAATCAATTTTTTTTTTATATAGCACCAAATCACAACAAACAGTTGCCCCAAGGCGCTTTATATTGTAAGGCAAGGCCATACAATAATGATGTAAAACCCCAACGGTCAAAACGACCCCCTGTGAGCAAGCACTTGGCTACAGTGGGAAGGAAAAACTCCCTTTTAACAGGAAGAAACCTCCAGCAGAACCAGGCTCAGGGAGGGGCAGTCTTCTGCTGGGACTGGTTGGGGCTGAGGGAGAGAACCAGGAAAAAGACATGCTGTGGAGGGGAGCAGAGATCGATCACTAATGATTAAATGCAGAGTGGTGCATACAGAGCAAAAAGAGAAAGAAACAGTGCATCATGGGAACCCCCCAGCACTCTACGTCTATAGCAGCATAACTAAGGGATGGTTCAGGGTCACCTGATCCAGCCCTAACTATAAGCTTTAGCAAAAAGGAAAGTTTTAAGCCTAATCTTAAAAGTAGAGAGGGTGTCTGTCTCCCTGATCTGAATTGGGAGCTGGTTCCACAGGAGAGGAGCCTGAAAGCTGAAGGCTCTGCCTCCCATTCTACTCTTACAAACCCTAGGAACTACAAGTAAGCCTGCAGTCTGAGAGCGAAGCGCTCTATTGGGGTGATATGGTACTACGAGGTCCCTAAGATAAGATGGGACCTGATTATTCGTGGTGAGGTGTGGTAGGGCTTAAGCCATGACACATGAAAGACAGGATGGATCCGCAGTGAAGCTGGCAGCCGTAGCTTCACTGCGGCCGGGCTGAGGACTTTGATGATGGGAAACGGTCCAATATACCTGTCCTTGAGTTTCTGTGAGTCCACTTGAAGTGGGATGTCCTTTGTAGACAACCACACCTCCTGCCCGGGCTGGTATGCAGGGGCCGGGGAACGCCGGCGGTCTGCATGGGCCTTCAACAGGGCAGAACGGGCGGCCCGCCACACCCGGCGGCACCTCCTGAGGTGGGCCTGGACCGAGGGCACACCGACCTCTCCCTCCACAAGTGGAAACAATGGGGGCTGGTACCCCAAACACACCTCAAACGGGGAGAGGCCGGTGGCTGACGACACTTGGCTGTTGTGGGCGTACTCGATCCAGGCCAGATGGGTGCTCCAGGCCGTCGGGTGCGCGGAGGTAACGCAACGGAGGGCCTGCTCCAGCTCCTGGTTGGCCCACTCTGCCTGTCCGCTAGTCTGAGGGTGATACCCGGACGAGAGACTCACGGTGGCCCCCAGTTCCCTGCAGAAACTCCTCCAGACCTGAGAGGAGAACTGAGGGCCATGGTCTGAGATGATGTCCGCTGGTATCCCATGCAGATGCACGATGTGGTGGACCAGGAGGTCTGCTGTCTCCTGGGCCGTAGGGAGCTTCGGGAGGGCCACGAAGTGGGCCGCCTTGGAGAACCGGTCCACTATCGTGAGGATGGTGGTGTTGCCCTGGGACGGTGGGAGGCCCGTGACAAAGTCCAGGCCGATGTGGGACCAGGGGCGGTGAGGTACCGGTAGGAGCTGGAGGAGTCCTGAAGTCCTCTTATGGTCAGCCTTGCCCCTGGCACAAGTGGTACAGGCCTGGATGTAGTCCCGGACGTCGGCCTCCATAGACGCCCACCAGAAGCGCTGCTGGACCGCTGCCATGGTTCTGCGCACCCCGGGATGACAGGAGAGCTTGGAACCATGACAGAAGTCCAAAACCGCAGCTCTGGCCTATGGTGGGACGTACAGTTTATTCTTCAGGCCGGTCCCCGGGTCCGGGTTCCATGTCAGGGCCTCCCGGACGGTCTTCTCCACGTCCCAGGTGAGAGTGGCCACGACAGTGGACTCGGGGATGATGGTCTCTGTGGGGTCTGACAATTCGGCCTTGGCCTCCTCTTCATGCACCCGGGACAGGGCATCCGATCGTTGGTTCTTGGTCCCGGGGTGGTATGTAACCTGGAAGTCAAAGCGCCCGAAGAACAGTGACCAGCGGGCTTGCCTGGGGTTCAGCTGCTTGGCGGTCCGGATGTACTCCAGGTTCCGATGGTCCGTGAAAACCGTGAAGGGCACCGTCGCTCCCTCCAACAGGTGTCTCCACTCCTCAAGAGCCTCCTTCACCGCCAGGAGTTCCCGATTGCCGACGTCATAGTTCCTCTCAGCCGGGGTCAACCTGCGGGAAAAATAGGCACAAGTGTGGAGAACCTTATCGGACTCCCCGCTCTGGGACAGCACGGCTCCTGTCCCTGAGTCAGAGGCATCCACTTCCACTGTGAACTGGCGAGTAGGATCAGGCTGCACCAGAACTGGTGCAGACGAGAACCGGCGCTTCAACTCCCTAAACGCGGCTTTGCACCGATCCGACCAGGTGAAGGGGACCTTAGTGGAGGTCAGGGCTGTCAGGGGGCTAACTACCTGACTGTAGCCTTTAATGAACCTCCTGTAGAAGTTTGCAAAGCCGAGGAACTGTTGCAGCTTCCTACGGCTTGTTGGGTGGGGCCAATCTCTCACCGCCGCAACCTTGGCCGGATCAGGGGCGACGGAGTTGGAGGAGATGACGAACCCCAGGAAGGATAAAGAAGTGCGGTGGAACTCGCACTTCTCGCCCTTCACAAACAGCCGGTTCTCCAACAACCGCTGTAGGACCTGACATACATGCCGGACATGAGTCTCAGGGTCCGGAGAAAAGATGAGTATGTCGTCTAGATATACGAAGACAAACCGATGCAGGAAGTCCTGCAAGACGTCATTAACCAACGCTTGGAACGTCGCGGGGATGTTTGTGAGGCCGAACGGCATGACCAGGTACTCAAAGTGACCTAAGGGGGTGTTAAATGCCGTCTTCCACTCGTCTCCCTTCCGGATCCGAACCAGGTGGTACGCATTCCTAAGATCGAGTTTGGTGAATATTTGGGCTCCATGCAGGGGCATGAACACCGAATCCAACAGAGGTAATGGGTATCGATTGCGAACCGTAATCTCGTTCAGCCCTCTGTAATCGATGCATGGACGGAGTCCGCCGTCCTTCTTACCCACAAAAAAGAAACCCGCGCCCATTGGGGAGGTGGAGTTCCGGATCAACCCGGCAGCTAAGGAGTCCCGGATGTAGGTCTCCATTGATTCGCGTTCCGGACGTGAGAGATTGTACAGCCTGCTGGACGGATACTCAGCGCCCGGGATCAAATCGATGGTGCAATCGTATGGTCGGTGCGGGGGAAGGGCGAGTGCCAGATCTTTGCTGAAGACGTCAGCAAGATAGTGGTACTCCTCTGGTACCGCCGTCAGATTGGGGGGGACTTTGACCTCCTCTTTAGCTGTCACACCGGGTGGAACCGAGGATCCTAAACACTCCCGGTGGCAGGTTTCGCTCCACTGCGTCACAACCCCAGACGGCCAATCAATCCGGGGATTGTGTTTCAACACCCATGGAAAACCCAAAATCACTCGGGAGGTAGAAGGTATTACATAAAACACAATCTCCTCCCTGTGATTCCCAGACACCACCAATGTCACGGGCTGTGTCTGGTGTGTGATTAATGGAAGAAGGGTGCCATCTAGTGCCCGTACCTTCAAGGGTGAAGGCAGAGCCACCAGAGGGAGCCCCACTTCCTTTGCCCATCTGCTGTCCAGCAGATTCCCTTCCGACCCCGTGTCTACGAGTGCTGGAGCGTGAAGGGTTAACTCCTCACTAAGGATCGTGACTGGGATTCGTGCGGATCTATGGGGTTTCCCCGCATGCGTGTTATGGCCCACCCTTAGCCCAGTTTCTAAGGACGGGCGTTGTAGTTTGACCGTTTGGGGCAGTTCCTCTGAATATGACCACTAGAGCCACAGAAAAAACACTCCCCGCGGGCCAGCCTCCTTTGTCTTTCATTTGGTTTCACTTTGGCCCTGCTCGTGTCCATAGCTTCATCAGCAGGGGGAGCTATTGCCACACGGGGCCCTCTGGCTGTGGAGCGTGGGGCCGACGGCACCCTTTCGGACCCGGAAGGAAGAGGGACGGCTCGTGCCCGGTCACGCCCCCCGCCCTGCTCCCGACGGTGTTCCTCTAAGCGGTTGTCTAAATGTATAACCAGGTCGACAAGCCCGTCAAAATCCCGCGGTTCCTCCTTAGCCAGCAGATGCTCCTTCAGGACCAGAGACAGTCCGTTTATGAAGGCAGCGCGGAGTGCAACGGTATTCCAGCCGGACCTCGCAGCCGCGATGCGGAAGTCGACTGCATACTCGGCTGCACTCCGGCGCCCCTGTCTCATTGACAGTAGCACGCTCGAAGCGGTCTCGCCTCTGTTGGGATGATCAAAAACCTGTTTGAACTCCCTTACAAACCCAGCGTATGACGTTAGGAGCCGTGAGTTCTGCTCCCAGAGCGCCGTAGCCCAGGCGCGTGCCTCTCCTCGAAGCAGGTTAATAACATAAGTCACCCGGCTAGCGTCTAACGCGTACATGACGGGACGCTGTGCAAAGACGAGCGAACACTGCATTAGGAAGTCCGCGCACGTCTCGACACAACCTCCGTACGGCTCCGGAGGGCTTATGTATGCTTCAGGGGACGGTGGGAGGGGTCGTTGAACGACCAGTGGGACGTCTGTGTCTGACAAGGGACCAGCAGGAGGAGGTGCTGCAGCAGCGCTTTGGTCGCGCGCCTCCACCCTGGCGGTGAGAGCCTCCATCCTCCGATTGAGAATAATGTTCTGCTCGGTCACCAGATCCAACTGAGCAGTGAAAGCAGTTAGAATCTGCTGCAGCTCACCTAACACGCCTCCTGCTGGCGCCTATGCACCTCGCTCTTCCATTGGCTGTTCAAACTCGGGTTAACGCCCCTCGGGATCCATGACGCTGGCCGAGAAATCCTGTTGGGAAGGTGTCGTGACACGGACCCACAACAGGGGGCGTTAATGAACGGACAATGGATAAGCCAAAGAGTAACAATTTAATGTTGTGAAGCGCACAACGAAGTACAGACAATAACAATATTGCGGAATGTCAATCATACACAAGGTGACGTGTGGCAGGCTTGAAGATAGAAGACGTCTGGAGATAGAAGAGCCGGATCCCACACGGCTTCCACCACCAACGGATCTGAAGAACACCGGAGCTGCCAAGCCCTGCGCCCCAGGTGGCCACTGTCTTCAGCAGTCAGACCCGGTACAGAAACAGTTTTGATGAGTGTGAGTACGCACACTCAGTAATCCCACAGTCTGTGTTCTGTAAGGGAGGGAGCACCTCCACCTCCAGTCACACACTCGTGCAGCTCCTGTCTAACCACTTATCTGGTTGGGGTGTGAAGCGAAGCCGTCGCTGATCACACCAAATGCCAATCCCACAGATAAGGCAACACCACAGGAAAACGGCTGCAAAGAAGTTCAGACTATTAGTCAGTTTAAATTCAGCAGAGAAATTACCTGTATGGTAGCTGATTTCTCGGCGGGGAGGTGGAGTTGCAGTCCGGCTTTTATGGAGGTTGACGTAGATGAGTGACAGCTGGTGGTGATGATGTGACAGCTGTCACTCCACTGGTTTCGGCGCCCTCTCGTGCTTGAAGCCCGCACTCCAAGCAGGGCACCATCTGGTGGTGGTGGGCCAGCAGTACCTCCTCTTCAGCGGCCCACACAACATGAAGACTTAACAGTATTCCCTGAAAACCCTTTTTTGTCTGATCATTTCTTAATAACATTTACATTTACTTTAATGGACTAACCAGCAGTGGGGAATAAGTTTCATTACACTAGAAGTCTTTCAGAAAGCGCTGTAACTAGGTTTAAGGATATGATTCCTTCTTTATGTTCTCTAATGCCTTATACCAACACAGTGCAGAGTAGCTACATAAACTCTGTGACTGAGATAGATTATCTTGTCAATAGCTTTACATCCTCATTGAGCACAACTTTGGATGCTGTAGCTCCTCTGAAAAAGAGAGCCTTAAATCAGAACTGCCTGACTCCCACAAACTCGCAGCTTAAAGCAGATAACCCATAAGCTGGAGAGGAAATGGCGTCTCACTAATTTAGAAGATCTTCATTTAGCCTGGAAAAAGAGTCTGTTGCTCTATAAAAAAGCCCTCCGTAAAGCTAGGACATCTTACTATTCATCACTAATTGAAGAAAATAAGAACAACCCCAGGTTTCTTTTCAGCACTGTAGCCAGGCTGACAAAGAGTCAGAGCTCAATTGAGCCGAGTATTCCTTTAACTTTAACTAGTAATGACTTCATGACTTTCTTTGCAAATAAAATTTTAACTATTAGAGAAAAAATTATTCATAACCATCCCAAAGACATATCTTTATGTTCGACTGCTTTCAGTAATGCTGGTATTTGGTTAGCATCTTTCTCTCCGATTGTTCTGTCTGAGTTACTTTCATTAGTTACTTCCTCCAAACCATCAACATGTCTATTAGACCCCATTCCTACCAGGCTGCTCAAGGAAACCCTACCGTTAATTAATGCTTCGATCTTAAATATGATCAATCTATCTTTATTAGTTGGCTATGTACCACAGGCTTTTAAGGTGGCGGTAATTAAACCATTACTTAAAAAGCCATCACTTGACCCAGCTATCTTAGCTAATTATAGGCCAATCTCCAACCTTCCTTTTCTCTCAAAAATTCTTGAAAGGGTAGTTGTAAAACAGATAATGTTGTGTGGGCCGCCAGAAGAGGATGTACTGCTGGCCCACCACCAAAGGGCACCCTGCCTGAAGTGCGGGCTTCAGGCACGAGAGGGCGCTGCCGCCACGGACACAGCCGGAAGTGACAGCTGTCACTCATTAATTCCTGACAGCTGTCACACATTCTTCATCATCGCACTCCATAAAGACCAGACGTCATCTCCACCTCATCGCCGAGATATCATACTTCATTGGAGGTAATATCCTCAGCCTTTGTGGAAATATTGAGAATCTGTTTATTGTGAGTGTTTGCAGGAGTTCCGGTCCTTTTGTGGAGGCTGTGCAATACGACACTCTTTTTCCTCTGAGGACGCGCTGCAAGTATTGAGTGAGAGGTGGAGGTGGCATTCCCACCGCTGTTGTTACTGGGTGTATACACACCCACACTTGACTGTCTTTGTTCTTCGCCAGCAGTACCAGATCCGACAGTCGGGGACGGTGATCACCTGGGAATTCGGGACTTGGCGGCTCCAGTATTCACCAGGTTCTGTGGGGGCGGAAATCGTGTGGTTCCGGCTCTTCTCAGGACAGACGTCTTCTATCCTCGAGCCTGCCCACACGTCACCTTTGTAATTTGACTGTAATTATATTCTGAGATTGTCTGTATGTTCGTTGTGCACGTTTCACAACATTAAATTGTTACCTTTTGGCTCATCTATTGACCGTTCATTTGCGCCCCCTGTTGTGGGTCCGTGTCACTACACTTTCACAACAGATAACTGATCATCTGCGGAGGAATGGTCTATTTGAAGAGTTTCAGTCAGGTTTCAGAATTCATCATAGTACAGAAACAGCATTAGTGAAGGTTACAAATGATCTTCTTATGGCCTCAGACAGTGGACTCATCTCTGTGCTCGTCCTGTTAGACCTCAGTGCAGCTTTTGATACTGTTGACCATAAAATTTTATTACAGAGATTAGAGCATGCCATAGGTATTAAAGGCACTGCGCTGCGGTGGTTTGAATCATATTTATCTAATAGATTACAATTTGTTCATGTAAATGGGGAGTCTTCTTCACGGACTAAGGTTCTGTGCTAGGACCGATTTTATTCACTTTATACATTCTTCCCTTAGGCAGTATTATTAGAAAGCATTGCTTAAATTTTCATTGTTACGCAGATGATACCCAGCTTTATCTATCCATGAAGCCAGAGGACACACACCAATTAGCTAAACTGCAGGATTGTCTTACAGACATAAAGACATGGATGACCTCTAATTTCCTGCTTTTAAACTCAGATAAAACTGAAGTTATTGTACTTGGCCCCACAAATCTTAGAAACATGGTGTCTAACCAGATCCTTACTCTGGATGGCATTACCCTGACCTCCAGTAATACTGTGAGAAATCTTGGAGTCATTTTTGATCAGGATATGTTATTCAATGCGCATATTAAACAAGTATGTAGGACTGCTTTTTTTTGCATTTGCGCAATATCTCTAAAATTAGAAAGGTCTTGTCTCAGAGTGATGCTGAAAAGCTAATTCATGCATTTATTTCTTCTAGGCTGGACTAATTCATTATTATCAGGTTGTCCTAAAAGTTTCCTGAAAAGCCTTCAGTTAATTCAAAATGCTGCAGCTAGAGTACTGACGGGACTAGAAGCTGGTTTATGGCTGGCCATAAACTATCGAAAACAGCTGCTTTACAGTATGGTGTCCCGCAATGTTCTTTTTTGGGGCCACTTCTGTTTCAATTGTATGTCCTTCCCCTCGGCCAGTTGATTCAGGACTTCAGGGATATTTCCTACCACCTGTTTGCGGATGACTTACAACTGTACTGTTCCTTTAAGATTTCAGAAGTCCACAAATTGAACTCTTTATTTGACTGCCTGTCACAGGTGAAGAAGTGGCTTAATGGAAACCGTCTGCAACTGAACTCTGAAAAAACTGAGACACTTATTGTTGTCCCTGACAGTGCTGTTCCTGTTATCAAGAGCCTCCTTGGTGACTTGGGCTTAACGGCAAAAACAAGCCTTAGAAACCTTGGTGTTATTTTTGATGAAGGAATGTCTCTTGCTCAGCACGCAAGCAAGCTTGTGAAGAATTGCTTCTTTCAACTGCGAAATATCGCCAAACTTAAACAATTGGTGTCACAGAAAGAATTAGAGGAAATCATCCATGCCTTTGTCTCCACGCGGTTGGACTATTGCAACAGCCTGTTCACTTGCCTGGGTAAGAAGGAGATAAATCGGTTGCAGTATTCCAGAACTCTGCTGCAAGGCTTCTGACCCGCACCAACAGGTGAGCCCACATCACGCCTATCTTGGAATCCCTCCACTGGCTCCCTGTTGGCTCCAGAATTAATTTTAAAATCTTGGTTTTGACTTTCAGAGCACTACATGGTCAGGCTTCTGATTACATTGCTGACTTGATTCAGCCTTACACCTCAGCCCGCAGCCTCAGATCTTTAGGTCAGAACCTGTTGATGGTTCCTCGAACCTCCTTTAAAACTCGAGGAGACCGATCTTTTAAAGCCGTAGCGCCTCGTCTCTGGAACGAACTCCCTCTGTCCCTGCAATCCCTGGACTCTTGAGATGTTCAAAAAGCAACTAAAGACTCTACTTTTTAAACAGGCTTTTCATGGCCAATAATCTTTTAGTACTGTTTTACTGTATATTTTTATTGTTTTACCTTGTAAAGCGCTTTGTGACCCCTGTCTGTGAAAAGCGCTATATAAATAAAGTTTACTTACTTACTTACTTACTTAGAAGGAGAGAGCATATTTCACCCATATTGGCTTCTCTTCATTGGCTCCCTGTTAATTCCAGAATAGAATTTAAAATTCTTCTTCTTACTTATAAGGTTTTGAATAATCAGGTCCCATCTTATCTTAGGGACCTTATAGTACCATATCACCCCAATAGAGCGCTTCGTTCTCAGACTGCAGGCTTACTTGTAGTTCCTAGGGTTTGTAAGAGTAGAATGGGCTGGATCAGGTGACCCTGAACCATCCCTTAGTTATGCTTCTATAGACTTAGACTGCTGGGGGGTTCCCATGATGCACTGTTTCTTTCTCTTTTTGCTCTGTATGCACCACTCTGCATTTAATCATTAGTGATTGATCTCTGCTCTCTTCCACAGCATGTCTTTTTCCTGGTTCTCTCCCTCAGCCCCAACGAGTCCCAGCAGAAGACTGCCCCTCCCTGAGCCTGGTTCTGCTGGAGGTTTCTTCCTGTTAAAAGGGAGTTTTTCCTTCCCACTGTCGGCAAGTGCTTGCTCACAGGGGGTCGTTTTGACCGTTGGGGTTTTTACGTAATTATTGTATGGCTTTGCCTTACAATATAAAGCGCCTTTGGGCAACTGTTTGTTGTGATTTGGTGCTATATAAATAAAATTGATTTGATTTGAATTACCTTTTAGCTGCTTCAAATCTGTTCTCGACTTCATGGAGCAGGAGAGAGAGGAACAAAGCAGGTGTAATTGTTTGCGCAAGAGGGCTGAGCCTGTCCAAAAATAGCCTGTCCCGGTCCTCGTAGCTGCCAGGTGCTTGGATAATGGGTTTTTACAGCCTCATCCTCACCACGCACATTCCTCTATAATCCTCATCAGTCTTTGTAGTAACTCGTACACCAACTGCCCCACGCTGTTGTTGCTAAATTTTGAACATCTTGAAATTAGCGTTTGCTCAGAGAGGAGCCTTGTTAACTGAATATACTGCCTCTAAAAGCCTCTCAGTGCCTCTATTCTCCCACGATAGTTGAACAAATCCTCTCGTAGCAAAAAAACAAAACAAAAAAAAAAACATGCATGGCTCATTATTCATCCTTCATTATTTAGTAGGACCAAGAAACATGTGCCAACAATCGCATAACTCACCAACAACTTATGGCCCGCATGTGTAATGTATGAGCCATATGCTGGCATACGATGAAAATATTGTGTATGCCCCAAATTGTTTCGACGTACTCGCCGTATTATGACGTATATCAGTGTGTTTCAATGTGCTCATAACTTATACAAAACCTACCCATAACTCATTCGACGTACACCAGGATATGCCAACATTTTTATTATGCCCGGCATACTCTGGCTAAATTGTCAAAGTGTGACAGTGGTGTCAGTCTGTCCAGTGAAAAGCTGGAAAAACCACACATAGTTTGACTGTCTTTTTTTTTTTCAGGCGACATGTCAGTAATCTGCAGTTGTGCAGTAAGATAGTTTCTAAGCAAAACTGTATTAGTTTCTTCCCCTGCTCAGTGATCCCTTAATCATAGTACAGAGGCTGGACAGGCATTGTTAATAAAGCACATTAATGTTGTGCTGGAGGTGGCTTCCTCTTCTTCTTCTTCTTCTTCTTGCTTAATCGGCGGTTGGTGCAATACCGCCACCACCTGTTTGGTGGGGAGCACTGCAAGCAGCTGCAAACCAAAACTGAAGTAACACAAAGTGAAACTACACAGACCTCCCACAATGCCACACCTGAGCTATCTCATAATCCTGTCTTCTTATCAAAGAACGGGCTGAGCTGGTAAAACTACCCCCACTCTGGATGATTGTAGACGCGCATCATCACTCCGGCACGACACTACAGTGTAAATCAAATACCAAATTAAATTATCAATCAACATTCCCCTTAGTAGTCATGTTCCCCAGCCGACAGTCTGTGCATACTGTTTAGGTCATCACTTAAAGGGAATCACCCCGGTGAATGTGCAATGCTCATAATTATGTAATAAAAGAAATCGTGCACATGCCCTTTTACCTAAAACCACTAAATCGTAGTGTATGGAGGCTCCCTGGAAGAAAAGTAATATGGTTAAATGCATAGTTCAAGTCCGGTGGATTACACAGTTGTCAGGTTCAACAAAAGGCATCAGATACTTCAAATCTAAATTTCAGCAGTCACTACCCCCTTAACTCGTAAAGGCATTTATTATAAAAAAAAAAAAAAAAAAAAAACAGCACCCAACAGAACAGAACAGAATTGTGCAATGTTAAACTATATGTAACAGATTGTAAAACCAACATGCTGCTAATTTCCAGGCAGAACACACTTTTGTTTGTTTTTTAACCTTTGAGTAGGGCAGTGATCTGTCTCCCTGACTCAATATGTGTGTCTAAACAATGTTTTGTGGCTGATCCAGTCACCAAATATATTAGGTGCCCCTCTCTTTCTCTGTGGTCTGGAGGAAGGTGTGATGCTCAGAGGACAATGTTGTCTCACCCTCTGTGCAGGATATGGAGTGTCAGCCTCACTTCACTGAGGCTGTACAGGGCTGGCAGGAAGCGAACTAGTGTGCGGTGAAACAAGTGAACATCCAGTGTCTGTGCTGGTCACTGGGGCAGGGTCCTCAGCATCAGAGGTGGCATACCAAAATTGGAGGGGCCCGATGTCAACCTCAGAGTTCTCATCGGCAGTCTAGGGTGGCACCTCCAGTGGTGTTGATGTGCTTGCTATCTGGAAAACCCAACTGCTGGGGTTCTTGAGTGATAGAGCTTCAGCTAATCATGGTGTATAACTTTGACCTTAGCTGCTTTTGGATCTGGTACACCAAGTTATCAAGCCAGTCCACTACAAAATAAGGGCCTTTGTAGACTTCAGACTTTGTTTCTTACTCTCTGGGTCCCTTTAACCAAATGCCACACAGCAGTACCAACTTTGTACTGAAACTAGCAAGTGTTGTTGTCATTCTGCCTCTTTGCTCTTTCAGAGGCTTTCCTAAAGGGTTTCCTGTGCAATCTGGTGGGAAAGCTCAAGTCTTTCTCTTAAATTCATGACATAGGTAGGGAACTGGTATTGGTATCATTTGGAGGGAGACCAGCAGCTAGGTCAATGGGCTCAGTGACTTCACTGCCAAACACCATCATGTTAGGGGACAGTCTGGTGGAACTATGTCTTGTGGATCTGTAGGCCATAACTACATAGGGGAGCATTAGGTCCCAATCTCAGAGACACCTTTCTGCGGTGGCTGCCAGTGTCTTTTGCAGCATGGCATTGAAACGCTGCACCTGCCCGTCTGACTGTGGGTGAAAAGGGGTAGTGCATATCTCTTTGATTCCCAGTGGCTGACACACGCTCTGGTATACTGCTGACTCGAAATTTGTTCCCTGATTACTGCATGTGGAGCGCCATATCTACATACCCACTCTGACATAATCTTTTCGGCCACTGTCACCATCTGTTCAATGAGGACAGGGTAAGCTTCTATCCACTTGCTAAAAGAGTTCTGTATGACCACAATAAAGTGGCTGTGTCTGTCAGTCTTGTTTAGAGGCCCCATGAGATTGACAGCAATCGTTTCCATGGGTGCGCCCACCTGCACGGTGCCCATGGCAGTGCGCTGGGTTTTCTTTGGTTGGGCCTTAGTACTAGCACAAGTGATGCATGTATGGCACCACAATGTCACTTCGTCGTGCATGTCCCATCTATAGTACCTGGTTTTGACACATGCAAGAGTCCTTTCTCCCCAAAGTGACCCCCAACTGAACCATCGTGCATTTGCTCCATTACACAATATGTGGGGCAGGAGGACCTGGGAGTAAAATGTTTTACCTTCAGGGCAGAAAAATGTCCTAAGTAACACTTCCTCTTTCATGTATTGTCTTTTCCATTGTGACCACTAAGCTTTGGTGGCTGGGCTAAAAGTGGCTATGATGGACCACAGTGGATGGCTCCTCCCACTCTCTACCCATTGCCAGACTGGTGCAATATCAGGGTCATTCTTTTGAGCGCTGCTCAGCTGCTCTAGTGTCCAGGTATGGAATAAGCTAGTCTGTGGTGGCTCACCCAGTCAGTGGATACTTGGCAGGTGGAAACACAGCTGCCAGGTGTTGGGTATTTTCTCCTCCAAACATTCTTAAAACCTTTAACAAGACAAACAGAGTCAAGAAATACCAGTGAGACAGAAAGTCAATTTTAGCTCGCGAGGAGTGCAAGTCAGGCTGTACACCAAAGCTACACTAAAGTCTGGCCTGCGCTCCTGCTCTTTTATTTAGGACTTCCCTACATACATGGGCGGTACAGCTCCTAAGGGGAGGAGTGATAGCGCGTGAGCTGTTGCCGCAGAACCGCTGATTGCACAATACATTCAGGACTTTCAGAACCTTTTTAATCTTGGGCTCGATTAAGATGTGTTTAAGACATCTAACGATTAATCACACTTCTTCTGACACAAGGACTAATGTATCATAATCACACTGTGGTTGGAACATTCAATTCTCTATTCTTTATCTCACTGCTCCGCTTATGGCTGCATTCTGCCTGGGTCATCTTCACATGTCCTGAAAAAGAGCTTAGCGTGCACACAGAGATACCACAACTTGCAGAAGCACGTCATGTCACATATCTTAAGTAACCTTCACCCATCACATCAGTACAGTACACTTTATCAGAGCAGAGAGAACTACATTCTACCAGAGCAGAGAACACAAAACATGCATGATAAAATAAAACAGTGTATCTACAGAATAACTCCAACACAGGTATGTGCCCCAACCCCACTACAGGTGACTCAGTCCCAAGCCCCACTGGTGCCCCCACGAGTGGTTGTGTTGGGGTGGGAGTGTCAGGGTTTGAATATGGTTCTGGTTTTATTTTAAAAGTGTGTTTATTTTTTCTGTTTCAGTTGGTTTTCTGTTTGTTCATTTTCTTGTGGGGTTTTTGTACTTGGGTCTGTCTGTCTCTTTCTCTCTTGTCTGTCTCATGGTTCTTGATGGTGGATGTTTCTTTCTCTCTGGCCACACCCTTATTTTTGTGCTTTCCATGCACGCCTGTTCATGATTTGATGCTTATCACCCGGGGTTATACAAGCTCACTGGCTGTGTTTGTCCTTTGCCAGATTATTGTGCTTTGTGCCACTTTCCAGCATCTGTTCCTGCATTCCTTTGCCCTGCCTGCTCATAGTGTGTTCCTGACTGTTGCGTCGACCACGTGTTATCCTGATTTGTACTGCTGCTTGTTCTGGACTGCCTACTCGTGTACCAATCTCTGCAATCCTTCCAAGTAAAACCTTTTTACAACCAGAACTGTTTGTTTGAGCCTTGCATTTGTGTCCTACAATTCCTGACCAACCAGTCAGATAGGTCACACTGCACTGCTTTGTCATAATCCCTGTCACTCCTAAACCCAGGGTTGTATTGTGCATTGGCAAGAGTCACAGCACAGTTGCCGGGAAAGTGCATCTGCATTTTTTTTTTTTGCCTGGGCAATGGACAATGGTAAATTCATATTCTGCCAGCTTCTCTAGCCAACATGCCAGCTGGCCTTCAGGCTCACTTAGTCTGGTCAGCCAAGTGGCAGCCAAGTAGATAATGTGTAAAATGGGAAACAAAATCTACGACTGCCAGTAGTTCTCTACAGGTGGTGCAGTAATTCTGTTCAACAGCTGGCAGTTGCCTGCTCCCGTAGGCTAAAAACCTCTCCTCACCCCTTCGATTTGGGAGATGACAGCCCTGATCTCACACTCACTGGTGTCAGTTTCAAGAAACATTTTTCCCTTTTTGTGGGGGGTAGCCCAGGACAGGAGCTGAAGTCAACAGTCTTTTTAGTCAGTCAAATGCCCACTGGTAGTCCAGCTAAAATGGGTGTATATCTTTGTCAGCTTGTGCAATGGCTTAGCTATTGAGGCAAAGTCAGGGACAAAACGCCAGCAGTAAGAGGCTAGGCTGACAACTAGACACGTTTCTAGTTGAGAGCCAGTCCCTAACTCTGTCAGTCTTTTGAGGGTCTGTGGTGATGCAGTTTGCAGAGATGATGTACCCCAGGTAGGCTGCCCTCTCCAGAAACAAACAGCATTTAGATGGCTGAGGTTTTAGGTTTAGGATGCAGTCTGAGGAAAACCTGCTCTAGTCACTCTAGCATTTGGCAAGTATGTGCCCCAGGACCACTATGTCATCTAGATACAGTAGAAACCCCTCCCATAGTAGTCCTATTTGCACTCAGCTCATAGGTCTTTGGAAATTGGCTGGGGAATTACATAACACAAAGGGCAACACATTCCATTTGAAAAGTCCTTTACAAGTACAGAAAGTGGCAGCCTTACTGGCTCGAGGGGTCATTTCTACTTGCCAGTACCCTGAAGTCACGTCAAGTGTGCTAAAGTACTTGGCAGTGGACAAGTTATCCAGGGTGTCCTGGCAGGGTGTCATGGCAACGGATATACATCCTTGATCATCCTTTCACACAGGAAGGGGTGCCCCAGGATGACTTCAGTGCTGTTGGCACAGAACAGGCAGCACGACTTCTCCCTGGATGGATATATCTTCGGTCTGATTCCCTGCAGGACCTTAGAGATGGAGGGTTGTACAGGAGGCCTGTACTGGATTAAAAGAAAGTTGAAAGTTAAAATGGTGTAAAGGCAGCATGTTTCTTCGAGTGCCCAAATCTAATAAGAGAACAAAGGCTTTGTCCATGTATTGTTATTTGTACACACATCTCTTCTTCCTGACCCTTTGTGCAGACAGTCACTGCAATGGCATCAGGGGATGGGCTTGAGATGGAACTCGTTTGCTTTTGTTGTGGGCAGCATGAGGAAGGACATTGTATCTTTATGAGTCACACACTGGAGCAGTTATGGCAGATGACCTCCCCTGAAGTTGTTTTGCTGGGAACAGTCTTATTAGACTGCTGTTGGCAGACCCTCGGTGGATGGACCTGCAGCTGCTGGGGGGTCACCAGAGAACACCATGGCTATTCATGCCAATCATCAAACACCACAGCTGTTCTTGCTGTGGGGTCATGGTACACCAAGATTGGGCTTTGTTACAGCCTTGGCTGCCCTCTTTTTGGTCTCATGCTGGTGTGTAATTTCACACACTTTGGCCAGAGTCCTGGACCTTTCTTCTAAAAGCTTTTGGACGATATCAGCATCTGTCATAGCACTGGTACGGTCACCATATACAATGGCAACCTTCTCGTAGATGCCATCATGGAGCAGGTGCATGGCTTCTCCTGGCTTCTGGATTCTAAGCCTCAGCTCAATTCTGATGGCAGCAGCGTGCTCTGAACATAGACCATATGCGGAATCCATCCATCCATCCATCCATCCATCCATCCATCCATCCATCCATCCATCCATCCATCCATCCATCCATCCATCCATTTTCTTCCACTTTATCCGGAGTCGGGTCGCGGGGGCAGCAGCTCAAGCAAAGCCGCCCAGACCTCCCGATCCACACACACCTCCCCCAGCTCCTCCGGGGGAACCCCAAGGCGTTCCCAAGCCAGCCGAGAGATGTAGTCCCTCCAGCGTGTCCTGGGTCTTCCCCGGGGCCTCCTCCCAATGGGAAGTGCCCGGAACACCTCTCCAGCGAGGCATCCAGGGGGCATCCGGAAAAGATGCCCGAGCCACCTCAACTGACTCCTTTCGATGTGGAGGAGCAGCGGCTCAACTCCGAGCTCCTCCCGAATGACCGAGCTCCTCACCCTATCTCTAAGGGAGTGCCCAGCCACCCTGCAGAGGAAACTAATCTCGGCCGCTTGTACTCGCGATCTCGTTCTTTCGGTCATGAGCCAAATCTCATGACCATAGGTGAGGATCGGAATGTAGATCGATTGGTAACTCGAGAGCTTTGCCCCCCTACTCAGCTCTCTCTTCACCACGACGGTCCGATACAGCGACCGCATTACTGCAGATGCTACACCAATCCGTCTATCGATCTCACACTCCATCCGTCCCTCACTCGTGAACAAGACCCCAAGATACTTAAACTCCTCCACTTGAGGCAAGGACACTCCACCAACCTGAAGAGGGCAAAGCACCTTTTTCCGGTCGAGAACCATGGCGTCAGATTTGGAGGTGCTGATTTTCATCCCGGACGCTTCACACTCAGCTGCAAACTGCCCCAGTGCACGCTGAAGGTCCTGATTTGACGAAGCCAACAGAACCACATCGTCCGCAAACAGCAGAGACGAGATTCTGTGGTTCCCAAACCAAACCCCCTCTACACTCTGGCTGCGCCTAGAAATTCTGTCCATAAAAATAATGAACAGAACCGGTGACAAAGGGCAGCCCTGGCGGAGGCCAACGTGCACTGGAAACAGGTTTGACTTACTACCGGCAATGCGAACCAAGTTCCTGCTGTGGTTGTACAGGGACCGGATAGCCCTTAGCAAATTACCCCGGACCCCGTACTCCCGGAGCACTCCCCATATGCGGAATCCACTTTGTTGATTATTTGTTCATAACTCCAGTGGGCTGATTTGGGGTTTTTACGAATGATAGCACCAGCTACGCCAAACTAAACTGAACCTTAGCTGAACAGCTTTAGTATTTTCTGTCAAGTGATTAGCTCATACACATGATTCAAACTGGTAGATGAACCCAACCCAACAAACTATCCTGGCCAAAGGACTGAGATCCTCGCTTTACTTTCATAGCATTCTTCGTTGCTGCTTTCCATAGCATATACCAGTGTTGGGCACGGGGACCAGCTGCATGGTGCTGGCTTTACTGGCCTCGGGACAGGCCGACCAGCGGTGGGCATGTGTGACATGATCAGTGCTTGTGTGGGGACAGCAGGAGTCTTACAGTCATAGTCACAGTTCATGGGAGTAAAAGGGGTCAGCATTGTTTTAAGTCCATTTGCATTAACACTGGGCTCACATAGTGTTGATGTTATATTTTGGCAGTGATAAATGGCCCCAGATACAACCGGAGGTCTCTATGGGTGTCAGGAATGGGTTGGTTTGGTTCCCATTATAATCCATGGCCGGCTTAATCAAGCTAGCTCTAGCAGCTTCATTTTTAACTAAAACGGGTTTATGCTCACATTAGGTTCAGTTACATTGAAGTGTCTTTTAATATTCAGTGTCATTATCACAGTTTAAAGGCCTCACCATTTCTGTTCCTCCTCGTGGTCACTGTAGTTCTCAGCGAAAAATCCTTGATGAACCAGAGTCTTAGTTTCTTCCCCTGCTCAGTGATCGCTTAACCATAGTACAGAGGCTGAACAGGCGTATTAAATTGTTGAACACAAAACTTTTATTTTTGCTAGAACAGAACAGAGCAAACTAGCTTCCTCTTCTTCTTCTTATCACTTAATCTGCGGTTTGCAACCCAACTCGGTGCAATACCATTCGGAGGATGGGGTTTTAGTGGAAACCATTTTAAACATGCACATCTTATACCGGCAGGTCCACTAGGTGACAGCAAGTATGCTTTTAAGTTTACTGATCCAGGCTGAATGGTTTGTGCTTAAACTCCCACAATCCATCCAGGGATTCTCTGTTGTGTTTGTGCCGGCTGTCCCCAAATGTGGGTAAATCCCGCGATATCACATAGGGGTTCAAATGAGACTGCACTGCCCTATTGTGACCGTTGGTCATTTCACAAAGTGGCCAGAGACATATGTGGTGAAGTGCTGTCAAAGCCATGTAGAGACTGTTGGGGGACTGTCACTAATGAATGGTTACATAGTGAGATTCAGATGAGGACTATCATTGGCATCTGACAATATGATGCATTTCTCTATGAATTATTCAGCATCTAGAAGCCTCAGTGTTGATGACCCTAGCAACTGGAAAAGGCCAAGTGGTTGCCCACATTTTACATGGCTGCAGTAGATAGATGGCTACTTTCTAGAGGTGGGGATGGACTAAGTGCATGCCTAGATTGCTATCATTCAGGACTGTGGTGGTTCTGTGGTGTGGTGGATGTGGTGACACATGGCACCAGCGCAAGCTCCCAGACCTGGCCTGGCCATATGTGGCTCTATTGCCCAGCCATCAAAAAGGGAGTTTCCTCCAAAATTCACAGCCAGTTGACAGAGGTTATAAACTGATTATGTATGGCCAGAGTGCTGCACCAGGATAGATTTGCGACTGGCTTTCATGGATTCAAGCATTCATTCATTTTATGATGGCTATCCTGATCATGTGGCAGTAGACCAAGAAGCTCACTCCACACTTCCCTATTCTTTGCAAAGTCCTCTAATGCTTCCTGGGAGCTCTCGAGGCATAAACAACCCAGCCAGGAAGTATAATCCCTCCAGCACATCCTGGGTCTTCCCCTGGCTCTCCTTCCAGTTGGTCATGCCTGGAAGACCTCCTTAGGGAGACGACCTTTCGATGCAAAGAAGCAGCAGCTCTACTCCGAGTCCATCCCAGATATTCAAGCCCCTCATCCTGTCCCGGAGTGTAAGATACCTGAGAGAGGAATCTCAGTTCCTCTGCTTGTATCCTCGGGAGACTGTTCTATGGGCAGTAGACAGAGGTAAATGCCCACATGGACTGGCTCATGTAGAGATAAGACTGATTTCAGCTTTAGAACATATCCATTGTGAAACAATCAGAAAATAAATGTTTACATCTCTGATTTGGTACATTTCTGTGCAATAATAGTATGTCTATCTCTGACTGATAAGCTGCCTAACCTAACCTTAAACTAATCCATCATCAATCTTGCAGACACTAACCATCCAGCAGGCGGCAGACAAGTTGATAGGATTTTACATAAGTAAAACAATTTTTTAAAAATGTGTGGTGTGTTTGTGTTAGAACTGAACACATTTATTGTCAAATAAAGTTGAGCTCGTGTCATCAAAATGTCTGTGTGTCCCTGTAACAATTTATTTAGTGTCCATAGTTCAACAAAGAAATGGGACCTCTGCAATGATCCAAAATTAATAATCAAATAAACAAATACAAAGCATCACTTAGACCATTACAGCATCACATGAGAACATTCACACTGTTACCAGAGGATGTAACGGTTTAGTCCAAGAAACTCAGTTCAGTGTGCATTCTGTCAAAAATTCAACACATTATTAAACAAAGTGCTTTCAATCAAAAGATAAAAATCAGGTTCTGATTACATCTACCGAGAAAATCCTGATTTGCACGTATGGAACATCTTTGTTATCAAGCTCTCTGAGATAGTGCTGTTTTCAACCAACTCAGTGCATTATGATGCATAAACCTTTTTGAATCTCCTCTATGATTTCAACAGAAATGTAGATATTGTTCTAATAAAGTGTTCTTTGTTAAAGTTTGACACACTCGTTTATCTTTTATGTTACCAACTTAACAGTTCTCATAACCTTATGGTTTGATACTTTTAACATTATAGTTATGGCTCAACAGAGAATTTAATATCTTGTGATTGTAGTATTAACTTTGAAGGGATACTATCCCAATTTGGGAATTGGTACCAGGGCTGATACTGATGTTCTTTGAGGAACTGTATCGGCTTTGTGCTCGATGATCTGCTCCAGATTCTTTGTCTCCACTGAGACATTCTAGTGGTCATCAACAGGGGCTCATGTACAAAGACTTGCATGGACTTTCTGTTAAAAGTTGGCGTACTCCAAAACCCTGAATCTGCCGTAACCACAAATATATTCAGATGTCTGCAATTGTGCATAGCTATGAATCCACGCAGGTTCCATTTGTACAGCCACTGAACGCTGAATTGAGCGTGGAACCAAACTCCTCCCTGGCCACGCCCTATTTAAATATGTAATTTCATTTAAATAGGCCCTTTGAGCAGAGATTCCCCACGACGTCACATCAGACAAGATGAACACAGAAAAGAAAAAATTATACTATAGATGACTAGAAATGATGTGGAGACACGCAGGGACAGTTTATTCGGTATGCTGTTAAATGGATTAATCATGAAACTGGAAAAATGTTTGTGGGAGCTACAGAGTGTGTGTGTGTGTGTGTGAGGCCGACACGCAGAACAGCGCACACACACTGATGTTAAAAAGGTGAGATGCACTTTCGCTGACAGTGTGACATCACAATTTACACACACGTTTATTGACACATACTACAACCCCAATTCCAATGAAGTTGGGATGTTGTGTAAAATGTAAATAAAAACAGAATACAATGATTTTCAAATCCTCTTCAACCTATATTCAATTGAATTCACCACAAACACAAGATATTTAATGTTCAAACTGATAGACTTTATTGTTTTGTGCAAATATTTGCTCATTTTGAAATGGATGCCTGCAACACGTTTCAAAAAAGCTGGGACAGTGGTATGTTTACCACTGTGTTACATCACTTTTCCTTCTAACAACACTCAATAAGCATTTGGGAACTGAGGATACTCATGATTGGGTATAAAAGGAGCATCCCCAAAAGTCTCAGCTGTTCACAAGCAAAGATGGGGCAAAGATCACCACTTTGTCAGTTAACACATCATTGTCAGTTAACACAGTTCGTCACTACATCTACAAGTGCAAGTTAAAACTCTACCATGCAAAGCGAAAGCTAAACATTAACAACATCCAGAAACGCCAACACCTTCTCTGGGCCCGAGCTCATTTGAAATTGACAGACACAAAATGGAAAAGTGTGCTGTGGTCTGATGAGTCCACATTTTGTTTGTTTTTGTTTTTGTTTGTTGTTGTTGTTTTTGGAAATCATGGACATCATGTCCTCTGGACAAAAGAGGAAAAAGACCATCCAGATTGTTACCAGTGCAAAGTTCAAAAGCCAGCATCTGTGATGGTATGGGGGTGTGTTAGTGCCCATGGCATGGGCAACTTACACATCTGTGATGGCACCATCAGTGCTGAAAGGTACATCCAGGTTTTGGAGCAACACATGCTGCCATCCAAGCAACGTCTTTTTCAGGGATGTCGCTGCTTATTTCAGCAAGACAAATTACTCATAACTATCCCAAAGACCTATCTTTATGTTCGGCTGCTTTCAGTAATGCTGGTATTTGGTTAGACTCTTTCTCTCCAATTGTTCTGTCTGAGTTATTTTCATTAGTTACTTCCTCCAAACCATCAACATGTCTATTAGACCCCATTCCTACCAGGCTGTTCAAAGAAGCCCTACCATTATTTAATGCTTCGATCTTAAATATGATCAATCTATCTTTATTAGTTGGCTATGTACCACAGGCTTTTAAGGTGGCAGTAATTAAACCATTACTTAAAAAGCCATCACTTGACCCAGCTATCTTAGCTAATTATAGGCCAATCTCCAACCTTCCTTTTCTCTCAAAAATTCTTGAAAGGGTAGTTGTTAAATAGCTAACTGATCATCTGCAGAGGAATGGTCTATTTGAAGAGTTTCAGTCAGGTTTTAGAATTCATCATAGTACAGAAACAGCATTAGTGAAGGTTACAAATGATCTTCTTATGGCCTCAGACAGTGGACTCATCTCTGTGCTTGTCCTGTTAGACCTCAGTGCTGCTTTTGATACTGTTGACCATAAAATTTTATTACAGAGATTAGAGCATGCCATAGGTATTAAAGGCACTGCGCTGCAGTGGTTTGAATCATATTATCTAATAGATTACAATTTGTTCATGTAAATGGGGAATCTTCTTCACAGACTAAGGTTAATTATGGAGTTCCACAAGCTTCTGTGCAAGGACCAATTTTATTCACTTTATACATGCTTCCCTTAGGCAGTATTATTAGACGGCATTGCTTAAATTTTCATTGTTACGCAGATGATACCCAGCTTTATCTATCCATGAAGCCAGAGGACACACACCAATTAGTTAAACTGCAGGATTGTCTTACAGACATAAAGACATGGATGACCTCTAATTTCCTGCTTTTAAATTCAGCTAAAACTGAAGTTATTGTACTTGGCCCCACAAATCTTAGAAACATGGTGTCTAACCAGATCCTTACTCTGGATGGCATTACCCTGACCTCTAGTAATACTGTGAGAAATCTTGGAGTCATTTTTGATCTGGATATGTCCTTCAATGCGCATATTAAGCAGCAAGTAGGACTGCTTTTTTGCATTTGCGCAATATCTCTAAAATTAGAAAGGTCTTGTCTCAGAGTGATGCTGAAAAGCTAATTCATGCATTTATTTCCTCTAGGCTGGACTATTGTAATTCATTATTATCAGGTTGTCCTAAAAGTTCCATGAAAAGCCTTCAGTTAATTCAAAATGCTGCAGCTAGAGTACTGACGGGGACTAGAAGGAGAGAGCATAGGCTATTTCTCCCATATTGGCCTCTCTTCATTGGCTTCCAATTCGGATCAGGGAGACAGACACCCTCTCTACTTTTAAGATTAGGCTTAAAACTTTCCGTTTTGCTAAAGCTTATAGTTAGGGCTGGATCAGGTGACCCTGAACCATCCCTTAGTTATGCTGCTATAGACTTAGACTGCTGGGGGGTTCCCATGATGCACTGAGTGTTGTGTGGGCCGCTGAAGAGGAGGTACTGCTGGCCCACCACCACCAGAGGGCTCCCTGCCTGGAGTGCGGGCTCCAGGCACCAGAGGGCGCTGCCGCCTCACGAGAGCAGCCAGGGTGACAGCTGTCACCCATCACTGGACACAGCTGTTCCACTCAGCACAGGGGTATATCAGCAGGACGGCGTCTCCACCTCAGTGCCGAGATATCGCCTTGAGATAGAGGTAACCTTCTCTGCAGCATATTCTGTGTTATCTGATAATACTTGTTAAACCTTTCAGGACAGCTGACTACCGAAAGCCGATTGCTTGGATAAGTACTCACCTTCCTGCTTTATTGTGACGAGAGGTGGAGGCGGCTTCTCCCCTCTCCGTGTTACTGGGTGCAGCCGCATCCACACCTGTGTGTTTGTTGCTCTCTCTTGCCAGCAGTACGGATCCGACGAGCGGAGGCAGTGGCCACCTGGGAATTCGGGACTTGGCGGTTCCAGTACTTCCAGGGTTCGGTGGCAGAGGAGATCTGGGTGGTTCCGGTTCGACTTGGACGGACGTCTCCTACCTTCGAGCCTGCCCACACGACACCAGCAGAATTCGGCTTAACCCCAAATTGTTGATTGTTGTATTGGTTGTGCTCGTTTCACAACAGTAAAACTTGTTATTTACCTTCTCCATTGTCCGTTCATTTGCGCCCCCTGTTGTGGGTCCGTGTTCCTACACTTTCACAACAGGATATCTCGGCCAGCGTCATGGATCCCGAGGGGCGTCAACCGGCTGTTGAACGGCCAATGGAAGAACAGGGCGCGTCGGCGTCTTCGGGAGGGGTAATCGGTGAGTTGCAGCGGATCCTCACCGCTTTCACCACTCGGATGGATTTAATGACCGAGCAGAACGTTCTCCTAAACCGCAGGGTGGAGGCTCTCGCCGCACAAGTGGAAGCGCGCCCTCCGGGCGCCGCTGCGGCTCTCCCTCCCGAGGACCCTGCGCGTAATAGTGACGTTCCACTGGTTGTTCAACGGCCCCTCCCTCCATCCCCAGAAGCATACATAAGCCCTCCAGAACCGTACGGAGGCTGTGTGGAGACGTGCGCGGATTTCCAGTGTTCGCTCGTCTTTGCACAGCGTCCCGTGATGTACGCGACTGACGCTAGCAAAGTAGCTTATGTAATCAACCTGCTTCGCGGGGAGGCACGCGCTTGGGCTACAGCGCTCTGGGAGCAGAACTCACGGTTCCTTCATACATACGATGGGTTTGTGTGGGAGCTCAGAACGGTGTTCGATCACCCCAATAGAGGAGAGACCGCTTCAACCGTGCTACTGTCAATGAGACAGGGGCGTCAGAGCGCAGCTGCCTATGCAGTCGCCTTCTGCATCGCGGCTGCGAGGTCCGGCTGGAATAGCACTGCCCTCCGCGCCGCCTTTGTAAACGGACTGTCACTGGTCCTAAAGAGCACCTGGTGGCGAAGGACGAACCGCGGGATTTAGATGGGCTCATCGATCTAGTCATACGACTCGACAACCGGTTAGAAGAACGCCGTCGGGAACGAGGCGAAGGGCGTGGCCAGGCACGCGTCGTCCCTCTCCCTTCCGGTTCCGACCGAGCTCCGCCCTCCCCACGCTCCCCTGTTCCTGTGCTCCGTGCGGCTACGGCTCCCCCTGCTGACGAAGCTATGGACACGAGCAGGGCAACATTTAGGGCACCTGGAGCACAAAGGAGGCGGGTCCACGGAGCTTGTTTTGTTTGTGGCTCGATGGAGCATCTTGCAAACGACTGCCCCGAGCGGTTAAACTCCAACGCCCCGCCCCTAGAGACTGGGCCTGGGGTGGGCCAAAACATTCACGTGGTACACACCCACATTGCCACACGACTCCCAGTCATGATCCTGTATGAGGATTCAACCCTGAAGGCCCCAGCACTGGTGGACACGGGCTCTGAGGGGAATCTGCTAGACAGTAGATGGGCCAGGGAGATAGGGCTCCCTCTGGTGGCCCTTACCTTGCCTGTACAGGTTCGGGCACTAGATGGCTCCCTACTCCCGCCGATCACGCATAAGACACCACCAGTAACTCTGGTGGTGTCAGGTAACCACCGGGATGTGATCGAGTTCTTTGTGACTCAGGCCACCTCCCGTGTGGTTCTGGGTTTTCCCTGGATGTTGAAGCACAATCCCCGGATCGATTGGCCGTCCGGGGTAGTGGTGCAGTGGAGCGAGACCTGCCATCGGGAGTGTCTAGGTTCCTCGGTTCCTCCCGGCTCCCAAGCTAAGGAGGAGGTCAGAGTCCCGCCCAATCTGAGGACGGTGCCGGCGGAGTACCACGGTCTTGCGGACGTGTTCAGCAAGGATCTGGCTCTCACGCTTCCTCCTCACCGCCCGTATGATTGTGCCATTGATTTGGTGCCAGGCAGTGAGTTCCCGTCCAGTAGGCTGTACAACCTCTCACGGCCGGAGCGCGAATCAATGGAGACCTACATCCGGGACTCATTAGCTGCCGGGTTGATCCGGAATTCCACCTCTCCGATGGGTGCTGGTTTCTTTTTTGTGGGTAAAAAAGATGGCGGGCTTCGTCCATGCATTGATTACAGGGGGTTGAACGAAATCACGGTTCGCAACCGATACCCGTTGCCCTTATTGGATTCAGTGTTCACCCCCTTGCATGGAGCCAGGATCTTCACCAAGCTTGATCTTAGGAATGCATACCATCTGGTTCGGATCCGGAAGGGAGACGAGTGGAAGACGGCATTTAACACCCCGTTAGGTCATTTTGAGTACCTGGTCATGCCGTTCGGTCTCACTAATGTTCCCGCGACTTTCCAAGCTTTGGTAAACGATGTCTTGCGGGACTTCCTGCACCGGTTCGTCTTCGTGTATCTGGACGATATACTCATCTTTTCCCCGGATCCTGAGACTCATGTCCGGCATCTCCGTCAGGTCCTACAGCGGTTGTTGGAGAACCGCCTGTTTGTGAAGGGCGAGAAGTGTGAGTTCCACCGCACGTCTTTGTCCTTCTTGGGGTTCATAATCTCCTCCAACTCCGTCGCTCCTGATCCGGCCAAGGTGGCGACGGTGAGAGACTGGTCCCAACCCACAAGCCGTAGGAAGCTGCAACAGTTCCTCGGCTTTGCTAATTTCTACAGGAGGTTCATTAAGGGCTACAGTCAGGTAGTTAGCCCCCTGACAGCCCTGACCTCACCAAAAGTCCCCTTCACCTGGTCGGATCGGTGCGATGCCGCGTTCAAGGAGTTGAAATGGCGCTTCTCGTCTGCACCCGTTCTGGTGCAGCCCGATCCTAGCCGCCAGTTAGTGGTTGAAGTGGACGCCTCGGACTCAGGGATAGGAGCGGTGCTCTCCCAGAGCGGGAAGACCGATAAGGTCCTTCACCCGTGTGCCTATTTTTCCCGCAGGTTGACCCCGGCCGAACGGAACTATGACGTCGGCAATCGAGAACTCCTTGCGGTGAAGAGGCCCTCGAAGAGTGGAGACATCTGTTGGAGGGAACATCCGTGCCATTCACGGTTTTCACTGACCATCGGAACCTGGAGTACATCAGGACCGCCAAGCGGCTGAACCCCAGGCAAGCCCGCTGGTCACTGTTCTTTGGCCGTTTTGACTTCCGGATTACCTACCGTCCCGGGACCAGGAATCAGAGATCGGATGCATTGTCCCGGGTACACGAAGACGAAGTCAAAACGGAACCGTCGGATCCCCCGGATCCCATCATCCCGGAGTCCGCTATCGTGGCCGCCCTCACCTGGGACGTGGAGAAGACCGTCTGGGAGGCCCTGACCCGAGACCCGGACCCCGGAACCGGACCAAAGAACAGACTCTACGTCCCACCGGAAGCCAGAGCTGCAGTGCTGGACTTCTGTCACGGTTCTAAGCTCTCCTGTCACCCTGGGGTGCGAAGGACCGTGGCAGTCGTCCGGCAGCGCTTCTGGTGGGCGTCCCTGGAGGCCGACGTCCGGGACTACGTCCAGGCCTGTACCACCTGCGCCAGGGGCAAGACCGACCATCGAAAGACCTCAGGGCTGCTACAGCCGCTGCCCGTTCCACATCGCCCCTGGTCCCACATCGGCCTGGACTTTGTCACGGGTCTCCCGCAGTCCCAGGGAAACACCGTCGTCTTCACGATAGTGGACCGTTTCTCCAAGGCGGCCCACTTCGTGGCCCTCCCGAAGCTACCAACGGCCCAGGAGACGGCGGACCTCTTGGTCCACCACGTCGTCCGTCTGCATGGGATACCATCAGACATCGTCTCCGATCGCGGTCCCCAGTTTTCCTCGCACGTTTGGAGGAGCTTCTGCCGGGAACTGGGGGCTACGGTCAGCCTCTCGTCCGGGTATCACCCCCAGACCAACGGGCAAGCAGAGCGGGCCAACCAAGAACTGGAGCAGACACTACGCTGTGTGACAGCCGCGCACCCGACGGCCTGGAGTACCCACCTGGCCTGGATCGAGTACGCCCACAACAGTCAAGTGTCGTCAGCCACCGGCCTCTCCCCTTTTGAGGTGTGCTTGGGGTATCAGCCCCCCCTTGTTTCCGGTGGTTGAGGGAGAGGTCGGTGTGCCCTCGGTCCAGGCCCACCTACGGAAGTGCCGTCGGGTGTGGCGTGCCGCCCGTTCTGCTTTGTTGAAGGCCCGGACGAGGGCAAAGACACATGCAGACCGGCGGTGGGCCCCAGCCCCCACGTATCGTCCTGGGCAGGAAGTGTGGTTGTCCACCAAGGACATTCCTCTGCAAGTGGACTCCCCGAAACTCCAGGAACGATACATCGGACCCTTCAAGATCCTTAAAGTCATCAATCCCGCCGCAGTGAGGCTTCAGCTCCCGGCCTCACTGCGGATCCATCCAGTATTTCATGTTTCCCGGATAAAACCCCATCACACCTCACCCCTCTGCACCCCGGGTCCGGCACACCTCCTGCCCGGATCATCGACGGGGAACCGGCTTGGACTGTGCGCCGGCTCCTCGACGTCCGTCGAATGGGCCGGGGTTTTCAGTACCTGGTGGACTGGGAGGGGTACGGTCCCGAAGAACGCTCCTGGGTGAAGAGGGGCTTCATCCTGGACCCGGCCCTCCTGGCGACTTCTACCGTCGCCATCCGGACAAGCCCGGTCGTGCGCCAGGAGGCGCCCGTTGAGGGGGGGGGTCCTGTTGTGTGGGCCGCTTGAAGAGGAGTGGTACTGCTGGCCCACCACCACCAGAGGGCTCCCTGCCTGGAGTGCGGGCTCCAGGCACCAGAGGGCGCTGCCGCCTCACGAGAGCAGCCAGGGTGACAGCTGTCACCCATCACTGGACACAGCTGTTCCACTCAGCACGGGGGTATATCAGCAGGACGGCGTCTCCACCTCAGTGCCGAGATATCGCCTTGAGATAGAGGTAACCTTCTCTGCAGCATATTCTGTGTTATCTGATAATACTTGTTAAACCTTTCAGGACAGCTGACTACCGAAAGCCGATTGCTTGGATAAGTACTCACCTTCCTGCTTTATTGTGACGAGAGGTGGAGGCGGCTTCTCCCTTCTCCGTGTTACTGGGTGCAGCCGCATCCACACCTGTGTGTTTGTTGCTCTCTCTTGCCAGCAGTACCGGATCCGACGAGCGGAGGCAGTGGCCACCTGGGAATTCGGGACTTGGCGGTTCCAGTACTTCCAGGGTTCGGTGGCAGAGGAGATCTGGGTGGTTCCAGTTCGAGTTGGACGGACGTCTCCTACCTTCGAGCCTGCCCACACGACACCAGCAGAATTCGGCTTAACCCCAAATTGTTGATTGTTGTATTGGTTGTGCTCGTTCACAACAGTAAAAACTTGTTATTTACCTTCTCCATTGTCCGTTCATTTGCGCCCCCTGTTGTGGGTCCGTGTTCCTACACTTTCACAACACTGAGTGTTTCTTTCTCTTTTTGGTCTGTATGTTTGCTCTGTTTGCTCTGCATTTAATCATTAGTGATTGATCTCTGCTCCCCTCCACAGCATGTCTTTTTCCTGGTTCTCTCCCTCAGCTCCAACCAGTCCCAGCAGAAGACTGCTCCTCCCTGAGCCTGGTTCTGCTGGAGGTTTCTTCCTGTTAAAAGGGAGTTTTTCCTTCCCACTGTCGCCAAGTGCTTGCTCACAGGGGATCGTTTTGACCGTTGGGGTTTTTACGTAATTATTGTATGACTTTGCCTTACAATATAAGGCGCCTTGGGGCAACTGTTTGTTGTGATTTGGCGCTATATAAATAAAATTGATTTGATTTTGATTTGACAATTCCAAGCCACATTCTGCACGTGTGACAACAGCGTGGCTTTGTAGTAAAAGAGCGGGTACTAGACTGGCCTGCCTGCAGTCCAGACCTGTCGCCCATTGAAAAAGTGTGGCGCATTATGAAGCGCAAAATATGACAACGGAGACCCCGGACTGTTGAACAACTGAAGTCGTACATCAAGCAAGAATGGGAAAGAATTCCACCTACAAAGCTTCAACAATTAGTGTCCTCAGTTCCCAAATGCTTATTGAGTGTTGTTAGAAGGAAAGGTGATGTAACACAGTGGGAAACATACCACTGTCCAACTTTTTGAATGTGTTGCAGGCATCCATTTCAAAATGAGCAACTATTTGCACAAAACAATACAGTTTATCAGTATGACACATTAATATCTGTCTTGGTGGTGTATTCAATTGAATATAGGTTGAAGAGGATTTAAAAAATCATTGTATTCTGTTTTTTTACATTTACACAACGTCCCAACTTCATTGGAATTGGGGTTGTAAACACAGGAACCCTGTTAGAAGCTCTGCGCTCACCATCAAGCAAAAATTAAAAAAGACATTAATTATAATAATAAAACATATTTGAATGCGCACATGCACAAATGTGTCCATGCTGTTTCGTTCGGAACAATTACAACAAATCAACGATTTAAACACAAGCAGCCCCCTGTCACGCGCTGTGTCCGGCGGTCTGACGCACATTTGCACATCACGTTATGTTGGAACAGTGATGGAATGAAAATGTTTCCTATAACAGAAACAAACTCATCTGTGGGTGGCGCCGTTATAGCAACATGTGTGCAGTTAAAAGCTCCGATTACATTGGGAAACTGGTTTCGCCTGCAAAATGCGCTGTTGGAATGTACCTGGATGAGATTCGGATGATTGCGTTCCACCAAGCTGGCCACGGCTCGGCACAAGGTTGGCTGGCAGAGTCCTGATTGATCAGTGAACTCATGCTGGAATGCCTCTGATGCCAGATGCCCAGCGTGGTCAGCACGTGTGTGCGCACAGACAACGCCTGGCTCCACACTGTATTGCGCTCTGGGCCGGCCACAGTTCTGTGTGCAACTCCAGTCACAGTGGCCTTGGTAATTGAAATCAGTTTTTGAGCCAATTATCCTCATTTGGAAGTAAATCCTTGTGTTCTCTGAATACACGTCACGTCAGATTGCACCATTTGCAAGCTCCTCTGATGCTAACACAGCCACTGTTGGTGACATTTTACGCAATCACTTTGCGCGTGCTTTTATATCCATCCATATAATTGCAAAACACGTGGGTGTGGTAAATGGTTCATCAGTTGGCTGTGATGTGCACATCACTCTGCTGACTTCTTGTTTTCACACAATTAATGGTTCCCTGCGTCACCATACATGGTTGGACATGGCACAATAGCTGTAGAAATGTACGTACGCCAGCCAGGAATTTTCCATGACGCACCGCACATTTCCATTGCTCAACGTCACTTTTGATGCATCTGCAGGTGGACGTGGAAACGGGCGTACGACCAAGTTGTTTGTTGTGCGCACGCTTTGTACATGAGGCCCCAGACATCTGTGTCTCTGCAGTGTTTGCTGTAGTTTAAAGTTTCAGCTAAACATAAGTGTTTTCTCAAAAAGATGGCAGACGGATAGAGACCACGCATCACAATATGATCATCGGGTCGACTGACTAGTTTTGACAAATATATTAATAGTAGTCACAGGGTGTGTTCTAATCAAGGTGTTGTGTGGGCCGCTGAAGAGGAGGTACTGCTGGCCCACCACCACCAGAGGGCGTCCTGCCTGGAGTGCGGGCTCCAGGCACCGGAGGGCGCTGCCGCCTCACAGGAGCAGCCAGGGTGACAGCTGTCACCCATCACCTGAGACAGCTGATATCTATCAACAGGGAGGTATATCAGCAGGACGGCATCTCCACCTCATTGCCGAGATATCGCTCTACTAAGGAGGTAACGTACTCAGCCGATTGTGTTCTTGACGATAATACTTTGTTGCTTGTGTGTTGGATAGCAGATAGTGAGTAGTACAGCGGGAGATTGTTTTGGACTTCTTGGATAAGTACTCACACTCCTGCACTCACCAGTATTTTCCTGACAAGAGGTGGAGGTGGTGTTCCCACCCTGTGTGTTGCTGGGTGCAGCCGCACCCACACCTGACTGTTTCTGTTCCTTGCCAGCAGTACCGGATCCGACGAGCGGAGGCAGTGGCCACCTGGGGTTCGGGACTTGGCGGCTCCAGTATCCCCGGGGTTCGGTGGCAGAGGAAATCGGGTGGTTCCGGTTCGACTCGGACAGACGTCTCCTATCGTCGAGCCTGCCCACACACCATTGGAATTCGGTTACTGCTGTATTTGTAATCTGTTGTGTTTGTTGTGTGATTTCACAACAGTAAAACTTTGTGATTTGACTTTCTCCATTGTCCGTTCATTTGCGCCCCGTTGTGGGTCCGTGTTCACACTTTCCCAACACAAGGTTCTGTTTGTCACTGAAAAAAAAACACTACAGTTCCAGCTGAAGGATGAGTGTCCACAGGTTTTCTGTGACAGTGGACAATGAAGGATTTCACTGCTGTCAGAAAAAAAATCTAATTTCATCTGTTCAGCACTCATGTTTAAATAGTTGGAATATAATCGCAATGAATGTTTATGAGTGCGCCATGCACGGCCTGTAAATAGAAATAATTACTTTAAAAAAATGATCACACTTAGTATCAGCCAAAACACAACTTTAAACTACTTTATTAGAAAAAAAAAAAAAAACAACCCAAAAACAAAAGAGACACAGTCATGAAAAATGTTTTTACAGGTACGTACTTCACAGATTTTCTCAGAGACTCCTTCAGTTTTCCATAAGTGTGTCTCCACTGCAGCCTTCAGAGCTGCCATTATACAGAAGAGACATTTTTCCCATCATGCAGTGAAATTGATCATTATGCAACAACACTGAAAGGCTTTGAATAGTTAATGCAAGTTAATGCACAGTCGTTTACTCGACATATAAGTCAGTTGGCGCTTGTATTTCATCTCTGGAGCAATCATTAAATGCATTAGTTCTTTCTTTGTGCATGGACGAACAATCGGCACACAGTTATTGCTGCAATGATCTACAGACAAAGTGTCAATGCCTTTCTTTCTGATCCTTATTTTTATAGTTAATCCTGCATTTTAATGACTTGTTCAGTCTTTGTCTACTAGTTGGTAACCTACTAGGGTGGTAATAAACATTAAATCCTACTTAAATTAGTACTGTATTCTTCCAAATATAAAGCAACCCTGACCAAGACAACTCCCCTTTTTCAAGACACTTTTGGAAAAAGACTTTCCAAAGACTAAATCTTTTTTAATCAAGAAAATATTTTGATTTGATAGTAAATCCAATAAAAGCATATTTTATGGGAAGCTCCTCATTTCTTTTTGCATCCAGGTACTGACACAATTTGTACTATGTAAGCTTTTCTGACTTTAAGATGGTCTTGTTTTGGCTCTGCATCTACTGTACTAACATTACACCCTTGCACAATATTTCTTGGCTGCTTGAGAGATATTTGATGATTCTGCTGCATTTATCATTGTGAATGTAAAGTGCATATCACTGGTAAATAAAATGTGAACTAAGCTGACTATTCTAAATAAATAAAGAATTAAGAAAATATTGGTGTATTATGACTGGGGACTCCATTGTTCTCCTGGGGGATTTCAACGCCCACGTGGGCGGCGACAGTGAGACCTGGAGGGGGGTGATCGGGAAGCACGGCCTCCCCGATCTGAACCCGAGTGGTGTTCAGTTGTTGGACTTCTGTGCTAGTCACAGTTTGTCCATCACGAACACCATGTTCGAGCACAAGGGTGTCCATAAGTGCACATGGCACCAGGACACCCTGAGCCGGAGGTTGATGATCGACTTTGTAGTCATATCATTTGACCTTCGGCCATGTGTCTCGGACACTCGAGTAAAGAGAGGGGCAGAGCTGTCAACCGATCACCACCTGGTGGTGAGTTGGATCCGCTGGGAGGGGAGGAAGCCGGTCAGACCTGGCAGGCCCAAACGTATCATGAGGGTCTGCTGGGAACGACTGGCGGACCCTCTGTCAGGAAAGTCTTCAACTCCCACCTCCCGGGAGAGCTTCTCCCAGATCCCGGGGAGGTTGGAGACATGGAGTCCGAGTGGACCATGTTCTCCACCTCCATTGTTGATGCGGCCCGCTCATAGCTGTGGTCGCAAGGTCTCTGGTGGCTGTCTGTGGGTGGCAATCCCCGAACCCGGTGGTGGACCACCGGAAGTAAGGGATGCCGTCAAGCTGAAGGAGTCCTACTTATCTTTGTTGGTAGGTGGGACCCCAGAGGACAGGTATCACAGAATCTCGTCTCTGCTGTTGCGGACGATTGTTGGTTCCGTTGGCTTCGTCAAATCAGGACCTTCAGCGTGCACTGGGGCGGTTTGCAGCCGAGTGTGGAGGCGTCCAGGATGAAAATCAGCACCTCCAAGTCCGAGGCCATGGTTCTCGACCGTAAAAAGGTTGCTTTGTCCCTCTTCAGGTTGGTGGAGTGTCCTGCTCAAGTGGAGGACTTAAGTATCGCGGGTCTTGTTCACGAGTGAGGGACGGATGGAGCATGAGATTGATAGACGGAGCGGTGCAGCATCTGCAGTTGATGCGGTCGCTGTATCGGACTGTTGTGGTGAAGAGAAAGCTGAGTAGGGGGGGCAAAAGCTCTCGTTTACTGATCGATCTACCTTCCGATCCTCACCTATGGTCATGGATTTGGCTCATGACCGAAAGAACGAGATCGCGGGTAACAGCAGCTGCGGAGGAGTTCCTCCGCAGGGTGGCTGGGCGCTCCCTTAGAGATAGGGTGAGGAGCTCGGTCACTCGGGAGGAGTTCGGAGTCGAGCCGCTGCTCCTCGTCCTCCACGTCGAAAGGAGTCAGTTGAGGTGGCTCGGGCATCTTTTCCGGATGCCCCCTGGATGCCTCGCTGGAGAGGTGTTCCGGGCACGTCCCATTGGGAGGAGGTCCCGGGGAAGACCCAGGACATGCTGGAAGGATTACATCTCTCGGCTGGCTTGGGAACGCCTTGGGGTTCCCCCGGAGGAGCTGGGGGAGGTGTGTGTGGATCGGGAGGTCTGGGCGGCTTTGCTTGAGCTGCTGCCCCCGCGACCCGACTCCGGATAAAGCGGAATGGATGGATGGATGGATGGTGTATTATGTTTTGTTTTGTTTTTTGCTGCCATATGCCCTGAAATATTAAGCCATCAACATGGAAAGTTTAGCCTGATTTCAAATGCTGCTTTGAAATGCTCAGATTTGATTTGAACAAACATTGATTTCCATGATGTCACTTTGGGGAACTCCCTCCAGCACCACTTCAGCTATGTATTGAAGTGGAAAAATGGAATTTTTTAGAGTTAGAATTATGGGTTTTATGGACTTGCAGGTAAAGTACTTGAAATCTGACCAAGTGTGTTTTGGGAGGCTGCAGAAACAGCACTTATGTTTATTAGGTGGACAGTTTTCACAAAGGAAGATTTTTGAGGGGGAAGTGGGAGCTTTTTTTTTTAAGTACTCCCAAACAGATTACAGAAATGAAGCTGGTATAGCTGACAACTGGCTTCAAAAAAGAAGAAGAAATGATCTAAACAAAGAATCTATGTTTTCCATTGTGTGGTCAGAACCTAACCAAAGCGTGTTACCTCTCCCGGAAAGTGTGGAACAGGCCACGTTCGTGGTTGTGCCACTGTCGCGATGCTAATCTAAGCTGTGCTACATGGGACATGGGGGGTGGGGGGGCAATGAATCAGCTGGAGGAATGTCTATATAACTGTGACCACGGAGAGTCAAGAGAGAGTGACGATGGGTAGTCTCAGGTGATCACGGTTTGTAATCTTACAGGAGAACAGGACGTGATCCGGCTCTCAGCAATTGTGTGTTGACAGACGTGGATATTTACTCTGGAAAATTTACTGTGGACAGACAAACGACAGCACACACAGCTGACCAGTAATTCTACATGGCTCTGCTGTGTGAACACAGCAGTAGTAAATGTTTACATCAGAATCATAATGCCTTTTATTGTCATTATACATTGGTACAATGAGATTAGGGTCATCCAGTTACATCTATCAGGGTATGAAATTATTACTGCTTTATTTGTGTGTATTCAATCTTAACTGTTTTTTTTTTTTTTCTGAATACACCACCAGTTACAACGAGGCGGAGACGGACACATGTTGATTGGCAAACTACAGGAATTAGACTTTGAAGCCAAATTAAAGCCATATTACATTTGTAAACAAAAAGCATCCAGATTGCCTGTGGCACTGGTGTAATTCTGATTGTGGACTGTAACTGGCCACAGGTGAGTGACCTTTAGGCAGCTAAATGTCAGTCCCCAAGGTTACGTTACGATTCTGAATCAAAATGCTGTGAATCTGTCTTGCACTTTTCAGATGCACTATGGGTTAAATTTGATCAGTTATACCAGGCCCGTACAAGTTAACGACTTGGAAGAAATGACATACGAGGTCTGTCATAAAGGTAACGGTCCCTTTTTTATTTTTTTCAAAAACTATATGGATTTCATTCATATGCTTTTATTGTCAGACAAGCTTGAACCCTTGTGCGCATGCGTGAGTTTTTCCACGCCTGTCAGTGACGTCATTCGCCTGTGAGCACGCCTTGGGAAGGAGTGTCCAGCCCCCCTCATCAGAGTTTCATTGTCTGGAAATGGCAGAATGACAAGGACTTTTTTTCCATCAGATTTTTTCAGAAGCTGTTAGAGACTGGCACCTGGAAAGTATTCGAAAAATGTATCTGGCTTTCGGTGAAAATTTTACGGGCTTCACAGAAAATAAGGTCTGTTAGTACAGCTTTAAGGACCCCTTTAAGGACGCTCTGTGCGCCGCACTCTGAGCTGCAATGACGCGGCACAAGCCACCGGATCATTTCTGAGCTGATGGCTCTGTGGATACGAGACAGTCGTGTGCTCTTTCCTCTGGTTATCTATCACAAGAGCTGGACATCAGCCATTTTCCCGGGCAGATTTCACTTTTAACAAGAGATTTTGTCATGGAAAGTCCCGCGGCGGCTTCGCGCATCACGACCGATTCGCTTTGGAAGCAAGACAAAGGAACACCTATGTTTCGGCGTGTCAGAGGACAAGTTTGGACATGTCCAGCTCTCCACAATTTCACTGATACTTACTGGACTGGTAAGCATTGAAAGCCGAGATAGACATGTCCAAACTTGTCCTCTGACACGCCGAAACGGAGTTGTTCTTTTGTCTCACTTCCAAAGTGAATCGGTTGTGACCCGCGAAGCTTCCGCGGGGCTTTCCATGACAAAATCTCGTTAAAAGTGAAATCTGCCGGAAAATGGCTGATGTCCAGCTCTTGTGATAACCAGATAAAGCCATCTGCTGAGAAATGGTCCGGTGGCTTGTGCTGCGTCGTTGCAGCTCGGAGCGCGGTGCGCCGAGCGTCCTTAAAGCTGTACTAACAGACCTTATTCTCTGTGAAACCCGTAAAATTTTCACCGAAAGCCAGATACATTTCTCGAATAGTTTCCAGGTGCCAGTCTCTAACAGCTTCTGAAAAAATTCTGATGGAAAAAAAGTCCTTTTCATTCCGCCATTTCCAGACAATGAAAATCCGACGAGGGGGCGGGACCACTCCTTCCCAAGGCTGCTCACAGGCGAATGACGTCACCGACAGGCGTGGAAAAACTCACGCATACGCATGAGGTTTCAAGCATGTCTGACCGTGAAAACATATGAATCAAATCCATATAGTTTTTGAAAAAAATAAAAAGGACCGTTACTTTATTGACAGACCTCATATAATCTGGTATAGAATTTTTTTTAAAAATGGTGTTGACTGAGGGAGCATCAGCTACGACATGTGGCCATGTTTCTCTGTGCATGATCCAGGATGCAGGACCCCAGTGGCTGAAGAAGACCAAGGGGACGCCCACATTTCACGTGGCTGTGGCAGATAGACGGAAATTTTAGAGATGTGGGAATGAACTGGATGTGTGCCTGCGTGGTTGCCATCCAGGATCCAAGGTGGTTCAGTGGTGTCATGGATGTGGCAAAGCACAGCATCAGTGGATGCTTCCAGATTTGACTTTGAGTGAAATATATCCTTTTAAAGTTTGCATCAGTTATGCTGGTTAACTTACCAGCTCTTTCTTCAGGGTGATCACTATGTCTCTCATGCAGCACTCTAAGACAGTGACGGGGGCGGGTCCCTGTAGTCTTGTGAGGCCAACCCAGTCTCATGGCAGTTTGTGGCAGCATTATAAAAAGTACAATAATCTATGAGTTCATAATAGGGGTAGGAAATCAATCAATCAATCAATCAATTTTTTTATATAGCGCCAAATCACAACAAACAGTTGCCCCAAGGCGCTTTATATTGTAAGGCAAAAGCCATACAATAATTACAGAAAAACCCCAACTGTCAAAACGACCCCCTGTGAGCAAGCACTTGGCGACATTGGGAAGGAAAAACTCCCTTTTAACAGGAAGAAACCTCCAGCAGAACCAGGCTCAGGGAGGGGCAGTCTTCTGCTGGGACTGGTTGGGGCTGAGGGAGAGAACCAGGAAAAAGACATGCTGTGGAGGGGAGCAGAGATCAATCACTAATGATTAAATGCAGAGTGGTGCATACAGAGCAAAAAGAGAAAGAAACACTCAGTGCATCATGGGAACCCCCCAGCAGTCTAAGTCTATAGCAGCATAACTAAGGGATGGTTCAGGGTCACCTGATCCAGCCCTAACTATAAGCTTTAGCAAAAAGGAAAGTTTTTTAGCCTAATCTTAAAAGTAGAGAGGGTGTCTGTCTCCCTGATCTGAATTGGGAGCTGGTTCCACAGGAGAGGAGCCTGAAAGCTGAAGGCTCTGCCTCCCATTCTACTCTTACAAACCCTAGGAACTACAAGTAAGCCTGCAGTCTGAGAGCGAAGTGCTCTATTGGGGTGATATGGTACTATGAGGTCCCTAAGATAAGATGGGACCTGATTATTCAAAACCTTATAAGTAAGAAGAAGAATTTTAAATTCTATTCTGGAATTAACAGGGAGCCAATGAAGAGAAGCCAATATGGGTGAAATATGCTCTCTCCTTCTAGTCCCTGTCAGTACTCTAGCTGCAGCATTTTGAATTAACTGACGGCTTTTCAGGGAACTTTTAGGACAACCTGATAATAATGAATTACAATAGTCCAGCCTAGAGGAAATAAATGCATGAATTAGTTTTTCAGCATCACTCTGAGACAAGACCTTTCTGATTTTAGAGATATTGCGTAAATGCAAAAAAGCAGTCCTACATATTTGTTTAATATGCGCTTTGAATGACATATCCTGATCAAAAATGACTCCAAGATTTCTCACAGTATTACTAGAGGTCAGGGTAATGCCATCCAGAGTAAGGATCTGGTTAGTTAATTAATTTGGTTATTTTAATTAATTAGTTTAATTAAAAACTAATTAGAGGACATGCAGGTGGTTGGTGTGACAGAGGAAGATACAGAGGACAGGGTGAGATGGAAACGATTGATCTGCTGTGGCGACCCCTAACAGGAACAGCCGAAAGACAAAGAAGAAGAATTTTAATTAATTAGTTTGGTAATTAAAGTTGGTTAATTACAGACCTAGAATTTTTTTCATAATAATTGAGACTTGACTGATTAATCATTGATAAAGTTAAAAAACAGTAGGGCACCGCAGTCTCGTTTGAACCCTGTGTGATATTGTGTGATTTGACCACTTACAGGGGCGGCTGCTCCCTTTGTGCAATATATACAGAGTGCAAGTTCACAAATCGGTGTACTGTTTTGTTTTCTGCTGCAATCACCGAAGCAGTTATGAAAAGTATTTTTTTTTCCCCGGTTCCCAGTGGAGAGGAAAGACGAGGCAGATGGGAGACATCGTGTTTGTTAACACAGCTAACCAGCTCTGTTCTCTTGCCTGTAAAACCGCCTTGACACAGTTGTGCTCCAGGTCATAAACAACTGCAACACATCCACTTTCCTCTGCATTTTCACTTTGTTTGCATGGAATTTGCCCAAAAACACACTGAAAATGCCGTTTGTTCCCCAGAAGTAGACAAATTACATCATTTGTGTCATATTTTACCCCTTTAGCGCCCCCCTCAAATGAGACTGCGGTATATGTGGATGGTTTATGTAGCAGAATAGGACAAATCTCTAATAATAAATCATGTCAGCTGTACTAGAGTCAAACAGAGTTGGTAAACATCCCTAATGCCGATGGGCTCAAAAGTATGAGATTATTTCAATGAGCTCAAAGAAAAAAGTTAGTTTGTTTAATACACAGTTTTAATTTTCATACGACATCAGCACGAGCGCTTTGCCGGAAGAAGAGGAAACCTACAAAATTCTGATGATTGACCACCAAAATAAAGGGAAACCTCTGTCATTATTGTCTGTTTATGTTCATTAATATTAAATGTAATCGTTTCAATAGGTACCGTAGACGCTGGCCATTATTAGGCTACTTTACAATGGCTTTGTTTTGTTTTTCAAAAAAAAATTTTTAGAGCCATTAGACTGAGAATTCTTGAGGTGCTCAAACCTTATTAAGAAGACACACTCTGTTTCAGTGTGTTTTTAAGTATTTCAGACGGATGTTTTCCAGTTAGTCTCAACTCAGGCTGCTGTAAAAGGAGAAACAACAACAACAGTAACCAACAATCTGATGAAGTCAGTCAGTCGCAGGCTTGATGCAGTTTACTGAAAGCAAGAGATCGCCAAGGTACGACGTGACGTATTCATAACGTTCAAACTAGTTTTACACTACTTCTTAAAAATGGCCACTGTGTTTTGAGTGACGTATGAACTTTTGTTATCCTTATGTGAAGTAATGAAGGAACAAACAAATATGGAAAGTTATACATACATATTTAATGTATTAATCATGAGTTTGGTAATAGAATATAAACTTAGTCTGTGCCCAGAGTGCTTCCTACACCACCGATACGCTGCTCTTATTCAATAAAAGGATGGCAATTTTATATCAGAGTTGCACCTTTTATCACCTGTTCACTCTGTTCGCACATTATAAATCATAAATACAGATAAAGCAATATTAAACCAATGACGCTGATGTTACAATGTGCCACCGCCAGAAAGCAGGCCGTGACTGATGGAATTGTAGTCGTGTCAATCTCAGCATTTTGTTTTTTTTTTATGTGGCCTAATCAGATTTGTAGTGATTTTTCCCCTTGATGTAATTGGTTTTGGCTCATCAGAAAGTAAGAAGCTAACGAGGCGATCAGCAAAGCTTTCATTTTCCCCACAGTAACAGTTTGTGTAGAACGAGCTGAGTGGTTGTTAAGGGGATGTGACATCATTGCTACAGAATCCAAATATTAAGTGATATTCACTTTAATATTTTTACACACTGCAACACTGGGTGGTCTGACACAGAATGTGCTATTTTCTGCTGTCTAACAAATCTAGACACATGTACTGGGGTATAAAAGTTACCTTTTCAAAGATGGTTTTCTCATACTCACCTCATGATCTCAAACTCAGTTGTGTAGCACAACGTGCTGTTGTACTTTCATAGGGGACAGTATCCCCAAATTTCACCTCAGTGTTTTGGCATTTCCAGATTATAAAATCCATCATGTGTCAGAAAAATGCCTTGAAAGTGCTGCACAGGAGAGATATTTCAAAGCTTCTGATTACATTTTCCAAGCAGGGCTGATAAGGCCCTGGTCACACAGCAGACTTCACTTAGACTGGTTCTGACTAAAACCTACCTGGTTTTGTTAGTTAATAAAATTTATTTGGTCTGTATTGCAGAAATATCATTTTTTGCAACTGCTTCTAACAGTAAGTCATCCTGGAATCACAGGTGGAACACCAGAGATCCTTGGCAGTCCTAATGCACTCAGCATAATCGAGCCTGCTTACCAGGCACCAAAGCAAGTCCTACAGCAGTACTCAAATGGAAATACACTGCGAGCATTAAATATTAATCAATTCACCTTTCTAAATGCATATATTTACACAAGTATGATACAGTCATTGTAGGACAGAGGTATTCAGATCCAAACATCTTGCCAGGTGCTGCTAGACACAAGAATAGGAAAACAATCCTATATTTATCTTGGCTGCCCACCAAAAAGAATCATGAGGCAGTTGAAGACTTTTTACAGTCCGACGTAGTAAGACGTAAAGAGGACAGCAGCGTATTCCAGTGTGCAGGTGCTCTTATGTCGAGTCAGGTATTTCTAATTTGGTTGATTTGTTCTCGTGCTTGCTGCTAGAGGACTTGGGAAAAAAACAATAATGCTCTGAACATGTTGTCCAGGATTTGGAAATGCCTGCCAAGCACATTTGTTTGTCTGTTGGCCAAAACAAGTTTGCCATATTCCTTAGACGAATCCCATTTAACGATATAATCACCACTCCGCTATGAGAAAAAGACTAGCCATCTTTATCCACCATAGTGTCCTTGGACAAGTACACTACCCAGTAAACCATGTTAAATGCTCCAAAGGACACTGGGGAACAGGATCCGTGCGTACTTGTCATTTTGCTGGTTTCCACCTGTACCTGCAGTGGTGGCTGCGAACACGGTGTCTGCTTTAGCTCCAATTTGTCCCCATCATCTGGATACGTTCCAGCTTTGGCCCTAAAAGATGCTGGAGGGATGAGGGAGCTGGCATTCTGTCTGCATGGCGTTCCTGCCGTCACGTCTGGTGTGGACGCTGCAACCTGAGGAGTACTTTTCACCAGCTGGGCAGAGGAAGACGCCACACTGAGTAAGCTTTCCGATTTCGGCTGTAGCGCGACAGGGGCTGGAGCTGCCGTTTCACAGTCTGCTGGCAAAAGGCCGTGGCTGTCTCACTGTGACTCCTACTCCTGTGATGTGGTGTGAAGATTGGGCTCTGCGGCCGCTGCGGGACTCTGGGTGGGAGACGTAATTGAGCCGCTTCCTTAGATTCCCATTGGAATCTTGATTTTGCTGTAAAAGAGAAAAATAGATATAAATTTTAAGTTGTGAACCTTCTAAATTGCAGTGATGGAATCACCAAAATTAAAATCCATGTGTTTAACTGAATTGTAGTATTTCCAAGGTCTAATAACCTGTGGTCTGTCATACTGATACGTTATATGTGTATTATTTTTGTCAAAATGTTCTTGTTTTTCATCATCCACAAGCCATCCACTAACATCATCCTGGGATATGAATGTGCCAGTTTTGGATGATTCCATTTCCCTGCTGTTATACGTTCCTGTCTTATTCCCAGAAATAAATTTAATTACAGTGAAATTCTTTGGCACATGCTATGACATGAGTGATGGTCTTAATTTAAAAGAGTTATGAGAAAATAAAATATTAGGTGTATACAGTAGTGGTCAGAATAATAGTAGTGCTATGTGACTAAAAAGATTAATCCAGGTTTTGAGTATATTTCTTATTGTTACATGGGAAACAGGTACCAGTAGATTCAGTAGATTCTCACAATCCAACAGACCAAGCATTCATGATATGCACACTCTTAAGGCTATGAAATTGGGCTATTAGTAAAAAAAAAGTAGAAAAGGGGGTGTTCACAATAATAGTAGTGTGGCATTCAGATCAGTGAGTTTGTCAATTTTGTGGAACAAACAGGTGTGAATCAGGTTCCCTATTAAGGATGAAGCCAGCACCTGTTGAACATGCTTTTCTCTTTGAAAGCCTGAGGAAAATGGGACGTTCAAGACATTGTTCAGAAGAACAGCGTAGTTTGATTAAAAGTTGATTGGAGAGGGGAAAACTTATACGCAGGTGCAAAAAATTATAGGCTGTTCATCTACAATGATCTCCAATGCTTTAAAATGGACAAAAAAAAACAGAGAAGCGTGGAAGAAAATGGAAAACAACCATCAAAATGGATAGAAGAATAACCAGAATGGCAAAGGCTCACCCATTGATCAGCTCCAGGATGATCAAAGACAGTCTGGAGTTACCTGTAAGTGCTGTGACAGTTAGAAGACGCCTGTGTGAAGCTAATTTATTTGCAAGAATCCCCCGCAAAGTCCCTCTGTTAAATAAAGACGTGCAGAAGAGGTTACAATTTGCCAAAGAACACATTCAACTGGCCTAAAGAGAAATGGAGGAATATTTTGTGGACTGATGAGAGTAAAATTGTTCTTTTGGGTCCAAGGGCCGCAGACAGTTTGTGAGACGACCCCCAAACTCTGAATTCAGCCACAGTTCACAGTGAAGACAGTGAAGCATGGTGGTGCAAGCATCATGATATGGCATGTTTCTTCTACTATGGTGTTGGACCTATATATCACATACCAGGTATCATGGATCAGTTTGGATATGTCAAAATACTTGAAGAGGTCATGTTGCCTTATGCTGAAGAGGACATGCCCTTGAAATGGATGTTTCAACAAGACAATGACCCCAAGCACACTAGTAAACCAGCAAAATCTTGGTTCCAAACCAACAAAATTATGCCTCGCAGATGTGAAGAAATCATGAAAAACGTGGTTATACAACTCAATACTAGTTTAGTGATTCACAGGATTGCTAAAAAAAAAGCAGTTTGAACATAAAAGTTTTGAGTTTGTAGTGTCAACAGCAGATGCTACTATTATTGTGAACACCCCCTTTTCTACTTGTTTTAGTAATAGTCCAATTCATAGCCTTAACAGTGTGCATATCATGAATGCTTGGTCTTGTTGGATTTGTGAGAATCTACTGAATCTACTGGTACCCTTGTTTCCCATGTAACAATAAGAAATATACTCAAAACCTGGATTAATCTTTTAGTCACATAGCACTACTGTTATTCTGAACACTACTGTATGTCAGTAGAAAATACAACACACATACAAAAGCATTCAAGACTTGCCTATTGTACATTTTAGCAATTAAATACAAGGTCTGTTAGAAAAGTAAGTTTTTATTTTTTGCAAAAACTATATGGATTTGAATCATGTGTGATTGCAACAGCCAAGCTTGTACCTTTGTGCGCATGCGTGAGTTTTTTCATGCCTGTCGGTTGCGTCATTTGCCTGTGAGCACGCCTTGTGGGAGGAGTGGTCCAGCCCCCTCGGCGGATTTTCATTGTCAGGAAATTGGCTGATCGACTGCCCCTTTGCTTCATCAAAATGTTTTCAGAAAGTGTGACAGACAGCCAAGTGGAAACCATTTGGAAAATTCAGATGGCTTTCGGTGAAGATCTTATGGGGATCACACAGATTAAGGACAATTACAACTGGATTAAAGATGGCCCACAGCGGCGGATGGCGCGTCGCGCACCGAGCGGCAATCGACAGGCTCAAACGACCAGATCATTTCCAGAGTGAGCGCTTTGTTGATCCGGGACGTCGTCTGACTACCAGAGAAATGGCAAGACAGCTGGACATAGCACTTTTTCGGCACATTCCACTGTTACAGGAGTTTTTGTAATGGAAAGAGGAGCGGAGAAATTCACCACAGAGCCGCTCATGGCGCGGGACAAAAGCACCTCCGTGTTGGTCTCACCGGACAAGCCCTGACATGCCCAGCTCTTGCACCATTCGGAAAATTCAGACGGCTTTTGGTGGCTTTTCAGTCGTGTGACTATCCGAGAAATTGTGGACAAGCTGGACATGCCACAAATGTCCTGTGAGGCTTCATCACAGCGTTGCTTTTTGTTCTGTGCCCTGCGCCTCCGTCCGCATGTTTTTCATGCCGAAAAGTGCTGATGTCAAACTCTTGTGCCATTTCTGTGGTAGTCAATGACATCCTGGATCAACAAAGTGGTTTACTTTGGAAATGAACGGCATATTCACTGTTACAGGAGTTTTTGTCATGAAAAGACATGTGGAGGAATTTGCGCGTCGGGATGGAGGCGCAGGGCACAGAACAAAAAGCAACGCCGTGATGAAGCCTCACAGGACATGTTGTGGCATGTCCAGCTCATCCACAGTTTCTCGGATAGTCACACGACTGAAAAGCCACCGAAAGCCGTCTGAATTTTCCGAATGGTGCAAGAGCTGGGCATTTTAGGGCTTGTCCTATGAGACCAACACGGAGGTGCTTTCGTTCCGCGCCATGAGCGGCTCTGTGGCGAATTTCTTCGCTCCTCTTTCCATTACAAAAACTCCTGTAACAGTGGAATGTGCCGAAAAGTGCTATGCCAGCTGTCTTGACATTTCTCTGGTAGTCAGACGACATCCCGGATCAACAAAGTGTTCACTTTGGAAATGATCTGGTCGTTTGAGCTGTTGATTGCCGCTCGGTGCGCGACGCGCCATCCGCCGCAGTGGGCCGTCTTTATCCAGTTGTAATTGTCCTTAATCTGTGTGATCCCCATAAGATCTTCACTGAAAGCCATCTGAATTTTCCAAATGGTTTCCACTGGCTGTCTGTCACACTTTCTGAAAAAATTTGATGAAGCAAAGCGGCAGTGCGATCAGCCAATTTCCTGACAATGAAAATCTGCCGAGGGGGCTGGACCACTCCTCCCACAAGGTGTGCTCACAGGGGAATGACGCAACTGACAGGCGTGAAAAAACTCACGCATGCGCATGAAGGTTCAAGCTTGGCTGATGCAATCACACATGATTCAAATCCATATAGTTTTGCAAAAAATAAAAAGGTCCGTTACTTTTCTACAGACCTCGTACATAGATTTAATTTTTTTGCAAGATGAAGTTTAGTCTTGTAAAAACATAAAGCTAATGTAAGTGGCTTCATATCCAAATTTCAGGAAGAAACAGCCAAATAAATTACATGGTTCAACAAAACTCTTCTCATGCAAATGATTGTTATTTCTCTTTTAGTTTCTCATTGAAGGCGTTTGTAGGCGATTAAATGCTCACACGAGGAGACTAAAAGAAGCAAATGGTAGTTTTAATTTCTGAAAAGCAGTCTGGGTGATCTAGACCACGCCATGTTTATCTGATAACACTCCTCTTGACACAGATGGTCGTCATCTGGAAGCAGCCCAAAGACCGTGTGCAACACAGATGTGACTTAGGGAGGATTTTACTCATTTCACACAAGCTTAAGAAGAAAATTAGGCAGTGCAGCATCGGGGCGGTAATACAGTGCAGCGTCAAAGGAGCTTATCCTTTGAGAGCTGATGTGTTCAAGCAGGTTGAGCATGATGCTGGCGCTAAGGCATTTTTTGGAATAATCCCACCCCCCTCTTCACTGAAAGGATCCAATTTTATTGTTTCCCACATGCAGCAGAGGAGGCGCATTGATGGTTGATTTGCTTTTTATCTTGGAAGAGGTGGGAAAAAAAAGAAACACTAACTGACTGGAAACATCAGCAGAAATTTGACCCAAGTGCCAGTCGGGTCTCACTCAAGGAAAACAGTGTTCATTTTTTCCTTTACCCAGATTGCGTTGCCTTGGCAACATTCTAATCCACTGAAGTGCTGTTGTCACTATTCTGTATTCAGACGTGATTACACCACTCTTGAGATTTGGAATGAAGAGAGCAACTTTAAGTAGTTACAGTGAAACCAAAATATGCATTGTCAGTTTGTGGCAGTAAAGTCTTTAATTTGAGAAGAACACACACATGGAAAAAAAAAAAAATCATCAGTGTTTTAGACTGTAGAAGGAGCTGAGGACGTGGGATGTAATGTCCTGAAGAGTGGAAGTGTTTGTAGTGGAGGCTGTGTTCAGTGACTCACCATCTGTGGTCTAGTGACCCTCTGCCTGTTTACAAAGAGATCAAAGCACTTCATTCCTACAACCTACACCTCATCACCATGCAGTTAAGGCAGAAGTAGGTTCAGTCCTGACAGATGTCTCTGCTCTACTATCATGGTGCACTGATTCTCCAGTCAAATGCGAACAACCAAATTTCAGTGAGATTGAAAAAGCTATCAACCAACTGAGAGCAGGGAAATCTCCATGAATCTGCTGCATCACAGCTGAGCTCCTCCAGGCTGGAGGAGCTTGTGTTCTCTCCTGGCACTGCAAACAATCTTTTGTTTCAATCTGGGAAATAGGCATCATCCCTTCAGACTGGAAGAAAAGACTTACTGCCCCATCTGGAAAGGAAAGGATGATTGCATGGATTGCAATAACTTTAGGGTATTACACTGCCCTGTGCGCCGAGGAAGGTGCTTGCAAGGACTATGGTAAAAGGTAAATGGACTGCATTATATAGCGCTTTTCCATCTGCATCAGACGCACAAAAGCTTTACAAATGATGTCTCACGTTTGACCCCGATGTCAGGCTGCTGCTGTACAAGGTGCTCACTACACACCAGGAGCAATAGGGGGATTAAAGTACCTGCCCAAGGGCCCTTAGTGTTTTCCAGTCAGGCTGGGATTTGAACCGAGGATCTTTCTGCTCTCAAGCCGCAATGCTTTAACCACTAGACCATCACCTCCCCATTATTGTGAATAGGATTCTGTTCCAGCTAAGATGCTGCCAGCAACAGTCTGACTTCATGCTCAGAAGTCAACCATCAACCATATTCTAGCTCTGCTCGTACTCATAAAATGCAATGCAAATACAGCAGTGTAGCCTAACCATCAATTCAGGGGATTGGGCTCTCTCTGTGACATCCTGAGAATTTATGGGATCTCCAAGACGTTTCTGGACATCATAGCCAGCCTACCCACAGATACTGTGAGTACTACACGAGCAGAGGGACAGGGTCTGAGTTTTTCACAGCTGTTCACCTGCTATGTGTTCTGCTCCCACACTCTTCAATGCTAGCATGGACTGGGTGTTGGGAAAGGTTGTGGAAAACAGTGACTTAGGTGCTTTTCTTGATAAGTTGAGCGTTATAACATCACGGACAATGTTGTGATCTTTGGAAAATCAATGGATACTCTCATTGCAGCACCTGACAAACTGATTGAGGAATCAGAGGATATGGGCTTGTGATGGTTTTGGATCAAGAATAAGATCCACATTTTTAATGACTTCCTACACTCCGTCATCAGAAGTGTGGTGAAAGTGTTACATTTGGAGAGACATTCACTTATCTCAGCAGTAACATTCATTTCTCTGGGTCCTCTGCCTTTGAGCCTAAGACACACTTGGGAAGAGCTTATAGAGTCATGAGGTCACTGGACAGAGGTGTTTTTTGATGCTGATATCTCTGCTGGATAGCAAAGGTCCAACTCTTTATGGTCCTGCCTGTCTTTACTGTGGTTGTAAGACTTGGACATTAACCAAAGATCTAAGGCGATGGCAAGATGCTTTTGGTACCAGATCTCTCTGGAGGATCCTTGGGCATGACTGCAATGATACTGTCTCAAACAAGTGGTTACTTAGGGAGACTATGATAAGGAGTATCATTTGCATTGTGAGGGAGCATCAACTTTGACATTTTAGCCATGTTACTGCACTTCACTGGTTGTTGGCACATTTTAAAATTCTTATGTCCATTTTTAAGTGCCTCCATGGTTTAGCTCCATCGTACCTCTCTGGGCTTCTTCAGCCTTATATACCTTGTCGGTCTCTGAGGTCGGCTGACCAGCTACTCCTGCAAGAGCCAAGGTCGAAAAGAAAGCTCAGGGGGGACAGGACTTTTTCTGTTATTGCTTCCAAACTGTGGAGCAGCTTGCCTCTGGGCGTTAGGGAGGCACCCTCTTTGGTTATTTTAAAGTTTGTTTAAAAACCTATCTTTTTTCCTTGGCTTTCAACACCAAGTAGGCTTAGTTTGATATTTTTAGTTGCTTTTTAGTGGTTCTTTTTATCATATTGTGTTTTAATTTGTATTGTGTAGCACCTTGTGTCAGCGTTGGCCGTTTAAGGTGCTTTATAAATAAAGTTTGGCCCAAGCAGAGGGTCACCCCTTTGGTCTGCTTGAGGTTTCTTCCTCAGAGGGAGTTTTTCCTTACCACTGTTGCTCTGGGGGTTGGTAAGGTTAGACCTTACCTGTGTGAAGCGCCTTGAGGCAACTCTGTTGTGATTTGGCGCTATATAAATGAAAATAAATTGAAATTGAAAACTGAAAGTTGGTATGGTATTTCTCTACACATCTACACATTTCTTGATCAAGCACATAGATGCCTGAAGACTGAGAATCCCAGTGGGTGGAGAAGGTCAAAGGAATACTTACACTTCACCTGGCTGTGGCAAATAAATGGTTACTATCAAGAAGTGAGGATGGGGTGGTTGTCTAACTGGGTGGTTACCATCCAAGACCCAAGGCAATTCTGTGGTTTTGTGAAAGTGGCAAAGTATGACACCAGCACATGCTGCTAAACATGACTTGACATTACATCTTGAGAAGAACATATAGTTGAAAAAAACTACATCTTTGCTTCCACAATGCATTCCCACAATCGTATAAACACTAAAGATATAAAACTGCTTCATAATTACAGATCCAGTTATATGTTAACTGCTGCAAAATAAATTTATGATATTGAGTCAATAGATTTTGAAATGAGACAGCACTCAGAGAGAATATGTGCCTGCAAGATTGTTAGCAAGTTCAAATACAACTTGCTCACTGGTAGGTGATTTTGCTGCAGATGGTTAGCTTGACTGCCAGAAGTGTGTTCTGTGTTTTCTCCTTTACTTCAGACAGACAGACAGACACACAGATATTCTGTGTAAGAAAAGTGCTGTCAGATTTGGCACTTTAAAAGAGGAGAAATCACCTGCAGCACCTCCTCCATGTCTTTGACCTTGACAGGCGTGGTTTGTGGCACAGGCGGACATTTGGCTGGCTTCCTTTTGGCCCGCTCCGTCTGTGCGTTGGTAAAGTAGTTAACAGCAGCAAACTCAATGAGGGCTGAGAAGACGAAGGCAAAGCAGACTGCGATGAACCAGTCCATTGCAGTGGCGTATGACACCTTGGGAAGGGAGTGCCGTGCACTGATGCTGAGGGTTGTCATGGTCAGGACAGTGGTGATGCCTTCAGTGATAAACAAACAAAAACGACAGATAAAGTTGTACCTATGTGACAAAAGATGGTGCAGTTCTTTGGTCAAACAACAGACCCTCAGCCATACGGACTTCTTCCCTACTTATTCAAAGAGATACTTGTGTCTAAACCTGTTTGAAACATCAACATTCTAACTTAGATTTCAATGAATCCTGAGGAAACTCATCTCTGACAAAATTTTGCATGTCAACTGAAAGACAGAGTATAAAATATTGAAAATTTTGTTTTGTATTTTTTCCCGAGGCCATCAATTATGGTCATCAGGTATTGTGAAGGTTTCTTGTCCATCTGTCTGTGCTCAGTATAAGTCCAGTCCGATTACTGTATTCTTGGAACACAGACTTTGGACAAGTTCAAAGATGACTAACCTTGACCTATTTTAAGAGGTTAAAAAGCCACATTCTGTACCTAATTTTATGGTATGATCTCACAGACATTAATGTGGTGACGTCACTTCCTGGTGTCGCTAGCTGCTAACTTCGCTTCATTTTTGGCCAGAAATAACATCTTTCACACACACACATCCATCCATCCATCCATCCATCCATCCATCCATCCATCCATCCATCTATATATATATATATATATATATATATATATATATATATACACACACACGAGGTCTATTAGAAAAGTATCCAACCTTATTATTTTTTAAAAAACCATATGGATTTGAATCACGTGTGATTACATCAGCCAAGCTTGAACCCTCGTGGGCATGCAAGAGTTTTTTCACGCCTGTCGGTGATGTCATTCGCCTGTGAGCACGCCTTGTGGGAGGAGTCGTCCAGCCCCCTCGTCGGAATTCCTTTGTCTGAGAAGTTGCTGAGAGACTGGCGCTGTGCTTCATCAAAATTTTTTCCAAAACTGTGAGGCACATCCGAGTGGACACCATTCGAGAAATTCAGCTGGTTTTCGGTGAAAATTTTAACGGCTAATGACAGATTTTGGATTGTTTCTATTGCTGTAAGGACTTCCCACGGAGTGGGACGTCGCGCAGCGCTCCAAGGCGACGTCGTCATCCTGTTTCAAGCTGAAAACCTCCAAATTTAAGCCTCTGTTGACCCAGGACGTTGTGAAAGAACAGAGAACTTTCAGAAGAGGTCGGGATCAGCAGTTTATCCGGACATTCCACTGTTAAAGGAGATTTTTTAAATGAAAGACGTGCGGACGGATTGGTGCGTTGGCTCGCAGCCGAAAAAAATAAAAAGGTAGGATACTTTTCTAATAGACCTCATATATATATATATATATATATATATATATATATATATATATATATATATATATATATATATATATATATATATATATATAGTGTCATACACAAGTTTACTGTGTAAAGACTACTAAACCGTTTAATAAAATTAAACACACGAGGGTACTGTGTACATATAACTGAAAAAGAAACTTGAGTGGTGCCTCCACAGGTGAATTGTGTTTTAGGCTCCAGATGGTTGCATGTCTGATTTGCCAGTAACCAAGTTTTCAGTTGTCCTTTGAAAGTAGTGAAAGTGGTGCTCTCCCTGATTGTGACTGGGAGGTTGTTCCAAGCTTCCAAGCTTGGGAATACCAAACTACCAAAAGCCATACCATGCACAGTACTCAAAAGAGACTTTAAACATCTTTGGGAACAGGTTTTTTTTTTTTTTTACATGAACTGGCAGTTTTTCCATAATAAATTATTGAAGCCAATTAATAAACATGCTCCACTACGTAAATTAACAATTAAAGGGCTGGACAATCCTTGGTTTTCTTCCAAAATTGGAAACCTAAAAGAAAGGGACCATGGCTGGTCCAACGCACGGAAAACTCCGTAACAAACACAACTTTCTAATTAAGAAGGCTAAATCTGAATTTTATTTATCCAAAATCACCAAAAATTTAAAAGTTCTGCAAGGTTGTGAGATCTGCTTCTGGTGTTATGACTACTAGTGAGCTGCCCAATTTCCTGGTCAAAGATGCCACAAATTTGACTGATAAACGTGCCATGTCAGATCACTTCAATGAGCCTTTCATTAAAGCAGGAATTTGTTCAATTCCCTCAACACTGGCCCAAAAAACTACTTCAAATACAGAATCTGCTGGATAAGATGTCCTCCTATTGATTGCCCATTTCAGTTCAAACCCGTGTGCCGCTGAGGTCTGCGGTGCATTGAAGATGCTGGATTAAAAAAAAATCAGCTGGTCCTGATGGGTTTTTTTTCTAAAATTGGCTGCAGACGTGATTGCCAAACCTCTAACTATTATCTTTAATTTGAGCCGCATGAACAAACTCCATGAAAGTCTGCAAATCTGCCTTTCTCATAACACCGCTAAAAAAGCCTTCAAATGTGAACAATTACAGACCTATTTCAAAATTATACATTTTGGCAAAACTATTTGAAAAGTTGTGCCTGTGATCAACTGAATGACTTCCTAGAGCAGGGGTGGGCAGTGAGAGCCGAGACACTGCAGGTTTTCCTTACAACCAATCACCTCAGCAGGTGGGTTGCTGATAAGCTTCTCCCCTGAACATAAACACCTGATTGTCAATGAAACCACCTGCTGAGACACCTGGTCATGAATGAAATCACTTGCTGAGGTGATTGGTAGTACGGAAATCCAGCAGTGTCTTGGCCCTTCATGGCACATGAAAGCCTACCTCTGTCCTAGAATCAAATAACATTTTAAACACTTTCCAGTCTGGTTTTAAGAAGCAACATACAACCTCAATTCTGACCTATATTCAATTGAATACACCACAAAGGCAAGATATTTAATGTTCAAACTGATAGACCTTTTTTGTTTTGTGCAATTATTTACTCATTTTGAAATGGATGCCTGCAACACATTAACTTCACCTCATTGAATGGAACATTCAATGAGGTGAAGTCAAGTTGAATTGAACATTCCATCTTTCAGCTCATGAAACCATTACCATTGCACTCATAAGCATTCATTATCTGTATATTAATAGACTATGTGCATTTATTTTGTTTATTAAAGCCATGATTTCAGCTACTTTTCTACATGAATGCAGTGACAGATGACAAATCAAAGGAAAATACTGATCAAATGATTAGAGAAACATGAAGAATGCCCCATCAATTGAGCACAAGAGGTCACAGAATGGTTTGGTGACTGTGAGTGATGTGATTCATATACTTTGGCAGTCACCAGACCTCAATGCAGCTTGAATACCAACAGAAAGTTTGCATCAATCTGTTCTTCAGCATTCTGCAGTACATCAAAGTCTGATGGAGGCCAGCAGGAGTCACTGTGCATGTGATACTCAATAGGCCTCACTCCACCGACAAACAAAGGACACTCTGGCCACTCAAGCCAGAACCCGGGTTTGGATAGAGAGTCCACCTCCCATGCTGGAGATAGTGAGTTCGAGTCCCGAGGGGAGTGAGCGAGAGGAGTCGCAACAGAAACATAACGCAGAAGAGAGAGAGAGTGTAGCCACTACAAAAACACTAAATGGCAAAGTATTGTTTGGAAGAAGGGTTTGTTATTACTCTGGCAGAGTTGCAGAAACTTCAGGATTCAACACCAAGGTGCATTAAAGCCGTTCTGTTGTCACATGGTAGCTCAACAACTTACTAAGACACTTTGGGCCCTGCCTTCCACCTGACACATCAGAGCAAGTATTTCACCTTTAGTACCCACATTTTTCAAGGTGCAACTGCACGTGTGTTGTACACCCATGGGTATGTTGGTATTCAAACAAGGTTTGGTCAAGTGCAGAGGCAGCAGAAAGTGACTGTGCAACCCAAAACTAGGTCTTATGTTAAGAACAAAGTTTATCTGATACTGTGTAAAATTCACATATGCACCTCAAACAGCAGATATCACTTTTCCATCTGGTGTAGATGCACAAGTGTTTTACAGTGATGCCTCACATTCATCCAGTCACATACTGATGCCAGCATGCTGCCATGAAAGACAGCAAACAACAGCACACTGGGAGAAACTTGGGAATTAAGAGCCTTTCCCAAGAAACCATAGTGATCAAAATAAAGGAAATAAAAGTAAACTGATAAATTAGCAGTGTGTCATGTTGCAGTGGACTAGCTCTTAAATAAACTATTGCACAAAAATATATTATGAAGAAGAAAAGCAAATATTTACAATGATAGTTTAAAATTCTTTAAATATATGATGCATACATTGAAGCATGAAAATAAATCAGGTTTTATTATGAGCAAAGAGAACAACATCAACAATATTTGTTGCTGCATTAAATTTGTTAGCAACAAATTAAGAATGTACTTATTTGAGGTTCCTTGACATAATGAAGCCTTATTTTTTACCAAATTGTATTAATGTCTGTATGTAATAGCTGTAGCTTTTTCCAAAAGTGAAAATGTGCTGCATATGGCACAATTTCAACACAGATGAGAAATAAAAATGTAAATATCTACTCAGATAAATGAAATACAGTGAAAGGAATTTCTTCATGTCGTTGCCAAATAAATGCTAATGAAGCTCATTTGCTGTGTTCAATAGCCCGTGTGTGTTATCTTGTTGTCCATCAGCAAATTTCATTAACTGCAAGCAGATGGCAAAAAAAAAAAAAAAAAATCAACTAAATAAATTTGGCTCTCTGACATGTAAGTGTGTGTCTGAAAAGAACTGCAATTTGAAATGAACTGCATTTATATAGCGCTTTTCCATCTATATCAGAAGCTCAAGGTGCTTTACATTGATGCCTCACATTCATCCATTCACACACACACCGAAGATCAGGGTGCTGCCATGCAAGGCGCTCACTCCACACTCAATCAATCAATCAATTTTATTTATATAGCGCCAAATCACAACAAACAGTTGCCCCAAGGCGCTTTATATTGTAAGGCAAGGCCATACAATAATTACGTAAAAACCCCAAAGGTCAAAACAACCCCCTGTGAGCAAGCACTTGGCGACAGTGGGAAGGAAAAACTCCCTTTTAACAGGAAGAAACCTCCAGCAGAACCAGGCTCAAGGAGGGGCAGTCTTCTGCTGGGACTGGTTGGGGCTGAGGGAGAGAACCAGGAAAAAGACATGCTGTGGAGGGGAGCAGAGATCGATCACTAATGATTAAATGCAGAGTGGTGCATACAGAGCAAAAAGAGAAAGAAACAGTGCATCATGGGAACCCCCCAGCAGTCTACGTCTATAGCAGCATAACTAAGGGATGGTTCAGGGTCACCTGATCCAGCCCTAACTATAAGCTTTAGCAAAAAGGAAAGTTTTAAGCCTAATCTTAAAAGTAAAGAGGGTGTCTGTCTCCCTGATCTGAATTGGGAGCTGGTTCCACAGGAGAGGAGCCTGAAAGCTGAAGGCTCTGCCTCCCATTCTACTCTTACAAACCCTAGGAACTACAAGTAAGCCTGCAGTCTGAGAGCGAAGCGCTCTATTGGGGTGATATGGTACTACGAGGTCCCTAAGATAAGATGGGACCTGATTATTCAAACCTTATAAGTAAGAAGAAGAATTTTAAATTCTATTCTAGAATTAACAGGAAGCCAATGAAGAGAGGCCAATATGGGTGAGATATGCTCTCTCCTTCTAGTCCCCGTCAGTACTCTAGCTGCAGCATTTTGAATTAACTGAAGGCTTTTCAGGGAACTTTTAGGACAACCTGATAATAATGAATTACAATAGTCCAGCCTAGAGGAAATAAATGCATGAATTAGTTTTTCAGCATCACTCTGAGACAAGACCTTTCTGATTTTAGAGATATTGCATAAATGCAAAAAAGCAGTCCTACATATTTGTTTAATATGCGCTTTGAATGACATATCCTGATCAAAAATGACTCCAAGATTTCTCACAGTATTACTAGAGGTCAGGGTAATGCCATCCAGAGTAAGGATCTGGTTAGACACCATGTTTCTAAGATTTGTGGGGCCAAGTACAATAACTTCAGTTTTATCTGAGTTTAAAAGCAGGAAATTAGAGGTCATCCATGTCTTTATGTCTGTAAGACAATCCTGCAGTTTAGCTAATTGGTGTGTGTCCTCTGGCTTCATGGATACATAAAGCTGGGTATCATCTGCGTAACAATGAAAATTTAAGCAATGCCGTCTAATAATACTGCCTAAGGGAAGCATGTATAAAGTGAATAAAATTGGTCCTAGCACAGAACCTTGTGGAACTCCATAATTAACCTTAGTCTGTGAAGAAGATTCCCCATTTACATGAACAAATTGTAATCTATTAGATAAATATGATTCAAACCACCGCAGCGCAGTGCCCTTAATACCTATGGTGTTGTGTGGGCCGCTGAAGAGGAGGTACTGCTGGCCCACCACCACCAGATGGCGCCCTGCTTGGAGTGCGGGCTCCAAGCACGAGAGGGCGTCGGAGCCGCTGGAGGTGACAGCTGTCATCTATCAACACCAGCTGTCACCCATCACCTTCACTATAAAGACCGGACTGCAACTCCACCTCCTCGCCGAGAAATCTTCTACCATACAGGTAATTTCTCTGCTCAATTTAAAATTCAAGTATTAGTCTGATCTCTTTTTGCAGCCGTTTTCCTAGGATGGATACCCTGTCTGTGGAGTTGGCGTTTGGTGTGGACTGCGACGGCTTCGCCTCACACCCCACCCAGATAAGTGGTTATCTCAGGAGCTGCACGAGTGTGTGATTGGAGGTGGAGGTTCTCCCTCCTTAACTGAACACAGACTGTGGGATTACTGAGTGTGCGGACTCACACTCATCCAGAACTGTTTCTGTTTTCTGCCAGCAGTACCGGGTCTGACTGCTGAAGACAGTGGCCACCTGGGGCGCAGGGCTTGGCGGCTCCGGTGTTCTTCAGGTCCGTTGGTGGTGAGGCTTGTGTGGGTTCCGGCTTTTCTCTCACCGGACATCTCCTATCTTCGAGCCTGCCACACGTCACCTTTTGTCGGATTGATATAACACATATTTGTATCTGTCTGTATTACGTTGTGCACCTTCACAACATTAAATTGTTACCTTTTGGCTATTCCATTGTCCCTTCATTAACGCCCCCTGTTGTGGGTCCGTGTCACGACACTTCCCCAACATATGGCATGCTCTAATCTCTGTAATAAAATTTTATGGTCAACAGTATCAAAAGCAGCACTGAGGTCTAACAGAACAAGCACAGAGATGAGTCCACTGTCCGAGGCCATAAGAAGATCATTTGTAACCTTCACTAATGCTGTTTCTGTACTATGATGAATTCTGAAACCTGACTGAAACTCTTCAAATAGACCATTCCTCTGCAGATGATCAGTTAGCTGTTTTACAACTACCCTTTCAAGAATTTTTGAGAGAAAAGGAAGGTTGGAGATTGGCCTATAATTAGCTAAGACACTGGCAGCAACTTGGGTATTAAGCCCTGTACACACAGCAATAACAAAGGACAACTTATGCTGACTTTCAGAGGCATCATTTAACCGTCGTCCGACTTCGTTCCTGCAACTGGCACTTTGTCAGAATTTTCAAACTGTTGAAACGTGAAGGAATCCCGACGACACCCTCAATTCGATTGTATTCCCCTTTTGCTTTCTGTCTTGACGGTTCCTTATCGTTTGCGTCGTTTACGTGATGTCAGCGTTTCGTTTGACTGTCATCCAACTTCGTCCAAGCTCCCAAGTCTGACGTATTGCAGGAACTTTGATGATATCTGAATGGTTCGATAACTAAAGCTCTGACGAGCTGAACGTAACATCCTTGTATTGCTGATGACTCGTCCATGTGTGTGATGAAAAGCAACGTTGTCGTACAGACACAACAACTGTAAGAATGTTTTATCAACTACTTTAACTCGGGACGTTCCAACTGTTTGTGGCCGGCCTGCGTGTGGACACACATTATTCTTCTGAAGACAAACAACATCTCTCACCTGTTGTCAACACAACCAAATCCCAACCCTGTAAGTGCTGGACAAGGCTGCACTCAGTCTCATAGCCGCTGTCGGTCATGCCATCGTGAATGTTTTGTTTTGAATTTGTTTAAAGAAGTCGACGTTCACTTCGTTTTTCTTTCATTACTTTTGGATTTGTTTAGTTTCTTTTAGTGTTCGTGATTCACAGGCTTTTCGGTGATGGGGAAGGTGCAAGGATATTCATCCACCTTTTCTCTACAATTTGTGGCCTTCTGACTTTTTCCCTTAATTCAGTTATTGTGACTGGGCCCAAAAGGACGTTGCCCAAGGGCCCTTAGTGATTTTCTGGCCAGACGAGTGTTAGAACGGAGGATCCTCTGGTCTCACTGATTAACCACTAGACCATCACCTCCCCACAAATAACTGTCTGGGGGAATAAAACACACTGATGAGGCTCAAATAACTTTTCAAGACAAGGCTCTTTGTTGTGTCAGAGGGAGTTGGTGAAGGTCTGCTTCTGAAGATATTCTTAAGACAGTCTTCCATGCTAAAATGCGACTGAAACAAACAAGATTGCCTAAACAGTTTCCCTTTCACATCTTATGTCTGCTATAATAGAAATTTTAATCACACAAATTACAGTTTATCTGTCATCTTGGAACTGACTCCACATGCTTAAAGTGAACCTTCTGGTTAAAGGTAAACTTGGTTTCTTCTCACCAAAGACTCTTGGTCTAGAGCTGGACAGTCTTTTATATTGACAAATACTCGTACATACTTCTAAAACTGAAACCCCTGTTTTTGTAACCTGATAACACCTCTGCGGTGATTTACAAGACATTTCGCGAATGTCAGTATGCACGCTAACTTCCAGTAACTCAAAGCTAACTTCCACTCTTGTCAAAAGCTCATGTATGCAAACACGCATGCCCTCCTTCAGATGCCGTTAAAACGTAAATATTGTTTATGATTGATTAAGAGAAGAGCTTTATTGAACATGTACAAACTGTACTGAAAGACAACAGGATCTTGATAATTAATGAAAATAATATATGTATATATATATATATATATATGTATATATATATATATATATATATATATACATATATATATCTTTGTACTGGGATACCAATTAAGCAACTGCAAACTATAAAGAAGACAATGCTCATACGGCTGAGTATGTTTTAGCATTGTGTTATAGTTTTAAAAGTTTAAAGAGTCACAGTGGCTCATTCATTCATGTTCCCATTTATCACAGCAATCAGTCAGTTCTTCAGCATTCTGCACGGAATGAAAATAAACCCCATGATCCATCAAGAGAAAATAAAATAAAATTTAAAAAATGTTAAAAAATTACTCTGTTTGGCCTCCGTGTGGAGAAGCTACACCGTGCGACAGTGTACGTGTGCTTGTTGAGGTGCTTGTCAATATTTAAGTGTTCCACCTGCCAAACAAAAGGTTCTGCCAGCGAAAGAAACACAAATGATGCCAGACTTATCCATTTTGACCCGCATCATACCGTACAGCACAGAGCTGGACTGCTCAGTGGAAACGGGGCTGACAGCATACGCTGGCTAAATCATCATGGTGTGACAGCTGCATTAACGTACTCAATGTATGTAGCGTATTTGGCGCATTTTTCATACGACAGCATACGCTAGCTAAATTGTCAAGGTGTGACAGGGTTCTAAGAGAGTGATTTTGCAGCCTGACGGGGATCTGAACAGAACATCCACAAGCCCAAGCTTCAGATGATCTTTACTGTTGTTGTTATTGTCGGGCTTCGTTAGGCTTACAGGCGTGACTGGACACAAGTGCAGGACTCATGGACACAAGCGTTGGAGTAGTAACAAAGGCTTTATCTTGAAACAGGCACAGGTTTGACACACGGGTGGACAGTCGGCGAAGCAGAGGTACAGGCAGGGACAAGACAATGGTGTGGTCAAAAACAGGCAGAGTTCAGTGGCACAGAGAGACAATGCCATCAGAGCTGAGGCGAATGCGAGGTCACAAAAACGAGGCAAGGTCATACACAGCTGGTCAGACCAAAAACAAAACTGGAGCATGGATACTGAGGTTGGGGTGAGGGCTGAAACACAGGGCGACAAGCACAGCAAACGGGCGGACAACATAAGGCAAGCAGACTTTAAATAAACAGGTAGAAATTAAGGAAACTAGACACAGGTGTGGAGAACATTCTGGAAGAGGGGTGTGGCAAACAGAAGGGACCAGACACACCCACACCAAGCCCTGAACACCAGACAAGAGAGTGCAGTAAGACAAAAGCAAAGTGAACAGGGCCCAACTCAAAGGTGAACCTAAAACCACCGTGATCTAAACAAAATGCCAAAACCACTCATGAACAAACCCAAGTTCTAATAAATCAGAAATAAATAAAGAAAACATAAGGTGAAAGAACAAAGAATTAACCAGAAAACAAATGTAAGTACTGAAAAGAGATCAATAACAAAAATAAAGGCTTAGATTAAACTATAGAATGGAACTCCCAAGTGGCAAAAGTACAATAAACATAATTTGACATATGATTAAAAACAAAACAAACAAGAGGTTGAACTCCCCGTGTTTGTGTGGGTTTCCTCCGGGTGCTCCGGTTTCCTCCCACATCCAAAGACATGCAGGTTAGGTGGACTGGAAACTTGGACTTGTCCGTAGGTGTGTGTGTGGGTGTGAATGTATTTGTTTGTCTATTTGTGGCCCTGTGACAGACTTACGTCCTGTCCTGGGTGTATCCTGCCTCATGCCCTATGACTGCTTTGATAGGCTCCAGCCCCACCGTGACCCTTAATTGGAGTAAGTGGTTGAAAGTGTGTGTGTGTGTGTGTGTATGTATGCTTGCGCCCCCAGTTGATTAAGTACAGATCCATATTGAATTTGGCACAAGTTTTACACTGGATGCCCTTTCTGAGGGAAGTCCAGCTCTACGTCGAGAATTTGCGGAGGAATTAATGAAATATTCGTGAACCGTCACGGGGGTTTGTCTTCTCCTCGTGTGAGTTGCAAGGTGTTGCTCTCATGTCAGTTAAATTCTGAAGTTTAAAAATTGTGCAAATTAACAAATTTTCTCTCTAAATCATCCTGATGGGCATTTCGAACACTGCTCTATTTAGTTTCCATGAGTCAGAAATTGTGTAACATGAAACAACTTGCGAGGTGCTGACGACACGCTTTACCTTTTATATGACTGGAGAGAAACTGGACTTCTGGAAGCCAGGCAGTAGATCGTGACAGCAGGCTGGATGTGTCCTGTTAAGATGAGCAGGATGTGAACAATCCGAATTTATTCTTTAATTTATTCTTTTGATTTATCCACAGTAGAGATAAGGTACATGCTGCCGCCCAGCTACGACCCTACATGCATGCAGGGACAGCGGACTGGACAAGTCCTGTCCGGTAGTAGGGGATGTGCGCGATCTGGATTCATTCTGGGGGTTTTTAGGACCACAATGTACGTAAATAACTTTAATGCTTTTTTAATTGTGTTATCCTCTGCAGTTTTATATACTGTATTGTTTATTTTACATACATGCATGTTATTGCCGAATGAATCACATCTAATCAAAAGACGCACACCCCCTGAGCGCTGCTGGACATCACAGCATGCAGCCTCAAAGAGACGTGGCTGTTCCAGCGCATCAAGGAGTGCTTCAAACGGATCCTGGAGCCTGAGTAGTGGAGGATCATATACGAGGTCTGTCCAAAAAGTAACGGACCTTTTTATTTTTTTCAAAACCCATATGGATTTGAATCATGTGCGCTTGCATCAGCCAAGCTTGAACCTTCGTGCGCATGTGTGAGATTTTTCACGCCTGTCGGTTGCATCATTCGCCTGTGAGCAGGCTTTGTGTGAGCAGTGGTCCACCCCTCTCGTTGGATTTTTATTGCGAATAAAATGTGTGAACGATTTGGAGCTTTGCTGCATCAAATTTTTCCAGAAACTGTGAGAGACTTCCAGGTGGACACCATTCGGAAAATTCAGATGGCTTTCAGGGACGATTTTATGGGGATTACACAGATTGAGGAGTGTTACAGTCTGTTTAAAGACCGCCCACAGCGTCTGAGAGCGCGACGCACTCCGAGCGTCGATCGACAGGCTGAAGCTGTTGGGAAAGTGTAGGAACACGGACCCACAACAGGGGGCGCAAATGAACGGACAATGGAGAAAGTCAAATCACAAAGTTTTACTGTTGTGAAATCACACAACACAACAGATTACAAATACAGCAGTAACCGAATTCCAATGGTGTCGTGTGGGCAGGCTCGACGATAGGAGACGTCTGTCCGAGTCCAACCGGAAGCACCTGATTTCCTCTGCCACCGAACCCCGGGGATACTGGAGCCGCCAAGTCCCGAACCCCAGGTGGCCACTGCCTCCGCTCGTCGGATCCGGTACTGCTGGCAAGGAACAGAAACAGTCAGGTGTGGGTGCGGCTGCACCCAGCAACACACAGGGTGGGAACACCACCTCCACCTCTTGTCAGGAAAATACTGGTGAGTGCAGGAGTGTGAGTACTTATCCAAGAAGTCCAAAACAATCTCCCGCTGTACTACTCACTATCTGCTATCCAACACACAAGCAACAAAGTATTATCGTCAAGAACACAATCGGCTGAGTACGTTACCTCCTTAGTAGAGCGATATCTCGGCAATGAGGTGGAGATGCCGTCCTGCTGATATACCTCCCTGCTGATTGATATCAGCTGTCTCAGGTGATGGGTGACAGCTGTCACCCTGGCTGCTCCTGTGAGGCGGCAGCGCCCTCCGGTGCCTGGAGCCCGCACTCCAGGCAGGGCGCCCTCTGGTGGTGGTGGGCCAGCAGTACCTCCTCTTCAGTGGCCCACACAACAGGACTCCCCCCTCAACGGGCGCCTCCTGGCGCACGACCAGGCTTGTCCGGGTGGCGACGGTAGAAGTCGGCCAGGAGGGCCGGGTCCAGGATGAAGCTCTTCTTCACCCAGGAGCGTTCTTCGGGGCCGTACCCTTCCCAGTCCACCAGATACTGAAAACCCCGGCCCATCCGTCGGACATCCAGGAGCCGGCGTACAGTCCAAGCCGGCTCGCCGTCAATGATCCGGGCAGGAGGTGGTGCCGGACCCGGAGTGCAGAGGGGTGAGGTGTGATGAGGTTTGATTCTGGAAACATGGAATACTGGATGAATCCGCAGTGAGGCCGGAAGCTGAAGCCTCACTGCGGCGGGATTGATGACCTTGAGAATTTTAAACGGACCAATGTATCGTTCCTGTAGTTTCGGGGAGTCCACTTGTAATTGTTAATTCTAGAACCTGTTAATTCTAGAATAGAATTTAAAATTCTTCTTCTTACTTATAAGGTTTTGAATAATCAGGTCCCATCTTATCTTAGGGACCTCGTAGTACCATATCACCCCAATAGAGCGCTTCGCTCTCAGACTGCAGGCTTACTTGTAGTTCCTAGGGTTTGTAAGAGTAGAATGGGAGGCAGAGCCTTCAGCTTTCAGGCTCCTCTCCTGGGGAACCAGCTCCCAATTCAGATCAGGGAGACAGACACCCTCTCTACTTTTAAGATTAGGCTTAAAACTTTCCTTTTTGCTAAAGCTTATAGTTAGGGCTGGATCAGGTGACCCTGAACCATCCCTTAGTTATGCTGCTATAGACGTAGACTGCTGGGGGGTTCCCTTGATGCACTGTTTCTTTCTCTTTTTGCTCTGTATGCACCACTCTGCATTTAATCATTAGTGATCGATCTCTGCTCCCCTCCACAGCATGTCTTTTTCCTGGTTCTCTCCCTCAGCCCCAACCAGTCCCAGCAGAAGACTGCCCCTCCCTGAGCCTGGTTCTGCTGGAGGTTTCTTCCTGTTAAAAGGGAGTTTTTCCTTCCCACTGTAGCCAAGTGCTTGTTCACAGGGGGTCGTTTTGACCGTTGGGGTTTTACATAATTATTGTATGGCCTTGCCTTACAATATAAAGCGCCTTGGGGCAACTGTTTGTTGTGATTTGGCGCTATATAAAAAAATTGATTGATTGATTGATTGATTGATTGATTGTAGGGGAATGTCCTTGGTGGACAACCACACTTCCTGCCCAGGACGATACGTAGGAGCCGGGGTCCGCCGCCGGTCTGCATGGGTCTTCGCCCTCGTCCGGGCCTTCAACAAAGCAGAACGGGCGGCACGCCACACCCGACGGCACTTCCGTAGGTGGGCCTGGACCGAGGGCACACCGACCTCTCCCTCAACCACCGGAAACAACGGGGGCTGATACCCCAAACACACCTCAAAAGGGGAGAGGCCGGTGGCTGATGATACTTGACTGTTGTAGGCGTACTCGATCCAGGCCAGGTGGGTACTCCAGGCCGTCGGGTGCGCGGCTGTCACACAACGTAGGGTCTGCTCCATCTCTTGGTTGGCCCGTTCTGCTTGCCCGTTGGTCTGGGGGTGATACCCGGACGAGAGACTGACCGTGGCCCCCAGTTCCCGGCAGAAGCTCCTCCAGACGTGCGAGGAGAACTGGGGACCGCGATCGGAGACGATGTCTGATGGTATCCCATGCAGACGGACGACGTGGTGGACCAGGAGGTCCGCTGTCTCCTGGGCCGTTGGTAGCTTCGGGAGGGCCACGAAGTGGGCCGCCTTGGAGAATCGGTCCACTATCGTGAGGATGACGGTGTTTCCCTGGGATGGCGGAAGGCCCGTGACAAAATCCAGGCCGATGTGAGACCAGGGGCGATGAGGCACGGGCAGCTGCTGTAGCAATCCCGATGTCCTGCGGTGGTCGGCCTTGCCCCTGGCGCAGGTGGTACAGGCCTGGATGTAACCCCGGACGCCCACCAGAAGCGCTGCCGGACGACTGCCACGGTTCTTCGCACCCCAGTATGACAGGAGAGCTTAGAACCGTGACAGAAGTCCAGGACTGCAGCCCTAGCTTCTGGTGGGACGTAGATAGTGGACTCCGGGATGATGGGATCCGGGGGATCCGACGACTCCGTTCTGACTTCATCTTCATGTACCCGGGACAAAGCATCCGATCTTTGATTTTTGGTCCCGGGACGGTAGGTGATCTGGAAGTCAAAACGGCCGAAGAACAATGACCAGCGGGCTTGCCTGGGATTCAGCCGCTTGGCGGTCCTGATATACTCCAGGTTCCGGTGGTCAGTGAAAACCGTGAATGGCACAGACGTTCCCTCCAACAGATGTCTCCACTCCTCAAGAGCCTCTTTCACCGCAAGGAGCTCTCGATTGCCGACGTGATAGTTCCGTTCGGCTGGGGTCAACCTGCAGGAAAAATAGGCACACGGGTGAAGGACCTTATCAGTCTTCCCGCTCTGGGACAGCACGGCTCCTATCCCTGAGTCCGAGGCGTCCACTTCAACCACTAACTGGCGACTAGGATCGGGCTGCACCAGAACGGGTGCAGACAAGAAGCGCCGTTTCAACTCCTTGAACGCGGCATCGCAACGATCCGACCAGGTGAAGGGAACTTTTGGCGAGGTCAGGGCTGTCAGGGGGCTAACTACCTGACTGTAGCCCTTAATGAACCTCCTGTAGAAATTAGCAAAGCCTAGGAACTGTTGCAACTTCCTACGGCTCTTGGGTTGGGGCCAGTCTCTCACCGCCGCAACCTTGGCCGGATCAGGAGCGACGGAGTTGGAGGAGATGATGAACCCCAGGAAGGACAAAGATGTGCGGTGGAACTCACACTTCTCGCCCTTCACAAACAGCCGGTTCTCCAACAACCGCTGCAGGACCTGACGTACATGCTGGACATGGGTCTCAGGGTCCGGAGAAAAGATGAGTATATCATCTAGATATACGAAGACGAACCGGTGCAGGAAATCCCGCAAGACATCATTAACCAACGCTTGGAAAGTCGCGGGAGCGTTTGTGAGACCGAACGGCATGACCAGGTACTCAAAGTGACCTAACGGGGTGTTAAATGCTGTCTTCCACTCGTCTCCCTTCCGGATCCGAACCAGGTGGTACGCGTTTCTAAGATCGAGCTTGGTGAAAATCTGGGCTCCATGCAGGGGTGTGAACACTGAATCCAACAGGGGCAACGGGTATCGGTTGCGAACCGTGATCTCGTTCAGCCCCCTATAATCAATGCATGGACGAAGTCCGCCGTCTTTTTTACCCACAAAAAAGAAACCTGCGCCCATCGGGGAGGTGGAATTCCGGATCAACCCGGCAGCTAACGAGTCCCGGATGTAGGTCTCCATTGATTCGCGCTCAGGCCGTGAGAGGTTGTACAGCCTACTGGACGGGAACTCACTGCCCGGAACCAAATCAATGGCACAATCATACGGACGGTGGGGGGGAAGAGTGAGAGCCAGATCCTTGCTGAACACGTCGACAAGGTCGTGGTACTCCACCGGCACCATCCCCAGATTGGGCGGGACTCTGACCTCCTCCTTAGCTCGGGAGCCGGGAGGAACCGAGGAACCTAGACACACCCGATGGCAGGTCTCGCTCCACTGAACCACTACCCCGGACGGCCAATCAATCCGGGGATTGTGCTTCAACATCCAGGGAAACCCTAAAACCACACGGGAGGTGGCCTGAGTCACAAAAAACTCGATCACCTCCCGGTGATTTCCTGACACCACCAGAGTTACAGGTGGTGTCTTATGCGTGATCGGAGGGAGTAGGGAGCCATCTAGTGCCCGAACCTGTACAGGCGAGGTAAGCGCCACCATGGGGAGCCCTATCTCCCTGGCCCATCTGCTGTCCAACAGATTCCCCTCAGAGCCCGTGTCCACCAGTGCTGGGGCCTTCAGGGTTGAGTCCTCATAAAGGATCGTAACTGGGAGTCGTGCGGCAATGTGGGTGTGTCCCACGTGAATGTCTCGGCCCACCCCTAGCCCAGTCTCTAGGGGCGGGCGTTGGAGTTTAACCGCTCGGGGCAGTCTCTCACATGGTGCTCTATTGAACCACAAATAAAACAAGCTCCGTGGGCCCGTCTCCTCTGTGCATCTGGTGCCCTAAATGTTGCCCTACTCGTGTCCATAGCTTCGTCAGCAGGGGGAGCTGTGGCCCCACGGTGCGCAGGGGCCGTGGAGCGTGGGGAAGGCGGAGCGCGGTCGGAACCGGAAGGGAGAGGGACGGCGCATGCCCGGCCACGCCCTTCGTCTCGTTCCCGCCGACGTTCTTCTAACCGGTTGTCTAACCGTATGACAAGATCGATGAGCCCATCTAAATCCCGCGGTTCGTCCTTAGCCACCAGGTGCTCCTTAAGAACCAAAGACAGTCCGTTTACAAAGGCGGCGCGGAGTGCAGTGCTATTCCAGCCGGACCTCGCAGCCGCGATGCGGAAGTCGACTGCATAGGCAGCTGCGCTCCAACGCCCCTGTCTCATTGACAGTAGCACGGTTGAAGCGGTTTCGCCTCTATTGGGGTGATCGAACACGGTTCTGAGCTCCCTTACAAACCCATCATATGTCAGAAGGAGCTGTGAATTCTGCTCCCAGAGCGCTGTAGCCCAAGCACGTGCCTCACCGCGAAGCAGGTTTATTACATAAGCTACTTTGCTAGCATCAGTCACGTACATGACGGGACGCTGTGCGAAGACGAGCGAGCACTGCATAAGAAAATCTGCGCACGTCTCCTCACAGCCTCCGTACGGCTCTGGGGGGCTTATGTAAGCTTCAGGGGAAGGTGGATGGGGTCGTTGAACGACCAGTGGAACATCGCTGTTACGCACAGGGTCGACGGGAGGGAGAGCCGCAGCGGCGCCCGGAGGGCGCGCTTCCACCTGCGCGGCGAGAGCCTCCACCCTGCGGTTCAGGAGGACATTCTGCTCGGTCATTAAATCTAACCGAGTCGTGAAAGCGGTGAGGATCCGCTGCAACTCACCGATTACCCCTCCTGCAGACGCCTGCGCGTCCTGTTCTTCCATTGGCCGTTCAACAGCCGGTTGACGCCCCTCGGGATCCATGACGTTGGCCGAGATATCCTGTTGGGAAAGTGTAGGAACACGGACCCACAACAGGGGGCGCAAATGAACGGACAATGGAGAAAGTCAAATCACAAAGTTTTACTGTTGTGAAATCACACAACAAACACAACAGATTACAAATACAGCAGTAACCGAATTCCAATGGTGTCGTGTGGGCAGGCTCGACAATAGGAGACGTCTGTCCGAGTCGAACCGGAACCACCCGATTTCCTCTGCCACCGAACCCCGGGGGATACTGGAGCCGCCAAGTCCCGAACCCCAGGTGGCCACTGCCTCCGCTCGTCGGATCCGGTACTGCTGGCAAGGAACAGAAACAGTCAGGTGTGGGTGCGGCTGCACCCAGCAACACACAGGGTGGGAACACCACCTCCACCTCTTGTCAGGAAAATACTGGTGAGTGCAGGAGTGTGAGTACTTATCCAAGAAGTCCAAAACAATCTCCCGCTGTACTACTCACTATCTGCTATCCAACACACAAGCAACAAAGTATTATCGTCAAGAACACAATCGGCTGAGTACGTTACCTCCTTAGTAGAGCGATATCTCGGCAATGAGGTGGAGATGCCGTCCTGCTGATATACCTCCCTGTTGATTGATATCAGCTGTCTCAGGTGATGGGTGACAGCTGTCACCCTGGCTGCTCCTGTGAGGCGGCAGCGCCCTCCGGTGCCTGGAGCCCGCACTCCAGGCAGGGCGCCCTCTGGTGGTGGTGAGCCAGCAGTACCTCCTCTTCAGCGGCCCACACAACAGAAGCAACCAGATCATTTCCAACGTGAAGGCTTTGTTGATCCGGGACATCGTCTGACTTACACAGAAATGGCAGAAGACGTGGACATCAGTACTTTTTTGGCACATTCCACTATTACAGGAGTTTTTTTCATGGAAAGAGAAGCGGAGGGATTCGCTCGTCGGCACGGAGCCACATGGCGCAAAGCAACGCCATGATGAAGCCTCACAGGACATGTTCTGGCATATCCAGCTCATCCACAATTTCTCGGATAGTCACACGACTGAAAAGCCACAAAAGCCGTCTGAAAGCCATCTGAAAGCCGTCCTGTGAGACCAACACGAAGGTGCTTTTGTCCGCGCCATTCGCGGCTCTGTGGTGCATTCCTCCGCTTCTCTTTCCATGACAAAAACTCCTGTAACAGTGGAATGTGCCGAAAAAGTGCTGATGTCCACGTCTTCTTCCTAGTTCTGTGGTAGTCAGACGACGTCCCGGATCAACAAAGCCTTCACTTTGGAAATGATCTGGTTGTTTCAGCCTGTCGATCGGCGCTCGGAGTGCGCCGCGCTCTCAGACGCTGTGGGCGGTCTTTAAACCAGCTGGAGCACTCCTTAATCTGTGTGATCCCCATAAAATCGTCTCTGAAAGCCATCTGAATTTTCCGAATGGTGTACACCTGGAGGTCTCTCACAGTTTCTGGAAAAGTTTGACGCAGCAAAGCTCCAAATCGTTCAGACATTTTATTCGCAATAAAAATCCGACGAGGGGGATGGACCAGTGCTCACACAAAGCCTGCTCACAGGCGAATGACGCAACCGACAGGCGTGAAAAAAACTCACGCATGTGCACGAAGGTTCAAGCTTGGCTGATGCAATCACACGTGATTCAAATTACAAACGCAACACTTTTGGTCTTGCTCCCATTTTGTATGAGATGAACTCAAAGATCTAAAACTTTTTCCACATACACAATATCACCATTTCCCTCAAATATTGTTCACAAACCAGTCTAAATCTGTGATAGTGAGCACTTCTCCTTTGCTGAGATAATCCATCCCACCTCACAGGTGTGCCATACCAAGATGCTGATTAGACACCATGATTAGTGCACAGGTGTGCCTTAGACTGCCCACAATAAAAGGCCACTCTGAAAGGTGCAGTTTTATCACACAGCACAATGCCACAGATGTCGCAAGATTTGAGGGAGCGTGCAATTGGCATGCTGACAGAAGGAATGTCAACCAGAGCTGTTGCTCGTGTATTGAATGTTCATTTCTCTACCATAAGTCGTCTCCAAAGGCGTTCAGAGAATTTGGCAGTACATCCAACCAGCCTCACAACCGCAGACCACGTGTAACCACACCAGCCCAGGACCTCCACATCCAGCATGTTCACCTCCAAGATCGTCTGAGACCAGCCACTCGGACAGCTGCTGAAACAATCGGTTTGCATAACCAAAGAATTTCTGCACAAACTGTCAGAAACCGTCTCAGGGAAGCTCATCTGCATGCTCGTCGTCCTCATCGGGGTCTCGACCTGACTCCAGTTCGTTGTCGTAACCGACTTGAGCGGGCAAATGCTCACATTCGCTGGCGTTTGGCACGTTGGAGAGGTGTTCTCTTCACGGATGATGCGAAGGAGATGTGTTGCACTGCATGAGGCAAATGGTGGTCACACTAGATACTGACTGGTATCCCCCCCAATAAAACAAAACTGCACCTTTTAGAGTGGCCTTTTATTGTGGGCAGTCTAAGGCACACCTGTGCACTAATCATGGTGTCTAATCAGCATCTTGGTATGGCACACCTGTGAGGTGGGATGGATTATCTCAGCAAAGGAGAAGTGCTCACTATCACAGATTTAGACTGGTTTGTGAACAATATTTGAGGGAAATGGTGATATTGTGTATGTGGAAAAAGTTTTAGATCTTTGAGTTCATCTCATACAAAATGGGAGCAAAACCAAAAGTGTTGCGTTTATATTTTTGTTGAGTATATATAGTTTTTGAAAAAAAATAAAAAGGTCCGTTACTTTTTGGACAGACCTCGTACATGGAGGATACTGATCATTTTTGGGAGGGGAGGACAGTGGATCCAGCAGGGACAATAATATTGGCGAGACACAGCGGGCTGTCACTCTCCTGGACATCATTGCATTGTTTCTTCCTTTTTTCCTCTTCTGCGGAGCCACACTAGGCTTTTATTATTATTTCACTATTTATTTTATTTTATTATTGTTTGCAGGGCTTTGCCGTCTGTGGCTACAGACTGGAGTATTTCCACAGCCTCTTTTCACATAGTAACAGCATAACAGCAGCCCACAGCTGTCCTCAGCACTTTGTTCATGAACGTGTCATCATTTCAGCACTGCTCAACATCTGTGAGAGGGCCACAGTATTTGCATCAAAATCCTTGCACCTTAGAAGGCCGCATGAGTGGTGCTTGACATTCGACGTGCCTTCCAGCAGCACTCACATGCTATGTATGTGGACTACTCGCGATTTTTGGCCTTATTTTCACCGCCTGTCCATGTGACATTCGACCAGTCACTAATTTGCATGTTTTGCCACAAATATGTGTCTGAAACTACTCCCCAACACTCACAGTCTAGTAAGATAAGGTCCTAAGCAGTCTTCCAGCCAAGTACTAATTCGGACCTACTCTGCTTCACTTGTAATCAGATGGAATAATGTACACAGAGAGTGGTGTGGCTGGACACAGATCATCTCCATTTTCACTAGTATCAAATGAGAGAATTTCCTTTGAGAGTAACAACAACAAGAATTTTCATGTTTTATGAATCTAAAAAAGATTGACCCTTCTATAAATGCTGGGTACGGCCCTGGATATATGACTTTATTTTTACTAAAGTTAGGAATTTAGAACATGAATGTGCGTTCTCCTCTATTTGTCTTACCCTTTTCAGTGGATTATGCAAAATGAGAAATAAAAGTGCTGTGTTTTAAGGTGTAATGCTCCAATAATGTCTGGGTTATACATAGTGTCATATGTACCCTCTTATGCTTCACTGTACGATCAAAAAAAGGTATTACAAAATAAGACACAATTATGGTATCTGCACACAAGGTTGTGCATGTCGTCCTACAATAAGTGAAGGTTACAGTAAGCCTGTCGCAAATCCTTTTTACATTGAAGATCTGGAACAATCTGTCCTGCAGAGTCCTTGCCCAACATACATTTCTGCACAACAACGTGACTGCCCTATAATTACCTGTCAATCAAAAGTCACTGGGTGACAATGATAGGTGAACTTTAGCTTGAGGCCACAATCTGAAGATATTATCCTCACTTTCAAAGCACAAACTGAAAACCGAATGGTCTACAGACACATTATACGCCTTTCAGCATACTAACAAAGGTCACCAGGTTACAACCCTAGTCATATTAAAATCAGCTTCTGATGGCTCTACTCTACCCTTTGATGGTTGCTTTGTTTATAAGAAATCCTTTTTACAAAATTAGTTTAGGAATGAATGAATGAATGAGAGCATTACAAGAACTCATAAAATGCACAAACAGCATAGAAACTGCAGCAAAATAACACCAGCAACCTACTCTGTAATCACTGACACAATATGGTACAACATATGGACCCTAAAAGTTGTTATTATCCTTTATCAACACAAATTACACCCAATGATTCCATTTTGGGGATCACAATATGTGTCAGTCTAACGATATTTTTGAGTCACAGTGTTTTAAAAATGCCACTATTAGCGCTGATTGCACACTGACGTGTCTCAATAGGGCCACAAACAAAAGTAAACAATTGGTTGCTAGAAATCTGCAATACAAGACCAGGGGTCTGTTCCACAAAAAGCAAGCTCAGAAAAGCGCTGCTTAATGTGAAACACCTGACTTGAATAAGCCCAACAAATGAGATGGAGACCTATGAGGAATGAAACATCTAATAACGACAAGAGGCAGCAATAAATAAACTCAGAGAGAAAGGCTGGCAGGAAATTGCTGATCAACTAAATGCGTAAGTAGCCTACAACCATAGTTAAACTACCATTATCATTGGGAGTCTTACGATTTGAAGAGTTATCTCCTGCCCTCCGGATTCATACTTAAAATCTCCCGATATCAAAGTTAACGAGTGAGCACCACTGACAGACGAACAGTGGAAAGCATCAAGACCCTCTGCAGGACCGCTGCCTCTGTAAAACAGATATTCGTCTAGCTGATTAATTGCGACTACAATGACTTAAACAAAAAAATAAAATAAATCGCATATTGTGTGGTAAAAAGCAGCAGTGGAACCGGATCCACTGGAGAATAAGATAGACTAACGAAACAAGGCCATCTTATTTGGTAATCCTGATTTATGGAACAGACCCCAGCTTTACTTACAGGACAGTAGGACCTGACAGCAACAACCATGAAAATAATAACCTTCAGAGGAGAATGGCACAAAACACAATTTAAAAGAAGAATCAACAGAGAAAGTTACTGGGGTTACATGTGAGTCCAAGCTATATTTTGAAAAACAGGCAGGTGTGGTAAGAAATGCAAACAACTCACTCAAGAAAGATTCACTCCATTATACAAACCTCGGGTCTGCTGTCACCTAGTGACCATAGGAACCCCAACAAAGGACAGAGAAGCTATTAAATCCATACAAAGGAGAGCAATAAGATATTTACCAGGATTTAAGAACCTGAGATACAGACTTCAGAAACTAAAATGAACAACTGTGACTTACAGGCAAATTCTGGGGGGATGCACACAAGACAATCCATGAATTCTATGGTAATCAAGTGTCACCAAATCTCCACAGGGCAACAGATTCAGTTCATCAATCCACCAGAGGTGACTAATATTACCAATTAAACTTAAACCTCGGCAAACGTTTAGGGCCCCTTCACACACAGTGCAAATACGTACAACTCCAGGGCGACTCACGATGGCAGAGCTCGTATGAGCGCACCCCGAAACATCATGCCGACGGGCAGGTGTGCGTGATGCCAATGCAATGGCTTGTGCAGCTGCGCATCACCTCTGTCCTTTTACGAAGTGAAAATATCAGCTATATGTTTTAGTTTTAAAGTAATGCACTAACTTTGACGGTTTTAGCATTTAAAGACACACATGCCGCAATGCATTAAGGTGCATGTGTGGAAGAATGTTCCAGAAGGGAGGCATGGTCAGGTGAATCCAAGAGGAGGGAAGAGATGCAAGAGAGTGAGGGAGTGATCCAGGCAGACAGTGACAAAGATGAAACAGGCAAGTGCAAGAGTGTAAGTGAACATACTCTCACGAGTGCCACAAGCTTAGCTTATAGCAAGCTAAAAGTGGACGCTCTCATTATGGCCGAACAACTCTCCAGTTTCTGGGTATTCTGTGTTAGTACGCGCCCGCGGCCGACGTGCTTGATGCATTCCTGCTCAAAAAGTAGTTCCCAGATAATTGATAATGAGCATATCTCATCTAAATTCATTCTCAAATTTACCAGTAATAAAACTATAACGATAACAAAAGTTTTAAGAGTGGCTCTAATAAATATTTAAGAAACTTAAAGTTCATGAGGAACTTCACCTGTTATTGCTCAAGCACATTGTAAACATGGGCATGATGGAATTTGATGTGGAAGAGTTCAGAAAGATACTACTGGAATGTTTTGATGACCATTTACAGTTGGAGATGAAAGACTTGGGTGTTAACTTGGTGTTAAAGTCAGAACAAGAAGCTGCACTGAAGGAGATCTATCTGGGACAAAGAGACACATTCTGTGTGTTGTTGCTCCAGTGAGAGCGACATGCTGAGCAGGGTGATACGGGGGAAACAGAGTCAAAGAAGAGACAGACAGGTGCAAGAGTGTACGTGAAAGAAATACAAACGGTGGCCAAAATCAATGACTATAAAGGTAACAAACTAGACACATGGCAAAAGTCTAAAAGATAATAAACAGCAAAGAACCTATAGATAAACAGCACAAGACAACTGTATTAAGTGAAGAACAAAAGAGGACTGAAACAACTGAAGACTACATTATAAGAATCAGCAGAGAAAACCAGAAACTAAAGCACAACACAATGGGAATAACAACAACTGGACAGAAACCATGACTGAATAAACCACATGACTAAAATATGAAAAACAGAAAATACAAAATAAACAGAAAACAAAACCAGAGACTACAGAATACAGAACAGAAAAAATAAATGACGGACTCCGAACAAAACTAATGACTAGAATATTGAACTGTGGAACGGGGAAATAAGAGAACCGACACCACCCTGGGACTGACACCTGGCAAAGTGTTCGGTTTAGCTTTTAGCAGTAATTTCCTTAAAATGTTTTAGGGGGTTTATTGGTTTAGCGTTATAAAAGCTAACTTTTCAGTTAGCGGATTAATGGTTATCGAAGCTGACTTTTTGGTTAGCTGTGCCCATCATTGAATATCAACGATGACTCAGCATTCAGTCAAATCAGTGGAAACTACAAGCAGATGCTTGTAAAAACTCAGGAATACTTTCTTTTCAGGAGCTTCAGGACTGTCTACCAGCTTGCTGTTGTGCACAAGTGCTGCTCGCCGCCCGGGTCACTGCTCCATACAGAGAGGAGACGACACACTTTACCCTAAAACTCTTTTCATTTTTTGAGAGAATCTGTTGGATTTTGGATACTAATGTGTGCCAAGTCGGTATTTGGAGCAGGACGCTATTTTAACCACGTTAACAACTGCCGGTGTGAACTCACATGTGGGAAGTCTCCATGATGCTCTTTTCAACCTGGCTGTGTGTACATATGTCTGAAGCTCTGCCACAAAGCTGGTTTACAGGCTGCCTGAAAATACAGATGTATTTCTTACACTGGAAAAAGTCGGAATACGGAGATAATGGACTTTCTATCTGACGTGAGAATCATGAGCGACTGACAAAAAATGCGCAGTTGGAGCAAACCAAAATAGAGGAGATGATAGGAGAGATGGATGTGTCCTGCTCTGAGGACAGTGTCAGATCAGGAGTTTGACTGAGATGGTCCACCTGTCAAACTCGCAGATGACAGAAACCTCCCCCTCCAGTAAACGGCTCAATAATCTTAAGAGAAACATTATAGAAAAACAAACAACACTAGTTTCTAACCTCAGGAAGGTAGACAACGAGCTACAACCTTATTTTTATCCATATGTGCGTCCTGTGAGCTGGAAAAAAATAAAATTGACCTGAACGAGCAGGCAGCTGAGAAATGGAAGCATAGCAAAGGGTTGTGTTCTTCCTCTAAAAACTGTTGAGGTCTATGGTCTAAGGTTCTAAAAACATTCTGGACTCACATGCCAATCCAACTCATTATAGAAACTTTGTACTAATTTATTACTACCTTGAAAAATGTCAGCTACCTGTTTTATACACTACCCAATCTAGAGCCCGTGGATCCCCATGAGCTATGCACTAGTTGTAATAATTATTCCCCTAATGGTTTTAAACTGCTTTCTTGTATTCCCAAGTGCTAATACGATGTATGTTCACCCTTACCAGCATTTGTATGTTCTCCAACTGATTCCTCATTGCCAACCAGTGTTTGTTCCTGTTTCACTTCTCTCGTGCCTGTGTCCTTTGGATTTAGTTTGCCTGGACTGATTACCTGAACTGTGAGTTAACTCCTTGCCTGTTTTTGGAAACTGCTACTGCTGAACCCTTTGATTATACCCCTGTCACACTAGAGGTAGTGTGAGTATACTTTATGAACTCCAATTAAGGTGTTGCAGAATAATGCTGCTTTCAGTTTGGCACACTGGTCTAAGTCAATTTAGACGAACAGATCCAGGTTCAAAAGGGAAAGAACTCTGCTAAAGTGTTTAATTCTTGTAATTCCAATGTCATGCAGGCCCTACACATGGTTTGCCAGGACCAAACCCTCAACCCACTACTGCCAGTCCAATGTCCGGGGCAACTACAGCTAATATGAAGAACTAACATGAAAGAAGACTTAGGATAGGCTTCATAAGACATAGTAGAGAAGCTTGAATCTTCGTCTGGACTGGGTTGCTTGACGCAACCAGTCCAGTCGAAGATTCAAGCTTCTCTACTATGGAAACCACCTGGACAACTGAGAGCCCCTACAGAAACATTCATGAGCTACAATAACTTGTTTGAAGTTACCTGCATGTGTGCGTGTTTGTGTGCATGTACGTGGTGTGTCCATAAAGTAACGGCCCTTTTTATTTTTTTTAAAAACTATATGGATTTCATTCATATGTTTTTACGTCAGACATGCTTGACCCTCATGCGCATGCGTGAGTTTTTCCACGCCTGTCGGTGACGTCATTCGCCTGTGAGCACGCCTTGTGGAAGGAGTGGTCCCGCCCCCTCGTCGGATTTTCATTGTCTGGAAATGGCGGAATGAAAAGGACTTTTTTTCCATCAGACGTTTTTCAGAAGCTGTTAGAGACTGGCACCTGGAAACCATTCGAAAAAGTTATCTGGCTTTTGGTAAAAATTTTACGGGCTTCACAGAGAATAAGGACTTTAACTACAGCTTTAAGGACCCCTTTAAGGACGGTCGGTGCGCCGCGCTCCGAGCTGCAACGTCGCGGCACAAACCACTGGATCATTTCTAAGCTGATGGCTCTGTGGATAGGAGACCGTCATTTGCTCTTTCTCTGGTTATCACAAGAGCTGGACATCAGCCATTTTCCGGCAGATTTCACTTTTAACAAGAGATTTTCTCATGGAAAGCCGCGCGGAGGCTTCGCGCGTCACAGCCGATTCGCTGATGAAGCGAGACAAAGGAACACCTCCGTTTCGGAGTGTTAGAGGACAAGTTTGGACATGCCTATCTCGGCTTTCAGTGCTTACCAGTCGAGTGAGTATAAGAGAACTTGTGGAGAGCTGGACATGTCCAAACTTGTCCTCTAACACTCCGAAACGGAGGTGTTCCTTTGTCTCGCTTCATCAGCGAATCGGTCGTGACGCGCGAAGCCTCCGAGCAGCTTTCCATGACAAAATCTCTTGTTAAAAGTGAAATCTGCCGGAAAATGGCTGATGTCCAGCTCTTGTGATAACCAGAGAAAGAGCACACGACAGTCTCGTATCCACAGAGCCATCAGCTTAGAAATGATCCAGTGGTTTGTTCCGCGACATCGCAGCTCGCACTGCGGCGCACCGACCGTCTTTAAAGGGGTCCTTAAAGCTGTAGTTAAAGTCCTTATTCTCTGTGAAGCCTGTAAAATTTTCACCAAAAGCCAGATACATTTTTCGAATGGTTTCCAGGTGCCAGTCTCTAACAGCTTCTGAAAAAATTCTGATGGAAAAAAAAGTCCTTTTCATTCCGCCATTTCCAGACAATGAAAATCCGACGAGGGGGCGGGACCACTCCTTCCACAAGGCGTGCTCACAGGCGAATGACATCACCGGCAGGCGTGGAAAAACTCACGCATGCACACAAGGGTTCAAGCATGTCTGATGTAAAAACATATGAATGAAATCCATATAGTTTTAAAAAAAATAAAAAGGACCGTTACTTTATGGACACACCACGTATGTTTCCTAAAAATAAATAAGGAAGTAAAATAATAAAAATCAAGTCAGCAATTGGTCTCTCCTTTTCATGATGCTTAACTCTATAAATTGGCAGAGAAAATGTTCCTGTAGACAGGTAAATTACGTCTGCTGCTACCGTCATAAGTTACAGCATCAGCACAGATTACTGAGCCCATTCATGAAGCAACCATGCAAGCCCAAGCTATGACACTATGAGCTTGAATGTTTGAGATCATGGGTAGGACCTTTTCTTCTCCATACGTCAGCCTTTCCATCATTTTGACAGACGTCAAATTTGGGGCCTAATCTCACTGCCGACTTGTAAACCATCCCTTCACCCTTGCAGACAGCATTCCATCACAAATGACTCCTCCAGCTCTTGTCCACCCACTCCACCCTACATGTGCTCTGCTCTTGACTTCACCACATTTTCCAGTATTTTGAAGAGTTCACCCCAAGTATTCATCAACCTTCATCACCTCTACTCCATGTAATTGCACCTTTCTGTCACACTCCCTCTATTCACACACAAGTGCTTTTGAGAGTGCATCTCCACCACTCCAGGCTCATCTCAACCTGCTCTGTAATCGCACTGCAGAGCACAATGTGATCAGCTTACATCATAATTCATGGAAACTCTTGTTTGATTTCATATGTCAACTGTCAGGAAAGATGACTTTAAGCTTGCTTTCAGCTTGTTTTCATCTTGGAATATAATACGTGCCATGGAATTAATATACATGCTGTTGGATTAAACTGCATAGTTTTTGGTGCCTTCCAGAAGTAAGTGAGGTCATACCGGACTTTTCCATTGCAAATGGGGAGGCCCACGGAATGAACTCAGTGGTGAAGACGATGGAATATGTCTAAGAATGATTCTAACATGACAAGTATGATCAAATGAAGTATTAATGTGTTAAAATTAAGAGTTGATTAGAAAAAGTATGTTACAAATAAGTGAAATGAATGATTATATGAGTTGTTTTTCATAAAGAGAGCAGAGTCAGAGAAAAAGAGGAAGTGAAGAAGATGTCGCAAGTAGGGCAAGAAAAGCTGATGTTAAACAACTGATCAAATGATTAAAATGTTAGTAAGATATGAAATGAATAATAAGGAATGAAAATGTTTGTATATGATCATATGAATTGTTTTTATGTGAAAGAGAGTTGTAATGAAATGATTGAATATGATTGATGTGATTCTAAAGAAATGATTTAAAAGAATGAATTCTCAGAAAAGCTGAAGTGTTAACAGAAAAGAGGAACTTGAGAAATAAGTTACTGGTAAGGGCTGCGGGGATTTCCAGTAAAGTGGAAGGAGAAGGGAGGAGGTTTTGCGTCAACAGCGTCCTCATGGTAACCAAGATCATCTGAGGACAACAAGAGTCAAGCACATATATAAACTGTGAAACACCAGAAAACGGGGTTATTCTTCCAGGGAGAGGTGCTGTTGCCACTTCTGCCCTGCTACGAGGAGATCACAAGACTTGACCATCTTGTGAGCAGCAATTGGAATTGTGGAGTGAGAGGACTGGAGCCATAAAAGATCATTTGAGAGAGATTTCAACTCCCACTCAGGCCGTCCAGTCACGGAGTAGCAGAACAACGGAGAGTAACCACTGGCCTTAAGTCTGAGTGGGGAATATTCAACGATTTCTCTCTCAAGGAACATCACCGCATACCAGAATGGATTAGATCAACTTCTGGTTGATTGAAGACAGAATAAATTCTTATGTGGATTAATTTCCTGAAGGATTACAACATCACACAAGGATCGTGGTCAGCTAACAATTAATAGCTGATGAAGAGGAAATCAAGTTCATCGAGCTGGGGACCCTAACCCCAAAAACCTCCTTCCCTCACTGCTAGAAAAAATTGTTAAGAAGTCAATCCAGTCCCAGTCAAAGTAAGATCAGTCAGAATTATTGAATTAAAAGCAAAAATCTCTGCCAATCATTATTCTAATTATACTTGAATTACTGTTGTGAAATTATCACCATATAATCTATGTTGATTATGTTATTGGCATTTGCAAAACCTGCAATAAATTTCCAAGCATGCAGTTAAAGTGTTAAGGCTCGGACATTGGATTATTGATGCTTCTTAAGGTGTAAAAGTTAAAGTTTATTGGGTGTACAACATCAAAAAGGCTCTAAAAGGTTAGTCTGTTTTTTTTAATGAAAATAACACATCCTGGGGACTCGCTGCAACATTCCAAGAGCCCTGATCCATAAGAGGAGAGCTGCCGTTAATGGGCGTGGCCGGTTCGTATCCTGGTTCCTGAGAAGGCTATTCGACCGGGGTGCGAGATCAGCTTCAGCGGGGTGGACGTCCGGATGGAGGCAGTGAGCAGCTAGATGAATCTCCTTGCCACCAGCTTGAACAGCCTTTGTGCAGCCCTGCCGGGTAATACCCGTGGAGACACTAAGGGTCGGACCCCCAGAGACGGAGAGCTGGTTTTTACACAAACACACTCATCGGAGGGTGAGCGTGTGCCGTGTATCTAAAAAGCGGGATCTGACACGTGGCGCCCGAACAGGGACCTGACAAAGTGTAGTCGGGTCCTAGGAAGAATCCTGGCCAAAGGAGAGTCTTTGCCATTGGGTAGGTGGAAAGCCTCTGAATAGATCACCAAAGGAGACAGTGTTGTGGAGAGTGTTGGCTGATGGCCTGTATAGGTCCATAACGGCTTGAAACATATCTGTCCTCCAGAGTGTGAAAATTGGAGGCGACCACCAGAAGGATGGAGTAAAGACACAGGAGTAAGTATCCCAGGGAGCTGGGATCAAGGACGAGAAGCAGACGTGTCACTGCTGGATCGTCTGGACTGGGACGAGAAGCAGACGGGGATAGCCTGCTGGATCGTCACGAAACGATGAGGAAGGGAAGCAGGCGAGGGAGCCTGCGGGATCGGATCGTCAAGAAAGCAGGTATGAGAGTATACCGTGCAAAATGGTGATCTACAAGAGAGAATAGGATCATCAACCTGTGAGGTTCCTGAGGGGAGAAGCGGGAGAAGGAGCAGCTGATTTGGAGTTAACCTCTGGAATTAGTGCTGAATAGCCAAGTAGTCTGTCACTCATCCCTGACTCAAGGCGCCAAGAGAGCTTTGAGAGGCAGACAACTCGAGACGGACAAGGACCATAGCTGAAGTCAAGGAGACGACAGTGGTGGAATCGACAATCTCAGCAACCGAGAGAATAAAGGGAGACAATCATTACGAAACAGTAAGGTTAGTATTAAGAATAAGCAGTGAAAATATGGCTGAAGGAGAGCCAGGACCCGTAGCAAACCCTGAATCCGAACATGAAGAGACAAAAGAAGTGGATTTTCGGCCACACAGAGTGGTATTGTATGGACGAGGATATGATACTTGGGCAGAAACAGTTCAAAAATATGTCATAGATCAAAGTGTGGAAACTGATGAAGAATGTTTCAAAGAAAATATGGCAGGAACTATACACACATTAGGGATATATTATCCAGGTAAGCATAAGGAGGGGCAGATGTTGGCCGTTTTGAGGAGCCCACCAGTCTCAAAGGACAAGATGGGGAACAGAGAGTGGCTTGAATGGTGGTCCAAACTTCTCGGAGAAGAGTGGAAAAGAGGACAAATCACTACCTTAATAAGCCCTGAGAAAGTTATGACTCCGTAGTAAAAATGACAGCTGGGTTGTTGGAAGTAGAGACGGTCCTGGTTGATGTTAAAGCAAATCAGTGTCCGTATATGCTGAGTTTAAGTCCATGGCAGAACGGCTAAAAGGGTTAGGAAGAATGCTTAAGGAACAATATCCTATAATGGAAGATATGAGTGGAAGTCAGATCCTCGATAATGAAGACGAAGGCAAGATAGACTCCAGGCCGAATCCGAACAAAGTGATGAGGAACACAAGCCAGAGGGAAGTGAAGATGAATTGATATCCCCGGGAGGTCCTAATCCTGGGGGAAATGGTCAGAATATAAAAGCCCGGACCAACTCCACACAAGCTTTGACCCAGAGTGGCCAAATTTGCCCTTAGGAATGTGAGAGGACAACCTCAACAGTTAAAAAACAGACAGAACCCTGGTTGAGCAGGATAAAGACGAAGAAGCCTTCAGGGAGTGTCTGGACAGAAATTCCATCAATCGCCGGGAATGTGGGCCCAGACGCTTGGGACAGCTTAAAGCTGAAGAATGTGTTGCCGAACCGAGTTACCATATTAAAGAGGAAGGGCGTTCGCAGGAGATCTTTAGAAAATCTAAAGCAAAAAACCCACCATGTATACATTGAATCTGACTACATGAGGACTTGGACCCTATGCCCGAAGGAACTAAAAAATGGTGGCCCAAGATGGAAGACGGGCATATCATTATTTTGGCAGTCCTTGGGATATAGATGGAGATAGTCTCATTGTCTTCACAAATCCCAGACTGAAGATTGCCAACTGAAAATTCTGAGCAAAGCTCAAGGAGCGGGCAGGCAGAGAATACCAGAAGAGCTTAAGAACATAAAGGGGAGAGGTCTGATGGAAGATCGATGGTGATAACAAGTGCAGCCACGAATGCTTATCATGCACTCTACATGTGCCCTTTGAAAGCTACCCAGGGAGAGAAATTCAATGAATACATGGAGGAGATGCTGAAAACTCTGAGAACAGCTATTGATTTGGCTAAAGAACGCCAGCATCGGCGGGTGGTGATATGTGTGGACGGATTACGATCTGGACATATGACATGGGAAGAGGCAGAAAAGGTTGCCATGGCAGCCGTGAACCTACACATGCGTACCCGGAGTATGGGATCAATGAGAGAAATTGTGGTGGTCACTAGCAATGAGCAGGAGCAAGTCGGAGTGAGAAGGGCACTTGAAGCGGTGAACCTAGGACCAAATAGAGCGGGTCCAAGGAAGGGTGCAGTTGGAGCTAGTGGAGTGGCAACTAGTCCCCCGCTAGTGATGCAGTCCATCCCCACGACGACAAGTAATAAAAGATCAGTTCATGCTGTGGGAGTGCAGCAATTAAGGATTAAAACCCCACGATCACAACATTAAAACGAGTTACAAGTGGCTCCAGACTATCATACACCCCACAAGCTCCCAATCTCGGATGAGAGAGCCGTTCCAGGCTCCTCCACCGGATAATGGAGAAGAGGATCCTATACTCATTCCTCTACCTGTCGGAAATACCGAAGCAACCGGGTCACCCCCGAAGGTCAGAACAAAACAGGGACCACAACCACAAGACCCACGTCCTTCCCATGAATCTGATATGGATGAGGACCAGGAAAAGAGAGTCTGAAGGGAGATCAATCCACAAGACTCGGAAGAGGATGAACCGCTATCTGTGGTAGGGGAAAGAGAAGTCTCACGCCCAGAACTATGAACTGGACGCTACAGAGGACGAAAGAAAGAAGATGGGGTGTATAATGTGCGTGTAGCCTCAGAGAGAATTGCACGAGATGTCAGGGTCAACCCAGTGGAGACCCGAGATAAGCGACAAACCTATGCTCCAGAAGTTGGACAAACTGGGTATGACATCCCAGAAGAGTGGATTGAGCGACAAGATGAAAAGAAAACTCTCGAGGTAACAGCTACTGTTGGAGAATGGGCTAATATACTAATGTGGCCCTTCTATCCTACACTGACTGCCTGTAAAGAGTTAATAAATAACTTCAGAGTCGCCTATTTAGGTGTTGCCCATGATGTGATGTTGAGAAAACTAAAAACAGCAGCTTTACGCTGGTCACGGCAAGTTGTTGAGAGGAAACCTAATGAAGAAATCTGGATGATGAAGGAGAAACAATTCCACCATCGTCAGGATTACAAGCGAGCCTCCCAAATCAGGACTTTCCAGCTGGATCTAGAGAGCAAAGTCTGCCAGCAATTCAAGCTGAAATTCAAGCAGACGGCAGGGAATTCCGTGAATTCAAGAAATTAAAGATGCTGGTGAGAGAGAAAGAACCAAATGAGGACCTAAAGGACTATTTGAAAGAAGTGTGGCCCCTTATTGACAGAGCTTCTAACAGCGAAGAGGGTAAATCTATGTGGCTGGCCCAAGTACCAGGCAACCCATCAGTCGGGGTGAACCAGCACGAAACCATTATGCCAGGTTAGTGTTGGAAGATCCCAATGATGAAGATTCGCCATATTGCTCGAGCTAAAGCTGGACTAGACAAAGGTCAAACATTAGTTCAGTTTGGCATGGGCTAAACAGACGATTTTGCCACAACGCTATGGTTAGGGCACTGAGAGAGGTCACTAAGGGAAGAAGAGGGGAGATAACCTTTGTGAAAATGCCCATAGACGGCACTACAGTCCCACAAATGGACGCGGTGGTGAAGAGCTGGGATCTGGAGCAGCAGTTCTATGAGGAAAAGAGGAAGAAGGAGAGCACACCGAGATCAGGACAAAAACCGGTGGGAGTGGAGAAAAGAAATTCAGTGCCAAAACCACCACCTCCTCAGCTGCATCAAACACCACAGAGGAATAATCAAAGGCCTCCAGCTGGACAATGGAGCTCTCGGCCGAGAGGTCCACCACCTCCACCACCACAATCGCGACCTACACCTGCACCTCGTAGTGGTGGCTATCTCCCTAAAGAGGAGTATGACAAATTAACTCCAGAACAAAGGAAGCCCTCCAGGAATTCCACCAAGCCTCAGCGGCAGCTGGAGGGCAAAGAAGTAATGGCTTTGGAGGCGCGGGTCACGCTAGACCATGCCTACTGGGAGGGGACAATATCTACACTGATGTGGATGGAGAACCGTACCTGGTGGACACGGGAGCAGAGGTGTCCATGACCCGCAGAAGCCTCGAGACCAAGGGATACCTACTGATCCAGTATGCAAATGCGGCAATGGAGAAAAGACCATTTGGAATATGGAAAGGGGTAGTTTGGATAAAAGGCCCCTTTAATTTGATAACAGTCAAGGATTTGAGAGAAGTTGCATCGGCCCAAAAGGCTTCGAACTTCTAATAAGACGACGAGGTGAAAAAATTACAGGCAAGAGTTGTACGAATGGATATGACTCCAATTGGAAAGAGTCCGGTAAAGCTGGTACAAAGAAGTGGATGTACCGCTGTCACAGAAGAAAAGATTGAAGAAAGTGATTTCTCTGAAGCAGGAAAAGAAAATTGAGGGAAATTATCTCCAAGCTAAAGTAGCACGATTTAAAAATGATTGTGGAGATTTGGGGGGCTAAATACATTCATGTCATCGAAGGAGGAGTACATCCCCGGTGGCGACAATATCCCTTGAACCCTGGAGCGGTTGAGGAAATGGTAAAATAGTAAAAGAATTGGAAGCTTTGGGGATCATTCGAGTGGAATTGAATCCGATCACTAACAGCCCCATACCAAGCAGTTAAGAAGCCAGAGTCGGCAGGAGGAGGCTGGAGACCAGTAATCAACTTCAAGGCTCTCAATCGGACGAACAATAGCCAATAGAGCGAGTTTGATAATCTCCAAGGAGCACTGAAAACGCTCCATATAAGAGATACAAATCATGCATTGATCTGGCAAATGGATTCTTTTCCCTGCGATTATCAAAACAGTCCACAAGGGAAACAGCATTCACACATAAGGGGAAAAGTTATGTGTGGCAACGACTCCCGCAGGGATACAGAAATTCACCAAATGTGTTCCAAGCAGCCAGTAATGGAAATATTAAAAGATCTGGGAGTAACAGTCTACATCGATGATGTGTTTATCGCAGACGGATGATAAAATGAACACCTAATGCGGCTGCAAAAGGTGATTCAGAAGCTCACAGAAGCTGGGATTAAAACTCAACCTGAAGAAATGTCAGTTTGGGACAATTCAAGGTTAACTATTTGGGATTCCAGGTATCATCAGACCTGGGACTCCAGAAGTATACCGAGAAAAATTGAGTCAGATTAAACCACCGCAATCTGAGAATGACCTACAGAAAATATTGGGATTGTGTAACTATGTGAGAGATCACGTTCCACACTATCAGAGATACGCAAAGCCCCTTTATGCTCGTCTCAAGAAGAAACCTAATGGACAAGAGCAAAGCAATGGATTTGGACAGCTACAGATCAGGATTGCTTGGAAAAGTTAAGAAAGCCATTCAAGACGCAGTTAGGCTGGAGCCCACGTAGTCTGACTACTCGTCTGTTAGCCAAAATAAGCTGTGAGAAGAGGATTCGGTGGTAAAAGTGAGCAACGAAGGAGGGGGTATGGTAACATTGTGGAGCTATACTCTGTCTTCGATTGAGAGAAAATATCCACCGGAAGAAAAAGAACTGGCAGTCCTGGCTAGATATTGGAGTGCGTTAAAAGAACTTGCACAAGGTCAGGGAATAAAAGTTGTTACTCAAAGCCAAGTCCACCCGGTTCCTAAGAAAGGAACTATTGAGAGTACTAAAGCCACAAATGCCAGATGGGGAAGGAGGGAGGACATCCTGCTAGACCCTGAGCTGAAAATTGGGCCAAAACAGTCGGCGACAAAAAAGTTGCCGAAGGAGAGGCAACTCCCTATGGAGCCATACGACTGGACTATGTACACTGATGGATCGAAGAAGGGTACAGACAATATAGCTTATTGGAGCTATATTCTGAAGTATCAAGATAAGGAGAAATATCGTCAAAAAGGTCAAACGCCAGGGAGTGCCCAAGCCGGAGAAGTTACAGCAATACTGGAAGGACTCTTGGAGTTAAACAAGAGGAGAGTAAAAAAGGGCTAAAGTGATTACAGACAGTCATTACTGCACACAAGCCCTGAAAGAGGACTTATCCATTTGGGAAGAAAATGGATTCGAGGGAGCTAAGGGGAAGCCTGTAGCTCATATGGATTTGTGGAGGAAAATAGCCGAGTTGAGGCTAACAATGGACTGAGATGTGGTACATCAGAAGGCCCATGTAAAAGAAGGAGCACATTGGAGCGGGAACGAAGAAGTGGACCGCTATGTGCAGCTGAGAAAAGTCATCGTTGTCGGGATCGAGAAGTGGGAACAGACACCCAAGGGAAAGGTAGTTCCAAAAGAGTCCGTGAAAGAAGTGGTGCTGGCCGTACATGAAGCGCTTGGCCATGCAGGCACCATTCCCACACGGAAGGAGCTGGAGAAGCTGCAACTTGGATTCCGAGAAACCAAGTCTGCCGAGTCCTCAAAGACTGTGAAGTATGTGGTCGATACAATGCAGGACGACGAGGACAAAGGGTGGATGGTTTCACCATAAAGAGTACTGTTCCATGGGGATCAGTATGCATGGATGTTGCCGGCCCATGGGGGTGACCGGTAAGAAAGGAGAAAAGTATCTGTTGTGCTTGTGGACTCTATGTCGGGCTATGTGACTGTTAAGCCTGTGAGAAAAGCCAACGGCAGCAGTGTGATCAGCATGTTGGATCAAGTGTGTTCAAATCTGGGGATACCTAGGGAGCTGAGAACGGACAATGGGACACATTTCCGTAATGCTCAGGTTGACCAGTGGTGCCAGAAAAATGGAGTAATGAGAATTTACTCGCCCCCCATACACTCCTCAACCAAATAGAGTCGTGGAAAGGGCTATTGGACTGGTGAAAAACTGGATTGGGAAAAATGCTAACACGAGGGAATGGAGTACTAAGGCCCTGGAAATTGGACAGGCCCTGAATGACCGCCATCGTGCCGGCAGGCCCACCCCTTCGCAAGAACTGATCCAACGCCCATTTTCGACACCGGAAGTGGGCCGGGGTCAGACTAAAAAGGATGGAGAACCAGAACCAAAGATCCCATTTAAGGTTGGGCAGAAGGTGTGGGTGAGAGCTCGAGATCACCTAACCAACACTGCTGTTAAACCTAAGTATGAGACCACAGATACAGTAGTGAAGATACTGGACAGCAACACAGTAGAATTGAAGAAGAAGGGAATCCAAGGAGTGGAGCAGCTGAAGCCAACTCCTAACTAGACGAAACCAGGAGCTAAACATGGCCAAAAACACCCAAGATCTTCAGAATGGCCACTGTCAATGGGGTGGTTGCCTTAAGAAGAACAAAAAATGACCTCTGGGCAGGCAGAGCCCTGAGGAAACTATATCATGCAAAGAAAGGATTTTTATCCAGTGAAAAGGAGATATTGCAATGGAAAAAAGTTGAGAATCACTGTGTGATTTGCCGCGAAGAAGTACCGCTGACGGTCCAATGGTCGGGACCTGGGGTTAGAAAACCCCCAATTCCAAGTGGGGCAAGACACGAGTTCAAGCAAATACTTCACAAGCCGGTGAAGGTTTTGGATGCACTTGTATGTGGATTATGCCGACTAACCCAGTTGCCAAGAATGGTCTTTTACACCCAGTGGGACATACATGGAGACAATGTGGATATGCAGGTGTGTTCATGCTATTGGAATGGACATGAGATCGAGTATTGCCTGGTGTGTAAAGCAAGAACTCATATGGGAAGACTACTGCATGTGGCAAGAGCAGAAGGATGGCAAGTGAGAAGGTTTTTGGACCCCCCTGAGGACCTTTCACACCGATGAAGCCTGTTGGGCTAATCCTGCAGCAACAGTTGCACTTGATCAAGCAGAAGGGAATCAAGGCAGCGGTGATGTGAGTCCAATGCACCAAGTGTCTATTTGATGTTAGAAACAACTAGAGCAGGAGGAAGTGACCGTGAAGTGGTGGACGATAAACACAGCACAGAGCACAGGACAGTCAAACTCCATCACAGAACAACTGAAGTTCAAAAGTGGAGTAGACATTAGAAGATAAAAATCTGGCATTAAAGCTGTCTTTAAAAACCGTGGCCACACCACCGCCTCGCCTGATGCTCGCGGGAGCTGAAAAATGAGCAGCCGGGGGGGAGGAGCTCAGAAAAGGCGCTATTTTCACCTGGTTTCAACCAGGTCTCCGTTAAATGGACTGCATTTATATAGTGCTTTTCCATCTGCATCAAGACGCTCAAAGCGCTTTACAATTATGCCTCACATTCACCCCGATGTCAAGGGTGCTGCCATACAAGGCGCTCACTACACACCGGAGAAATAGGGGATTAAAGACCTTGCCCAAGGGCCCTTAGTGATTTTCTAGTCAGACGGGGAGAAACAGGAGAAAGTCCAGATCATGACTGGAGAAAAAGTCATTCAAAATGAAAGTCTTACTTGTGAGTGACCTTGTGTTGACGAGCGCCACACGGACTGAGCGCACGTCAGTCTGCTGCGAGACACGACTGAGCTGGCACAGGTTCTCCTGCACGCAGCCACGACTGCAGCTCCTCACAGGACGGCGACGCAGAAGTGGAGACCGGGCACCCCGGACAACCGGCCGGAGCCACCGATAGCGAAAAGTCAGGGAACGCCGCACGTCGTAGCCATCATATGGTGTGAACAATCCGGCTATGAATTGTTGTGGAGCATGTTTGCAGGAAACAGCCAGGCACACTCTGAGCCGAACACGGACTCCTCCTCTCTTCCCGCGTCCTCTGCGACGCAGACGCCGAGGCAACACGCCAAGCAGCCGGCGTAGAAAGTCCGGTACGGACGCTAAGACAGGCGGCGGGGGCAGCCGCGTCCCTGGCCGTCCGCCCGAGCCAGGAACAGTGAAATTCTCCAGCGAAGCCCGAACGCTGATAAGAGTCTGGCGATCATACACCAGGAGCGGCGACACATTCCATGCAACAAAGTGCAAAAACAATAAAAACGACACAAAAAGAAGCGAGTGCCAGACATCGGCATCAATTTGACCAGCTGGCGCTTAGTTTGGGTTCATGTGTTATACATCATACGGACAAAGTGAGGAATCATGAGGTACTTTTTGATCCTACGTTGTCCTTTGACCTCCACATTAGAGATATTACGAGGACTGCATTTTTCCATCTGCGAAACATAGCGAGGATTCGTCCCATCCTGTCTACAGCTGATGCTGAGACTTTGATACACGCATTTATCTCTTCCAGCTTGGATTATTGCAGTGCTTTATTTTCTGGTCTGCTGCAGTTCAGCATCAGGGGTCTTCAATTAGTGCAGAATGCTGCTGCCAGACTTTTGACACAAGTAGAAAGTTTGACCACATTACACCCATTCTAGCGTCCCTTCATTGGCTTCTGGTTTCTGCCAGATCGGATTTTAAAGTCCTGTTGCTGGTCTATAAAATTGTTCATGGACTGGCTTCTTCGTACCTGGCAGACTTGTTCAAGCCCTATGTACCGGCGTGGCCCTTGCATTCGCAGGGCGCAGGACTTCTGTGTGTTCCAAGGGTGAATATAAAGTCTGTGGGGTATAGAGCCTTCTCCTACTGTGGCCCTACTCTCTGGAACGATCTACCTGCAGCTATAAGGCAGTCCGACACGGTGGAGACTTTTAAATCAAGACTGAAGACCCACTTTCTTAGACTGTCTTATCATTAATTTATTCTGTTTTTATGTTTACCTTGTAATTTATTTTTATTCTACTGTGTTTTACCTTTTTATTGTGCCATTTTTGATTTTAATTTACTTTGTGCTGTTATGAATTGTGTGCTGTGTGAAGCTCCTTGTGGTGACTCTGTCGTGAGATGGCACTATATAAATTAATAAACTGAAATTGAATTGAAATTGTGTTGTGGGGGAGCCGACACTCTGGCACGCCACATGTGTACTTGGCAACTCCACAGTTGTGGGGGCACTTAGACAAATTCACCACCAGCTTCGAATGTGATCGTGTGCTGACTGTTTTTGTGCTAATAGTGCAAATGGCCACACATTTTCTAAGTGCCAAAGAAGCGGTGCTAGATCTTCGTGTGTGTCACCTGGAATTTGGCCAACACCTGCTGCAAGAGGGATTGAAATGGCTCTCACAGGGCACACTGTCTTTCAGCCGGTGGTGTGCGCAAACAGTTGTAGCAACAGGCGTATGATGCGTTGAAGGCAGCTCTAATTTTACATGTATTGCATACGATTCCTGCTTCATGCGCAATTCTTCCACAATTTGACCACGTGAAGGGGCCCTTAAGTAAGTGCTGTCTCTGTGGAGTGATAAGTTGGAAACACTGAATGCAGTAGTAAAGACATCATTATCAGCAAGATAAGACAAAAGCTGTTGTAAAGCTACATTTTAAAGGATTTTTGAGCAGAAAGGTAGATTCAATACGAGCTAATCTAACACAGATTCTAATACAATCTATGAACTAATCTAACAAAGTAAGCTAACACAATGTTTTGTTAATGTTATATATTAGTTATATTTAGGTTATGGTTATCAGAATCATTTCTAGAATGTTTTCCTAACATTATTCCTTCCTTTTATATATTGACAAGTCATATTTATGGCTAAGGGAAATTTCACAAATATATTAATTGTAGTCTCACCGTCTTTCTTACTCAAAATTTCTTTCAATGACTACACTATGACTTTATAGGTAATGTTACCAGAATGTTGTGGGAACATTTGGGTGAAACATATCTGTAGGTGACTTTATGTAATGTTTCCAGAATGTTCTTGGAACCAAAAACAAACTTTCCTTATATCCCTATCACATTAGAGCAGGAATTGAACAAATGCCATACAAATTGACATTCGAAACGTGCAATTCGTGCTGCATTCAAGCTGCACTCGAACAGCATTCCTACAGCAGTTGGCACAGTTGTGTGTCACGCATGCTGGAAAACATCCAAACGTTTAAATCAAGCCCAGTTACCCAATGAGTTAATATGTGGTGTTTCTTTGCCGTCTCCTCTGTTTGTGTTTCATATGGGATCTGCCTGTTTCATATGGGATCTCTGTTCCATCTTGCCACAGTTGAAACAATCTAGACAGCCGACTGGTGTTCCTCAGTTGTGATAGCTCTGGAACATTGAGCAGGATAATGAGACTTCCAACTTAATGAATAAATGATCTGAAACTGCCAACATAAGAGAGGCTACATTAATATCTGAAATAGCAACAACACGAGCCAGGACCAAAGTAAAAGAATTACACAGTGAGTTGATCCCTGGATGAACTGATGAAATCCAAACATGCCCAAAACATCTAAAAATGCTTTGCTGAGGGAATCCAAAGGCTTATTAACATGGATATTAAAGTCAGCAACAATGAAGGACTTATCAGAATGAGTCAGCAAATCAGAAATGAAATCACTGAATCCATCAGTGTATTTGGAATAAGGGCCAGAAAGGCTGTACACAAAGACAAAATAATACAACTGAAATCCATCAGTCTGATCAGTTCCCAGCAGCCAGAGAATTAGATGTTAAGTTCAGTTTAGCAGCCCTGGGAGACATTAAACTAAAAACAGATTTACAGATGAAAGTAATGGCTCCACCATTTTTCGAATCACAGTCAACATGAGGAAACGTGTACAAGTCCCATTCAAAGGCAAGTATACATCTGGCTTCAACCATGTTTCACATAAGCTGAACATATCTAAAAAAGAATGTTCCAAAAGGAAAGCCTTTAACTCATTAAATGTGCCCGACGTTTGCAATTAATGATTTTTTTTCTCGTCATTGAGGAGACTGTGGTGTTTGTATTTAAACCTCTTTTTAAGGAGAACTCTAGAGGGCACAGAGAGACTGTGAGCACAAAGCACAAAAGGACTTTTGCCATTCATCAAAAAAGAACAGAAATCAGAGTTGTTGCCAGTAGCAGTACCAGAATTGTTCATTTTTTTATTTGCATTTGTCACCCTGACAATTCACAGGCAAACTCCAGTTGCCACATCATGCATTCATTCATATGTAACATGGCGATGGCTAGGAAGATCAGTGCAGTGTATCAACAAGTCACTGTATAAACATACCAACATGCAGGTGATTGTACAATACCATATCAGGAAATGTACAACCATGTGAATGCATCGATTCTGATGACATCAATGACAGACCTAATCACTGTTCCATGACACCCTGTGGAAAGGATTTTGTATGAATGTAGCAGAAGAGACTTCTAGAGCCTTACAGAGCCTCAGTCTGGTGGCCACCAAGGCCAATGCTGTTTGTCTTGTATATGAAGCCACAATATGTTTAAGTCCAAACAGTAAAACGTACCAACATTAATCCTCTCTGCAAAGAAACCTACTTGTCTTCTTGACAAACTGCTTCTTCTACATTCATGACAGGACACTGGCAGTTGAGTCACCATGACACGAAATCAACACAATACATGGCTGGCAGGACAGAAGAAGAGGAATAAGAACACCTCCCGCCCCAATGCTGCCCATCACAGCCCCACACATTCAAACACAGTAGAAAACAGCAGAAATCTACTGCCTCAGAGGCTGCACTTATTGCACACAGTATTTTTGCTGCTGTTGCGCCTCTGTGTCACACGTTGGACAGCTGGACTGCTCGACAAATTTGCCTTTGTAGACGAGCAGTATTGATTCCCTGATGCATAATTCTTCCTCACAGCAGAAAGCAAAATCTCTACCAAGGGTCATACACTGCTCAGCAAAGATAACAATGCAATATACAAATTACACTCCACAGTGTCCAGTGGATGGGGAACAGAGAGCGGTGACACTGTAGTCTGTGTGATAAGCACCAACAAAGGCAGAAACGTGAACAACTGCTCGACATTAAGGTGTGGTTGGTGGTGTCTGTGCCTGAATGCTGGTGGCAGCAAACAACTTGCCTGTTACATTTATTCTCCACCTTGCACGTTGACGTCTGTAATTTACTGGCCGGTCTAATTCACCAACTCAAAGTCAAAAACTTAAAAAACATCTGCAGAGCATTCTATTGTGTCAGGATGTTTCTGTGGTTATTCCATGTCCCAGAAGCTGCTGGGCTTGAAGTGTTCCTTTTACTGTCAAACTATTTGCAACATACATGTGAGCCCTGTTAACTCGTGCGAGTTAGGGTCCACAAAATCAGACTGCAAGTTATCTGAAACTGCGAGTTAATGAAGTTGACCAAAGAAAACTTGACATCAGCTTACCTTGACATATTATATTATTTTCCACCATTTGAAGCGTGATTCCTTCCTGGGTGGTGATGATTTCTTCATCTGGAGTGGCTTCAGGATCTTTTTCTTCCTCCTCTGGCTGATGAAGGCTTCATCAGTGCGGAAGACACAGTACATGATGATTCAAAATTTTTGGATGTGGCTCTTTAGATCCTTACTGCCAGTTCAGATTGCCAGTTCCAGAATTTATACACGTATCCGCCACACACGAATCTAGTTATTCTTTTTGCATGCTCAGAATTGGCTGGAAATGTCGTGGTCTGTCCTGGCCCCCTTCCTTTGTCTGTCCTTCGTCCGTCTCGTTGTGTTGTTTGTCTGTTTTTCCTCCAAGTGGCGCACAGCAGAGCCGAGGAGCCTGTTCTCACTCCTGAGATTCATCTGCTTTTCACACCTGTGAGTCATCTGCCTCTGATGATCTGCAGTGTACGTAAACCCTGGCTGCAGCTCATCAGGGTCAGAATCTTAGGCCAGAATCTGAGATCAGTTTGAGACCAGATACCAGCATGATACCAGAACCTACCGACAGATTTCACAGAGACTTCCTCAGCGTGAATTCTGAGCTTTCCACAGCTTCCCTTCAAGGTAACCTGGCCACTCTATTAATAATAAATAATAGAGTTCTGACCTTTGGTTTTGCCAGACGCCTTCCTGTGCTGGCTTCCATGCTGCAACATCTGCTGGCTTCCACGCCACAATGTCTGCTCTTTCCTGTATGCTGCCACACCAATTTAGCAGCGCTCAGATGTGCTGCTGTTCACCTGCCGTCTGCTGCCAGAGGACCCCGCTCTGCCTCCGTCAGCTAAGTTCCTGTTCATCTGCTTTCCTGAGATCCCGTCCTCATCAAGCTCCTGCCTGAGAACTTCAGCTTTTCTGAACTGTATTGAACTGAGTGCTGACCTAATAAGAACTTTCAAGTCATTCCTGAAGCTGAACTCCAGCTAAACTGAACTGCATCATAGTTGTGCTGCTGCTTTATTGCATTACTGACCCCTGAATATTCCTGAACTGTGAACATTCCTGAACTAAGTAACAGTGCTGAACTCAGTATTTTCTGCTACTGAGCCTCCTGTGTTATGAGTGCATTTACTCACCCTTGTCTCCTTGTCTTCTCAGAACGTACCTCCATCCTCGGCTCTGTTTGCAGCCACATGGCTCCAGTCCCTGTCCTGGATTCCAACCAGTTCCTACTCCACAGATTCCAACCAGTTCCTACTCCACAAGCCTGGTTCCGTTTGCATTGCAGCTCCCAGCTTCCACGGCCTGGGGCAGGCCTCTCTTCACTCTCCAAGCTCCCTCATCCATTTATTTACTTCTGTTGCACATTTATTGTAAATAAATCTCCTTTTGTTCATTCCTGTTCTCGTCAATGCTCCCAGCATTTGGGTCCATTGCCTATTTGGTTTGGCTCCACCCGAACCCCTAAACAAAACGGAAGATTCTGGCCAACATTATGAACTCAGAGGGAGCAGACCAAGTCCACCAAACTCTCAGCCTTCATGGTTGGATCTTAGGAGACCTTCAGCAGTCCATGGTTTCTATCAGGGACCAGGTGCAAACCCTCTCAGCCCAGGTTAATCACTCACTCGTTTTGCACAGCTTGCAGCTCAGGTTACTCTCTTAGACACTCTCATGACACAGCTCACTGATCAACTCATGGAGCTCACAGCCTTCTCGGCTTCAGCCCCGCCTCCTCCCGTGCAATCTGTCACTACCCCCGCGTCGGTAGCTGAGACCCCTGAACCAGGGCCGGCCCAAGCCTTTATGGGGCCTTAAGCAGAATTTCATTTGGGGGCCCCCCTACCATCACCTCAGCACCAGATGCCTCATTATTCCATAGGCTACACTGTTATGTGTGTAACATACCCACAATCATTAGCATTATTTGTAATTATCTTACATCATACAGGTGTCATTCTTGTTTTTAACCTTAAAGGGGTAGCAAACTCATATCAAATCAATTTTATTTATATAGCACCAAATCACAACAAACAGTTGCCCCAAGGCGCCTTATATTGTAAGGCAAGGCCATACAATAATTATGGAAAACCCCAATGGTCAAAACGACCCCCTGTGAGCAAGCACTTGGCGACAGTGGGAAGGAAAAACTCCCTTTTAACAGGAAGAAACCTCCAGCAGAACCAGGCTCAGGGAGGGGCAGTCTTCTGCTGGGACTGGTTGGGGCTGAGGGAGAGAACCAGGAAAAAGACATGCTGTGGAGGGGAGCAGAGATCAATCACTAATGATTAAATGCAGAGTGGTGCATACAGAGCAAAAAGAGAAAGAAACACTCAGTGCATCATGGGAACCCCCCAGCAGTCTAAGTCTATAGCAGCATAACTAAGGGATGGTTCAGGGTCACCTGATCCAGCCCTAACTATAAGCTTTAGCAAAAAGGAAAGTTTTAAGCCTAATCTTAAAAGTAGAGAGGGTATCTGTCTCCCTGATCTGAATTGGGAGCTGGTTCCACAGGAGAGGAGCCTGAAAGCTGAAGGCTCTGCCTCCCATTCTACTCTTACAAACCCTAGGAACTACAAGTAAGCCTGCAGTCTGAGAGCGAAGCGCTCTATTGGGGTGAATAACATAAATATGTTTTAATTAACTTCTACATACAGAGTGATGTATAAGTATGGCTCATTAATTTAACTATTTGAAAGTAACATCAGCAGGCAGGAGACTGCATTTATAGTAAACACGTTAAATAGTTTAATTTCTTTCAGATGTGCAATGGTGTGCAAAATGTTCAATATCCAAATACAAAATAGAATCAAATGCCATTCACATTATCTTACAGAAAAATAAAGTTGGAATCAAAATTAAATACTTAAATAATAAATACAATACTTAAATAATCTCCAAAATGAACATAGAAATCCACAACATAACAGCAATGTGTGTGCATAGCAATGCACAAACATTGCACTGGGGGCTATTGCTTTAACTTTGGCCTGCAAACCTTTGAGAGCTGAGCTACTTTTCCCACCTTTTGCACCAAATTAATCTGAGGAGTTGATCTGCCCTGCTGTTTAACTCTAAGTTTTTCTTCGTAAGGAAGACTATCAAATGGCTTCGCCAAAATCCGGTCCAACATTCAAATTGTCTGCCATTATGTGCAGCTTGCTACCTAGCTAGCTCGCTAGCTGGGACTGGCGCGAGGCTCGTGTGAAGTTTGTCCGCCTGTGAGCGCTTTGTGACGGTGGAGGAGCTCAGCAGCACCCGCTGCTCGGTAGGGACAGAAACTGCGACAGAAGTCAGAAAGAGTGATAGAAGTCAGTCTCCAAACACAAGCAGCTACAAAAAAAAAAAACCCACCAGAAATAGAAGCTCGATTTGTCGCTAGTCATTTTTAACAAAGAAAATGCCGCTAAGAGGATTAGGAAAGTCTCCGTTCAACTCAGAACAGAATGAAAAATAAAAAATGCTCCCACGGATGTTTACACCAAAAGATCGCTGATTCGCTCATTTCGTTGTCAATCAAAAAGGGATTCAGCCTCAGACAGATCATCCAATCTCATGCAGATGCTGAGCGTCCGGGCCAGCCGAGGCCCGCCCACTGCCCCATAGACCCCCAGACACGCTGAGCGTCCGATGGGCGGGACAAAGCCCAGCATTTATCCAATGACTCGTCTCGTTTCGCTGCATGCTTTGTGTCGCTCAGCGTCCACACTGTTTAAAGCACTGTGAAGCTGCGGGTTTGAGTGAGAGGAAAGCCGCGTCGTTACCAGTGATAAGAAGCTGATTCTGAACAAAAGTTGGGAGGAGGCCCCGGGGAAGACCCAGGACACGCTGGAGGGACTACATCTCTCGGCTGGCTTGGGAACGCCTTGGGGTTCCCCCGGAGGAGCTGGAGGAGGTGTGTGTGGATCGGGAGGTTTGGGCGGCTTTGCTTGGGCTGCTGCCCCCGCGACCCAACTCCGGATAAAGCGGAAGAAAATGGATGGATGGATGGATGGATGTACAGACAACAGTATATATTTGATCACTTATTTTTTGACATTTTAGGGGAAGCTGAGCTTCCCTTGCAGTCTTAGAGCAATCGCCTCTGACTTTAAGACACCTAAAGCACTTTACACTAAACGAACGGAGCATTTCACAAATAATGACAACAAAAATTGTAATATTGGACATGCAAACCTACCTTTGTCTTGTTGTTTTTTCTCGTCTTCCAACTTCTTTTTTCTTTTCTCCGCTCCAGAGGGATAATTTCTTTTCTGAGACATGACTTGCACTCACTTCCTTCCTCACGATTAGTTATCGTCCACCTGACCCAAGCGGTGCATCTAAATTTGCCCAACGGTGGCAGCAGCCAACAGGAGGCATCAATTAACCTAGTATTGGTATTTTGTCAAATTGAATTTATTTTTTTCGGGTGTAATACAATTTCGTTTAAATTATTCAATATTATTTTAATTTCATGTATATATTTACTTTTTTATCACAAAGTCTCAGTGCTCTCGGGGCCCCCTGGTGGCGTGGAGGCCCTAAGCGATTGCGTAGTTGGCGTATGCCTTGGTCCGGCTCTGCCCTGAACCATTGATTTGTCATCCTGAACCATATGCTGGTTGTGAAGAAACATGCACAGCTTTTCTGATGCAGTGTTCTCTTGTATGTTCCCAGTGACCTTCACAGTACTCCTCTGACAGTAGTCAAGTTGCATATGTGACAAATCTGCTCCGGGGTGATGTGCGGTCGTGGGCCACGGCTCTCTGGAGTAACGAGTCTCTGCTGTTAAATTCCATTTTTGAGTTCTCCCGTGAACTCTGGCTGGTGTTTGATCATCCCATGAAAGCTCACTCCTAAGAGAGCGGCTGCTCTCTTTAAAACAGGAGCATCAGAGCACCGTGGAATATTCCATGGGCTTCCGCATTCTTGTGGCAGAAGATGGCTGGAATGCTGTGGTGCTGCGAAGCAGCTTTGTTAAAGGTTTAAATGATCCGCTAAAAGATGAGTTGGCGGTCCGGTGCGAACAGCTTTAGACAAACTAAACGCTCTGGTCATTCATTTAGACAGTCGGTTTAGGCAGCGCCATCGTGAGAAAAGCCATGGGGCTGATTGGGCCATCTCCACTCGGGCTCCTCCTTGACAACGATCAGGTCCATCCCTCCCGAGCTCCATTGGGATTTCCCTTTCTGGTTCACCAGGTCCCCCTGCTGACGAGCCTATGTAGCTTGGCAGGGCCAGACTATGCCCAAAAGAACGTCAGTGGAGACGGACAACCGGAGCTTGTATTTACTGCGGTACTAAGGGTCATGTCCGCATTTACTGTCCTGTTCAGCCTAAAAGACTGTACTCACCCGTCAGGTCTGGGCTGCGGGTGAGCCGATCCAAATTCATGGGGGTCACTGGGGTGCACTCAAATCCCGGAGACAATTCTATTTAAGGATTTGTCACTCTCATTCTCTGCACTGATCAACACTGAAGCTGAAGGCAACGGTTCATTATTTCTCCGAACACTGAAGCTGAAGGAAACTTTCTGGACTAGAAAGTTGTTGCTGACACTCACATTCCTGTCATGCCTCTTCCTGTCCCTCTCTCTGTCTTTGCCCTGGATGGAATCCCGCTTCTGTCAGTTACTCACCAAACCAAGCTTGTCACATTAGTGGTGTCGGGTAATCATCGGGAAGCAATTCAATTTTTTGTTATTCCCTCCTCATCTCCTTTGGTTCTTGGGCACCCCTGGTTTGTTAAGCACAATCCCTGGATTGACTGGCCATCCAAGGCCATTACCCAGTGGAGTGAAGCTTGTCACCATGGGTGCCTCCATTCCTCGGTTCCTCCCAGCGTGACTGCCAGGGGGTCAGTCACTTCACCTTCCGATTTATCCTATATCCTATATTTCTGCTTGGGACTCCGGTGAGGGCGGTCGCATCTCCTCCTCTCTCCTCTATCTCTGCTCCAACCTTCAAAGTCCCTACTTCACCAGGCTGTGAATTCTTCAAACTATATTGGATTAATCATGGAATTGATCAGCTGGTCTCTGAATGCTACTGACACCATTTTTTCTACAAGAAGATCAGGGCCGGAGGACCCTGCGTGCCCAGATGGAACTTACCCTGCAGGTTATGTTCTCGATGCCTGGGAGACATGGCGGGTCACATGCTTTGCGCCTTTCTCTGTGGAGGACGTGTAGGATTTATTCATATTTGGTTTCATAGTAGGATGGCTGGTACTTACTGGCTTATGTGCTGCCCAGACCTACCGGAAGATTGGCAAGATGGCTGCTGCCAAAACCACAACCCCTCGCTTGTCCGTCATGATTAATGAGTTGGGCAAGGCGATGCATTCTCAGACTGCGTTTACCCTTGAACTCAGATGCAAGTTGGATAACATCTCAGAGCAAATGCGTGCCTTGCAGGAGAAGGTGAAGATTTCAGAGGCTGGGGAATTTTCATAATTCGGATTTGGTTTGTTCATGTGAAGCTGGAAAAGTGTTCACTGTTCAACCACAAACACGGCAGGCTTATCAGCCTCTCAAGGATAAAATGCCCCCTGTTTTTCCTCCAGAAGAATCTCTACGGCCTTGGGAAGATTGGCTGCCTCCTTATCTCTCTTACTCCAGTACACAAGGACAGACAGACTCACACATGGCCAAAGACTGAAGCATGCTCCACTTTCCCTCCTACCTCCCCTCCTGCCCCCATCACACACCCCATCCCAGCCACTGCTCACGCCACCCCTTCTCCCCTCTGGGGGATGCGAAGTTTAGCTGCGGCAGGTCCCCATTCCCCCCAAGCTAGTGGCGACACGACTGCTGTTGCAGCGGTTACCACACACTCACATCGCCTCAATTTGAAAAATGGACTGTTTCAAGTTTAATGCACATAAACCATGTCAAATGTATATGTGTTGTCTTAATTCTGATGTGTGCCATTATTACGGTAAACAAATAATAATTGTGGGTTAATTGCTGTATCTTGTCTGTGGAAATGTGAGTGTGCACGTAATCTCGTTGTTGTTACACTTGTAATGACAATGACAATAAATCTCATCCATCCATCCATCCTCTGTTCCTCCTGAGTACCATGATCTAGCTGAAGTGTTCAGCAAAGATCGCGCACTCTCCCTTCCTCATCGGCCATACAAATGCGCCACAGATCTCCTTCTGGGCTTGGAGTTACCGTTCAGTAGACTGTACAACCTCTGACTTCCGGAACGGGAAGCTATGGAGACCTACATCTGGGACTCTCCAGCTATTGGGTTGATTAGACACTCGTCGTCACCCGTGGGGGCCGTTTTCTTTTTTGTTGGAAAAAAGGATGGGACCCTTTGCCCCTGCATTGATTTCCAGAGACCGAATGACATCACGGTTCGCAATCGGTACCCTCTGCCCCGATTGGATTCCGCATTCAGTTCCCTGCATGGGGTGACTCTATTCACCAAATTGGATTTGCAGAATGCCTATCACCTGGTCTGTGTCCAGGAGGGGGACAGCCTTCAATACTCCGTTAGGCCACTTTGAGTACCTAGTCATGCTGTTCGGTCTCACCAACACCCTGCTACCTTTCAGGCATTGGTGAACAATGTCCTCCATGACTTCTTGTATCGGATCGTGTTCATCTACTTAGACGATATTCTGATTTTCTCTCCTGATCCTGCCACTCACATTCAGCACATTCAGTTAGTCCTCCAGTGACTCCATGAGAACCGTCTCTTTGTAAAAGCTGACAAATGTGAGTTTAACCGTGACACAGTGTCCTTCCTCCGGTTCATTATTTCTCCGAACCGTATCAAAACAGATCCAGCCAAGGTCAAGACTGTCACTGACTGGCCCATTCCAGCTACCAGAAACCAGCTCCCACAGTTCCTAGGCTTCACTAATTTCTACCATCATTTCATCCGTGGGTACAGTCAGGTCGCCGCTCCTCTCACTGCACTCACTTCCTCTAAAGTCCCCTTCCAGTGGTCTCCTCAAGCTGATACTGCTTTTTGCCTTCTTAAGCAATGTTTCTCCTCTGCTCCTATACTCACTCAGCCAGACCCAGACCGCCAATTCATAGTTGAAGTGGATGCGTCAGATCTTGGGGTGGGGGCTGTATTATCTCAAAGGGCAGAGGGGGACAACCGCCTGCACCCGTGTGCCTTCGACTCCCGACGTCTGACTCCCGCTGAGAAAAACTACAATGTCGGCAATCAGGAACTGTTAGCAGTCAAAGAAGCCCTGTCAGAGTGGAGACATTGGGCCTCATGTATTAACGTTGCGTACAGCGATATTTGAGCGTATATGGGGTGTACGCCAAAACAGCTGCGCTACTTGGCATGTATCAATGTGGTTGTTGGCGTACGCTGCACTGAAAATATACACCAGGTCGAGAGGTGGCGTAAATTATACATCAAAATGAACCAGTGCTGGAATCCACATAAAAATCAATCAATCAATCAATCAATCAATTTTTTTATATAGTGCCAAATCACAACAAACAGTTGCCCCAAGGCGCTTTATATTGTAAGGCAAGGCCATACAATAATTATGTAAAACCCCAACGGTCAAAACGACCCCCTGTGAGCAAGCACCTGGCTACAGTGGGAAGGAAAAACTCCCTTTTAACAGGAAGAAACCTCCAGCAGAACCAGGCTCAGGGAGGGGCAGTCCTCTGCTGGGACTGGTTGGGGCTGAGGGAGAGAACCAGGAAAAAGACATGCTGTGGAGGGGAGCAGAGATCGATCACTAATGATTAAATGCAGAGTGGTGCATACAGAGCAAAAAGAGAAAGAAACAGTGCATCATGGGAACCCCCCAGCAGTCTACGTCTATAGCAGCATAACTAAGGGATGGTTCAGGGTCACCTGATCCAGCCCTAACTATAAGCTTTAGCAAAAAGGAAAGTTTTAAGCCTAATCTTAAAAGTAGAGAGGGTGTCTGTCTCCCTGATCTGAATTGGGAGCTGGTTCCACAGGAGAGGAGCCTGAAAGCTGAAGGCTCTGCCTCCCATTCTACTCTTACAAACCGTAGGAACTACAAGTAAGCCTGCAGTCTGAGAGCGAAGCGCTCTATTGGGGTGATATGGTAGTACGAGGTCCCTAAGATAAGATGGGACCTGATTATTCAAAACCTTATAAGTAAGAAGAAGAATTTTAAATTCTATTCTAGAATTAACAGGAAGCCAGTGAAGAGAGGCCAATATGGGTGAGATATGCTCTCTCCTTCTAGTCCCCGTCAGTACTCTAGCTGCAGCATTTTGAATTAACTGAAGGCTTTTTAGGGAACTTTTAAGACAACCTGATAATAATGAATTACAATAGTCCAGCCTAGAGGAAATAAATGCATGAATTAGTTTTTCAGCATCACTCTGAGACAAGATCTTTCTGATTTTAGAGATATTGCGTAAATGCAAAAAGGCAGTCCTACATATTTGTTTAATATGCGCTTTGAATGACATATCCTGATCAAAAATGACTCCAAGATTTCTCACAGTATTACTAGAGGTCAGGGTAATGCCCTCCAGAGTAAGGATCTGGTTAGACACCATGTTTCTAAGATTTGTGGGGCCAAGTACAATAACTTCAGTTTTATCTGAGTTTAAAAGCAGGAAATTAGAGGTCATCCATGTCTTTATGTCTGTAAGACAATCCTGCAGTTTAGCTAATTGGTGTGTGTCCTCTGGCTTCATGGATAGATAAAGCTGGGTATCATCTGCGTAACAATGAAAATTTAAGCAATACCGTCTAATAATACTGCCTAAGGGAAGCATGTATAAAGTGAATAAAATTGGTCCTAGCACAGAACCTTGTGGAACTCCATAATTAACTTTAGTCTGTGAAGAAGATTCCCCATTTACATGAACAAATTGTAATCTATTAGACAAATATGATTCAAACCACCGCAGCGCAGTGCCTTTAATACCTATGGCATGCTCTAATCTCTGTAATAAAATTTTATGGTCAACAGTATCAAAAGCAGCACTGAGGTCTAACAGAACAAGCACAGAGATGAGTCCACTGTCCGAGGCCATAAGAAGATCATTTGTAACCTTCACTAATGCTGTTTCTGTACTATGATGAATTCTAAAACCTGACTGAAACTCTTCAAATAGACCATTCCTCTGCAGATGATCAGTTAGCTGTTTTACAACTACCCTTTCAAGAATTTTTGAGAGAAAAGGAAGGTTGGAGATTGGCCTATAATTAGCTAAGATAGCTGGGTCAAGTGATGGCTTTTTAAGTAATGGTTTAATTACTGCCACCTTAAAAGCCTGTGGTACATAGCCAACTAACAAAGATAGATTGATCATATTTAAGATCGAAGCATTAAATAATGGTAGGGCTTCCTTGAGCAGCCTGGTAGGAATGGGGTCTAATAAACATGTTGATGGTTGGATGAAGTAACTAATGAGAATAACTCAGACAGAACAATCGGAGAGAAAGAGTCTAACCAAATACCGGCATCACTGAAAGCAGCCAAAGATAACGATACGTCTTTGAGATGGTTATGAGTAATTTTTTCTCTAATAGTTAAAATTTTGTTAGCAAAGAAAGTCATGAACTCATTACTAGTTAAAGTTAATGGAATACTCAGCTCAATAGAGCTCTGACTCTTTGTCAGCCTGGCTACAGTGCTGAAAAGAAACCTGGGGTTGTTCTTATGTTCTATGATTAAAGTGGTGGGTGGACTCATTTACTTTTTGAGCAAAGCCAATAGAGTCTAATAATAGATTAAATGCAGTGTTGAGGCTGTCATTCTCAGCATCTGTGTGGATGTTAAAATCGCCCACTATAATTATCTTATCTGAGCTAAGCACTAAGTCAGACAAAAGGTCTGAAAATTCACAGAGAAACTCACAGTAATGACCAGGTGGACGATAGATAATAACAAATAAAACTGGTTTTTGGGACTTCCAATTTGGATGGACAAGACTAAGAGACAAGCTTTCAAATGAATTAAAGCTCTGTCTGGGTTTTGGATTAATTAATAAGCTGGAATGGAAGATTGCTGCTAATCCTCCCCCTCGGCCCGTGCTACGAGCATTCTGACAGTTAGTGTGACTCGGGGGTGTTGACTCATTTAAACTAACATATTCATCCTGCTGTAACCAGGTTTCTGTTAGGCAGAATAAATCAATATGTTGATCAATTATTATATCATTTACCAACAGGGACTTAGAAGAGAGAGACCTAATGTTTAATAGACCACATTTAACTGTTTTAGTCTGTGGTGCAGTTGAAGGTGCTATATTATTTTTTCTTTTGAATTTTTATGCTTAAATAGATTTTTGCTGGTTATTGGTAGTCTGGGAGCAGGCACCGTCTCTACGGGGATGGGGTAATGAGGGGATGGCAGGGGGAGAGAAGCTGCAGAGAGGTGTGTAAGACTACAACTCTGCTTCCTGGTCCCAACCCTGGATAGTCACGGTTTGGAGGATTTAAGAAAATTGGCCAGATTTCTAGAAATGAGAGCTGCTCCATCCAAGTGGGATGGATGCCGTCTCTCCTAACAAGACCAGGTTTTCCCCAGAAGCTTTGCCAATTATCTATGAAGCCCACCTCATTTTTTGGACACCACTCAGACAGCCAGCAATTCAAGGAGAACATGCGGCTAAACATGTCACTCCCGGTCCGATTGGGGAGGGGTCCAGAGAAAACTACAGAGTCCGACCATTGTTTTTTGCAAAGTTACACACCGATTTAATGTTAATTTTAGTGACCTCCGATTGGCGTAACCGGGTGTCATTACTGCCGACGTGAATTACAATCTTACCAAATTTACGCTTAGCCTTAGCCAGCAGTTTCAAATTTCCTTCAATGTCGCCTGCTCTGGCCCCCGGAAGACAATTGACTATGGTTGCTGGTGTCGCTAACTTCACATTTCTCAAAACAGAGTCGCCAATAACCAGAGTTTGATCCTCGGCGGGTGTGTCGTCGAGTGGGGAAAAACGGTTAGAGATGTGAACGGGTTGGCGGTGTACACGGGGCTTCTGTTTAGGGCTACGCTTCCTCCTCACAGTCACCCAGTCAGCCTGCTTTCCCGGCTGCTCGGGATCTGCCAGGGGGGAACTAACGGCGGCTAAGCTACCTTGGTCCGCACCGACTACAGGGGCCTGGCTAGCTGTAGAATTTTCCACGGTGCGGAGCCGAGTCTCCAATTCGCCCAGCCTGGCCTCCAAAGCTACGAATAAGCTACACTTATTACAAGTACCATTACTGCTAAAGGAGGCCGAGGAATAACTAAACATTTCACACCCAGAGCAGAAAAGTGCAGGAGAGACAGGAGAAGCCGCCATGCTAAATCGGCTAAGAGCTAGTAGCTACGCTAAGCTAGCGGATTCCTAAAACACGCAAAGTGAATAATGTGTAAATAATTTAGAGGTGATTCAGCAGAAGGAGTGCTTTAGTTAAGGCACGTAAAGATTACACTGGGAAACAAATCGTAATCTAGATAACTAGATCAATCTAACTGCGCAGATTAAACAGCTAACAGATACAGAAAAACACCGCTGTGCTCCGGAACAGGAAGTGATACAATACCGCAGTGAGAGCCAACCACCAAAATGAAGATGATCAACATGATAAACAGTGCCATTATACAAATCAATGCATATGTTACATAAATAACACTTTCCTGATTATACTACATAATAATCAATACAAATTCCGCCTTTGCGGGATTGTTATGGAGCACGATCCGTGGCCACAGCGTTACTGCAAAGAAAGCGCTGCTCGCCTTTTTCTCCAGACTTCGAGCCTGGAGCCAGAGCAGCGCTGAGCTTAACTTCATGTGGTGTGATCGTTTTAGACAATGAAATTGATAATAACAACTTGCATTTTGCATGCCCTTTTTTTTACAGTGTTCTGTGTTCTGCGTGTCTGTTTATAAGAATCTTGTTGCCCAGAAGAGAAAAGAGCATGAACAACTACTCATAACTGTGTTTGTCACACGGAAACAAACACCTGCTGCAGCGAGATGTGAGTGGGAAAAGGCGCAGCGCCAGGACGCAGAGGCGCGATCTGTGAAATACTGGTCAGTCACTATTAATAATTTCTTATGTGTCCGACCTTCGTTGATCGTTAAAATTAATTCGTTAGTTCTAAATGCCATCATAATTATTTATAGGATGACGTTCTATTTTTATTTCTCAAACAAATGTTTGGGCCTGAAAACAGTTTGGTCTTATTTTCCTACTAAGGTTTGAACTTTGAGAGTGTTTACACACAAGAGAAAAGTGAGAAAATGTTCATGCCTGATTGAGAAAGTGTATAAACTGTGTAGTGAGGGGTTTTACAGCTTTGAAACGTCTATAATAATTGTAAAAAATAACGCTGACTATGTCGCGGTTTCGCATATTACAGGCTATTTTTTTAGAACGTAACTCCAGCGATTAATGAGGGACCACTGTAACACTTTACTGATTATATACTACAAAACAATTGATACGACAGTGTTGTGTGGGCCGCTGAAGAGCAGGTACTGCTGGCCCACCACCACCAGATGGCGCCCTGCTTGATGTGCGGGCTTCAAGCACGAGAGGGCGTCATAGCAACCGGGAGTGACAGCTGTCACTCATCAGTACCAGCAACTCCACCTCCCCGCCGAGAAATCATCTAACTTGGAGGTAATTTCTCTGCTGAATTTAAACTGCGTCATAGTCTGATCTCTTTTGCAGCCGTTTTCCTGTGGTGTTTCCTTATCTGCTGGATTGGCGTTTGGTGTGATTAGCGACGGCTTCGCCTCACACCCCAACCAGATAAGTGGTTAAACAGGAGCTGCACGAGTGTGTGATTGGAGGTGGAGGTGCTCCCTCCCAAAAGAACACAGACTGTGGGATTACTGAGTGTGCGTACTCACACTCACCTGTGCTGTTTTTGTTCTCTGCCAGCAGTGCCAGGTCTGACAGCTGGAGACGGTGGCCACCTGGGGACTCAGGACTTGGCGGCTCTGGTGTTCTTCAGGTCCGTTGGCGGTGAGGGCCGTGTGGGATCCGGCTCGGTTCTGGACGGGCGTCTCCTATCCTCAAGCCTGCCCACACGTCACCCAACGTGTAATTGGCTGTAGTTCCAAACTTGTTGTTGTCTGTATTCCGTTGTGCACAATTTACAACATTAAATTGTTACTGTTTGGCTTATCCATTGCCCGTTCATTTACGCCCCCTGTTGTGGGTCAGTGTACCTACACTTTCACAACAGACAGCCGCTTTTGACGCTCTATTGGCACGCGTCGTGATTGGTGGAGTTCTTTTTCATTGCCGTCTTTCCGGCTTCCATGTCATAAAATGAGGGTGTGTCTGAAGCAGAGACTGAATATTTATGGGCGTGTTTATTATAATTACGATCATTTCCACCCACCGCATTTATCAAGATCACGTCAGGCGTACGCCAGAAATGGGCAGGTGCACACTGCTTGATACATGTCACGGCGACTTTGGTGTATTTCAAGTTTACGCCGTAAATTTACGCCACAAGTGTGCAACATTGATACATGAGGCCCATTGGGTGGAGGGAGCTGGAGTGTCATTTGTTGTGTGGACAAATAACATTGGGATCTGCTTACTACATTGACGCTGGCTCACAAATCCGGCAACTTGCTTCCGACAAATTGTTTGCTGTTGTGATGCTCTTCTTGTTGTGGCTGGCGTGCCTGGCTGGCTTTTGTTTGTCTTCTGTTTCTGTCTTTTGGTTTTCCTTCCAGGTGGTGCGCATTTGGGACTGAGTGGCTGTGTGGCTGAGTTACCAGGACCTCACCCTGATCACCTGAGGCTCGTCAGGACTCACAGCTGTGGTGCATCTACACGGATTGGAGCATGGTGGCATTTAAGTCTGGAGTACACAGTGTGTATTTGCCAGAGACTCGACCTTGTGACCAGACGGGTGAGATCGTCGTCTCGAGAGCCATCTCATTATCAGTGGATGCAGAGAACGTCCAGGTTTGATGCATGGTCTGTGAAAGAGGAGGGGGTGAGGTCTCACGCTCGTCAGCACACTTCCTGAGGTACGTTAGGTTTTGTGACTAACATTATTACAGTCAGTAGATGTGGTGTCCCTCACACCTTATTATATTGAGCTGTTATGTTAGTCGTTTAATCAGCTTCCACTGCAGTTGAGTTATGTGAACTGACTGTTCCATGCCTGCAGGGTGGGAAGCTGATTAGTGATTAAGCCAGGAAGTGTTTGCTGTTTATGTACACCTTTGAGTGGTCTCTCTGTGTGTGGAGTGTGGACTCACATAATGATTTCTTCTTTCACAGACTCGGTTTGTCGCGGCCACCTGGGGGGTGTCGGCAGGGTCCTTGGGTCCGAACAGTTTCTGGCTCCGGACCGTTTGTGCTGCTAGGAGCGCACCGTAATCCACCACGCCAGACCGCGCACTCATTTGTTGTCTTTTTTCACATCACTGTTATGTAATTAAATTTAGTTATCCTTTGTACCGTGCTCTGCTTATTTCATACTGGGTCCTTCAAACGCTGGTCGGTTCTCCGGGCTGCGTCCGACACATAACACTTCTGATCTTTACACGGTTGTATACGTTTCTTTTATTTCTGCTTAACACTTTTTTTGGTTTTGAAGTGTATCTACCCTGATTCTTATTTAACTACAGTCCTATTGTGAATTACTAGTGGTTAGCTTTTACTAGCTTTTGCTAGCAGTTAGCTTGTGTTAGCTAGGTCGACCCCCCCACGCCGTTACTTTATTACTGTTTTTACCAGTTAAATACTTCTGTTACTTTTTAAGTGTAACTTTTAGGTAATTAACTTACTCCTGTGTGAACCTTAGAAGTGGTTAGAACATAGAGCTCTAGAGGGAGGGTAACATTAGGATTTTACAGCAGGCCACGGAGCAGGTGATTAGAGACCCTACAAGATTTATGACAAATACGGGTGTGGAATCCATTACCTTAGCGGGAAAATTAGTGCCGAAAATCCACTATGGTGATAGTGCAGTTTATCTACCAGGGAGGGAAATTCAACAAATTGAGACTGTGGCCTGCTTCCATAGACATGTCCATAAAAATCATAGAAGGATATGCTCTGCAAACTTAATACCCATTACTACATTAAATGATGCTGAAATTGAGGATGGCCCATTGGCTGTTCCAGCAATATCAAAGATTTTGTATCTGCTACCTACAACTTACATGTCTCAAACCTAAACCTACTTCCAGGCATCTTATATATGCTGCTCTGGAACCACCCCTAAACCAAAACAGTCCAACCGTCAACCCCACAGAGGTCCTTAGTCTGGGTCTCATTAACATAAGATCACTATCCTCAAAATCATTGTTGATTAGTTGATTAGAATTATGGATCATCACTTAGATATGATTGGGTTATGTGAAACCTGGCTTAAACCTAGAGCTGTCCTTTCCTTAAATGAGGCCTGCCCACCGGCATACACATTTAGTCAAGTCCCTCATGATGCGAAGCAAGGTGAGGGTGTTGCTCTTATTTATAAATCTAGGTTTAGTTTATTAGCTGTTAGGGGTCACAAATATAACTCATCTGAGCATCTGATTCTCTGCTCTTCCCAGTATTGCCAAGGTCAGAAGAATAAAAATCAGCCGAATTACTTTGTTACTGTATATAGGCCCCCTGGCCCATACTCTGAATTCTTACATGAATTTGGTGTGTTCATCTCTAACTTGTCAACAAGTGCAGATAATGTTCTGATTATTGGTGACTTTAATATTCATATAAATAAGTCTTCTGATCCCTTCTGTAAATCCATCCATCCATCCATCCATTTTCCTCCGCTTCACCCGGAGTCCAGTTGCGGGGGCAGCAGCTCAAGCAAAGCCGCTCAGACCTCCCGATCCACACACACCTCCCCCAGCTCCTCCGGGGGAACTGCGAGGCGTTCCCAAGCCAGCCAAGAGACGTAGTCCCTACAGCATGTCCTGGGTCTTCCCTGGGGCCTCCTCCCGATGGGATGTGCCTGGAACACCTCTCCAGCGAGGCGCCCAGGTGGCATCTGGAAAAGATGCCAGAGCCACCTCAGCTGGCTCATTTCAACGTGGAGGAGCAGCGGCTCAACTCCGAGCTCCTCCCGAGTAACCGAGTTAATCACTCTATCTCTAAGGGATATTCTGAAAATCATTTATGGAAATTGTGGATGCATTAGGATTTCAGCAATGCATTCAGGACTTGACGCACATTAGTGGAAATACCCTTGATTTGGTTCTTGCACGTGGTATTACTGTCACGAATATTGACATCATGCCTCTTGCTTCGGTGGTCTCTGAGAATAAGAATAAAAAACAACTGCTCCTACATCAGAAACAGCCCCGCTTTGACTCATTAACAAGAAACGAGTCAGACACGGTACTTTCCCGTCAAAGCAAAAGAAGAGTACAAAAAAAGTTTTTGCCAGTGCTGTTGATAAAAATGCATCATGCATTACTGGCCAAAGGACCCCTCAAATTTACCAAAGCACCAAAATGACAGATATATTTGAAGAACAGCAAGTTCATGTTAAAGTGCTATTGCGTTACCATAGCTTGTAGTACCGCCCTGACTCTTCTGTGTGCTGAAGTCAAACTATGTTTTGGGTTTAAAGAAACTGAAGAAAGATTTCTTCAAACTTGAAGAAATCTTGCAGCCCAACATCTGTACAGTGTTTGAAGCTTGTGTTCACTGAGCCGGACCATGCTGTCATGAACCAGTGCTTCGTACCACCTCGACAGATGTGACACAACATTACCGTTGGCAGTAAAAAAATGCAAGTCAGTGACCGGAAAAAAGTCACAGAGCAGTGTCAGATATGATGAGATTTAACTGTATCTCATTTAAATGTTATTTTGGTGTCCCAGGCTTTGTTAAAAGCTTCATTACTTGAAGTGTCACACTGACATCTTCTTCTGGCTGCTCCATTAAGCTGGTGTACATTGTGAGACTTCAGCAGCCTTATAAATTCACTGCAAGCCGACTGTGCAACACGGATTTATTTAACTTATGTAAAACTTCAAATTTGATGCGTGCAGACTGTATGACTTAACACATAGTCATGAGATGAAACACCGTCACTTCAGCCTGACAACCAAGACAACTAAAGAAGTATTTGCCAACATGTCACACAAACTCTGTCACAATGGAGATAATAAAGCTTAATTATATTACAGCCGATTGGACAGACTATATGTTTCTGGTGATGGTGTTTAAAAACACATTCCATGTGGGGGGTTAGGGTTAGGGCAGTTAGACTGTGTGTTTGATTTCAAGCTGCATTTCAAGGTCTGGGTTGTGGAATTTCAAATGTTGTCTGATGTACATCGGAGGTGGTCTTTGGTCCTGTCATAGTGCCATGTGAGACCACTGTATATGGGCATTATACTGTTTATGCAAGTACGTTACAGGGCTATTCCACAGGGCGCTGTTCTGCTACAATTTCCCATGATCCAAAAAAGTGCAAAAACAGGTCGAAATGGCTTAGTCTGGCTTGCCTCCTAACAGAGTGGCTTAAAAAGTGCAGACCTGACCACCCACTAGAAAATGAAAGAAAGGAACTGCAACATCAGCCAGACCTAATAAAAATCACAACAAATGCTGATTTTGCTTCAAATTTTTACCCCGATGGAGCATGATCAAACAGGTTTCAAGTCATAATCACTTCAAATACTCCGCTTAGAGAACTTTGAACATGACTGAAGCCGTTATGACTAGGGTTGGGTATCAAGAACCGGTTCTTTTCGAGTATCGTTAAGAAATGATTCGATCCACCGATATCAATAGTCTTTTTGCTTAACGATTCCCTTATCGGTCCTTCAGAACAGCCGCTTTATTTAGGGTGGTTGTCAGGAAAATGATCATTCCTCTACGATGATTACAGACCCTGTAGCGACTCTGTAATCAACCGTTTCTGCAGCGCGACACTACTTTGAAGCGTGAACCAGTGAAGCAATGCTTCAATCCACTAGCTCGTTGGTTCTTTGATTCGCTGCTCTTCAGAAATGGCAAGTCCGCTTCTTAACCCCTCTCAAAGCCATTAAAATATCATGAGTCAGTTTTGTGTGTATTAAAGTCACTAACTGGGACTCTTGTCTTGTAGTCAAGAAACGAGAATCGTCCTTCGTTCTGTTGGCACAGCTCCAAACGTTGTGTGGCTCTCTGAGTCTGGTCGGAATTAATAGCTTCAAAATGAATCGCTGCTTTAAATAAAATAACACCTCTTACAAACGTTGTAATACAGACAAGAAACTACAATCGACTAAAATGTATTTTCCTCCCAAAATGAGAGATCCTGCATTCTTTATAAATTACATCCTGATGTGCAGCACAGCAAGCTGAAAGAGCTCAACTCAGAGGTATGGAAAGACATTCATGCCAATAATGTCTGAAAGGAAATGCTTTTGACAAAAACTACAGATTTTCTTTATTTCTATTTTTGTCCAGAGTTTAAGGATCCAGTGACCAATTTCACATTTATTTACTTTAAGACTAAATAAAATGTTGTTCAATTTCAATTCAATTTCAATTTAACTGGCTTATAAAGCACCAAATCACAACAAAAGCCCTCTCAAGGTGCCTCACATATAACAGTTCAACATAAAAAAATGACCCAGCAGCCCCTGCCCACTTACAGTGAAACTGGTTTATCAGAAGCCGACACTGTAATCTGATGTGGCTGCGTCCAAATCAATACTAAAAGTTATCAGTTATCTGTAATAAAGGTAATTTTTTTTTAGCAGTTTATTGGTTTAGCGTCATAAAAGATAACTTTTCAGTTATCGGATTAATGGTTATCAAAGCTAACTTTTTGGTTAGCTATGCCCACCACTGAATATTCGTAATTTCTTCAAAAGTATTATCAACGTTCTGTTTTGGCGGCATTCATCCTTGAAAATACTTAACCTGTTATGCTTATCAAAGTTGAATAAAACCCCAAAATGCAGGCAGTGTTGCGGCAAGAGGTAGGTACAGACACTCAGGTAATTTATTGTCTCAAATAATAACCAATAATCCAAACACTGACAAAAAATGAAGCATGGGAGAAGGGTCCAAAATAACACACAAAACAGAGTCATAAGAAATGAATCAAAATAGTTGAAATCACACAGAAGCACGAGATGGAAACAGGTGATCTCTGAATACTCCCAGTCAGCATGAAGTAATGTGAAACAACTGGCAAACAATCAGGGACAGAGGTGTGGCTTAAAAGCAAAACCAACTGATGAGCAAATGAACAACAAGTGTGTGACAAGGTCAAAAGTCAAGTGACAACAAAAAGGTGGCTAAAACAAAATAGACATCTAAAGAAGTAGAAACAACAGATAACCAGTGGTGGGCACAGTTTCGCTAATCCACTAACCACTAATCATAGAAGCTAACATTTTTGTGGATTAGCTTTTCAGCTAACTTCGAAAACCATCAGCGGACCAATTAACTTCAGATAAATTTTGTTCTGATAAGTTTTAGACCGCTAACATTTTTTTTACATTGTTAGTAACAGTGAAAAACATGTATAAACCCTGTTGGCTCCCGTCTGCATTTTGCAGCAGTGAGGCAGTTAAGAGGAATTGAGCTCAACTCTACCCCAGCAGAAGGGTTCTGGCTGCCAGACTGCTACAAAAAAATAAATAAATAAATAACAGTCATTACCCTTTACAGCATACAGTGGTCCAGCCGTGGGACATCTGTGTGTATTAATGTTCAAAATTTCAAAATTAGTGCATTATTTTAAAATTAAAAGATATGTGTTATATTTTCACTTTGTACAAATGACAGACTTGACGTTAATGTAGTTTTCCGGTTTAATTTGATTTATATATCAAAACCATAAGTCAAACCTGCTATCCTTTTGAGGACTTCGGACTCCTGGCTGAACCGCTGTATCCTGTGAATGGAAATGACTCTTTGTTACAGCAGTGGGCAGGACACACAAAGACTGAAGCACTGGCTCGTTGGTTGTGTTGGGTTTGTTTCTAATCAGAAGCACTGGCGTTGTTTAAACTCAAAACCGGCCTGTCAGTACCTGAGTGTACCAGAGACAATACTGAAAGTTATTGGTTATTGGTTATAGGTTAACTGTAGCTTCTGCTAAACTTTTTAGTGGTTTATCGGTTTAGCATTATAAAATCTAACTTTTCAACTAAACACAAACAACCTCTAGGGGTAAGTGGAAATAAAACATAAATGATATCACAATACACCACAGAGGAAGTAACAGAACCAAAATATAAATCTAAGTACAAGATACAATAACCCAACACGCAAAAGTGTATAAACAGCAACAGAAAAAATTGACATGAAGACTAACTCGAAAACAAGCAAACAATAATCACACTACAAAAAGAACTGAACAATAACCAAATAGCCACGTAAGCCTATAAGTTCTTCTGGGTTGTCTGGGTGTCTTGGTGGCTTTCTTCACTCTTCTACTTCTTGCACAATCACTCAGTTTTTGAGAACTGTCTACTACATGTAGATTTACAATAAAGTGCCATATTGTTTGTATTTCTTTGTAATTAATGTAAATAAAGTCTGAAACATATTCAGTGGCAGCTTCACCATCAGAGAGCCTCGTCCACAACCACCACAAAAGACTCCAAGCTGTCAGTGATGTTAAAGGGGCAATACACAGTATTAAGAACAGGAGGATGTAAACTTTGGATCAGGGTCATTTGGGTAGTTTGTGTTGTCATTATCATTTAAAAAGAGGAAACACAGTTGTTTGACAATAAATCGCTTCATCCAACCATGAACCATGGGTGAAAAAAAGTTTTTGTGTTGTCATTCATATTCTCTGAAAAATGGACAAAAAGCAAAAATTCTGCCAGGGTATGTAAACTTTTGAGTACAACTGTAAATAAAATCTGTACATAATGAAGCCTCTATCTGTGGACAGAAATAGAAATAAACAAAATCTGTAGTTTTTGTCAAAAGCATTTCCTTTCAGACATTAATGGCACAAATGTAACTCCATAGCCTCTGAGCTGAGCTCTTGCAGCCAGATGTGCTGCACGTCAGAACGAAGGGCGTCTTATTTTGGGAGAAAAAAAACCAGTTTAGGTCGGTTGTAGTTTGTTGTCTGTACAACGTTTGGAAAGAGGCGTCATTTGATTTAAAACGGCGATTTGCTTTGAAGTTATTAATGCTGACCAAACTCAATCCAACGTCAGTGTTTGGAGCTGCACACTTAGTCCCACAAAATAGGACGGAAGGACGAGTCTCGTTTTTTGCCCGCAACAAGACAATAATCCCAATTAGTGACTTTAATCCACACAAAAGTGACTTACGATTGACATCTCTAAATGGCTTTGAGAGGGCTTAATGAAGAAACTGTGATCCTGCCATTTCTGGAAAAAAAAAAAAGCAAAGCAGAGAACCAACAAAGCAGCGAGTCAAAGCACTGTTTCGTTGGTTAAAGCTTCAAGCAGACCCACAATCGACGTAAAGATTCTCAATAAACACCCTCAAAAATAATGGCTGCTCCAGCATAATGTCAATTTATGGACATCATTTTATGTCAATTTATGGACCAATAAGGGAATCGTTGAGCAAAAAGGCTGTTGATGTCAGTGGATCGAATTTCACACATAGTGCAAAGTTTGGTCAAATACGGTGAAACAGAGCGAAACAGTTTGAATTAGCGTACCACGAAACATCACGCTGACGGGCAGGCATGCACGATCCCGGTGCAAGAGTTTGTGCACGCAACAGTGTCTTTTGAGCAGGAACAGTGCGAGGTGCACCACACTGTGCCGCTTATGTGGAATAAATAAAAAAAATAAAACCCAGCTGGTACCTGTGGGACCACATCGTGCCGCTTATGTGGAATAAATAAAAAAATAAAACCCAGCATCGTGCCGCCAATAGAGCGCTTCGCTCTCAGACTGCAGGCTTACTTGTAGTTCCTAGGGTTTGTAAGAGTAGAATGGGAGGCAGAGCCTTCAGCTTTCAGGCTCCTCTCCTGTGGAACCAGCTCCCAATTCAGATCAGGGAGACAGACACCCTCTCTACTTTTAAGATTAGGCTTAAAACTTTCCTTTTTGCTAAAGCTTATAGTTAGGGCTGGATCAGGTGACCCTGAACCATCCCTTAGTTATGCTGCTATAGACTTAGACTGCTGGGGGGTTCCCATGATGCACTGAGTGTTTCTTTCTCTTTTTGCTCTGTATGCACCACTCTGCATTTAATCATTAGTGATTGATCTCTGCTCCCCTCCACAGCATGTCTTTTTCCTGGTTCTCTCCCTCAGCCCCAACCAGTCCCAGCAGAAGACTACCCCTCCCTGAGCCTGGTTCTGCTGGAGGTTTCTTCCTGTTAAAAGGGAGTTTTTCCTTCCCACTGTAGCCAAGTGCTTGCTCACAGGGGGTCGTTTTGACCGTTGGGGTTTTGCATAATTATTGTATGGCCTTGCCTTACAATATAAAGCGCCTTGGGGCAACTGTTTGTTGTGATTTGGCGCTATATAAAAAAATTGATTGATTGATTGATTATGTGGAATAAAAAAAAAACAAAAAACCCAGCTGGTACCTGTGGGACCACATCGTGCCACTTATGTGGAGTAAATAAAAAAATAAAACCCAGCTGGTACCTGTGGGACCACATCGTGCCACTTATGTGGAGTAAATAAAAAAAATAAAACCCAGCTGGTACCTGTGGGACCACATCGTGCCGCTTATGTGGAATAAATAAAAAAAATAAAACCCAGCTGGTACCTGTGGGACCACATCGTGCCACTTATGTGGAGTAAATAAAAAAATAAACCCAGCTGGTACCTGTGGGACCACATCGTGCCACTTATGTGGAGTAAATAAAAAAAATAAAACCCAGCTGGTACCTGTGGGACCACATCGTGCCGCTTATGTGGAATAAATAAAAAAATAAAACCCAGCTGGTACCTGTGGGACCACATCATGCCGCTTATGTGGAATAAATAAAAAAATAAAACCCAGCTGGTACCTGTGGGACCACATCATGCCGCTTATGTGGAGTAAATAAAAAAATAAAACCCAGCTGGTACCTGTGGGACCACATCGTGCCACTTATGTGGAGTAAATAAAAAAATAAAACCCAGCTGGTACCTGTGGGACCACATCGTGCCACTTATGTGGAGTAAATAAAAAAAATAAAACCCAGCTGGTACCTGTGGGACCACATCGTGCCGCTTATGTGGAATAAATAAAAAAATAAAACCCAGCTGGTACCTGTGGGACCACATCATGCCGCTTATGTGGAGTAAATAAAAAAATAAAACCCAGCTGGTACCTGTGGGACCACATCATGCCGCTTATGTGGAGTAAATAAAAAAAAATAAAACCCAGCTGGTACCTGTGGGACCACATCATGCCACTTATGTGGAGTAAATAAAAAAATAAAACCCAGCTGGTACCTGTGGGACCACATCATGCCGCTTATGTGGAGTAAATAAAAAAATAAAACCCAGCTGGTACCTGTGGGACCACATCATGCCGCTTATGTGGAATAAATAAAAAAAATAAAACCCAGCTGGTACCTGTGGGACCACATCATGCCACTTATGTGGAGTAAATAAAAAAATAAAACCCAGCTGGTACCTGTGGGACCACATCATGCCACTTATGTGGAGTAAATAAAAAAATAAAACCCAGCTGGTACCTGTGGGACCACATCATGCCGCTTATGTGGAGTAAATAAAAAAAAAATGAAACCCAGCTGGTACCTGTGGGACCACATCGTGCCGCTTATGTGGAATAAAAAAAAAAAACCCAGCTGGTACCCGTGGGACCACATCGTGCCGCTTATGTGGAATAAATAAAAAAAATAAAACCCAGCTGGTACCTGTGGGACCACATCGTGCCGCTTATGTGGAATAAAAAAACAAAAAACAAAAAACCAGCTGGTACCTGTGGGACCACATCGTGCCGCTTATGTGGAATAAAAAAAAAAAAAAAAAAAACCCAGCTGGTACCTGTAGGACCACATCGTGCTGCTTATGTGGAATAAATAAAAAAAATAAAACCCAGCTGGTACCTGTGGGACCACATCGTGCCGCTTATGTGGAATAAAAAAACAAAAAAACAAAAACCAGCTGGTACCTGTGGGACCACATCGTGCCGCTTATGTGGAATAAAAAATTTAAAAAAAAACCAGCTGGTACCTGTGGGACCACATCGTGCCGCTTATGTGGAATAAAAAAAAAAAAAAATGAAACCCAGCTGGTACCTGTGGGACCACATCATGCCGCTTATGTGGAATAAATAAAAAAAATAAAACCCAGCTGGTACCTGTGGGACCACATCGTGCCGCTTATGTGGAATAAAAAAAAAAAAACCCAGCTGGTACCTGTGGGACCACATCGTGCCGCTTATGTGGAATAAATAAAAAAAATAAAACCCAGCTGGTACCTGTGGGACCACATCGTGCCGCTTATGTGGAATAAAAAAACAAAAAAACAAAAACCAGCTGGTACCTGTGGGACCACATCGTGCCGCTTATGTGGAATAAAAAAAAAATTAAAAAAAACCCAGCTGGTACCTGTAGGACCACATCGTGCTGCTTATGTGGAATAAATAAAAAAAATAAAACCCAGCTGGTACCTGTGGGACCACATCGTGCCGCTTATGTGGAATAAAAAAACAAAAAAACAAAAACCAGCTGGTACCTGTGGGACCACATCGTGCCGCTTATGTTGAATAAATAAAAAAAATAAAACCCAGCTGTTACCTGCGGGACCACATCGTGCCGCTTATGTGGAATAAATAAAATTTAAAAAAACCAGCTGGTACCTGTGGGACCACATCGTGCTGCTTATGTGGAATAAAAAAAAACAAAAAAAAAACAGCTGGTACCTGTGGGACCACATCGTGCCGCTTATGTGGAATAAATACACAATAAAAACCAGATGTTACCTGTGGGACCACATCGTGCCGCTTACGTGGAATAAATAAAAAAAATAAAACAGGTGGTACCTGTGGGACCACATCGTGCCGCTTATGTGGAATAAATACACAATAAAAACCAGATGTTACCTGTGGGACCACATTGTGCCGCTTATGTGGAATAAATAAAAAAAATAAAACCCAGCTGTTACCTGCGGGACCACATCGTGCCGCTTATGTGGAATAAATAAAAAAAATAAAACCCAGCTGTTACCTGTGGGACCACATCGTGCCGCTTATGTGGAATAAAAAAAAAAAATAAAACCCAGCTGTTACCTGTGGGACCACATCGTGCCGCTTATGTGGAATAAAAAAAAAAAAAAAAAACCCAGCTGTTACCTGTGGGACCACATCGTGCCACTTATGTGGAATAAATAAAAAAAATAAAAACCAGCTGTTACCTGTGGGACCACATCGTGCCGCTTATGTGGAATAAATAAAAAAAATAAAAACCAGCTGTTACCTGTGGGACCACATCGTGCCGCTTATGTGGAATAAAAAAAAAATAAAACCCAGCTGTTACCTGTGGGACCACATCGTGCCGCTTATGTGGAATAAATAAAAAAAATAAAACCCAGCTGTTACCTGTGGGACCACATCGTGCCGCTTATGTGGAATAAAAAAAAAAAATATAAAACCCAGCTGTTACCTGCGGGACCACATTGTGCCGCTTATGTGGAATAAATAAAAAAAATAAAACCCAGCTGTTACCTGCGGGACCACATCGTGCCGCTTATGTGGAATAAAAAAAATAAAAAAAAACCCAGCTGTTACCTGTGGGACCACATCATGCCGCTTATGTGGAATAAAAAAAAAAAAAAAAAACCCAGCTGTTACCTGTGGGACCACATTGTGCCGCTTATGTGGAATAAAAAAAAAAAATAAAACCCAGCTGTTACCTGTGGGACCACATCGTGCCACTTATGTGGAATAAAAATAAAAAATAAAACCCAGCTGTTACCTGTGGGACCACATCGTGCTGCTTATGTGGAATAAATACAAAATAAAAACCAGCTGTTACCTGTGGGACCACATCGTGCCGCTTATGTGGAATAAAAAAAAATAAATAAAACCCAGCTGTTACCTGCGGGACCACATTGTGCCGCTTATGTGGAATAAATAAAAAAAATAAAACCCAGCTGTTACCTGCGGGACCACATCGTGCCGCTTATGTGGAATAAAAAAAATAAAAAAAAACCCAGCTGTTACCTGTGGGACCACATCGTGCCGCTTATGTGGAATAAAAAAAAAAAAATAAAACCCAGCTGTTACCTGTGGGACCACATCGTGCCGCTTATGTGGAATAAAAAAAATAAAAAAAAACCCAGCTGTTACCTGTGGGACCACATCGTGCTGCTTATGTGGAATAAATACAAAATAAAAACCAGCTGTTACCTGTGGGACCACATCGTGCCGCTTATGTGGAATAAAAAATAAATAAATAAAACCCAGCTGTTACCTGCGGGACCACATTGTGCCGCTTATGTGGAATAAATAAAAAAATAAAACCCAGCTGTTACCTGCGGGACCACATCGTGCCGCTTATGTGGAATAAAAAAAAAAAAAAAAACCCAGCTGTTACCTGTGGGACCACATCGTGCCGCTTATGTGGAATAAAAAAAAAAAATAAAACCCAGCTGTTACCTGTGGGACCACATCGTGCCGCTTATGTGGAATAAAAAAAAAAAAAAAAAACCCAGCTGTTACCTGTGGGACCACATCGTGCCGCTTATGTGGAATAAATAAAAAAAATAAAACCCAGCTGTTACCTGCGGGACCACATCGTGCCGCTTATGTGGAATAAAAAAAAAAAAAAAACCCAGCTGTTACCTGTGGGACCACATCGTGCCGCTTATGTGGAATAAATAAAAAAAATAAAACCCAGCTGTTACCTGCGGGACCACATTGTGCCGCTTATGTGGAATAAATAAAAAAAATAAAACCCAGCTGTTACCTGCGGGACCACATCGTGCCGCTTAGGTGGAATAAAAAAAAAAAAAAAACCCAGCTGTTACCTGTGGGACCACATCGTGCCGCTTATGTGGAATAAATAAAAAAAATAAAACCCAGCTGTTACCTGCGGGACCGCATCGTGCCGCTTATGTGGAATAAAAAAATAAAAAAAAAACCCAGCTGTTACCTGTGGGACCACATCGTGCCGCTTATGTGGAATAAATAAAAAAAATAAAACCCAGCTGTTACCTGTGGGACCACATCGTGCTGCTTATGTGGAATAAATACAAAATAAAAACCAGCTGTTACCTGTGGGTGACATGACGGTCAGATCACCCGCTGTGTGTTCTGATCTGACAGTCCATTTCAACCTGGCAGACTTGTAGCCACAGTGATATATGTTTTTATTTATGTCCACATAAGTACAGCAATCAGACACATGCGCCACACATTGGACAGTTGTTAGTCCAGGTCTGTCTGAACACAGTTGGTGTTGTCCAGCTGGAATATCCAGAACAACAGATCCCCACAGCTGCTTCTGTTGGAAGCCACGCCTCCTGTCAGTGGAGCGCACACATGCACGTGTCAGTGTGTGTGTTTGCAAAGACACAGTTGTGTGGAACTTAGACAAATTCACTGCGAGTACAACAGTGATGGTCTGCAGTCTGTTGTTGTGCCAACAGTAAGAGTACCACTGGCCGCACATTTTCTAAGTGCCATGTGAGCGGTGTTAGATTTTCGTGTATGTCACCTGGAATTTGGCCAACACCTGCCACGAGAGGGTGTGATGGGTTCACACAGCGCACACTCTGTCTTTCCACCGCTGGTGTGCACAAATAGTTGTAGCAACAGGTGTACGAGGTGTTAGAGGCAGGTACGATTCTACACGTTTTGCATACAATTCCTGCTTTGTGTGCACTTCAACCAAATCAATCAATCAATCAATCAATCAATTTTTTTTATATAGCGCCAAATCACAACAAACAGTTGCCCCAAGGCGCTTTATATTGTAAGGCAAGGCCATACAATAATTATGTAAAACCCCAACGGTCAAAACGACCCCCTGTGAGCAAGCACTTGGCTACAGTGGGAAGGAAAAACTCCCTTTTAACAGGAAGAAACCTCCAGCAGAACCAGGCTCAGGGAGGGGCAGTCTTCTGCTGGGACTGGTTGGGGCTGAGGGAGAGAACCAGGAAAAAGACATGCTGTGGAGGGGAGCAGAGATCGATCACTAATGATTAAATGCAGAGTGGTGCATACAGAGCAAAAAGAAAAAGAAACAGTGCATCATGGGAACCCCCCAGCAGTCTACGTCTATAGCAGCATAACTAAGGGATGGTTCAGGGTTACCTGATCCAGCCCTAACTATAAGCTTTAGCAAAAAGGAAAGTTTTAAGCCTAATCTTAAAAGTAGAGAGGGTGTCTGTCTCCCTGATCTGAATTGGGAGCTGGTTCCACAGGAGAGGAGCCTGAAAGCTGAAGGCTCTGCCTCCCATTCTACTCTTACAAACCCTAGGAACTACAAGTAAGCCTGCAGTCTGAGAGCGAAGCGCTCTATTGGGGTAATATGGTACTACGAGGTCCCTAAGATAAGATGGGACCTGATTATTCAAAACCTTATAAGTAAGAAGAAGAATTTTAAATTCTATTCTAGAATTAACAGGAAGCCAATGAAGAGAGGCCAATATGGGTGAGATATGCTCTCTCCTTCTAGTCCCCGTCAGTACTCTAGCTGCAGCATTTTGAATTAACTGAAGGCTTTTTAGGGAACTTTTAGGACAACCTGATAATAATGAATTACAATAGTCCAGCCTAGAGGAAATAAATGCATGAATTAGTTTTTCAGCATCACTCTGAGACAAGACCTTTCTGATTTTAGAGATATTGCGTAAATGCAAAAAGCAGTCCTACATATTTGTTTAATATGCACTTTGAATGACATATCCTGATCAAAAATGACTCCAAGATTTCTCACAGTATTACTAGAGGTCAGGGTAATGCCATCCAGAGTAAGGATCTGGTTAGACACCATGTTTCTAAGATTTGTGGGGCCAAGTACAATAACTTCAGTTTTATCTGAGTTTAAAAGCAGGAAATTAGAGGTCATCCATGTCTTTATGTCTGTAAGACAATCCTGCAGTTTAGCTAATTGGTGTGTGTCCTCTGGCTTCATGGATAGATAAAGCTGGGTATCATCTGCGTAACAATGAAAATTTAAGCAATACCGTCTAATAATACTGCCTAAGGGAAGCATGTATAAAGTGAATAAAATTGGTCCTAGCACAGAACCTTGTGGAACTCCATAATTAACTTTAGTCTGTGAAGAAGATTCCCCATTTACATGAACAAATTGTAATCTATTAGACAAATATGATTCAAACCACCGCAGCGCAGTGCCTTTAATACCTATGGCATGCTCTAATCTCTGTAATAAAATTTTATGGTCAACAGTATCAAAAGCAGCACTGAGATCTAACAGAACAAGCACAGAGATGAGTCCACTGTCCGAGGCCATAAGAAGATCATTTGTAACCTTCACTAATGCTGTTTCTGTACTATGATGAATTCTAAAACCTGACTGAAACTCTTCAAATAGACCATTCCTCTGCAGATGATCAGTTAGCTGTTTTACAACTACCCTTTCAAGAATTTTTGAGAGAAAAGGAAGGTTGGAGATTGGCCTATAATTAGCTAAGATAGCTGGGTCAAGTGATGGCTTTTTAAGTAATGGTTTAATTACTGCCACCTTAAAAGCCTGTGGTACATAGCCAACTAACAAAGATAGATTGATCATATTTAAGATCGAAGCATTAAATAATGGTAGGGCTTCCTTGAGCAGCCTGGTAGGAATGGGGTCTAATAAACATGTTGATGGTTTGGATGAAGTAACTAATGAGAATAACTCAGACAGAACAATCGGAGAGAAAGAGTCTAACCAAATACCGGCATCACTGAAAGCAGCCAAAGATAACGATACGTCTTTGGGATGGTTATGAGTAATTTTTTCTCTAATAGTTAAAATTTTGTTAGCAAAGAAAGTCATGAAGTCATTACTAGTTAAAGTTAATGGAATACTCAGCTCAATAGAGCTCTGACTCTTTGTCAGCCTGGCTACAGTGCTGAAAAGAAACCTGGGGTTGTTCTTATTTTCTTCAATTAGTGATGAGTAGAAAGATGTCCTAGCTTTACGAAGGGCTTTTTTATAGAGCAACAGACTCTTTTTCCAGGCTAAGTGAAGATCTTCTAAATTAGTGAGACGCCATTTCCTCTCCAACTTACGGGTTATCTGCTTTAAGCTACGAGTTTGTGAGTTATACCACGGAGTCAGACACTTCTGATTTAAAGCTCTCTTTTTCAGAGGAGCTACAGCATCCAAAGTTGTCTTCAATGAGGATGTAAAACTATTGACGAGATACTCTATCTCCCTTACAGAGTTTAGGTAGCTACTCTGCACTGTGTTGGTATATGGCATTAGAGAACATAAAGAAGGAATCATATCCTTAAACCTAGTTACAGCGCTTTCTGAAAGACTTCTAGTGTAATGAAACTTATTCCCCACTGCTGGGTAGTCCATCAGAGTAAATGTAAATGTTATTAAGAAATGATCAGACAGAAGGGAGTTATCAGGGAATACTGTTAAGTCTTCTATTTCCATACCATAAGTCAGAACAAGATCTAAGATATGATTAAAGTGGTGGGTGGACTCATTTACTTTTTGAGCAAAGCCAATAGAGTCTAATAATAGATTAAATGCAGTGTTGAGGCTGTCATTCTCAGCATCTGTGTGGATGTTAAAATCGCCCACTATAATTATCTTATCTGAGCTAAGCACTAAGTCAGACAAAGGTCTGAAAATTCACAGAGAAACTCACAGTAACGACCAGGTGGACGATAGATAATAACAAATAAAACTGGTTTTTGGGACTTCCAATTTGGATGGACAAGACTAAGAGACAAGCTTTCAAATGAATTAAAGCTCTGTCTGGGTTTTGGATTAATTAATAAGCTGGAATGGAAGATTGCTGCTAATCCTCCACCCCGGCCCGTGCTACGAGCATTCTGACAGTTAGTGTGACTCGGGGGTGTTGACTCATTTAAACTAACATATTCATCCTGCTGTAACCAGGTTTCTGTTAGGCAGAATAAATCAATATGTTGATCAATTATTATATCATTTACCAACAGGGACTTAGAAGAGAGAGACCTAATGTTTAATAGACCACATTTAACTGTTTTAGTCTGTGGTGCAGTTGAAGGTGCTATATTATTTTTTCTTTTTGAATTTTTATGCTTAAATAGATTTTTGCTGGTTATTGGTAGTCTGGGAGCAGGCACCGTCTCTACGGGGATGGGGTAATGAGGGGATGGCAGGGGGAGAGAAGCTGCAGAGAGGTGTGTAAGACTACAACTCTGCTTCCTGGTCCCAACCCTGGATAGTCACGGTTTGGAGGATTTAAGAAAATTGGCCAGATTTCTAGAAATGAGAGCTGCTCCATCCAAAGTGGGATGGCTGCCGTCTCTCCTAACAAGACCAGGTTTTCCCCAGAAGCTTTGCCAATTATCTATGAAGCCCACCTCATTTTTTGGACACCACTCAGACAGCCAGCAATTCAAGGAGAACATGCGGCTAAACATGTCACTCCCGGTCTGATTGGGGAGGGGCCCAGAGAAAACTACAGAGTCCGACATTGTTTTTGCAAAGTTACACACCGATTCAATGTTAATTTTAGTGACCTCCGATTGGCGTAACCGGGTGTCATTACTGCCGACGTGAATTACAATCTTACCAAATTTACGCTTAGCCTTAGCCAGCAGTTTCAAATTTCCTTCAATGTCGCCTGCTCTGGCCCCCGGAAGACAATTGACTATGGTTGCTGGTGTCGCTAACTTCACATTTCTCAAAACAGAGTCGCCAATAACCAGAGTTTGATCCTCGGCGGGTGTATCGTCGAGTGGGGAAAAACGGTTAAAGATGTGAACGGGTTGGCGGTGTACACGGGGCTTCTGTTTAGGGCTACGCTTCCTCCTCACAGTCACCCAGTCGGCCTGCTTTCCCGGCTGCTCGGGATCTGCCAGGGGGGAACTAACGGCGGCTAAGCTACCTTGGTCCGCACCGACTACAGGGGCCTTGCTAGCTGTAGAATTTTCCACGGTGCGGAGCCGAGTCTCCAATTCGCCCAGCCTGGCCTCCAAAGCTACGAATAAGCTACACTTATTACAAGTACCATTACTGCTAAAGGAGGCCGAGGAATAACTAAACATTTCACACCCAGAGCAGAAAAGTGCGGGAGAGACAGGAGAAGCCGCCATGCTAAATCGGCTAAGAGCTAGTAGCTACGCTAAGCTAGCGGATTCCTAAAAACACGCAAAGCGAATAATGTGTAAATAATTTAGAGGTGATTCAGCAGAAGGAGTGCTTTAGTTAAGGCACGTAAAGATTACACTGGGAAACAAATCGTAATCTAGATAACTAGATCAATCTAACTGCGCAGATCAAACAGCTAACAGATACAGAAAAACACCGCTGTGCTCCGGAACAAGAAGTGATACAATACCGCAGTGAGAGCCAACCACCAGTAGAGTCAAGTAAAAAAGTAAAAAAAAAAAAAATAAAAAATAAAAAGGTAAAAAAGTAAAAAAGTCTTGAAAAAGACTATTAGTTCAAAGTCCAAAGCAGCAGGTAGCAGTCTCTGTGTAAACAGTCCCAACAGAGAGCCAAAATTAACAGATACAGCAAAACACCCAAAACACCCTGGTTAACTGATTCCATCTGCTCAAAGTGATATTAATCAGTAAAATCACCTGGTGGAGTCAGTGGCTGCAAAGAAAACCTGCACCCTCATGGCTCTTTCTGGAACAGGTTGCCTACCCCTGTTCTAGAGGCATTCCAAGGTACAAGTCTGAAACCGAGTCAGAATTGTCTGTTGAACTCCTACCAAAAGCAGGATGTGCTTAAATGAATTTCTATAAATGGAGACACAATCAGAAAAAAATCTGAGGTTATGAGGACCCACTCTGAAACAGCCGAAAGCTAAATGCACCGATTTAAAAAGCAGCGCACCAGAACACAATCACAATGATGGAACACAAACACATACGGTGCTACGTAATCTCATTAATGAGTGCTGGATATTAAAACAGGAGCAAAAGAATACTGGACATCATACTGATTCACCCTCTTAATTAACTCATCAATTCAAAAAAGATCATTTGATATGCAACACTCGACCAAAATATATGAACATTTGAAACAGAGAGCTGTGATGCATCATGCGTAATTGATACAGATCATTCCGTGTGTTAAACACTTGCACACCTCTTCTCCACTCTGAAATATCCCTTTCTTGCTGTTTTTAGGTCATGCAGTGACCATGCACTCTGTGCTATTTGCACACTCTGTCCTCTGGTGCACAATTTACACAGAGCCTCCTCCACACTTTAAACATAGTCTGAAATAGAAACATTGACTGGTGTCAGTCATTAAGATGCATAACAAAACACATCAAAATAAAAACACAATCGCACACTCCAACCTTAGGCTACTTTTACACATAACAATGACAAGTCAGGAAAGCCACAAATGTAAATTTGTGCCAATCTGAACAGAACTTAATGATTCAGGGCAGAGGCGTCCCACTCCCTCACGGACTGATTCCAGAAGAATCACTGGCATTTCATCTGGAATCATTACACATTGTCAATTTGTCATGAATTTTGTCCTGTGCTGCGGCGTGCTGCTGCGTGCTATTATGAATTGTCACGTCATGCCTCAGAACTATAACGAATGTTGTGAATCGGGCGAATTTGGTGTGTATATATATATATGGCCCCGCACACACCCCCCAGTCATTCTACCATCAGCTGCTAAACAGTTCCCATTGTTCCAAATCGCTCCACAACATCCAGATGGATCCACAGCAGGAACAACAGCAAGAGGAACAACAGCAGGAGGACCAACAACAGGAGCACCCTGACAAGCATCAGCAGGAGCATGTGGTGCAGGGCCTGGTCTGAAGCTCGACTTGGCCAACTAGGCACCTCTTTGCTCCTTTGTCATACTACAGGTAGGAAAAGGAACTAAAGAAAAGCAGGGTTTATATCAATTATGAGTATGCATGTGTGAGAAAACAGTGATTCTTAGTGGGGCACAATGATACATGACGCCATGTGAAAGCACGTCAAAATTGTATCCGTTCTTGACCGCTTTCGTGTCCATTTGTGTAATAATGCGTCACAGTATGGACTCCAAGAACCACCAAGAACACACTACGAATGCTGCCACGCTCTATTACGGGTCACCATGAATCACCGTGTATCAACACGCTCAGTTGGTTTTTCAGTTCAGTTTTTATAATGACAAGTTAACATGTTTTGACTTGTCTTGATTATAACAACTTGACTTTAATCAAACTGACATGACCAGAAGTTATCTTTGACCTTTTTGGTCTTTGGCTGTATGGAAACTTGTCAACTTGTCATTACAAAAACAGAATGACACTTAATGACAGCAGTAATAAACATTTATGACATTGACATAATGTTTATGACACATTCATGACTGTGTCATGTGACACAGTGTTATGTCACTATTATCACGGTACCTTCAAGTAAAGTGTTACTGAAAACCTGATAGTTTTCTTGCACAGTGGTGCCGACAACCTTCCATTCCATCATGTCAAATAAACACATTTGATCCAGCTTCAAGAAACAACAGTTCATCACCACGGTGACAGTTAGTGTTGGTGTTATAACAATGAAATAAAGTGGCTTTCTGTAAAAAGTCTGAAATGACGAAGGCCACTACTTCTTATAAAATTGGCAAGGTTCGCATTAGGGTGACGTGTGCAGTTTTTGTGGACTTCAAAAAAGCTTTTGATGTCATTGACCATGCTATACTTCTTCAAAAATTAAACAAATATGGAATCAGAGGGGTTGCTCACAAATGGGTGGCAAGCTATCTAGTCAACAGAAAACAGTTTGTACAGGTAAACGATGTAAGATCTGGATTGTTAAGTGTTACCTGTGGGGTACCACAGGGGTCGGTCCTTGGACCAAAACGTTTTACACTGTATGTCAATGACATTGTTAATGTATCTAAGATGTTACATTGTATTCTGTTGCTGACGATACCACATTTTTATATTCTGGTAAAAATTTACAACATGTGTTGAGAGTAGTCAAAAAAGAATTCATGGGAATAAAAACTTGGCTTGACATTAACAAATTATCGCTTAACTTTGACAAAACTAATTTCATGATATTTAGTAATAGAGAAAAAAGTATGAATACCCCAATTATTATAGATGGTGTAGAAATTAAAAGAGTGACGGAAACAAAATTTCTGGGTGTCATGATTGATGAGACCTTGAGTTGAAAATCACATATTAACTATACAAAGAATAAATTATTAAAAATGATTGCTATACTACACAAAGTAAAAGAGATGTTAGATGAGAAAGGACTATATATATTATACTGTTCTATGATTGTTCCACATCTGTCCTACTGTATTGAAATATGGGGAAATGCCTGCAAAACATTCACACATTCACTTTTCATTTTACAGAAAAGAGCAATAAGGATAATTAGTCGGAGGCATTATAGAGAACACACGAGTCCAATATTCCTGCAGTTACATTTGTTGAAATTTCATGACCTGGTTGATTACACTATTCTCTAGACAATGTTTAAGAAGCTAAATCAAGCAATATATTTAAAAAGGCAGTTAAAATTAGTATGATTCAGAAATATGACCTGATGTTGCAATAATTAAACCACATGTATATTTTTACTGTTTATTTTTCTTTTCCTTTTTTAGATATTCTGATTGTAATGTTAATAATGTGATTATTATTTAATTTGTAAATTAATCTTCTGTAAAAAGGGGTAGACAATATAAGTTTGCTTCTTTCTACCCCCTTTCATTCAGGTGTATTGTTACGTTTGTTATGTTTTCTTTTGGAATGATTTTTGGTTGTGTGGTTGGAATTGAATGAAATGAATGAAATAAACAATAAAAAAACAACAGTTTTAAAACAAAAACACTGATTCTGTTCAAGCATCTGTTTTCAATAGGAGAAAAAGCAGTTTGAAGGTCCATTAAAACTGTTTTTCCTCCTTTTAACGTGTTAAGTCCTACACTTCAGTCTTGTTTAAAAATATTCTGCATGGCTTTACATGTCATTTTGAAATCTTAGAGTCCTTTATATATTCCATAATCTTCACATATGCTTGAAGTGTAGACTTGTGATTACTGATTAAATAAATAAACAGAGAGCCAACAGGCTTTCTGAGATAAAGGTGTGTGCGTGTCGTACATACCAAAGACTGTGCGTGCCGGGACGGATTCTTTATTTATCCAGAAGGACACTTGGGAGAGGATTACTGTCATTATGCAGGGGATATACGTCTGAATCATGAAGTATCCCATTTTACGTTTCAAGTGGAAGTAAACCGTCATCACCACATATTCACCTGCAAAATCAACAGAAATAAATTAGCTTGATTAACAAGAAATCCTACTAACACAACTGAGGAATGATGATGCTGATTTTATTTTACCGTCTTTGTACATTCTGCAAATTACTTCCAAATCTCCCAGTCTTGACTCCCCCCCACCCCACCCCACCCCACCCACCCCAATCAAATTTATGCAGCTGAAATGATCCAGATTCTTCAAATTGCAATTGTTTTTTCTCAAAAATGCCAAAACTCCAGATGCTTGCAGTATTTGATTTGAGCATAGTGGTTGTGTTCGTGAGTCCTGGTCAACATACAGCAGGTAAAATACGTACTTAACATGTCACCATTTTTCTCAGTAAATATATTTCTAAAGGTGCTACTGACAAGAAAATTTTCACCTGATGTCAGTAACAAGCCAAGTATTCCATACATACAAAGAAAGCCACCCATGTGTAATCATGTGAAATGACACAGGGAAATGTATTGAACACATGAAGAAAAGGAGGGGCTAATAGGCACAGAAAGACAAGACACCAGCTAAAATCTATCAGTAATTAGAAAGCAATCCTGCCCCTTGTCAGTGTAAATTAATATCAGCTGGTTCAGTCCCAACTGATGGGCTATAAAAAGGTGTCCCATAACTAATGTGTCACACAAGAAACATCTCATGATGGATTAAAACAAAGAGCTCTCTCAAGATCTTTGCAACCATGCAGCTGACAAACCACATACAGAAGCAGTATGTGGTGATGCTCTCCATGGTAGAGTGGTAAAATGACACAAGCAGTCTCTGGTTATGTTATTTTGCCTGACGATTCTCAGAAAGTGGAGTCTTTGCTGTGCCTTCTTTACCAAATGTGTGTCATCCGCATACTTAATGAAGGTGCTGCTGGTGTGGATAAGGGTGCGGTCAGAGGTGTAGAGGGTGAGGAGCAGTGGGCTCAGCATGCAGCCTTGAGGGGAACTGGTGCTGACTGTGAGAGCTGTGGATATGTGGAGGCCAATCCTGACTCTCTCTGAGCGATCTGACAGAAAGTCCTTAATCCAAAGACATGTGGAATGAGGTACACCAAGGTTCAGCCGTTTCCTCACAAGGTCATGGGGGAGGATGGTGTTGAATGCTGAACTACAGTCCATGAAGAGAAGACGGGTGTAGTTACCCTGTTGCCCCAGGTGGGTCAGTGTGGTCTGGAGGGCACTGGTCACAGCATCCTCTGGTGACTTGTTGGCCTTGTAAGCAAATTGGTATGGGTCTGAAGTGGGGTTATAAATGACATGATTTCACTTATAACCAGTTTTTGCAAAACACTTTGTCACCACCAGTGTGAGTGCAACAGGCCTGTAGTCACTGAAGCTGGTTATGGGCGATTTCTTGGGTAGGGCAACTACAGTGAAGGTCTTCAGGTATGATGGGACAGCAGACTGTGTCAGGGACCAGTGAAGATTTTGGTAAGAATCCCAGCAAGCAGGACTGCACAGTCTTTCAGCACTTGCCAGAGACGCCATCAGGGCCTGCAGCCCTCAGCGTGCATCTCACCTCATTCTGCCCAACCATGAATTTGCTCCCAGCTGCTAGTGCCAACGTGGCTACTCCTGGTGCTACAGTCTCGAAGTGAGCAAAGAAGAGATTTAACTCTTCTGCCAACGCAGCATCACCTTCAGCAGCTCTGATGTCGGGCTTGTAGTTGGTGAGGTGCTGGACCGCCATCCATACCTGCCTGCTGTTGTTGCTGGTCAGGTGGTCATGGATCGCCCTCCTGAAATCCTTCTTGGCCTTCCTGATGCCTCTATTCAGGGTGGCGAGGGCTGTGCTGTAGAGAGCTCTATCACCAGCTTTGAAGGCGGAGTTTCTCTCCTGCAGCAGCTGCTTCACCTCCCTGGTCATCCAGTGTTTCTGATTGGTGTAGCTAAAGAACCACTGCATTTGTTTTTGTTGCGTGTATAGTTCCTGCTATTCTAGAATGCTCTATAAGTTTCTATAGCATTATGAACTTTGCATATTTCCAGAAAGAAACTAAAGCTCTATAATGCTACATGTATTAGTGGATACACTGATGAGTTACTAGCATTTTCTCAAAGTGGCTAATGACCTAACATTAAAAATAAAAAATACTCCTTGGTTTTGGTTTCTCCTTCTCCCAGGATTCTCTGCAGTGTGGTGCTTTGTGTCAGAACGCTGCGTCCAGGACTAACAACATTGTGAAAACATTTCTGAGCGGAAAATACTGACATTGTTACAAGATCAAGCTCTTACCTGTGATGGATTTAATCATCTCACTGGAGACCGTCTGACCAATGAGATCATACTGAACAAGACTTGAGGACTCAGGAGGAACCTCCACTGAATGCTGGGGCCCTTTGGTCCACGTATAGATCATCTCTGTTTTTGGATAAGCATCTGTGGGCAGACAGTGACACCGCAGCAATGTGTCATTTATTGCGCGGCAAGTTTTGAACACTGATATAACTTTAGTGTTGAATAAATCCTTATTAAAGTACAAGATGGCAAAAAACAAGTGAACACAAAATGAATTATTTATACTACCATTTCACAGATGCTAGTGTTAGCTACATCATGCCGAAAAATATGGTAAGCCTTCAATTGTGCAAAATGTAAACATAAACACGAGAGCAGACATACTTAGCTAATATACATAAACACCATTGTTGGGGAAAACAAAATATGTACATTTTTTACATTCAGGTTTTGCTGGATAGCTGTTGGACAGGAAACACAACACTCAAACAGATTTATTCTGTCAGCTGTTAAGACAAATGTTAGTTACAGTTACATTTTTACTCCATTTTGCAAAAATTAGTCGGTTGTGGGACAAACATTTTAACATTGTTTTGTGAGATTCATTTTCCTAGACTTTAGTCGTACGTTTCACGTTCCAAGTTTCCATCAAGTTTGAACCTTGCACATGCACTTCCTCCTTCATGTTGTCTGCAAAATGGGATGAAGCAAACTCACTATACTCGGTATGGAATCCCCCAAAATAAATATTTTACCAGCAATAAAATTGTAATTTTACATAAAACTACAGAAATAAGGATGCTTTATAATAAGCAGATTTAAACATTACAGTCAGTAAAATTGGTTGTTTGTGAAACATTTAACTGGTATACACTATACCATTTGACATTTTAAGCCAAACTGATCAGTGATCAGTGTTTCTTGAAGAAATTTATTCTTTGCAGGGAGAACATCTGAAACAAAATGGAACCAAAATGTGCGCAGCCTGCTTTTATCCCTCTAACTGTGTCTCTCATGTCTTTTTGTGACCTAGAATCATTTGACAATCCCTCTAATTAATTACATACAGTCAAGACCAAAGATTACTTATTTTTAACTTGTTTATTGTGTCAGAACGTTAAGTGTCACAATTTTTTTTATTAGTCTTTGGAGACTTGATGTATGAGGTGCATGTAAAAAGTAACAGGACTGAGTGCTGTGTGCATCACATACACGTCCTAAAAACCGGATTGTGTCACAGTGTTTCACCAAAGGCCAGAAATATACATATGATTGACTGCGCTCACTGTGTGATTTTTTTTTTTTTCTTTTTTGAGGTTGTGCTTTAGACATTATGTAATCTGATTCATCGCCCTATGAATTGTGAGCACAGAATCAGTCTGACATTTCTTACCTCCTTCTTCCTTTAGCTACTCTAGTTAGTGGTTGTCACACTTGCCAGGATTCTGAATCCTTTGCAGTGCTGTAGCACATATACGTGGAAGTAACAATCTCACATATACAACTCCAACTCCAATGAAGGACGTTGTGTGAAATATAAATAAAAACAGAATACAATGATTTTTAAATCCTCTTCAACCTATATTCAATTGAATACACCACAAATAAAAGATATTTAATGTTCAAACTGATAAACTTTATTGATTTTGTGCAAATATTTGCTCATTTTGAAATGGATGCCTGTTATGCCAATGTCAGGCTGCTGCCATACAAGGTGCTCACTACACACCGGGCGCAATAAGGGATTAAAGACCTTGCTCAACAGCCCTTAGTGACTTTCCAGTCAGGCTGGGATTTGAACCAAGGATCTTCTGGTCTCAAGCCCAACGCCTTAACCACTAGACCATCACCTTTCCTGTTGTTGTTGATCATCCATAGTCTGGAAGACTTTCATCGATCTGAACGGTGGATAACTTCAAGCATGTGAAGTAGACAGCACATGTCCACTCAGTCCAGATCAGGGATGCAGCATCATCACTAAAATTCTCTAAATGCACAGGCTATGTACACAGATGGTCCCCAAGCTGTTGTCCAAAGATGAGAAACAGTGAAAGACTGTCAAGGCAACATGAAGTTTCTCAATGCTGATACAGACAGTGGAGTCATTACCGCCTAGGAATCGTGCATGTTTGAATAGGACTACTAGACCAAATGCAGAGTATTCAATAGAAAAGTCCATCTACACTGAAAACAAAGAAAGTAAAGATGTCAAAGTTTCAGGTCCAGTTATGCTCATTACATTTCCATTTTTTAAACAACATCAGCGGAATTGTCCACTCTGAGGTTGTAGCAGAGAGTCAAACAGTTAACCAAAGTGTGTACAGGGAGATTTCTCACCACCTCATCACCCCATCACTGCATGAAACAAGGGAAGGAACCACAGGAGACCAATGCCTGAGTGCTCCACCATGACAACATTCCTACTCAGTCTAGATTTCCTGATGTGCAGCTCAGGAAGCATGTGTGGGAGCCTTCCTTCAACACATTCACCAAAATACACAACCAGCTTAGATCCTGAACAACAAATCCACATTTCAAAAATAGTCATCTATCTATCTATCTATCTATCTATCTATCTATCTATCTATCTATCTATCTATCTATCTATCTATCTATCTATCTATCTATCTATCTATCTATCTATCTATCTATCTATCTATCTATCTATCTATCTATCTATCTATCTATCTATCACAGCCAGGTGTAACATGCACATTGCCTCCACCTACTCCAGGTCTTTAACACGGATGCTGGATCATGCCCGGAGAAATGCACCTCATGACCACAATGTCATTGCTGACATTCCATCTCTAACAAGTGATGCTCCTCATTCTAAGTAACTGTTTGTTTGACACAAAGTCATTCCATCAGTACCCAAGGATCCTCCAAAGAGACCTAGCACCAAAGACTGATTCTGCAAACATCACGGCATTGTCTGTGAAGTCAAGGTCAGCAAACCTTTCCTTCCCAACAAATGCATCTAAGATACTGGTTTCCACAGCCACGGTCCAGACAAGTGAATCAAATGCGCTGCAAAACTCAACATGGGGTGAAAAGAAGCAAATATTCGATCCTGATGTGGAGGCCACCAAAAAGGCAGCGAAGATAAAGTTTCAGATGATTCCAGAAGAAGCCATCCCGGTATGTATTCATGCACGGAAGCAGAAGACGGACACATGAGTGAGACTATCTTGAAGAAAACAAGCTGCGATGTGAATTCAGTCCCATTTCTTTTGAGACGTACCTCATATTTCAGAGTGTCGTATTTAGGGACTCGAGGTCTCTCTGGTATCACTGTCTACCACAGAAAGAAGTGACAGCAAATAAAACAACAGAGAGATAACGATCGGTTATCATATGCGAGGCAGCAGACATGTTCATTACACTATAGAGCAAGTGTTCGTGCTTTTTTATCATTTCATGGCAGCCGAAGTGAAAATGAACATTTTCCCAAAGCAGCTGATGAAAACAAAAACGTGATGGAAGGATTACAGAAGCCAGTGTCTAGAAGCACAGAGATCTGAGATACTGTAACTGATGGATGGATATTTAAGGTGGCAAAGTGGGGTAGTACACCCACAGAACATCCAGAACACCAACACATCATCTGCCTGAATCCACACAAACAACAAAGTGAAGCAATTTTAAATTAGAACCCATAATTTATCAAGCAGCTGTCCTGAGCAGTATTAAGGTCATGGGGACATGACAGCTGACAAATTCCTCAAAATGTGTTTTGTGTTGTGCTGTAAAGCAGTGTTGTATAGTAATGAAGTAAAAATACTTCACTACTGTACTTAAGTACGTTTTGGGAGACTTTGTACTTTACTTGAGTTTTTTAAATTCAGCTTACTTTCACTTTTACTTCGCTACATTTCCGACCTTAATTGCATACTTCTACTCCGATACATTTTCTATGTGCCATGCTGTTACACGTTACAAAAAAAAACAAAACACGAAAACATACATGTCAACCTATACGGATTGTCCGTAAATTATACGGATTTGTCCGAGTTTTAGAGTCATACGGACGTACAAATCAAGTCTTACGGATATTCAGGGTTTGCAGTGGCTCTGTAATCAACCGTTTCTGCAGCGCGACTCCACTTTGATGCATGAGTCATTGAAGCAATGCTTCGATCCACTAATTCGTTGGTTCTTAACTCTTCTCAAAGCCATTAAAATATCGTGAGTCGCTTTTGTGTGGATTAAAGTCACTAACTGGGACTCATCTTGTTGCAGTCAAGAAATGAGGATCGTCCTCCGTTCCGTGCGTTTGGAGCTGCGCAGCTGCGTGGCTCTCTGCTGAGACAGACAGAGTCCAGTCAGAATTAATAACTTCAAATTGCTGCTTTAAATAAAATGACACCTCTTTCCAAACGCTGTAATACAGAAAACAAACTATAATCGACTAAAATGTTTTTTTTTCTTCCCAAAATGAGACGTGCTGTGTTCTTTATGAATTAAACTGATGCTGACATACAGCACAGCCAGCAGCTGTAAGATATATGGAATATATGATATATGGAAAGACATTCATGCCAATAACATCTGAAAGGAAATGCTTTTGAGAAAAACTACAGATTTTGTTTATTCCTATTTATGTCCAGAGATCAAGGATCCACCATGTAGAGTTTATTATGTCCAAAGTTTAAGGATCCAGTGACCAATTTCATATTTATTTACTTTAAGACTCAATAAAATGTTCAATTCAGTTTCAATTTAATGGGCTTATGAAGCGCCAAGCCATCTCAAGGCACCTCACATAGAACAGTTCAACATAAAAAATTAAAATAAATAAATAAAAACTAAAAAATGTTCAAATACATAATTAAAAACAGAAGTAAAAGATTAAAACAGATTAAAAAAAATAAAAACTAGTCATGAGAAAGAGAATAAAAAAGGGCTTTAACGCTTGACTTAAAAATGTCCACAGACTCCAACTGTCTCACGGTTGCAGGAAGACCGTTCCACAGAGCGGGTGCACGATAAGAAAAAGCTCTTTGACCCGCTGACATAGAAAACCTGTAAAGCCTATTTTTAGTACACAAAAAAATCATAAGAGGTATCGATAAGGGAACTGATAAGGAATCGGAACAATAAGTGGAATCAATAATGGTATCTATCGATAAAATCTTATCGATACCCATCCCTAATAAACAGAGGCGAAGTCGAGGATCATCAACATGCCCATCTGCAACATCGGCACTGGTGAGGCGATTTTCGATACACTTGATGAAGTTCTGAGGTATGTTTTATTTTCTTCATTATATTCAATTTATTTTTCAGGATTTTATTAATGTATTTCCACTAGTGATACACAGTTCTTGTTTCTGTAAAAAATAAAAAATTTGACACATTCAGTTCTATAAAATTCAGCTTGACACATGAATACTAGATCTCTATTGTTTGAAATTCAACTGTGGAGGAAAAACTGATCCTGACTTTAATGTCATTGTGGCAATGCATGTGGACAAAAACCCAGTCATGTGATACCGCTATGCAGCTGTGTGTACTGCAATAAAACTGATTTTGGTGCGATTTGGAGGTTATAAGGATTTTGTGTTGATTTTATGGATTTTCTCACTTGGTTATACAGGTGGACCCTCAAAGGGTTGAAATGTATGTGAAAAAAAAGTCGTGTTTTCACCCAGAGACACCACTGATTACCAGGGTTGGGTAGGATTACTTTCAAATGTAAAACAAAAGTAATCAGATTACAAGTAATCCAAATGTATGTACATACATACTTGTATTCCACATGTATTCTTTCAAAGTAATCCTACCCAACCTTGCTGATTATGAGTGACTGCAACGAAGTCAGGCCGATTTGTCATGAGGCATGTCCCATAGGGTTTTTGCAGTTGTGCACTTGTGGGGTGTTTGTCAGGAAAATGATCATTTCTCTACATTAATTACAGACCTGCAGCAGGTCTGTAATCAACTTTTCTACAGCACGGCTTTGCTTTGAACCTTGAACCAATCGAAGCAGTGATTCACAGATTGAAGCAGTGCTTCGATCTACGATTCGTGGAGTCATTGTTTTTCCCCGCTAAAACCCTGAAGAGCATATGTCTGTGAGTAATATTTAATATTTTTATGTTAAACATCAGTGCTAACCACTAAGTCACCGTGCTGCCAGATTAAATCACGAACCTGGGTTGGACAACAACACTTTGCAGGTATGTGTAACACAACAGAATGAGGTGATATATTACATAACACAAAAAATTCATTTTAATACATTTTGTACACAAACAGAACATCAATGTTAAGATGGATCATAAATTCTAAACATACACATTCTGCTTCTCAAACCAGTTATCAAGGGTTGGAAATGAAGATACACAACTTTTGTGCACTCATTCTATACAGTGTTCTTATTTAAAGAGATTTTTTTTTTTTTTTTTTTTTTTGTCAAGGTGTCTAAGGTGTATAAGGTGTATAAAAGTCTACTACTCATTTTTGCCTTTACACAATACAGTAAGACGGAAGCACCAAGACCCTAAAGACTTGAAACTTCATTTCCCTGCAATATCAGCATCACCAAAATCTTGTGTCCAGCAACCTCATGAATCAACCTCATGAATCAACCTCATGAATCAACCTCATGAATAAAGCTCTTCTCAGGTGTCCTTTGATCTCAGAGGCTGAGGACCAAGCGAGACGAACGCTACTGTAGAGATAAATCAATGTCTTTCATAGTTCAACACTTTCACTACATATAGATACATACACTTTTAATGGCCAAGTTCAGCAAGTCATTAAATGAAATAAAAAATAGGGTGATAAATTAATAAAGCCGATTTGAATAAAACAGTTGTAATATGATTAAAACAGAGCCATGCTTCATCTTCCTTCCTGCCCTACATTCATCATTCAGAACACAAAATTGCCATTTATCATTTCAGGAAAGTTTCCTCAAGGGGTGGAAGGAACAAACGGTAACTCAGAAATGGTAAATTGAGTGATAAATACAGTCAACTACTTATCTTTCACAATATCAAACTGACAGTTATCATTTCTGACAACCAATGTTTTTAACCTGCCTTATCAACCCCCCCCCCCCCAAAAAACCCCCCACCAACTCAGAGAACCCCTCAATTTTTAATCCCAATGTAAAATATGGTCATTGCTCAATCTTGGCAGAGGTGTGCAGTAGAGTGTGGAGGCCCAATCCAGGCCCAACAACGATGGGCTGGCCGGGTTCAGACAAATATTTCAAAATGACACTCTGGTTCGGGTCGGGTTCACTCATGTCAGCAGGGTCCTTGTGCTCACATGACCAAACCTGACCTGAAGCTGAGTATCATTTTGAAACTTTTGACATTTAAAATAGTTTACTAATTATGCAGGGCAGCCAACAGGTCTGTTTCACATGATGCAAATGTTCATTTTTGTGAATAAAAATAAATATATAAAGTTCACAGTTGTTTAATAAAGGCAGGTTATCCCTCCATAAAGGTGTTTTGTGTCGAACAGAGTCCCATTACAAACATTAGTATGGAAATAACACAGTCATTGACGTCACTTCAGGCCTCATATTTAACAGTGTCGGATGGCAGTGTTCATGGCAGTGTGAATACCAGTGGCAGTGTGAATTTTCCCATAATGCTTTTCGGCATATCTGTCTGTAAGACGCTAAAACCTTTAAAATTAGTGCATTACTTTAAAACTAAAACATATAGCTGATATTTTCACTTTGTAAAATGACAGAAGTGATGTTAATTTGTCCAGAATTAGTTTGTATAAAATTTTAACCATAAGTCAAAACTGTTGCTGTGCATGACTCCTGTGATATGTCTGTATGGCTGTGAAAAACATTTTTTTCTCTTGCTGGTCTTCTTTTCTCTCTGAGCACCAGGTCTCTTTTGTTGAGAGAAGGCTGATCATCAGGAACAAAACCACTGGCTGGTTGTTGTGTCAGTAGCTGCCAGTGTACTAGAGTCAATACTGAAAGTTATTGGTTTAGCTTTTAGCTGTAACTTCCGCTAAATTTTTTTACGGGTTTATCAGTTTAGCTTTATAAAAGTTAGCTTTTCAGTTAGTGGATTAACAGTTATAGAAGCTAACTTTTTGGTTAGCTGTGCCCACCACTGACTAATTGTGTGAAAATTTCATAGAAAACTATTTTTTTTAACATACTTTGCAGCTGTATTTAATTTCACTTTTAACTTCCTGCCACTGTGTGCATGTGCAAAGTGTTGTCACTGTATTCACACGATGAACACAAAAAGCAAAAAACTGTGACTAGAACGACCACAATGACAGGGAAAAGCTTAAAACCCAACATCAACCAACACACCAGAGTCAGGATCAGGATGTGTTTCCCAGCATCACATGCTCCAGGAGCACTTGGGGCATGTTAGCATGTTTAACCTCTGCATTACGTATGTCTCTCACGCTCACTTCACGCCACTTGGGATGCAAACATATGATCTCTAGGATGGGAGGCTGGGATTCTAACTAGTAGGCTAAAAGCCATGGGCCTTGTCATCTGTGGCCAGAGTGTCTTTATGCATTGGGGAGTAAGGTTTTACTGACTACCATATGCACAGCGACTCCTGCTGGCCTCCATCACACATGCAATTTGATTACAGATAGTGACCTGATTCTTCAGTGAGAAAAACAACAAATGATGATGCTATAGTTGTGCTCTGCACTGCAAACCACCACTGTTAGATCAAACTGTAACAATGACAGTGTGGCTTTCATGGATTCCCAGACATTTGGACCACATTGGATATTTACATATGATGATGGCTCCCGATGGAAAAGCTTCAACATTTTCATAAATTGTACTCAAGAGTCTTCTGCCTCCCTGTAAAAAATGAAGTGATTGTTGCACTAAATATTTGCTTGGTTACAAATGCAAAACACTGAATCTTGCAGGAGTTAACCTTCCCTTATACTGGCATTTCAAACATTTCTTCTTTTTTCACACTTGATTGAAACTTGCACAGACAAGATGGTCACCTGGACAAAAAGGTCCAGGTGTCAGACACAGTCTTTGTAGGCCATCATCTGGTTTACTGATGTGCACTTAAGAACCTAGACTTCAATGCCAATAAGGCCAAAGAAATGATCATGGACTTCAAAAACCAAGACACACTGAGCCCCTAGTCGTCCTCATCAGTGGTGAGGAGGCAGACAGTGGAGAGCTTTCTGGGAGTCCACATATCTGCAGACCCATGGGCGCAATTTGTTGGGCGATGGGGGAACAGAATATGGTATGTCCCCCCCACCTTCTGACATATATGTGTGTACTTGAAACATGCTATGTTAGTCTTATGTGCAAACCATGTCAGTCTTATATGCAAACCATGTCAGAATAGTATCTTTGTTTCTGCAAGTTTGTATTTTTAGCAGCATTGACTTGTTTACACCTGTTTCTTGTTTGTCACATTCAGAATTTTCTGGTACTGCAAAAACAATGTCGGACTCTGTAGTTTTCTCTGGGCCCCTCCCCAATCAGACCGGGAGTGACATGTTTAGCCGCATGTTCTCCTTGAATTGCTGGCTGTCTGAGTGGTGTCCAAAAAATGAGGTGGGCTTCATAGATAATTGGCAAAGCTTCTGGGGAAAACCTGGTCTTGTTAGGAGAGACGGCATCCATCCCACTTTGGATGGAGCAGCTCTCATTTCTAGAAATCTGGCCAATTTTCTTAAATCCTCCAAACCGTGACTATCCAGGGTTGGGACCAGGAAGCAGAGTTGTAGTCTTACACACCTCTCTGCAGCTTCTCTCCCCCTGCCATCCCCTCATTACCCCATCCCCGTAGAGACGGTGCCTGCTCCCAGACCACCAATAACCAGCAAAAATCTATTTAAGCATAAAAATTCAAAAAGAAAAAATAATATAGCACCTTCAACTGCACCACAGACTAAAACAGTTAAATGTGGTCTATTAAACATTAGGTCTCTCTCTTCTAAGTCCCTGTTGGTAAATGATATAATAATTGATCAACATATTGATTTATTCTGCCTAACAGAAACCTGGTTACAGCAGGATGAATATGTTAGTTTAAATGAGTCAACACCCCCGAGTCACACTAACTGTCAGAATGCTCGTAGCACGGGCCGAGGGGGAGGATTAGCAGCAATCTTCCATTCCAGCTTATTAATTAATCCAAAACCCAGACAGAGGTTTAATTAATTTGAAAGCTTGTCTCTTAGTCTTGTCCATCCAAATTGGAAGTCCCAAAAACCAGTTTTATTTGTTATTATCTATCGTCCACCTGGTCGTTACTGTGAGTTTCTCTGTGAATTTTCAGACCTTTTGTCTGACTTAGTGCTTAGCTCAGATAAGATAATTATAGTGGGCGATTTTAACATCCACACAGATACTGAGAATGACAGCCTCAACACTGCATTTAATCTATTATTAGACTCTATTGGCTTTACTCAAAAAGTAAATGAGTCCACCCACCACTTTAATCATATCTTAGATCTTGTTCTGACTTATGGTATGGAAATAGAAGACTTAACAGTATTCCCTGAAAACTCCCTTCTGTCTGATCATTTTTTAATAACATTTACATTTACTCTGATGGACTACCCAGCAGTAGGGAATAAGTTTCATTACACTAGAAGTCTTTCAGAAAGCGCTGTAACTAGGTTTAAGGATATGATTCCTTCTTTATGTTCTCTAATGCCATATAACAACACAGTGCAGAATAGCTACCTAAACTCTGTAAGGGAGATAGAGTATCTCGTCAATAGTTTTACATCCTCATTGAAGACAGCTTTGGATGCTGTAGCTCCTCTGAAAAAGAGAGCTTTAAATCAGAAGTGTCTGACTCCATGGTATAACTCTCAAACTCGTAGCTTAAAGCAGATAACCCGTAAGTTGGAGAGGAAATGGCGTCTCACTAATTTAGAAGATCTTCACTTAGCCTGGAAAAAGAGTCTGTTGCTCTATAAAAAAGCCCTCCGTAAAGCTAGGACATCTTTCTACTCATCACTAATTGAAGAAAATAAGAACAACCCCAGGTTTCTTTTCAGCACTGTAGCCAGGCTGACAAAGAGTCAGAGCTCTATTGAGCTGAGTATTCCATTAACTTTAACTAGTAATGAGTTCATGACTTTCTTTGCTAACAAAATTTTAACTATTAGAGAAAAAATTACTCATAACCATCTCAAAGACGTATCGTTATCTTTGGCTGCTTTCAGTGATGCCGGTATTTGGTTAGACTCTTTCTCTCCGATTGTTCTGTCTGAGTTATTTTCATTAGTTACTTCATCCAAACCATCAACATGTTTATTAGACCCCATTCCTACCAGGCTGCTCAAGGAAGCCCTACCGTTATTTAATGCTTCGATCTTAAATATGATCAATCTATCTTTGTTAGTTGGCTATGTACCACAGGCTTTTAAGGTGGCAGTAATTAAACCATTACTTAAAAAGCCATCACTTGACCCAGCTATCTTAGCTAATTATAGGCCAATCTCCAACCTTCCTTTTCTCTCAAAAATTCTTGAAAGGGTAGTTGTAAAACAGCTAACTGATCATCTGCAGAGGAATGGTCTATTTGAAGAGTTTCAGTCAGGTTTTAGAATTCATCATAGTACAGAAACAGCATTAGTGAAGGTTACAAATGATCTTCTTATGGCCTCGGACAGTGGACTCATCTCTGTGCTTGTTCTGTTAGACCTCAGTGCTGCTTTTGATACTGTTGACCATAAAATTTTATTACAGAGATTAGAGCATGCCATAGGTATTAAAGGCACTGCGCTGCGGTGGTTTGAATCATATTTGTCTAATAGATTACAATTTGTTCATGTAAATGGGGAATCTTCTTCACAGACTAAAGTTAATTATGGAGTTCCACAAGGTTCTGTGCTAGGACCAATTTTATTCACTTTATATATGCTTCCCTTAGGCAGTATTATTAGACGGTATTGCTTAAATTTTCATTGTTACGCAGATGATACCCAGCTTTATCTATCCATGAAGCCAGACGACACACACCAATTAGCTAAACTGCAGGATTGTCTTACAGACATAAAGACATGGATGACCTCTAATTTCCTGCTTTTAAACTCAGATAAAACTGAAGTTATTGTACTTGGCCCCACAAATCTTAGAAACATGGTGTCTAACCAGATCCTTACTCTGGATGGCATTACCCTGACCTCTAGTAATACTGTGAGAAATCTTGGAGTCATTTTTGATCAGGATATGTCATTCAAAGCGCATATTAAACAAATATGTAGGACTGCTTTTTTGCATTTACGCAATATCTCTAAAATCAGAAAGGTCTTGTCTCAGAGTGATGCTGAAAAACTAATTCATGCATTTATTTCCTCTAGGCTGGACTATTGTAATTCATTATTATCAGGTTGTCCTAAAAGTTCCCTAAAAAGCCTTCAGTTAATTCAAAATGCTGCAGCTAGAGTGCTGACGGGGACTAGAAGGAGAGAGCATATCTCACCCATATTGGCCTCTCTTCATTGGCTTCCTGTTAATTCTAGAATAGAATTTAAAGTTCTTCTTCTTACTTATAAGGTTTTGAATAATCAGGTCCCATCTTATCTTAGGGACCTCGTAGTACCATATCACCCCAATAGAGCGCTTCGCTCTCAGACTGCAGGCTTACTTGTAGTTCCTGGGGTTTGTAAGAGTAGAATGGGAGGCAGAGCCTTCAGCTTTCAGGCTCCTCTCCTGTGGAACCAGCTCCCAATTCAGATCAGGGAGACAGACACCCTCTCTACTTTTAAGATTAGGCTTAAAACTTTCCTTTTTGCTAAAGCTTATAGTTAGGGCTGGATCAGGTGACCCTGAACCATCCCTTAGTTATGCTGCTATAGACGTAGACTGCTGGGGGGTTCCCATGATGCATTGTTTCTTTCTCTTTTTGCTCTGTATGCACCACTCTGCATTTAATCATTAGTGATCGATCTCTGCTCCCCTCCACAGCATGTCTTTTTCCTGGTTCTCTCCCTCAGCCCCAACCAGTCCCAGCAGAAGACTGCCCCTCCCTGAGCCTGGTCCTGCTGGAGGTTTCTTCCTGTTAAAAGGGAGTTTTTCCTTCCCACTGTAGCCAAGTGCTTGCTCACAGGGGGTCGTTTTGACCGTTGGGGTTTTACATCATTATTGTATGGCCTTGCCTTACAATATAAAGCGCCTTGGGGCAACTGTTTGTTGTGATTTGGCGCTATATTAAAAAAAAAATTGATTGAATTGATTGATTGATTGAATTCATAAGTAATTTATCCTAAACTTATGATCTGTTGTTTTTTCAAACTTATGCAAAAACAAATCTTGAGAAAAAAATACAGTATGCGATAGTTAATAATTATTAAGAGCCTGTTCTTTCATATTTATGAATACATTTTACCACATTGCAGTTGTTGTTTTTTTTTAATGAAAACTCAACCTATCATTCTTTTTGAGTTCTACACATGTGGTGATACCTTATTTACACCAGGATGTTAATAAAATCAATGCTGGCTGTTCTCAGAATAAAGTACTTATATCCACAGTTTCAAATTGCATAAGTCAAATGGTGTCCACTTTATGGTCTTCTCAAAACATTAAAATTACTGTTCTGGATGCTCAGAATGCATCTGAGCTTATCTAGAAACCGCTGGCCCGGCCTATGGGCTTCAGCCCTGTGGGCCTCACACTTTGTCCCCCCCAATTTCTAGTTCTAAATTGCGCCCTTGTGCAGAAGACCTCATGTAATGTGATATTGATCATGTGAAGAAAACCCAGATTTTACTTCCTTGGGAAGCTAAAGCAGTCACACTTACTTCAAAAAGTGCTGGTAAACTTGCACTGTGCAACCATCGAGAGTCTGCTGACCCACTGCTGTACAGTGTGGTACGGCATCTGCATTAAACAGAACAGGAAGGTTCTGAGGTGGGTGGAGAGGGCAGCATGTGATCGGGACCACGCTACCATCCTGAGAGGACATTCATGCTGACGGACTGCAAAAAAAACTTGCATTATAAAAGGACTCATCCCTCCATGTACACTAATTGTCAAACCTTGTGTCTTATTTTATTTTATTGAAATTTATTGTTTTATCATGGTTTTATTTATTTATGTATTATTTTATCTTATCTATTTTACTGTTATTATTGTTATTATTACTATTTTGCATGTCTATACTTTTGCTTTGCAGCACTTTGGAGACTCGAGTCTGTTTAAATGTGCTTTATAAATAAAGTGGATTGGATTGGCTTGAAACCCCCCACAACCCACCTCCAACCCCAAGGTAGAGATAAAGTGCCATCAAATGCAGAACCAACAAAAGCTGCTGTAACCTGTCAGCCACACCTACTCCCCCTCATTCACTGCAAGAGTCTGAAATCTATGACCTTATGTGCGCTGTTTACTTTCTGCTATTTAAACTCATTTTTAGTGTTTCAGTGTCTCCTCTATGATATTTTTGTATAAAGAGCCGCTAAACAGATTTTCGGTGTATTTTTGGACAAATAGAGTACGATCAACTTACAGCAAACAGCTGTTGTTGTTTCCACTCATGTCTATCAAAGATGTGTTATGAGCTGTCAGCACATGCATTCATTTTCTGGATCATTGCTGATGTCGTTAGTGATTAGTTGACCTCACCTCAACTTTCACGACATAGTCATTGACTTCAAAAACCTGAAGTTGTGTGACCCCCCCTCGTGTTTTCTATTGTGGTCACCATATGATGGAATAGTGACATTCCCACGTCTCACCCAGTGTCTGTGAGGAAATGTTTTAGCCCACTCTGCTCTGAAATGGACGGACAGATGGATTCTGCTCAGACAAATACACATCCAATAGCTGTCATAGTCCTTCTTCTTCACCTACCTTGTAAAAGTAGTTTTGATGGCTACGTTTTGAAGTTTGTTTTTTTTGCTAAGTATCATATCAAAGCAGATCCGACTGAATCACATCATGATCGCAGTCTCATACTGACTCATCTCAGCCTTATTTTCGTTCCACTCCCACTAATACAAGATGGATGAAGTCAAAGATCATCAAGCTCTCAGCTGTGATTTTTTTCCATCTCACTGATGGATTGTGCAGCATCGTTCACATAAATTATATGATACTTTCTGACAATCAGTTTTTTCACCCACTGTTGCCTCCTTTGCTGTGTCTTGGCCATGATGTACAACAACAAAATGACAGTTGTCTGTGTGTGCCACTCCCTATGGGAATACACATCGGCAAGATACCAACTGTGCTGCCAAAATGAAATGACTCCGGTGTGTCATGGAGTGGAACACAATCCTTGTGTACACACGTCCAGATGGAGAAATGCAGAAACAGAGATGGAGAGATACAGCATGTTGGAGAAAAAGACAACAGCGGAGAAAATTAGCACAGACGCACACACAGATCAGTTAGGGAAAAGAGCTGCATAGGTCTGTGCTGTCCTGAGGCAAGTGGAAAGGACTGTGACCTTTCCTTCACTTTAGGCCACAGCAGATCCACGGTTGCCGCTTTCTGACTGGAGGGTCCAAGCAGCAAGACGTCAGGACAGAGAGGAGGAGTACCACACCTTTAAAAATGAGAACAATAACTGAGGACTTTGTGCTTTGCAATGTCACCACGGTGGATAAGTGACGACAGCTCGGACACAGTAGTTTCCTCTTCCTTCATTTAATCATCAAAATCAGAGCTCGCCTGCAATAAGACAAGCTGCTCTATTGAGAAACTCCTTCACTGGAGAGAAATTATTTCCACTGAGCAGTAGGCCTCCTCCAAACACCGATGCCCAGTTAAGCTTTCATTGTTAACATCTCACTGGAGAATGAAAACTTCATTATTTAGTTTGGGCATTGACCAGAGAGGATTTATTTCAGCAGCAGACAGAGGAAAAAAAAACACTTTGTGGTTGTGCATGTCCAACTAGGACAAAGATGTAATTGGCAATATACAAGTGGTATATACTGAGTGGTTTTGTGCTTCTTAAAATGAAAGCATCAAGATGGATCCAATAACAGCCTCCACGTCACAGTTTAAAATCAAAACACTGCTGAAACCATTTGATGTGTATTGCTTACAAATTAAAGCACATCTTCTTTGTGATTGCAAAAAAATTCAGGAGGCTTACTTTGAAATGACACTGGGGCATAAAATGAAAAGTGCAATGCGGCGGCTGCCAGTTGTCTCAGGAATGTATTCGTTTACAGCTGTTAAACTAATGATTCAGATACAAAGCTTCAAAGTGACGATGGCTGATTTTTGAAAACCGCTGTGTGATGCACCTTTGAAAAGCTTCCCACAACAAGATTACTGGCATTCTTACGTTTCCGGCTCTGATATCAGTGGTTACTTTTCCTTGTGAGGTATTTTTTTCACGTCCCTTGTGCTTCCCTGTCTGTGTGTGTGTGTGTGTGTGTGTGTGTGTGTGTGTGTGTGTGTGTGTGTGTGTGTGTGTGTGTGTGTGTGTGTGTGTGTGTGTGTGTGTGTGTGTGTGTGTGTGTGTGTGCGCGTGCGTGTGTGTGTGTGTGTGTGTGTACTGTGGGCGTGGCTCTGCTCTGCTCCCTCTCCCTGCACACCTGTTACCTTCTTACCCGTTTGTTTTGGTTTTGTCTGCGTCCATTTCGCTCACGATCTTCAGCTTCACTGTGTGTTTGTGTCTTAGCCCACAGCTCTCTTCACCATCTCTCGTCTCGTTGATTTCCTGTTTATCCCAGACCATATCGACGCTCCAGACCTCCAGTCAGTTCATTGCCAGTCACTGCTTCTTGTCTCCTCATCTGTCTGTCCATCTTTCCCGTCTCGCTGACTTTCTCACTCCATCATCTTACTCCATCCTATCATGGATCACATTTTGGTGTTTAGACTTGATCTCCACATTATTCTACTTCAGGTATTATTCTTCTGCAACACACCGGCGTCCTGTCCAGGGTGCACCCCGCCTCGTGCTCTATGACTGCTGGGGTAGGCTCCAGCCCCCTGCGACCCTTAACTGTACTAAGCATCTGAAGACGAGTGTGTGAGTATTATTCTTTTACGTTACTCCAACTTCGGCATTAGCCCCCCCCCGTGTTCATTTCGTGTACCATAACGTCCTGTTTCTGGCGGTTTCATGTGTCATACCCTTCTGCATTTGATTGTTTGTTCCTTCTTCATCAGATTTTATAGGTTCTTCTGCTCTCTCACTTGCTTTTTCCAGCATTTCTGCCTCTCTGTTCTAGACCTTTGCTGCTACTTCAGATTCCTGAGATTTTGCATGTCATCTTGGATTTGTTCTCTTGGTATGAGAATTTTTTATGTATACTGCCTGTTTTTTGTTTGTTTGACTTTTGTTGTTTGCTTGTTGTTGGTTTTGTTTTGGTTTTTTTGTATTTTTAAAACCCTCTGTTGCTGCCATAGAACAAACTGAACTTTGTATTCCATGTATGGGACAAGAAACCCGCTTTTACTTGCCTTCCATTCTGGTCCTCTGCTTTGGGCTCCTCTGTAAAACCACTACACATACAATCTTGTTAGTGTCACCTGTCTAGCAGTTATGTTCACCCTGGTTCTGATCCCTCTTTGGTTGAATCATTACTATAAAACTAAAAACCCAGATAAAATAGGGACATACCTGGAAGATACATGTGCACTAATTGAAAACAACTGAAAGCCTATATACCATTTTACAGCTCAACACCCTCTTCAGTTGAGGGGCACTTCCAAAGTGGTTATTCCAAAGTGGTTGAGCCCATGCAATTTTTAATCAATGAGGTTGCCTCTCCAACTCTAGACAATAAGGACTATTCATATGCAGAAACAGAGTAAGAGTGCCTTTCTGACTCCACAAGTGCACTATGTGCAGGACATGTTCATGGTGCTGCAAGACCTGTTCAAAGACTTTGTCAGTAGCTGAGCTATAGCATACAGGGACAGTATTCTGGTCACATTCTCTAATATTCTTACCCAAGAGACAGTTATGAAAATATTCCCTGACTCTGCAGACATTATGGAGCACTTCTCCCAGGTCTATCCCCCCCAAGTTCATTTAGGACCCTTATGCTTATTTAGTTGACTTTCATTCTGACTCCATGCCTGTTTGTATGACTGAATCCCTGCAGTTTCCCACATTTTCCATTACCATTTCCCCAGAATGCCTCCGTGTCACCTCCATTTCCATACCTGTCTTTCCACTTATGCCTTAGGTCTCCATGTCACCTCAACCAGTCTGCACACCACTCTCTATGCTGGCAGCATTACTCCAATCTGCCTCCATGTTGAACCAAGGTCTATGACTGGTCCCGCTCAGCCAGCACTTCCAGAACGCAAGTCCAATTCAACCAATACAGCTGATGCAGGCATTCCACACTTGCAATAAAAGGCATCATCTGCTTTTCACTCCTATGCAAACATATTGTAACATGTATTACAGCTGCACAAAGTGGTCAAAGGACAGACTTGACTTAGTTAAATTATGTCCAACTGGGATTCACCACCTTGCTTAGATACACTGCAACACTGTTGTCAGTTAAACATAATCCTTGTATTGGTAATCACTTACAGCTTCCAAACTTGAGGGGGCAGGCATGTCCATCCATGGGGAAGTCCACAAGTTTCATGGGGCATTCAGCACTGATCGTCAACCTAAAACAGAAAAAATAAATTATAGTAAATTGCGGAGCCACGCATCAAGTATTTTTTCACATTTGATCATGATGGAAAAATGGTTTGTCAAAGAAAAGGTGGAGGGTGGTTACCAATATTGACACAGCTATCCATATTTACCAATACCACTATTGATACAAGCCTTGGGTATCAGTACCAATACCAGTATCCTTTTGTGTACTGGGTATTGGCCAGATGTAACTGGAATCTGTGACCAATATGTGAGGACACAGAAGCATGGTGAAAGAACATGTCTGGTTTTCAGGACACAGTGAATGAAGCTGGTAAGAGCTGCACCTCAAATAAGCCCCTGCATGTTGTCCCTGCTCAACTCAGAAGAGATCACCTCAGGAATGTCTGTTCAGCCAATTAACAGCTGACTTAACAAGGAAACACCCCCGATTTGGCTCATTAAGTGCAATTAGAGCATGGAGAAGTGGAAAATCCATGGTTTCCGAAGCCTGAAGACCAGGATTGGAAAGCACAGGAATAAGATTACCCTCACAGTTAAAGAGATCTGTGCTGCAGCACCATACCACTTTACATGTCTAAAAATGATTGTAATCAGTTCTACACCATGATGTTTACAAATATAAAATTGAATTTTAAAAAGTTGGTGTATCAATTGACACTGTGAGATTGGGTTCCATGATCAGAAGACAAATGTTTCGATTGGTCCATCTATTGTTTAAAAAATAAATAAATAAATCAGTAAATACAACAAGGTTTTAGTAAAAATTCATTGTAACCTCACAAATGGAAATTTTCAATGTTGACGGTGTGCTGAAAGAGGAACATGCAGTTTTACATGAGCACAGAAGTGCCAGATGGGTGCCAGAACTTAATGTTGATTCTTCAGCTTTTTAAGCAAATTCAAGTTTGCTTTTGGTTCCAACTGTGTTGAACTACTGGAATCCATGTGAACCTCAACTTTAACAAGATTCCCAGTACCTGCACTGGCCACACAGCCCCACAGCATGATGGAACCACCTCCAAATTTTACTGTAGGTAGCAAGTGTTTTTCTTGGAATGCTGTGTTCTTTTTCAGCCATGCATACCGCCACTTGTTATGTCCAAATAACTCAATTTTAGTTTCATCAGTCCACAGCACCTTATTCCAAAATGAAGCTGGCTTGTCCAAATGTGCTTTAGCATATCTGGCTTCCTCTGCATTACAGCATCATACAGCATCTCTTTGTGCAAAGTGCGCTGTATAGTTGAACAACGCACAGACACACTGTCTGCAGCAAGATCATGTTGTAGGTCTTTGGAGCAGGTCTGTCTGTTGACTATGACTGTTCTCACCATCCTTCACTTCAGCTTATCTGAGATTTTTCTTGGCCTGCCCTTGGGTCCTTAACTAGTACTGTGCCTGCAGTCTTCCATTTCCTCACTATGTTCCTCACAGTGGAAACTGACAGCTGAAATCTTTGAGATAGTTTTTTGTATCCTTCCCCTAAACCATGATGTTGAACAATCTTTGTTTTCAGGTCATTTGAGAGTTGTTTAGAGGCTCCCATGTTGCCACTTATTACAACAGATGCAAAGAGGGGAAACATTTGCAAATGGCCACCTTAATGCCCTTTCTCATGATTGGATTCACCTGTGGAGGTCAAGGGTCAATGATCTTACCAGACCATTTTTGTGTTCCAGTAATTAGTGCTAAATGTATTCAAATCAGTAAAATGGCAAGGGTGCCCAAATTTATGCACCTGCCTAATTTTGTTTAAATAATTATTGCACACTTTCTGTAAATACTAGAAGCTTCATTTCACTTCTCAAATATCAGTGTGTTTGTATGCTATATGATATATTTAACTGAAATTTCTGATCCAGACAACCAATGATTTATAAAAATCATGAAAATTATCAGGGGTGCCCAAATGTTTGCATACAACTGTAAATATAAAAATAGTTAGGCTATCAAATTTACATAAATTTACAATTTATGATTATTTATTTAATTAATTTAAAGCCTGATTTATGCAGCTGCAGCTCTGTAACTCCATGTCATGCAATGATGTGCGTGACAGTTTTGTCTCTGGACTAATTTAATTCACAGGTCTCTCTCTTGCAAATGAGGTGTTGAGTCTCAAGGGATTGCCTGTATAAATAAAGGATGAATAAAATAAAATATAATAATTTGACCCTCAACAAGCTTTTCTTTCTACAATCATCACCTCCAAATCAAAGGTAAGATGTGCAAAAGTTGTGGACTTTTCTGATCCATTTTTAATCAGCGTGCGCATTGTAAAAACTGTTATAATATGATGGGAGACAAAGGACTGAAAGCAAAAAAAAATGTCAAATCACAGCCATTTGTGTCTGATTTTAACACCCCCCCATCCTGGCCCCCGCTCACGCCACTCCTTTCCCCCCTCCGGGACGCAGCGCGGTTTTAGCTGCAGTAGCTCCCATCCCCCCCCAAAAAAAGCTGGCTGCGCGACCACGTGTTGCTGCCCCCCCACCACCACCACCAGCACACTCACATTGCCTCAATTCGGATGATGGACTGTTTCAAAGTTTAGCGTACGTAAACAATCAAATGTATATGTGCGGTTGTTTTAATTCTGATGTGGGCCATTATTATGTTCAACTAGTAATAATTGTGGATTAATTGCTGTATATTTGTCTGAGGTAATTGGGTGTGAAATGAATTGCCCTTTTAGGGATCAATAAAGTTGTCTGAGTCTGATTTAACAGGTGCACATGAGGCTTCAGGTCCCAGTCTGAACACGGTTTGAAAATAAACGGTCGGGCTTTTAATCACAGAAATGACTCCGGTCCCACTTTCCTCAAATCAGCGAGTCTCAGAGTGCTGAAAACTTTAATTATACCTCTGTTACTGTGCATGTCCAGACTGCTCAGGGTTTTTAATGGAAATACATTGTGATCCAATGTGAGCAATATGTATGTAACAGATTAGTTACAGTCAGGAGGCGGTGAACATCTACGGGGAATCCTGAATCAGGACCTGCGCCTCATTTAATGACCAGATCAAAATTTCCTCCAAACTTTTTTCTGCCAAATGTATTTCATTCATTATCAAAATGTAATCAAGGTCCACACTGCAAATAAAACTATTTTAATATGATGGCAGATGAAGCAGTGAAAGCAGTAAAGTGTCAAATAACAGCCTTTTGTATCTGATTTATCAGGTGCACATCAGGCTGCGGCTCTGAGTCTGAGCATGGTGTGAAAAAAATATACTGTCAGGCTTTTAATCACAGAAATGACTCTGGTCCCACATGCAATGGGTTTAATGGAAATACATTGCAATCGGACGGGACATTTTATCCGCTGTACAAAATCTGTTATATACGGTGTTTATTACATGGAAAACAATACAAAAACATTGGTACTGTTTTGTCTGGTGACTGCGGATATTTGGTTTTTACAAGGATAGTTCAGATGAGTTTTACTGTACATGGGACTGAACAATAAATTTACCTCTCAAAATTGCCAAACTGTTTTCATTTTATTGATGAAAGTCTGTGCATTTCCGAAAATGGTTTCCTTTAAATCTCCATTTTCAACTGCATTTTTCTCCATTAAAAAAAAAATACTTACTGGGTTTTGCATCTGAACTCTTCATTTATTTTTGACTGAGCTACAGTGATGCTATATAGGTAGCAATAGAATAAGAAATCATCATCATCTTCAACCACTTTTCCGGGTTCGGGTCATGGGGGCAACAGCTCCAGCAGGGGACCCCAGCCTTCCCTTTCCTGGGCCACATTCACCACCTCTGACTGGGGGATCCTGAGGCAGATATAATCTCTCCACCTAGTCCTGGGTCTTCCCTGGGGTCTCCTCCCAGATGGACGTGCCTGGAACACCTCCCTTGGGAGGCGCCCAGGAGGTATCCTTACCAGATGCCCAAACCACCTCAGCTGGCTCCTTGCAATGCGAAGGAGCAGCGACTCTACTCCGAGCTCCCCACGGATAACCGAACTTCTCACCCTATCTCTAAGGGAGACACTAGCCACCCTCCTGAGGAAGCCCATTTCGGCTGCTTGTACCCAACACTCATGACCATAGGTGAGAGTAAGAACAAAGATTGACCAGTAGATCGAGAGCTTCACCTTTTGGGTGGGTCAGCTGCCTTTTCGTCACAAAAGTATGGTAGAGCAAATGCAATACCGTCCCTGCAGAGGATTGATAGGCAACGACAAACAGACCACAATCACTACAGAAATGCTTGGGGTAGCGGGGGGGGGATTCTTCTCCTCAAAAAGACTTCTTCTTTGTCTTTCGGCTGTTCCCGTTAGGGGTCGCCACAGCAGATCAATCGTTTCCATCTCACCCTGTCCTTTGTATCTTCCTCTGTCACACCAACCACCTGCATGTCCTCTCTCAGCACATCCATGAACCTCCTCTTTGGTCTCCCTCTTCTCCTCCTGCCTGGTGGCTCCATCCTCAGCATCCTTCTCCCTATATACCCTGGGTCCCTCCTCTGCACATGTCCAAACCATCTCAATCTCGCCTCTCTGACTTTGTCTCCAAACCGTCCCACCTGAGCTGTCCCTCTGATATGTTCATTCCTAATCTTGTCCATTCTTGTCACTCCCAAAGAGAATCTCAACATCTTCAGCTCTGCCACCTCCAGCTCTGCCTCCTGTCTTTTTGTTAGTGCCACTGTCTCTAAACCATACAACATAGCTGGTCTCACTACTGTTTGTAAACTTTCCCCTTCACTCTTGCTGATATTCTTCGGTCACAAATCACTCCTGCCACCTTTCTCCACCCACTCCACCCTGCCTGCACTCTCTTCTTCACCTCTCTACCACACTCTCCATTACTTTGAACAGTTGACCCCAAATATTTAAACTCATCTACTTTCACCACTTCTACTCCTTAAACGGCACTATTCCACTGGGCTCCCTCTCATTCACACACATGTACTCAGTCTTGCTTCTACTGACTTTCATTCCCCTTCTCTCCAAAGCATATCTCCACTTCTCCAGACTAAACTCAACTTGCTCTCTACTCTCACTACAGATCACAATGTCATCTGCAAACATCATAGTCCATGGGGACCCCTGTCTGATCTCATCCGTCAACCTGTCCATCACCACTGCAAACAAGAAAGGACTCAGGGCTGATCCTTGGTGTAATCCCACCTCCACCTTGAATGAGTCTGTCATTCCGACTGCGCATCTCACCGCTGTCACACTATTCTTGTACATGTCCTGCACTACCCTAACATACTTCTCTGCCACTCCAGACTTCCTCATACAATGCCACAACTCTTCTCTTGGCACCCTATCATAAGCTTTTTCTAAGTCCACAAACACACAATGTAACTCTTTCTTTCCTTCTCTGTACTTCTCCAACAGTATTCTCAGAGCAAACATTGCATCTGTAATGCTCTTTCTCGGCATGAAACCATATTGCTGCTCACAGGTCTTCACTTGTTTTCTAAGCCTAGCTTCTACTACTCTTTCCCATAACTTCATGCTGTGGCTGATCAGCTTTATGCCTCTGTAGTTACTGCAGCTCTGCACATCACCCTTGTTCTTGAAAATAGGAACCAGCACACTTCGTCTCCACTCCTCAGGCATCCTCTCACTTTCCAAGATTTTATTAAACATTCTGGTTAGAAACTCTACTGCCATCTCTCCTAGACATTTCCATGCCTCCATTGGAATGTCATCTGGACCAACTGCCTTTCCACTCTTCATCCTCTTCATAGCAGCCCTCACTTCTCCCTTGCTAATCTCTTTTACTTCCTGATTTACTCTCACCACATCATCCAGCCTTTTCTCTCGCTCATTTTCTTTATTCATCAACTCTTCAAAATATTCCCTCCACCTTCTCAGCACACACTCCTCACTTGTCAACACATTACCATGTGCATCTTTTACCACCCTAACCTGCTGCACATCCTTTCCAGCTCTGTTCCTTTGTCTGACAAATCGGTACAAGTCCTTTTCTCCTTCCTTACTATTCAACTTCTTGTACAGCTCGCAATATGCCTTTTCCTTTGCTTTTGCCACTTCTCTTCTCGCCTTACGCCGCATCTCCTTGTACTCCTGTCTACTTTCTTCATCTCTCCGACTATCCCAAAACGTTTTCGCCAACCTCTTTCTCCTTATGCTTTCCTGGACCTCTTCATTCCACCACCAAGTCTCCTTTTCTTCCTTCCACTGTCCAGATGTCATACCCAGTACTGCCCTAGCTGTCTCCCTCACCACATCTGCAGTACTTTTCCAGTTGTCCAAAATTGCTTCCCCTCCAACTAGTGCTTCTCTCACCTGCTCGCTAAATTTCACACAACAGTCTTCCTCCTTCAGCTTCCACCATCTGATCCTTTGTTGAACTCTCACTCTGTTCTTCTTCTTTACCTCTAAAGTCATCCTACAAACAACCATCCTATGCTGTCTAGTGACACTCTCTCCTGCTACCACCTTACAGTCTGTGATTTCTTTTAGCTTGCATCTCCTATAAAGAATGTAGTCCACCTGTGTGCACCTTCCTCCACTCTTATATGTTACCCTGTGCTCCTCCCTTTTCTTAAAGTAGGTATTCACCACAGCCATTTCCATCCTTTTTGCAAAATCAACTACCATCTGTCCTTCCCCATTCCTATCCTTGATACCATATCTACCCATTACTTCCTCATCACCTCTGTTCCCTTCACCAACATGCCCATTGAAGTCTGCTCCTTTCACCACTCTTTCATGCTTGGGCACACTCTCCACCACCTCATCTAATACACTCCAGAAATCTTCTTTCTCCATCTCACAACCTACCTGTGGGGCATATGCACTGATGATATTCATCATCACCCCTTCAATTTCCAACATCGCACTCATCACCCTGTCAGACACTCGCTTAACCTCCAACATGTTGTGTGGGCCGCCAGAAGAGGAGGTACTGCTGGCCCACCACCAGAGGGCGCCCTGCCTGAAGTGCGGGCTTCAGGCACGAGAGGGCGCTGCCACCACGGACATGACCGGGAGTGACAGCTGTCACACATCAACTCATGACAGCTGTCACCCATCTTCATTTCATCACTCCATAAAAGCCGGATGTCATCTCCACCTCGCTGCCGAGATATCATCTACCTGTGAAGGTACTTTTCTCTGCTGACTTAAATCATTGAATAATAACCTGAACTTCTTTGCAGCCATATTCCTGTGGCGTTTCATTATCTGTGGATAATGTGTTCACACCCAAACCAGATAAGTGGTTAGACAGGAGCTGCACGAGTGTGTGATTAGAGGTGGAGGTGACTTTCCACCTTCTGACTGTTTTTGTTACTGCACACACCCACATCTCACTGTTTGTGCTCCTCACCAGCAGTACCAGATCCGACAGTCGGGGACGGTGATCACCTGGGAATTCGGGACTTGGCGGCTCCAGTATTCTCCGGGTTCTGTGGCGGTGGAAGTCGTGTGGTCCCGGCTCTTCTCAGGACAGACGTCTTCTATCCTCGAGCCTGCCCACACGTCACCTTGGTGTATTGACTGCTGTCAGATTCTGTGATTGTCTGTATAATCATTGTGCACATTCACAACATTAAATTGTTACCTTTTGGCTCATCTATTGACCGTTCATTTGCGCCCCCTGTTGTGGGTCCGTGTCACTACACTTTCCCCAACACAACACACTTTTAACATACTCTTCCTTTAAAATGACCCCAACACCATTTCTCTTCCTGTCCTCACCATGGTACAACAACTTGTACCCACCGCCAATGCTCCTGCTCTTACTTCCACTTGGTCTCTTGCACACACAATATGTCTACCTTTCTCCTCTCCATCATATCAGCCAGCTCTCTCCCTTTACCAGTCATACTACCAACATTCAAAGTCCCCACTCTCATTTCCACCCTTCTAGTTTTCTTCTTCTCCCGCTGTTCGTGGCAACGTTTCCTCCTCTTCTTCATCGTCTTCGCCCAGCAGTAGCCCAATTTCCACCAGCACCCTGTTGGGCAATAGCACCGGTGGCGGACGTTGTTAACCCCGGCCGTGACCGATCCGGTATGGGAATTCGATTCTGAGTCTGCATAGTTGGGTTGGCTTGTTTTACGCCGGATGCTCTTCCTGACACAACCCTCCTCATTTATCCGGGTGTGGGACCGGCACTCAGAATGTACTGCCTGCACACCCCATGTGGCTGAATTCTCCTCAAAAAGACTTAATTTTCAAAATAGCTTTCTGTTATTATTTGTCAACTTAAACTATTTCATCACAATAATTTATTGATTCATGGAATCTTAATTTTTTAACTGGTTTAGTAAACATTTTTGCCGTGCAACTAGAGCGCCTTACCAGCAAGGCATGCTGCGGCCCCCTCAGCACCCCACTTCCAGCCTGCCTGTACTCTGTGCTTGATTGCTTTACATTCAAAGTCTGTCTTTTCTGTGCCCTTAAATTAGCACAAACACTGAAATGTAGAGTTACGTGAAGAATACTGTCCCATCTCACGAAGCTATGCAACACTACCGTGTGTGAAAATAGCAGTAGTGACGAACTTCAGTTCTATATGATGTTTTATCCATTTGTCCAGGTCATGAAAGGTTTAACTGTGTGACGGAGGAGTCGGTACCTCATGGTGTACAGAATGGTGCCATTCTTCATGATGCGGAACAGCTTGTTGGGAGCTGTCATGTTGTGAGCCACGGACTTCTTGCCATTCCTGAAGAAGGTGTCTGGTGTCCACACTTTAGTCACCATTAGGTTGTTTAGCCTTAAAATCTCAATGGGCCCCTCATATATCAATCTCTGGTCCACCCATGTCTGACGAAAGAACACGTCCATCGTGTATTCCTGTGACCGGAGAAATGGGGAGGGGAGAAAAAACAAAACAAATCAACAATGATTTCTAGGTTATCTTACATTTATTTATGTAGGATAGACATTTCGGAGCTGATCTTTTCCAGCCTTACATCTGCCTCTATTTTGGCTCATGTGTTACGCAGTTTTTACCAAATACAGTAAAGTACATTGCAAACTTATAAATATACATCAGATGAATATGGAATCTATTGACAGTTTTGACTCACTTATAGCATATTTATGGTTTGGATATACATACCATCTCAACATCTGAGACTGGCCCAAAGCTCGTCACATAAATGTCTGTCTTGACCTCAGTCACAGGACCTAGTGAGTCAAAGAAACAGTCATGTTACTGGGTTGCCAAACTCTGTTTCCTGCATGAAATTCATCTTCTGTTGTGTGGGCCGCCAGAAGAGGAGGTACTGTTGGCCCACCACCAGAGGGCGCCCTGCCTGAAGTGCGGGCTTCAGGCACGAGAGGGCGCTGCCGCCTTAGGAACAAGCTGTGGTGACAGCTGTCACCCATCATCCGTGACAGCTGTCACTGATCATCCAATCCACATCTGGAATAAAAGCAGGAAGACACCTCCACCACATTGCCGAGATATCATCTTCTACCAGAGGTAATATCCTCAGCCTTTTGTAGTATTTTCTAAATCTGTTTATTGTGAGTGTTTGCAGGAGTACCGGTCCTTAGTTTGTGGAGGCTGTGCAAGACGGCACTCTTTTTCCTCTGAGGGATTGCTGCAACATATTGAGTGAGAGGTGGAGGTGGAATTCCCACCAGGATTGTTACTGGGTGTTCACACACCCACCCTTGACTGTCTTTGCTTTCTGCCAGCAGTACCAGATCCGACACGCCGTGACGGTGGCCACCTGGAGACTTCGGGACTTGGCGGCTCCAGTATTCCTCGGGTTCGGTGGCAGTGGAAATCGTGTGGTTCCGGTTCGTTTCCAGACGGGCGTCTCCTATCGTCGAGCCTGCCCACACGACACCTTTATTGATTGACTTGTGCACATTCTGTAATCTGCTGTGTTTGGTTGTGTCATTCACAACAGTAAAGTGTTATAATTTGACTCCTTCCATTGTCTGTTCATTTACGCCCCCTGTTGTGGGTCCGTGTCACTACACTTTCCCAACATCTTCATCAGATTTCAGCCACCTTATCAGATGTGGATGTTTCAGACAGTGATAATCCTTTACACAGGGTTTACAGAGCTCAGGATCAAACCACAACAACTCGATTTTATATATATTGTGACACGTGCTGTGTCAACTGGGGATGTATACCATTTTTTTTCAACCGTCATGTAGAGTAGATATCTTCAAAATTTGTGCTAGTCACAATGAAATTATGACTAGTCAAAATGATGTTGTTTCCGGTATAAAAAATGTGCAAATAAATATTAAAATGACTTGCCATAGCTGGCCACGAAGGCCACTGCTGCTTGTTTTTGTTAGCAGGTTGTTTTAAAACCGTGCATCTTCTCTTCCAGAGTATAATTCCCTTTGTAATGGCTGTGTTTGTCCAAGTAGGGCTTCAAACCTACAACCCCAATTCCAATGAAGTTGGGACATTGTGTAAAATGTAAATAAAAACAGAATACAATGATTTGTAAATCCTTTTCAACCTATATTCAATTGAATACACCACAAAGACAAAATATTTAATGTTCAAACTCATAGACTTTATTGTTTTGTGCAAATATTTGCTCATTTTGAAATGGATGCCTGCAACACATTTCAAAAAGTTGGGACGGGGAAACAAAAGACTGGGAAAGTTGATGAATGCTCATAGAACACCTAAGTCGAAACACTTAAGTGTCATGATTGGGTATAAACCGTGCAATCCCAAAAGACTCAGCTGTTCACAAGCAAAGATGGGGCAAGGATCACCACTTTGTGAACAACTACATGAAAATAGACCAACAGTTTAAGAACAATGTTTCTCAATGTTCAATTGCAAGGAATTTAGGGATTCCATCATCTACAGTCCATAATATAATTAGAAGACTCAGAGAATCAAAATTAAGCAGCAAGGCCGAAAACCAACATTGAATACCCATGACCTTTGATCCCCCAGGCGGCACTGCATGAAAATCCGACATCATTGTGTAAAGGATCTTACCGCGTGGACTCAGGAACACTTCAGAAAACCATTGTCAGTTAACACAGTTCGTCGCTACATCTACAAGTGCAAGTTAAAACTCTACCATTCAAAGTGAAAGTCAAACATCAACAACATCCAGAAACACCACCGCTTTCTCTGGGTCTGAGCTCATTTAAAATGGACAGACACAAAGTGGAAAAGTGTGCTGTGGTCTGATGAGTCCACATTTCAAAGTGTTTTTGGAAATCATGGACGTCGTGTCCTCCAGACAAAAAGGAAAAAGACCATCCAGATTGTTACCAGCGCAAAGTTCAAAAGCCAGCATCTGTGATGGTATGGGGGTGTGTTAGTGCCCATGGCATGGGCAACTTACACATCTGTGATGGCACCATCAATGCTGAAAGGTACATCCAGGTTTTGAAGCAACACATGCTGCCATCCAAGCACCGTCTTTTTAAGGGACGTCCCTGCTTATTTCAGCAAGACAATGCCAAGCCACATTCTGCACGTGTTACAACAGCGTGGCTTCATAGTAAAAGAGTGCGGGTACTAGACTGGCCTGCCTGCAGTCCAGACCTGTCGCCAAATGAAAATGTGTGGCGCATTATGAAGCACAAAATGCGATAACGGAGACCCCGGACTGTTGAATAACTGAAGTCATACATCAAGCAAGAATGGGAAAGAATTCCACCTACAAAGCTTCAACAATTAGTGTCCTCAGTTCCCAAATGCTTATTGAGTGTTGTTAGAAGGAAAGGTGATGTAACACAGTGGTAAACATACCACTGTCCAGTGGTGGGCACAGATAACCAAAAATTACTTCGATAACGGATAATCAGATAACTGAAAAGTTATCTTTGATAACGATAAACCGATAAACCACCCAAAAATGTATCGGACATTACAGATAACCGATAAATTCCAGTATTGTCTCTGGTACATTTGCAACTACTAACAAGCTGAATTTGAGTTTTAACACCATGATCGCTTTCGGAAGCATCAAAGGGGACAACAGACCCAAACAATGACCCCACATTTCTATGTTTGAACATCCTGCCCCCTGCTGAAAGCTCTTGTTTACAACACAGCTCCCAGCACAGAAGCAAGCTGAGAGCAGCCACAAAGCCAGCTCTCTACCAATCACAACACTCCGGTCAGGTGGAGGTCTTGGAAAGTAAAGTCATGCTGACTTATGGTTTGATGTGAATACTGATAGAATAACTCCATTAATGTCAATTCTGTCATTTGTACAAAGTTAAAATATAACATATATGTTTTAATGTTGAATAATGCACTAATTTTGAGGTTTTGTAACAAACACAGACAGATCGCAAAGGATTCTGCGTAAAAGTGCCTCTGCTAAACACTGATTGGTTCAGTCATTCATTATGTAAACCTTCATATTAATGACGTGTGTCGTGTGTTGGTGTTTACAGATAAATGTGCTTTTGTAAAATATTCCATTTTTTATTTGTAAAAACAGGCATTTTTACAGAGCCTTGGAAGTGTCATCGCAAAATGTTTTGCATGTGGAGAGAATGTGCGCCCATTTTATTAGTGCCGTGCGCACGTTTTATGAAGTTGTAAAACGTGCACTCAATATTGTCTTGACACATAAGTGTTGGCTTTACACTGTGCAAGTTTTGGCCCTTTTTCAGATGATTTTTCATTCATGTGAGAATTTTTTTGGACCGAGTTTCAGGTTAATCGCGCGTCCTGCATCGTACAGTGTACATGGAGGAACAAGCTGCGTTTAACATCTCATGGCCACCTCCTGATCGCCGATCGTATGGTCGAATGAAAATCAAACCTATTTGATATTATTCTGGTTGGCCGTAGTGAGGGTATCCTGCTGCTGAAGAGCTACAGGCGTCCAACTGCTCGCACTGTGCATGTGCAAACACCGCAGACCTGTCTTGTAATGTTTCTTTGTTGTTTTGTTTTGTTTTTAAACTTTGATGTCTCCCATCGAGAGTTTTTCTAAATTAAGTTTGAAAAAAAAAGCTTACGTTTTGCTTCTGGAAACACAAGTTCGATGTGTGGTTTTTGAACGCACAATGTGGGTGAGAACATAAATCGTGCACTCTGAACTTTTGTGGTACAGTTTGAACTGAGAGTACAGTGATTAAAAATATCATATAGAGGCCTTGAAAACTTGCCAAAACAAAATTCCAGATAATCCGTGTCTGCTACACTTAACATGGGTGGAATTTAACAAACACAAATACAGTAACAACGTCTATAAACCCAGAGAATATATTCACGAGAGTTTTAAGCACTAGAGTTTAATGCTGTTGTCCGTGGAGCCTGAACAGAGTGTCTGAAATGCATTTGTCCTGTCGTGAACGTACTGAGATTACCCTATCCTACCCCTAATGCACTGCTGAATACAGCATGTGCTCACTAAAACCTTAAAAATTAGCACATTACTTTAAAACTAAAACATATATCTGATATTTTCATCACAGTCATCACAGTAATTTTAAATAACTTGTCCAAAATTAGTTTGGTTAAAATTTGAACCATAAGTTAAAAATTTATGGCTCTGGATGACTTGGGTGATATTACCAGCATATCAGTATGGTGCTAAAGGAAATGATTTTTTTTTTTTTTTTGTGACCAGTTCTCCTTTGCCTGCAGAGGATAGAGCGGTTTCTCCTGGAAGTAGCTCTCTTCTGTTTGCAGAGAGTGGGACTATACATCTGTTAGGAAACTTTTAACAGGTAGGTGCTCAACTGATTTTAAATTTAAAAATGTTTGCCGCTGTTCAGCTTTGTTTACTACGTTATCGGTCTAAGTAAATTGTGATGCTTGCAACTTGACCTGAGTACCACGTGAACTGCAAAAATAAGGGCTCCAGTGTGCGGGTTGTTATCTAATATATAAGGCTGACCGTGTGTGTGTGTGTGTGTGTGTGTGTGTGTGTGTGTGTGTGTGTGTGTGTGTGTGTGTGTGTGTGTGTGTGTGTGTGTGTGTGTGTGTGTGTGTGTGTGTGTGTGTGAGACCTCCCCCAGGTGCCCCCAGTCACCATTACAAGTTTGGTGTTGATTGCTTAATTACAGGCTAGCAACCAGCTTGTGATGTCATAGTGCAGCTCTACTCTGATTGGCTGACACGCCCACCACTCAAAAACAAAACTGAACAGATTGAAACAGAATGTGACTTTTTAACTTTTTAAAATACTTCTTAAAGTAGGTCAAGGTTAGCCATCTTTGAACTTGTCCAACATCTGTGTCCCAAGAATTTTCCCTGTCAATTTCAAGACCCTGGCAGTAAGAGGACTGGACTTATGCTGAGTCCAGACAGACGGTCACACGGACAGACAGATGCAAAGCCATCGCAATACTCAATGGCAATATTTGATGGCCTCAGGTAATAAACAGTAAAGATTTCAGGTTGGATACCTGAAGAGACAGCTTCATTTGGTCCTGCAGTGTCATCGTCAGTTTTGCTGCAAAGCCAGTATAATGTGTGATCTGCCTGCAGACCCAAAATACTGTATCTTGTTTATGGTATTGACAAAATGTTAAGAAAATGCTGAATAAACACAGCCATGTGTGACTTACAACAATGCAAACAATATAATACATGGAGAACTGGTTGTGGGAGTCCTCATACGGTCACTTAGTATTGTTTATGTTCAATCACGTGTCAAGTTTTGCTTAAAATCTTACAGACCTTCAGCATTCGAATGAGTAATTGAATGCATACATTCAATACCTGTGGGTTTCACATGTATGCTACTAGCCAATGCAAGCAGACAATAAATACAAAGTAATGCTGCAAAATTGAGTTTTTATACATGGTTAATTTGAAGTCATTCCCAGCATATTCTCAGCCATATGAGCCTTGTGTTCTTTATAATTTGAAGTTCTTTAATTCATTATTAAGATCCTGTTGTGTTACATACAATTTGTACATGTTCAATAAAGCCCCTCGATCAATCAAAATCAATATTTATGTTTTAATGGCGTCTGGAGGAGGCCTTGCATGTGCATATATGGTTATCAGGTTATTGGTGACTGGATGGCAGCCAACTATTTGTCCTTAAATATAGCAAAGACTGAGGTCCTTGTTTGTGCCCCTGACGCATTTGTTCCCACTGTGGTTGGGAATCTGTTGTGTGGGCCACTGAATAGGAGGTACTGCTATCCCACCACCACCAGATGGCGCCCTGCTTGAAGTGCGGGCTTCAAGCATGAGAGGGCGTCATAGCAACCGGGAGTGACAGCTGTCACTCGTTATCAGCACCAGCTGTCACTCATCCACATCACATCACCACCACCATAAAGGCCGGACTGCAACTCCACCTCCCCGCCGAGAAATCAGCTATCAGAAGAGGTAATTTCTCTGCTGAACGTGAAACTGCATTATAGTCTGGACTGTTTTTGCAGCCGTATGCCTGTGGTGTTCCTTATCCGTTGGATTGGTGTTTGGTGTGATCAGCGACGGCTTCGCTCCACACTCCATCCAGATAAGTGGTTAGACAGGAGCTGCACGAGTGTGTGATTGGAGGTGGAGGTGCTCCCTCCCAAAAGAATACAGACTGTGGGATTACTGAGTGTGCGAACTCACACTCATCAATAGTTTTTCTGTTCTCTGCCAGCAGTACCAGGTCTGACAGCTGGAGACGGTGACCACCTGGGGACCCAGGACTTGGCGGCTCCAGTGTTCTTCAGATCCGTTGGCGGTGAAGGCCGTGTGGGATCCGACTCGGCTCAGGACAGATGTCTCCTATCCTCAAGCCTGCCCACACGTCACTCAAATCTGTAATTCGGTGGTACCTAAACTGTGATTGTCTGTATTTCGTTGTGCACTACAACATTAAATTGTTACTGTTTGGCTTATCCATTGCCCGTTCATTTAACGCCCCCTGTTGTGGGTCGGTGTTCCTACACCTTCACAACAGGATTTCTCGGCCAGCGTCATGGATCCCGAGGGGTGTCAACCATCGCTTGAACAGCCAATGGAAGAGTGAGGTGCACAGGCATCAGCAGGAGGCGTGTTAGGTGAGCTGCAGCAAATCTTAACCGCTTTCACTGCTCGACTGGACTTAGTCACCGAGCAGAGTGTGATCCTCAATCGGAGGATGGAGGCTCTCACCGCCAAGGTGGAAGCGCAGGCCCAGGGCGCTGCTGCAGCACCTCCCCCTGCTGACCGGAGGCCTGAAACAGACATTCCGCTGGTCGTTCAACGAACCCCCCCACCGTCCCCTGAAGCATACATAAGCCCTCCGGAGCCGTACGGAGGTTGTGTCGAGACGTGCGCGGACTTCTTAATGCAGTGCTCGCTCGTCTTTTCACAGCGTCCCGACATGTACGCGTCAGACGCTAGCAGGGTGGCTTACGTAATAAATCTGCTTCAAGGAGAGGCACGCACCTGGGCTACGGCGCTCTGGGAGCAGAATTCCCGGCTCCTAACGACATACGCTGGGTTTGTGAGGGAGTTCAGACAGGTGTTCGACCACCCTCATAGAGGCGAGACCACTTCAAGCGTGCTGCTGTCGATAAGATAGGGGTGTCGGAGCGCAGTGAAGTATGCAGTTGACTTCCGCATCGCGGCAGTGCGAGCTGACTGGAATGCTGTTGCGCTCCACGCCGCCTTTGTAAACGGACTGTCTCTGGTCCTTAAGGAGCACCTTGTGGCAAAGGACGAGCCGCGGGATTTAGAGGTGGAGGTGTTGTTTCCCACCTGCATGAACTGGACTATTCCGAGGAGTTACTGAGTGTTTCCACTCACCTCTTTTTCTGTTTTGTTTCCTGCCAGCAGTACCAGATCTGACAGCTGGAGACGGTGGCCACCTGGGGAGATCAGGACTTGGCGTCTCCTGTGTGTTTCCAGATCCGGTGGCAGTGGAAATCATGTGGGGCCCGGCTCTTCTCTGCACGCTGCTCTCCTGTCCTCGAGCCTGCCCACAGGCCACCTTCGTGTAATTGACTGTAATCTAAATTCTGTTTCTGTCTGTATTTCGTTGTGCACCTTTACAACAGTAAATTGTTATTCTTTGGCTCATCCATTGTCCGATTCATTTACGCCCCCTGTTGTGGGTTCGTGTCCCTACACTTTCCCAACAAGAAAATCACCTACTGGTGGAGGGATTCTCGGACTCTAAAAGCAGCTCCAAAACGTGGCACAGCTATGCAAAAAAGTACTTCCACTGTGTGGCGAAAATTACTTCCACCACCGTGCCTGAAATTACTTCCACCGGCACTTTTCGCCACGTGGTGGAAATAATTTTTGCAGTCTTGGTCATTTTGTGTGTCAGGCGGGGATGATCAATCAATCAATTTTATTTATATAGCGCCAAATCACAACAAACAGTTGCCCCAAGGCGCTTTATATTGTAAGGCAAGGCCATACAATAATTACGTAAAAACCCCAACAGTCAAAACGACCCCCTGTGAGCAAGCACTTGGCGACAGTGGGAAGGAAAAACTCCCTTTTAACAGGAAGAAACCTCCAGCAGAACCAGGCTCAGGGAGGGGCAGTCTTCTGCTGGGACTGGTTGGGGCTGAGGGAGAGAACCAGGAAAAAGATATGCTGTGGAGGGGAGCAGAGATCAATCACTAATGATTAAATGCAGAGTGGTGCATACAGAGCAAAAAGAGAAAGAAACACTCAGTGCATCATGGGAACCCCCCAGCAGTCTAAGTCTATAGCAGCATAACTAAGGGATGGTTCAGGGTCACCTGATCCAGCCCTAACTATAAGCTTTAGCAAAAAGGAAAGTTTTAAGCCTAATCTTAAAAGTAGAGAGGGTGTTTGTCTCCCTGATCTGAATTGGGAGCTAGTTCCACAGGAGAGGAGCCTGAAAGCTGAAGGCTCTGCCTCACATTCTACTCTTACAAACCCTAGGAACTACAAGTAAGCCTGCAGTCTGAGAGCGAAGCGCTCTATTGGGGTGATATGGTACTATGAGGTCCCTAAGATAAGATGGGACCTGATTATTCAAAACCTTATAAGTAAGATGAAGAATTTTAAATTCTATTCTAGAATTAACAGGAAGCCAATGAAGAGAGGCCAATATGGGTGAATTAACTGAAGGCTTTTCAGGGAACTTTTAGGACAACCTGATAATAATGAATTACAATAGTCCAGCCTAGAGGAAATAAATGCATGAATTAGTTTTTCAGCATCACTCTGAGACAAGACCTTTCTAATTTTAGAGATATTGCGTAAATGCAAAAAAGCAGTCCTACATATTTGTTTAATATGCGCTTTGAATGACATATCCTGATCAAAAATGACTCCAAGATTTCTCACAGTATTACTAGAGGTCAGGGTAATGCCATCCAGAGTAAGGATCTGGTTAGACACCATGTGTCTAAGATTTGTGGGGCCAAGTACAATAACTTCAGTTTTATCTGAGTTTAAAAGCAGGAAATTAGAGGTCATCCATGTCTTTATGTCTGTAAGACAATCCTGCAGTTTAGCTAATTGGTGTGTGTCCTCTGGCTTCATGGATAGATAAAGCTGGGTATCATCTGCGTAACAATGAAAATTTAAGCAATGCCGTCTAATAATACTGCCTAAGGGAAGCATGTATAAAGTGAATAAAATTGGTCCTAGCACAGAACCTTGTGGAACTCCATAATTAACCTTAGTCTGTGAAGAAGATTCCCCATTTACATGAACAAATTGTAATCTATTAGATAAATATGATTCAAACCACCGCAGCGCAGTGCCTTTAATACCTATGGCATGCTCTAATCTCTGTAATAGTAGAGCTCTGACTCTTTGTCAGCCTGGCTACTGTGCTGAAAAGAAACCTGGGGTTGTTCTTATTTTCTTCAATTAGTGATGAGTAGTAAGATGTCCTAGCTTTACAGAGGGCTTTTTTATAGAGCAACAGACTCTTTTTCCAGGCTAAGTGAAGATCTTCTAAATTAGTGAGACGCCATTTCCTCTCCAACTTACAGGTTATCTGCTTTAAGCTGCGAGTTTGTGAGTTATACCACGGAGTCAGGCACTTCTGATTTAAAGCTCTCTTTTTCAGAGGAGCTACAGCATCCAAAGTTGTCTTCAATGAGGATATAAAACTATTGACGAGATACTCTATCTCACTTACAGAGTTTAGGTAGCTACTCTGCACTGTGTTGAAAATTCACAGAGAAACTCACAGTAACGACCAGGAGGACGATAGATAATAACAAATAAAACTGGTTTTTGGGACTTCCAATTTGGATGGACAAGACTAAGAGTCAAGCTTTCAAATGAATTAAAGCTCTGTCTGGGTTTTTGATTAATTAATAAGCTGGAATGGAATATTGCTGCTAATCCTCTGCCTCGGCCCGTGCTACGAGCGCTCTGGCAATTAGTGTGACTCGGGGGTGTTGACTCATTTAAACTAACATATTCATCCTGCTGTAACCAGGTTTCTGTAAGGCAGAATAAATCAATATGTTGATCAATTATTATATCATTTACTAACAGGGACTTAGAAGAGAGAGACCTAATGTTTAATAGACCACATTTAACTGTTTTAGTCTGTGGTGCAGTTGAAGGTGCTATATTATTTTTTCTTTTTGAATTTTTATGCTTAAATAGATTTTTGCTGGTTATTGGTGGTCTGGGAGCAGGCACCGTCTCTACGGGGATGGGGTAATGAGGGGATGGCAGGGGGAGAGAAGCTGCAGAGAGGTGTGTAAGACTACAACTCTGCTTCCTGGTCCCAACCCTGGATAGTCACGGTTTGGAGGATTTAAGAAAATTGGCCAGATTTCTAGAAATGAGAGCTGCTCCATCCAAAGTGGGATGGATGCCGTCTCTCCTAACAAGACCAGGTTTTCCCCAGAAGCTTTGCCAATTATCTATGAAGCCCACCTCATTTTTTGGACACCACTCAGACAGCCAGCAATTCAAGGAGAACACGCGGCTAAACATGTCACTCCCGGTCTGATTGGGGAGGGGCCCAGAGAAAACTACAGAGTCCGACATTGTTTTTGCAAAGTTACACACCGATTCAATGTTAATTTTAGTGACCTCCGATTGGCGTAACCGGGTGTCATTACTGCCGACGTGAATTACAATCTTACCAAATTTACGCTTAGCCTTAGCCAGCAGTTTAAAATGTCCTTCAATGTCGCCTGCTCTGGCCCCCGGAAGACAATTGACTATGGTTGCTGGTGTCGCTAACTTCACATTTCTTCATTTAAAAACAGAGTCGCCAATAACCAGAGTTTGATCCTCGGCGGGTGTGTCGTCGAGTGGGGAAAAACGGTTAGAAATGTGAACGGGTTGGCGGTGTACACGGGGCTTCTGTTTAGGGCTACGCTTCCTCCTCACAGTCACCCAGTCGGCCTGCTTTCCCGGCTGCTCGGGATCTGCCGGAGGGGAACTAACGGCGGCTAAGCTACCTTGGTCCGCACCAACTACAGGGGCCTGGCTAGCTGTAGAATTTTCCACGGTGCGGAGCCGAGTCTCCAATTCGCCCAGCCTGGCCTCCAAAGCTACGAATAAGCTACACTTATTATAAGTACCATTACTGCTAAAGGAGGCCGAGGAATAACTAAACATTTCACACCCAGAGCAGAAAAGTGCGGGAGAGAAAGGAGAAGCCGCCATGCTAAACCGGCTAAGAGCTAGTAGCTGCGCTAAGCTAGCAGATTCCTAAAAACACACAAAGTGAATAATGTGTAAATAATTTAGAGGTGATTCAGCAGAAGGAGTGCTTTAGTTAAGGCACGTGATGATTACACTGTGAAACAAATCGTTATCTAGTTAACTAGATCAATCTAACTGCGCAGATTAAACAGCTAACAGATACAGCAAAACACCGCTGTGCTCCAGAACAGGAAGTGATACAATACCGCAGTGAGAGCCAACCACCAGTAGAGGCAAGCAAGACCACCTGATGATAAACAACTTATTTTTTATTTGGCCTTAAGTGGCTTCATTTTGTGTAGCTAACATGATAAAACATTCAAAATGCCACAGTAAACAGAAATAATCTCTTAGATTTGTTATTTCCAAAACTGCAAATTCAAGACAGAATAAAAACAAAAATACAGAAGTCCACGTCAACACGTGTGTTTACCTGTTTTTTCTGTCAGTGTCATGTCTGCAAAACCTTTGATCAGTCCACCCCTAAAAATAGTGAATGGTAAAATATGCCAATTTTTAATAATGAAAATCACCAATATCGAGCTGCTATCATGAATGTGAAATAAGGAGATCTTAAGCTCTGATCGCCTTTAACTTCCCGCCCGACCGCGGCCGTTACGTTCCGTCGTGAATAAATTTAGACGACCGGCAAAACAGCGCAACCCACCATTTTGCCGGCGTTGCGTATGGCGAAATATAGTCCAGTTCAACTTTGCCAAGGGCACCGCCATGTTGAAATAAACTCTACGATGACGTTATTTGAACTAGCCAATCAGCAAGGAGATCCGGTCAAATAGCGCTAGGTGCCTGTTTGCCGTATCCGGCAAAATATCCACTGCCCATGTTTTAACACTGAAACATTATGACTGGAAACCTGGTTACGTACCTCCGAACCCGGGTCGCAGCCTGTTGTCATATCCGTCGAGAAGTCGGTCTAAAATGCGAGTAAAATTCTCTGGATATAACTTTTCATCCTTCCGTGTCTGTCCAGAGATTTTCTTTGCACTAGAAAACAAAAACAAAGTAAAAAAATAAAATAAAATATCCAACACACAGTGAGTGAGGACACAGAGTTGAGCGGAAAAAAAAACAAAGTGCTGTGAGGTTTTGAGCTGGTGGACACTCACCAAGTGAGCAAACAGAAAAAGTAGAAGAGACTCCGGATGGAAGTGGGACACATCGCTGTCACCGGCTCCTGCTTCTTGCCAGAAACCATGCTTGCATGCCATACTTCAATCCTCTGCACATGTCACCACCACAAGCATGGTCCCGGAGGAGGAGAGAGGAGACAGGAGAGAGGAGAGACACCTCCCCGCGCGAGGAAGCAGAAGTTCAGACCTTCACCTCCAGTCCGGAGCCGCGCTGCTGTCTCAGTGAAACAAGGACTTCTCCCTCTCTCACTGGTTCTCTCGCTCTCTTTCTCCCTCTCCTCCCTCTCTCACTGGTTCTCTTGCTCTCTTTCTCCCTCTCCTCCCTCTCTCACTGGTTCTCTCACTCTCTTTCTCCCTCTCCTCCTCTCTCACCTGCCTCGGTCAGGACACACAACAGACGTGCACTGTTTTGGAATCACTTTTCCACATGTCTGACTTTCACATTTTCTTATCTGCTGCTGAATGGGAGCAGCGGATTGCAGCATCTCTTTGGGTTTTGTCAACATGACCCCCCCCCCCCACCCCATCTGTCAGAATGACTCCCTCCTTTCTTTTCTTTCTTTTATTGTTTATTTGATGAGGACAATGCACATTAACGAACACTGTGTACATTTTCACAACATAGTGTAAATATGCCAGATTTAGCTAAAAGCTACTTTCCATCTGTAGTCCTGTCTGTCAGCATGACCCCCTCCTTAGTTATTTATATATTTGGGCATCCAGTGTGGGCAGCAAAGTAAGAATTTCATTGCACAGGGAAACATGTTTCTTTACTGTGCATATGACAATAAAAGCTTTGAATCTTGAATCTTGAATCTTGAATCTCCTGTCTGTCAGCATGACCTCTCTCCTGTCTCCCACAAAACAGCAACAATAGTTAAAAAGGAAGCATGTGGGTGGGGGTGCTACTTCAAATGTACTTATTTAGATTTTTGGGGGGGGGGTTTGTTGTTGTTTTTTTTTTTTTTGTAGCACTCCAGCTGTGGCCTTTAACCTCAGTCAGCGTCTACTTTGGTATAAAATCTATCCAATCCGGCGATGTCACACACACCCCAGCCTACATGCTGAACTAGTTTCGGGAATTTGCCCGTGTTAAAAGATTCAAATGGGTCAGCCTTGTCGCAATACGCTATCTCACACACATACATACACGCACACACACACACACACACACACACACACACACAGAGGAACTGGGACAAGCCACATGCTGCTGCACAGATTTCTCTGCACCTGAAACAAGCTGAAGACCTTCACTTTGCGTGCGCACGTGGGTGCGAGCCTGTGTGCGGCTCTGAAGCTGAAATCTCGCAGGATAAACAAGATGTCTGGGTTCCACCACACTGGCTTTCCTGATTAGTTTTGAAGTGCATTGTCCCGCATGCACGCAGTGCAGTACACACACACTCTGGGCTGGAAGAGAAGCCACTTAATATGAAGGGAAGGTTGAGGAAACATTATGTAGATGCAAGCTGAAGTCAAGTATTGCAGCAGTTTAAAGCAGCTCCCGATCCTCTCCACCATCGCCCACCACAGTCCACCCACAATACACCAGAGCAAGGCGGCTCTGTGGGGGATGAGTAATGTGCACGCTCTTTGTGGAGGCAGCCTTTTGTGTAGAGTGCTTGTGCTTTTATTTTCTTTTTAAGCTGTTGATTACAGTATCTTTTCTTAATAGAAGCACTTCAGGCAAACAGTTCTAATCAGATTCAGTCAATAACTGTCAGATATCCTGAAAATTTAGCAAAAGACGCATTTGCTTTTCCATGCTACTGTGACCTTTGCAGGACTATTCTGTTTTTATTAAAAATGCAAGAAATGATGTGTGTGGTGGATTCGTTTTTAGCACTGTTGTGCCTCACAAGAAGAAGGTCATGGATCAGTTCCCACTTGTGGCCTTTCTGTGTGGAGTTTGCATGTTCTCCCTGTGTTTGTGTGGGTTTGCTCTGGGTGCTCCGGCTTCCTCCTACATCCAAAGACATGCAGGTTCGGCGAATTGGAAATTTTACATTGTCTATAGGTGTGCCTGCGGGTGTGAATGTGTTTGTTTGTCTGTCTGTTTGTGGCCCTGCAACAGACTAGCATCCTGTCCAGGGTGAACCCCACCTCACACTATGACTGCTGGGATACGCGTCAGCCCCCCGTGACTCTTAATTGGCATAAGCAGTTGAAGATGAGTGTGTGATATGTCATTACCCTGCAGGGTACTGTTTTTACTGGTGTGTCTGTGTTTCCCTACCCTTCCCCAGTTTTGTGCCTCAAGATCAATCTTGTCTCAGAGGTCTACAGACAATTAATTTGACTTCATGCTTGGTTTGTTCTCTGACTGTCAACTGTGGGACCTTATACGTAGACAGGTGTGTGTCTTTACAAATCATGTCCAATCAACTGAATTTACCCTAGGTGGACTCCATAGTAGAGAAGCTTGAATCTTCAATTGGACTGGGTTGCTTGACGTGAGTACGTTTCACTTCAAATCGCAGAAGCTTCCATCCATCCATTTTCTTCTGCTTATCCTAGGTCGGGTCGCGGGGGCAGCAGCTCAAGCAAAGCCACCCAGACCTCCCGATCCACACACACCTCCCCCATCTCCTCCGGGTGAACCCCGAGGCATTCCCAAGCCAGCCGAGAGAGCAGCAGCAGCATGATCTGGGTCTTCCCCGGGGCCTCCTCCCGATGGGACGTGCCCGGAACACTTCTCCAGTGAGGCGTCCAGGGGGCGTCCTGAAAAGATGCCCGAGCCACCTCAGCTGGCTCCTTTCGACGTGGAGGAGCAGCGGCGCGGCTCCAAGCTCCTCCCGAGTGACAGAGCTCCTCACCCTATCTCTAAGGGAGCGCCCAGCCACCCTGCGGAGGAAACTCTTCTCGGCCACTTGTACTCGCAATCTTGTTCTTTCGGTCATGAGCCAAATCTCATGACCATAGGTGAGGGTCGGAACGTAGATCGATCGGTACATCGAGAGCTTTGCCCCCTGCTCAGCTCTCTCTTCACCACGACGGTCCGATACAGTGACCGCATCACTGCAGATGCTGCACCGATTTGTCTATCGATCTCACACTCCATCCATCCCTCACTCGTGAACAAAACCCCAAGATACTTAAACTCCTCCACCTGAGGCAAGGACACCCCACTGACCTGAAGAGGGCAAGGCACTTTTTTCCGGTCGAGAACCATGGCCTCGGATTTGGAGGTACTGATCTTCATCCCAAACGCTTCACACTTGGCTGCAAACTGCCCCAGTGCACACTGAAGGTCCTGGCTTGACGTAGCCAACAAGACCACATCATCCGCAAACAGCAGTGATGAGATTCTGTGGTTCCCAAACCAGACCCCCTCTACACCCTGGCTGCGCCTATAAATTCTGTCCATAAAGGTAATGAACAGAACCGGTGACAAAGGGCAGCACTGGCGGAGGCCAACATGCACTGGAAACAGGTTTGACTTACTACCGGCAATGCGAACCAAGCTCCTGCTGCGGTCGTACAGGGGCTGGATAGCCCTGAGCAAAGGACCCCGGACCCTGTACTCCTGGAGCACCCCCCACAGGGCGTCTCGAGGGACACGGTCAAACGCCTTCTCCAAATCCACAAAGCACATGTGGACTGGTTGGGTGAACTCCCATGAACCCTCGAGCACCCGATGGAGGGTGTAGAGCTGCTCCAGTGTGCCGCAACCAGGACGAAAACCACACTGCTCCTCCTGAATCTGAGGTTCGACTATCGGTCGAATTCTCCTCTCCAGCACCTTGGAATAGACCTTACCGGGGAGGCTGAGGAGTGTGATCCCCCTGCAGTTGGAACACACCCTCTGGTCCCCCTTTGTAAACAGAGGGACCACCAACCCGGTCTGCCAAACCAGGGGTACTGTCCCCGACCGCCACACAATGTTGCAGAGACATGTCAACCAGGACAGTACCACAACATCCAGGGACTTAAGGTCCTCAGGACGGATTTTGTCCACCCCAGGAACCTTGCCACCAAGGAGCTTTCTGACTACCTCTGTGACTTTGGCCTGGTTGATGGACAAGTCCGCCTCTGAGTCCCCAGTCTGTGCTTTCTCTTCAGAAGACGTGACAATGGGATTGAGGAAATCCTCGAAGTATTCCTTACAGCATCCAATAACATCCCCAGTCAGGGTCACCAGCTCCCAACCCACTACAGACAGTGTTGGTGGAAAGCTGCTTCCGCCTCCTGAGGCGTCCGATGGTTTGCCAGAATTTCTTCGAGGCCGACCGATAATCCTCCTCCATGGCCTCTCCGAAGTCCTCCCAGACCCGAGTTTTTGCCTCTACGACCACACAGGCTGCAGCACGCTTGGCCTGCCGGTATTTGTCAGCTACCTCCGGGGTCCCACCTACCAACAAAGACAAGTAGGACTCCTTCTTCAGCTTGACAGCATCCCTTATTTCCGGCATCCATCACCGAGTTCTGGGATTGCCACCGCGACAGGGACCAGAGACCTTGCGACCACAGCTGCAGGCGGCCGCATCGACAATGGAGGTGGAGAACATGGTCCACTCAGACTCCATGTCTCCAACCTCCCCCGGTATCTGGGAGAAGCTCTCCCTGAGGTGGGAGTTGAAGACCTTGCTGAGCAAGGGTTCCGCCAGTCGTTCCCAGCAGACCCTCACGATACGTTTGGGCCTGCCAGGTCTGACCGGCTTCCTCCCCTCCCAGCGGATCCAACTCAACACCAGGTGTTGATTGGTTGACAGGTCAGCCTCTCTCTTTACCTGAGTGTTCGAGACACATGGCCAAAGGTCAGATGATACAACTACAAAGTCGATCATCGACCTCCGGCTCAGGGTGTCCTGGTGCCACGTGCACTTATGGACACCCCTGTGCTCGAACATGGTGTTCATGATGGACAAACTGTGACTAGCACAGAAGTCCAACAACTGAACACCACTCGGGTTCAGATCGGGGAGGCCGTGCTTCCCAATCACACCCCTCCAGGTCTCACTGTCGCCGCCCACGTGGGCGTTGAAGTCCCCCAGGAGAACACTGGAATCCCCAGTCGGAGCACTATCTAGTATCCCTCCCAGAGACTCCAAGAAGGTTGGGTACTCTGCACTGCTGCTTGGCCCATAGGCCGAGACAACAGTGAGAGACCTGTCCCCAACCCGAAGGCATAGGGACACGACCCTCACGCTCACCGGGGTGAACTCCAGCACATGGCGACTGAGCTGGGGAGCAATAAGCAGTGCTACCCCAGCTTGCCGCCTCTCCCCGTGAGCAACGCCAGAAAAGTGGAGCATCCAGCCCCTCTCCAGGAGTTGGGTACCAGAGCCCAAGCTGTGCGGGGAGGTGAGCCCGACTATCTCTAGTCGGTACCTCTCAACCTCCCGCACAAGCTCAGGCTCCTTCCCCCCAGCAAGGTGATGTTCCATATTCCAACAGCCAGAGGCTGTGAGCATGGACTGGGCCGCCGGGCCACCCGCCCTCGACTGCCACCCAGTCCTCTCTGCACCCAACCCCCGTGGCCCCCTCTGCAGGTGGTGAACCCACAGGAGGGCGGGCCCACATCGCTCTTTCGGGATGTGCCCGGCCAGGCTCCGTGGACTAAGGCCCGACCACCAGGCACTCGCACGTGAGCCCCAACCCCAGGCCTGGCTCCAGGCGCCATACCGGGCGACGTCTCAGTCCTTGATTTCGTGTCAGTCATGGGAGCTTTTGAACTGCCCTTAGTCTGGCACATCACCTAGGACCTGTTTGCCATGGGAGACCCTACCAGGGGCACGAAGCCCCCGACAACATAGCTCCTAGGATCATCCGGGAACACAAACTCCCCCACCACGATAAGGTGGCAGTCAGGCTCGGGCTGGTAATCTGTGATTTTGGGCATTTGCCCGGTGGGCCGCTGCACGTTTAGACGTGAGTGGGCCAGCCGTCCCATATTTATAGAGATTATGGAAATATACAGTGTTCTCGAACCGCGCGCTGCTGTCAGCACGAGGAAAATCCGTGATCGGTGAAGCTACAGCATTTAATCGGCGCAGCTGCAGAGCCACTTCCTGAATTTGTGTCAAAATAAAAGTTCTTTAGTGTTTCATACACGGCACAGTCTTATTCTAGGTTTCAGTTTTGTTTCTGTTTGATCACACAACGGAGACTTACATCGAGCACAATGATTGACATGACCAACAGCCAATGACAATGGAGAAGCATGCAGGGTGGCCAATCAGATTACAGGAAGAGCAGGCGGCCGCTCCCGCCCCTGTGAATGGATTGAGTCCTCGGCGCCTGGACTTCTCTCCGCTCTTCTACTGATACAAGGTTGGAATCGTTTCTTTTATCTTAATTAACTGTGCTTTACTTTTGTTAATCTTTAAATGCAACAGCTACGGACTTCAGCTCCTTAATTTGCTGCTGTGTGAATCCTAGCAGTGGTTACACATTACCCCCCTCTCTCTCTCTCTCTCTCTCTCTCTCTCTCTCTCTCTCTCTCTCTCTCTCTCTCTCTCTCTCTCTCTCACTCACTCACTCACACCCACACTTTGGAGACACAAAAACTTTTTTTCCGCTCGTGTGCTTTTGCTTCCGTTTTGTCAGACCCGGTGCCAGAAAAAAAAAAAAATATCACAGGGGGCGGGGTCGCCCACAGATATATATAAGGGTCGCCCCCCCCCCCCCCCACAAAAAAAAGTGCGCACTGGAGGAGACGTGCGCTCCTGGAAGGCTCGTGTATTTACGCTGCACCGTTGTAAGAGACTGACTAAGAGTGAAGAGTGATGACAGTATTTTTTTTAATTATTATCTGAACGTATAGACGCTCGGTCAAGTGATCTCTTGCATACCACAGAGCCGGTGTTCTGTCAAGATGAGGTGTGCCAACTTTCGACACTCTGAGCTGTGACGTACCTTCGCATTGTCCAATAGGAACGACGCGTCGGGCCAAAACACGGAAGACTCATGGTAGAAACCACTGATCTCTACAAAATGGATTGGACCAATCCGATTGGTGCAGAAACCACTGATCTCTACAAAACATTAACGTGTGACAGGACTGCTCATTTATAGAGCAGTTTTCTGAAGAAAAATCATTGGAAATGTTTTTTGTTGTTACCTCAAAATTTCTGATTACTGTTAAAAAAAATGTTTAGAACACTTGTAATTAAAATAGGTAAATAAATCAATAAATGGTTCTTTAGAAACCTTTCATCTGTATTAAAACCACCTGTTATTTCAGATTAGATCATTTCTTGTTTAACATAAGGAACCTCAGACATTTATTTTTAGACAAATAAAATAACATGGAAACTTGTATATTTTTTTGAAGTCTGGTAGATTATTTATATCTTATTTCAACCAGAAAAACAAACACTAAATAAATACAAATGTTTATTATAAATGCAAAAGGAAATAATTTAACAATGACTGCAGTGTGATTGTAAAGTAGGATTTCTGTGACATAAACCTCATGATGTTTTTTATATATATATATATATATATATATATATATATATATATATATATATATATATATATATATATATATATATAGTCATTTAAACTTGTAATTTCGTCAAAATATGTAATTGCCTTTAATGTTATCAGGACGCCCCTTCGTGGCGCCGGGTCTGCGTTTTGTACTATGATCAAGGTGAAACGACAGTGAAAGTGTGTGTTTAGGTGTGTGTTCATGGTGTTTAGGTGTATAGTATTTGTTCATTGGGGGTTCGGTATGGACGGGTGGGTGTGCGTGTTTGGGGGTGGATTCGTCGGGCCAATAGTGGGCTGGTCCAGAGGAAAAATGCCAGGGCCGAAATTTGTTCCCAGTCCAACCCTGGTGGCAGTTCGAGGGGGACATCACAGAAGCTTCCTCAGTTAAAATTCTTGCTCTGGTAGTCTGACTTCTGTCTTGACTCTTGTAGAGAAGAACAAACAGAAGCCACAAAACCTGGAGTTTTAAACCTAACCAGACCCCTCGAACCGAGAGGCAGACTGCTATTGGCTAGAGACTAAACAAATGCTTTAATTATCACCTATTGTGCTGTAGTCAGCACCCTCCAAATGACAGGGTAGCTGTCCCTCCTAACGATGGGACTGACGTCTCTCCTGATGGCTCTCCTGACGGCTCTCCTAACGTGTCTCTTGATGATGTGAATGACTCATTACCATGAACAAAAGACTGAAACTGAACAAAGAAAGAAAGACTGAACCAAAGACTGAAAATCCTAACCGTAACCCCCAAAGCCTCTCAATGTCACCCCAAATTTCATGAGAAAATCACAAATTAATTTTGTGGTACTGTCATGAAAATGATGGTATCACAAACTAATAGCTAAATTCACTTTTCGCAACACCATCATGAACTGGCGTGAGATCAGGTTGTCTATATTGTGCATTTTTAATACCAAAAGTGAAACACATGTAATACAACATATTTTTATGTACAACAAATGTCAGCATAAAATTAATTCACAAGGAGAAGGGATTCCACAAAACATCATGATCATCATCCAGATGTGTGCAGATTTCTGGCCTACATCTCAGTGTTTGATATCTGGCCGTTGGTCCGGGCCGTCTCCTGAGAGGCTCCTGTGAGAGTGATGGACTATTTCCAGTGAGTCTATTTATACAGTGCCTGCCTCAACAGAGAAGCAAAAGAGCTTCCCAGCAATCAGGCCAGGAATCTGTGGAACTGAGAGCTTTGGTAATTAAAAATCTCATTTTCACCACAACACAGAGACTTATTCCAGCAACACTTCCCCAAGTCAATACAATCAGTGCAACAACACATATTTTATATGGAGCATGTACTTGTGGGACTAATGTTTGCAAGAGCTCGAAATCAGGTTTTGCATTCAGTACCGCGTGTGCGCGTGCGTGCGTGTATGTGTGTGTGTGTGTGCGTGTGTGTGTGTATTTGTGTGTGTGTGTGTGCGTGTGTGTGTGTGTGTGTGTGTGTGTGTGCGTGTGTGTGTGTGCGTGTGTGTGTGTGTGTGTGCGTGTGTGTGTATTTGTGTGTGTGTGTGTGCGTGTGTGTATTTGTGCGTGTGTGTGTGCGTGTGTGTGTGTATTGTGTGTGTGCGTGCGTGTGTGCATGCACAGAACTGGTTGTAGCCATTTTTGTTGCCCTCAGTGAGATTATGGTTTGGCACACCCCCCCAAACATTAATGGACAACAGCCACATGACAGACCTTAAAGGTTTAATTGTCGCTCAAACACACAAACAAACAAACAAACACACTAAAATAAAAATTAAATGAAATAACACAAATAAAACCAGAGTTCAGATATTGTGCAAATATTTAGAAAGTCCTGACAGCAATTAAATGGTGCCATATTGAAACACTACAAAACAGTGCACACTCACTCATCTTCAACCGGTTACTCCAGTTAAGGGTCGCGGGGCTGGAGCCTATCACAGCAGTCATAGGGCATCTTCCATTCCAGCTTATTAATTAATCAAAAACCTAGACAGAGCTTTAATTCATTTGAAAGCTTGTCTCTTAGTCTTGTCCATCCAAATTGGAAGTCCCAAAAACCAGTTTTATTTGTTATTATCTATCGTCCACCTGGTCGTTACTGTGAGTTTCTCTGTGAATTTTCAGACCTTTTGTCTGACTTAGTGCTTAGCTCAGATAAGATAATTATAGTGGGCGATTTTAACATCCACACAGATGCTGAGAATGACAGCCTCAACACTGCATTTAATCTATTATTAGACTCTATTGGCTTTGCTCAAAAAGTAAATGAGTCCACTCACCACTTTAATCATATCTTAGATCTTGTTCTGACTTATGGTATGGAAATAGAAGACTTAACAGTATTCCCTGAAAACTCCCTTCTGTCTGATCATTTTTTAATAACATTTACATTTACCCTGATGGACTACCCAGCAGTGGGGAATAAGTTTCATTACACTAGAAGTCTTTCAGAAAGCGCTGTAACTAGGTTTAAGGATATGATTCCTTCTTTATGTTCTCTAATGTCATATACCAAGACAGTGCAGAGTAGCTACCTAAACTCTATAAGGGAGTTAGAGTATCTCGTCAATAGTTTTACATCCTCATTGAAGACAACTTTGGATGCTGTAGCTCCTCTGAAAAAGAGAGCTTTAAATCAGAAGTGTCTGACTCTGTGGTATAACTCACAAACTCGTAGCTTAAAGCAGATAACCCCTAAGTTGGAGAGGAAATGGCGTCTCACTAATTTAGAAGATCTTCACTTAGCCTGGAAAAAGAGTTTGTTGCTCTATAAAAAAGCCCTCCGTAAAGCTAGGACATCTTTCTACTCATCACTAATTGAAGAAAATAAGAACAACCCCAGGTTTCTTTTCAGCACTGTAGCCAGGCTGACAAAGAGTCAGCGCTCTATTGAGCTGAGTATTCCATTAACTTTAACTAGTAATGACTTCATGACTTTCTTTGCTAACAAAATTTTGACTATTAGAGAAAAAATTACTCATAACCATCCCAAAGATGTATCGTTATCTTTGGCTGCTTTCAGTGATGCCGGTATTTGGTTAGACTCTTTCTCTCCGATTGTTCTGTCTGAGTTATTTTCATTAGTTACTTCATCCAAACCATCAACATGTTTATTAGACCCCATTCCTGCCAGGCTGCTCAAGGAAGTCCTGCCATTATTTAATGCTTCAATCTTAAATATGATCAATCTATCTTTGTTAGTTGGTTATGTACCACAGGCTTTTAAGGTGGCAGTAATTAAACCATTACTTAAAAAGCCATCACTTGACCCAGCTATCTTAGCTAATTATAGGCCAGTCTCCAACCTTCCTTTTCTCTCAAAGATTCTTGAGAGGGTAGTTGTAAAACAGCTAACTGATCACCTGCAGAGGAATGGTCTATTTGAAGAGTTTCAGTCAGGTTTTAGAATTCATCATAGTACAGAAACAGCATTAGTGAAGGTTACAAATGATCTTCTTATGGCTTCGGACAGTGGACTTATCTCTGTGCTTGTTCTGTTGGACCTCAGTGCTGCTTTTGATACTGTTGACCATAAAATTTTATTACAGAGATTAGAGCATGTCATAGGTATTAAAGGCACTGCGCTGCGGTGGTTTGAATCATATTTGTCTAATAGATTACAGTTTGTTCATGTAAATGGGGAATCTTCTTCACAGACTAAAGTTAATTATGGAGTTCCACAAGGTTCTGTGCTAGGACCAATTTTATTCACTTTATACATGCTTCCCTTAGGCAGTATTATTAGACGGTATTGCTTAAATTTTCATTGTTATGCAGATGATACCCAGCTTTATCTATCCATGAAGCCAGAGGATACACACCAATTAGCTAAACTGCAGGATTGTCTTACAGACATAAAGACATGGATGACCTCTAATTTCCTGCTTTTAAACTCAGATAAAACTGAAGTTATTGTACTTGGCCCCACAAATCTTAGAAGCATGGTGTCTAACCAGATCTTTACTCTGGATGGCATTTCCCTGACCTCTAGTAATACTGTGAGAAATCTTGGAGTCATTTTTGATCAGGATATGTCATTCAAAGCGCATATTAAACAAATATGTAGGACTGCCTTTTTGCATTTACGCAATATCTCTAAAATCAGAAAAGTCTTGTCTCAGAGTGATGCTGAAAAACTAATTCATGCATTTATTTCCTCTAGGCTGGACTATTGTAATTCATTATTATCAGGTTGTCCTAAAAGTTCCCTAAAAAGCCTTCAGTTGGTTCAGAATGCTGCAGCTAGAGTACTGACGGGGACTAGCAGGAGAGAGCATATCTCACCCGTGTTGGCCTCTCTTCATTGGCTTCCTGTTAATTCTAGAATAGAATTTAAAATTCTTCTTCTTACTTATAAGGTTTTGAATAATCAGGTCCCATCTTATCTTAGGGACCTCGTAGTACCATATCACCCCATTAGAGTGCTTCGCTCTCAGACTGCAGGCTTACTTGTAGTTCCTAGGGTTTGTAAGAGTAGAATGGGAGGCAGAGCCTTCAGCTTTCAGGCTCCTCTCCTGTGGAACCAGCTCCCAATTCAGATCAGGGAGACAGATACCCTCTCTACTTTTAAGATTAGGCTTAAAACTTTCCTTTTCGCTAAGGCTTATAGTTAGGGCTGGATCAGGTGACCCTGGATCATCCCTTGGTTATGCTGCTTTAGACGTAGACTGTGGGGGGGTTCCCATGATGCACTGTTTCTTTCTCTTTTTGCTCCGTATGCATCACTCTGCATTTAATCATTAGTGATCGATTTCTGCCCCCCTCCACAGCATGTCTTTTTCCTGGTTCTTTCCCTCAGCCCCAACCAGTCTCAGCAGAAGACTGCCCCTCCCTGAGCCTGGTTCTGCTGGAGGTTTCTTCCTGTTAAAAGGGAGTTTTTCCTTCCCACTGTAGCCAAGTGCTTGCTCATAGGGGGTCGTTTTGACCGTTGGGGTTTTTCATAATTATTGTATGGCCTTGCCTTACAATATAGAGCGCCTTAGGGCAACTGTTTGTTGTGATTTGGCGCTATATAAAAAAAAGTTGATTGATTGATTGATTGATTGATAGGGCATGAGGCGGGGTTCACCCAGGACAGGACACCAGTCTGTTGCAGGGTCACATATAGACAAACAAACACAGTCACACCTACAGACAATTTAAAGTATCCAGACCATCTAACCTGCATGTCTTTGGATGTGGGAGGAAGCTGGAGCACCCGGAGGGAACCCACACAAACACGGGGAGAACACGCAAACTCCACACAGAAAGGCCACAGGTGGGAATCGATCCCATGATCTTCTTGCTGTGAGGCAACAGTGATAACCACTAATCCACCGTGCTTAAAGAGTGCAGTATAATATAAAAATAGAATACAAAAGTGTGAGTTTAACTCAAAGTCAGTTCCAGTGACAGCAAATGTACGAGGTCTGTCCATAAAGTATCGTACCTTTTTATTTTTTATTTTTTTAAACTATATGGATTTGATTCATATGTTTTCACGTCAGACAAGCTTGAACCCTTGTGTGCATGCGTGAGTTTTTCCACGCCTGTCGGTGACGTCATTCACCTGTGAGCACGCCTTGTGGAAGGAGTGGTCCCGCCCCGTCGTCGGATTTTCATTGTCTGGAAATGGCGGAATGATTTGGGTTTTTTTTCCATCAGAATTTTTTCAGAAGCTGTTAGAGACTGGCACCTGGAAACTATTCGAAAAATGTATCTGGCTTTCGGTGAGAATAAGGTCTGTTAGTACAGCTTTAAGGACCCCTTTAAGGACGCTCAGCGTGCCGCGCTCAGCGTACCGCGCTCAGCGTGCCGCGCTCCGAGCTGCGATGACGCGGCACAAGCCACCGGACCATTTCTAAGCTGATGGCTCTGTGGATATGAGACCGTCGTGTGCTCTTTCTCTGGTTATCACAAGAGCTGGACATCAGCCATTTTCTGGCCGATTTCACGTTTAACAAGAGATTTTGTCGTGGAAAGCCGTGCGGAGGCTTTGTGCTTCACGACCGATTCGCTGTTTGAGCGAGACAAAGAATGCCTCCGTTTCGGCGTGCCAGAGGACAAGTTCGGACATGCCCAGCTCTCCACAATTTCTCTTATAACTCACTCGACTGGTAAGCATTGAAAGCCGAGATAGACATGTCCGAACTTGTCCTCTGACAACTGGAGATCACTGACAAAACTGCAATTCCTGGCAGGTTGACTCTCAGGTGCTTGCAATTTGGGCTTCTTCAGCACCTCATGTAGTCACTAACCCTATATGAGATTCCAATCTCAGTGGTGGAAAGGCTTGAGAGCTGTTCAGTTCATATATAAGGAAGAGGCTGGGCCTCCCCAGGTGTCTCGGCAGCATTGCGTTTTATGGCAAAGGAGCACTAGAACTGCCAATCTCTAGTCTTTCAGAGGAGTACAACTGAAGATGATGCTTACTGACTCAATTGATCCAGTCAATGCTCAACTGGCCCCAAACCTGATTACTGAGATGAAATAGATTCCATCAAAGCAACCAGGATGGCAATGGCAGCACTCAAGCACAGGGACATCATAAGACGGGTGCAGTATGGGAGGGGAGGGCCTTGAGACCAGTACACTAACCTGGAACAACACTGCCCCAGCTCCAAAGTATAGGATTGTGGTGCAGGACATACTTAAGCAGGAGGAGGTGCAAAGGCCATTGCACAGGCTAAGCAAGTACTCTGAATGAGATGCGATGGGGTGGAGAAGAGAAAGACCTCTTGGAGAGCTGTGGGAAATGTAGATATTCAGTACAAGCTTTATGATTAGCCCTGTTTACAAAGTCCTGCAATCTCCCAAAAGCCTCAGCCTGTAATAAAGAGAAGACCCCATGTCCAGCAACTAAAACACATCTTGGTGTGCTGTAAGACAAGCCTCGACCAATACAGATATGCCTGGTGCCATAACTGAGTACTAAGGTGCCTTGTAGCAGTCCTAGAATGTCAGATGATGAGCGTAACTGTCCTCCCTGCTGGATAGTAACAGAATTTGTCCAGGAAGGTGAGGACCAAGCCAGATGTGTTACTTTAAGACCAGACAATGGGCAGCTAGATGGAGCATATGATTGGAAACTGATGTCAGATTTAGGGCACAGACTGCTTCCCAGTTGAAATCACATCAACCAACCTCAGACCAGACCTTTTTTCAAGCTAAAGATTGAAAATATAAAACAATGTTGTGTTTTGCTGCTGCTCTGCTCTCTCTCTCTCTCTCTCTCTCTCTCTGCTCTTTCTCTCTCTTTCTCTCTCTCTCTCTCCTTTACTGTTTTGTGGAGCTGATTACTGAGTACACATGTGATGGCTGGGACACCTGTAACCAATCATCCCTGTGGTATTTAAGTCTCAGTTCTTTACTCCACTCTCACTGAATTCTTACATTCCTCCATTTGGTTACCTGGCCTCAGCTTCGTAGCTGTAAAACTTCCAGTTTTTTTCTTTTTAGTTACTTTTGAACCTATTGGTAATTTTGTCTCTCCATGTTCTTTGTTCCCTGTGGTATCTGGAAAGTTCTAAGAGTGCAGTACCTAAGGTTACCTGCAGGGGTGCTAAGCGCCAGTATATACGGCTGTGAGTGCGCAGAGCCAGACGCAGAAGTAGGTGGTATGTTGAAGGAGACTTGTTGGCTATTGAAGCTGTATAATAAAGTTTGTCATGTTCCAGTGCAAACTCTTCAGCTTCCTGTGACACAATATTCCCCACCACCATCACCTCTACTGGATCCACATGGCCCTGGCTTCTCAACTCCTGGCTTCCCTCTCAGCGACTGGTGTCTCCTCCTTCTGTGCATCTGTGACTGCTCCTGTGATCCAACACCTACCATCGCTATCAATAAAGCTTTTTGTCATCTTAAACTGCTGCCTCATAGCATTTGAGTCCACCTCATTGGGTCTCAATCACGGCAGAAGAATCTGGCCACATCATGGACTCAGCGGGGGCAGACTCGGTCCACAAGGCTCTCACTTCTTAGGGTACATTCCGAGGACAGCATGAACAAACAGATCATATCCTTCAGTAATCACCAGCAAACCACAGTGGCCCAGGTAGCCCAGCTTTGCTCACAACTCTAAGTTCTGAGTACTGCACTCCAGCCATGGAGTCGGGCTGGAATGACGCGGCAGTGCAGAGCACATTTGTTAAGGGTTTAGCAGAAAAGTTGAAGGATGAACTGGCGGTTAGGGATGATCCAAATTCACTTCATGAATTCATCTCTAACTATCAAATTGGACAACAGGTTGAGAGAGAAAAGCTGGGAGAAGAATTGAAGGGCTGAATGCTCATCTCCCACTCAGATCCCTCTGTGGCCAGCACTCGCTTCTTCCTCTCCCACTGACTCCATCAGGGGTGCACTCTCCATGTCTCTGTGCCCCCTGCCGGCAAGCCAATGCAAATTGGCAGGGCCAAATTAACACTCGAAGAGTGTCTGTGCAGGATATGAGATGCAGAGTGCATCAACTGCAGCTCAAAAATGGCTCATCCTGAGAAATAGCCTGGTGCGGCCAAAATTCAACACTCACCAATACTCTCCCCCTCACTCTGGGCTATTGATGAGTCAGATTGTCTTTTCTGAATCTACATGTTCCAAAACCCAAGTCCCAGCAGCAATTCACTTTGACAGACAGACCTTTTCTTTCTCCATGTTAGTTGATTCAGGTGCTGAAGATAGTTTCTTAGATAAGGTTCTCATCACTCAGGCTGGCATTCCCATTAAAGAACTTCTTTGACACATGCAAGGTAATGTGCCCTTGATGACACATTGTTATATCAGATCACTCGTCAGATTGTTTCATTACAACTTGTTACCTCTGGCAACCACTTAAAAATTGGTTTTAGTTCACACTTGACTCCAGAGGTGGGATGAAGTCACTGTCAAGTCATTCTCAAATCAACAATCTGCAAGTCCCAAGTCAAGTATCAAGTCAGCTTGCAAACAATTGCTGGTCATTATGACTCAGGCTTGACTTAGGACTTGCTGATTCATGACTTGAGAGTGACTTGATGGTGACTTCGTCCCACCTCTGCTTGACTCTGTTGCCATAACCCTAATATTGATTGTTTGACCGGTACAACTACCCGATGGAGTGAGTCCTGCCTACTTAAATGCCCACCATACCCACACCTGGGGACTCCAAGGTTTTGGTCTTCAAACTGCCTGATTTGCCATAGATCTCCATTGGATATCATGACCTTGCGGAAGTACACAGCAAGGACTAGGAGTCGCTTCCCCTTCACCTTTCTACAGCTGTTCCATCGATTTACTTCCAGATGTGCCATTACCATTTAGTCAGTTACTTAACCTGTTGTACCCGGACAGGGAATCAGTGAAACAGTACAGCAAAGATTCATTAGCAGCAGGCATACAGTAATGCGACCGTTGTCATCGCTGCCAGGGGCAGGCTTCTTTTTTGTTGAAAAGAAGGATGACTTTATATCCACATATTAAATAATTCCATAAACATAAAAAACTATCCACTTGTTGATTTATGCTGATTTATCGTCGTTTTAAACAGATATATAGTTTGTGAGTTTGCTTGATTGCGTTCTTCATCATGTTTTTGATTTGACTGTTTTTGCATTGCTTGCAGCTGTTTGATTTTTCAAAAAGTGGAACAAAAGAAATTTCTGCATCCTAAAATGAATTATTCAGACAACACTTGCATACATAGAAACAAGCACTCAGACATACAAACACACATTTGCTCCAGGCTAAATGCTTATCCACCAATGTTTATCCTTCATGTCCCCTACAGACACATTCAAAAGTATCATAAGAAATGATCTATAAATGTGGAAATGCCTCATTTCTGTCTGTGTTTAAAAGATAAATGTCTCCCACCCACAACAGCTGTGCTCCTTTATGCTGCATATCATATGTTCATGTCTGTTTCACATTCAAAAATGATTTACAAAAATAACTAGGGGTGAAAAGTGTAAAGTATCAAAGGAGTTGTATCACACATAATTGTCCTTACGTTTGACAGTAAAATATGGCTGTGGTTTCATCCTGGGGCTTGGTCAAAGTCCCACAGTTATGTCTGTGCATGAACAATTTGCGGTGCGATAAATAAAATTTAGGTCTGAACAGCTTGCTTTACACTGTTGTTACATGCACATGGAAGTCCACTCCTGGCTTTCTGCTTTTTTCTGGTGGTCAAACCCACACAGTCTTTGGGAGACACACTGGGGCCTAATTTCTCTCCGGTGCTATACACTCCCACTCCTTGACAAACATCACATAGTATGAAACATTTAACACATCCAGTATCTTTATGAATATCTATGTACCTTTCCCACTTATGGTTTTTTTTCTGTTCTTTGTTAATATATAATTGCCTGTATGTATGTATGCTGCGAGATTTGTGTTCAAAGTGAACTTCCACAGTGATTAAGTGATCGACACCAAACGCTATGGTGACTGGGGGCACCAAGGCAGATGTTTTTGGGGCCTTTGTGTTGAAAAAGCATGTGCGCCAGCACATGTATACACACACACACACACACACACACACACACACACACACACACACACACTAGATTAAAGCATCACACACACATTAAACTAAAAATGATTAAAGCTGAATTCTGTAATAGATAAACAGATAAAGAGAATAGATTAAAGCATTAAATTACTGGTTGCCCAGTAACCCTAAAGAATTAAAGTGAAAGTTCTTAATTACAGAAGTGACTTCAAATCATTAAAGTACAGAAGTGACACACAGTCAACCTTATATATAGATACTTGCTTCGCAGCAGGTACACCTGCTAGTATATACGAGGTCTGTGAGAAAAGTATCCAACCTTTTTATTTTACGCAAAAACTATATGGATTTGAATCACGTGCGATTACATCAGACAAGCTTGAACCCTCGTGGGTATGCGAGAGTTTTTTCACGCCTGTCGGTTACGTCATTCGCCTGTGGGCTGGCTTTGAGTGAGGAGTGATCCACCCCTCCTGTCAGAATCTCTTTGTCTGAGAACTTCCTGAGAGACTGACACTTTGCTTGATCAAAATTTTTTCAAAAACTGAGAGGCACATTGAAGTGGACACCATTCGAGCCAGGGAGCGGGACGTCGCGACACGCCCTGAGCCCCCACTGTCTGCCTGTTTCGAGCTGAAAGCTTCCAAATTTAAGCCTCTGTTGACCCAGCACGCCGTGAGAGAACAGAGAACTTTCAGAAGAGGTCGGGATCAGCAGTTTATCCAGACATTCCACTGTTAAAGGAGATTTTGTAATGAAAGAAAGTGCGGATGGGTCCGCGCGTCGGCAGGCAGCCAGCGCCGCGCGCCACCACAGGAAAAACACCTCCGTTGGAAGCCTTTAAGGACAAGTTGGAACATGTCCAGCTGTTAAACAATTTCTCAGATACTCACTCAACTGAAAGCCATCAAAAGCCGCCTGGTTTTTACAAATGGTTATCAACACGGAGGTGTTTTTCCTGTGCCGCTGCACTGCGCCGGCTGCATCCCGACGCGCGGACCTGTCCGCACAGGTTCTGAAAAAATTTTGATCAAGCAAAGCGCCAGTCTCTCAGGAAGAAGTCAGACAAAGGAATTCCGACGGGAGGGGTGGACCACTCCTCACTCAAAGCCTGCCCACAAGCGAATGACGTAACCGACAGGCGTGAAAAAACTCACGCTTGCGCACGAGGGTTCAAGGTTGGCTGATGTAATCGCACGTGATTCAAATCCATATAGTTTTTGAAAAAAATAAAAAGGTATGTTAGTTTTATCACAGACCTCGTATATAATATATTTTTTGTTATTTATATTAATTTAATTGAGCAAGAGTGAAGGGGAAAGTTTATAAGACAGTCGTGAGACCAGCTATGTTGTACAGCTCAGAGACAGTGGTACTAACAAAAAGACATGTGGCAGAGCTGGAAGTGGCAGAGCTGAAGATGTGATTTTCTTTCGGAGTGACGAGAATGGACAGGATTAAGAATGAACATATCAGAGGGACAGCTCAGGTGGGACGGTTTGGAGACAAAGTCAGAGAGGTGAGATTGAGGTGGTTTGGACATCTCCAGAGGAGGGACCTAGGGTATATAGGGAGAAGGATGTTGAGGATGGAGCCACCAGGCAGGAGGAGAAGAGGGAGACCAAAGAGGAAGTTTATGACTTATTGCTCTGATTTGGTTAACAAAACAAACATAATTCAAAGTTTCTGTTTGACACGGTGGCAACACTTATTCACAAACAGCCACCTGTAAGTCGATCTCCATTTACAGCCCAAAATTTCTTAGATTACTTCAAGAAGAAAATAGATGACATTAGGTTAAATATACCCCAGCATGCCTTAGTCTGGCCACTACACCCTGTTATTGAGGTGGGTGCCATCACTGATACATCACCTAGATTTACCGAATTTGATATTATTTCACTGGGTGTGTTGACAAATCTTGTAATTTCTACTAAAAGCACCTCCTGTGTGTTCTACCCTATACCATCAAACTGTTTAAGGACCTGTGGCCTACTGTGTTGGAAATCATTAATCTGTCACTAACCTCATGATCTGTTTCTAAATGTTTCAGATCTGCAGTGATTAAACCATTACTGAAGAAACCTCATCTTGACCCTAGTCTACTGAAAAATTAGATGCAATATCAAATCTATAATTTTGCTCTAAATTTCACAGCAGCTTGTGGTCCACCTAACTGAAAATAATCTTTTTTAGCCACTGCAGTCTGCTTTTAGAAAATATCATTCCACAAAAGCTCTCACTAAATTGGTGAATGATCTGCTTGCAATGGATTCAGACACCATTACAGTTCTGGTGCTGTTAGATCTTAGTGCTGTGTTTGATATGGGTGGACCATCGTATTGTACTTTATAGACTGGAGAATCATTTTCAGATTGCTGGGAATGTCCTTGCATGGTTGACATCATACCTAACCAGTCACTCTCATTGTGTTCTATACAAAAACACTGCCTCTAACCATGGTGACATGAAATACAGGGTTCCACAGAGGTCCATCCTAGGCCCCCTGCTTTTCTCTCTTTATATAGGACCCCTTGGGCGCATACTGCGGCATTTGGGGATTACTTTTCATTGCTATGCTGATGATACTCTGTTGTACATGCCAGTAACTGTTGGTACTTTTACTTTTAAATTTGAACAAGACCGTAATGATGGTCCTTGGTCCAGTGAGACATCACCATCAATTTGACCAGCTTATGCTTAACCTAGGCTCATGTGTCATACATCAAGCTGAAAAAGTGAGGAACCATGGGTTGATTTTTGATCCCACACTGTCGTTTGACCTACACATTAGCAATATCACAAGGACTGCTTTTTTCCACCTGTGAAACATAGCTAAGATTTGTCCCATCCTGTCTATGGCTGATGCAGACTCTGACCCGTGCATTTATCTCTTCTAGACTGGACTGCTACAATGTTCTATTCTCTGGTTTACCACAATCCAGCATTAGGGGTCTTCAATTAGTTAGTGAAGCTCAGTGCTAGCTGCTGACGGTTACCTTAGTATTCTCTCTACTTCCCTGTCAATTTACTGGTGGTGAACTCATGCCTTAGGTGTAGTTTTTAAGGCAGACTGATTCTGCCCTTTTTCTAAGATGCCCCGCTGAAGTTGATGCAGCACACTGTAGTCTGCTTTTGGAATATACTCTACCAGGAGGACAGCTTGTGCTGTGGTCTATTGATGATATGATGGATGGATGCTGACCATGCAACCCAGAGCACTGGATGACCCCCTGCTTGCGGCACCAATGACTGTGTGCTCATCTCAATAATGCACTTTGTTTTGGATGATGCTCTCGTTTTTCCTGTTTCTTCAGCTTGGTAAAAACCTTAACTGTTAGAATGGCCTAAGCAGAGGGTCACCCCTCTGAGTCTGGTCTGCTTGAGGTTTCTTCCACAATATCATCAGAGGGAGTTTCTCCTTACCACTGTCGCCACTGTGCATCTGGTTGAGATGCACTCTAAAACATTGCAGCCTTGTTTAGTTATGTCCACTTGCTACCTCTCTTGAACATAAAGAGCTCTTACAAGTTTTGGATGTTGAACTCAACTTTACAAGCTGAGCTGAGTTGTAAAGTTGAGTTCAACATCCAAAACTTGTAAGAGCTCTTACTGGTTGCCCAGTAACCATAAAAGATAAACAGATAAAGAGAATAGATTAAAGCATTAAATTATTGGTTACGTTCAACTTTTTAACTTTTTGGACATTGTTTTAGTTCCCCTTTCAGAACATTCCAAAGTTTCACTCCGCTGCTTGATAAGGTAAATCTTTTCATTGTGGTTTGAACAACCTGGTCTCACGGCAAGTCGTGATTCAGCAGCACTAAATACACATTAATCTATTGGTTTGTAATATTGTGACGAAAAGTGCCTCATTTTCGTCACAATAGCACAAATTCATTCTAATTCATTCCGTGATGGCTGCACAAAATTAAAAGTGAAGTGGGGGGGGGGGGGTCGGGGTGGTTATGGTTAGGGTGGGAGGAAAGAGTAAGATTAGGTTATGGTTAAGGTTAGGGTCGGGGGTAGCAGTAGGGTGAGGAATAGTGAGTTTAAAAGAAACACGTCACAAAAATTTGACTCATTTCCTCACGGAAGCATGAAAAAACCGTGAGACTGAGATGGGTTTGAATACTGCAGGTTTTAAGTGCACTGTTCCCCTCAAACTATACCCCCCATCTCTGTTGTGAAACATTGTTGTTGTGAAAAGTGTAGGAACACGGACCCACAACAGGGGGCGCAAATGAATGGACAATGGAATAAGAATGAGATCAACAGTCAAATTAGTCACAGTGATGTGTGAGCAGGCTCGAGGATAGAAGACGCCCGTCCAGAAAAGAGCCGGATCCCACACGCCTTCCACTCCACCGGATCTGAAGCAACCCTGGAGCCACCAAGCGCTGGGTCCCCAGGTGGCCACTGCCTCCGGCTGTCAGATTGGGTACTGCTGGCAGGAAGAACAGACAGGTGATGGTGGGTGCGTGAACACCCAGCAAACAGTTCAGTATAAAGGTGGAAAGCACCTCCACCTCTCAATCACAATGTTTACGTGCAGATCCTGTTGGTAAAGTACGTAGCCTCCAACCGAGGAGCGGAGTACGCCAACTCCCCACACACAACTACTCAGTACAAAACAGGAACGTCTGCAAAAAATACTTATACACACAGAAGTAAGGACGTCACTAATGTGATACTTTAGGCTGAGCTGTTTACCTGTTCAGTAGACGATTTCTCGGCAGTGAGGTGAAGATGCTGCCCGGCTCTTATGGAGGTGTGGATGATGATGATGAGTGACAGCTGGCGTTGTTGATGAGTGACAGCTGCCACTCCCGGTTGCTCCGGCACCCTCTCATGCCTGAAGCCCGCACTTCAGGCAGGATGCCCTCTGGTGGTGCGCCAGCAGTACCTCCTCTTCAGCGGCCCACACAACACCTGGCCTCTGGTGGGACGTAGAGTCTGTTCCTTGGGCCGGTCCCCGGGTCTGGGTTCCGTGTCAGGGCCTCCCGGATGGTCTTCTCCACGTCCCAGGTGAGGGCTGCTACGATAGTGGACTCGGGGATGATAGGTTCCGGTGGATCTGACAGCTCGACCTTGACCTCCTCTTCATGGACCCGGGACAGGGCATCAGATCGCTGGTTCTTGGTCTCGGGGCGGTAGGTAATCCAGAAGTCAAAACGCCCGAAGAACAGTGACCAGCGGGCTTGCCTGGGGTTCAGACGCTTCGCGGCCCGGATGTACTCTAGGTTCCGATGGTCCGTGAAAACCATAAATGGTACCGCAGCTCCCTCCAACAGGTGTCTCCACTCCTCAAGAGCCTCTTTCACCGCAAGGAGTTCCCCATTGCCGATGTCATAGTTCCGCTCTGCCGGGGTCATCCTACGGGAAAAATAGGCACAAGGATGGAGAACCTTATCGGACTCCCTGCTCTGGGACAGCACGGCTCCTATCCCTGAGTCAGAGGCATCCACTTCAACAACAAACTGGCGATTGGGATCGGGCTGCACCAGAACAGGTGCAGACGAGAACCGACGTTTCAACTCCCTAAACGCGGCTTCGCACCGATCCGACCAGGTGAAGGGGACTTTAGTGGAGGTCAGGGCCGTCAGGGGGCCAACTACCTGGCTATAGCCCTTAATAAACCTCCGGTAGAAATTTGCGAAGCCGAGGAACTGTTGCAGCTTCCTACGGCTTGTCGGTTGGGGCCAATCCCTCACCGCCGCAACCTTGGCCGGATTGGGTGCGACGGAGTTGGAGGAGATGATGAACCCCAGGAAGGACAAAGAAGTGCGGTGGAACTCGCACTTCCCGCCCTTCACAAACAGCCGGTTCTCCAACAACCGCTGCAGGACCTGACGTACATGCTGGACATGGGTCTCAGGATCTGGGGAGAAGATGAGGATGTCGTCCAGGTATACGAAGATGAACCGGTGCAGGAAGTCCCGCAAGACGTCATTAACCAATGCCTGGAACATCGCGGGTGCATTGGTGAGGCCGAACGGCATGACCAGGTACTCAAAGTGACCTAACGGGGTGTTAAATGCCGTCTTCCACTCATCTCCCTTCCGGATCCGAACCAGGTGGTACGCATTTCTAAGATCCAATTTGGTGAAAATTTGGGCTCCATGCAGGGGCGTGAACACAGAATCTAACAGAGGCAGCGGGTATCGATTACGAACCGTGACTTTGTTCAGCACTCTGTAGTCTACGCATGCACGGAGTCCGCCGTCCTTTTTGCCCACAAAAAAGAAACCTGCACCCATCGGGGAAGTGGAGTTCCGGATCAACCCGGCAGCTAAGGAGTCCCGGATGTAGGTCTCCATTGATTCACGCTCAGGACGAGAGAGGTTGTACAGCCTGCTGGACGGGTACTCAGCGCCTGGGATCAAATCAATGGCACAATTGTACGGACGGTGCGGGGGGAGAGTGAGTGCCAGATCTTTGCTGAAGACGTCAGCAAGATCATGGTACTCCTCAGGCACCGCTGACAGATTGGGGGGGACGTTAACCTCCTCATTAGCTGTCACACCGGGTGGAACCGAAGATCCTAAACATTCCCGGTGGCAGGTGTCGCTCCACTGCGTTACTACCCCAGACGGCCAATCAATCCGGGGATTGTGCTTTACTATCCATGGAAACCCCAAAATCACTCGGGAGGTAGAAGGTGTTATATAAAACACAATCTCCTCCTTGTGATTTCCAGACACCACCAATGTCACTGGTTGTGTCTGGTGTGTGATTAATGGGACAAGGGTGCCATCTAGTGCCTGTACCTTCAATGGGGAAGGTAGTACCACTAGAGGGAGCCCTACCTCCCTGGCCCATCTGCTGTCCAGCAGATTCCCTTCAGACCCCGTGTCCACCAGTGCTGGAGCATGAAGGGTAAGATCCCCACAAAGGATCGTCATTGGGATGCGTGCTGATCTACAGGCTTTCCCCGTGTGGATGTTATGGCCCACCCTTAACCCAGTCTCTAAGGGCGGGCATTGAAGTTTTAACCGTTTGGGGCAGTTTCTTTGTATATGCTCATCAGAGCCACAGAAAAAACACCCCCTGCAAGCCAGCCCCCGTGTCTGGCATGTGATTTTACTTTGGCCCTGCTTGTGCCCATAGCTTCGTCAGCAGGAGGAGCTGTGGCTCCACGGAGCTCTCTGACTGTGGAGCATGGGGACGGCGGCACCCTTTCGGACCCGGAAGGAAGAGGGACGGCTCGTGCCCGGCCACGCCCTTCGCCCCGCTCCCGACGGTGTTCTTCTAACCAGTTGTTAATGTCATAAGCCACCCGGCTAGCATCTGACGCGTACATAACGGGACGTTGTGCAAAGACGAGCGAACACTGCATTAAGAAGTCCGCGCACGTCTCGACACAACCTCCGTACAGTTCCGGTGGGCTTATGTATGCTTCAGGGGATGGGGGGGGTTCGTTGAATCACCACTGGAATGTCTGTATTTTGTGCTCAGTCGGCTGGAGGAGGTGCTGCAGCAGCGCCCGGAGTGCGCGCTTCCACCTGGGCGATTGAGTATGACGTTCTGCTCGGCTACTAAATCCAACCGAGCAGTGAAGGCGGTTAAGATGTGCTGCAGCTCTCCTAACACGCCTCCTGCCGACGCCTGTGCACCCTGTGTTTCCATTGGCGGTTCAAGCGATGGTTGACGCTCCTCGGGATCCATGATGCTGGCCGAGAAATCCTGTTGTGAAAAGTGTAGGAACACGGACCCACAACAGGGGGCACAAATGAACGGACAATGGAATAAGCCGAAAATATAACAATTTAATGTTGTGAATGTGCACAACAGAGCAACAGACAACACATTTGAGATCAACAGTCTAATTAGTCACAGTGATGTGTGAGCAGGCTCGAGGATAGAAGACGCCTGTCCAGAAGAGAGCCGGATCCCACACGCCTTCCACTCCACCAGATCTGAAGCAACCCTGGAGCCACCAAGCACTGGGTCCCCAGGTGGCCACTGCCTCCGGCTGTCAGATCAGGTACTGCTGGCAGGAAGAACAGACAGGTGATGGTGGGTGCGTGAACACCCAGCAAACAGTTCAGTATAAAGGTGGAAAGCACCTCCACCTCTCAATCACAATGTTTACGTGCAGATCCTGTTGGTAAAGTACGTAGCCTCCAACCGAGGAGCGGAGTACGCCAACTCCCCACACACGACTACTCAGTACAAAACAGGAATGTCTGCAAAAAATACTTGTACACACAGAAGTAAGGACGTCACTAATGTGATACTTTAGGCTCAGTGGTTTACCTGTTCAGTAGACGATTTCTCGGCAGTGAGGTGAAGATGCTGCCCGGCTCTTATGGAGGTGTGGATGATGATGATGAGTGACAGCTGGCATTGTTGATGAGTGACAACTGCCACTCCCGGTTGCTCCGGCGCCCTCTCGTGCCTGAAGCCCACACTTCAGGCAGGACACACTCTGGTGGTGGGCCAGCAGTACCTCCTCTTCAGCGGCCCACACAACAATTGTCAGTAAGTTCCTAGGTAATAAATTGTTATTGGCTTTATACGTAAACTGTTTGCAATTCAATAATGTCATTTAGTTTTAGTATTTTAGAAGTTAAAAATAATGAATTAGTATGATCCCGAAACCCAACATTGTGAACTATTTGAATGCCTCTTTTAATACAGAATGAAGAGTGAATGTCGAGAACCACACTCAGTCATGAAAAAAAGAACGTTTTTGTGGCAAATATTGTTCATAGATAGATAGCAGTGACAGCTGGTCCATAGGGGGTGCTCGGGCGCTTCCCTCCCAGATGTGGAGGGGAAAAATTAGAAAATATATTTTAAAAAAGTATTATCAATGTCAGTTAGTTTTACTTAATAGTATGTGCCACCATGTAATCTGAATTACTGAAACATTTCCACCAACTGACTCTCATTCAACAGTGAATTTCCACTGACAGAGCATATCATTTCTCTTCTTGGGCGCTCACTCAAAGAGCCCCCTGAAGTGCAGCGAAATGACCAATTGTGTATGGTTGCGAAGGAAAAATAATAAATATTTGACCAATCAGCATCGCCAAATTTAATGGCTTGGGTCGCCCCTGAAAGTGCTGCTGTTTTTGGCGGAAACAAAAAGCCCACTGATGTTTGTTTGTTTTTTGTTGTTGTTGTTTGTTTGTTTGTTTTTTTTGTTTTGTTTTATGTCTCCGTGTGTTTTGCTGGAGTAAGTTGAAGAACTTTGGGACACTGGCTGCGCTCACGTTGGTGGGTTAAGGTTTTGTAGGTGGAAAACAAGCAGCATGGCACCAACTAAAACATCTCCCAGCCTCACTTCTTACAAATGGAGCCAAGTCTGTTTGAGTTTTGATTTTGCTGGTTTGTTTTTTTGCACTCAGGTCTGTGAGAAAAAAAAATACACAAACTGCTTCGCTGAATAGTTTGGAGTGGGATGACTCGTAACAGGGACAAGGTGTGAGGATTTGGAGAAAAGTTTTCTAGATCGAGTCTCAGCTGTGGATTTGATTGTGTGGCAGCTCTTTGCCTCTTTAAGGTGAGTCGCGACTCTCTACTCTCGATTTTGGCCTCACACACACACACACACCACCACCACTTTCCCTCCCTCTCTTTTTTGTAAGGTAATGTTCTTTTGTCAATTGAGGAATTTTTGGTGAGTGTAAATTTGGTGATATTTTCTATTCTGTTAGATAGATAGATAGATAGATAGATAGATAGATAGATAGATAGATAGATAGATAGATAGATAGATAGATAGATAGATAGATAGATAGATAGATAGATAGATAGATAGATAGATAGATAGATAGATAGATAGATAGATAGATAGATAGATAGATAGATAGATAGATAGATAGATAGATAGATAGATAGATAGATAGATAGATAGATAGAAATAATCATAAATTCTAAAAGGAACAATTTTCAGGCAGCTGATAAAGTGCACTTCAAACTGAAGATAACTTCAGCTATCAGGCTGGTTACATCTTATTAATGGCCCAAAGTTCATGTTTAAGTGTCAGAAATTTCTCCAAAAAAAAGAAAAAGAAGGAAATTCAATTCAATTCAATTCAATTTTTTTTTATATAGCGCCAAATCACAACAAACAGTTGCCCCAAGGCGCTTTATATTGTAAGGCAAGGCCATACAATAATTATGTAAAACCCCAACGGTCAAAACGACCCCCTGTGAGCAAGCACTTGGCTACAGTGGGAAGGAAAAACTCCCTTTTAACAGGAAGAAACCTCCAGCAGAACCAGGCTCAGGGAGGGGCAGTCTTCTGCTGGGACTGGTTGGGGCTGAGGGAGAGAACCAGGAAAAAGACATGCTGTGGAGGGGAGCAGAGATCTATCACTAATGATTAAATGCAGAGTGATGCATACAGAGCAAAAAGAGAAAGAAACAGTGCATCATGGGAACCCCCCAGCAGTCTACGTCTATAGCAGCATAACTAAGGGATGGTTCAGGGTCACCTGATCCAGCCCTAACTATAAGCTTTAGCAAAAAGGAAAGTTTTAAACCTAATCTTAAAAGTAGAGAGGGTGTCTGTCTCCCTGATCTGAATTGGGAGCTGGTTCCACAGGAGAGGAACCTGAAAGCTGAAGGCTCTGCCTCCCATTCTACTCTTACAAACCCTAGGAACTACAAGTAAGCCTGCAGTCTGAGAGCGAAGCGCTCTATTGGGGTGATATGGTACTACGAGGACCCGAAGATAAGATGGGACCTGATTATTCAAAACCTTATAAGTAAGAAGAAGAATTTTAAATTCTATTCTAGAATTAACAGGAAGCCAATGAAGAGAGGCCAATATGGGTGAGATATGCTCTCTCCTTCTAGTCCCCGTCAGTACTCTAGCTGCAGCATTTTGAATTAACTGAAGGCTTTTTAGGACAACCTGATAATAATGGATTACAATAGTCCAGCCTAGAGGAAATAAATGCATGAATTAGTTTTTCAGCATCACTCTGAGACAAGACCTTTCTAATTTTAGAGATATTGCGTAAATGCAAAAAAGCAGTCCTACATATTTGTTTAATATGCGCTTTGAATGACATATCCTGATCAAAAATGACTCCAAGATTTCTCACAGTATTACTAGAGGTCAGGGTAATGCCATCCAGAGTAAGGATCTGGTTAGACACCATGTTTCTAAGATTTGTGGGGCCAAGTACAATAACTTCAGTTTTATCTGAGTTTAAAAGCAGGAAATTAGAGGTCATCCATGTCTTTATGTCTGTAAGACAATCCTGCAGTTTAGCTAATTGGTGTGTGTCCTCTGGCTTCATGGATAGATAAAGCTAGGTATCATCTGCGTAACAATGAAAATTTAAGCAATACCGTCTAATAATACTGCCTAAGGGAAGCATGTATAAAGTGAATAAAATTGGTCCTAGCACAGAACCTTGTGGAACTCCATAATTAACTTTAGTCTGTGAAGAAGATTCCCCATTTACATGAACAAATTGTAATCTATTAGACAAATATGATTCAAACCACCGCAGCGCAGTGCCTTTAATACCTATGGCATGCTCTAATCTCTGTAATAAAATTTTATGGTCAACAGTATCAAAAGCAGCACTGAGGTCTAAGAGAACAAGCACAGAGATGAGTCCACTGTCCGAGGCCATAAGAAGATCATTTGTAACCTTCACTAATGCTGTTTCTGTACTATGATGAATTCTAAAACCTGACTGAAACTCTTCAAATAGACCATTCCTCTGCAGATGATCAGTTAGCTGTTTTACAACTACCCTTTCAAGAATTTTTGAGAGAAAAGGAAGGTTGGAGATTGGCCTATAATTAGCTAAGATAGCTGGGTCAGGTGATGGCTTTTTAAGTAATGGTTTAATTACTGCCACCTTAAAAGCCTGTGGTACATAGCCAACTAATAAAGATAGATTGATCATATTTAAGATCGAAGCATTAAATAATGGTAGGGCTTCCTTGAGCAGCCTGGTAGGAATGGGGTCTAATAGACATGTTGATGGTTTGGATGAAGTAACTAATGAGAATAACTCAGACAGAACAATCGGAGAGAAAGAGTCTAACCAAATACCGGCATCACTGAAAGCTGAAAGACACTGAAAGACTACCTATAATATGCAAGTACTTAACTACACGAGTGCCTCATTATGAGCAAATTGCAGATTTGGTTCTGCTGGAGGTTTCTTCCTGTTAAAAGGGAGTTTTTCCTTCCCACTGTAGCCAAGTGCTTGCTCACAGGGGGTCGTTTTGACCATTGGGGTTTTTACGTAATTATTGTATGGCCTTGCCTTACAATATAAAGCGCCTTGGGGCAACTGTTTGTTGTGATTTGGCGCTATATATAAATAAAATTGATTGATTGATTGATAGTCAGGATGACTAAAGTAGATGAGAGGGCACAGGGGCACTGGGTGGCATGGCTCCAGGTCCTTCAGTTTCACAAGTGGTTCATTTGCAGAGTGATGATGTATCTTTCATCTTGGGATGGAATTTCATTTTCTCTGATGGAAAGGCCAAAATAGCAACAACAGCAGAGGAAGATGAGACAAAGTCTTTCATGAGACATAAAACTACATTGCCACAGTTCTTTTTCCGTGTGCAACCGAAAATACTTCTCTAAAAGATATGTTCAGTGGGGAGCAAACAATTGAGTCATGTTAAAATTGTATCTGTTTGGCAGCATTGCATGTGCCACTAAAGTGGCAATATTTCAGCACCATTTGTTTGTCTTTCAGCAGGATATCATAAAAAAATGAACAGATTTCAGTATAGTTTGGTGGAGATATATCAAATCAAATCAAATCAATTTTATTTATATAGCGCCAAATCACAACAAACAGTTGCCCCGAGGCGCTTTATATTGTAAGGCAAGGCCATACAATAATTATGTAAAAACCCCAACGGTCAAAACGACCCCCTGTGAGCAAGCACTTGGCTACAGTGGGAAGGAAAAACTCCCTTTTAACAGGAAGAAACCTCCAGCAGAACCAGGCTCAGGGAGGGGCAGTCTTCTGCTGGGACTGGTTGGGGCTGAGGGAGAGAACCAGGAAAAAGACATGCTGTGGAGGGGAGCAGAGATCAATCACTAATGATTAAATGCAGAGTGGTGCATACAGAGCAAAAAGAGAAAGAAACACTCAGTGCATCATGGGAACCCCCCAGCAGTCTAAGTCTATAGCAACATAACTAAGGGATGGTTCAGGGTCACCTGATCCAGCCCTAACTATAAGCTTTAGCAAAAAGGAAAGTTTTAAGACTAATCTTAAAAGTAGAGAGGGTATCTGTCTCCCTGATCTGAATTGGGAGCTGGTTCCACAGGAGAGGAGCCTGAAAGCTGAAGGCTCTGCCTCCCATTCTACTCTTACAAACCCTAGGAACTATACTCAACAAAAATATAAATGCAACACTTTTGGTTTTGCTCCCATTTTGTATGAGATTAACTCAACGATCTAAAACTTTTTCTACATACAAAATATCACCATTTCCCTCAAATATTGTTCACAAACCAGTCTAAATCTGTGATAGTGAGCACTTCTCCTTTGCTGAGATAATCCATCCCACCTCACAGGTGTGCCATACCAAGATGCTGATTAGACACCATGATTAGTGCACAGGTGTGCCTTAGACTGCCCACAATAAAAGGCCACTCTGAAAGGTGCAGTTTTGTTTTATTGGGGGGGGATACCAGTCAGTATCTGGTGTGACCATCATTTGCCTCATGCAGTGCAACACATCTCCTTCGCATCATCCGTGAAGAGAACACCTCTCCAACGTGCCAAACGCCAGCGAATTTGAGCATTTGCCCACTCAAATCGGTTACAACGACGAACTGGAGTCAGGTCGAGACCCCGATGAGGACGACGAGCATGCAGATGAGCTTCCCTGAGACAGTTTCTGACAGTTTGTGCAGAAATTCTTTGGTTATGCAAACCGATTGTTCCAGCAGCTGTCCGAGTGGCTGGTCTCAGATGATCTTGGAGGTGAACATGCTGGATGTGGAGGTCCTGGGCTGGTGTGGTTACACGTGGTCTGCGGTTGTGAGGCTGGTTGGATGTACTGCCAAATTCTCTGAAACGCCTTTGGAGACGGCTTATGGTAGAGAAATGGTTGACATTCCTGCTGTCAGCATGCTAATTGAATGCTCCTTCAAAGCTTGCGACATCTGTGGCATTGTGCTGTGTGATAAAACTGCACCTTTCAGAGTGGCCTTTTATTGTGGACAGTCTAAGGCACACCTGTGCACTAATCATGGTGTCTAATCAGCATCTTGATATGGCACACCTGTGAGGTGGGATGGATTATCTCAACAAAGGAGAAGTCAATCAATCAATCAATCAATTTTTTTTTATATAGCGCCAAATCACAACAAACAGTTGCCCCAAGGCGCTTTATATTGTAAGGCAAGGCCATACAATAATTATGTAAAACCCCAACGGTCAAAACGACCCCCTGTGAGCAAGCACTTGGCTACAGTGGGAAGGAAAAACTCCCTTTTAACAGGAAGAAACCTCCAGCAGAACCAGGCTCAGGGAGGGGCAGTCTTCTGCTGGGACTGGTTGGGGCTGAGGGAGAGAACCAGGAAAAAGACATGCTGTGGAGGGGAGCAGAGATCGATCACTAATGATTAAATGCAGAGTGGTGCATGCAGAGCAAAAAGAGAAAGAAACAGTGCATCATGGGAACCCCCCAGCAGTCTAAGTCTATAGCAGCATAACTAAGGGATGGTTCAGGGTCACCTGATCCAGCCCTAACTATAAGCTTTAGCAAAAAGGAAAGTTTTAAGCCTAATCTTAAAAGTAGAGAGGGTGTCTGTCTCCCTGATCTGAATTGGGAGCTGGTTCCACAGGAGAGGAGCCTGAAAGCTGAAGGCTCTGCCTCCCATTCTACTCTTACAAACCCTAGGAACTACAAGTAAGCCTGCAGTCTGAGAGCGAAGCGCTCTATTGGGGTGATATGGTACTACGAGGTCCCTAAGATAAGATGGGACCTGATTATTCAAAACCTTATAAGTAAGAAGAAGAACTTTAAATTCTGTTCTAGAATTAACAGGAAGCCAATGAAGAGAGGCCAATATGGGTGAGATATGCTCTCTCCTTCTAGTCACCGTCAGTACTCTAGCTGCAGCATTTTGAATTAACTGAAGGCTTTTTAGGGAACTTTTAGGACAACCTGATAATAATGAATTACAATAGTCCAGCCTAGAGGAAATAAATGCATGAATTAGTTTTTCAGCATCACTCTAAGACAAGACCTTTCTAATTTAGAGATATTGCACAAATGCAAAAAAGCAGTCCTACATATTTGTTTAATATGCACATTGAATGACATATCCTGATCAAAAATGACTCCAAGATTTCTCACAGTATTACTAGAGGTCAGGGTAATGCCATCCAGAGTAAGGATCTGGTTAGACACCATGTTTCTAAGATTTGTGGGGCCAAGTACAATAACTTCAGTTTTATCTGAGTTTAAAAGCAGGAAAGTAGAGGTCATCCATGTCTTTATGTCTGTAAGACAATCCTGCAGTTTAGCTAATTGGTGTGTGTCCTCTGGCTTCATGGATAGATAAAGCTGAGTATCATCTGCGTAACAATGAAAATTTAAGCAATGCCGTCTAATATTACTGCCTAAGGGAAGCATGTATAAAGTGAATAAAATTGGTCCTAGCACAGAACCTTGTGGAACTCCATAATTAACTTTAGTCTGTGAAGAAGATTCCCCATTTACATGAACAAATTGTAATCTATTAGACAAATATGATTCAAACCACCGCAGCGCAGTGCCTTTAATACCTATGGCATGCTCTAATCTCTGTAATAAAATTTTATGGTCAACAGTATCAAAAGCAGCACTGAGGTCTAACAGAACAAGCACAGAGATGAGTCCGTCTGAGGCCATAAGAAGATCATTTGTAACCTTCACTAATGCTGTTTCTGTACTATGATGAATTCTGAAACCTGACTGAAACTCTTCAAATAGACCATTCCTCTGCAGATGATCAGTTAGCTGTTTTACAACTACCCTTTCAAGAATTTTTGAGAGAAAAGGAAGGTTGGAGATTGGCCTATAATTAGCTAAGATAGCTGGGTCAAATGATGGCTTTTTAAGTAATGGTTTAATTACTGCCACCTTAAAAGCCTGTGGTACATAGCCAACTAACAAAGATAGATTGATCATATTTAAGATCGAAGCATTAAATAATGGTTGGGCTTCCTTGAGCAGCCTGGTAGGTATATGTATCATGTGTGTATGTATTCTAAATAACTCAGCAACCACGGGGCACACAAACCAGTGCATTTTAATGCTGCATTCACATGTAGGCTGCTGCAGTCTACGTTTTTGTTTTCTAAACCACCCATTGTTTTCAATGGGTGAATAAGGTAAAAGCCCTGGAGGTAAGCAATATGATCGATTTTTCAAACACTGCACAAAATACAAGGGAGAGTGTCAAGCAAGGAACACACCCAAGTCCCAACATTAATCTTCAATACAATATGTATGGCAGTATGACTGGAAAAGAAAGAGAGATGGCTGATATGATGGATAGGAGAAACGTAGATATACTGTGTGTCCAAGAGTTCAAGTTGAGGGAACATAAGGCCAGGAGCACAGGAGGTGGGTACAAGTTGTATCATGGGATGGATGAGAGAAGAAATTATGTTTTTTAGAGGATCAGTATGTTAATCATTTGGAAGTGGAGTGTCTGAGTGTGATGAGTGTGAAGTTGGAAAATGGGGTGATAATAATAATAATAATAATAATAATAATAATAATAATAATAATAATAATAATAATAATAAAAAAATTTATTTGTACCACACTTTATATTTGAATGCAAATCTCAAAGTACACATAAAACAGCAATAAAAGAGATAAGATAAAATTACAATACATCATACATACATTTGTTAAAAACTAGCTGTAAGCTTTTCTAAAAAGGAAGAGTTTTAATCCTTTCTTATGGAATGTCATATAATGAATAATGAATGTCATCATGTATCATGTAATCATGTCATCATGTAATAATGATGACATTCATGTATACTCAACAAAAATATAAACGCAACACTTTTGGTTTTGCTCCCATTTTGTATGAGATGAACTCAAAGATCTAAAACTTTTTCCACATACACAACATCACCATTTCCCTCAAATATTGTTCACAAACCAGTCGAAATCTGTGATAGTGAGCACTTCTCCTTTGCTGAGATAATCCATCCCACCTCACAGGTGTGCCATACCAAGATGCTGATTAGACACCATGATTAGTGCACAGTTGTGCCTTAGACTGCCCACAATAAAAGGCCACTCTGAAAGGTGCAGTTTTGTTTTATTGGGGGGGATACCAGACAGTATCTGGTGTGACCACCATTTGCCTCATGCAGTGCAACACATCTCCTTCGCATCATCCGTGAAGAGAACACCTCTCCAACGTGCCAAACGCCAGCGAATGTGAGCATTTGCCCACTCAAGTCGGTTACGACGACAAACTGGAGTCAGGTCGAGACCCCGATGAGGACGACGAGCATGCAGATGAGCTTCCTTGAGACGGTTTCTGACAGTTTGTGCAGAAATTCTTTGGTTATGCAAACCGATTGTTTCAGCAGCTGTCCGAGTGGCTGGTCTCAGACGATCTTGGAGGTGAACATGCTGGATGTGGAGGTCCTGGGCTGGTGTGGTTACACGTGGTCTGTGGTTGTGAGGCTGGTTGGATGTACTGCCAAATTCTCTGAAACGACTTTGGAGACGGCTTATGGTAGAGACATGAACATTCAATACACGAGCAACAGCTCTGGTTGACATTCCTGCTGTCAGCATGCCAACTGCACGCTCCCTTAAATCTTGCGACATCTGTGGCATTGTGCTGTGTGATAAAACTGCACCTTTCAGAGTGGCCTTTTATTGTGGGCAGTCTAAGGCACACCTGTGCACTAATCATGGTGTCTAATCAGCATCTTGGTATGGCACACCTGTGAGGTGGGATGGATTATCTCAGCAAAGGAGAAGTGCTCACTATCACAGATTTAGACTGGTTTGTGAACAATATTTGAGGGAAATGGTGATATTGTGTATGTGGAAAAAGTTTTAGATCTTTGAGTTCATCTCATACAAAATGGGAGCAAAACCAAAAGTGTTGCGTTTATATTTTTGTTGAGTATATAATGAATGTCATCAGTGCATATACCCTACAAATAGGTTGCAAGATGAAGGAGAAAGTAGATTTAGGAGTGAGTTAAACAAGGTGGAGAGTGTACCCAAGCATGAAAGAATGGTGATTGGAGTGGACTTTAATGCCCATGCTGGTGAAGGGAACAGAGGTGATGAGGAGGTAATGGGTAAGTATTATATACTTGTATTGTATACTATCAAGGACAGGAATGTGGAAGGGCAGATGATAGTTGATTTTGTATAAATGATGGAAAAGGCTGTTATGAATACATACTTTAAGAAAAAGGAGGATCACAGGGTGGTGCATAAGAGTGGAGGAAGGCACATGCAGGTGAATTACATTCTCTGAAGGTGATGTAAACTAACACTTCTATTCCACAGGGCACCTATTACAGTCCCCCACAATCCACGCAACATGCAAAAACGGGATGAAACGGCTTACGCCGGCTTCTTCTGCATTTTTCTCATCCTAAATCCAGTTAGACACAATCTAATCACTAGGAGCAGTGGACAGCCACAGTCCGGTGCCTGGGCACCAACTCCAGATGTAGAGACATGGCCTTGGTCAAGGGCAGAGAAAGGAGCAGATCTAAATAAGCATGTTTTTATTGTGGGAGGAAACTGAAGTGCCCGGAGAAAACCCGTGCAGACATGGGGAGAACATGCAGACTCCACACAGAAAGGGTGGGAAGCCATCCCACTACCTTCTTGCTGTGACGCACTAATACTAACCAGTAAGCCACCATGTTCTCTCCTCTGGTCTGCCCATGTGATCCTCGGGAGCTGCTGTGTCTGCTCACCTGCAACCAATCTGGATGCAGTCTCCATTGTAGTACTAATGTCTACTCCTCATCTCTGAAGATTTGTTCATGTTTTATATTGTTATGGTCTTCCTCAAACTTCTGCTTATGGCCCAGTCACACGGCAATTAATGAAGGGCAGCGAAGCCCAAATGAAACAAGAAATTTGGACTTTCGTTGAGTTTTGTTGACATTGTTTAACCTTTGCGCAGCTTCGGTTCTACAGCTGATGCTTCATCAGGATTTTAAATTGTTGGAAAATTTGAACGAATTGCAAGGAAAACCTCAATTCGTCTGTGTTTCATTTTACTGTCGTTCTTGACGGTTTTTAATCGTTTGTTCAGTTTTTGTAATGTTATTGTTTAGTTTGACTTCGTACGACCAGCTGAATGTTTTCACACAGTGCAGAAGTTGCTTCTGAGCGCTGCTGCTGCGTTCATGTACCATCAGAAATTATAGGGCAAATTCAGCCTGCTTGCTTGGATTTTTTTATCTGGGTGGGGAGTCAGCTTCAATGGGCTCAGGCACCTTTATATAGGGAAGAATTAATCTTTTGTGTGGATACAATTAATTATTTTGCCACGAGCAACTGCTGAAATTGAAACAACAAAAAGTTGTGTAATTTCCAACGGTACTTGAATGCAGCGATAGCGAGAGCAGCAGCACCTGCGTGCGCTTATTATTTTTTATTAACTATAATGAGTGTAAGAATGACAATCCAGCCCTTATGTACATGTGGCAACAGGTAGATAATTCAAATGATTATATAAAGATCTGTTCTGGAAGGAAGAATTCATGTTGTGGATCAGCTGCAGCTGGTGAAAATAACTACACACATGGGGTGTCAATGCGCAGCGTTCACACAGACGATCACTTTACTGCTCTGATATATTCAATCATCTTTACACTTATATTTGTTCCCCCTTTTGACAGTTTTCTGTTATAAATCAATATATATATATATATATATATATATATATATATATATATATATATATATATATATATATATATATATATATATATATATATATATATATACGAGGGCTGTCCGTAAAGTATAGGTCCTTTTTATTTTTTTCAAAAACTATATGGATTTCATTCATATGTTTATACGTCAGACATGCTTGCACCCTCGTGCGCATGCATGAGTTTTTCCACGCCTGTCGGTGACGTCATTCGCCTGTGAGCACTCCTTGTGGGAGGAGTCGTCCAGCCCCTCGTCGGAATTCCTTTGTCTGAGAAGTTGCTGAGAGACTGGCACTTTGTTTGATCAAAATTTTTTCTAAACCTGTGAGACACATCGAAGTGGACATGGTTCGAAAAATTAAGCTGGTTTTCAGTGAAAATTTTAACAGCTGATGAGAGATTTTGAGGTGATTCTGTCGCTTTAAGGACTTTTCACGGTGCGAGACGTCGCTCAGCGCTCTCAGGCAGCGTCATCAGCCTGTTTCAAGCTTAAAACCTTCACATTTCAGGCTCTATTGATCCAGGACGTCGTGAGAGAACAGAGAAGTTTCAGAAGAAGTCAGTTTCAGCATTTTATCCGGATATTCCACTGTTAAAGGAGATTTTTAATGAAAGACGTGCGGACGGGTCCGCGCGTCGGGACGCAGCCGACGCGGTGCAGCGGCACAGGAAAAACACCTCCGTGTTGATAACCATTTGTAAAATCCAGGCGGCTTTTGATGGCTTTCAGTGGAGTGAGTATATGAGAAATTGTTTATCAGCTGGAGATGTTCCAACTTGTCCTCAAGGCTTCCAACAGAGGTGTTTTTCCTGTGGCGGAGCGTCGTGGCGGCTGCGAGCTGACGCTGCAATCCGCCCGCACGTCTTTCATTAAAAAAAATCTCCTTTAACAGTGGAATATCCAGATAAAATGCTGAAACCGACTTCTTCTGAAACTTCTCTGTTCTCTCACGACGTCCTGGATCAATAGAGCCTGAAATGTGGAGGTTTTAAGCTTGAAACAGGCTGATGACGCTGCCTGAGAGCGCTGCACGACGTCTCGCACCGTGAAAAGTCCTTAAAGCGACAGAATCACCTCAAAATCTCTCATCAGCCGTTAAAATTTTCACTGAAGATCAGCTTAATTTTTCGAACCGTGTCCACTTCGATGTGTCTCACAGGTTTAGAAAAAATTTTGATCAAAGCGCCAGTCTCTCACAGGCGAATGACGTCACCGACAGGCGTGGGAAAACTCACGCATGCGCACGAGGGTTCAAACATGTCTGACGTAAAAACATATGAATGAAATCCATATAGTTTTAGAAAAAAATAAAAAGGACCGTTACTTTACGGACAGCCCTCGTATATATATATATATATATATATATATATATATATGGCTTAGTAACGTAATATAGTGATACAGCAGTGACCACAGCACACCAGAGTTTTTTTTTTTTCTTTTTTTAATTGGAGCCAGATGGAGTGTGCAGCGTGTCAACAGACAGTGAGGATTCTGATGATGAAGGAGATGATCCCTCTTTTGTTCTGGACGAGGAACCAAAGCAGGTGGGTCTACTGACGTGCTCACAGATCTCCACAGCTTCTGTTTGCAGTTTCTCCAGGACTCAAATACTATGAGCTCCATCCCAGCACAAAGTCCTGGAACTCAGAGATGCAGACACAGACTGCTCCAGCTGTGGCTCCAGGCGCGTTTCGTTTAAAGTGTCAAGATCATTAGCTTAGGTTTTGTTAAGTTCTTTAAGCTCTTTCATCCACCTTTTCTCAGGGAATTGTGACTTTTTTTTTTTTTACTTTTTCCCTTCGTTCAGGAATCGTCTTGTGCTGGGTGGCTGGGCCTTTACCTGTTCTCTCTGTGCTTTAGATCTGCCACATCCGATCCACCCATATTTGATTCCTCTGCCTGCCCTGCCCATCTGTTCCTGTCCTCTGCCATCAGACCACTCCAGCCAAGCCTGCCTGCATCTCATGTAAAATAAACTGCAAAAAGCTGTTCCAGGTTATGTTTTCACTTTGGGCCCTGTCAGCTCCTGGGTTAAGCCTAACAAGAACCTGAACAGATGCTGCTTCTGTTTCAAATTCTTACCCCCGCTGGAGCACAATCAAATAAGTTTCAAGATGTACTCACTAGAACTGTCATTTAAAAATGTTTGAACATGAATGATGCTGTTAAGACTATGAACACCCAGAAGTGACTTCATGATAATGCTGATTTGGCAAATCGGGATGAAATTTTTGAACAGCTAGAAAATTTTACCCTGATTTTAAAACTAGCACTGATTGTCATGATTTGCCCTGCTCGGTCCGCGATCATTATGATTTTCTGTCAGTTTGTCTTTGTTGAGTTCTTTTGTCTGCTTTTTTGATCATCTGTTTATTTTGCTTTGTCACAGCTGCAGGTTTTCAGTTCATCACACTTCAACCACATGTTGAGTTTCATTGTGGTTTAGTTTAGCATTTGTTCCACTGTCTTTGATTTTTGTTCATTATTGCTTTTGTTGCAGCTTGTTGTTTTCTGTTCATCACACTTCAGCCACATGTTGAGTTCTGTTCTTGTTTAGTTTTGATCCACTGTTTTTGTTTGTTTGATTATTGCTTTTTGTCACTAGTTTGATTTGTCAGCTTTACCACATTAGTCTTCAGTTGTATTATTCATGTCAGTTCTGTTGTAGTTTTGGGCCTTTGAATTTCTGGATGTCTGCTTTTCTTTTCATGGTCAAGTATTAATCTTTTCTGAGTCCATGTATCCCGGTCTTGTTACATCTGTATTGTTAGTTTATGGTTATTAGTTAAATCCATGTTGTCGCTGCACTCCCTTGTCTACACTCCCCATCTCTGTTCACATATAATCACACCATGTTTCACTTGTATCACTGTCTCCCTCTGATCCCTGCACTCTCTTGTCCTGCACTTCGTCATCTCTGTTGGCCACACCCTGTTTTGTCTGCCATCTTGTCACTGCACTCTCTTGTCTGACAGTGTCTCATCTTTGTTTGTCCACACCCTCCTGCCTGCTCACCATACCTGCTCCAAATCACTTCCTAATTAAACACTGTGTATTTAAGCCCTGCTACTTTTAATGTCTCTTGCTTGTTCGTTGATGTTCCTATCTCCGTTCCAGCTCACATACTTTTGTTCTTTGTTCCAAGCTTAGCTCCTTGTTGCACTCCGTGCCTGTTTTTTCTCGACCTCGCCTTTTGTCTTGCCTTTGAAAGTTTGAATGCCATGCTCTGACCTCAGCCTGTATTTTTGATGACGCCCTTGTATTACACCTGCCTGTACCTTCGCCTCACCAACTGCCTTTTTGTGTACCAGACCCTCTGCCAGTTTTTTTTTTTTTTTTGATAAAGCCTTCTATATCCAACCACCTGTCTGTGAGTTTGCATTGTGCCTCCTGCCTCCTGCTGTGCCCTGCACTCCTGAGAACCATGACAGAACGAACAAGCCAGTACAAGGAGGCCGCAGACTCACCTCCAGCCTTGACTCCAGACCTCCTGGTCATTAAGAATATTTTCTCTGAGCTCAATTTTTTTTAACTGCTTTCATACCTGCTATACTCCAAAGCAAAAATTTGATTTTTTTAGACAAAGCCTGGAATTTGATTGAAGACAACAGATGGCTATACCAGTTTATCCCAGAATTAGAAAATCTGGATGAGTTATTTGCGGCGGGGAGCCTTTCAGAGTGGGTCAGGCATCCAGAGGGGCACCTGCCATCCAGCCAGCTGGTCTCAGATGACAAGTCTGAATGGGTAGACCTGGAGGACGGCACCTCATCTGAGATGGAGGGAGCTAAACTACAGAGCACGGCAAATGTGTTTTTCAAGATTCAAGATCTGTTTTATGAATTTTTGGACAGTCCAGGTCAGCAGAACAGGCTTCGAATTTTTTCTACACTAGATCAGATTCTGCAGCGGGAATCAGAGATCATATCAGCCTACCCTGATCTGCTCAACATTAAAGCTCTGTTCAAGCAAGGTTGGATCCCAACGTACATAGAGGGTCCGATGCTCTTCCTTTTTGAATCAGAACTTTGATTCCTGTCAAAACACACCTCCGACAATCACGCTGTCAGCTGCAGCAGTAACGCATCCTCTGAGCATTGCACCAATGAAGCCCAGTCAGCTGCCCACATCTGCCCCTCAGAGTCCGGTGATGCAGACGTCAGCTGATCAGAAGCAGCCGGGAGAGTCAGCTTCGCTGGGACGTTCTGTTTCGATGCTGGCCACACCCAAACCAGCTCCACGGAAGCGGCAGGCGCCTCTATTAATGCTAACTGAGCCAGTCACCTCTCCATCTAGAGCTACGGAAGCCTGCTTGTTGCCTGACTTCCTTGCTCTTGCAAGGCCATCATGAAATGAAATGTCACCACAACAGCCGGAGTCACGTGCTCTGACTGCATCAGCACGTCAGCTCCAGGAATTTCCAGTCCCAACACCACAACATCACTCAGGTCGGATTTTTCTGACACCAGCTGAAGCAGCTCCAACACGCTCACCTCCACAGTCTTTATCTCCGACGCAGCCCATTGCAGCGGCACCGGCTGAAACGGTCCCGACATGCACGTCTCCACAGTCCTTGAGGTCATCGTCCGAACCTGCTTCGCCACACCCCTCGCCTCAGTCTACAGCGGCATCTCCAACCGAAGCAGCTCTGATGTGCCCTTCTTCACAGCTTTTTGCAACACCAATCGAAACAGTCCTGGTTTGCCCGCCTCAACCATCACCAGTCCCGATCAAGTCCTCAGAATCGCCAATAATGTCTATGGAGGGAACCACGCCTCCACAGATGACGGAGACAACATCAGAATCTTTCACTCCACGTCTGCCACCAGAACAGTCTTCAGCACTTCCTCCCCTCATCCGAACTTCTGAGCCGTCTTCGATGAGGTCATTAGAATCCATAACCAGTTGGACAGGTAGTTTTCCTTTTTTCTACTGCTTTTTACTGCTGTTCAGTGTGTGTTTTCAATCTGTTCTGTACTGGTTGGACATTTGATGGCAATCCGCATATATGCACTCAACAAAAATATAAACGCAACACTTTTGGTTTTGCTCCCATTTTGTATGAGATGAACTCAAAGATCTAAAACTTTTTCCACATACACAATATCACCATTTCCCTCAAATATTGTTCACAAACCAGTCTAAATCTGTGATAGTGAGCACTTCTCCTTTGCTGAGATAATCCATCCCACCTCACAGGTGTGCCATATCAAGATGCTGATTAGACACCATGATTAGTGCACAGGTGTGCCTTAGACTGCCCACAATAAAAGGCCACTCTGAAAGGTGCAGTTTTGTTTTATTGGGGGGGATACCAGTCAGTATCTGGTGTGACCATCATTTGCCTCATGCAGTGCAACACATCTCCTTCACATAGAGTTGATCAGGTTGTCAATTGTGGCCTGTGGAATGTTGGTCCACTCCTCTTCAATGGCTGTGCGAAGTTGCTGGATATTGGCAGGAACTGGTACACGCTGTCGTATACGCCGGTCCAGAGCATCCCAAACATGCTCAATGGGTGACATGTCCGGTGAGTATGCCGGCCATGCAAGAACTGGGACATTTTCAGCTTCCAAGAATTGTGTACAGATCCTTGCAACATGGGGCCGTGCATTATCCTGCTGCAACATGAGGTGATGTTCTTGGATGTATGGCACAACAATGGGCCTCAGGATCTCGTCACGGTATCTCTGTGCATTCAAAATGTCATCAATAAAATGCACCTGTGTTCTTCGTCCATAACAGACGCCTGCCCATACCATAACCCCACCGCCACCATGGGCCACTCGATCCACAACACTGACATCAGAAAACCGCTCACCCACACGATGCCACACATGCTGTCTGCCATCTGCCCTGAACAGTGTGAACCGGGATTCATCCGTGAAGAGAACACCTCTCCAACGTGCCAAACGCCAGCGAATGTGAGCATTTGCTCACTCAAGTCGGTTACAACGACGAACTGGAGTCAGGTCGAGACCCCGATGAGGACGACGAGCATGCAGATGAGCTTCCCTGAGACGGTTTCTGACAGTTTGTGCAGAAATTCTTTGGTTATGCAAACCGATTGTTTCAGCAGCTGTCCGAGTGGCTGGTCTCAGACGATCTTGGAGGTGAACATGCTGGATGTGGAGGTCCTGGGCTGGTGTGGTTACACGTGGTCTGCGGTTGTGAGGCTGGTTGGATGTACTGCCAAATTCTCTGAAACGCCTTTGGAGACGGCTTATGGTAGAGAAATGAACATTCAATACACGAGCAACAGCTCTGGTTGACATTCCTGCTGTCAGCATGCCAATTGCACGCTCCCTCAAATCTTGCGACGTCTTGTGCTGTGTGATAAAACTGCACTCCTGAGAACCATGACACTGATGATGGCCATAATAACTACTACATGTACCAACTTTTTTTCAAGTTTGACAAAGGGTGGGTCAAGCAGTTACTGTGATGCTTCAAAACGTGGCCCAATTTGCTATCCGGGTGAAATGGGAAAAAACAGAGATACCTAATAATAAAACAAAAACACTTCCCACAACCCCAATTATGACATAGATAAGTATATGTGAGAATGATTGCAGGGATTTTTGTTTGTTATGGCAGCACAGTGGCTTAGTGGTTAGCACTCTTGCCTCACAGCGAGAAGGTCATGGGTTCAATTCCCGCTTGTGGCCTTTCTGTGTGGAGTTTGCATGTTCTCCCCGTGTTTGCGTGGGTTTCCTCCGGGTGCTCTGGTTTCCTCCCACATCCAAAGACATGCTGGTTAGATGGACGTAGGTGTGCGAGTGGGTGTGAATGTGTTTGTTTGTCTGTTTGTGGCCCCGTGACAGACTGGCATCCTGTCCTGAGTGTACCTCGCCTCGCGCTCTATGACTGCTGGGATAGGCTCCAGCCCTCCGTGACCCTTGATTCGACTAAGCAGTTGAAGGTGTGTGTGTGTGTGTGTGTGTGTGTGTGTGTGTGTGTGTGTGTGTGTGTGTGTGTGTGTGTGTGTGTGTGTGTGTTTGCATTTTCCATAGCATTGTCATTGTATGATGTACTCACTTCCAGCTAAAAACCTTTTATTTCAGCAAGCACTCATTGGAAACTAGGCAGGCCTCACTCAGTACAGTGGAACACAAAGTTCCAGAGTTCTAAATATTGAACTGTTGTGAGCTGTGGAGGGTTAGTGTTTGCTTTTTCACCAACACCTCATCACCTCTGTTGTATGACCAGCCTCCTCCCGATGAACACCCACAGCAGTTTGAGAAATTTAATTTTTTTTTTTTGCCATCTGATACCCAAACCTTAATCTTTGAGGCCCACACTGGAAATAAGAGTATCTTATACTTTGTTTTATCTATATCATCTATATCACAACAGCCAAGTGGCCTCTGTGTGTGTGTGTATGTGTGTATTTTGGGTCAAGGATGAACACTGAACGGAAAGTTGATAGGACTAATATTTTTGGAGAAATTACAGATATTAGCTAACAACAGTGAACAATGGAGGCTGTGCTGCAATACACTATGTGGGGTTCGAGGTTTTGGGGGATTAAATGTTGTTATTGTGGTTCATGTTAGTTTAACAGTGTTGTGTGTAAAAATAAAAGCATCTGCTTGCAGCAGAATGCAGAATAGACAAAAGCTCTGGCTCGGTTTTCATTCTTCTGTGCAGCTCACCACAATATATTAAAAGAGAAGTGGCATCTGTGTACATGTATGTGTGCGTGCATGTGTATAACTTCGATCACGGACAAACTAGGGACAGCTGATATTTGCTGTTTGGTATGTTTATGTAATTTGGGTCAAGGATGAATGCCACCAAAACAGAACGTTGATAGGGCTAATATTTTTGGAGAAACTATTATTATTCCTATTATATTAACTAACAGCAGTGAACAATGGACGATGATAATTGCATTCTGGACTAGTTTTCCATTCCAGCAGGGGGCGATAAATCAGCTATATATTAAAAGCGCGTGTGCGTGCATGATTTTATTCAGTAATTTCAATGCAAATACATAATATAATTGTAAATATGTTAGAAATAGATGACACAAGAAAGTGAAAACATTTATTTCCATTGTGGTTCATTTAAAAATCAAATTACAAAATAGAAGTTATAAAATTAAATAATCATAATAACAATAATAATAATAATAATAATAATAATAGTGTGTACATGATAACAAGAACCTTAACAATACACTAGCTGGGGTACCCGACGCTGCCCGGGTTAACCTGTTTTAGACATAGGCCAAATGCCAATCATTTTAATCAAAACAATTGCCCAACATTTGTTTTTGTAATGCTGATGTCTTACAAATGTAATATTTAATGGGCTAAAGTTTGTCCAGCAGAACTATAAGAGGTGGACACCCCAAACTAAGTGGAAATACTTGATTAAAAGACACATTTGAAGTCCTTCATGCAGACTTTGTTTTGCAATCAAATTTATAACTAGAAGCACTCAGAGTGCAAACCTCCGCCAAGGCCATGGGGTCACTGACGCCATAACATCTACACGCCGTGGAATCACTGAACCTAAAAAAGTCTAACAATGATGTTTGCTCAGTAGTAAAAAAAAGTTTCATCTGCTGTGACTGGATAGCATGTATCCTTAGCGCTTGACATCACAGTTTATTGCAACTTGCACCTTTCCCAGAAGCTACTGTCATCTGAGCACTGATATTGATATTGCATGTGCTTATAGACAAAAACAAATGAGACAAATATCAATTTATTATTCAACTAAACTGCAAATATATGAATTTTTTAACATTTATGAAACTCTCTAAACAAGGCCATAGGGTCACTGACCCTAAAGAGATTCCCTCCTTGGCACAGTGACTTTTTGTCTCTTTCTCTAAAACTGTATATAATAATCATTAGATTATTAATATATAAACAAAAATAAATTTAAGAAATATTACAATTTGAAAACAAATGCACCCAAACATGACAGCTGTAATTAACATTGAAAATGCCATAGACATGCTAACGCATTAGCATTGGAATCCGGATTGTGATCCCAAGTAATCACTTGTTCCTCTTGTCATTTCCAACCACTCCACAAAATTTCAAAACTTTTTGAGTTATCCTGCTGAAAGACAGACAAACAAGCAAACCCGACCAAAAACATAACCACCTCGGCGGAGGTAACAAAATTACACACAAAAGATAGGTAACAGTAAATGTAAATATCAGTGAATCAAATTGAGGTAGTGGTGTATTTCACTGTTTTTACATTTCAATTTTACAAACATAAAATGGCTTTAAACAGCAAATGTAAATATTAGAATGGAGAAATATTTCTTCATGAAATTCACTTAGTGTTTTCTGACCATTAGTTTTGAAGAGCCTCTTGATAGACAATGTTCCTTGTCATGCCACCTGGCGAGTGGATGTACAGCTGTTCTGGATTACCAGACATACAACTGGCCGTGGGAAAACACAGGCTCTGCCAGATTCAGTCCAACCACCTTAAGGGACTGTCCCTGAGCCTTGTTGATGGACATTGCAAAGCTGGGTTTGACTGGAAACTGCAGACGCCTGAACTCAGTTGGCATGTCTGATGGGATAAGTGGAATCCTTGGTATAAAGACATCTTCTTCCTTGGCCTTGCCTGTCATTACTGTGGCCTTCGGGACTCTTGACATCAACTTCTTAATTGTGAGTCACGTTCCATTGCAGAGCTTGGGTGGGTCAAGATTGCGCAGAAGCACGACTGGGGCACCAACTTTGAGCACCAGGCTGTGTGGTGGGAGGCCTGCTGGTGCCAGGCTATTAAGGAATTCAACTGGGTAGTTAACCACCACATCTGGATCATGCACTGTGTCAACTGACATGTAGCTGGAGGCCTGTCCTGGAAGCTGGGCCAGAAGCTTAGCATTTGATATCATCCACTGCCAAGTTCTTTGGAGCAAGGATAGCATGCTCACTCAGCCAGTGCGGTTCTGGTAGTTACGGTGGAAGTTTGGAAAGATTTTGGCCACCAACTCACATATGTCATGAACAGTGTGGCCAAAGGGCAGCTTGACCTGGTCATCCAGAGTGTCAGGGTGCCCAGTAACCATAAAAGATAAATAGATAAAGAGAATAGATTAAAGCATTAAATTATTGGTTGCCCAGTAACCATAAAGAATTAAAGTGAAAGTTCTTTGTCTAAGATTTCCAGCAATAATGATAAAGCAGAATTAAAGTGAAAGTTCTTTTTGTCTAAGATTTCTAGCAGTAATGATTAAAGCAGAATTCTGTAACAGATAAATAGATAGAGAATATATTAAAGCATTAGTCCAGTAACCATAAAGAATTAAAGTGAAAGTTCTTTTTGTCTAAGATTTCTAGCAATAATGATTAAAGCAGAATTAATTAAAGTGAAAGTTCTTTCTGTCTAAGATTTCTAGAAATAATGATTAAAGCAGAATTCTGTAACAGATAAAGAGATAAAGAGAACAGATTAAAGCATTAGTCCAGTAACCATAAAGAATTAAAGTGAAAGTTCTTTTGTCTAAGATTTCTAGCAATAATGATCAAAGCTGAATTCTGTAATAGATCTATAGATTATATCTAGCAGTAATGATTAAAGCTGAATTCTGTAATAGATAAATAGATAAAGAGAATAGATTAAGGCATTAAATTATTGGTTGCCCTTAATTGTGTCTTTAGGAAGTAAAAGATGTCTTCCCTTTAACCTTTATGTATCTTACCAGCTTTTTCTATCTTGTCATAAATGGTGAAAATACAAAGTTTTCAGACAGCAAATCTTCAAAATGTACTGGGTTGTACACCAAAGGAAATTATATTTTACAGATTCAATATAATGTTATGTTGAATCAAATAACTTCTTTGGTTGATTGTATTCAGACAGGAAGGAAAACTGGGTTGTACAGGACAGTCAGGTGCTTAACAGTTGAGAACCACATGGTACAACACTGTATGGTCTTACATAAAAGGCTATTTTGGGGGTAATTTTCAGTTTGACTTTAAAAAAAAAATGGTACCAGTTTGTTCCACATGTCATGAGGATTCAGAATGTATATAGTTTTTAGAGCTACATATTATAGTTTGGGTGGGGTGGAATTAGAATTGACCACTTTATACTTTTTGTACTCAGGCTTTCTTGATGACATCAAGTAACCATAAAAGATAGATAAAGAGAATAGATTAAAGCATTAAATTACACTATGTAACAAATTGTTATTTTTGTTTTGTTCCTGGGTACAACAGTGGGTTTTCTTAACCTGTTACACCCTTAAATAAATAGAAAATAGCTGTTATTCCACAGAAACTTGCTTCTGTGATCAGGACAATGATATTTTGAAATTTGTCTGTTTTCAAGAATATTCTCCATTAGCCTTCACTACTACTGAGTAGTCTTCTAGAATATTCTTTAACTGCTAGAACTGTCCAGAATTTTCTAGAAGTTTCCAGAATTATCTAGAAATTTCAAGAAACTTTTAGAACCTTCTAGAACGTTAAAAAAATAAAATCAAAGTTTGTGCTGAATGTAGTCATTTTTCCATAGACTTTAGACATAAGCAGTTGAAATATAACACTTAGAAGCCAGGAACAAAAATTGTGTTACATAGTGTTATTGGTTGTCCAGAACTTTTAAAAAATGGTACCAGTTTGTTCCCCATGTCATGAAGATTCAGAATATATATAGTTTTTAGGGCTACATATTATCATTTGGGAGTTTATCCTGGACAGACAGACAGACATAGCCCTTTATGTATATAGATTAAAAGAGTAACATAACATTTTAATAAATTACATCATTAACAGGAAATAAAAGGGTGGAGTTCTTCCCCTAAAAGGTGTTGAGGTCTAAGGTTCTAAAAACATTCTGGACTCACCATTCCAGCTCATTATAGAAACTTTGCACAATTTATTACCACTATTGAAAAATGTCAGCTACCCTCTGTGGCACTGGTTCCTCTGTGGTACTGGACCCTCTGTAGTACTCGATCGGCTGTGGTACTGGTCCCTCTATGGCACTGGTTCCTCTGTGGGCCTTGTTCCTCTGTGGGCCTTGTTCCTCTGTGGTACTGGTTCCGCTGTGGTACTGGTTCCGCTGTGGTACTGGACCCTCTGTAGTACTCGATTGGCTGTGGTACTGGTCCCTCTATGGCACTGGTTCCTCTGTGGCACTGGACCCTCTGTGGGCCTTGTTCCTCTGTGGTACTGGACCCTCTGTGGCACTGCTTCCTCTGTGGCACTGGTTCCTCTGTGGGCCTCGTTCCTCTGTGGTACTGGACCCTCTGTGGCACTGCTTCCTCTGTGGTACTGGTTCCTTTGTGGTACTGGACCCTCTGTGGCACTGGTTCCTCTGTGTTACTGGTTCCGCTGCGGTACTGGACCCTCTGTAGTACTGAATCGGCTGTGGTACTGGTCCCTCTATGGCACTGGTTCCTCTGTGGTCCTGGTTCCTCTGAGGTACTGGACTCTCTGTGGTACTGAATCAGCTGTGGTACTGGTTCCTCTGAGGTACTGGACTCTCTGTGGTACTGAATCAGCTGTGGTACTGGTTCATCTGTGGTACTGGATCAGCTGTGGTACTGAACCCTCTGAGGTACTGGACCCTCTGTGGCACTGCTTCCTCTGTGGTACTGGTTCCTTTGTGGTACTGGACCCTCTGTGGTACTGTATCGGCTGTGGTACTGGACCCTCTGTGGCACTGGTTCCTCTGTGGGCCTTGTTCCTATGTGGCACTGCTTCCTCTGTGGCACTGCTTCCTCTGTGGTACTGGTTCCTTTGTGGTACTGGACACTCTGTGGCACTGGTTCCTCTGTGGTCCTGGTTCCTTTGTGGTACTGGACCCTCTGTGGTCCTGGTTCCTTTGCGGTACTGGACCCTCTGTGGTACTGACCCTCTGTGGTCCTGGTTCCTATGTGGTACTGGACCCTCTGTGGCACTGCTTCCTCTGTGGTACTGGTTCCTTTGTGGTACTGGACCCTCTGTGGCACTGGTTCCTCTGTGGTCCTGGTTCCTCTGAGGTACTGGACCCTCTGTGGTACTGAATCGGCTGTAGTACTGGTTCATCTGTGGTACTGGGTCAGCTGTGGTACTGGACCCTCTGAGGTACTGACCCTCTGTGGTCCTGGTTCCTATGTGGTACTGGACCCTCTGTGGCACTGGTTCCTCTGTGGTACTGGTTCCTTTGTGGCACTGGACCCTCTGTGGCACTGCTTCCTCTGTGGTCCTGGTTCCTCTGTGGTACTGGACCCTCTGTGGCACTGCTTCCTCTGTGGTACTGGTTCCTTTGTGGTACTGACCCTCTGTGGTCCTGGTTCCTCTGTGGTACTGGGTCAGCTGTGGTACTGGGTCAGCTGTGGTACTGGACCCTCTGAGGTCCTGACCCTCTGTGGTCCTGGTTCCTATGTGGTACTGGACCCTCTGTGGCACTGCTTCCTCTGTGGTACTGGTTCCTTTGTGGTACTGGACCCTCTGTGGCACTGCTTCCTCTGTGGTCCTGGTTCCTCTGTGGTACTGGACCCTCTGTGGCACTGCTTCCTCTGTGGTACTGGTTCCTTTGTGGTACTGACCCTCTGTGGTCCTGGTTTCTCTGTGGTCCTGGTTCCTCTGTGGTCCTGGTTCCTCTGTGGTCCTGGTTCCTTTGTGACTGGACCCTCTGTGGCACTAGTTCCTCTGTGGTCCTGGTTCCTCTGAGGTACTGGACCCTCTGTGGTACTGAATCGTCTGTGGTACTGGTTCCTCTGTGGTACTGGGTCAGCTGTGGTACTGGACCCTCTGTGGCACTGCTTCCTCTGTGGCACTGCTTCCTCTGTGGCACTGGTTCCTCTGTGGCACTGGTTCCTCTGTGGTACTGGACCCTCTGTGGTACTGGTTCCTCTGTGGTACTGGTTCCTTTGTGGTACTGGACCCTCTGTGGCACTGGTTCCTCTGTGTTACTGGTTCCGCTGCGGTACTGGACCCTCTGTAGTACTGAATCGGCTGTGGTACTGGTCCTTCTATGGCACTGGTTCCTCTGTGGTCCTGGTTCCTCTGAGGTACTGGACTCTCTGTGGTACTGAATCAGCTGTGGTACTGGTTCCTCTGAGGTACTGGACTCTCTGTGGTACTGAATCAGCTGTGGTACTGGTTCATCTGTGGTACTAGGTCAGCTGTGGTACTGAACCCTCTGAGGTACTGGACCCTCTGTGGCACTGCTTCCTCTGTGGTACTGGTTCCTTTGTGGTACTGGACCCTCTGTGGCACTGGGTCCTCTGTGGGCCTTGTTCCTATGTGGTACTGGACCCTCTGTGGCACTGCTTCCTCTGTGGTACTGGTTCCTTTGTGGTACTGGACCCTCTGTGGCACTGCTTCCTCTGTGGCACTGCTTCCTCTGTGGTCCTGGTTCCTCTGTGGCACTGCTTCCTCTGTGGTCCTGGTTCCTCTGTGGTACTGGTTCCTCTGTGGTACTGGTTCCTTTGTGGTACTGACCCCCTGTGGTCCTGGTTCCTCTGTGGTCCTGGTTCCTCTGTGGTACTGGGTCAGCTGTGGTACTGGACCCTCTGAGGTACTGACCCTCTGTGGTCCTGGTTCCTATGTGGTACTGGACCCTCTGTGGCACTGCTTCCTCTGTGGTACTGGTTCCTTTGTGGTACTGGACCCTCTGTGGCACTGCTTCCTCTGTGGTCCTGGTTCCTCTGTGGTACTGGACCCTCTGTGGCACTGGTTCCTCTGTGGTACTGGTTCCTTTGTGGTCCTGGTTCCTCTGTGGTCCTGGTTCCTCTGTGGTCCTGGTTCCTCTGTGGCACTGCTTCCTCTGTAGTACTGAATCGGCTGTGGTACTGGTCCCTCTATGGCACTGGTTCCTCTGTGGTCCTGGTTCCTCTGAGGTACTGGACTCTCTGTGGTACTGAATCAGCTGTGGTACTGGTTCCTCGGAGGTACTGGACTCTCTGTGGTACTGAATCAGCTGTGGTACTGGTTCATCTGTGGTACTGGATCAGCTGTGGTACTGAACCCTCTGAGGTACTGGACCCTCTGTGGCACTGCTTCCTCTGTGGTACTGGTTCCTTTGTGGTACTGGACCCTCTGTGGTACTGTATCGGCTGTGGTACTGGACCCTCTGTGGCACTGGTTCCTCTGTGGGCCTTGTTCCTATGTGGCACTGCTTCCTCTGTGGCACTGCTTCCTCTGTGGTACTGGTTCCTTTGTGGTACTGGACACTCTGTGGCACTGGTTCCTCTGTGGTCCTGGTTCCTTTGTGGTACTGGACCCTCTGTGGTCCTGGTTCCTTTGCGGTACTGGACCCTCTGTGGTACTGACCCTCTGTGGTCCTGGTTCCTATGTGGTACTGGACCCTCTGTGGCACTGCTTCCTCTGTGGTACTGGTTCCTTTGTGGTACTGGACCCTCTGTGGCACTGGTTCCTCTGTGGTCCTGGTTCCTCTGAGGTACTGGACCCTCTGTGGTACTGAATCGGCTGTAGTACTGGTTCATCTGTGGTACTGGGTCAGCTGTGGTACTGGACCCTCTGAGGTACTGACCCTCTGTGGTCCTGGTTCCTATGTGGTACTGGACCCTCTGTGGCACTGCTTCCTCTGTGGTACTGGTTCCTTTGTGGCACTGGACCCTCTGTGGCACTGCTTCCTCTGTGGTCCTGGTTCCTCTGTGGTACTGGACCCTCTGTGGCACTGCTTCCTCTGTGGTACTGGTTCCTTTGTGGTACTGACCCTCTGTGGTCCTGGTTCCTCTGTGGTCCTGGTTCCTCTGTGGTACTGGGTCAGCTGTGGTACTGGACCCTCTGAGGTCCTGACCCTCTGTGGTCCTGGTTCCTATGTGGTACTGGACCCTCTGTGGCACTGCTTCCTCTGTGGTACTGGTTCCTTTGTGGTACTGGACCCTCTGTGGCACTGCTTCCTCTGTGGTCCTGGTTCCTCTGTGGTACTGGACCCTCTGTGGCACTGCTTCCTCTGTGGTACTGGTTCCTTTGTGGTACTGACCCTCTGTGGTCCTGGTTCCTCTGTGGTCCTGGTTCCTCTGTGGTCCTGGTTCCTCTGTGGTCCTGGTTCCTTTGTGACTGGACCCTCTGTGGCACTAGTTCCTCTGTGGTCCTGGTTCCTCTGAGGTACTGGACCCTCTGTGGTACTGAATCGTCTGTGGTACTGGTTCCTCTGTGGTACTGGGTCAGCTGTGGTACTGGACCCTCTGAGGTACTGGACCCTCTGTGGTACTGAATCGTCTGTGGTACTGGTTCCTCTGTGGGCCTTGTTCCTCTGTGGTACTGGACCCTCTGTGGTACTGGTTCCTCTGTGGCACTGGTTCCTCTGTGTTACTGGTTCCGCTGCGGTACTGGACCCTCTGTAGTACTGAATCGGCTGTGGTACTGGTCCTTCTATGGCACTGGTTCCTCTGTGGTCCTGGTTCCTCTGAGGTACTGGACTCTCTGTGGTACTGAATCAGCTGTGGTACTGGTTCCTCTGAGGTACTGGACTCTCTGTGGTACTGAATCAGCTGTGGTACTGGTTCATCTGTGGTACTGGGTCAGCTGTGGTACTGAACCCTCTGAGGTACTGGACCCTCTGTGGCACTGCTTCCTCTGTGGTACTGGTTCCTTTGTGGTACTGGACCCTCTGTGGCACTGGGTCCTCTGTGGGCCTTGTTCCTATGTGGTACTGGACCCTCTGTGGCACTGCTTCCTCTGTGGTACTGGTTCCTTTGTGGTACTGGACCCTCTGTGGCACTGCTTCCTCTGTGGCACTGCTTCCTCTGTGGTCCTGGTTCCTCTGTGGTACTGGTTCCTCTGTGGTACTGGTTCCTTTGTGGTACTGACCCCCTGTGGTCCTGGTTCCTCTGTGGTCCTGGTTCCTCTGTGGTACTGGGTCAGCTGTGGTACTGGACCCTCTGAGGTACTGACCCTCTGTGGTCCTGGTTCCTATGTGGTACTGGACCCTCTGTGGCACTGCTTCCTCTGTGGTACTGGTTCCTTTGTGGTACTGGACCCTCTGTGGCACTGCTTCCTCTGTGGTCCTGGTTCCTCTGTGGTACTGGACCCTCTGTGGCACTGCTTCCTCTGTGGTACTGGTTCCTCTGTGGTCCTGGTTCCTCTGTGGTCCTGGTTCCTCTGTGGTCCTGGTTCCTCTGTGGTACTGGTTCCTTTGTGGTACTGGACCCTCTGTGGCACTGGTTCCTCTGTGGTCCTGGTTCCTCTGAGGTACTGGACCCTCTGTGGTACTGAATCGGCTGTGGTACTGGTTCCTCTGTGGTACTGGGTCAGCTGTGGTACTGGACCCTCTGAGGTACTGGACCCTCTGAGGTACTGGACCCTCTGTGGTACTGGTTCCTTTGTGGTACTGGACCCTCTGTGGTACTGGACCCTCTGTGGTCCTGGTTCCTTTGCGGTACTGGACCCTCTGTGGTACTAACCCTCTGTGGTCCTGGTTCCTCTGTGGTCCTGGACCCTCTGTGGCACTGCTTCCTTTGTGGTCCTGGACCCTCTGTGGTCCTGGTTCCTTTGTGGTACTGGACCCTCTGTGGTACTGACCCTGACGGGGACTAGAAGGAGAGAGCATATCTCACCCATATTGGCCTCTCTTCATTGGCTTCCTGTTAATTCTAGAATAGAATTTAAAAATGTTGAATCAAATAACTTCTTTGGTTGATTGTATTCAGACAGGAAGGAAAACTGGGTTGTACAGGACAGTCAGGTGCTTAACAGTTGAGAAACCACATGGTACAACACTGTATGGTCTTACATAAAAGGCTATTTTGGGGGTAATTTTCAGTTTGACTTTAAAAAAAAAATGGTACCAGTTTGTTCCACATGTCATGAGGATTCAGAATGTATATAGTTTTTAGAGCTACATATTATAGTTTGGGTGGGGTGGAATTAGAATTGACCACTTTATACTTTTTGTACTCAGGCTTTCTTGATGACATCAAGTAACCATAAAAGATAGATAAAGAGAATAGATTAAAGCATTAAATTACACTATGTAACAAATTGTTATTTTTGTTTTGTTCCTGGGTACACAGTGGGTTTTCTTAACCTGTTACACCTTAAATAAATAGAAAATAGCTGTTATTCCACAGAAACTTTGCTTCTGTGATCAGGACAATGATATTTTGAAATTTGTCTGTTTTCAAGAATATTCTCCATTAGCCTTCACTACTACTGAGTAGTCTTCTAGAATATTCTTTAACTGCTAGAACTGTCCAGAATTTTCTAGAAGTTTCCAGAATTATCTAGAAATTTCAAGAAACTTTTAGAACCTTCTAGAACGTTAAAAAAATAAAATCAAAGTTTGTGCTGAATGTAGTCATTTTTCCATAGACTTTAGACATAAGCAGTTGAAATATAACACTTAGAAGCCAGGAACAAAAATTGTGTTACATAGTGTTATTGGTTGTCCAGAACTTTTTAAAAAATGGTACCAGTTTGTTCCCCATGTCATGAAGATTCAGAATATATATAGTTTTTAGGGCTACATATTATCATTTGGGAGTTTATCCTGGACAGACAGACAGACATAGCCCTTTATGTATATAGATTAAAAGAGTAACATAACATTTTAATAAATTACATCATTAACAGGAAATAAAAGGGTGGAGTTCTTCCCCTAAAAGGTGTTGAGGTCTAAGGTTCTAAAAACATTCTGGACTCACCATTCCAGCTCATTATAGAAACTTTGCACAATTTATTACCACTATTGAAAAATGTCAGCTACCCTCTGTGGCACTGGTTCCTCTGTGGTACTGGACCCTCTGTAGTACTCGATCGGCTGTGGTACTGGTCCCTCTATGGCACTGGTTCCTCTGTGGGCCTTGTTCCTCTGTGGGCCTTGTTCCTCTGTGGGCCTTGTTCCTCTGTGGTACTGGTTCCGCTGTGGTACTGGTTCCGCTGTGGTACTGGACCCTCTGTAGTACTCGATTGGCTGTGGTACTGGTCCCTCTATGGCACTGGTTCCTCTGTGGCACTGGACCCTCTGTGGGCCTTGTTCCTCTGTGGTACTGGACCCTCTGTGGCACTGCTTCCTCTGTGGCACTGGTTCCTCTGTGGGCCTTGTTCCTCTGTGGTACTGGACCCTCTGTGGCACTGAATCAGCTGTGGTACTGGTTCCTCTGAGGTACTGGACTCTCTGTGGTACTGAATCAGCTGTGGTACTGGTTCATCTGTGGTACTAGGTCAGCTGTGGTACTGAACCCTCTGAGGTACTGGACCCTCTGTGGCACTGCTTCCTCTGTGGTACTGGTTCCTTTGTGGTACTGGACCCTCTGTGGCACTGGGTCCTCTGTGGGCCTTGTTCCTATGTGGTACTGGACCCTCTGTGGCACTGCTTCCTCTGTGGTACTGGTTCCTTTGTGGTACTGGACCCTCTGTGGCACTGCTTCCTCTGTGGCACTGCTTCCTCTGTGGTCCTGGTTCCTCTGTGGCACTGCTTCCTCTGTGGTCCTGGTTCCTCTGTGGTACTGGTTCCTCTGTGGTACTGGTTCCTTTGTGGTACTGACCCCCTGTGGTCCTGGTTCCTCTGTGGTCCTGGTTCCTCTGTGGTACTGGGTCAGCTGTGGTACTGGACCCTCTGAGGTACTGACCCTCTGTGGTCCTGGTTCCTATGTGGTACTGGACCCTCTGTGGCACTGCTTCCTCTGTGGTACTGGTTCCTTTGTGGTACTGGACCCTCTGTGGCACTGCTTCCTCTGTGGTCCTGGTTCCTCTGTGGTACTGGACCCTCTGTGGCACTGCTTCCTCTGTGGTACTGGTTCCTTTGTGGTCCTGGTTCCTCTGTGGTCCTGGTTCCTCTGTGGTCCTGGTTCCTCTGTGGTCCTGGTTCCTCTGTGGCACTGCTTCCTCTGTAGTACTGAATCGGCTGTGGTACTGGTCCCTCTATGGCACTGGTTCCTCTGTGGTCCTGGTTCCTCTGAGGTACTGGACTCTCTGTGGTACTGAATCAGCTGTGGTACTGGTTCCTCGGAGGTACTGGACTCTCTGTGGTACTGAATCAGCTGTGGTACTGGTTCATCTGTGGTACTGGATCAGCTGTGGTACTGAACCCTCTGAGGTACTGGACCCTCTGTGGCACTGCTTCCTCTGTGGTACTGGTTCCTTTGTGGTACTGGACCCTCTGTGGTACTGTATCGGCTGTGGTACTGGACCCTCTGTGGCACTGGTTCCTCTGTGGGCCTTGTTCCTATGTGGCACTGCTTCCTCTGTGGCACTGCTTCCTCTGTGGTACTGGTTCCTTTGTGGTACTGGACACTCTGTGGCACTGGTTCCTCTGTGGTCCTGGTTCCTTTGTGGTACTGGACCCTCTGTGGTCCTGGTTCCTTTGCGGTACTGGACCCTCTGTGGTACTGACCCTCTGTGGTCCTGGTTCCTATGTGGTACTGGACCCTCTGTGGCACTGCTTCCTCTGTGGTACTGGTTCCTTTGTGGTACTGGACCCTCTGTGGCACTGGTTCCTCTGTGGTCCTGGTTCCTCTGAGGTACTGGACCCTCTGTGGTACTGAATCGGCTGTAGTACTGGTTCATCTGTGGTACTGGGTCAGCTGTGGTACTGGACCCTCTGAGGTACTGACCCTCTGTGGTCCTGGTTCCTATGTGGTACTGGACCCTCTGTGGCACTGCTTCCTCTGTGGTACTGGTTCCTTTGTGGCACTGGACCCTCTGTGGCACTGCTTCCTCTGTGGTCCTGGTTCCTCTGTGGTACTGGACCCTCTGTGGCACTGCTTCCTCTGTGGTACTGGTTCCTTTGTGGTACTGACCCTCTGTGGTCCTGGTTCCTCTGTGGTCCTGGTTCCTCTGTGGTACTGGGTCAGCTGTGGTACTGGACCCTCTGAGGTCCTGACCCTCTGTGGTCCTGGTTCCTATGTGGTACTGGACCCTCTGTGGCACTGCTTCCTCTGTGGTACTGGTTCCTTTGTGGTACTGGACCCTCTGTGGCACTGCTTCCTCTGTGGTCCTGGTTCCTCTGTGGTACTGGACCCTCTGTGGCACTGCTTCCTCTGTGGTACTGGTTCCTTTGTGGTACTGACCCTCTGTGGTCCTGGTTCCTCTGTGGTCCTGGTTCCTCTGTGGTCCTGGTTCCTCTGTGGTCCTGGTTCCTTTGTGACTGGACCCTCTGTGGCACTAGTTCCTCTGTGGTCCTGGTTCCTCTGAGGTACTGGACCCTCTGTGGTACTGAATCGTCTGTGGTACTGGTTCCTCTGTGGTACTGGGTCAGCTGTGGTACTGGACCCTCTGAGGTACTGGACCCTCTGTGGTACTGAATCGTCTGTGGTACTGGTTCCTCTGTGGGCCTTGTTCCTCTGTGGTACTGGACCCTCTGTGGTACTGGTTCCTCTGTGGCACTGGTTCCTCTGTGTTACTGGTTCCGCTGCGGTACTGGACCCTCTGTAGTACTGAATCGGCTGTGGTACTGGTCCTTCTATGGCACTGGTTCCTCTGTGGTCCTGGTTCCTCTGAGGTACTGGACTCTCTGTGGTACTGAATCAGCTGTGGTACTGGTTCCTCTGAGGTACTGGACTCTCTGTGGTACTGAATCAGCTGTGGTACTGGTTCATCTGTGGTACTGGGTCAGCTGTGGTACTGAACCCTCTGAGGTACTGGACCCTCTGTGGCACTGCTTCCTCTGTGGTACTGGTTCCTTTGTGGTACTGGACCCTCTGTGGCACTGGGTCCTCTGTGGGCCTTGTTCCTATGTGGTACTGGACCCTCTGTGGCACTGCTTCCTCTGTGGTACTGGTTCCTTTGTGGTACTGGACCCTCTGTGGCACTGCTTCCTCTGTGGCACTGCTTCCTCTGTGGTCCTGGTTCCTCTGTGGTACTGGTTCCTTTGTGGTACTGGTTCCTTTGTGGTACTGACCCCCTGTGGTCCTGGTTCCTCTGTGGTCCTGGTTCCTCTGTGGTACTGGGTCAGCTGTGGTACTGGACCCTCTGAGGTACTGACCCTCTGTGGTCCTGGTTCCTATGTGGTACTGGACCCTCTGTGGCACTGCTTCCTCTGTGGTACTGGTTCCTTTGTGGTACTGGACCCTCTGTGGCACTGCTTCCTCTGTGGTCCTGGTTCCTCTGTGGTACTGGACCCTCTGTGGTACTGGTTCCTCTGTGGTACTGGTTCCTCTGTGGTCCTGGTTCCTCTGTGGTCCTGGTTCCTCTGTGGTCCTGGTTCCTCTGTGGTACTGGTTCCTTTGTGGTACTGGACCCTCTGTGGCACTGGTTCCTCTGTGGTCCTGGTTCCTCTGAGGTACTGGACCTTCTGTGGTACTGAATCGGCTGTGGTACTGGTTCCTCTGTGGTACTGGGTCAGCTGTGGTACTGGACCCTCTGAGGTACTGGACCCTCTGAGGTACTGGACCCTCTGTGGTACTGGTTCCTTTGTGGTACTGGACCCTCTGTGGTACTGGACCCTCTGTGGTCCTGGTTCCTTTGCGGTACTGGACCCTCTGTGGTACTAACCCTCTGTGGTCCTGGTTCCTCTGTGGTACTGGACCCTCTGTGGCACTGCTTCCTTTGTGGTCCTGGACCCTCTGTGGTCCTGGTTCCTTTGTGGTACTGGACCCTCTGTGGTACTGACCCTGACGGGGACTAGAAGGAGAGAGCATATCTCACCCATATTGGCCTCTCTTCATTGGCTTCCTGTTAATTCTAGAATAGAATTTAAAATTCTTCTTCTTACTTATAAGGTTTTGAATAATCAGGTCCCATCTTATCTTAGGGACCTCGTAGTACCATATCACCCCAATAGAGCGCTTCGCTCTCAGACTGCAGGCTTACTTGTAGTTCCTAGGGTTTGTAAGAGTAGAATGGGAGGCAGAGCCTTCAGCTTTCAGGCTCCTCTCCTGTGGAACCAGCTCCCAATTCAGATCAGGGAGACAGACACCCTCTCTACTTTTAAGATTAGGCTTAAAACTTTCCTTTTTGCTAAAGCTTATAGTTAGGGCTGGATCAGGTGACCCTGAACCATCCCTTAGTTATGCTGCTATAGACGTAGACTGCTGTCGCCAAGTGCTTGCTCACAGGGGGTCGTTTTGACCGTTGGGGTTTTACATAATTATTGTATGGCCTTGCCTTACAATATAAAGCACCTTGGGGCTTGGCGCTATATAAAAAAATTGATTGATTGATTGATTGACCCTCTGTGGGCCTTGTTCCTATGTAGTACTGCTTCCTCTGTGGTACTGGTTCCTTTGTGGTACTGGACCCTCTGTGGCACTGGTTCCTCTGTGGTCCTGGTTCCTCTGAGGTACTGGACCCTCTGTGGTACTGAATCGGCTGTGGTACTGGTTCCTCTGTGGTACTGGGTCAGCTGTGGTACTGGACCCTCTGAGGTACTGGACCCTCTGAGGTACTGGACCCTCTGTGGCACTGGTTCCTCTGTGGTACTGGTTCCTTTGTGGTACTGGACCCTCTGTGGTACTGGAGCCTCTGTGGTCCTGGTTCCTTTGCGGTACTGGACCCTCTGTGGTACTGGACCCTCTGTGGTCCTGGTTCCTCTGTGGTACTGGACCCTCTGTGGCACTTCTTCCTCTGTGGTACTGGACTCTCTGTGGTACTGGACCCTCTGTGGTCCTGGTTCCTTTGTGGTACTGAACCCTCTGTGGTACTGACCCTCTGTGGTCCTGGTTCCTCTGTGGTACTCGACCCTCTGTGGTACTGGACCCTCTGTGGTCCTGGTTCCTTTGTGGTACTGAACCCTCTGTGGCACTGCTTCCTCTGTGGCACTGGTTCCTCTGTGGTCCTGGTTCCTCTGTGTGGTGACCTGTTGAAACTGGGAGCAGCTGAAAGAACATCAGCTTTCAAAATGTGTCACAGTAACATTTGTGTCTGATTAACGTTCCTCTGCCTTGTGTTCAGTTGTTGTAAAACTGCTGCTTCATTTGTGCAAAAAAACACATGTGCATGTGCATGTGCGCGTGTGCAAAATGCACTCGAAAATGACAAGGCACCAAAATCTCTTCTTGCTTTTGCTCCATTCAAAATGAAACAGATAATGAGCCGATCGCTCTCCAAATGCGCTCTGAGCCGACGTGTGTGTGTGTGTGGGGGGGGGGGGGGGGGGTAAAGATGTGTCTTATTTGTTTCCCTGCAGTGACTAAAACTGTGCGGCTTCTCCATCGTGTGACAGAGTGAACGGAGCTGTAACGGTCAGGTGGCGATAAAATGCCTTTTTGCCCGTTCGTGCAGAGCGTTACGATTGATGAGGCTCATTGTGTCAGAGCAGGAAGCTAATGAGACGGAACCACAAGTCAAGCTGTTGACAGTCACCCCCCCAACAAAACCCAACCTCACATCTTCAACTGCAACCAGATGCTAGAGTGCAACTAGTAACTACAAACTCCAAAATTCTTTAAAAATGTGCAGAGTAACTAAATAAAACGTACTTTCAAAATGTTATTAAAAATAAGTTAACAAAAGTAATATTTAAATGTGAACAGGTATACGAGGTCTGTGAGAAAAGTATCCGACCTTTTTATTTTTTTCAAAAACTATATAGATTTGAATCATGTGCGCTTGCATCAGACAAGCTTGAACCTTCGTGCGCATGCGTGACTTTTTTCACGCCTGTCGGTTGTGTCATTCGCCTGTGGGCAGGCTTTGAGTGAACACTGGTCCACCCCCCTCGTCGGATTTTTATTGTCATGAAAATGGCTGAGAGGCTGTCGCTTTGCTCCATGAAATTTTTTTCAGAAACTGTTAGACAGCTAGTTGGAAACCATTCGAAAGATTCAGATGGATTTCGGTGAAGATTCTATTGGTATCACACAGATTAAGGACCATTAAAACTGGATTAAAAACAGCCCACAGCGGCGGAGGGCGCACTGCGCCCCGAGCGGCCATCGCCAGGCTGGAACGAGCAGATCACTAACAAATTTAAGGCTCTGTTGATGCAGGAATTCATGTGACTAGCAGAGAAGTTTCAGAAGAGGTTGGGATCAGCACTTTATCAGCACATTCCATTATTAAAGGAGATTTTGTAATGAAAGACATGCGGACGGATTCGCGCGTCGCGATGCAGCCACTCATGGCGCTGGACAAACAACACCTCCGTGTTGGAAACCAGTTGTAAGATTCAGACGGCTTTCGGTGGCTTTTCAGTTGAGTGAGTATCCGAGAAATTGTGTAACAGCTGGGCATGTTCCAACTTGTCCTGTGAGACTTCCAACACGGAGGTGTTGTTTGTCCCGCGCCATGAGCGGCTGCGTCCCAACGCGCGAATCCGTGTCTGTAACTGTGTGTTACTATTATTTTTTCATTGTGGGTCGATAGCAGCATTAAACTTGTCTGTGGGCAGGAGGTCAGGGTTCGACTGAACAGCCCACTTTAAGCGAGCTGTGAGCTTTTCATCCGCGGTTTTCTGCAGTAGCTACGACTCGTCCTCACCTCTTAAAGCACAGTGACAACAGCACACCTGCACTGAGCTTTACAAAGACATTTTTATGTTTTTTTTTTCTCTTTTATTTAGAATTCTGAGCTGAGCCGCTCCGTATCTGCTCGTTAAAAACAGCTGATCCTCCGCGACGCGTCAACAACTAACACTATTTTTCACTCAAATGCACCTAAACTCTCTTTCTGAGGACCACATGATGGGAAAACGCAATAAAACTTTCTTACCTGTAAATCTGGTCATGTTTTCTGCATAAATAAATGTTATCCATTCTTTGTGCTCAAACGCCAAAGCAGGGGCGAATCCAGAAGGAATGGGGGCGTGGGGCCAGGATGTGCCCCCCCACAACACCCCTAGATTGAAGGTCCAGTTTTGAAGGTTTTTTTTTACGACAACTACTAATGCTACTTAAAATAATAATAATTTTGACAAGTAAAATATTTAGACAGAATTTAAATGTTAGAAAAATGTTAGAAATAATTTAATAGTTACATTTAGAAACAATGTAGGTTAGAAATGGCAAGTTTTACTGTTACAGTGCTGTCAACAGTTAAATATGAGGTCAATAAAGAGGTCTTTATTTTACTTTTTATGAAATAAGTATTTATTTTCATTGAAGTCAAGAAAGGGTGACTATAAAGTGAGTTTTGGCAAAACAGGTATCATTGTCATGTTGAGGTGGCAGAGGGTTGTTGTCGGCAGCTGGGAAAAGTAACTAAAAAAGTAACTAGTAATCTAACTTAGTTACTTTTCCAATTGAGTAATCAGCAAAGTAACTAAGTTACTTTTTCAAGGAGTAATCAGTAATTGGATTACTTTTTCAAAGTAACTGTGGCAACACTGTATATTTTATAAAATAACAAATAAATTATCACTTGCTCTGTCTTTATGGGAATATCAGACCTCTGAGTTTTTTGCACGGATCTCACTGTTGCTTGGTCCGTACTTACACCTCAGTCTGATATTTCCTCGTACAGACCTTGCAGCCAGTTAATAATCCTTTAATATTAACTACATGTGTGAATGGTTTTAATATTTTAAAGTCTGTTTGCATGAGGACTGCAGCTTTCAGCCAATCAATGGACAGTATTAATGGACGTATTTAGACTTATGAGTAAATTACAAGAAACGTGTGTCAACAATCACATAACTTACCTTCAACTTATGTCCCGCATGTTTGGGATGTATGAGTCATACGCTGGAAGACGCCAAAAGTATTGTGCATACCCAAAATCTTTCGAGGTACTCGGCATATTACAACGTGCTTCAACATGCTCTTAACTTATACAAAACTTGCTCATACCTTATTAGACATACGCCTGCGTATACCAGCGTTTTTAATATGGTCGGCACGCACTGGCTAAATTGTCAAGGTGTGACAGGGCTGTTATGACATCACCTTTTAGTGTGAGACTGGTTGAAATGGCTCAGACTCCTTACAGATGTAACGTCTGTCATGCTGGAGTTGCCCTAAAATGGATCCATCCAGAGACCGTCCTGGAGTGCAGCCTCAGTGTTCATGTGCATACTGTTGTTCAAAAAAAGAGAAAGAAAACTGTCTCGTGAGAGGTGTGACCATTCAGGAAATAACGCGTTGTTTTTTTCTTTGCCTCAGTGTGAAAATTAAATGTCATAACAAGTCTTTTACAGCGTCTTTTACACTATGATGTATTTGTCAGGTCCAGTCTATCATACACAGCGTATCGATCCGTTTCCAACAGTGACCGTGGAATCTGTGGTATAAGGTTTGGAAGAAGGAATGAACTCTGAGGAGGAAAACAGTTGCCAAAAGGAATCTACCCCACATCTTTTTCATTTTTCTGTCCCTTGAGTGGCACAGCACTCCACGGGAAACTGATTTGAATGCAGTGATGTTCTGATTAAATCCTCTTATTTTTACACCTCACCGATGAGACAACCTTGTGTGCTATGGGTCATCTCACGATAACTTGTAGCACCAGACGCCCAGCAGCTGTCCGCCTGACGCAGACACACAGATGATTACAATCACCAGATGTCATCAGAAGCTGTTCAGGTTTAGCTAAAACTGTTAGAAACTGAATTCATTTTAGATGTGAACAGATGTTCACATCTAAACATCTGGGGGAGGTGATGGTCTAGTGGTTAAGGTGTTGGGCTTGAGACCAGAAGATCCTCGGTTCAAATCCCCACCTGACTGGAAAATCACTAAGGGCCCTTGGGCAAGGTCTTTAATCCCCTATTGCTCCCGGTGTGTAGTGTGTAGCCTTGTATGGCAGCACCATGACATTGGGGTGAATGTGAGGCATTATTGTAAAGTGCTTTGAGCATCTGATGCAGATGGAAAAGCGCTATATAAATGCAGTCCATTTTACCTTTTATGTTCTGCTTTAGCACACTTACCTAATTAAAGAGAGCGCTGACTCTGCGTGTCCCCCTGCCACAGGGAAAGACCTTTTCATAAAAAATGTATCTGTAAAAATCTATAGCTGACCATCTAGAGACCCCACATTTACAAAGTCATTCAAAGTAATTCACGTCACACAGGAACAAACTGTACTCCAGATCTGAGTTGACTGCTAGTTTCAAATGGAGGGAATTTGTGGGCCAAGGTCAAGCACTCGTTATTCTTTGTTATTTGTAGTTAAGCTCAAGAGATGGATCCCATTATTCTCTGGAGTCTACGAGTTTCTGCTGGGGTAGAAATTAAAACTGCTGAAGAAGTTGTTCTGAACTGTGGCGATCATCATAACATTAACAGTGGAGAGATGCATCCCAACATGCGGAACAAACAGAACCACTGAACCGATCGACTCCTAGCCTCAGGACCTGGCCAGCACTACAACAAGAGATAGTTTGAGAGATCATTAAATTTTAATATAGTAATGAGTTACTGGGTCATTAAGCAGATTATCTTACCAGTAAAATCTCAGGACATCTGCTTGATATAGTCTGTTGTTGTTACAAATTGTGTATTTTTTATGCACCAGTTAAATGAAATAGAGATCTTGTGAATTCCACCATCAGCCAAATCAAAAATCAAGTACATAGTTACATTTGCCCAGAGAGATTATGGGAAGCATTTACAGTGCTTTTAGCAATTCTATCCACATATCCATCTGTAGCCTTTCAGAGAGGATTAATCAATACCAAATCATCACAGACCCAAAGCAAGCCCTTCCTGACACAACCCCAGAAGTACAGGGAGAAGTGTGCACAGTTGGCCTTGAACCAGGGACCATCAAGGCAATTTCAATTCCAATTCAATTTATTTAGACAGTGCCAAATGACTACATAAGTCATCCCAAAATGCTTCACGTGAGTAAGGTCTAACACCCCCCCCCCCCCCCCCCCCCCCCCCCCCCCCCCCCCGTGAGCAAGTACACTGGCAACAGTGATGAGGAAGAAACTCCCTCACGCATTTTTTGATTATAGGAAGAAACCTTAAGCACTCCAGACTCAGTAGGGTGACCATCTGTTTTAGCCACACTAACAATAACAAAATAACAAATAAAACAAAGGACAATGAAGCACAGTCACAGATGCAAAGACTGATGTTGCAGCTAAGCAACCACTTATAGAGTCCAGTAGTCACGAGTGATGGCTCAAAGGAAATCCAGCGGTAAGAGCAGAATCAAAGTAAATGGAGAAGAAGAAGAGAGTGAGAGCTCAACAAAGGATCAGATGGTGGAAGCTGAAGGAGGAAGACTGTTGTGTGAAATTTAGCGAGCAGGTGAGAGAAGCACTGGTTGGAGGGGAAGCAGTTTTGGACAACTGGAAAAGTACTGCAGATGTGGTGAAGGAGACAGCTAGGACAGTACTGGGTATGACATCTGGACAGTGGAAAGAAGACAAGGAGACTTGGTGGTGGAATGAAGAGGTCCAGGAAAGCATAAGGAGAAAGAGGTTGGCGAAAAAGTTTTGGGATAGTCGGAGAGATGAAGAAAGTAGACAGGAGTACAAGGAGATGCGGCGTAAGGCGAAAAGAGAAGTGGCAAAAGCAAAGGAAGAAGCATATTGCGAGCTGTACAAGAGGTTGAATAGTAAGGAAGGAGAAAAGGACTTGTACCGATTGGCCAGACAAAGGGACAGAGCTGGAAAGGATGTGCAGCAGGTTAGGGTGGTAAAAGATGCACATGGTAATGGGCTGACAAGTGAGGAGTGTGTGCTGAGAAGGTGGAGGGAATATTTTGAAGAGCTGATGAATAAAGAAAATGAGCGAGAGAAAAGGCTGGATGATGTGGCGAGAGTAAATCAGGAAGTACAAGAGATTAGCAAGGAAGAAGTGAGGGCTGCTATGAAGAGGATGAAGAGTGGAAAGGCAGTTGGTCCAGATGACATTCCAGTGGAGGCATGGAAATGTCTAGGAGAGATGGCAGTAGAGTTTCTAACCAGATTGTTTATTAAATTTTGGAAAGTGAGAGGATGCCTGAGGAGTGGAGACGAAGTGTGCTGGTTCCTATTTTCAAGAACAAGGGTGATGTGCAGAGCTGCAGTAACTACAGAGGCATAAAGCTGATCAGCCACAGCATGAAGTTATGGGAAAGAGTAGTACAAGCTAGGCTTAGAAAACAGGTGAAGATCTGTGAGCAGCAATATGGTTTCATGCTGAGAAAGAGCACTACAGATGCAATGTTTGCTCTGAGAATACTGTTGGAAACGTACAAAGGACAGAAAGAGTTACATTGTGTGTTTGTGGACTTAGAAAAACCTTATGATAGGGTGCCAAGAGAAGAGTTGTGGTATTGTATGAGGAAGTCTGGAGTGGCAGAGAAGTATGTTAGGGTAGTGCAGGACATGTACAAGAATAGTGTGACAGCGGTGAGATGCGCAGTCGGAATGACAGACTCATTCAAAGTGGAGGTGGGATTACACCAAGGATCAGCTCTGAGTCCTTTCTTGTTTGCAGTGGTAATGGACAGGTTGACGGATGAGATCAGACAGGAGTCCCCATGGACTATGATGTTTGCAGGTGACCCTGAACCATCCCTTAGTTATGCTGCTATAGACGTAGACTGCTGGGGGGTTCCCATGATGCACTGTTTCTTTCTCTTTTTGCTCTGTATGCACCACTCTGCATTTAATCATTAGTGATCGATCTCTGCTCCCCTCCACAGCATGTCTTTTTCCTGGTTCTCTCCCTCAGCCCCAACCAGTTCCAGCAGAAGACTGCCCCTCCCTGAGCCTGGTTCTGCTGGAGGTTTCTTCTTGTTAAAAGGGAGTTTTTCCTTCCCACTGTAGCCAAGTGCTTGCTCACAGGGGGTCGTTTTGACCGTTGGGGTTTTACATAATTATTGTATGGCCTTGCCTTACAATATAAAGCGCCTTGGGGCAACTGTTTGTTGTGATTTGGCGCTATATAAAAAAATTGATTGATTGATTGATTGATTGATTGATTGATTGATTGATTGATTGATTGACATTGTTATCTGTAGTGAGAGTAGAGAGCAAGTTGAGTCTAGTCTGGAGAAGTGGAGCTATGCTTTGGAGAGAAGGGGAATGAAAGTCAGTAGAAGCAAGACTGAGTACATGTGTGTGAATGAGAGGGAGCCCAGTGGAATAGTGCAGTTACAAGGAGTAGAAGTGGGGAAAGTAGATGAGTTTAAATATTTGGGGTCAACTGTTCAAAGTAATGGAGAGTGTGGTGGAGAGATGAAGAAGAGAGTGCAGGCAGGGTGGAGTGGGTGGAGAAATGTGGCAGGAGTGATTTGTGACCGAAGAATATCAGCAAGAGTGAAGAGGAAAGTTTACAAGACAGTAGTGAGACCAGCTATGTTGGACGGTTTAGAGACAGTGCCACTAACAAAAAGACAGGAGGCAGAGCTGGAGATGTTGAGATTCTCTTTGGGAGTGATGAGAATGGACAAGATTAGGAATGAACATATCAGAGGGACAGCTCAGGTGGGACGGTTTGTAGACAAAGTCAGAGAGGTGAGATTGAGATGGTTTGGACATGTGCAGAGGAGGGACCCAGGGTATATAGGGAGAAGGATGCTGAGGATGGAGCCACCAGGCAGGAGGAGAAGAGGGAGACCAAAGAGGAGGTTCATGGATGTGCTGAGAGACGACATGCAGGTGGTTGGTGTGACAGAGGAAGATACAGAGGACAGGGTGAGATGGAAATGATTGATCTGCTGTGGCGACCCCTAACGGGAACAGCCGAAAGACAAAGAAGAAGAAGAAAGTGTTTTTACAGTTCAAGGAACGTATGTTGTGTGGGCCGCTGAAGAGGAGGTACTGCTGGCCCACCACCACCAGAGGGCGCCCTGCCTGGAGTGCGGGCTCCAGGCACCAGAGGGCGCTGCCGCCTTATGGGAGCAGCCGGAGTGACAGCTGTCACCCATCACTGGACACAGCTGTTCCACTCAGCACAGAGGTATATCAGGAGGACGGCGTCTCAACCTCAGTGCCGAGATATCGCCTAAGACTGAGGTAACATTCTCTGCATTCATATTCTGAACAACCAGCTAAAACTTGTTAAACCTTTTCAGGACTGTCGACTACTGGTAGCTACATTGCTTGGATAGTACTCACCTTCCTGCTATACATTGACAAGAGGTGGAGGCGGCTTCTCCCCTCTCCGTTACTGGGTGCTGTCGCATCCACACCTGTGTGTTGTTGCTCTCTCCCGCCAGCAGTACCGGATCCGACGAGCGGAGGCAGTGGCCACCTGGGAATTCGGGACTTGGCGGTTCCAGTATTTCCAGGGTTCGGTGGCAGAGGAGATCTGGGTGGTTCCGGTTCGACTGAGACGGACGTCTCCTACCTTCGAGCCTGCCCACACGACACCAGCGGATTCGACCCCAAATTGTGATTGCTGTATTCATTGTGCTCGTTTCACAATAGTAAATCTTGTTATTCACCTTCCTCCATTGTCCGTTCATTGCGCCCCCTGTTGTGGGTCCGTGTTCCTACACTTTCACAACAGGATATCTCGGCCAGCGTCATGGACCCCGAGGGGCGTCAACCGGCTGTTGAACGGCCAATGGAAGACCAAGGCGCGTCGGCGGCTTCGGGAGGGGTAATCGGTGAGTTGCAGCGGATCCTCACCGCTTTCACCTCTCGGATCGATTTAATGACCGAGCAGCACGTTCTCCTAAACCGCAGGGTGGAGGCTCTCGCCGCACAAGTGGAGGCGCGCCCTTCGGGCGCCGCTGCGGCTCTCCCTCCTGAGGACCCTGCGCGTGAAAGTGACGTTCCACTGGTCGTTCAACGGTCCCTTCCTCCGTCCCCAGAAGCATACATAAGCCCTCCAGAGCCGTACGGAGGCTGTGTGGAGACGTGCGCGGATTTTCTGATGCAGTGTTCGCTCGTCTTCGCACAGCGTCCCGTGATGTACGCGACTGATGCTAGCAAAGTAGCTTATGTGATAAATCTGCTTCGCGGGGAGGCACGCGCTTGGGCTACAGCGCTCTGGGAGCAGAACTCACGGCTCCTTCACACGTACGATGGGTTTGTACGGGAGCTCAGAACGGTGTTCGACCATCCCAACAGAGGAGAGTCCGCTTCAACCGCACTACTGTCAATAAGACAGGGGCGTCGGAGCGCAGCTGCCTATGCAGTCGCCTTCCGCATCGCGGCGGCGAGATCCGGCTGGAATAATTCAATTCAATCAATCAATTTTTTTATATAGCGCCAAATCACAACAAACAGTTGCCCCAAGGCGCTTTATATTGTAAGGCAAGGCCATACAATAATTATGTAAAACCCCAACGGTCAAAACGACCCCCTGTGAGCAAGCACTTGGCTACAGTGGGAAGGAAAAACTCCCTTTTAACAGGAAGAAACCTCCAGCAGAACCAGGCTCAGGGAGGGGCAGTCTTCTGCTGGGACTGGTTGGGGCTGAGGGAGAGAACCAAGAAAAAGACATGCTGTGGAGGGGAGCAGAGATCGATCACTAATGATTAAATGCAGAGTGGTGCATACAGAGCAAAAAGAGAAAGAAACAGTGCATCATGGGAACCCCCCAGCAGTCTACGTCTATAGCAGCATAACTAAGGGATGGTTCAGGGTCACCTGATCCAGCCCTAACTATAAGCTTTAGCAAAAAGGAAAGTTTTAAGCCTAATCTTAAAAGTAGAGAGGGTGTCTGTCTCCCTGATCTGAATTGGGAGCTGGTTCCACAGGAAAGGAGCCTGAAAGCTGAAGGCTCTGCCTCCCATTCTACTCTTACAAACCCTAGGAACTACAAGTAAGCCTGCAGTCTGAGAGCGAAGCGCTCTATTGGGGTGATATGGTACTACGAGGTCCCTAAGATAAGATGGGACCTGATTATTCAAAACCTTATAAGTAAGAAGAAGAATTTTAAATTCTATTCTAGAATTAACAGGAAGCCAATGAAGAGAGGCCAATATGGGTGAGATATGCTCTCTCCTTCTAGTCCCCGTCAGTACTCTAGCTGCAGCATTTTGAATTAACTGAAGGCTTTTTAGGGAACTTTTAGGACAACCTGATAATAATGAATTACAATAGTCCAGCCTAGAGGAAATAAATGCATGAATTAGTTTTTCAGCATCACTCTGAGACAAGACCTTTCTGATTTTAGAGATATTGCGTAAATGCAAAAAAGCAGTCCTACATATTTGTTTAATATGCGCTTTGAATGACATATCCTGATCAAAAATGACTCCAAGATTTCTCACAGTATTACTAGAGGTCAGGGTAATGCCATCCAGAGTAAGGATCTGGTTAGACACCATGTTTCTAAGATTTGTGGGGCCAAGTACAATAACTTCAGTTTTATCTGAGTTTAAAAGCGGGAAATTAGAGGTCATCCATGTCTTTATGTCTGTAAGACAATCCTGCAGTTTAGCTAATTGGTGTGTGTCCTCTGGCTTCATGGATAGATAAAGCTGGGTATCATCTGCGTAACAATGAAAATTTAAGCAATACCGTCTAATAATACTGCCTAAGGGAAGCATGTATAAAGTAAATAAAATTGGTCCTAGCACAGAACCTTGTGGAACTCCATAATTAACTTTAGTCTGTGAAGAAGATTCCCCATTTACATGAACAAATTGTAATCTATTAGACAAATATGATTCAAACCACCGCAGCGCAGTGCCTTTAATACCTATGGCATGCTCTAATCTCTGTAATAAAATTTTATGGTCAACAGTATCAAAAGCAGCACTGAGGTCTAACAGAACAAGCACAGAGATGAGTCCACTGTCCGAGGCCATAAGAAGATCATTTGTAACCTTCACTAATGCTGTTTCTGTACTATGATGAATTCTAAAACCTGACTGAAACTCTTCAAATAGACCATTCCTCTGCAGATGATCAGTTAGCTGTTTTACAACTACCCTTTCAAGAATTTTTGAGAGAAAAGGAAGGTTGGAGATTGGCCTATAATTAGCTAAGATAGCTGGGTCAAGTGATGGCTTTTTAAGTAATGGTTTAATTACTGCCACCTTAAAAGCCTGTGGTACATAGCCAACTAACAAAGATAGATTGATCATATTTAAGATCGAAGCATTAAATAATGGTAGGGCTTCCTTGAGCAGCCTGGTAGGAATGGGGTCTAATAAACATGTTGATGGTTTGGATGAAGTAACTAATGAGAATAACTCAGACAGAACAATCGGAGAGAAAGAGTCTAACCAAATACCGGCATCACTGAAAGCAGCCAAAGATAACGATACGTCTTTGGGATGGTTATGAGTAATTTTTTCTCTAATAGTTAAAATTTTGTTAGCAAAGAAAGTAATGAAGTCATTACTAGTTAAAGTTAATGGAATACTCAGCTCAATAGAGCTCTGACTCTTTGTCAGCCTGGCTACAGTGCTGAAAAGAAACCTGGGGTTGTTCTTATTTTCTTCAATTAGTGATGAGTAGAAAGATGTCCTAGCTTTACGGAGGGCTTTTTTATAGAGCAACAGACTCTTTTTCCAGGCTAAGTGAAGATCTTCTAAATTAGTGAGACGCCATTTCCTCTCCAACTTACGGGTTATCTGCTTTAAGCTACGAGTTTGTGAGTTATACCACGGAGTCAGACACTTCTGATTTAAAGCTCTCTTTTTCAGAGGAGCTACAGCATCCAAAGTTGTCTTCAATGAGGATGTAAAACTATTGACGAGATACTCTATCTCCCTTACAGAGTTTAGGTAGCTACTCTGCACTGTGTTGGTATATGGCATTAGAGAACATAAAGAAGGAATCATATCCTTAAACCTAGTTACAGCGCTTTCTGAAAGACTTCTAGTGTAATGAAACTTATTCCCCACTGCTGGGTAGTCCATCAGAGTAAATGTAAATGTTATTAAGAAATGATCAGACAGAAGGGAGTTTTCAGGGAATACTGTTAAGTCTTCTATTTCCATACCATAAGTCAGAACAAGATCTAAGATATGATTAAAGTGGTGGGTGGACTCATTTACTTTTTGAGCAAAGCCAATAGAGTCTAATAATAGATTAAATGCAGTGTTGAGGCTGTCATTCTCAGCATCTGTGTGGATGTTAAAATCGCCCACTATAATTATCTTATCTGAGCTAAGCACTAAGTCAGACAAAAGGTCTGAAAATTCACAGAGAAACTCACAGTAACGACCAGGTGGACGATAGATAATAACAAATAAAACTGGTTTTTGGGACTTCCAATTTGGATGGACAAGACTAAGAGACAAGCTTTCAAATGAATTAAAGCTCTGTCTGGGTTTTGGATTAATTAATAAGCTGGAATGGAAGATTGCTGCTAATCCTCCGCCCTGGCCCGTGCTACGAGCATTCTGACAGTTAGTGTGACTCGGGGGTGTTGACTCATTTAAACTAACATATTCATCCTGCTGTAACCAGGTTTCTGTTAGGCAGAATAAATCAATATGTTGATCAATTATTATATCATTTACCAACAGGGACTTAGAAGAGAGAGACCTAATGTTTAATAGACCACATTTAACTGTTTTAGTCTGTGGTGCAGTTGAAGGTGCTATATTATTTTTTCTTTTTGAATTTTTATGCTTAAATAGATTTTTGCTGGTTATTGGTAGTCTGGGAGCAGGCACCGTCTCTACGGGGATGGGGTAATGAGGGGATGGCAGGGGGAGAGAAGCTGCAGAGAGGTGTGTAAGACTACAACTCTGCTTCCTGGTCCCAACCCTGGATAGTCACGGTTTGGAGGATTTAAGAAAATTGGCCAGATTTCTAGAAATGAGAGCTGCTCCATCCAAAGTGGGATGGATGCCGTCTCTCCTAACAAGACCAGGTTTTCCCCAGAAGCTTTGCCAATTATCTATGAAGCCCACCTCATTTTTTGGACACCACTCAGACAGCCAGCAATTCAAGGAGAACATGCGGCTAAACATGAATAGCACTGCCCTCCGCGCTGCCTTTGTAAACGGACTGTCACTGGTCCTAAAAGAGCACCTGGTGGCTAAGGACGAACCGCGGGATTTAGATGGGCTCATCGATCTAGTCATTCGACTCGACAACCGGTTAGAAGAACGCCGTCGGGAACGAGGCGAAGGGCGTGGCCAGGCACGCGTCGTCCCTCTCCCTTCCGGGTCCGATCGAGCTCCGCCCTCCCCACGCTCCTCTGTTCCTGCGCTCCGTGCGCCTATGGCTCCCCCTGCTGACGAAGCTATGGACACGAGCAGGGCAACATTTAGGGCACCTGGAGCACAAAGGAGGCGGGCCCACGGAGCTTGTTATGTTTGTGGCTCGAGTGAGCATCTCGCAAACGACTGCCCCGAGCGGTTAAAACTCCAACGCCCGCCCCTAGAGACTGGGCCAGGGGTGGGCCAAAACATTCACGTGGGACACACCCACATTGCTACACGACTCCCAGTCACGATCCTGTTTGAGGATTCAACCCTGAAGGCCCCAGCACTGGTGGACACGGGCTCTGAGGGGAATCTGCTTGACAGTAGATGGGCCAGGGAGATAGGGCTCCCTCTGGTGGCTCTTACCTCGCCTGTGCAGGTTCGGGCGCTAGATGGCTCCCTACTCCCACCAATCACACATAAGACACCTCCAGTAACTCTGGTGGTGTCAGGTAACCACCGGGAGGTGATCGAGTTCTTTGTGACTCAGGCCACCTCCCGTGTGGTTTTGGGATTTCCCTGGATGCTCAAGCACAATCCCCGGATCGATTGGCCGTCCGGGGTAGTGGTTCAGTGGAGCGAAACCTGCCATCGGGAGTGTCTCGGTTCCTCGGTTCCTCCCGGCTCCCAAGCTAAGGAGGAGGTCCGAGTCCCGCCCAATCTGAAGGCGGTGCCGGCGGAGTACCATGACCTCGCTGACGTGTTCAGCAAGGATCTGGCTCTCACGCTTCCTCCCCACCGCCCGTATGATTGTGCCATTGATTTGGTTCCAGGCAGTGAGTTCCCGTCCAGTAGGCTGTACAACCTCTCACGGCCGGAGCGTGAATCAATGGAAACCTACATCCGGGACTCATTAGCTGCTGGGTTGATCCGGAATTCCACCTCCCCGATGGGTGCTGGTTTCTTTTTTGTGGGTAAAAAAGATGGCGGGCTTCGTCCATGCATTGATTACAGGGGGTTGAACGAAATCACGGTTCGCAACCGATACCCGTTGCCCTTGTTGGATTCAGTGTTCACCCCCTTGCATGGAGCCAAAATCTTCACCAAGCTGGATCTTAGGAATGCGTATCATTTGGTTCGGATCCGGAAGGGAGACGAATGGAAGACGGCATTTAACACCCCCTTAGGTCATTTTGAGTACCTGGTCATGCCGTTCGGTCTCACTAATGCTCCCGCGACTTTCCAAGCGTTGGTAAACGATGTCTTGCGGGACTTCCTGCACCGGTTCGTCTTCGTGTATCTAGACGATATACTCATCTTTTCCCCGGATCCTGAGACACATGTCCGGCATGTCCGTCAGGTCCTGCAGCGGTTGTTGGAGAACCGCCTGTTTGTGAAGGGCGAGAAGTGTGAATTCCACCGCACTTCTTTGTCCTTCCTGGGGTTCATCATCTCCTCCAACTCCGTCGCCCCTGATCCGGCCAAGGTTGCGGCGGTGAGAGACTGGCCCCAACCAACAAGCCGTAGGAAGCTGCAACAGTTCCTCGGCTTTGCTAATTTCTACAGGAGGTTTATTAAGGGCTACAGTCAGGTAGTTAGCCCCCTGACAGCCCTGACCTCCCCAAAGGTCCCCTTCACCTGGTCGGATCGGTGCGAAGCCGCATTCAAGGAGTTGAAACGGCGCTTCTCGTCTGCACCAGTTCTGGTGCAGCCCGATCCTAGCCGCCAGTTAGTGGTTGAAGTGGATGCCTCGGACTCAGGGATAGGAGCGGTGCTCTCCCAGAGCGGGAAGACCGATAAGGTCCTTCACCCGTGTGCCTATTTTTCCCGCAGGTTGACCCCCGCTGAACGGAACTATGACGTCGGCAATCGGGAACTCCTTGCTGTGAAAGAGGCCCTCGAAGAGTGGAGACATCTGTTGGAGGGAACAGCCGTGCCGTTCACGGTTTTCACTGACCATCTGAACCTGGAGTACATCAGGACCGCCAAGCGGCTGAACCCCAGGCAAGCCCGCTGGTCACTGTTCTTTGGCCGTTTTGACTTCCGGATCACCTACCATCCCGGGACCAAGAATCAACGATCGGATGCATTGTCCCGGGTGCACGAAGACGAAGTCAAAACGGAACCGTCGGATCCCCCGAATCCCATCATCCCGGAGTCCGCTATCGTGGCCGCCCTCACCTGGGACGTAGAGAAGACCGTCCGGGAGGCCCTGACCCGTGACCCGGACCCCGGAAACGGACCAAAGGACAGACTATACGTCCCACCAGAGGCTAGGGCTGCAGTCCTGGACTTCTGTCACGGTTCTAAACTCTCCTGTCACCCTGGGGTGCGAAGGACCGTGACAGTCGTCCGGCAACGCTTCTGGTGGGCATCCCTGGAGGCCGACGTCCGGGACTACGTCCAGGCCTGTACCACCTGCACCAGGGGCAAGGCCGACCATAGAAAGACCTCTGGGCAGCTACAGCCACTGCCCGTGCCTCATCGCCCCTGGTCCCACATCGGCCTGGACTTTGTCACGGGTCTCCCGCCGTCCCAGGGACACACCGTCGTCTTCACGATAGTGGACCGTTTCTCCAAGGCGGCCCACTTCGTGGCCCTCCCGAAGCTCCCAACGGCCCAGGAGACAGCGGACCTCCTGGTCCACCACGTCGTCCGTCTGCATGGTATACCATCAGACATCGTCTCCGATCGCGGTCCCCAGTTCACCTCGCACGTCTGGAGGAGCTTCTGCCGGGAACTGGGGGCCACGGTCAGCCTCTCGTCTGGGTACCACCCCCAGACCAACGGGCAGGCAGAGCGGGCGAATCAGGAACTGGAGCAGACGCTACGCTGTGTGACAGCCGCGCACCCGACGGCCTGGAGTACCCACCTGGCCTGGATCGAGTACGCCCACAACAGCCAAGTGTCATCTGCCACCGGCCTCTCCCCGTTTGAGGTGTGCTTGGGGTATCAGCCCCCCTTGTTTCCAGTGGTTGAGGGAGAGGTCGGTGTGCCCTCGGTCCAGGCCCACCTACGGAAGTGCCGTCGGGTGTGGCGTGCCGCCCGCTCTGCTTTGTTGAAGACCCGGACGAGGGCGAAGAAACATGCAGACCGGCGGCGGGCCCCGGCCCCCAAGTATCGTCCTGGGCAGGAGGTCTGGTTGTCCACCAAGGACATTCCTCTGCAGGCAGACTTGCCGAAGCTCCAGGAACGGTACATCGGACCTTATAAAATCCTCAAGGTCATCAACCCCGCCGCAGTGAGGCTCCAGCTTCCGGCCTCACTGCGGATCCATCCCGTTTTTCATGTTTCCCGGATCAAGCCCCTTCACACCTCACCCCTCTGCACCCCGGGTCCGGCGCCACCTCCTGCCCGGATCATCGACGGGGAACCGGCTTGGACTGTACGCCGGCTCCTTGATGTCCGTCGGATGGGCCGGGGTTTTCAATATCTGGTGGACTGGGAGGGGTACGGTCCCGAGGAACGCTCCTGGGTGAAGAAGGGCTTCATCCTGGACCCGGCCCTCCTGGCCGACTTCTACCGTCGCCATCCGGACAAGCCCGGCCGTGCGCCAGGAGGCGCCCGTTGAGGGGGGGGTCCTGTTGTGTGGGCCGCTGAAGAGGAGGTACTGCTGGCCCACCACCACCAGAGGGCGCCCTGCCTGGAGTGCGGGCTCCAGGCACCAGAGGGCGCTGCCGCCTTATGGGAGCAGCCGGGGTGACAGCTGTCACCCATCACTGGACACAGCTGTTCCACTCAGCACAGAGGTGTATCAGGAGGACGGCGTCTCCACCTCAGTGCCGAGATATCGCCTAAGACTGAGGTAACATTCTCTGCATTCATATTCTGAACAACCAGCTAAAACTTGTTAAACCTTTTCAGGACTGTCGACTACTGGTAGCTACATTGCTTGGATAGTACTCACCTTCCTGCTATACATTGACAAGAGGTGGAGGCGGCTTCTCCCCTCTCCGTTACTGGGTGCTGTCGCATCCACACCTGTGTGTTGTTGCTCTCTCCCGCCAGCAGTACCGGATCCGACGAGCGGAGGCAGTGGCCACCTGGGAATTCGGGACTTGGCGGTTCCAGTATTTCCAGGGTTCGGTGGCAGAGGAGATCTGGGTGGTTCCGGTTCGACTGAGACGGACGTCTCCTACCTTCGAGCCTGCCCACATGACACCAGCGGATTCGACCCCAAATTGTGATTGCTGTATTCATTGTGCTCGTTTCACAATAGTAAATCTTGTTATTCACCTTCCTCCATTGTCCGTTCATTGCACCCCCTGTTGTGGGTCCGTGTTCCTACACTTTCACAACAACGTAGTTAGTTTGGTGAACAGTTACGTTGTGACCATGAGTGAAACGTGCTTTGCGTTTGATCGCTTCTGCCACTGTCGGCGTTGTGTATGTTAAAAAGTAAGTGGCACTTTTTTGCAGCAGCCCCGCCCCCTTCTGCTGGGGGAGGGCTGAGCTCCTCACAACGGCCTGGCTGCTGTAAAACATGTTAGGAACTAATATGTTTGACTTTAGGGTTTACAGATGTTTTGAACTAAATTTAGCAGAAGCTAATTGGTCTGCTGATGGTTTTCAAAGTTAGCTGAAAAGCTAACCCGCTAAAAATTTGCTTCGCTAATTAGCAGATTGGCAGAACTGTGCCCACCACTGCTTAAATCCTCAGCATGCTTCAGATTTCCATGATTCTCCCATAGATCTCAAAAGTACCAGTCCTGGAGGATCAGATGGATGGTCGATGGATGGACAGAAGAATATGAAGCTCCAGATTGTACTGACAATGTACAGCACTGAAATCTCCAGATCCCCTTCGCTGATGGTCCATGTCTTCATCAGCAGTTTGACCTCAGACAAAGAATAAAGCAGAAATCAATCAGCCAAAATGAACAGGTCAGTCATCCAGAATATGGATGTGATGAGACTGATTCTTCTTCCAACACTAATGGAATGAGTTGGAAGTCGAGAAAAAGACTGAGTCAACACAGCTAAGGGCCCAGACACACCGGTGATTACAACCACCCCGACACAGCCTCAAGACAAAATGTCACAGATGTGCACGTCACATTTGTTTGAATGGTTTAAAAGAAGTGCTCCACAGTGTGCCACAGAGCTGTGTATGTCGGTGGCTCACACAATGAAGCTGGACAGAAAAGTGATTGTGATGAGAAGGAGGGTGTAATATGAAATGTCTTTTTACACGCCTTCATGCCAGACATAAACAGCGGACAACTCCTTTTGCACTGACGCTTGTGTTTATACAACATTAATATAACCTAAGGTGATTTCTATGGATCATTTTACGGAAGGTAGAAGGCACAGACTCTATATGATGAATTCCAAAGCAGCAAAATACAAGGATTTCTGATCATTATTTCACCCCACCTCCCCACATAAAACATGTCCCACCTGAAGAAATTCTGCAATAAGGGATTTATCAATCATACTTCACCATACTTCATGGAGGCAGAAGAGGAAATATTTTGTGGCTTTTGTGTCCTGACCAAGATTAATGTTCATCAATGAGGCGTGAACCCTGTTTCTCATCCAAATGTTCCTGATTGAAAACTGCCTGTTGAGATAAAACACTCTGATTCTCTGGAGTCATTCAAGTTTACATTAAAAATTCATGTTTTCCCTTTAGTATGGCTAACATACTTGTGTAGTATCAAACCATTTTCCCTTCCTTCTAAAATGTGTTATCAACAAATGGACCAGGTCTCAGTCTTATTATATCTTGACTCTGTCTGCTCATGTAGGTGTCGGTGACCACACACATTAGTAACCTCTGTGTTTCTCTGTTGGTTTACTGCTGGGAAATAGTGCTTTAGCTGCTGTTAACTCCAGCAGGCTGATTCTGCTCTCTTTCTGTGGGTTTTTGTCACTGCCTGCTGGACCACTGGATGAAGACTACTGCAGACCTATAACACTTCACATTGATTTCTAACTGGGATTTTTTTTTTTTTTTTTTTTTTTTTTTTAGAATCAGACCTGCTGTGTATGAACTGCATTGCATTCACTGTATAAAAAAATTAGATCAAAAGACCCTGATAATTACGTCTGCGTCCGATTTTTGATTATGAACCAGGAATTCTCATGCTTGTCTTTGCTGAGAGATTGGAAGTACAGAAAGCACATTGTACAGAAGCTAGATTAAAAAATTTTTTAAAGAAAAAAATTATAATTACGACATCAGGTGACACCTGATCTCGTAATCTTTTTTCATATGCGGTGCACTTCCATAGTTCTGGACTAGATTTTGCATTCTGTTTTATTCGCATTTTGTTCCTTTGTACTTTTGTTTTATGCTGTGTAACTGTTGGAATGGCATAAACAGTGGGTCACCCCTCTGAGTCTGGTCTGGTTGATGTTTCTTCCTCAAAACATGGCAGAGGGAGTTTTTCCTTAAACTGAAAAAAGTGGAACACAGTGCACTTCATTCAAAGTACTTATTTACATTGGTCTAATGGAAAATTGTGGTTTCCAGTTTAAATCTGCTGGAATCACTTTACAAAATCATAAATATACATTGTGAGAAACTAAAAAAAATGAGCTGTAACAAATTACATCAATCTTTTTAAGTTGATCCAAAGTATCATTTTTTTCAGTGTACTGTTGTCATCAATGTGCTTCCTCAGTGGGTGGTAAGGTAAGACCTTAAACATGTGAAGTGCCTTGGGGTGACTTTGTTATAATTTGGTGCTATATATAAATAAACTGAATATCCTCCTGACGACCAGGATATATATGTACTGTATGTCCTGGTAGTCAGGAGGATATAATAGGTGCACTGTTTGCAGCTGGGGAATCCAAACAGCTGAGGGTCTGAATATCGTGGACAAGGCAAACACCTAACAGGAGAAATCAAGATGTTACACACTGTTTAGTGCAATGTGAGTGACACAATTAATCAGTTTAGCTATGGCTAAAGAATACTTTTCACAAACTGGCAGGTCAAATACAAAAGCTTTCATTTTGCTTTTATTTCATAAGTAAATGTTTAAGGTGTTTGTTTGTCACTTAATTGTCACCCAAGTGTGTAATTACAGACATTTTCTGCTGACAAGACCAGGCATCCACCATCTAACACGTTTTTAATTATATTAGGATTAATTCTGCTGGGATGAAAGCTGTCAGGCCTGAATGGATCCAAAAATACTCAACTGTACATTCATTCATACCGACAGAAAAACACATAGTTTTAAGCCTGGGTCCCACCGAATAATAAACCATGAATAATGAGCCACACATGGGTGTGTCAGCAGTTATTCGAAGAACCACCCACATTTTCATCTATCACGCATCCACTACTAAGGTGCCTCTATGTGTCTCTCTGTACCCTGCATGTGCCACGTAGCAGCCTCTAGTGAGCCACGACCGACCTGTCATTAGAGCCTCGAATGGCTTGCATTATCCATGCTAAGCCACATAGTGCCGTGAAAACGCAATGTTGGTGTGTGAGTAGGCACGGGTTTGGTCCAAACCTCCAGCCCTCCCACACCTGGTCCCTTTAAAGTGTGGGTTTTCAATTCACAACAGCATTTAAAGACGTCACATTTTTTTAAATGTAGTCCAAAAATAGACGCTCCAGCACAGACCTGCGGTTGTGCACTGTCTGCAATTTGCTGTCCACCTGTAATGCACCAGACCAGCTAGAAATGAACTACGGGTTCCTGGACAGCTGCCTCTGTGTTCCTTGCTGGCTCCACAGCTTGGTGGCTTTATTTTTTCTGTGGCTTTAAACACACACATCGTGATCCCACTTTTAACTTTGTGTTAGTCTGTTTATTTCTGCAAAATCGCTATTTGCACGCATGCTGCTGTTCTCCATTCCTAGACAACCGCCTCTGTGCTCTTTCTGACTGGCTTCCTTTCCATCCGTGGCTTGCTGGCTTTATTTTTTCCCTGGTTTTAAACACAGTCATTTTCACACCGTGATCCCACTTTTAACTTTGTGTTTGTCCATTTATTTCTGCAAAATCACTCTTTTGCATGTGCGCTGCCGTCCTGCATACACAAAGAGGTAGCTGCTTTAATTATTTACACCTGCTGCCACAACTCATGTGGATCACTTTAAAAAAATATAGAAATATATTTCTTTATTTCCGCAGCTTACAAGTTACTGTGATACAACTTTTAACTTTGTGTTATGTCTTTAAAATCAGTCTTTTGCACACTCTCCTTCTGTGTTGCTGCACAGCTTTGCGCTGCTTTTAGCAGCTTCACAGGAGTTATTTCTTCCGCAGCTTTAAACACACAGTCACTTTCATGCAGTTATCCAAATTTTAACTGTGTTAGTCCATTATTGACTAAAAAGTTGCTCTTTTGTGAGCTGGTGTTCTGCCTAAATGCTTGTTTGGAGCGTGATGAGTCAATGCCTCAGTGTGCACACACAGCAGAGATCATGTGATCCATGAACAAGATATTAAAGCAACCATAGGCATACTTTTACAGCTAGGAACTGTTTTATCAAGCTATAAAAACATTAAAAAATAGTTACTTTAAGCTGTTTCAAAATACATTCCACATGGAGCAGGAAAGAGAGGAAAAAAGTGCCCAGATGAAACAGTCCTCTGTGATTCTAGAAGCGATTAGAGGTGTTTTCAGCATCCAAGGTTTGGCAGAAAATGATTAATCCACTACAAAATAATTATTTTATATACAGCATCCAGCGCACAGAGCAGGTGGAATTGTGTGCGCAAGAGGGCAGCCGCTCCAAAAACAGCCTCTCGGGTCCTGCGTAGCTGCCAGGTACACGGATAATGGGCTTTTAGCAGCCTCGAAAACCCCACAGAAATGCCTCTAAGTTGTTGCAGTAACTTGTACACAAACTGCCCCACGCTGTTGTTGCTAAATTTTGAACATCTTGAAATTAGCACTACGCTCACAGAGGAGCCTCGTTAACTGAAGATAATGCCTCTGAGAGCCACACATGTCATCCTTGAATAACACACGTCTAATTCTTACTATCTGAACTGTGTGATTTAAACTGCTATGACCTTGAGGTTGACCTTTCCAGGTCACTCAGGGTCAAACAACATGTGACCAATAGAAAGGTGATGTACAATTTCATGTCAGTGTTTAACTGGTTTAACCCTCTGGGGCCGACGCCGTCATATACGACAGCTGAGACCAAGTTTTACAAAATTATAAATAACTTTTTAATGATATGAGATAGAAACTTACTTTTTTTGCTGAAAAGTTAACTCCACAGACTTTCGAGCCACTGTCCACCACTCCTCATAGAAGCTGTATGATGACGTGAGCAATGTGAGTGTCCAATCGAAATTGGTTCACATCACATGGTTTTCCAAAATCCAATCGTAGGGCAGATTTACCTCACATGATAAACCAAAGATTGTTTTTAGGAGTGATGTGTTACAAGTTGGCCCGTTTGAATAGCACCCTTGCTGCTGGCTCCAATGCGCCCTGCACCATTACGCACAGCAATCAGTGAAAATGAGCAGATGGAGCAGACGGGGAGCCTTTCATACAATCTCACGTGCTCAAACAAAGAGTGTGTGAGTATCAAGATTGCTCCACTAGTTTGCCTGTGAATGTTACTGGATAAGCCTGTGGCAAGTTCTCTCGCTCCGGCGTAAAGCACTGTTTACATATCAGTGGAGCTAGGGGGGAGGGGCCGCTCCTCAAACTGATTGAGCCTCAAAGTGTGAATGTTGCTTTCAGAGCAGGAGAGAACAAATACACTGTCAACTTCAGAGAAGTAGAAGTTTGTGATGTAACCTTTGTGTAATAGCAGACAGAAATTGCTTTGAGATGAAGACAAACAAAATGCATAGACCATTTTGTATATATTGTTCAAAATGTGCATTTGTGTTTATTGTTTGAACCTTTTTGTTGTACGGTCTTTCACACAAGACCTCAAATTACCTTTATAAAGTGTCAAAACAGTTGTTTATTATAGTTTGCTGTGTGTTTTGAATAAATGTGTGTGAAAATTATTTTCCACTTTACGTTTTCCTTTCTTATTTCTAATTGTAAACCTTTATTACATTTATAAAACACCACTATAGCAAAGTTGTCCTAAAACTTGATTGTGGGATGCAGGGAGAGCTGTTAACAGCAATAATAAAATATTTATGCCAGGCGAGTGAACTGTCCAAAACAATGCCCGCGGTCCCCACAGGGTTAACTTTAACCAGTTCCTCAAAGGAGCCACTGCATAATCTCTCCTACATATAATACGCATGGTGCCCACATGTTGACCTTGGCCTGTGACTTTGACCTTTAAAGGGGAACTCAGGTATTGTTCAAGCTGTGCTCTTTAATGGGTTCTGCATTGTTTTAGAATGTGAATACTTTGATGAGTAAAATAGTTACATATAGTTACTGCAGATGGTAAGCTAAAAGCAATCACAGGAAATTGCTTCTTGTTGTCACTGACGACACCAGAATGTCATTAGGAGCATGTGCGTGTGTTTATAATCCTCATTTTCAAAAAACATTTTACAACAACTAGTTATACAGTCATTCGCTTACGTTTTCCTCCCAGTCCACTCTCTCAGACTCAGCTCTCCACTGAGTCATTCTAAGTCGATTGCCAGTGAGGGGCTCGTTTCTATTGTAAACAGAAGAGTGATATCTTTAGCACTGCGTGTCCCTGGTTGTTGCTGGAATGACTTTTTGTCAGATGAGTAGTTACTTAGGGAGACTCGGATGAGGCATATTACTTGTACTGTAAAGGAATATCAGTCATGACACTACGGCAATGTGGCACATTTCCCTGACCATGATCCAGCTTGCATGTACTTTGGTGCTGAGTACCCCAGAAACTGGAAAAGGCTCTGATGACACCCACATATCACCTGACCGTGATACGTACAAGGGTAAATTTTTTTAGATAAGGTTGGGCCGCTGATCTGTGAGCGTGGCTGCAGCTGGGGTTCGGCGGGCAGTTCAACAGGGTTGCGGATGAGGTAATCCACAGCTCCAGTAGTAGGAGGGAGCGCTGTATTCTGAAATGATCGCTCAGCTGTGTGTGTGTGTGTGTGTGTGTGTGTGTGTGTGTGTGTGTGTGTGTGTGTGTGTGTGTGTGTGTGTGTGTGTGTGTGTGTGTGTGTGTGTGTGTGTGTGTGTGTGTGTTTTCATAACGGCTGCATGAGCCACTAAGGGTGTGCGCGTGCGCATACGATGATGCATTACTGCGCCTGAGGCCACGGAGAGGCACAGTGGCACACGGTGCTTTCGGTTTGAATGCCTGCCACATACATGTTATTACATATCAACATTTCCTTTGCCCTCCTGGCGGGGGTCCAGTGAAGGTGGACATCCCACAACATGCCGGCAGGCTTTGCTGTGACCGATTGATCTCAGAGCTCAATCAGCCGTGATCAGATCATTTCAGATGCTGTTTGATGTAATCAATCAATCAATCAACTTTTTTCTTATATAGCGCCAAATCACAACAAACAGTTGCCCCAAGGCGCTCCACATTGCAAGGCAAGGCCATACAATAATTATGAAAAACCCCAACGGTCAAAACGACCCCCTATGAGCAAGCACTTGGCCACAGTGGGAAGGAAAAACTCCCTTTTAACAGGAAGAAACCTCCAGCAGAACCAGGCTCAGGGAGGGGCAGTCTTCTGCTGAGACTGGTTGGGGCTGAGGGAAAGAACCAGGAAAAAGAGATCGATCACTAATGATTAAATGCAGAGTGATGCATACGGAGCAAAAAGAGAAAGAAACAGTGCATCATGGGAACCCCCCCACAGTCTACATCTAAAGCAACATAACCAAGGGATGGTCCAGGGTCACCCGATCCAGCCCTAACTATAAGCCTTAGCGAAAAGGAAAGTTTTAAGCCTAATCTTAAAAGTAGAGAGGGTATCTGTCTCCCTGATCTGAATTGGGAGCTGGTTCCACAGGAGAGGAGCCTGAAAGCTGAAGGCTCTGCCTCCCATTCTACTCTTACAAACCCTAGGAACTACAAGTAAGCCCGCAGTCTGAGAGCGAAGCGCTCTAATGGGGTAATATGGTACTACGAGGTCCCTAAGATAAGATGGGACCTGATTATTCAAAACCTTATAAGTAAGAAGAAGAATTTTAAATTCTATTCTAGCATTAACAGGAAGCCAATGAAGAGAGGCCAACACGGGTGAGATATGCTCTCTCCTGCTAGTCCCCGTCAGTACTCTAGCTGCAGCATTCTGAACCAACTGAAGGCTTTTTAGGGAACTTTTAGGACAACCTGATAATAATGAATTACAATAGTCCAGCCTAGAGGAAATAAATGCATGAATTAGTTTTTCAGCATCACTCTGAGACAAGACCTTTCTGATTTTAGAGATATTGCGTAAATGCAAAAAGGCAGTCCTACATATTTGTTTAATATGCGCTTTGAATGACATATCCTGATCAAAAATAACTCCAAGATTTCTCACAGTATTACCAGAGATCAGGGAAATGCCATCCAGAGTAACGATCTGGTTAGACACCATGCTTCTAAGATTTGTGGGGCCAAGTACAATAACTTCAGTTTTATCTGAGTTTAAAAGCAGGTAATCAGAATATGTAGCTTGAGATCAGATGACACAAAAACTGCACATAAACCACAGTCAGATGTGCCTCCCATCTCGATAGCACCAAGAGTGTTTTGAACATGTGCAACACACTCGGGACAGCCGGGCCAATGGGACCAAATATGTAGATGCTCACAGACTTCAGGTCTTCAGACTGCACCTCAGTACTTCCTGATTGTGGCCGGACGTGTCATTCTGACGCCATTCGGTCTCAATCGGCGTATGTGTGATGGGGGTATTAGTCCAGCCTCTCTTAAGCCCCGTTTACACATAGATGGTAAGAGCTCCCAGAAGCGTCCCAGAAGAGTTTTTGGCCGTCTTAAGGATCAAACGGCGTTGTCAACGCCGGCACTAGGGGGCGTGGCTTAGTTCTGACTTTACCGGGAATCGTCGAAAAAATTAGTCAACATGTCGAGTAATTCCGGGAGCGCTCCCGGACAATTCACGTGACGACGGAGATAACGCGAACAACAGCGTATGATACTTTTTAATCGCCGTGTCATCCTGCTCCTTCCTGTAGTGCCGCAGTTTACACCGCCGTAATTGGCGATGGCGTTGTATCCCTAACCAACAGCGTGTAAGACGGCGATAGAGCCCACATCGGCATCCTCAAAGGCATTTTAACCGGCGACAGAGGCAGACAAAATGGCAGCGCTAGCGGACAGTACGTCGTTCTAAACGCCACCTCCCGGTTAACGGCGTTCCAAACGGCCGATAGGCGGCAGTCAATATAAAAACGCTAGCGCGCTGCATGCAGGCCTCTCACTCGCGGCCAGCTCCAGATATTTTTGCAGAGAAGCTCCAGTATACCTCCTAAAAGAAAATTGGCAGCGGCAAGGACTTACCAAGAGGTCTGGTTCAGAAGCAGAGGAGAGCCCTGTGGTGGAGACGAGCAACACGTTGAGGAGGGAAAAAGGAAGGAGAATAATAGGCTGAGAGATGAGCTCCCTCCCCCTGCATTGACAGCTGCTTCAGCCTATTGTCGCGGCTCGTCTTTAGTCTTCTCGGGATGTCTTCTTTTAGATAACACAAACTAATTGCAAGTGATATGCTAGAAAAAGGACACAACACTTTAGAATAATTCAGCCTTAAGCAAGATAAAATGCACAGAGTTTTTAAGTTTATTTAAGCCTTCGACACAGAGCTTAGACAAACTGAGTCCTCTAGAGAGACTGAATATGACAACCGCGCTCGTCTATTTATTGGAGACCCGCGGGCATCGCTCCTCCTTCAACTTTTTTATTTATTTCATTCCTAAGACATGGTTTTCTATTGGAAGCGTCCCCTAGTGAACCCTAAGCAGGTGTTAGGCCATTATTTCAATGTGACAAATGCTCCCATTAAAACATGAAGGATTTACAACTGATTTTTTTAAAAGACCTTCAGCCACAGGTGCAGCTGGCCTGAGGCCCCCCCCGCACGTGGCCTCAGTCACACGTGCAGCTGGCCTGAGGCCCCTGCACGTGGCCTGCGGGAAAGCACCTAAGAGGCCTTGGAAAGCCCCTGACAGACTGAATGACTAATAGAGCCCTTTTTTTGGGTTGAACACCTGCTAGTTCAACCAGAGGACATACAGTTCGGATCAGGACACTTGATAGTTCATCACAGTTCAAATATGGACCTAAAAAGTCTTCTACAGTCCCTCCTCTGGGACTCGAAAGAGTCCCATTACTTCAACTATACTCTTGGGTTGTTTACTGACAAGACATCTTCATTTGTGCATTGCAATAATAAAAAAGAAAAACACATCACTCGACTTACTGATAACTCTGGTGCGGATATGAATATCAGTGATACTTCACACGGTAAATATATTGAAGTGCAGGTGAACCTACATACTAAGGCACAAGGTGAGCAATTAGCCGGATTATATCAACGCAAGGTGACATTCAAACATTGAGTTTTGGTGTAATTCAAGGCACTTAAAATGGCCACATAAAACAAGTTACATCAACCTCTTAATCATGGCAAAGTAAAGGCTTCACATTGACATCAGTGCAACCAATCATCTTCTGGCATCTATTGACTCACTCAACCAGAGGCTCCAACCCATTATACTTGGTTCTACATATTATTTTGTTAAAGCGTCACACATTTATTATTTAAATGCATCAAATAACCCCTACGTTACCACTATTTAGTCAACCAATCAAGAAACTATTCTAAGGTTAGCGCAGCTATGTCTAGTTAAATGATAAACACAATAAATGGTTTCCCTTCATGTCCGTCCTTAAGTCATTTGCCTTAGTCAATCATATAATGGTTTTCATTATAGGCCATTTCTCAACATTCTCCACTTTGTTTTTCTTCTTTTTCAGCTTGTTTTCTAATGCCCTTTTTGGCCAGACGCCAAATTTAGGCGATGCATGTCTCTTGAGGCATGCTATAATTTAAGAAAAAAGGGGTCCCTATGGTGCATCTTTACTACTAAATCTACAAACACGCCGTGTAAGGGTCCCCTTTTTATAACTTTGCAATGTGATATCTATGTGTATGCATTTAGCTTTATCTGTGTTACGCAGATGATGGTAAGGACAGACATTTACCCAACCTTCGTTACTAACATATATCCTTCTTTGTTTTTATTTACACTCAGATTTCTGAAACCAGTCCGCAATTCAAACTCAAGAACCAAGATCATAGTCCGTGTTCAGTGCCATTACGTCAGTCCGCGCTCCTCAGCATTTACTCAGCATCTGAAGTTTTGGGAGAAGTTGGGGAACATGGGGAGGTTGGCCTTTCAGGGGTAGTGGGGGAAGGATCAGGAATTCTGGCTTTCAGACAGTCGTGCAGTTCTCTGATGGATCTTTCCAGCACCTTGTGCTGCTTGGCCAGGTTGTACAGGGCCCCCAGAGAATTCTTGCCCACATTCAGGGTGGTGGTGGCCAGTCCTAGCTGCTCCCTTTCCATATGCTCCATCATGCTGGCTAGCATGTCCATACTAGACTGAAGACCACACAGTTGAGTATGGAGGCCCTCCTGAGCACAAGAGATGTTGGCATTGTCACGGTGTATCCTGAACAGGTATGCAGCTGTCTGACTTAGTTGTGGCATGATTTCCTCAAATAGCTCATGGGGAATGTGATTTGCGAGGGGCAGGAGCTGCTCCAAGGTTTTTGGAACAGACTCTTGTGGAAGACAAAGCTCTCGAACCAAGATTGCCATGTCCAGTGGGGTGACCATGACCAGATTAAGGTTGTGCAGTCCAGGGGACAGGAAGTACAAGGGGGAAGGCATTTCGTGTGTGGGGGGAGTATTGTTGATGTCGCACAGGCAAGTGGTTGGGACACTCTGGGCATTTAGTAGCCTGTACAAAGCTCCCCTCTGTCCTGGTGGGTGAGTTCGACTAAGGTCCACCCCTGCTGATCCTCCTCCAGAGGTACTGGGCTGATCAGAATATCTCTCCTGCCTTGGGGGTGGAAAGCTGGGGACAGGTCCTAGCAGTGAATTGGGTCTAGGATGCACTCGGGCAGTTGCTGCATATGGCCGACCTTGGCTGCCTCCCCTGGAGGGTATCGTTGCCACTGGCACATGTGACTGTCTCCATGGCATCTGCGGAAGGGGTGTGTTCCTGAGTCCAAAGGGTCCTTCAGGTGATGGTGGAGTCCTCGGGCCGACTCTTGCTGCAGGCAGATTCTGTGAAGCCGTCATCGCCAGGTGCTAGAACGATGAAGATCCTTCTGTTGCCAACTGGTTTAGCTGCTGGATGGAAGGCGGCTGTGGCGACCAATCATGTCTCGACCATCCCTCCTGTATATCCTCTTCTCCAAACAGTTCTGAGAGTCCAATCAGACTTGATAGAGGCAGATCAGGCATAGGTCCCTGATCAGGGGAGTCTGGTCTCTCAGCCATACTCCTGTGTCCTAGTAATATACATATACGTTCATTATTACAGCTCCATGTCATTCTTTCAGATATTGTCTATCCTATCCCTCATTTTTGTGGGTGCATGTGTGTGAATGTAAATGTGCGTGCATGTCTTCTTCCTCGTCTACAATATCACCAAGCACGGTCCATCCCAGTCCTCCCTATCTGGGGTATACGCCACAATATTAGGGAGCTGGGGGCTGTCGGGGAGGATAATTGGTATTTCATCCATTTCCATATATTCTGGTTCTCTGTCTGTTTCGTTTGTGCTTTCTTCTAGGGCTCGGATGGCTAGCAGTGGGAGCTGTCCTACTGTGGATGAAATCAATTTATTGACCAGAAATTTTATCAAGGGAATACCACAACATATTACCAGCAAGACCGCCACCCCTGTTAGTGCCAAGATTACACCTATCTGGTATAACCAGTCTTTCCATGATATCCACCCTCTCCTTAGAGTCCCAAACAGTGAAAACAGTGGGCCAATATTCATTCCATTCCCTACAATGTATCCAGAATCGTCAGTTTCATTTCTCCCTCCTATGGAGTTACTTAACAGTTCCTGTTGCATCTCTTCAAGTGTGATTAAGAGCTCTGTCAAATTTCCGTCTTCCCCTGTACGCATGGGAATAGCTGTGCAACATTCGGTGGCTTGGATCATAATACAAACTCCTTGTTCATCAGCCATCATCATCTCGATAGCTAATCTATTTTGCATTGTCATTAGCGAGGTGGCGTGCAGTTGTTCGGTTAAGGCTCCTACTGCTGCCAATGTCCAGTTCAGGTATCTTTGCTGATTATACCACAAGTAATTAATCCACTGCACCTCCTGGAACCTAGAACGGATTTTTGGAGTAACCCCGAACAGAGCCAATGCCCATCCCCATTTATCCGCATCTTCATCTGCTTTAACTCTGCTACTGTCTATGGCTTCTAACTGTCGGGGTATCCCTTCTGGTATCCCGTTTCTTACTGTGATGTTGTAGTCTGTTTTAAACGTCATTATTCCTCTTTTCTTACGAAGTTTCTGTGGCATGGGTTGTATTGAATTCGGCATTTCAGTTACTGTTATTGCTCCTGTGAGCATCACAGGAGCACAAAGGCCTTTCCAATTCGGGGACAGCGATGACAGGAGTTTCCTTTTTTGTCCGCATATCCAAAAGATGTCAGCTAAGGGTACCGTTCCCTTAGCTAAATTCGGAGTAGATACCCATGAAGCATGGGTGAGATTCAGTCCAATTACAGACCCCCCTGTGGCCGGTACTATTTGTTCACACTGTATGCCTGCTGCTGGCAGGGTGTGACAGACGGTAATGTTCCATGCTGTTTTGGCCGGTTTGTATTCTTGCTGCTTTTGCATACACTGTATGTGGTGTTTTGGCTGGGTCGTCCCTACCTGCCAATCGCTTATGTATTGTGCTACTAAGCCTTTAGCTATACAGAATGGGTGTATCATCCCTTTCTCTATTTTAATCATAGGTGGAACGGTTCCTTCTGTACTTAGGGGCACTGGACAAAGTTTACTGTCGGCAGCATATTTTTCATCACCTACTGCCATTTTCATAACACATTGTGTATAGCATTCTGCTTGGTCTGAGTTATGTTGGGGACTCCTATAACAGTTGTTGATATCAGGTAGGGGTTTAGCCTGAGGTATCACACCTTTCCGGTGACAGGCTATGCAAGGCTTTTCACTGATCTGCCTAGCCGAAAATTTCAACCATTGGTAAAATAAATTGGTCTTCAACCCTTGTGTGCGGGCTAGGTCTGTACTGGGATCCCATCTCCCTAAGTGACTGCTTGTTTCTAGGCTTCTAATTGTCCTCTTTTTCCTTGGTTTGATTTTTACCCATTTTGTGGCTTCATGTACTGTAACAGTTACGTCTTGCTTGGTTTCCCTGCATCCTCTTTTATCACAAATTACCTCTATGTTGAGTGTTCCCTCCTCTTCACATTTGATGCTAATGGCTTCGCCTAATATGTAATCCCCCATCTTTCCCTGTATTCCTATGTTCTTGTAGACTTTTGATTTAATGTATACCAAATTATATGTTTTTCCTGTGTTTAGAATGCCTTGTTTAGCTGCTATTGCGGCCATGGCCACGGCACAGTCCGTTGTATGTTTTGGATGTCTATTTTCTCCCATACTGACCACCAGTAGTATTGTCAATCCCTTGAATAATTCCTTAATCATTGCTCTGATGACTGTTGAGATGTGCTACTAGATGTGCTACTAAGTGAGCCGTCACTAGATGAGCTGTCACTAGGGATGTGTGGTGTATCTGTGCTTTGTCTGGGTTGTACTTCCTGCGGTTCTTCTGTCGGTAAATCTACTGAGTTGCTGTCCGAGTCTGATGTCTCCTGTGGCCTGTCTATCTGTCGGTCTGTATTTCTGTCTGTCTGTTGGCCTGCGTCTCCAGTTGTTTCTGAGTCTGCATCTGAGTCTGTCGCTGCTCTATCTGGCAGGGATCCACTACTCTCTGAAGCTGTGCGTCGTCTTTGTTCAATCAGTCCTGTGAGCGCCTTGGCCAGTGTTCGCCTGGCTGCAGGGAGGCGTGGCCTTCCCTCGGTGCTTCTTCTGGCTGCAGGGAGGCGTGGCCGTCCCTCGGTGCTGCTGTAGGGTCTCTGGCTTCTCCTGCTTCCCCCCTTGGCCCGGCGGCTCTGCCAAGACGAGCTTGCCGAGGCCGCAGGGGCGCTGGGCCACCAACCCTACAGCAGTGGTTTAAATGAAACCAAGTGTCCTTACCGTCTACTTTGACTGCTGTACGTGAGGCAAGAATAACTTTAAAAGGACCTTCTCGGCGGGGCCTGTCCCACTTCTTTTTGAACACCTTGACGTAAACCAGATCACCAGGCTGGATGCTCTGATTTTCAAGTGGAATCTCTGCTTCTCTGTCTTCTGTAGCACCTTTGACCTGCAAAAAGATAGTTTTGTGTATTTGGGTTAACTGTCTCAGATAATTATGCCATTCGTCTTGTAGCTGCTCCAGCGATGGTCCTTCGTAGGGTCCTCTCAGGTATGGAATAGGCATCGGCCGACCTGTAAGAGCTTCAAATGGTGTCAAATGGGTTAGTCGGTTAGTTTGTGAGCGCATTGACAATAAAGCAAGCGGCAACGCATCCAGCCAGGTTAGTTTGCCATTGCTGTCTGCTATGATTTTTGCTAGTTTGTTCTTTAAAATGCCATTAGCCCGTTCCACCGCCCCATTTGATTGGGGGTGATAAACACACCCAAACTTCTGTTTGATACCCAATTGTTTGAATGTTTCTTGTGTAACCTTGGCTACAAAAGCCCTACCGTTGTCAGATGAGATAGTATCTGGAATGCCAAATCTTGGAAAGACGCCTCGGCAGAAGAATTTGGCTACCGTTTTATGGTCTTGATTTGCAGAGGCTACTGCCTCAATCCATCGGCTGAATCTGCATATCACTACCAAAACATATCTCATTCGTTTAACTCGGTTTTCAGCTCCCATGTCTATGAAATCCATCATAAGATGTCTGAATGGCCCATCAGGGACCGGAATGTGGGCTAAAGGGGCTGTGAATGATTTCCGGACATTGTACTGTGCACATACCTCACACTCATTCAACAAACGGTCCACTGTTGCTGCCATATATGGTGACCACCAGACAGCTTTTAGTTTGTTCATAATTTGGACTCGCGAACAATGATCGGGTCCGTGGGCCCAAATGATTGCATGTCGTAATAAATTGGTGGGTAACACAAAATGTCCATGACTACTGCGCCACAGCTTGTCCGCTGGCCCCTGACTGCGTGTCTCAATAGCGCCTCGTTTAACCCACATTCGTTTTTCTTCTCCACTGGCCCTACTTTGAGCCACTATCAGTGCGTCAAGTGAAACCAGTGGGGCACAATCTTGGATGGTTAGCAGGGGAAACATATTTTCTCCTTGTGCTCCTTTGCGAGCTGCGTCATCTGCTAGATTGTTACCTTGAGCTATGATGTTATTATTCTTTTGATGACCTGCACATTTAATGATGGCTACCTCAGACGGTAATTGGAGAGCTTGTAACAGTTGGGAAATCGCTTCTCCATGAGTGACAGGGGTGCCATCTGCTCTCAGGAATCCCCTTTGTTTCCAAATGTTGGCATGTACATGACATACGCCATAAGCGTAGGCTGAGTCTGTGTAGATATTAACACGTTGATCTTTAGCTATCTGGCAAGCCATAGTTAAGGCTTTGATTTCTGCCAGTTGGGCTGAACAAGGCTGATCAATTCCTTGGGACTCCAGTAATTCAAAGGTTTCGCCATCCGTGTTTAGTTTAACAATCCCCATACCCGCATGCAATCCCGCGGCATCCCGAAAGCATGAGCCATCCACGAACAGGGTTAGATCTGCATCTATGGCGTGATTATACAAATGTTCTCTGGCTCTCAAAAATTTCTCTGTCTCTGCCACACAGTTATGTGGAGTACCATCTAACGGTGTGGTCAATTTGGTGGCGGGATTCACCGTGTGACAACGTTGTATTGTTATTTCTGGAGCAGACAACACAATTTCGTATCCAGTGCGTCTAGCTTGTGTTAAGACAAAACGTTGACTGGTTAGCAGGGCATGTAACTGATGCGACGTGTACAACGTTACTGCATGTCCCATGATTATGGATGATGCTTTTTGAAATGCAAAGGCAGCTGCTGCTAGACCCTGATAGCATGGTGGCAATCCTGTTTCAATGTTGTCAAGCTTTGTACTATAATAGGCCAATGGTTGTTTTCCTTCATTTGTTTCCTGCATTAGTACAGCACAAGCATAACCAGCTTTTTCAGTAACATACAAATGGAAAGGTTTCCCATAATCTGGGTTACCTAACGCGGGAGCAGATTGCATGTCTGTTTTTAGGGCCTCAAAAGCTCCCGTTGCCTCATCTGTCCAGACGAGGAGAGCTGCATTGCTTGTTTGCCCCACTGCTCTAATCATGGCACGCAAAGGTGCAGTTTTTATAGCATAATCACAAATCCACGGCCGACTGTACCCTGCCATCCCAAGGAATGAAAGCATCTGTCCCACTGTTTGGGGTTTGGGAGCCTTGATTATAGCCTCCACTTGGCTTGGGGCTGTACATCGCGTGGTCCCACACAACTGTCTTCCCAAGTATTCTACTTGTTGTTTGCAGAACTGCAATTTGTCCTTACTTACTTTATGACCTCCATCTGCCAATGCATGCAATACAATTAATGAATCTTTTTCACACTGTTCTTGAGTCTCTGATGCAATAAGGAGATCATCCATATATTGCACCAATGTACTGGGTATATCAAGGTGTTGTAAATCTTCAGCCAGGACTTTGTTAAAGATGGCTGGGGACAGGTTCAGTCCCTGAGGTAGCCGTGTATACGTTAGCTGTTGTCCCAGAAATGTGAATGCAAACAAATGTTGTGAGTCTGGGTGCACAGGCACACTGAAATAGGCTGAACACAGATCGATTACTGTGTACCATTTTGCTCCAGCAGGGATGCTTGATAGTATAGTATGCGGATCAGGTACTATAGGTGCATCCATTTCTATTATTGCATTGATAGGACGCAGATCATGTACCAGCCGATACTCTTTGGTATTGTTTTTAGGGATAGGATAGATAGGAGTATTGCATGGGCTTGCAGTTTTTATTAAAACTCCAGCTGCCATTAGTCCCTTAATTACTGGTTTTATGCCTTCAATAGCCTGAGGTTTTAATGGATACTGCCTTTGGTGAGGCAGTTTTGCTCCCGGTTTTACTTTTATTTTTACTGGTAAGGCTGTTTTTACTAGTCCTACATCCGTTTTGCTTTTGGACCACACCACTGGTGGTATTTGCTCTAACAATTTCTCTTGTTGGGCCGATAGCACCATCTGTCCCTCTGGTCTAGGATTGAGCTCCACTTTTTGAGCTATAGCCTCATCATTTACTTTTAAATTAATTCGTATAAACTGCTGGTCTTTTGACAGATGTACTTGTGGACTTTCCATGTTTTGCCATTCTTCAACTTCTGAGGCTGTCTTTACCATTGGACCTAGGTCATGGGATTCATACTTTTCTGAGACTAAAAGGGTCACATGAGGCATGGCATTCGGCACTTGATACCATTGTTGTTCAGCTGAAGTTAGCTTGACAGAAGCTGCGGCCCCTTGGGGGCCTAAATAAATTTCTGTGGTGGTTATGTGAAACAGCCGTTGATTCATCAATGCATCCCAGCAGCATGCATAGTCAGTTTGTTCTTGTTTGGCATCGAACATCAGGGTGACATGTAAAGGTAAACTAGGTGTACATACTGCTTCATAGTGTTGTTCTGCCCAGGGCTTCCATTTTTCCCATTCCAGTTGAAGATTTGAATTTTCTGGTTGTAACTTCAGCCAGTATACCATGGGTTGCACAGGTCGGACCTTATTTTCCATGTCCATAAGCACCATAATGTTGGCGAGTGCTTCGTCAGGAAAGTGTATTTGCAGTCCTTGATGGGTACACACTATCTGGGTTTGTAGCTTACATAAAATGTCTCTTCCCAGCAAATTCACAGGTGTATTTTGTGAGTATAACAGGGGTGCTTCAATTGTTTTTCCTGCAATCGTTACAGGAAGTGGGCGTGTAAAAGGTATTATTTGAGTTTTCCCAGAGAAGCCGATGGTCTTAATTACAGACCCAGAGAGGGGGAGATGAGCGCCCATTTTCCCTATGCAAGAGTATGTTGCCCCTGTATCCACCATGAACGGGAAATCTCTGTTTTGTATATTAACAGTGACGGTTGGCTCTTCCTTAGGTATCATCGAAATAGCCAATGCCACCGTTTCCCCCTCTGTCTTCTCTAGGCCTCCCTATTGCCAATAGGCAGAGGGTCCAACCCAAGGTCGGGCCGGACAATTTCTCATTCGATGTCCAGGTTGTCCACAGCTCCAACACTCATTAGAGGGTTGATCCCCTATTGGGGGTGTTGCTCCCATAGGCGGTCCCGCTTGACTGTTCCTGGGAGCTGAGTTTTGGAATCTGTTTCCAAATGAAGGTTGGCGCGATCCTCTTCGCCACCCTCCTCTTTGACCTTGAAAGTTCCGTGACTCTCCTCTCCACCCATGACTGTAGGTGGGTCCATTTCCGGGTGTGCCAGTGCTATGGTAGTGATAGTGATGCTCCACTGGTGCTGAGACTTCTCCTGCAGCAGTGCTCCCTGCTGCTCCCTGGGGGCTCTGTGTGGCTGTTACCACAGGTGCCTGTATGGTGGCAGCAGTGTTTGCCGTAGGGCCTGTGCTTGCCGACTCAGAAGGAACAGGGGTCATCATTGGTGCCTGGGTCTTTGTTTTTTCTTTCTTGACTTTGGTTAGCTCTCCCAACTGCATCTGCACCAATTTTTTCGTCAGGGATTTTGCTGCATCTTCTTCTTTTTGTTTTTCTTTCTTGTAGATTTCAAGATGGTGACAAATATGCTCAGAGTATAAAGCCCAATTCATTTTTGATAGTCCCACGACTCCATCTAGGGCTTTCTGAACCTCATCTGGTAGAGCCTTTTTTACAGTTATTTTAAACAGGATTTCAGTTGCTGGAGAATGGTTCCATGCATTTCCTGTTTCCTCCGCCCATCTCTTCTGGAATCGGTGCAGGAACTTCTTTGGGCACTCTTCAGGTGTCCACTCCTCATCATCCAATTTAGAGGGATCCAAGACCTCAGGGTACTTTCTTCTCAGTCCTTCCCACATGGAGTTTCTATAGCGATTAAAGGGGACTTCATCATGTTGATTAGTGCCCATCATTTGTGTTAGTCCAACCTTTCCTGCTAATTCTTCAGTGTCATGTTTTCCCATGACATGCATTAGCAAGGCTTTTATGTCACCTAAAGACAAGGTTACCCCTGCAGTGCCTTCTTCTAAGGCAGTTATCCATCTCCCAGCTCCTTGGGTGATGTCTGGCAGTCTGTTGGCCAGCCCCACCATGTCTGTCCAGCTCCATGGGGTATACACATGATGACCATTTCTAACCACCAATGGGCATATGAGGTCTTCGTCCTCCTCTTCTTCTGTGCGGGCTCCATACTGTCTTCCAGATCGAGTGCGACTGACTGGTTCCAGGCAGTCCATCCAGTCGGTTATATTCTGTTCTAAAGCCGCTATGTCTTTGGCTACACATTGTTGTCTTTGCCTGAGTCGGGCCTCTTTTGCACTCTCAATGATGATCTCACCAGAAATTTTTCGGGTGGGTGGCTCTATAATGTGATTCCCTTGATTGGGCGTCGATTGTTGTAATATTCTTCTTTCCTCGGCGTCCCTATGTCTTTGTATTCTTTCCTTCGCTAGCCGAAGTTGCTCAGCTAATTCTTCATTATCTCTTCTGGCCAGATCCAGTGTGTCACAGAAGCTCTTGTGCCACTCTTCGGAGCCTCTATAGCCTGTGAAGGTCCAGTCGGCTGACTTATGGTGGGAGGGGACGGTTTTCAGTGGACCTCGATGTGCAGGCGGAGCCTTCAGGTCTCTCTCTTTATCCTCGTCTGCCTCCGTGTCACTGTTATTTGTGGCCCCCCCTGCTGGTCGTGGTGAGCGACCACTTACTTTCGGACTTGGAGACCTTGTATGATCCATTTGACAGACTGAGGACCTGTCTCCTTGTGGCTCTCGAGCTTTTAGTGTCAGTGTGAATTTGCCCTCCACATCCATGCCTTGGTCCTCTTCACAAGTTCCTAATACAAATTGTCCAGCTGTCTTTCCCATATCATGACGTTTATATGGGGGTGGCTCTGCTTCCCAGCTCGGTGCACTGGCTTTAGTCTCTTTGGATCTTTCCTCCGTCATTTTTTCTCTTTTCTGCTGTAGCCTCTGTGCTTCCTGCTTGAACAAGGCCAAAACTGTTGTGTGGGCCGCTGAAGAGGAGGTACTGCTGGCCCACTACCACCAGAGGGCGCCCTGCTTGGAGTGCGGGCTCCAAGCACGAGAGGGCGCCAGACCCAGAGGAAGTGACAGCTGTCACTCATTACTCCAGCTGTCACTCATCTACACCACCATATAAGCCTGACTGCAACTCCACCTCCCCGCCGAGAAATCGACTACCAGTACTAAGGTAGTTTCTCTGCTGAATTTAAACTGTGACTTACGTCTGATCTGTTTGCAGCCGTTGTCCTGTGGTGCCCTTTCAACTGGGTTGGCGGTCAGTGAGAGAAGCGACGTCTTCGCCTCTCACTCCATCCAGATAAGTGGTTACAGGAGCTGCTAGTGTGTCCCTAGGTTGGAGGTGGAGGTGCTTCCTCCCAACTGTGTTTGGACTGTTAATTACTGAGTGTGCGGACTCACACTCACACATCATCTTTCTGTTTTCTGCCAGCAGTACCAGGGTCGACAGCCGAAGACAGAGGCCACCTGGGGACTCGGGACTTGGCGGCTCCGGTGTTCTTCAGGCCGTTGGTGGTGGAGGCCGTGTGGGACGCGGCTTCTCTCTCGTCGGGCGTCTTCTATCTTCGAGCCTGCCCACACGTCACCTGGTGTTTATTGACTGTGAAAATTAAGACACGTTTCGTTGTGTAATATCACAACATTAAATTGTTACCTTTTGGCTTACTCATTGTCCGTTCATTTGCGCCCCCTGTTGTGGGTCCGTGTTACGACACCTTCCCAACAAAAACTTCTTTTTCTTCAGTGCGTTTTTGTTGTTATTTATGTTCTTCTGCTGATCTTTAATTTCTTTTTTCTGTATTTCTACCGCAACTGCTTCACACATCACCGGATCAAATGATCCCTCCAAAGGCCATTGCCTGCCCCCATGTGACCTTTTGTGCCACTTTTTCATACATTGGTTGGCCTTAATGCGTTTTCCTGGATATTTTCTTAGTACTAAGTCTAGCGGGGTACTTTCCCGACCTTGACCTTGAGAGTTACCCATGTAACCCTGACAAACGCTATGTGAGGTGTTTCTATGGTGTTCTGGTAGTCCCTCAGGGGCTGTCCTAATCCAGACCAATAACTTGCTGGCTGTAACACCTGTTTTGTATTTTAAACCCTTAAAAGGATTAAATTTCCAACTGTTATGCCCGTCTTCTTTTTCTTTAACTAAATACGAAAATTTACCTGTTTCCCACCGAACCTTCCTTGGGACCACAGTCAAAGTCAACCTAGGAAACAGTTCTTCACCTGGATCGGTTGGCAGTGTTATTAAATGATTTAATGGTATGCTAATTTCTTTATTAGGATCAGCACAAAGCAGCTCCAACCACGGGGTTAAACCCTGATGCCACAGACGTCTTATCAGCAGCTCCCAATTAATTAGAGGGAATTGTTCTTTCTTTTGCTTCAGATTGATTACCTTAGTAATCTGCCATAATTTCTGATTGATCTCTTGTTCGTCCTGCCAATGTTCTGCTCCTACCCTGTCAAAATAGGTCCTTTCCAGCCAAAAATGTGTCCTGATTCCCTGGGTTTCGATGTCTCGATCAGTCAAGTAATGTTCTGGGAGTATTATTTCATCATCACTTAAGTCTCCCATCAAAGACTGTCCCAAGCATTGATCAGTCTGTCAGCTTTTTCACTATAATCTAATCTTTAACTCTTTTGATTTATAACCAACTTTATTTATTTAATCCTCTTACAACCCTAACACTTCCTAATGTATTTGCTCCCGACTTTCTATTTTCCTTCTAATTTTTTAACTTTCTGCTTCAATCAATCAATTTTTTTATATAGCGCCAAATCACAACAAACAGTTGCCCCAAGGCGCTTTATATTGTAAGGCAAGGCCATACAATAATTATGTAAAACCCCAACGGTCAAAACGACCCCCTGTGAGCAAGCACTTGGCTACAGTGGGAAGGAAAAACTCCCTTTTAACAGGAAGAAACCTCCAGCAGAACCAGGCTCAGGGAGGGGCAGTCTTCTGCTGGGACTGGTTGGGGCTGAGGGAGAGAACCAAGAAAAAGACATGCTGTGGAGGGGAGCAAAGATCGATCACTAATGATTAAATGCAGAGTGGTGCATACAGAGCAAAAAGAGAAAGAAACAGTGCATCATGGGAACCCCCCAGCAGTCTACGTCTATAGCAGCATAACTAAGGGATGGTTCAGGGTCACCTGATCCAGCCCTAACTATAAGCTTTAGCAAAAAGGAAAGTTTTAAGCCTTCTTCTCGTCTTTTTCTGCTATGTTTGTTTATTAGTTTTCTCTCTTTGAAATAATATCTACCTTCTCTGTATTTACATAGCACTCTTCTCCTGTCTTTCTTCACTGTCTCTGTTTCACACTTTCCTCTCTGCCTGTCATGCACCTCCCAAGTCCTCCTGTTGGGTCTAAATACCTCCCCCTCGTACTCTTTCACATTAATCTTGTACGTCAGCCAGCTTGCAAGCCCTCACAGCTTTGCTTGCACCTCCCCGCTTACTCTCCACTCTCCCACACACAATTTTCAACAGCTTTATACACAAAAATTATTAAAAACAACTTTCTATATATCTTTATCTAGACCTCTGCCACTTTTCACTCTGCAGCTTTAAACAACCTTTTTATTCACTTAACACCAATGTGTTCTGTTTAAGCATGTATCTCTTCTTCACGTTAGACATCTTCTCCGGCACTGTCAGCAACTTCATATATTACTTTTTTTACAAGCCCTCTTTGAGCGTGCAATATTTCATTTACTTCTACGCCTTACCGCGCCTCGCGTGCGTATCCTGTGCTTAATATATTATTTTTCACCAGCTCCTTTCTGAGCATACAATATTTCATTTATTTCTACGCCTTACCGCGCCTCGCGTGCGTATCCTGTGCCTTTCTGCACTTTCTTCTACCTTTTTTTTTCACTTACTGAGCTCCTCGTGAGCTTAATGTGCCTTTGCACTGAAAATACTCTCTTTTTCTTTTCTTATAAAAAACTCATATTACTGTGTACTTAATTACTTATTCTTCTCCCACGCCCCACAAGCGTGTATCTGGTGCCTTACTGCACTATTTTCTGCTTCATTAATTCTCATGTATTCTGCACTAACTCTTCATTCATTTTATTTATTTTTTTTTTTTTAATATATATATAGTTTTTCTCTTTTCTTAAAAAATGACGTCCTTTATTGAGCTCTTTTACTTACTGTCAGCTGTGCTACTTTGCACTTTCTCTTTAAATCTCTTTATCACGTACGGTATTTCTACTGCGCCCCCTCAGGCGCTTATCTTGTGCTTCCTCTGCACGTATTCTCTGTTAAACTCTTTTTCTCACTTATTTCACTTCAGTCTCTGTTAAACTCTTTAAATAACCTTGTATTACCTTGTATCTATTTGTCAGTATACTCCCCTAAATTAACCCCTACAGCGCATGCTATCAGCCGGCACGTTAGTAACGAATTTCAACACCAATTATTCCCCAAGCATCCAGGTTAGTTCTCCACGCACTCTTTTCCGCACCAGAGTTCATGAACATTCCTGACCTTTCACTCACACAGACATTCTTTTTCCCGGGAACACACACACCTTCTGAGCATTTTATCTACAAGGCCTGATAATTTTCAATCTTATCTTTTTTTAGTCTCTTATCAATTTTCTTAGTCCAGGTTCTTTTGGGTAAGAGGCAATTAAAAATATCACCTGTCAACTTGGGCGGAAATCCCGACTCACTCCTCCAGATCGTGCAGAAGTTATAAAGGTTTCTGCTTACCTTTTAGTCGTGATCACTGTTATTTACGGTCTGGAGGGATGAGCTGGACTGCCCCAGGCTGCCGGAATGCCCCTGGACCCTCCTGAAGCTGGCTCGCCAAGTTCTGTCGCGGCTCGTCTTTAGTCTTCTCGGGATGTCTTCTTTTAGATAACACAAACTAATTGCAAGTGATATGCTAGAAAAAGGACACAACACTTTAGAATAATTCAGCCTTAAGCAAGATAAAATGCACAGAGTTTTTAAGTTTATTTAAGCCTTCGACACAGAGCTTAGACAAACTGAGTCCTCTAGAGAGACTGAATATGACAACCGCGCTCGTCTATTTATTGGAGACCCGCGGGCATCGCTCCTCCTTCAACTTTTTTATTTATTTCATTCCTAAGACATGGTTTTCTATTGGAAGCGTCCCCTAGTGAACCCTAAGCAGGTGTTAGGCCATTATTTCAATGTGACAAATGCTCCCATTAAAACATGAAGGATTTACAACTGATTTTTTTAAAAGACCTTCAGCCACAGGTGCAGCTGGCCTGAGGCCCCCCCCGCACGTGGCCTCAGTCACACGTGCAGCTGGCCTGAGGCCCCTGCACGTGGCCTGCGGGAAAGCACCTAAGAGGCCTTGGAAAGCCCCTGACAGACTGAATGACTAATAGAGCCCTTTTTTTGGGTTGAACACCTGCTAGTTCAACCAGAGGACATACAGTTCGGATCAGGACACTTGATAGTTCATCACAGTTCAAATATGGACCTAAAAATTCTTCTACACTATTATACTCTGGGGGCGGTGCCTATATGCAAAAGTTCCTGCAGTAACGCAGGATTTGCCTGGATAAATCCAGCGGTACACAGGGCATTATCGGCGGCAGCAGAACACTGCCCTTCTCACGCGTGTCTTAACCTGTGATTGTAAAGGATAGAACTGGGTATTAACCCCCATTGCCTGACGTGTGCCGGATGCTACGGTGTCAAAACGCCGCTTTATTCGCCGGATTTAGCGGCGTTTTATCCGTGCATTTGCGGATGGTACGGCTCTCAAAACGCCGGCGAAAAGCTCCGCCCCTTTACGCTGCAAAAACAGCCGGAACTACCGCGAACTTCGGTCTACGTACTGCCCGCCAACAAAACCGTCTATGTGTAACCTGGGCTTTAGTGTCAGTCCATGGTTGACAACATGGTCAACTAGAGTTTCGTGAATTTTATTTGATAGATTTGGTCCTCCTCTTCTTCAAGCACATTGGACTCTTGCCTCAGGTCTGTCTCTACCTCACCCCTGACCTCTGCCAGGGCCTCCCCCTCTTCCTCTACCTCTCTCTGCTCGTGCATGGATTCCCACTCTCACCCTTGCTCTTCTTTTTCTGACTCTTTTCATTTTGGTTGAAGACATCTGAACTTACCTGATGCATTTTTATGAGCCTTAAACCTGATTGATGTGCTTAAGCCCCTTTCACACAAAGCTTTCATAGAGTTGCATTGTGCTGTGTATCTATCACGCAGGGATGGCTGCATATGTTGCGCGCGGGGGGGGGGGGAGCACTTTTGCCCACCTCTTCTTCTTCTGTGGATTTGAAGCTTCACCGCCAGCAAAGTTCAGCAGAGTCCAGCAGGATGAATAAATTCTAGCTATGCAGGATGAAAAACCTAAAAACCTAAAAGGATTTTTCACCAGGCTGGCGTAGGGTTGCGTACAATTGCACATGCATGGTGTACAGTAGCACAGTGCGTCCAGTGCTCTACGCCAAATGTCCATTAAAAAAAAATTAAACATGTTTTAATTTGTCAAACATGTTTAATTTTTTGCATCCATTTTGTGGACCTCTTTGCATCCCTCAGTGTATTGCTACGTAGGGCTGCATGAGCTCGGCACAGTCGGGACACCGCATGACACAACTCTATGGCTTTAGGCTTAATCACTCGTGTTTTCACACCTGAATGCCACATTGAACCAATTGTCAGTGCTTTGGAATTCCAAGGAAGTGACATCATAATATACTTTGTGTGCTCTGTGCACAAGTGCTTCGTGTTTTGCAAATGACTGTGTATTGTTTTGCAAAAAGTGTGAGGCTGACATGCTTATAGTTGTGCAAATCTAGGACGATATTTCACTCCTTGAGTGTAAGGTTTTGGTAATTGTGTGTGTGTGTGTGTGTGTGTGTGTGTGTGTGTGTGTACAGTATATATATATATATATATATATATATATATATATATATATATATATATATATATATATATATATACATATTCGAGGTCTATTAGAAAAGTGTCCGACCTTATTATTTTTTTCAAAAACCATATGGATTTGAATCACGTGTGATTGCGTCAAACAAGCTTGAACCTTCCTGCGCATGCGGGAGTTTTTTTCACGCCTGTCGGTTGCGTCATTCGCCTGTGAGCAGGCTTTGAGTGAGGAATGGTCCATCCCTCTCGTCGTTTTTTTCATTGTTTAGGAATGGCTCAGAGACCTGCCGCTTTGCTTGATCCAAATTTTTTCAGAAACTGTGAGGGACATCAAAGTGGACACCATTCGAGAAATTCAGATGGTTTTTGGTGAAACTTTTATGGGCTTCAAAGAGATTACGGAGTGTTACTGTCGCTTTAAGGATGGCCCAGAGTGACTGGTGGTCCGCCGCGCTCCGAAGCCGCCATCGACAGGCTGAACAACCATTTCATTTCTAAACGCATGGCTGTATGGATCTGTGACCATCGTGTGCAATTTCTGTGGTTATCACAAGAGCTGGACATCAACCATTTTCCGGCAGATTTCACTTTTAACAAGAAATTTTGTCATGGAAAGCCGAGCGGAGGCTTCGCGCGTCACGATGGATTCGCTACTGGAGCGAGACAAAACCACCTCCGTTTTGGTCTCACACGACGGCTTTGAGACGGCGTTCAGACAGCTGTCGGTGGTTTTTCCATCGAGTGATTATCCGAGAAATTGTGGATGTGCCTGGACATGCCAGAACATGTCCCGTGAGGCTTCATCACGGCATTGCTTTGTGCCATGCGGCACCGCCGCAACGCGCAAAGCCTCTGCTCCTCTTTCCATGACAAAAACTCCTGTAACAGTGGAATGTGCCGTTCATTTCCAAACTGGACATTGTGTTTTATCCGGGATGTCGTCTGACTAGCACAGGAATTGTGAAAAGATGTGGACATCAGCACTTTTTCGGCACATTGAGACAGACGTGCGGAGGAATTCCGCGCGTCGCGGTGGTGCCGCATGGCGCACAGCAACGCCGTGATGAAGCCTCACGGGACATGTTCTGGCATGTCCAGGCACATCCACAATTTCTCGAATAATCACTCGATGGAAAAACCACCGACAGCTGTCTGAATGCCATCTCAAAGCCGTCCTGTGAGACCAAAACGGAGGTGGTTTTGTCTCGCTCCAGTAGCGAATCCATCGTGACGCGCGAAGCCTCCGCTCGGCTTTCCATGACAAAATCTCTTGTTAAAAGTGAAATCTGCCGGAAAATGGTTGATGTCCAGCTCTTGTGATAACCACAGAAATTGCACACGATGGTCACAGATCCATACAGCCATCCGTTTAGAAATGAAATGGTCGCTCAGCCTGTCGATGGCGCACCACCAGTCACTCTGGGCCGTCCTTAAAGCGACAGTAACACTCCGTTATCTCTTTGAAGCCCATAAAATTTTCACCAAAAACCATCTGAATTTCTCGAATGGTGTCCACTTTGATGTCCCTCACAGTTTCTGAAAAAAATTGGATCAAGCAAAGCGGTAGTCTCTGAGCCATTCCTAAACAATGAAAAAAATGAGGAGGGGGTGGACCACTCCTCACTCAAAGCCTGCTCACAGGCGAATGACGCAACCGACAGGCGTGAAAAAACTCACGCATGCGCACGAAGGTTCAAGCTTGTCTGACGCAATCACACGTGATTCAAATCCATATGGTTTTTAAAAAAAATAATAAGGTCGGACACTTTTCTAATAGACCCCGTATATATATATATATATATATATATATATATATATATATATATATATATATATACACGTTTCTCAACAATTACAAATATTTCACTAAAAACTAAACCTACCCCTACCTCTGCAATGCAACCACATGGAAAATATCATAAGTAATTCTGACACTAACGTGTTCAAAACGTTTTTCATAAAGGAAATGTGCAATACATATTTAGAGATTCTAGTGAAAAGCTTGTTGCTTCTTGTCATGCCAACCTCTATCCTGGGAGCTCCACAGTTACATTCCATAATGTGGTTTATGTTTCCAATAAAGTCAGATTAGTGAAAAGATTGCATGTTGTCTTTCAGCAGCTTTCTTGTTTTCTTCAGCTGCATTGACACTGTAACAGGAAAACTGTTTTTAAAATGATTAATAGGCAGCTCAAATAAATTTAAATTGAGTCTGTGTTTTCTTTATAAAGGACCTTGTGGAACCTCTCTTATGAGTGCATGAATTTTAAAAAGCCAATTCCGTGAGACCTTTTAACAGGACTTCATGAGAAACAAGCATAAAGTGTGCTGCCTCTGCTGATACAGCGCTGTATGAAGGATTTGAATAATGCCTTCATATTGGTGCTTCGTGTCAAGCTGAAGATTCACTCATTTCCCATGAAATAATCATTCACCGTAAAGTGGCTTTAGACATGCTTCTCCTGTATTTAGAAAATGTCCTTTTTTTCTAAACCTCCCAATTTACTGTGCAATAATTCATTAATTTGTCTGAGAATATAGCAGAGGATAACACACAACATAATCAATTGAGCATATTCATTCAATTTTGAGGCTTTATCGATCAGGTTTCTTATTTATAAATACTTATTAATAAAATCTTATGAGCTGGAACACTTTTCAAGTCCATGTACAAGTGGTTTCTTCACTGAGATTATTGTTTCTGAGTGTTTCTTTAACCTTACATAATATCAGAATATGAAAGGAAAAAAAATTTAATTTGTAAGATTATACATTTTTAAAACATGTCATTTTAAATCAATTTCAATGCGCACATTTGTAAAGCAATCGTACGACAGGCTGACTCAGCCAACGTCACAGGCAGCGTCGCTACTCAGAAGAGTCCGTGGAACTGCAGTCTTTCTGGGGGGAACAGCAAAATGGTGATCCAACATTAAAGGCATAGATCAGTATTCAAAGCAGTCTCACCATGTAAACAAAGTCCAGCAAGCAAGCTCAAAGGTCAGAAAAAGGCAGCAGGGTCACACATTGTAACCAGAAATACATGGAAAACACAAAAGTGAGAAAGCTTGGATGGAACCTAAGACAATCTGGCAAAGACAAAGTGAAAGGATGCCAGTCAATTATCGAAGGAAGGACAGAAACACGAGAGCATGAGGCGGGAATCCAAAAGAGGCAACGCATGTAAAAACTATAACAACAGGTGACAACAAAGACCAGGATAAACAGAAATGATATAAGAGTAAAATCACAGAAAGATGACAACAATGCAGGGCTGTGAAAACTCAGCCGATCCGAGGAATTCCGCGGATTTCATCATGGGGAGGAGGTGTTGTACTCTGTAATTGTGATCGTTACTGAGTTTTTAAAATGCCTATCACAAAGCGTTTCCTTTTTTTACGACATTGTGCAAGTTTTACAAGTTGGTGGACACTGATCTGTGTGTTACAGATACAAATCTGTGTCCTCAGATCCGCGGAACTTTGCAGAGGAAAAATGCCACTCAAAGCGTAGCTGTTAAGACAGTTGTCGTAAAGTGGGACCTGTTGGTTGTTGCGGCGATGCTGTGTGGCTCATGTAAGACACTTAAGCTTAACGTAGCACGTGGAAAACACAAACCTTTAGAGCACTCAAGTTTTTAAAGAATTTTGCAGCATGTCTGTGTCATGGAGCGACAGACAGAGAGAAGATGGTGAGAAAGACGGTTTGAAAAAGTCTGATAAGGACAAGAATCTGGAATTGTCGCTGGCTTCATGAATACATCTGAAAGATAAATGGGAAAAGCGAACTGTGCCATCAGGAAACACAGTGAATCAAGAATATTTCTTTCTCTGGAAAATAAACATTCTGCTGGTCAAACAGGATTGTAGACAAGATTACATTACTTTTTTTATTATTAATCTAGACTTTCTTTCATTGGAAAAAAAGACTGTGGCTTTGAATGGATTTACATGAATTTACACAAGAATGTAAATGAGCTTTTATTAATGTAGACTTTTTTCATGGGAAAAACACACTGTGGCTTTGAGTGGATTTACAGAAATTTACACAACGTGTGACTTTTTTACTATAAGGTATGTTATTGATATTTTACCATGATTTTCCAAATATTCTACAAGCTTTAGCTGTAGTTTTTGAAATACTGTAACAGTCTTTTCAGTCTTCTTGAATTTCATGTAGTTTAATTGTTCTGAGTTAATGCATAATTTGGTTTACAATTAAAGGAAAATCATTCCAGGTCCAACTTCCACGTCATATTCTGTTATTTCAACATTATCATTGACAGTTTAAATGAAAGGTTGAATATAGCATTGAATTGAATTGAAGATTGATTTTGAACATAACAAAAGGAAAAAATAATACAACAGACAAGTCGAGACTTATCTAATCCCCTTCTCCCTGTAAAATGATTTATATATCAATCCCTGATTCCTTAAAATACTACTATTGACAATCTTGATAATAATAATAATAATAATAATGATGATGATAATAATAGCAACAACAATAATACTAATAGCAACAATAAAAATGATACAATACAATTTTAGAAAAAATACAAAGACATAAGGAACCCGACAAAACAAAACGGAACAGAAAAGATAGACCCAACTAACAATGAACATTAAATAAATCCATAAAACAAATATAGAAATAAATAATCAATCACAGTTTCCCATGAACACCTAGTGATTCTCACACTCCCACTTCATCCCGGTATCCCATGAGAACACATTCTTTATATTTTGTTTTAATCTGTTGAATGTTTGGACGCTGCTTTAACTCCTCATTCATACTGTTCCACACTCTGACCCCACAGAATGAAATGCAGATTAGATTATCTCATCAGTAGCTTTACATCCTCATTGAGCACAACTTTGGATGCTGTAGCACCTCTGAAAAAGAGAGCCTTAAATCAGAAGTGCCTGACTCCGTGGTATAACCCACAAACTCGCAGCTTAAAGCAGATAACCCGTAAGCTGGAGAAGAAATGGCATCTCACTAATTTAGAAGGTCTTCATTTAGCCTGGAAAAAGAGTCTGTTGCTCTATAAAAAAGCCCTCCGTAAAGCTAGGACATCTTACTATTCATCACTAATTGAAGAAAATAAGAACAACCCCACGTTTCTTTTCAGCACTGTAGCCAGGCTGACAAAGAGTCAGAGCTCTATTGAGCGGAGTATTCCTTTAACTTTAACTAGTAATGACTTCATGACTTTCTTTGCAAATAAAATTTTAACTATTAGAGAAAAAATTATTCATAACCATCCCAAAGACGTATCGTTATCTTTGGCTGCTTTCAGTGATGCCGGTATTTAGTTAGACTCTTTCTCTCCGATTGTTCTGTCTGAGTTATTTTCATTAGTTACTTCCTCCAAACCATCAACATGTCAATTAGACCCCATTCCTACCAGGCTGCTCAAGGAAGCCCTACCGTTAATTAATGCTTCGATCTTAAATATGATCAATCTATCTTTATTAGTTGGCTATGTACCACAGGCTTTTAAGGTGGCAGTAATTAAACCATTACTTAAAAAGCCATCACTTGACCGAGCTATCTTAGCTAATTATAGGCCAATCTCCAACCTTCCTTTTCTCTCAAAAATTCTTGAAAGGGTAGTTGTAAAATAGCTAACTGATCATCTGCAGAGGAATGGTCCATTTGAAGAGTATCAGTCAGGTTTCAGAATTCATCATAGCACAGAAACAGCATTAGTGAAGGTTACAAATGATCTTCTTATGGCCTCAGACAGTGGACTCATCTCTGTGCTCGTCCTGTTAGACCTCAGTGCAGCTTTTGATAATGTTGACGATAAAATTTTATTACAGAGATTAGAGCATGCCATAGGTATTAAAGGCACTGCGCTGCAGTGGTTTGAATCATATTTATCTACGTAATAGATTACAATTTGTTCATGTAAATGGGGAGTCTTCTTCATGGACTAAGGTTAATTATGGAGTTCCACAAGGTTCTGTGCTAGGACCAATTTTATTCACTTTATACATGCTTCCCTTAAGCAGTATTATTAGAAAGCATTGCTTAAATTTTTATTGTTACGCAGATGATACCCAGCTTTATCTATTTCTTCTAGGCTGGACTATTGTAATTCATTATTATCAGGTTGTCCTAAAAGTTCCCTGAAAAGCCTTCAGTTAATTCAATATGCTGCAGCTAGAGTACTGACGGGGACTAGAAGGAGAGAGCATATCTCACCTATATTGGCCTCTCTTCATTGGCTTCCTGTTCATTCTAGAATAGAATTCTAGAATTCTAGAATTCTTCTTCTTACTTATAAGGTTTTGAATAATCAGGTCCCATCTTATCTTAGGGACCTCACAGTACCATATCAACCAATAGAGCACTTCGCTCTCAGACTGCAGGCTTACTTGTAGTTCCTAGGGTTTGTAAGAGTAGAATGGGAGGCAGAGCCTTCAGCTTTCAGGCTCCTCTCCTCTGGAACCAGCTCCCAATTCAGATCAGGGAGACAGACACCCTCTCTACTTTTAAGATTAGGCTTAAAACTTTCCTTTTTGCTAAAGCTTATAGTTAGGGCTGGATCAGGTGACCCTGAACCATCCCTTAGTTATGCTGCTATAGACTTAGACTGCTGGGGGGTTCCCATGATGCACTGAGTGTTTCTTTCTCTTTTTGCTCTGTATGCACCACTCTGCATTTAATCATTAGTGATCGATCTCTGCTCCCCTCCACAGCATGTCTTTTTCCTGGTTCTCTCCCTCAGCCCCAACCAGTCCCAGCAGAAGACTGTCCCTCCCTGAGCCTGGTTCTGCTGGAGGTTTCTTCCTGTTAAAAGGGAGTCTTTCATCCCACTGTCGCCAAGTGCTTGCTCACAGGGGGTCGTTTTGACCATTGGGGTTTTTCTGTAATTATTGTATGGCTTTTGCCTTACAATATAAAGCGCCTTGGGGCAACTGTTTGTTTTGATTTGACGCTATATAAATAAAATTGATTTGATTTGATTTAATTTTAATAGTTTTGATTTTAAGAAGTGTGCGTGAGTAAGTATGATCTTGATAGCCGACATTATGAATGACCCGTATTGCCCTTTTCTGAAGAATAATTAGTGATTTCATTGAACTCATATAGTTATTACCCCAAATTTCTACATAGTAATTGAAATACAGTCAGACAGTGGAACAGTATAAGATGCGGAGTGATTTATGATCAATTTCAATTTCAATTTATTTTCATTTATATAGCGCCAAATCACAACAGAGTTGCCTCAAAGCGCTTCACACAGGTAAGTTCTAACCTTACCAACCCCCAGAGCAACAGTGTTAAGGAAAAACTCCCTCTGAGGAAGAAACCTCAAGCAGACCAGACTCAATGGAGTGACCCTCTGCTTGGGCCATGATACAAACATAAATTACAGAACAATTCACAGAACAATTCACGGACAAATATACAAGAAATGCTATTGGCGCACAGAACAGGAGGATCGCCAACACAAATACAACTCCATCTCTGGATGGAGCTGCACCTTAAACAGAGAGAAAAAACAGAATCAGGCATCAGAAAGACAAAAAATACGGTATAATTTGCCAGCATTAAACAACAAGAAAAACAGAGAAATACTAAGGTGATCAGCAACCACTTGCCCTTAAACTTAAACAGAATTTAGGTAAAGTTGAGGCTGCGGCCCGCTCCAATTACTAATAAATGAATTAAAAGAGTAAAAAGCGTAAAACAAAACTGTACCAGTATGCTAGCAATATGAAAGGGAAAATAAGTGCATCTTAAGTCTGGACTTGAAAATCTCCACAGAATCTGACTGTTTTATTGACGCAGGGAGATCATTCCACAGAACAGCGGCAGCGATAAGAGAAAGCTCTGTGACCCGCAGACTTCTTATTCACCTTAGGGACACAAAGTAGTCCTGCACCCTGAGAAAGTAAAGCCCGGGCCGGTACATAAGGTTTAATTAGGTCAGCTAGGTAGGGAGGTGCTATTCCATGAATAATTTTATAGGTTAGTAGCAGAACCTTAAAATCTGATCTCACTGGGACAGGAAGCCAGTGAAGAGACGCTAAAATGGGTGTAATGTGGTCGAACTTTCTGCTTCATGTCAAAGGTCTGGCTGCAGCATTTTGAACCAGTTGGAGACCCCTAATGCTAGACTGCGGTAAACCAGAAAATAGAACACTGCAGTAGTCCAATCTAGAAGAGATAAATGCATGGATCAGGGTCTCAGCATCAGCCATAGATGCTGAGACCCTAATGTGGAGGCCAAAGGACATCGAAGGATCAAAAATTACCCCAAGGTTCCTCACTTTGTCAGTGTGATGTATGACACACGAGCCGAGGCTGAGCGTTAACTGGTCAAATTGATGCCGATGTCTCACTGGACCAAGAACCATCATTTCAGTCTTATCAGAGTTTAAAAGTAGAAAGTTTCTAGACATCCACCTTCTCACTGCTGCAAGGCAATCTTCTAAGGATTTTATGTGAATGAGATTACCAGCAGTTATCGGCATGTATAACTGAGTATCATCTGCATAGCAGTGAACGGTAATCCCAAAACACCGCAATATGTGCCCAAGGGGTGCTATATAAAGGGAGAAAAGCAGGGGGGTCTAAGACAGACCACTGTGGAACCCCAGATTTCATGTCACGAAGGTTAGAGGTAGTGTTACTGTACAAAACACAGTAAGAACGACTGGTCAAGTATGACGTCAGCCATGCAAGGGCACTCCCAGTAATCCCAAAATGATGAATATGATGATCCATGGTATCAAATGCAGCACTGAGATCTAACAGCACCAGAACCGTAGTGGTGTCCGAATTCAATGTAAGCAGAAGATCATTCACCACTTTAGTGAGAGCCGTCTCTCTGGAATGATATTTTCTAAAAGCAGACTGCAGTGGCTCAAAGAGATTATTCTCAGTAAGATAGTCTACGAGCTGCCGTGACACCACTTTTTCCAGAATTTTAGAGAAAAATGATAGATTTGATATCGGCCGATAGTTTTTCAATACACTAGGGTCAAGATTAGGTTTCTTAAGCAATGGTTTAATCACTGCAGATTTGAAACATTTAGGAACAGATCCAGAAGTTAAAGAAAGATTAATAATTTCCAGCACAGTCGGCCCAAGAGTGGGCCACAGGTCCTTAAACAGTTTTGTTGGTATAGGATCAAATAAGCAGGTTGTGCTTTTTGTTGACATTACGAGTTTTGTCAGCATGCCTAGTGAGATACTGTCAAATTCTGTAAATCTAGGTAATACCTCAGTAGTGGCGCCCACATCAATAGCAGGGTGTAGTGGCTGGATTAAGGCATGCCGGGATATGTTTAACCTGATGTCTTCTGTTGTGTGGGCCGCCAGAAGAGGAGGTACTGCTGACCCACCACCAGGGGGTGCCCTGCCTGAAGTGCGGGCTTCAGGCACGAGAGGGCGCTGCCGCCATGGACACAGCCGGGGGTGACAGCTGTCGCTCATTACCTCTTGACAGCTGTCACCCTTCTACTCAACATCATCTCACTCCATAAAGACCAGACGTCATCTCCACCTCATTGCCGAGATATCATACTTCATTGGAGGTAATATCCTCAGCCGTTTTGTAATTGTAATATTTGTATATTGTGAGTGTTTGCAGGAGTACCAGTTCCTCCGTCGGTGGAAGCTGTGAGAGCGCTGAAGGCACTCTTTTCCCCTGAGGAATCCACAGTACTCTGCAAGTTATTGAGTGAGAGGTGGAGATGGCATTCCCACCGTTGTTGTTACTGGGTGTACACACACCCACACTTGACTGTCTTTGTTCTTCGCCAGCAGTACCAGATCCGACAGTCGGGGACGGTGATCACCTGGGAATTCGGGACTTGGCGGCTCCAGTATTCACCAGGTTCTGGGGCGGCGGAAATCGTGTGGTTCCGGCTCTTCTTAGGACAGACGTCTTCTATCCTCGAACCTGCCCACACGTCACCTTTGTGTATTGACTGTTATGATATTCTGAGATTGTCTGTATGTTCGTTGTGCACATTCACAACATTAAATTGTTATATTTTGGCTCATCTTTTGACCGTTCATTTGCGCCCCCTGTTGTGGGTCCGTGTCACTACACTTTCCCAACAGTCTTCTATTTTCTTCCCAAAGTAATCCAGGAAATCTTGTGCTGTAAAAGGAGAGCGAACTACAGGTGGTTGTCCATGCAAAAGTGTTGCCACCGTGTCGAACAAGAACTTTGAGTTATGCTTGTTTTTGTTGATCAAATCAGAGTAGTAAGTCCGCTTTGTACCTAATAATGCATGCTTATAGTCTAAGATAGCATCATGCCACGCAAGGTGAAATACTTCTAATTTTGAATGACGCCATTTCTGTTCTAGACCTCTTGCTTTATGCTTGAGGTCACGCAGATAATCATTGAACCAAGGTGACTGTGATTTGGGGGAGCGCGGTTTTAACACAGGTGGTGCAATCATGTCGAGGGTAGTTTTGAGCACTGAGTTTAAACTATCCACATGTCTGTCTACTGACTGGGTATTTGTCAAATGTGAAGCTAAGACATCAGGCAGTCTAGCTTCGAGTTCAGTCTTAGTTGAAGAGTTGATGCATCACCGTAAAGATATATAAGGTTGTTGTTCCACTAAACACGGCAGCAAAACTGTAAACTTAATAAGTGAGTGATCAGACACCACTGATGTAAGACGCATGATGTCAATATTCGTGACAGCAATACCACGTGCGAGAACCAGATCCAGGGCATTTCCACTAATGTGCGTCAAATCCCGAATGCATTGCCGAAATCCTAATGCATCCACAACTTCCATAAATGATTTGCAGAGGGGATCAGAAGGCTTATTTATATGAATGTTAAAGTCACCAATAATCAGAATGTTATCTACACTAGTTGACAAGTTAGAGATGAACACACCAAATTCATCTAAGAATTCAGAATATGGGCCAGGAGGCCTATACGAGGTATGTCCAAAAAGTAACGGACCTTTTTATTTTTAAAAACTATATGGATTTGAATCACGTGTGATTGCATCAGCCAAGCTTAAACCTTCGGTTTAAAGACCGCCCACAGCGGCTGAGAGCGCGCCGCGTTCCAAGCGGCGATCGACAGGCTCAAACAACCAGATCATTTCCAAACTGAATGCTGTGTTGATCCGGGACGTCGTCTGACTACCACAGAAATGGCAGAAGACGTGGACATCAAGACTTTTTTGGCACGTTCCACTGTTACAGGAGTTTTTGTCATGGAAAGAGGAGCGGAGGAATGCGCCACCGTGCCGCGAATGGTGCGGCACAAAACCACCTCCGTGTGGGTCTCACAGGACGGCTTTCAGATGGCTTTCAGACGGCTTTCTGTGGCTTTTCAGTCGTGTGACTATCCGAGAAATTTTGGATTAGCTGGACATGCCAGAACATGTCCTGTGAGGCTTCATCACGGCGTTGCTTTGCGCCATGCGGCTCCATCCCGACACGCAAATTCATGTGGTTTTGTCCAAGCAATGGATAAGCTAACCACAGACGCAAATAAATGTATTAAAATTCACAGCAGTTACACTGAAAAACTAACAGAAGTATTAAACAGGTAAAAAAAAAAAAAAAAAAAAAAAGCAGCAGCTATAAAATACACTAAACAGTTAATTAACTAACAGGAGTGTAAAAAAAAAAGGAAATGAAAAAATGATGACGGGGGTCCGAAATAGCTCCAATGATCCAGAACATGTTTTGCTTTAACACTGAAATGCTTCTTCTTAATTTGGTTTGTATATATTTGATGTGTGGTTTTCAACTGATTTTCTCATCTATTATTACCCTAAGGAATTTATTTTCATCAACCCTTTCAATCTGCACTCCATCTATCTGTATTCGTACTTGCTCATTGGTTCTGCAGTTCCCAAATAACATTAGTTTTGTTTTATTTAAGTTCAATGACAATTTGTTTTGGTCAAACCATATTTCAATTCAATTCAATTTAATTTAATTAGCTTATAATGCGCCAAATCACAGCAAAAGCGGAAGACTGTTCCACAGGGCGGGTGCACGATGCGAAAAGGCTCTTCAACCTCCTGACTTCTTCTTCACCCTGGGAACACAGAGAAGTCCTGCATCCTGCGACCGCAAAGCCCAGGCCTGGCATGCAAGGTTCCACCAGATCAGCCAGATAAGACGGCACCAGTCCATGACCAACTTTATAAGCCAATAACAAAACCTTAAAATCTGCTCTCACAGAGACATTGAGCCAGTGCAAAGATGCCAAAATGGGTGTGATATGTTCAGACCTTGTGCTACGTGTCAAAAGTCTGGCGGCAGCATTCTGAACCAGCTGAAGACCCCTAATGCTGGACTGTGGTAACCTTTCCAATTTGTTCATTTCTTCAGTGATTTCTTTACCATTTCTTATAAATTCTCCCCAAACAGAAAATATTTGTGTCATCAGCAAACAACACCAGTTTGAGTATCTGTGACACCTTACAAATATCATTAATATACATAGAAATAGTTTGGGCCCCAACACTGACCCCTGTGGTATCCCATAAAGGATGTCCAAACATTCAGAACTGACATCACCCATCTTAACAAACTGCTCCCTCTGTTGTAAATAGGTTTTAACCAAGTCTGACACAATACCTCTGATGCTATATCTTTCCAGTTTTCTAATTAATATTTAATGGTTGATTGTGTCAAAGGCTTTCTTAATGTCAATAAATATTCCAACTGCATATTTCTTTTGTTCAATGACATTTGTGATTTCTTCAGTTGCTTGTATTATTGCTAATGATATTGTACTGTTTGATCTAAAATCATATTGGTTATCGGAGAGTAATTTGTGCTTTTCAATGAATACATCCAATTAAAGAGTTTTTCTAGTATTTTGGAAAAGTGTGGAAGTAAAGACACAGGTCTGTAGTTGTTGAAATGATGCATCTTGTTTGGGAATGAACCGGTTTGAAATGATAAATTACAGATGTATGTTATAGGTTTTGAGATCCCTTCATTTACCTCTTTTACTGTTGTCATATCAATGTCATTATAATCAGATGATGTTTTGTTTTTACATTTTTTAACTAAATCTAATATTTCTTTCTCCGCCACTGATTTGAGAAACATTGAATTCTAATTTCATTCTATTCATTCTATCGATACATCCATGTTTTTCCCAACTGTCCCTGGATCAAAGATTTTTCCTGCAAGATCAGGTCCCGCATTTACAAAAAAATTATTTAGATTGTCAGCCACATCGCTTTTATTACACATTACATTACCCTCATCAATAAAATACTCAGGATATTGTAACTGTTTAGAACTACTTCTTATAATGCTGTTAGTATACCCCACATTCCCTTTATATTCTGTTTGTTATTATCTAACAATGTCCTAAAATAATTTTTTTTGCTAGGCCCTATGATATTTGCTAACTTATTTCTATATCGTTTATATTTATTTTCTGCCTCTTTAGTTCTCAGTCTTATAAATTCCCTGTATAGCGCATTTTTCTTCTTGCAGGCATTTTGTAAACCTTTTGTGATCCATGGACAGTTGCCATACTTCAGTTTTCTTGTGTATTCTTTAATTGGACAGCATTTGTCATATAATTGCTTAAATTATTTCAGAAATATTTCATATGCATTGTCCACATTGTTTTCTTGGTATACTGCTTCCAGTTTTGCACCAGTAATTTGTTCCTGAATGCGTTTATTCATTCCCCTGACCTCATTCTCTGATATTCTTTTTGATTATTTTTCTTTCTCTTGGTAGATGATCACTGATGTCATTAATTAGAATACCACTTATTGTTTTATCCTCAAGTTTGTTAGTGTATTCATTGTCAATCAAGGTGGCACAACTGAGGGTGATTCTGGTTGGTCTGGTGATTTTTGGAAATAGACTCATACTATACATTGCACTGATGAAGTCATCTGTTGTACTATGCTTATATGTATTTAATATATCAATGTTGAAATCACCACATATAAAAACTACTTTGTTGCTTTGATTTGCAAATGTACCCTCTATCCATTCCCTGAAAGTATCAGTATTTGTACCTGGTGTCCTGTATATGCAGCTAACTATAACATTCTTTTTCTTTTCTTCACATATTTCAATAGTTATACATTCTAATAAGTTAGCAACCACAGTTGTAATACTTTCAATCACTTTGTAGCTCAAGTTTTTAGCCACAGGTTTTTTCCTGTCTGTTTTCTTTAATTTGTATCCTTCCAGCTCAAAGTCCATCCCTTTTTCTGTATTGATCCAGATCCGATCATTGTGTTCAGTGAATTCAAAAGTTCTCAGTTCCAGATGATGATGATCATTTATCCTCTCAGTTAAGTACTTAATATTGTTTTCAGGTAAAGATGAATGAGATCTGTCGGTGTGTTTCATGGTTGTTACCTAATCGCCCAGTTCATGTTGATCACTGGTATTTTTCCAGCTCCTCCATCCTCCTGATGACCAGCACTTTGTCTTGTGACCCGTTCAGTTTTATGAATACTTTACAGTTGCTTGTCCATGTGTTCGTTATTTTGCCCTGCTTCCTCAGATAGCGTGCTTTTCTGGCTATGTCAGCGGTGCTTTTCGTAAGATGGTCATTGATGAAGACATTTGTTCCCTTTAAGTTTCTCCCCTGTTTCAGCAGTGCCAACTTGTGTTTCCAGTTAACGAATCTTAGGATGAAAGCTGGCTTGTCGGTGGCACTTTTCCTGCGCAGCAGGTGACACACCTCAATGTTGTTACAGTCCAGTTCGATCCCTTTGGACTCCAGGAAAGCAGCAACTTGCTCCTCTGTGGAGTGGACGTCCAGCTTGTCAGGCTCTCCCTCAGCAGTGCCGTATTGAATCAATACGGGACGCAACAATTAATTGTCAAATAGAGGACAATTCTGTATATTAAGGGATGGGTGGCAACCCCAGTTGTGAGACAATGGCCAAACTATTCAAGTTAGTGGACCCTACTGAGCCTGAAATGCAGTGGCTGGCACAGTTCAGCTAATCTGATAACATAATTATTGAAGCTAATGTTTTTGCTAACGGATTAGCTTTTCAGGTAAGTTTTAAAACCATCATCGGATCAATTATCTTCCGATAAATTTAGCTTCAATAACTTTTAGTCCAGTGACTTTTTTTTTTTTTTTTTGCCGGTAAAGTGAGCAAGGTTTAACGGTCAAAAATGTTTGTAAACCCTAAAATCAAACATTTTAGTCCATCTACTGTGTATTTGTGGCAGACTGGCTGCTGTCGCTTGATGATGACATCATCATTAAGTGCAAGATGTGACTGGCCGGTCGACGCAGGGAGCATTGTGGGTAGTATAGTTCAGGTTCACTGTGGACGTTACACTGTTACTGTCCACCCAACACAAACAAAATGGATTAATTTTAGCATTATTTTATTTTATTTCTTTGTGGCTGACGGGATCATTTAATCGCCAAGACCTGGTGGGGGAGAGGAGCTCTCACGGTGCAGCTTTGTGTACAGGGGGACTTTTCTTCACTGTTTAGACACTGTTTTGGATTTTTAAAAAAGGACGCTTTATTTCTTCAGACAAATCCCACTGAAACTAACAGGTAAGAATTTATATTTATTAATGTGTCTTTTACTCTGCCAGTCAATGCATTAATGGACGTATTTCGGTTGTTTAAGCAGCAGGGTTCAAAACGTGAAAAAGCAGCAGCTTTTTAGTTTGTGTATATAATACCGAGATAAACTATGACTTCTAATACTGTGTTTTACTGTTTTTGAAAGATGATGACAGTGTCTGGGGTTTTATTTTTTTATTCATTCATTTTTCGTGTTTTCTTATGTCTTTGTGAGGCTTGAATTTACCCAGCAGTGAAAAGTGAAAGTGAAACTGGTTTATCAGAAGCTGACTGTGTAATCTGATGAGGCTGCGTCCGAATCAATACTAAAAGTTATTGGTTATCATTATCTGTAATAAAGTAAACTTTTTAGCAGTTTATCGGTTTCGTGTCATAAAAGATAACTCTTCAGTTGTCGGATTAATGGCCATCGACGTAACTTTTTGGTTAGCTGTGTTGACCACTGCTGGAATGTCAGCTACACAGTGACTGACCACAGGCTGGAATAAATGTGTTCTGTGTCAAGAAGATAGAGATGAGATACTGAAATGTCCAGCTAATTCAACACGTGGCAGAGATGCGGCAGGATACAAGACCATAGCTGAACTTTTTGTATCACCAGAAGCTACCAGGGCCTGTCCTGAACTCCTCTGCTGTGGATGCAAGAAAGGATGCAGTGAAAACTGCAAATGTTTAAGGCAGCGCTTAAGTGCACTGCGCTTTGCCACTGTGGTGGCTCGTATTTTCAGAACTAACGTTGCATTTAACTAGAACTGTGACTTCTTTTTTGCTGTCACTGTGCCACTGCAGTTGTGTTTTCAGAGTTAGCGTAGCATTTCAGCATTCACTGTAACTGTGTGACCTCTTTTTTGTTGTCATTAAAAACAAAACAAAAAAAAAACATTAGATTTCATTGATTTCAATGAAATCTTTAAAATACACTTATCCTAATTCAAGCTTTTGACCTAATGGTGGCGCTAGAGGGAAGGTCCTAGGGTCACCAAAATCAATAGACTTCATTCTCAGGGTGCCATGAATGTTTCCAGATAATTTGAAAAAAATCGGATGAAAGTTCTTGGAGTTAACGCGCTAATGTGAAAACTCAGCAGTGGCGGACACAGTTGTGGTCCACAAAAAAACCATAATATCCCTCCCTGACTCATCGTTTGGGGATATTTAGTACCACTGCATTCCTCATCCTTAAAAATGCAGGACTAGGCACCAGGATCAAGACCCTTGGTGGTCTACAGCCTGAGCTACTAATAAAACAACAATGTGCAGTGGCCATCTTGGAAAATGGCCGCCTCTGCGATGCCCTTATAGCCAAACATTATCTTTTTTCATCAAAGTCATGCTTTTATCGTCAAAGTCACGATTCATCCACATATCTGCTCTGCTAATGTTACTTTCCTGGTTTAATCATCTTCCCTTATGGTTTGATATGTTTATGTTATTTGTTCTTTTGGTCTCTGTTTGTCTTTATTGTTAGTCCTTCAGTTATCACTTAGTATTTGTTTCAGTCACCTTTGTTTGTAGAAGTTAGCCCGACAACCAGCCTGGCTATGATTTGGGCCAGATACTGGCCTCCATTTCGGAGTGAGATTTCCCACATCTAAACGACCAATAGGAGAGCAGCACTCGCGCCCTATCAACGTGAGGCTGATGCATGGGCTGACGTCAGCATCTCGGCCGCCAACCAATCACAGGCTAGGAAAGACAGAACAGTATCTGGCCCAATTCAGGGCCGTTTGTCGGACTATGTAGAAATTTGTTCTCTACTGCCATCTTGTGTTTTGTTTTATCATCACTTGTTCCAGCCGTCTTTGTCTGAAGTCTGTTCTATGCTGCCCTCTGGTGTTTTGGTTTTGTTATTGTATGTAATCAATCAATCAATCAATTTTTTTATATAGCGCCAAATCACAACAAACAGTTGCCCCAAGGCGCTTTATATTGTAAGGCAAGGCCATACAATAATTATGTAAAACCCCAACGGTCAAAACGACCCCCTGTGAGCAAGCACTTGGCTACAGTGGGAAGGAAAAACTCCCTTTTAACAGGAAGAAACCTCCAGCAGAACCAGGCTCAGGGAGGGGCAGTCTTCTGCTGGGACTGGTTGGGGCTGAGGGAGAGAACCAGGAAAAAGACATGCTGTGGAGGGGAGCAGAGATCGATCACTAATGATTAAATGCAGAGTGGTGCATACAGAGCAAAAAGAGAAAGAAACACTCAGTGCATCATGGGAACCCCCCAGCAGTCTAAGTCTATAGCAGCATAACTAAGGGATGGTTCAGGGTCACCTGATCCAGCCCTAACTATAAGCTTTAGCAAAAAGGAAAGTTTTTAGCCTAATCTTAAAAGTAGAGAGGGTGTCTGTCTCCCTGATCTGAATTGGGAGCTGGTTCCACAGGAGAGGAGCCTGAAAGCTGAAGGCTCTGCCTCCCATTCTACTCTTACAAACCCTAGGAACTACAAGTAAGCCTGCAGTCTGAGAGCGAAGCGCTCTATTGGGGTGATATGGTACTACGAGGTCCCTAAGATAAGATGGGACCTGATTATTCAAAACCTTATAAGTAAGAAGAAGAATTTTAAATTCTATTCTAGAATTAACAGGAAGCCAATGAAGAGAGGCCGATATGGGTGAGATATGCTCTCTCCTTCTAGTCCCCGTCAGTACTCTAGCTGCAGCATTTTGAATTAACTGAAGGCTTTTTAGGGAACTTTTAGGACAACCTGATAATAATGAATTACAATAGTCCAGCCTAGAGGAAATAAATGCATGAATTAGTTTTTCAGCATCACTCTGAGACAAGACCTTTCTGATTTTAGAGATATTGCGTAAATGCAAAAAAGCAGTCCTACATATTTGTTTAATATGCGCTTTGAATGACATATCCTGATCAAAAATGACTCCAAGATTTCTCACAGTATTACTAGAGGTCAGGGTAATGCCATCCAGAGTAAGGATCTGATTAGACACCATGTTTCTAAGATTTGTGGGGCCAAGTACAATAACTTCAGTTTTATCTGAGTTTAAAAGCAAGGCCAAGTGGTTAAAGCGCTTGGTTTCAGTTCAGAAGGCTCCGGGTTCAAATCCCACCCCTGCCACATTTCTCCATGTAATGTGGAGTTGCGTCAGGAAGGACATCCGACGTAAAACCTGTGTCAATTCAACATGCAGATCCACCTTGGATTTGCTGTGGCGACCCTGAGTGCAAACAAGGGAGCAGCTGAAGGGACTTACTAGTTCAGGAGGTAATGCATTCCACAACTTAGGACCTGCTACTGCAAAAGAACGGTCACCCCATTGTTTGGACCTGGACCTGGGAACCTCCAGAAAGTTTTGGTCAGCAGACCGAAGTGCTCTGACAGGGTTGTGTGTTTTTAACAGGTCACATAAATAACAAGGTGCAATGCCATTTACAGCTTTAAAAACAAACATTAACAGTTTAAAATCAACTCTAAAACGGACTGGAAGCCAGTGCAGGGAGTAAAGTACAGGAGTGATGTGGCTGTGCTTCCTGGTGTTGGTCAACAGGCGAGCAGCAGCATTCTGGACCAGTTGGAGTCGGTTTAGAGAGCCTTGAGTGATACCAGCATAAAGTGCATTGCAATAGTCAATCCGGAAGCTGATAAAAACATGCATAGCCTTTTCAAGGTCCTTTTGGCTTAGAAAGGGTTTGACTTTTGCCAGGAGTCTCAGCTGGAAAAAACTGGCTCTTACCACACTGTCAATTTGTTTCTCAAATTTTAAACAGTCGTCAAACAGCAAGAGCAATCAGATTTCTGACATCCACCAATCCAGATCCGGCCACCATCACAATTTAATGGAGGCTTCCGTGGCGTAATATCTATCCGTGGTGCAAAGTTGGTGAGAATCCATGAAGTAGTTTTGGCGTAATCCTTCAAAGCCGATATAAAGTGAATTGAAAGTGAACTGGGGCCATGATTAAGGCATTTGTATTGTCCCACTAGAATAAGAAAGAACTTTATTGATCCCTAAGGAATTTATTTTGCCAGTTGTTGGGAAAGTGTAGTGACACGGACCCACAACAGGGGGCGTAAATGAACGGACAATGAAAGAGTCGAATATGAACACTTTACTGTTGTGAATGAGCACAACCACAAAACAGAGGAATATAGAATTTTGCAAACAGTCAATCCACAACGGTGACGTGTGGGCAGGCTCGAGGATAGAAGACGTCTGTCCTGAGAAGAACCGGAACCACACGATTTCCTCTGCCACCGAACCTGGAGAATACTGGAGCCGCCAAGTCCCGAGTCCCCAGGTGGCCACCGTCTCCGAATGTCGGATCTGGTACTGCTGGCGAGGAGCAGAAACAATAAGAAGTGGGTGTGTGTACACCCAGTAACAACAATGGTGGAGATTCCACCTCCACCTCTCACACACACTCGTGCAGCTCCTGTCTCAACACTTATCTGGTTTGGGCGTGAAGCGAAGCCGTCGCTGATTACACCAACCTCACTGATAAGGCACTCCACAGGAAAGCAGCTGCAAAATGAATTCAGACTAAGACACAATTAGCTTCTGGCTGAGGATATTACCTTCACAGGTAGATGATATCTCGGCAACGAGGTGGAGATGACGTCCGGGTTTTATGGAGTAGTATGATGAGGTGTAGAGGGGCGACAGCTGTCATGAGATAATGAGTGACAGCTGTCACCCCCGGCTGTGTCCGTGGCAGCAGCACCCTCTCCTGCCTGAAGCCCGCACTTCAGGCAGGGCGCCCTCTGGTGGTGGGCCAGCAGTACCTCCTCTTCTGGCGGCCCACACAACAAGAGTGTCGAAACAGTAAGCATTGCTTTATTTATTTTTATTTTTTAAGAGGTGAAATTCTTGGACTGGTACAAAACAGATGAAAGTGATGGTATTTTGGCAAGAATGTTTTCATTAATCAAGAACAAAAGTCGGAGGTTTGAAGACAAATCAAATACATCATAGTTCCAACCATAAATGATGCCAACTAATCATCGGGCGCCGTTATTTCCATGATCTGTTGAGCTGAACTGCATCTTAATTTGACTCAACACGGAAACCTCACCGACACAGACCCAGAAAGAATGGACAGATAGATAGCTCTTTAGGAAAAAACAAAACAATTTATCACTATCACACACCTTGAACTGGTGTTCTGTGTTTTTATCTATTTGTGCAATGCATCAATATGTCGTTCTGTGACGGCATCTGTGATGTTTTTTACTGAATGACAATAAAAACAAGTTTAAGTCTCTCTGGCTCCCACTGGCTTCTGTCGGTGTTTAGTCTCACTGTTCTTTGTTGATGGAGCGATTTGTTTGGTTAATTCCTATAATGAACAAGACTCCAGCATGCTAACTACTTACATGGCCACGTGTGGTCGGTGTCAACTTCTTAAAGGGACAAGTGGTGTTCAGCCACATGAGACTGAGCAATAACATCGGCAATTGTGACAGTAGTGAAGAAGAAAGCAAACAAGCAAACTCCAGCCCAGGGCCGCTGCTAAGGTTTTGGAGGCCCTAAGCATAACTGGTCAGGGATGCCCTGCCCCCCGACACACACACACACACACACTTTTAACAAAATACCATGTTGTACCATTGTTCATAATAGGATAACAAGTGCATTAAATATGCATCAGTTTAGGTTTTCTGTTTAACTATAAAACACTTCATTATATTATGTTATCTACTATCCAGTGTATTCCATAATGATAGAAAAACTACATGAAACCATTATATTATATTAAATTAAGGACACATACAAATGCTCAATACTACACATCAAGCAAAACAGTGGTGGCATTGTGAAACCATACACAACCACAACAAATGCTAAAGTTTACCAGCAGGTGTCACCCTTTCCTTACCCTAAGGGGGAATGGAGCACTCTACAGTACCCCACCAACTAAACTGCGTTTCTTTCCAGCATTCTGCTGACTGCACACAAGCATGCATGTCTATTTTAAGCAGTGGATACGTAATTTACATACATATGCCTTAAATAAAAGTTCTGAATTTTTGGTATATTAGTATATATTCTTGGTATATTTATCAGCCTGTCAAATTTATAGTTGCTGTCTGATCATGTTGTCAGGCAGAATAGATTTGGACCTAAGTAGTGCACTGACGGCTAACTAGGACTTTGTTGACTTATAAAGCACTCATCCAACTATTTGCAAACGTGCCACATGCCAGATTAGTTTAGCGTTTAAAGCTACATCAAATCAGCAAAGCCAACGCAACCTAGCACCACTGAACATTAAGTAATCAAAACAATTTAAACCTTTAACACGTACTTACCAGCAAGGGATGCACGGGCATCATCTTTTTGTTTCTTTTTCCTCCGTTTTTCAGCTCCAGACTCCTCCTGTCGCTTCATTGTTTAATTGTGGCAACTTGTCGTCTTGTGTCAGAATCGAATGTGGGCTAGCAGTGCTGCTTCAGTTAGGCGCAGGGTTGCCAGATTGGGTGTTTTCCCATCCAATTGGTTTGTTTAGGGTAAAAATATGGCACTGGACAAGTTTTTTGTATAGAATTGCCACACACATTTTAAAAATCAGTTCAAATTGCGCAGGATTTAGTGCCTCCATGCATTTTTGAGCATTTATTGGACTGGAAATCATCACATCTGGCAACCCTGGTTAGGCGACACAGCGAACAGAGAAAGACGCAAACAGGGCTGTACCATTACAGGGAAACGGGGCGGGGGTGGATGGGGGCTTTATATTAGGCAAAAAACTGTTACTTTGCCCAATTAAGTAATGGGGTAGGGGCCGACACAATGTTTAAAGACAAAAACGTTGGGCCTATTCATAAATAATTCATATTGATTTTGAAATGTAATAATGTAATAATTTCAACACATTTTTCAGTCAGTTGGAGGCCCTGCAAACTAGTGCAACATGGTTGGTGCCCCACGCAGGCTGCATAGTCTGCTTATGCCGAACGGCGGCATTGCTCCAGCCGTACTGTTTAAGCCTGCAGCAAACCCTTGTTTGGTACCCATAATCACTGACCCAGAAGTGCTATAGGCTTTCCCAGTCACTTGAAACCGTGAGATGGCTCATTGTTTAAGCCTGTAGGATGATCTGTGGAAAGAAGATGCACCTAAGCTCAGTTTTGAGCTTCATGGCAAAGGCTGTGAATATTTATGTCCATGTGATTTCTTAGTTTTTTATTTTTAATAAACTTGCAAAAATCTCAAAACAACTTTTTCACATTGTCATTATGGGGTATTGTGTGTAGAATTTTGAGGGGAAAATGAATTTTATTCATTTTGGAATAAGGCTGCAACATAACAAAATATGGAAAAAGTGAAGCACTGTGAGTACTTTCCGAATGCACTGGAACAGTATGATAGAGCTGATTTAACAGTATGATAGAGCTGATTTAACAGTATAATAGAGCTGATTTAACAGTATAATAGAGCTGATTTAACAGTATGATAGAGCTGATTTAACAGTATAATAGAGCTGATTTAACAGTATGATAGAGCTGATTTAACAGTATGATAGAGCTGATTTAACAGTATAATAGAGCTGATTTAACAGTATGATAGAGCTGATTTAACAGTATGATAGAGCTGATTTAACAGTATGATAGAGCTGATTTAACCCAATGACAGAGCGGCTTCAATAGTATAACTGAGATGAATACAGTAACTGCTCATTTTACTGTGCATGTCTCCATGCTTAAATGCACTGAGTTTCTGCCATGTAAATAACAACTGAGATATTTGCTTTGAAAATCAGCTGAGTTGGTGTTCCTAATGAAGTGGCCTTTGACTGTATGTTTCTAGTTTTGAAACATGTGGCACATGAGGCAGACTGGTGCTCGTTAAATGTCTCCAGGCACCTCAGTGCACTAGCAGCTCCCGCAGTGCTCTAATGTTCACTTTCTGACTAAATGTCAGCGCTGTTCTTGACTCTACCACCTAAAACCTTTTCCAGACATGCATAAAATTAGTTTTTAAAAACCTGTTGGTTCAGTTAGCTCATTAAATGAAAAATGATTTCTGTCCATTTCTTTCATGTAACATGTATGTCACTTATTGTAATTTGTATTTGGACTTTTTTTTTTATTTGTTCCTTGTGATGTTGCTTTAGAAATGATTATTTTTGTTTTTTAAGCTGTCAGTTTGTGTGAGAGCTGATTGTGCAGCACTTATATAATATCAAATATCTGTAAAAGCAGAGGAGATGGAGGCAACGGCCACACAAAGCAGCACCAAAGCAGGTGTCGTTATAACGGACTCACACATCGACTGTTGTTTTCTGGTTTATAACACAGCAATATGCGGAGCAGCACTGTGGGCAACTGTCCTGAATGTGTTACTTCAAGTTTTAAGAACCAGAAAATTCAGCAAGGCTTTGGGATTGCCTCCAAATGTAGTGAAGTGTAGTGTGTGGGCCGCTGAACAAAAATGTGCAGGGCCCTCGATGTGCGTGGGAGTGCACAAAACCGGCTTCTAAGTATATTCACACGTCCACAAGGAGCACAGCCAATCACTTCAAGGTATAAAAATACCCCAGTGCACTTAGGAAAAAAACCTAATCAACATAGAAGCTGATATATATCAGTAGCAAAATATATGAGAAACATATTACAGATTTCCCTTCATATAGGCTGTGAAGGATTACATCGAAACTGCTTCACGGATTGTCACCAAATTTGCACCACAGATAGATATTAGGGCATGGAGGCCCCACTGAATTTTGGAGATGGTCCAGATACAGATCGGGATTCTGGATCAAGATTCCCCTTTGCTGTGAAGGATTACTTCAAAACTACTTAATACAGTAGTACAGCAGATAACTATAAGAATCATTCAAATCCTGTTACAAGCACCAAAATTTGACTGTGTTTACCTTTTGGTACATATTGTAGAAAAATAACTTTAGCCATGTGAATTTTCAATAGGGGGCCAAGTAGGGGTCAATTGAAGAATTCCACAGGGTCAAAATTAAAAAATGTTCCAGTCATGTTCAAAGTGATACCACATCATGTATCTGACACAAAGATTCCAAAGAGGTATACTTTGGACCATCTGTGACTGAATGTTCTGGAGTTATGGGGTAAAAACAGCAAGAATGGTGACAAAGGTCAGTTTCAGTTTGTACAGGGGTCAAATATTAAAGTTGCTCCAGTTTTGGTAAAACGTGGTGCAAATTATTGGTTGAACTAATAGGTGTTGTATGGCTGGGGGGCCTGGCTGCCTTTTTGTTTCTGTCTTTTGTTTTTCCTTCCAGGTGGCTTGCATTTGGGACTGAGTGGCTGTGTTGCTGAGGTTATCAGGACCTCACCCTGATCACCTGCGGCTCGTCAGGACTCACAGCTGAGGTGCATCTATATGGATTGGAACATGGTGGCATTTAAGACTGGAGTATACAGTGTGTATTTGCCAGAGACTCGACCTTGTGACCAGACGGGTGAGATCGTCGTCTCGGGAGCCATCTCATCATCAGTGGATGCAGAGAACGTCCAGGGTTTGATGCACGGTCTGTGAAAGAGGAGGGGGTGAGGTCTCACGCTCGTCAGCACACTTCCTGAGGTACGTTAGATTTTGTGACTAACGTTTATACAGTCAGTAAATATGGTGTCCCTCACACCTTTTTATATTGAGCTGTATGTTAATCATGTATCGGCTTCCACTGCAGTGGAGTTTTGTGAACTGGATGTTCCATGCCTGCAGGTTGGAAGCTGATTAGTAATCAAGCCAGGAAGTGTTTGCTGTTTGTACACCTTTAAGTGTTCTCTCTGTGTGTAGAGTGTGGACTCACATAATGGTTCCTTCTTTCACAGACTCGGTTTGTTGCGGCCACCTGGGGGGTGTCGGCGGGGTCCTTGGGTCCGAACAGCTTCTGGCTCCGGACCGTTAGTGCTGCTGGGAGCGCACCACGCCAGACCGCACTTTCTTTTGTTATTTTTTGTATCACTGTTATGTATTAAATTCAGTTAGCCTTTGTACCGTGCTCTGCATATTTCATACTGGGTCCTACAAATGCTGGTCGGTTCTCCGAGCTGCGTCCGACACATAACAATAGGATCAATAAATGGAATAGTTCTGACTGTGTTGAATGTTTGGTCCCCAAAGTAAAGGTCAAACAATGTCGACGTCCATTGGATTCTATGACATGTGACATATGTTACCCCGTAACATGATAACTAAGCATGACACATGGTGCAAACTATTCCTTTTTAAAATCCTACTAACTCAACCAATAATTTGCACCATGTTTTACCATAATTGGAGCAACTTTAACTTTTGACCCCTGTACAAACTGAAATTGACCTTTGTCACCATTCTTGCTGTTTTTACCCCATAACTCCAGAACATTCAGTCACAGATGGTCCAAACTATACCTTTTTGGAATCTTTGTGATCAGACACATAATGTTGTATAGCTTTCAATATGATTGGAACATTTTTTTTACCCCTATGCAGTTCTTCAATTGACCCCTACTTGGCCCCCTATTGAAAATTCAAATGGCTAACGTTATTTTTTCTAAAATATGTACCAAAAGCTATACACAGTCAAACTTTGGTGCTTGTAACTAGATTTGAAGGATTCCTCTGCAAATATTCTGTTATCTGCTGCACTAATGGATTCTCACCAAATTTGCATCACAGATAGACATTAGGGCATGGAAGATTCCACTGAATTTTGGAGGTGAACTAGATCCAGATTGACGGACATCAGAAATCTTGGGTTGCGCTTGTTTTTAAAATAATTCAATTAGGTTTATTCAATAAGCTTTTCAATTGGCTTTCCAATTGACTGCAGCCACGCCCTGTCCTGGTGCCAAATACAGACATTCCACTGGTCGTCCAACGAACCCCCCCACCGTCCCCTGAAGCATACATAAGTCCCCCAGAACCGTACGGAGGTTGTGTAGAGACGTGCGCAGACTTCTTAATGCAGTGTTTGCTCGTCTTTGCACAGCGTCCCGTCATGTACGCGTCGGACTCAAGCCGGGTGGCTTATGTGATTAATTTGCTTCGAGGTGAGGCACGCGCCTGGGCTACGGCGCTTTGGGAGCAGAATTCACGGCTCCTAACGGTGTATACTGAGTTTGTGAGGGAGTTCAGACTGGTGTTCGATCACCCACATAGAGGCGAGACCGCTTCAACAGTGCTGCTGTCTATGAGACAGGGGCGTCGGAGTGCAGCTGAGTATGCAGTTGACTTCCGCATCGCGGCTGCAAGAGCCGGCTGGAATGCTGCTGCACTCCGCGCCGCCTTTGTAAACGGACTTTCTCTGGTCCTAAAGCAGCATCTGGTGGCTAAGGACGAACCGCGGGATTTAGACGGGTTTATCATCCTGGTTATACGATTAGACAACCCGTTAGAAGAACGCCGTCGGAAGCGAGACGAAAGACGTGGCCAGGCACGAGCCGTCCCTCTCCCTTCCGGATCCGAAAAGATTCCGCCCTCCCCACGCTCCACAGCCTCAGCGCTCCGTGTGGCAACAGCTCCCCCTGCTGACGTTGCTAGAGAAATGAGCAGGGCCAAGATTAAATCAGATGATAGATTGAGGAGGGAGGCCCGCGGGGAGTGTTTTCTCTGTGGCTCAAAAGAGCACATTCAGAAAAACTGCCCCAAACGGCCAAAACGACAACACCCACCTTTAGAGACTGGGCTAAGGGTGGGTCATAACAGTCACGTGGGACAAACACGCATATCGGCACATCTCCCAGTAACAATCCTGTGTGGGGATTTAACCCTTCAAGCCCCAGCACTGGTGGACACGGGGTCAGAAGGGAATCCGCTGGACAGCAGATGGGCTAGAGAAGTGGGGCTCCCTCTGGTGGCGCTTCCTTCACCATTGAAGGTGCGAGCACTAGATGGCACCCTTCTTCCTCTAATCACACACAAGACACAGCCAGTAATCCTGGTTGTGTCCGGGAATCATCGGGAGGAGATTGAGTTCTATGTAACTCCTTCTACCTCCTGCGTGATTTTGGGCTTTCCATGGATGATTAAACACAATCCCCGGATTGATTGGCCGTCTGGGGTTGTGGCTCAGTGGAGCGAAACCTGCCACCGGGAGTGTTTAGGATCCTCGGTTCCCCCCGGTTTGACTGCTAACGAGGAGGTTAAAGTCCCTCCCAATCTGACGGCGGTGCCTGAGGAGTACCATGATCTTGCTGACGTCTTCAGCAAAGATCTGGCACTCTCTCTTCCCCTGCACCGGCCGTACGATTGTGCCATTGATGTGATCCCGGGCGTTGAGTACCCGTCCAGCAGGCTGTACAACCTCTCATGTCCAGAGCACGAATCAATGAAGACCTACATCTGGGACTCGTTGACTGCCGGGCTGATCCGGAACTCCACCTCCCCGATGGGTGCTGGTTTCTTTTTTGTGGGTAAGAAGGACGGCGGACTCCGTCCATACATTGATTACGAAATTACGGTTTGCAACCAATACCCGTTACCCCTGTTGGATTCAGTGTTCACGCCCCTGCATGGAGCCAAAATCTTTACGAAACTGGATCTTAGGAATGCTTATCACCTGGTTCGGATCCGGAAGGGAGACGAATGGAAGACGGCATTTAACACCCCATTAGGTTACTTTGAGTACCTGGTCATGCCGTTCGGCCTCACCAATGCGCCCGCGACGTTCCAGGCCTTGGTTAATGACGTCTTGCGGGACTTCCTGCATCGGTTTGTCTTTGTATATCTAGACGATATACTCATCTTCTCCCCGGATCCTGAGACCCATGTCCAGCATGTACGTCAGGTCCTGCAGCGGTTGTTGGAGAACCGGCTGTTTGTGAAGGGCGAGAAGTGCGAGTTCCACCGCACTTCTTTGTCCTTCCTGGGGTTCATAATCTCCTCCAACTCCGTCGCCCCTGATCCGGCCAAGGTTGCGGCGGTGAGAGACTGGCCCCAACCAACAAGCTGTAGGAAGCTGCAACAGTTCCTCAGCTTTGCAAATTTCTACAGGAGGTTCATCAAAGGCTACAGTCAGGTGGTTAGTCCCCTGACAGCCCTGACCTCCTCTAAGGTCCCCTTCACCTGGTCGGATCGGTGCGAGGCCACGTTTAGGGAGTTGAAGCGCCGGTTCTGGTGCAGCCCGATCCTAGCCGCCAGTTTATAGTTGAAGTGGATGCCTCTGACTCAGGGATAGGAGCCGTGCTGTCCCAGAGCAGGGAGTCCGATAAGGTCCTCCACCCCTGTGCCTATTTCTCCCGCAGGTTGAGCCCGGCTGAGCGAAACTATGAAATGGGCAATCGAGAACTCCTTGTGGTGAAAGAGGCTCTTGAGGAGTGGAGACAGCTGTTGGAGGGACCTGCAGTGCCATTCACGGTTTTCACAGACCATCGGAACCTGGAGTACATCCGGACCGCCAAGCATCTGAACCCCAGGCAAGCCCACTGGTCATTGTTCTTCGGGCGTTTTGACTTCCGGATCACCTACCACCCTGGGACGAAGAACCAGAGATCCGACGCCTTGTCCCGGGTTCATGAAAAAGAAGTCAAAACCGAGTTGTCAGACCCAACGGAAACAATCATCCCCAAGTCCACTATCGTGGCCACCCTCACCTGGGACATGGAGAAGACCGTTCGGGAGGCCCTGGCTCAGAACCCGGACCCGGAGACTGGCCCTAAGGACAAACTATACGTCCCACCAGAAGCAAGAGCTGCAGTCCTGGACTTCTGTCACAGTTCCAAGCTCTCCTGCCACCCAGGGGTGCGAAGAACCGTGGCAGTGGTCCGGCAGCGCTTCTGGTGGGAGTCTATGGAAGCTGACGTCCGGGAATATGTCCAGGCCTGTACCACCTGCACCAGGGGTAAAGCTGACCATCAACGGGCACAGGGACTCCTCCAGCCGCTACCTGTGCCTCATCGCCCCTGGTCCCACATCGGCCTGGACTTCGTCACGGGCCTCCCGCCGTCCCAGGGCATGACCGCCATCCTCATGATAGTAGACCGGTTCTCCAAGGCGGCCCACCTCGTGGCCCTCCCGAAGCTCCCGACGGACCAGGAGACTGCAGACCTCCTGGTCCACCATGTCGTGCGTCTGCATGGGATTCCATCCAACATCGTCTCTGACCGTGGCCTCCAGTTCGCCTCACAAGTCTGGAGGAGTTTCTGCAGAGAGCTGGGGGCCACCGTAAGCCTCTCGTCTGGATATCATCCCCAAACGAAGGGACAGGCAGAATGGGCGAACCAGGAGTTGGAACAGGCTCTCCGCTGCGTGACCTCCATGCACCCGACGGCCTGGAGCAACCATCTGGCCTGGATCGAGTACGCCCACAACAGCCAAGTATCCTCTGCAACCGGCCTCTCCCCGTTTGAAGTGTGCTTGGGGTATCAGCCCCCCACTGTTTCCTATGGTGGAGGGAGAGGTCGGTGTCCCCTTGGTCCAGGTCCACCTTCGCAGATGCCGTCGGGTGTGGAATCCCCCAAGTTGAAGGACCGCTACATTGGACCCTTTCGAATCCTCAAAGTCCTCAGTCCAGCCGCAGTGAAGCTTCAACTCCCAGCTTCACTGCGGATTCACCCGATATTCCATGTCTCCAGAATCAAACCTCGCAACACCTCACCCCTCTGCACTCCCGGACTGGCGCCACTTCCTGCCTGGATCATCGACGGGGAGCCTGCCTGGACTGTTCGCAGGCTCCTGGACGTCCGTCGTAGGGGTCGGGGGTTCCAGTATCTGGTGGACTGGGAGGGGTATGGACCCGAAGAACGCTCCTGGGTGAAGAGGAGCTTCATCCTGGACCCGGCCCTCCTGGCCGACTTCTACGCCCGGCACCCCAACAATCCTGGTCGGGCGCCAGGAGGAGCCCGTTGAGGGGGGGGTCCTGTTGTGTGGGCCCGCTGAAGAGGAGGTACTGCTGGTCCACCACCAGAGGGCGCCCCGCCTGAAGTGTGGGCTTCAGGCACGAGAGGGCGCTGCTGCCCGCAGAAGCAACAGGGAGTGACAGCTGTCACCCATCATCATCGCCAGCTGTCACTCACCACCACCATAAAAGCCGGGCAGCATCTCCACCTCGCTGCCGAGTTATCGACTACCGCTTAAGGTAAATTCTCAGCCTTGATTGTGCCTACGCACGTGCTTGCTGTTCTGGTTCTGTGATCTGTTGCAGGAGATTCAACTCGCTATTCCCAGCGGGAGGCTGGGGGTTCGTGGATTGATGAGCGGTGAACGGTTTTCACTCCTCACTCCGAACCACGTAAAGTAGGAGATTGACTCTGCACTGTGATCTGGTGTTAAGGTGGAGGTGTTTTTCCCACCCGACTACTGAGAGAACTGAACTGTGCTTGCTGACTGTTTACTGGGTGTGTACACACACCCAGCATTAACTGTTTCTGCCTCCTGCCAGCAGTACCAGGTCTGACAGCTGGAGACGATGGCCACCTGAGGACTCAGGACTTGGCAGCTCCGGTGTGCTTCAGATCCGCTGGCAGTGGAAATCGTTCGGGACCCGGCTCTTCTCTGGACAGACATCTTCTAGCCTCGAGCCTGCCCACACGTCACCTTTGTACATTGATTGAATACAAATTCTGTGATTATCTGTATTTCGTTGTGCACTTTCACAACAGTAAATTGTTGTTTTTTGGCTCATCCATTGTCCGTTCATTTACACCCCCTGTTGTGGGTCCGTGTCCCTACACTTTCCCAACACTGTCCTCCACCTGTTACCTGTATTAATGGTACCTGTTTGAACTCGTTATCTGTAAAAAGACACCTGTCCACAGCCTCAAACAGTCAGACTCCAAACTCAACCATGGTCAAGACCAAAGAGCTGTCGAAGGACACCAGGAAGAACACTGTAGATGTGCACCAGGCTGGAAAGAGTGAATCTACAATAGTCAAGCAGGTTGGTGTGAATAATGTCACTTCACTTTTAATTTCGTGCAGCCATCACGGAAGGAATTAGAATGAATTTGTGCTGCCGTGACAAAAATGAGGCACTTTTCCTCACAATATAACAAACCAATAGATTAATGTATATTTTGTGCTGCTGAAACACAACTTGCCGTGAGACTCGGTTGGCTGCAACGTACGTAAGAAACGGGAGCTTCCAGCAGTGGGCAGGGTGCACAAAGACAGAAGTGGTGACTCATTGTTTGGGTTTGTGATCGTGGTGTTAAAAGTCAATCAACTTGATCGCAGCTGAGAGTGTATCGGAGACAATACTGAAAGTTGTCGGTTAGCTGTAGCTTCCAATAAATTTTTAGGTGGTTTAGCTTTATAAAAGATAACTTTTCAGTTAGGTGATTACCTGTTATCGAAGCTAACTTTTTGGTTAGCTGTGCCCACCACTGCGAATGATCTGTGTTAAGGGAAAAATGAACGGGGCCATGTATCGTGAGATTTTAAGCCAAAACCTTCCATCAGTGAGAGCATTGAGGATGCAACGTGGCTGGGTCTTCCAGGATGACAATGATCCCAAACACACCGCTCAGGCAGCGAAGGAGTGCTCCGTAAAAAGCATTTCAAGGTCCTGGAGTGGCCTAGCCAGTCTCCAGACCTCAACCCCATAGAAAATTTGTTGAGGGAGTTGAAAGTCCGTGTTGCTCAGCGACAGCCCCAAAACATCACTGCTCTAGAGGAGATCTGCATGGAGGAATGGACCAAAATACCAGCTACAGTGTGTGCAAACCTGGTGAAGACTTACAGGAAACGTTTGACCTCTGTCATCGTCAACAAAGATTATGTTACAAAGTACTGAGTCGAATTTTTTTTATTGACCAAATACTTATTTTCCACCATAATTTACAAATAAATTCTTTAAAAATCCAACAATGTGATTTCCTGGATATTTTTTTTTTTTTTTTCATTTTGTCTCTCATAGTTGAAGTGTACCTATGATGAAAATTACAGACCTCTCTCATCTTTCTAAGTAGGAGAACTTGCACAATAAGGGGCTGACTAAATACATTTTGCCCCACTGTAAACTACAAGAAACAATGGCTTTAGTGGCAGTGACCACCAAGACCCTGCAATTAGCAACAAGTCTTCATATACAACCCCTGGCAAAAATGATGGAATCACCGGCCTTGGGGGATGTTTATTCAGTTGTTTAATTTTGTAGAAAAAAAGAAGATTACAGACATGACACAAAACTAAAGTCATTTCAAATGGCAACTTTCTGGCTTTAAGAAACACTATAAGAAATCAGGAAAAAAAAAATTGTGGCAGTCAGTAACGGTTACTTTTTTAGACCAAGCAGAGGGAAAAAATATGGACTCACTCAATTCTGAGGAATAAATTATGGAATCACCCTGTAAATTTTCATCCCCAAAACTAACACCTGCATCAAATCAGATCTGCTCGTTAGTCTGCATCTAAAAAGGAGTGATCACACCTTGGAGAGCTGTTGCACCAAGTGGACTGACATGAATCATGGCTCCAACACGAGATATGTCAATTGAAACAAAGGAGAGGATTATCAAACTCTTAAAAGAGGGTAAATCATCACGCAATGTTGCAAAAGATGTTGGTTGTTCACAGTCAGCTGTTTCTAAACTCTGGACCAAATACAAACAACATGGGAAGGTTGTTAAAGGCAAATATACTGGTAGACCAAGGAAGACATCAAAGCGTCAAGACAGAAAACTTAAAGCAATATGTCTCAAAAATTAAAAATGCACAACAAAACAAATGAGGAACGAATGGGAGGAAACTGGAGTCAACGTCTGTCACCGAACTGTAAGAAACCGCCTAAAGGAAATGGGATTTACATACAGAAAAGCTAAACGAAAGCCATCATTAACACCTAAACAGAAAAAAACAAGGTTACAGTGGGCTAAGGAAAAGCAATCGTGGACTGTGGATGACTGGATGAAAGTCATATTCAGTGATGAATCTCGAATCTGCATTGGACAAGGTGGTGATGCTGGAACTTTTGTTTGGTGCCGTTCCAGTGAGATTTATAAAGATGACTGCCTGAAGAGAACATGTAAATTTCCACAGTCATTGATGATATGGGGCTGCATGTCAGGTAAAGGCACTGGGGAGATGGCTGTCATTACATCATCAATAAATGCACAAGTTTACGTTGATATTTTGGACACTTTTCTTATCCCATCAATTGAAAGGATGTTTGGGGATGATGAAATCATTTTTCAAGATGATAATGCATCTTGCCATAGAGCAAAAACTGTGAAAACATTCCTTGCAAAAAGACACATAGGGTCAATGTCATGGCCTGCAAATAGTCCGGATCTTAATCCAATTGAAAATCTTTGGTGGAAGTTGAAGAAAATGGTCCATGACAAGGGTCCAACCTGCAAAGCTGATCTAGCAACAGCAATCAGAGAAAGTTGGAGCCAGATTGATGAAGAGTACTGGTTGTCACTCATTAAGTCCATGCCTCAGAGACTGCAAGCTGTTATAAAAGCCAGAGGTGGTGCAACAAAATACTAGTGATGTGTTGGAGCGTTCTTTTGTTTTTCATGATTCCATAATTTTTTCCTCAGAATTGAGTGATTCCATATTTTTTTCCCTCTGCTTGGTCTAAAAAAGTAACCGTTACTGACTGCCACAATTTTTTTTCCTGATTTCTTATAGTGTTTCTTAAAGCCAGAAAGTTTCCATTTGAACTGACTTTAGTTTTGTGTCATGTCTGTGATCTGCTTTTTTTCTACAAAATTAAACAACTGAATGAACATCCTCCGAGGCCGGTGATTCCATAATTTTTGCCAGGGGTTGTATGACCTACGTACAGACAAATGCTAACATTACCTGTGTCTGCCTGAATAAGCCCAGACATGTCTCACTGCACCACCATTCATTTTTTAAAGCTGTACCATATCTGGGTTTTTAAAGATTTAAGTCATAAATTTTCTTTGGCACCACTATATTTTCATTCCTTAGCCTTTAAATATGGGATTCACAATATTATTAACCTGACATGAAATTTGGGGTTCCACAGGGGTCCGTCTTAGGCCACCTGCTTTTCTCCCTTTATATAGCACCACTTGGGCACATATTGTGGCATTTTGGGATTACCTTTCACTGCTATACTGATGATACTCAGTTATACATGCTGATAACTGTTGGTGATCTCATTCACATAAAATCCTTAGAAGATTGCCTTGCATCAGTGAGAAGTTAGATGTCTAGAAACTTCCTACTTTTAAACTCTGATAAGACTGAAATGATGGTTCTTGGTCCAGTGAGACATCGGCATCAATTTGACCAGTTAACACTCAATCTAGGCTCGTGTGTCATACATCACACTGACAAAGTGAGAACCTTGGGGTAATTTTTGATCCAACATTGTCCTTTGATCTCCACATTAGAAATATTACGAGGACTGCTTTCTTCCACCTGCGAAATATAGCGAAGATTCATCCCATCCTGTCTATGACTGATGCTGAGACCCTGATCCATGTGTTTATCTCTTCTAGATTGAACTACTGCAATGTTCCATTTTCTGGTTTACCGCAGTACAGCATTAGGGGTCTCCAATTGGTTCAAAATGCTGCAGCCAGACTTTTGACACAAAGCAGAAAGTTTGAACCACATTACACCAATTTTGGCGTCTCTTCATTGGCTTCCTGTCCCAGTGAGATCAGATTTAAGGTTCTGCTGCTAGTCTATAAAATTGTTCATAGACTGGCACCTCCCTACCTAGTTGACCTAATTAAACCTTACGTACCGGCCCGGGCTTTACGTTCTCAGGGTGCAGGACTACTTTGTGTGCCTAAGGTGAATAAGAAGTCTGCGGGTCACAGAGCTTTCTCTTATCGTGTCCCTGTTCTGTGGAATGATCTCCCTGCGTCAATAAAACAGTCAGATTCTGTGGAGACTTTCAAGTCCAGACTTAAGACGCACTTATTTTCCCTTACATATGGCTAACATATTGGTACAGTTTTGTTTTACACTTTTTACTCTTTTAATTCATTTTATCAGTAAACAGAGCGTGCCGCGGCCTCAACTTTACCTAAATTCTGGGTCTTTTAGTGAAGTTTAGGGCTAGTGGCCGGCGATCACCTTCATATTTCTTCTGTTTGTCTTGTTGTTAAATGCTGACAAATTATACTGTATTTCTTGTCTTTCTGATGCCTGATTCTGTTTTTTTCTCTCTGTTTAAGGTGCAGCTCCATCCAGAGATGGGCGTTACCACTGCTGCTCTGGGGGTTGGTAAGGGTAAACCTTACTTGTGTGAAGAAAAATGAGGTGGGCTTCATAGATAATTGGCATAGCTTCTGGGAAAAACCTGGTCTTGTTAGAAGAGACGGCATCCATCCCACTTTGGATGGAGCAGCTCTCATCTCTAGAAATCTGGCCAATTTTATTAAACCCTCCAAATCGTGACTATCCAGGGTTGGGACCAGGAAGCAGAGTTGTAGTCTTACACACCTCTCTGCAGCTTCTCTCCCCCTGCCATCCCCTCATTACCCCATCCCCGTAGAGACGGTGCCTGCTCCCAGACCACCAATAACCAGTAAAAATCTATTTAAGCATAAAAATTCAAAAAGAAAAAATAATATAGCACCTTCAATTGCACCACAGACTAAAACAGTTAAATGTGGTCTATTAAACATTAGGTCTCTCTCTTCTAAGTCCCTGTTGGTAAATGATATAATAATTGATCAACATATTGATTTATTCTGCCTTACAGAAACCTGGTTACAGCAGGATGAATATGTTAGTTTAAATGAGTCAACACCCCCGAGTCACACTAACTGTCAGAATGCTCGAAGCATGGGTCGAGGAGGAGGATTAGCAGCAATCTTCCACTCCAGCTTATTAATTAATCAAAGACCCAGACAGAGCTTTAATTCATTTGAAAGCTTGACTCTTAGTCTTGTCCATCGAAATTGCAAGTCCCAAAAACCAGTTTTATTTGTTATTATCTATCGTCCACCTGGTCGTTACTGTGAGTTTCTTTGTGATTTTTCAGACCTTTTGTCTGACTTAGTGTTTAGCTCAGATAAGGTAATTATAGTGGGTGATTTTAACATCCACATAGATGCTGAGAATGACAGCCTCAACACTGCATTTAATCTATTATTAGGCTCAGTTGGCTTCGCTCAAAATGAGCCCACCCACCACTTTAACCACACTTTAGATCTTGTTCTGACATATGGCATAGAAATTGAAGACTTAACAGTATTCCCTGAAAACCCCTTTTTGTCTGATCATTTCTTAATAACATTTACATTTACTCTGATGGACTACCCAGCAGTGGGGAATAAGTTTCATTACAGTAGAAGTCTTTCAGAAAGCGCTGTAACTAGGTTTAAGGATATGATTCCTTCTTTGTTATGTTCTTCAGTGCCATATACCAACACAGTGCAGAGTAGCTACCTAAACTCTGTGAGTGAGATAGATTATCTCGTCTATAGCTTAACATCCTCATTGAGCACAACTTTGGATGCTGTAGCTCCTCTGAAAAAGAGAGCCTTAAATCAGAAGTGCCTGACTCCGTGGTATAACTCACAAACTCACAGCTTAAAGCAGATAACCCGTAAGCTGGAAAGGAAATGGCGTCTCTCTAATTTAGAAGATCTTCATTTAGCCTGGAAAAAGAGTCTGTTGCTCTATAAAAAGGCCCTCCGTAAAGCTAGGACATCTTACTATTCATCACTAATTGAAGAAAATAAGAACAACCCCAGGTTTCTTTTCAGCACTGTAGCCAGTCTGACAAAGAGTCAGAGCTCTATTGAGCCGAGTATTCCTTTAACTTTTACTAGTAATGACTTTATGACTTTCTTTGCAAATAAAATTTTAACTATTAGAGAAAAAATTATTCATAACCATCCCAAAGACATATCTTTAAGTTTGGCTGCTTTCAGTAATGCTGGTATTTGGTTAGACTCTTTCTCTCCGATTGTTCTGTCTGAGTTACTTTCATTAGTCACTTCCTCCAAACCATCAACATGTCTATTAGACCCCATTCCTACCAGGCTGCTCAAGGAAGCCCTACCATTAATTAATGCTTCGATCTTAAATATGATCAATCTATCTTTATTAGTTGGCTATGTACCACAGGCTTTTAAGGTGGCAGTAATTAAACCATTACTTAAAAAGCCATCACTTGACCCAGCTATCTTAGCTAATTATAGGCCAATCTCCAACCTTCCTTTTCTCTCAAAAATTCTTGAAAGGGTAGTTGTAAAACAGCTAACTGAACATCTGCAGAGGAATGGTCTATTTGAAGAGTTTCAGTCAGGTTTTAAAATTCATCATAGTACAGAAACAGCATTAGTGAAGGTTACAAATGATCTTCTTATGGCCTCAGACAGTGGGCTCATCTCTGTTATCGTCCTGTTAGACCTCAGTGCAGCTTTTGATACTGTTGATCATAGAATTTTATTACAGAGATTAGAGCATGCCATAGGTATTAAAGGCACTGCGCTGTGGTGGTTTGAATCATATTTATCTAATAGATTACAATTTGTTCATGTAAATGGGGAGTCTTCTTCACGGACTAAGGTTAATTATGGAGTTCCACAAGGTTCTGTGCTAGGACCGATTTTATTCACTTTATACATGCTTCCCTTAGGCAGTATTATTAGAAAGCATTGCTTAAATTTTCATTGTTATGCAGATGATACCCAGCTTTATCTATCAAAGAAGCCAGAGGACACACACCAATTAGTTAAACTGCAGGAATGTCTTACAGACATAAAGACATGGATGACCTCTAATTTCCTGCTTTTAAATTCAGATAAAACTGAAGTTATTGTACTTGGCCCCACAAATCTTAGAAACATGGTGTCTAACCAGATCCTTACTCTGGATGGCATTATCCTGACCTCCAGTAATACTGTAAGAAATCTTGGAGTCATTTTTGATCAGGATATGTCATTCAAAGCGCATATTAAACAAATATGTAGGACTGCTTTTTTGCATTTGTGCAATATCTCTAAAATTAGAAAGGTCTTGTCTCAGAGTGATGCTGAAAAACTAATTCATGCATTTATTTCCTCTAGGCTGGACTATTGTAATTCATTATTATCAGGTTGTCCTAAAAGTTCCCTGAAAAGCTTTCAGTTAATTCAAAATGCTGCAGCTAGAGTACTGACGGGGACTAGAAGGAGAGAGCATATTTCACCCATATTGGCTTCTCTTCATTGGCTCCCTGTTAATTCCAGAATAGAATTTAAAATTCTTCTTCTTACTTATAAGGTTTTGAATAATCAGGTCCCATCTTATCTTAGGGACCTCATAGTACCATATCACCCCAATAGAGCACTTCGCTCTCAGACTGCAGGCTTACTTGTAGTTCCTAGGGTTTGTAAGAGTAGAATGGGAGGCAGAGCCTTCAGCTTTCAGGATCCTCTCCTGTGGAACCAGCTCCCAATTCAGATCAGGGAGACAGACACCCTCTCTACTTTTAAGATTAGGCTTAAAACTTTCCTTTTTGCTAAAGCTTATAGTTAGGGCTGAATCAGGTGACCCTGAACCATCCCTTAGTTATGCTGCTATAGACTTAGACTGCTGGGGGGTTCCCATGATGCCCTGAGTGTTTCTTTCTCTTTTTGCTCTGTATGCACCACTCTGCATTTAATCATTAGTGATTGATCTCTGCTCCCCTCCACAGCATGTCTTTTTCCTGGTTCTCTCTCTCAGCCCCAACCAGTCCCAGCAGAAGACTGCCCCTCCCTGAGCCTGGTTCTGCTGGAGGTTTCTTCCTGTTAAAAGGGAGTTTTCCTTCCCACTGTCGCCAAGTGCTTGCTCATAGGGGGTCGTTTTGACCGCTGGGGTTTTTCTGTAATTATTGTATGGCTTTTGCCTTGCAATATAAAGCGCCTTGGGGTGACTGACTGTTGTGATTTGGTGCTATATAAATAAAATTGATTTGATGTGATTTTGATTTGAAGCGCATTGAGGCAACTCTGTTGTGATTTGGTGCTATATAAATGAAAATAAATTGAAATTATATTGCCAATATGTTCAAAATTCACAGTATGTAAACAATTTAGAATTTCTCCCCCTAAAGGGGAGAATTTCAAGTGATTAGATGGATATGACCTAGATTTGGTAGCGATATCATAGATCACGTGGGGGCTTCCCCGATGTGTGCAAGCAATGCTGGGAAGCATATGGTGACAGCCAATCAGAGTCGAGAAAGGCAACGGGGCATCAGCTGACTGCTTGCTCCAACAAAATAAAGAAAACACTCTAAAATGGCTTATTTGTGTATAAATGTAATATGTTTCTCATATATTTTGTAAAGGTTCACAAGAAATAAGCACTTCTGAATCTAAAAGTGTTGTTTTGTAGCCAAATAACACCTTTGAAGTTGTTTACAAGATATCTTACAGATGTTAGCATGCACGCTCCGGGAACGGCACACACATGCTTCCTCCTGTAGATAGCGTTAGAAGAAAAAGAAAATATTCACCATAGAATTTCCCCCCCAGATAAATATGTTCAGGAATTTTGCAACACACTATAAAAATCAACCAACATTTTAATGCTTAGATTTTAGTAGCAGCTAAATTTTGACAGTTTTGTGAAATTTGAAAGGATGTACAACTTTAAATTAATATTCCCTGTGATTTTGTCTGGTTAGTGTGATGAGCAGAGCAAGTGTTATATGTTTGAGCAAAGAAGGAGGTCCCCAGAAATCTCCCAGGTGAGTAAGAAAATCTACTTCTCGTCACTGTGTAATTGTCATGGCAACCTTTATACATATGCTCAGATATGAATATACAGTGCAGTGGTGCTCACTCAATCATCTTCAACTGCTCTAATTAAGGGTCACGGGGGCTGAAGCAGTCATAGGGCGTGAGTGCACCCTGAGCAGACAAACACACATTCACACCTGAATGCACACCTGCAGACAATTTAAAGTTTCCAATCCACCTAACCTGCATGTCTGTGTGGGAGGAAGCCGGGGCACCCAAAGGGAACCTACGCAGACATGGGGAGAACATGGAAACTCCACACAGAAAGGCCACAGGTGGGAATCGATCCCATGATCTTCTTCTTGTGAGGCAACAGTGCTACCCACTAAGCCATTGTGCTGCCTCCAGTGGTGCTCTGAAGTTTAACACTCTTCATGCGTGTGTGTTAGAAAAAGGGATTTGCAATCTCAATATGGTCTTCCAGCTTAGGTAATGAAATTGGACTGAAATTGTCTTTAAATGTGTCTGCTCAACACTGATAAGATTCAGTCATCAGATGCTGAGCTCTGCCTGGGATAAGTTTGTGATCTCTCTGCGCCACCTAGTGGAAGATGAATACAAACTGACTTACTGGATTGCTGCTTTATGTTTTTTTGTTTTTCAAGTTAAATGAACAGCTATGAACATGTGCTGCACAGATTACACTACAAAGTATTATTTTATTTATTATTTTACAAACCTGGTTGTTTTCAGTTGAATTTGAAATCTTTATATTGTGTACTTTTGTTTAACAGGGGTGGTGGCCAAGTGGTTCATGCGCTTGGTTTTCAGTGCAGAAGGCTCCAGGTTCAAATCCCACCCCTGCCACATTTCTCCATGTAACGTGGAGTTGCGTCAGGAAGGGCATCCGGCGTAAAACTTGTGTCAATTCAACATGCAGAGCCACGACCCTGAGTGCAAACAAGGGAGCAGCCGAAGGGACTTACTTACTACTTTTGTTTAACACTACTAAAGGATTCACTTTTTTTAATCCAACAAAAATTAAATATTATGTTGGGGGGGAATCTGAAAATATAAAATGCATTGCTTTCATTTTACTCGTATATGATCAAAAGTTTGCTGAATTTGTATTGGAGAATTACACAAGTCTAATAAAAATCCAAAAGTAATAGTTCAAAATCCTGAATTGTCAATCTTTCAACTGGATGCTCAGTGGCGGTTGTATACTGAACTACTCCCTGGGTGCGACCCCTGCAAGTACCCCCCCCCCCCCCCCCCAAAAAAGCACAACATTTTGCACAAACAGCCATTTTTTATTATTTTAAATATTGTAGAAGTGCCCCTGAAATTGAAATTGACATCCAAAGACCACAGGCTACAATACAAGGGCACCTTGATACTTGCACGAATTTTGGCTCTGCACTTCTGCACAATTTGCCGTGCCAATGCATGTCATTAGCTGGTATACACCATGACACTTGCACAAATTTGATCCTTGCAGCGGCACACAATCTTGCAAGCCAATGAGTAAACTCAGTGTAAACTATGACTGGCAGAACGAGAGAACACAAAAACAGAGAAGGCACAAGGCGCATCAATCTGGTGAGGGATAAGTGCATCTGGTGGAACTTGTATACATTCAGGTGATGAGCTACAGATTAGCAACAGGTGTGGCCAGACATAGTGAAATGCCCACCACCAAGCACCAAGAGACAGACAAGAGTAGTTCATGAGCCACTCATCATCAATTTTGACCTAATCTGTACCACTTAAGGGGAAAAAACGACTTAGAATCCAGCCTCATTGTATCATGGCCTACACAAAAATGTATGATAGCCATCCCAGGATGGTAGCTGTAGCCAGGTAGGGGTCAATGAAGAATTACACAGAGGTCAAACTTTAAAAATGCTCCAGTCATGCTGAAAACTATATCAAATTACTTGTCTGATCATAACGATTCCAAAAAGGTATAGTTTGGACTATTTATGATGGAATGGTCTGGAGTTATGGGGTAAAAACAGCAAAAAAAGTAACAAAGTTCAATTTCCGTTTGTATAGGGGTCAAAAGTTAAAGTTGCTAAAATTCTGTTTAAAAATGATGCAAATTATTGGTTGAAATGAAAGGATTTTTAAAAAACTGCCACTAATCAACAAATGTATCCAGTCTATAACTCAAAATGTCACTCGCACATCACAAAAAACAGGCGGCAGTGATTAATATTTTTCAAATCTCATGAACTTTCACCCAATTTATTTTTAACCCCTAAAGGAACCAAAAAATGAAGAAGCACCTTGAAAAAGCTGAAGTTTGTTTTTCAGAATCATCCTAATATATACTTTGCACTGGGATACCAATTAAACAACTATAAATTATAAAGACAATGCTCATACAGCTGAGGATATTTTAGCATTGTTATATTTATAGTAGCTATGATAGCATCATGTTAGCTTCATTTACTCTATGATTACTAAGGAAATAATTCAACAGTCATTTTTATTGCCCACACTAAAGTACAGTAAAACCCACATATAATGGATTCAGGTGGAACAGCGTATTTTGTCTGTTATAATCAAAATCTTATATGTATAAAACAGACAAAATCCATTTTTTCTAAGTCTGATGTGGAGTTGTACCTTAAAATCCTAAAGCTTGGTTTATGCTTCTCCGTGGCCACGCAATGATGTTGATGTGTGCGTGACCCTTTTAAAGTTCTCCGTTGCGTCGTTATACAGTTTTCCACAGGCACAGTGGCTTTTTCTGGATTAATTTGGCCCTCAACAGGCTCCACTTCTTTATACAATCATCAACCTCCAAACCAACGATATGGTACATTCAACTTTCATGGTTTCCAGAGGGCTCTGACCTAAAGTGGTTTGGTTCATCACACCCAGGGATATGTGAGAAACACCATTTTACAGTGCAGACGACAAGCAACCTTTTGTTAATAATCACCAGCCTTGAATTATGTCTTGCTTCATTTAGGTGCCGGTTGTGAGCATGGTTTTATAAAAATGAACGGCTGGGCTTTTAATAAAGGAAATGTGGCTACTTTCCTCGAATCAGCGAGTGTCAGTGCTGAACTTCATTTCGTACCTCTGTTACTGGCCACATCCAGACTGCTCTGTGCGGTATATGTGAGGGGTTTTTAATGGAAATGCATTGCAATTGGACACATTTTCTCCAATGTGAGCAAAAATACAATATACAAAATCTGTTATATATGGTATTTATTACATGAAAAACCATACCAAAGCACTGGGACCTTTCCTTTTGTTCAGTGAGTGCAAATATCCGGTTTATACAATGACGGTTTAGGCAAGTTTTATTGTACAACTATTAAGTACCGCTCAGTTCTCAAAAATATGACGTAATAAACACATGACCAGATGTTAGCCTGTTAGCTGACCTTGTTGGTAAGGTGCTAACTGCATTAGCATTTGTAGCAGGTAGTTTGAGGATGTTGGGTCCAGTTAATCCTGGATTACTGAGGAAATAAGCAGCTCATAATTTTTAATGCCCACATGAAAGCAGAACAACCACTCAGCCCCCAAAAATATGATTAAATAAATGCCAGAACCAAGGTTAGCCTGTTCACTGAGCTTGTCTGTAATTCTTAAGATGGGGCATGTGTGGTCTTAATTTGTCACCCAGGTTATATCATAGACATCAAAAAGATGGAAGATCAGCTCTCTGTGCACAGGCTGCATTAATATTAATATTATGATTATTATTATTGTTGTTGTTGTTGTTGTTGTTGCTGATACTGGTTTTACTACTTTTTTTGGTTTTGTAGTTAACAATGGAAAAATATTAAATACTTTTAAAATTAATTAAACTTCTGTCATTTCTTTTGGGTTACCTTTATTGATGTTATTATTATTGTTTGTTGCTATCAAGATGACCACACTGGCACTTCATGTGTTATCTTCTATCATTTATTTGTATGTGCATTTTACATGTATGGTTTGTTTCCCACCAATTTAAAACCAAATCTTTGAGGAACCAGATTCCTTTTTTGTTTGTTTTGAACCAGTCTCCACCCTAAAAGGTGTGAAAGCCAGACGAAAGTGACAGTAGGTGGTGCTGTTGCTCATCTTTAGTTTGTTATCGACGATAGAGGAAGGAGGATAAGGAAGTGCGCGAGCGCAGTGCAAATGTAGTTCCCTGCACGGATGGGACAAACTTACAGCAGATAACTAGCTTCGTGGCTAGATAATACTATCTAGCAATGCGATGGGTAACTGCTGGGCATATTGTGTCGGTTTGTTCATAAGAGAAGCAAGCAGGATCCAGAGAAGAGGAGGGTAAGTCCCACTAGCATTAGCCGGGTTAGCTAGCGCTAAAGCGACCGCTGAGCTGACGTATCCGGTTCAGATAATAAAGACCTAAACAACTTGAATTGCATCACATACAAACTTAAGCATGTGTCACAGTAAACTAAATACGCGCAATTAAGGGAAGGACTAATTCCACAACTGAGTAATGACGCAAATATGAAGTTAAATTTATTCAAATAGGATGGTCCAAGCTTGTATTTCCACACTGGGATCCCTGAGTCAGTGACTTCCCAGTAACTCACTGGACAGTGATTTACTGGACAGTAACTCACTGGACAGTGAGTCACACTTGTAATCATTTGGGGGTCACAGTCCAGTAAACATGTCATGGTATCTCAGATTATTGGCTCTCCTGTTATGTGCTGCCATCAGGTTGTGAATCTGGTTGATTATTCTTACATCATTTTGAGTAAAACTGCCTGATTTATGAAACAGAAGGCACAAGGAACTAAGATTACTATTTTGTTGATGCTGTGGACTTTGCTTCCTCTTAAAACAAAAATAAATAAAAAATTGTGCCCATCTTTTGGGAAAAGTTGGGATTTTGTGAAAGACAGAAATTCCCATCAAACTGATGAATCACTAAGGACCCTTTGACAAGTTGCTTCAGGTGTGCAGTTGAGCACCTTACATGGCAGTACGCTCACGTGTGAGTGGGTAAAAGTGAGCCATTGTCATAAGCTTTGAACTTCTGATTCAGAAGGAAAAGTGCTATATAAGTACAATCCACTTACCATTTGGTGCTGTGTGTCACAGTCAATGCATATTTCATGCTGCAGAACCGCCCTGTTATACATTGTCCTGGGCAGAAATCCAGTTTGTCCCCTCCTCCCAAAAGTTGCCATTTATCTGTTGCCAATGAGGTGAGATGTGGACATCTTTGTTGCCTTTTCCAGTTGGTGTGGTCATCAACACTGACTCTTATGATTGCTCAGTCATGTCCAGAGAAATATGCTACATTTTCTTGTCTTGGCAGTAATGTTAATGTCTTTATGTCCTTAGCCTTTAAGATCAAGAGATGTCTGGAAGAAATTATGGGGTCATGAGGTCACGGGACAGAGGTGTTTGGTGGTGATGCAGAAAATAAACAAATTTCCAAATCTTTATGGTTCTGATGTTTCCAGTGTGATATGATCGTGACACTCGGACACTAACCACTGAATTAGGACAAAGACTGTATGTCTTCAGTACTAGGTTTCTTTGGATGATCCTTAGGCACCACTAATGACTTTGTGTCGAATGATTACTTAAGGGGACTGATGAAGAGCATTACGTGTTTTGAGGGAACATCAGATATGACTTTATAGTTATGTGGTGCGTTTCTCTGAGCATGATGCAGCATGCAGGTGTTCGACCTAGGGAATGCTTGCATTACACTTGGCTGCAGTAGACAGATGACCACTTTTGAGAGGAGGGGATTTACCAGTTCTCTGCCTGGGTGATTGCCATCCAGGACTCAAGAAGGTTCCATATTGTTGTGGAGGCAGTGGTGCACGGCACCAGACCATGCTCTGAGATGTGATGAGACCAAACGCAAAGCTGGCCCATTCTGATACATCAGAAGCAAAATGTTGCACCATAGACCAGCTCATGTTGAAAGTCTAAAGCCAGCCATGTCGTGTTATTGCTCCATCTACGTTATTCCATGTTTCACAGATGAAACGTGTGTGTGTTCGCATGTGAACACAGACGTAAATAAATCTTCCTTCTGTAATTCACCAGTTATACAGCTCCATGTTGAAGTGGTATTGAGGAGGATTTTCTTAAAAAGAACATGCCAGAAGGCACATGGGAAATCCGAGCCTTGATTCGATTTATTTTTTCTGTTTTGTCATCCTTTTTTGCTCCACCCCAACATGGAGCTGTGAATGGGAATGCCATAGGCAAATGTTGCACCATTCCCAGTTTCTCCACTCACATCCCCAGAAGTCTGTAATTCTTTCAAAGTTGCCTGGATGTCTTGGTGGCTTCCCTCACCAGTCTCCTTTTACCGTGGTCACTCAATTTTTGAGAACTGCCTACTTAACACAGAATTATCACACAGCACTGCACTGTTTGTATTTCTCAATTATTGATGTAAATGAAGTCCAAGACATATTCAGTGACTTGACAGTCTTCATGCATCCATCCTCTAACTTGTCTAAAAAAAAAAAAAGAAGAAGAAGAAGAAATTTGTAAAGGTGAGGATGTAATCCTTTATATTTACAATTAACTGCACCTGCCCCAACTTTTTTGTGGAAGGTGTTAGAGATCTGAAATGCAGGAATGGATGTATAATAAATGAAATGAAGTTGAGGTGGAACAATGGTTTAGTGGTTAGCGCTGTTGCCTCACAGCAAGAGGGCCATGGGATTGATTCCCACCTGGGGCCTTTCTGTGTTCTTCCCATGTTTGCGTAGGTTCTGTCCGGGTGCTCCAGCTTCCTCTCACGTCTAAAGACGTGCAGGTTAGATGAATTGGAAATTTTCAATTGGCCGTAAGTGTGCGTGTGAATGTGTTTGTCTGCCTGTATGTGGCTCTGTGACAGACTGGCATCCTAACCAGGGTGTACCCTGCCTCATGCTCTATGATTGCTGGGTTTCACTACATAAATTGTTTGGGGGTCACTGGTCTTAACCCACGTGAGTCAAGTCTCTTAAACTCTCAGAAAATGCTGCAGTCCCAGTTTCTTCCCCTCTAGATTTTCTCCCTTTGTTACGGGTTTATTTCTGTTCGAGCATCACCTTTGTGGCATTCAGCACATTGTCATTCATTCAGCACATTGTCTTAATTCTGTTGTGTACAGATCAAAGTATTTCCGGAGCACCACCACAGGGGAACATTATACAATAGAGGTCTGAGTTTTACATTATCTTCTGTCATTGTCCTGTTTGAATGATGGACTGTGTGATATTTCTGTCTGATTGTGTCTGTTAATTTTTCAGTTTGAAAATCTGGTGGAAAGCGATGAGGTAAGTGTCATAATCCCTCTGATGATGATGATATGATCTGTTTGCTAAAGTGCTGTGTAACTGAGTTTTCCCACATCTCTGTAATTGCTGGACTTGATTGCTGTGTGATTGATTGAGTAAAGTCTTTAGTTAGACATGCAATCGAATTAAAAGCTGCATTATACTGCTACTTTCAGAATCTGTTTGGCTTTCAGACTCCTATCATTTACCCATGACGGGTGCACCCTTCATGAGGCACTGTTCCATCTTGTCTTCCAGCCAGTAACTTGATTACCGTCTGCACATCTCAAACGAGTAGCACTTTACTCAAAAATATTCACTTTGTGTTGTTGCAGGGTGAGACTCCACAGCCATGCCCGAGGTATGAGATGTCTTACTGGAGTAGGTTCTGCATATTGTAATGAATAAGGAGTGTTCTTTGAATGCAGAATTTGCACATAAAAACAGTACATTTGGCTACGTATGTTTGTGTTGAACGTATTTCTGTTGTTGTTAGGCCCATCAGTGAAGATGAGATCAAGCACCTCAGAGAACACCAGTATGCTGCAATTTCAGACAAGCAGATTGTAATAGACCAGAAAATACAAGCCGAGGTGAGACACAGTTTAATTGAATGCCTAAAGAGGAAGTACAGCTAACTGCTCATATGTATCAATGAGGAAGCTTATCTTTTATGTTTGTCTCTGTATTCTTTATTTTTGTCCTGTAGTTATGAAGATGTCATGTTTAATTTAAAAATGTTGCCATAAGGAGTCAGGCGCTACAGTTTTGTCTTGCGTTATAGCCCGATTTTTGCTTCTTTTGTTTTTAGTTCTTTTGTTTTGCTGCATCATTTTTTTTCTGTTTTGTAAAATTTTTGTTTTTCTGTGTTTTTGTTTGTGTCATTTTATTTCTGCTCAGTTAGAGGCACAAGAGGAGAAGTTAAGGCTAGAAGAGGAGGCTAGAAATGCCGCCCAGCGTGAGGCCGCCAGGTTGGCACGTGAGCGAAAATTGAAGGAGGTGAGGTAGCACTGAGCGCTCCCTTCTGCTTGCCTTGATACGGCTAGTTTACCTTGCTGATTAGCTGATCAACTTCCCCTCTAACCAACTGGCCATATGAAGATCCCCCAACCATCCTAAAGTTCTCATCATTCTGTGTCTTAAAGACTGATGGTTTTCTGTTTTTTCTTCATTATGTTCTTATTTACTGAGTGGTTCTGTGAGCCTTGTTAATCACATTTCCAGGGGTTCCTGACAGTTTCTTGTGTCATATCCCTTTTTGATCTGAAAAAACTCAGGTGCCCCACCCACACCATCATCTTCTCCGATAAACTGGTGACATATGTTCTGATAAGTTGGCTGGGCACCACATCGTGATCTGGTATGAACAAGTGTTGGAGCAGAATCCCACAGAAAGGCACGTTATGTCACTCCATGTGCGTAGTAACTACCCTGTAGGATGTGGTGTTTTTAGGGGTCCGTTACACAGGATGGCAGCAGTTGTATGTCTGTTGTGCAGACTAAAATGTGCTGTGCAGATTAAAATGTGCCTGATCTGCAGAGGGGATGCAAAAACAAGTTTCTGTGTAACCCCTTCAGTGACCATTGTGCAGTTTTGTTGTCTCCCGTAGAGTTGAAGCACTAGAGATGATACCATATTTCTACAGAGATCTGCCACTTTATTGACATATATGCTGGATTTTGATAGTTTGCCGTCATATTTCCTCACTGTTTGTGCGAGAGGGAGATCAAAACAAGCTAAATATTAAATGCTTAATTTTTCACACTCTTCAGTTTGATTTATCTTATGTGCGTGCATTTCTCTGTCAGGTAAATCTGCAGAAAAATTACATTAATGGATAATTAACACCTTTCACTGGACTATTTATGGCTGGCAAACAACTGAGGCCACAGTTACTGCATTTATTGATTTATGGATCTTTCTGGGAATCAAGAGGCTCAGTCAGTTGAAAACAAAAAGCCCATGGTTTGAAGGGTTGAGCGGTTAAAAATTTAAAGTTTAAATAATAATTGTTGTTTTTAGGAATTTATTGGTATGTTTTTTTTTTTTGGTTTTTTTTTTGTAATGAAAATTATGGACCATAACCAAAGTTTTATACTTTTATTGTAAGCAACAAATCTGCTGTGGAATTTCGTCTGAACAGACCATGATTTTTTGCTGACTTTAAAATCAAGCCACCGTGACCCAAAATCACAATTATGTAATCTTTGCAACTATGTGAAAGCTGAGCTGCATGTCCGCTTGTGCTGAATAGGGCATAGCCCTTATTGTGTCTATTTATGCATTCAAACGCACAACCCATCATTTTCAGCGAATAAATAAATAAAATAGCTGAATTTACATGCAGACACATTAACAGTGAATGCTATTTTGGAACCAAGATGGCACCACGAGTCACATGACCGTTTTTTTTTTTGTTTTGTTTTTTGGACTCATGTCGCTACTCTCAATTAAGGCACACTACTGTAATATGGTGTTAAGTTTCACACATCTCTGGGTGTGATGAACCAAAGAGCTTTAGATCATAGCCCTCTGTGTGGCTGCGAACCCATGTACCTGCTAAATTGGAGACCGCAAAGGGCTGTGATTTGTCACCTTTCCAGTTTCACTCCTTCCTCTCCCATTATATTTTAAGTTTTTGCAGTGCACCCGCCAATTACATTTCAATCATGGATCAATACGTTTGGTAGAAAAGTCCACAAATATGACCAACTTCACAACACTGAGTCAGAAAAAGATGCTCAAATGACCCACAATTCATGGAGATAAATTGTACGTACTGTAATGTTAGGTTGGAGGTTGATGATTATATAAAGAACTGGAGCTCATTGAGGGACAAATTTATCCAGAAGAAGCAGCTGTTCCTGTGGAAAATTACATAAAGATGCGACGGAGAGCTTTAAAAGGGTCACGCACTAGTCAGTGTCATTGCATGGCCATGGTTGCAGAAGCATAAATCAGGCCTTAGGATTTTAAAGTATCACTCTACAGCGAACCTAAAAAAAAGAAAAAAAAAAGTGACAACCAAATGTAATCCATTTAATGCACATAACGTCCGGCGCTCATTTAAAGCAGACATTTATTTTTTCAAAGTTTTGACCCGGTCATTAATTGAGACAGGCCCCTATTCAAGGTCAGGCTTTTAATCAAAGAAATACATAGGCCTAATTGGAGCTGGGGATTCCCCGTAGATTGTTTGGCGCCTCCTGGCTGTAGCTAATCTGTTACATACATATAACAGATTTTGTCCATTTTCTACATATTTAGTGTTTCAGCATTTGCCATAGTCTCCCTGGCAGCCACCTACGCTTCCCAGAATTCACCATGGTGCCAGCAGAGTTCCGCTGTCTCACAGTGCATGTAAACAATGGAAAAGTGAGGATGTGGATGGCATTAATTTAGCAAGTTCATGGGCGATTATGATGATTATACGCTCTCCAAAGTTGAGAAGGTTATCTAGAGGAGGTGTAGCACCTGTGGTGGACTTCTGCTGTGCCCTGATTTTGTCTTATTGTCCGTACGTCACGAGATGTGTTTACAGTGTGAGTGCTGAGCTCCTGACCCCGGAATGCTGCTGAAACTGACCTCTCGCAGGAGTCACGGACCGCCACACGGCGTGAGATTCACAACTGCGAAACACAGAATAATGGATTTTGTCTGTTTTATACAAATAACAGATTTCGATTATAACTGACAAAATTCACTGGTTCACCTGAATCCATTATATCCAAGTTTTACTGTACCAAGTTTCATGCATCATAATTAATAAATCAGGGGTGTGGGTTCTTTACCATGTTTTCCGGACTATATGTTGGACTGGAGTATTAGTTGTATCTGTCGAAAAATGCATATATAAGTCCCATTGAGCTATGTAATTTCTGATGTATGGTACTACTGTTTTATGCAGCAATAAGCAAAACAAAATTATTCAGCGTGTTACTTATTTCTTTGTAATGCAAAACAAACAGAAGCTAATTGGGTAATTAATGTTATTGTTCATAGCACAAAGAACTTGAGTATACTGCTTCTGGTGCTCCTGAGATTTTTCAAACATTATAGTTAGGCTTACCTTAGCTTAGCTGTACTCGTTGTTGTACTTCTGACCGTCCTACAAAGTGCCATCAAGTTGAGTACTGAGTAGTATGAAAGTCATTCCCACTCTTTATTCAAGTCTGGATTTCAGTTTAAAAATGTGATTTATTGATTTTGCTTGTTGTCTAAGACCCAGCATGTCCTCCTTGTTCAGATCTTCTTCTTGCTTTACAGTGGCTGGTATCAAGCTTAATGGTGCATTGCCACTGTCTTCTGCTCCAGAGTGTGGCTCAGACAGCACCTCATTCAGATTATTATGCAGACGCATCTTGTCATGTGTATCGGTGTGCCATCTCGTGGCCATAGATGATAATGCAATACATCTGTTTGACTTAATTGCTTTGAAATACAAGTCACAGGACCAGCCAAACAGTTAAAGAAAAAAGTGGGAAAGTACGGTAAATATAAATGTTAAATATTACTTAACAATATTTCACTTATATCTAGCACATTTTAAATTATTACATGCAGTATCTTCTGTTCAGGGTGGCATGGTGGATTAGGGGTTATCACTGTTGCTTCATAGCAAGAGGATCGTGGGATCACTTCCCACCTGGTCCTTTCTGTGTGGAGTTTGCTTGTTCTCCTTGTTTGTGTGGGTTCTCTCCGGGTGCACAGACGTCTTCCCATTTCTAAAGACATACAGGTTAGGCGACCTGGAAACTTTAAATTGGCCAAAGGTGTGTGTGTGTGTGTGTGTGTGTGTGTGTGTGTGTGTGTGTGTGTGTGTGTGTGTGTGTGTGTGTGTGTGTGTGTGTGTGTGTGTCTCTATATGTGGATCTGTGATAGACTGGGGTCCTGTCCAGGGTGTAGCCCGCCTCTCGCCCTGTGATTGCTGGGATGGGGTCCAGCTCCCTGTGACCCTTGGTTGGTGTAAGCAGATATAGAAAATAAATGACTGAAGAATCCCATTTTAGTTTTGATTGACATTCTGGTTTTACAAATGTCACTTGTTTGACACCCCCCAAAAAATCAATATTGCATACATCTAGTTGTTTCACATTTTTCTGTGTAAGTAAAACTTGGTTACACAAGTCAAAAAACTTTCATTAGTAATTAATTTGGCTTTTTTTGTTGTTGTTGCTGGGTGTGGGTGTTTTTTTTTTTTTTTTTTTTTTTTCAGAATTGGTTTTTTGATAAAAGGTTTACGACTTGTCTGATTGTCCTGTACTAGCAAGAATTCTGATTGGACAAGTAAATCTGTTAGCAGTTTGCACTTAGTGTGTTGTGCTCATTTCCCTCTGGAGTTTGAGTGGATGTGGCCTCGGCAGTAATGCTGGTTATTGACTGTCCTGGTCAGGTAAAATGTCTTGTTGGACAACCATGTCAAATTGTCTGTGGTTAACCAGTGTTGCAGACCGAACGGTCCCCACTACATATCGGTCCGCCCTGCCTTCACTGCGCATACGTCATTTGAGCATCACCAGCAATTCACAGATTATCTCCTCGTTTCTGCTTAAAACTGCCTCCAGTCATTATCTGTCGCAGTGACAGATAGCTGAAGCTTTTGTAAAACAATCGTTTCCACATGAATTCAGCATTATTTCATAATAAAATACGGATTAAGCGATCAGAGCGCCACAGTTCTGCTGCTGCGCCTACATCATTTCAAGAGTTAGTAGCGACTCACCAGTTATCACCTCATTTCTGCTTAAAACAGCCTCATTTCTGCTTAAAACTGACTTAGTTTAGAATGAATTAAGAGGTTTTACTTTGTCATCTAATGGTTAATCACACATTTGATCACTTTGGGCGTAGAGAGTCAGACTCTGAGTCAGTCTCAGATGTGTGCACAGTGAAGGCACGGTGATGGCAGGGCAGACCAATTTTTAGAGGGGACTGTTCGGTCAGCAACACTGGAACAAAGTAAATGAAGCCAAACGAAATTACTCTCATTACTTCCAAATTGACATACAGTGGTCCCTCGCTATAATGCGGTTCACCTTTTGCTGCCTCGCTGTTTCGCGGATTTTTTTAGTCCAACTTTGCATGCTTTTTTTTACAGTGCATTGTGTTCCACGGCCTCATCAAGCAGCCAGTCGCGACACCACGAAGGGAGAGCACGCGCATTGTGTTCTGCGTGTCTGTTTATAAGAATCTTCTCGCCCAGAAGAAAAAAGAGCGCCAACAACTACCCATAACTGTGTTCTACACTCGGAAAAAGACACCTGCAGCGAGGTGTGAGTCAGTGGAAAAAGACGTGACAGCGCAGCGGCGCCACGAAGAAGAGGAATTGTGAAATACTGGTCAGTCACTATTAATAATTTCTTATGTGTCCAACCTCGTACGTTGATCGTTAAAATTAAATTCGTTAGTTCTTAAAGCCATCATAATTATTTATAGGAAAACATTCTATTTGTATTTCTCAAACAAATGTTTGGGCCTGAAAACAGGTTGGTCTTATTTTTCTACTAAGGTTTGAACTTTGAGAGTGTTTACACACGAGAGAAAAGTGAGAAAATGTTCATGCCTGATTGAGAAAAGTGTATAAAGTGTGTAGTGAGGTGTTTTACAGCTTTAAAACGTCTATAATAATTGTAAAAAATAACGCTGGCCACTTCGTGGATTTCGCCTATCGCGGGCTGTTTTTAGAATGTAACTCCCGCGATAAACGAGGGACCACTGTATTTCAACAAAGGGCTTTATCTTTCTCTGTGGGTTTTCATCCCATGTTCTAATCCTTTTCTCTTGTTGCTTTTTGTTAGTTGGTATTCTGTTTTCTGTATAACATTAAAACTGTTAAAGGAGGTAAGTGTGTGTGTGTGTGTGTGTGTGTGTGTGTGTGTGTGTGTGTGTGTGTGTGTGTGTGTGTGTGTGTGTGTGTGTGTGTGTGTGTGTGTGTGTGTGTTCTATGGAAGCTAGTCTGTCTGGTCTTGATCAGTGGTCTCTTTTTTTTTTTTTTTTTTTTTTTTGTCAGCAGCTGCCTGCCCAAAGAATACGGGGTAAAGCCGATGGCTCCAGTGGTGAAACTCAGCAAAGAAAGTGAGTCTCTTTAGATCACAATTGTTGTGGATCTGTGCACAGATTACATTCATGAATTTCTAATTTGGTTTTACTAACTACAGCAAAGGTGTATAATTAGTTAAAGCAGTGTTTCTCCTACTGATACGCCACCAAGCTAACAAGACCTCTCACCAGGCCAAAAATATTTTTAATAACAGCAACCAAACATAATATTGACAAAATAACAACAATACTCCCAAATATTCATTAACATGGAAGCTTATAGTAATTTTCTTGCATCCGCAGTACTTTGATTTAGCTTTTTGTCACTTACACTCTGTTGACTAACTCGTTTTTGGAAGGAATTTGACAGCACCCTAATAGAGTTATCAGTATTATTATTTTAATCTTACTGGCAATCCACAGAGATCAGATATAAACGCAACACTTTTGTTTTTGCTCCCATTCTTCATGAGCTGAACTCAAAGATCTAAAACATTTTCTATATACACAAAAGACCTATTTCTCTCAAATATTGTTGACACATCTGTCTAAATCTGTGGTAGTGAGCACTTCTCCTTTACCGAGATAATCCATCCCACCTCACAGGTGTGCCATATCAAGATGCTGATTAGACACCATGATTAGTGCACAGGTGTGCCTTAGGCTGGCCACAATAAAAGGCCACTCTGAAATGTGCAGTTTTATCACACAGCACAATGCCACAGATGTTGCAAGTTTTGGGGGAGCATGCAATTGTCTTGCTGACTGCAGGAATGTCCACCAGAGCTGTTGCCTGTGAATTGAAGGTTTGTTTCTCTGCCATAAGTCATCTCCAAAGACGTTTCAGAGAATTTGGTAGTACATCCACCGGCCTCACAACCGAAGGCCATGTGTGACCACACCAGCCCAGGACCTCCACATCCAGCATGTTCACCTGCAGAACCAAAGACTTTCTGTACAAACTGTCAGAAACCATCTCAGGGAAGCTCATCTTTGTCATCGGGGTCTCAACCTGACTGCAGTTCGTCATCGTAACTGACTTGAGTGGGCAGATGTTCACATTCGATGGCACCGGGCGCGTTGGAGAGGTGTTCTCTTCACGGATGAATCCCAGTTTTCGCTCTTCACAGCAGATGGCCAATGACGTGGGTGAGCAGTTTGCTGATGTCAACGTTGTTGATCGAGAGGCCCGTGGCGGTGGCGGGGTTATGATCTGGGCGGACGTATGTTCTGGACAATGAACACAGCATTTTATTGATGGCATTTTGAATGCATAGAGATACCATGAAAAGATCCTGAGGCCCATTGTTGTGCCATTCATCCACGACCATCACCTCATGTTGCAGCAGGATAATGTGCGGCCCCACGTTGCAAGGATCTGTACACAGTCCCTGGAAGCTGAAAGCATCCCAGTTCTTGCATAGCCAGCCGGACATGTCACCTATTGAGCATGTTTGGGATGCTTTGGATTGACATACGGCAGTGTGTTCCTGTTCCTGCCAGTATCCAGCAGTTTGTACAGTCGTTGAAGAGGAGTGGAGGCCACAATCAACAACCTGATCAACTCTATGCATAGGAGATGAGTTCACAGGCAAATGGTGCTCACACCAGATACTGATAGGTTTTCAGGTTTTTTCCCCTCTTCCCTCACTTGGTACCAATGGGCCTGAAAAAAAAATCTAGGGGAAACGCTAAAACGTATACTGTTTTTTAACCATCACTATACTTCAGGTTGTAAGATCTCATTCATTGACTACTTCTAACAACTCTACCAGTACTTTATAAAGTTAGTACATTATCTTTGCTGTGTAACAAAGACAGCCTTCCTTTTAAAGTGGTCAGTACAAACTGTATTAAATGGTCCAATGTAGAATATGTACAGTTTATTCTTGCATTCATGCTTAAGAGTTATTAAACCACTACAATATTTTACAATACAAAGCCTAATTAGTCTTCATTTTGTGAAAAGAGTGCAAGAGCAGTATGATTTCCTGTGGAACTTCAGCAGGAGTGGGTCTTTTACTGCTTTTGAGGTGATGACTGCACAAACAGCTCTGTTGCATTTGTGTTGATTTTTGTCTTCCACTGTTGCAGACAAACCCCAGGAGAGGATTTTGATGTCTACCTCCAGCATGTAAAAGCCCAATCAGAAGCTTTCAGGAGCAACAGTGAGTGAACTATCTGGTTCAGAGTGTTCCCATCATTTGTTTGATAGATGATTTCATAGTTTTTCATGACGATTCTTAAAGAACAAGTTCACCTTTTACATCTTGAGTCATATCAAAACAGTGTTAGTGAGTTCTCGACTATTCTTTAATTGAATATGAGGAAAAATCTTGGATTTTTGTCATTGCTTACAGCATATAGCTGAAAATATTAATAAATTTCTATAGGAACTATTTTTACTGTGAATAACATCTGTTGAAAACAAACTGACCAGAGACATCTTCCAAGACTGATACACATGGATGCCCAGCGGATTTACCCTGAGAGCAGCTTGTTTATCTTTACAAAGACGTGGCTAACTCACCTTGTACCAGACGGTAACGTGGACCTGCTGGGATTCATTGCGAGAGAAACTAAAGTCCATCCATCCATCCATTTTCTTCCGCTTTATCCGGAGTCTGGTCGCGGGGGCAGCAGCTCAAGCAAAGCCGCCCAGACCTCCCGAACCACACACAAACTAAAGTGTGCGGGGAAAAGCAAAGGTGGGGGACTCATCATGTATGTTAAGAACCATTGGTGTAACCCAGGACATTTCTCCATAAAGACGGACTTGTGTTGCCGGGACCTCGAGCTGCTAGTCGTTAGTCCGCCGCCATACTATCTACTGAGGGATCTTAGTCACGTGATCACCATCTGTGTTTACATCCCTCTGAGAGCAGACGCAGCCACTGCATGTAGGAAGATTCACTCCGTCACAGTAAGGCTGCAGACACAGCATCCTGATGCACTGATGATAGTTTTTGGGGATTTTTAACCATACAGCTTTGGACTCTACTTGGCTGCTTTTCACCAGGTTGTGAACTGTCCAAAAAGAAACCGGACAATTGACTTGCTGCATGTTAATGTGAGAGATGCATACAGAGTTACACCCCTCCCACCTGTAGGGAAGTCTGACCACAACCTGGTCCACCTACAGCCACAGTACACCCCCCTGGTCCAAAGGTAGCTGGTATCCACTCACTCCATCGGGAAGTTGTCTCTTGAAATAGAAGGTGATCTGAGAGACTGCTACAACACCATAGTCTGGGATGAGCTGATCATATTTCATGGTGAGGACATAGAGGGGCTGACACACCGTCTGACGGATTATCTTAACTTCTGTGCAGACGGGATCTCCCCAACCAAGACTGTCTGCTGTTACCCCAATAACAGACCATGGGTAACGTGGGAAGTCAAAGCTGTCCTTAACAGGAAGAAGACTGCCTTCAGAAGCAGAGACTTGGAGTCAATGACGGCAGCACATTGGGGGGTGAGAGAAGCAAAGGACAGCTACAAGACAAAGGTGGAGCAGAAGCTGAACATGAAGGAGGTCTGGGAAGGTGTGAAAACCATCACAGGCCAAAACACAAAGACCTGAGCTGTAGGAGGGACAATGGAGAGGGCGAATGAACTTAACAATTTCTTCAACCAGTCCATGCCCCCCCACCCTCTCCCTCACTGCAGCCATCTCTCCTTCTTCCCTCCGCACACCTGCCCCCAGACATCACAGCAGCAGACCCCTGCTCCTCCTCCCCCACCTCAACACAACCTCCTCCATACATCACTGTGGACCAGGTCAGAGGACAGCTGAGGAAGGTTCATCCCAGAAAAGCAGCAGGCCCGGACAAAGTGTGTCCCAGACTACTGAAGACCTGCGCAGCTGAACTGGGAGAACCACTACAACGTATCTTCAACTTTAGCCTGCAGCTAGGGGGAGTGCCCACCCTCTGGAAGACATCATGCATTGTTCCAGTTCCTAATAGTGCAGTAGATAACAATATTTACAGAGGAATCCTGCAAATGGTGATATAAGCACCAAATTCAACACAAATACACCTTAGACATGACTCTTTTGGGAAAAAAAAAATGATTGGCCATTTGAATTTTCAGTAGGAAGCCAAGTAGGGGTCATTTGAAGAGTTACACAGGGGTCAAAATTAAAAGATGCTCCAATCATATTGAAAACTACACCATATGTGTCTGATCACAAAGACTCCAAAAATGTATAGTTTGGACTATCTGTGGCTGAACATTATGGGGTAAAAACAGCAAGAATAGTGACAAAGGTCAGTTTCAGTTTGTACAGGGGTCAAAAGTTAAAGTTGCTCTAACTTTGGTAAAATGTGATTCAAATTATTGGTTGAGTTAATAGAGGTTTAAAAAGGAATAGTTTGCACCATGTATCATGCTTAGTTATCATGTTACGGGGTAACATATGTCACATATCATAGAATGTAATGAACGTTGACATTGTTTGACCTTTACTTTGCAGACCAAACATTCAATGCAGTCAAAACTATTCCATTTATTAATCCTATTAGTTCAACCAATAATTTGCACCACGTTTTACCAAAATTGGAGCAACTTTTAACTTTCAAGCCCTGTACAAAGCGAAATTGACCTTTGTCACCATTCTTGCTGTTTTTACCCCATAACTCTATAACATTCAGTCACAGATAGTCCAAACTATACCTTTTAGGAATCTTTATGCTCAGACAAATAATGTGGTGTAGTTTTCAATATGATTGAAGCATCTTTTAATTTTAAACCTGCCGATTGAAAATTCAAATGTCAAATTTTTTTTTTTCTTTCTTGTTTTCAAAAGAGTAATGTCTAAGGAGTATTTGTCCTGCATTTGTTGCTTCTATCACCATTTGCAGGAATTGTTTCAGTTATCTGCTGCACTATAAGAGAACCGGCCCAGTTAGCTGAATGACTTCTGACCAGTGGTACTCGCTGCACACATGATGAAGACGTTGGAGCGGCTCTTCCTCATCCTCACCAACCCCAGGTACATCATGTCCAGGACTGTCTGCAGTTTGCATACCGGGCAGGTGTTAGCGTGGAGGATGCCATCCTCTACCTGCTACACCGAGCCCACTCACACCTGGATAAGGGAAGCGACACAATAAAGATTCTCTTCCTGGACTTCTCAAGTGCCTTCAACACCATCCAGCCCCTTGTGCTTCAGGACAAACTGAACAGGATACAGGTGAACCCCTGCCTGGTCACTTGGATCTTCAGCTACTTCACCGACAGGCCTCAGTATGTCAGGCTGAGGGACACCACATCCAACACTGTGATCAGCAGCACCGGAGAACCCCAGGGCACAGTGCTGGCCCCTCTTCTTGTCACTCTGTACACCTCGGACTTCTGCTACAACTCTGAGCTGTGCCACATCTAGAAGTTCGCAGATGACACAGCCGTTGTTTGATGCATCAGGGATGTCGGAGAGGAGGAGTACAGGAGACTAGTGAGGAACGTTGCTGTCTGGTGCCACACAAACCATCTACAGCTCAACACCTCAAAGACAAAAGAGCTGGTCATTGACTTTGGGAAGTCCAGACCAAGACTGCGAACCTTTCTGATCAAGGGAGTTGGGGTGGAGGCTGTGGATTCCTACTAGTACCTTGGCCTGTGGCTGGACAGCAAACTGCACTGGACAACCCACACCAACCACCTGTACAGGAAGGCACAGAGCAGGCTGTACTTTCTGAGGAGGCTGTGGTCATTTAATATCTGCAGGAAACTCCTGTGGATGTTCTACCAGTCCATGGTAGCCAGTGTCCTCTTTTACACTGGCAGCACAACCAAGAACGGCACATCCAGGCTGGTCAAACTGATCAGGTGGGCTGGCTCTGTGATTGGTATGAAGCTGGACTCTCTGGTGGCGGTGGCACAGAACACTGGACAAACTGCTGGACATTATCGATGATGCCAGTCACCCTCTGCACACAGTCATCAGCAACCAGAGGAGCCTCTTCAGCCACAGACTACTCCTTCCCAAGTGCAGGACCAACAGACTGAAAAACAGCTTTGTCCCTCAGACCATCAGACTGTACAGTTCCTTTCTCAGGGGGAGGAGGAGTAAAGGCACCTTGACACTTGTACGAATTTGATCCCCACACTGCTGTGCAATTCGTCGTGCCAATGCATCCCGTTTTGTCCACCTGGACACCACACTATATAAAATAATCATTTCGTACCTGATGACGCATTTGCTCTCAGAACTTGGCTAATGAAACCATTCTCTCATCACTCCCAGAGTCATAGAGAAATTATCTACAGCTGCAGGTTGTCTCGTGCGTGTCATGCAGTGGAGAACGCATTTGTAATCTTGTCTCAAAGGTAATTATTTATAATGTATATTAGGGCTGCCACAATTAGTAGACTAGTCACAATTATGTGGACTATCAAAATCGCTGGCAACTAATTTAATAATCAGTGTCACTGTTTATTTTTTAAGCTTTGTTTTTCTCTTAAAGCTGCCGCTGTACCTTCCGCTGCCTTTCTGTCATTGATGCACATGTGCAGTAGTAGTAATCGGGGTCAGCCGTGATGTCAATGGAAAAGTTATGCCCAAGCAATATCATGGCTAACCGGCAACGGAGCTCAAACGTTTGGCAACATTTTAACCAAATTAAAGAGAAAAACATACAATGCAAAATCTGCAAGTCAGAACGTGTATTCCACGACAGTGCAACTACGATACAGGAGCATCAGAGAAGGAAGCACGTTGTGGCTGATTCAGATGCTGACAAGGGACAGTTGTCTTAGTAAGCTAATTGGCTAGTTAGCTGCTAACGTTAACATCTATAGTCAGCACTGGTACCACAGTCTCTTGTGCAAAGAGACTGGTAGCGTGTTTTTGAAAACATGGCTGTGATTGGTCCATCTGATACGTCGGCCGTTACTGGCTATCACGCTACTGGCTATCACACCAGCTGATTGGCTGTGGCGTAACCGCCGAAAATGTGAAAAACAAAGCGAATAGCACTGGTACCACAGTCTCTTTGGAGGAGTGGAACCAACTTACATTGTAAACAAAGGCTGCAGCCAATCAGAGAGCGGCGTGTCTCGGCCAATCAGCAAAATGTCAGAATCCGACTAAAAGTCACGTGACCAAATAACCCGATACCGACTCCTTTGCTTTGGCTGGAGGAGTGGAACCAACTTAATCTATAGTGAGCTACTTACTTACATTGATAGCTGTAAATGTTGACATTAACGATAATGATTTCATTAGCCTTAGCACACATATGTGCTTGCTGTAATGTTATAACAGCGATGTCATATTTGAATAGGAAATGTGATAACGCTAATATTTTATAACGCTACATTACAGTACTAAAAAAAAGTTCCTCTTCGATGGACTACTTTGTTTCCAAGCCAAAAACATGCACACCTCAGCAAGCAAATATCCTGACTGAAGCAATCTTGAACATGTTGGTGACTGACATGAAACCGATCTCAACACAATGATGGAAAAGAAATATAATACAACCTTTGGGAAGCTCAGTCTATCTTTCTCTCTCAATTTCAATTTGCTTTATTGGCATGTAATGTATTAAAACAATATTGCCAACAACAACAGATAGTAAAATAAATAATTATGTAAATAATATAATAAACAATAGCAACATTCAAAGACAAATAACAGCTGCATGTTGGTGCGATAAGTCGCAATTTATGTATGATACGATTAGTCGACTAATTGCAGAAATAATCTATGACTAGTTGATTATCAAAATACTCATTTATGGCAGCCCTAATATATATTGTAATGGATTGGTAAAACATTTGCATTTTCATTTTTCATTCCTTCTCATGAGTTAGATCATGTATCTGTAAAATTATGTTTATTATAGATGTAACATCTTGTCATAATCGTTCAGATGCCCTGCACACAATAACAGTGTTTTTGAAAAGGTTGTGCAATGTTCACGCCTAGTTCACAAAATTTATGTGTGCCAGAAGTTTGAACATTTCAAAATTTTCTTTTCGTCCTGGCATGCAGCCGCACACAGTTCACACACAGTTTACAATAGTTTATGATGTTTATTCATTGGCATGCCAGATTGTGTGCCAGTGCAGGGATCAAATTTGTGCAAGTGTCAAAGTGCCTTAACAGGAAGACAGAGGACGGGAAGGAGAGGAACATTCATAGCCAGTAATTCAGTAGCGAGCAGTATTTCTGGTATTTACATTTTGCAAATTGTTTTGTACTTTTACTTTTGATACTGTGTGCTTCTTACCCTGTGTGTTGCTATCCAATGCTGCTGGAACCTCAGTTTCCCTGAGGGAGTCTTCCCAAAGGATTAATAAAGTTCTATCTAATCTAATCTTTATGGTAAACCAGTATATTGGGGGAAAACCCCACCTAGCTAGCCATATTTCATAATTCATATTCAGTCACGTGTCTGTGATTTGCTAGTGTTATTTTATTGCTATTTGGAGAGTTGATGGGTTTTTAACTTCTTGTTCAGGTGACCTGTTGATTCTTCTTCTTCATTCATTCCAAAACTAATTCTTCCTAAAAAGGAATCTCTCATAGCAGTTGTCAGATGAGTAGAGCCCTGAGGCCTAATTTCTAATATTGCTAATGTTTTGAAATGACTACAGTTGTTGGGCGGTAGTGGAGTTGTGTACTGTTGTTTCAGAGTGGTATCCTTTTTCTAATATTTCACTTTTTTTTTTTTTATAAGGATTGCCATCTGATACAACAGTGGTGACTCCCAACACGGAGTACAGTTGGGATTTCACAACCAAGACTCGCTCGACGAATGACGACGGCACCTCACTGGATCTAGAGTGGGAGGATGAGGAAGGTGGGACTTTACCATTTCTGATTTCAAAGCTTGTTTAACTAAAGCTGGTAATATTCTTCTACTTCTTTTACTCTTCAATTTCAAAGCTGAAACATTTGGTTGATCACAATTGAGTGACCCATCAGAGTTGTGTGATATCAGACAGACACAGGGAGACCAAGCTGGTATTTTCTCTGCTTCCATCTCTGTGCTGTGGTTCTTGTCCAGGCAAGCTTGCTTCTGCTCGCTCATGACACTGTAGCTAAAGAGGAGTTGATAATCCAATTAGAGTTTAGTGATATTTAGCCTTGAAATTCAGGTGAACAAGACATCATATAAAGATTTCAGTCATTCTCATAAGATGAATGCATAAGTCAAATACAAACATCTTAAATAAAGGTTTAGATGGAATCATCTTTGTACATTGTTCTTAATTCCATGTGCCACCAGAACACCTCATTGACTCTTATTGGAATTACTGTAAGTCACCTGCTCTTTTGCTTTAGGAATCAACCGTGCCTTACCAGCCTGGGAAAGGTCTCGGACGGAGGAGGACATCCTGCGTGCAGCCCTGAGGCCTGGTGGTAAGCAAATGAACAGTGGCCCAACGTCAGCCTCTGAGGACTCAAATGCACTGGAGTGGGAGACTGACTTTGTGAATACACATCCAGAGGACCATGCAGGCACTGAATTTGAAGGGTTTGTCAATCCTGTCCTGGACACTCCCTCTGAGAACTACTCAGACTGTGGCCTCAAGCTGGATACCCAGAACAGATAGTGCCCAGCACCAAAGGAAACATTTCTTGTGCCCTTATTTTGTCAGGGCTCACCAGCTTCTTGCCTCATCACATTGAAATTACTTAATGTGCTCTTAATCCTTTGTACTGGGGGACTTTGGGGATGTGTTGTGTATTTCTACATTATACATTAGTGTGGTTGTGTGTTTAAGCAATGCTTAGTTTCCTTTCATTGCCTTTGTTTAATAAATTAGTTGACCATTTTATGCATATAACGAAGATGACCTTGTTAGCATTTGTCACATTGTTCAATCTGTGCTGTTAATGCTCAGCAATAAAAAATACCATGATAACGTCAAGCCACTCTAAAATGAAATGTGTATTACATCATGCAGACATTTCAGGCAGAGTGTTGTATTATTCACAGTGATGGATATGAGATTTATTTTTTGTTGGGTGTGTAGATGGTGAAGGATTTTCTAGAGGGAGCGGTCTTGAGTCGCTTACTGGGAAAACCAATGGTTTTGTTTTTCAATCCCGAATTTGACACATCCTGAGCTATTTACAGCAGAAAATAGCCAGAGTGTAACAGCTGGAGACCAACTGGATGTTGAGGTCAGCCCCAAAGTCAGTGACTTCTTCTGTGGTGGGACAAAACAAAGCACCTACAGAAAACTCCACACACTCGCCGTGAGAATATATGCGAATATATGCAGACACACAGAGGCCCCACTGGGCTCAGGCTTTGTCCTTAGTTAACGCTGGTGGTATAAAAGCAACAAACCTTAACATTAAACTGAGCATACACTGCGATTTGAGCTGAATTCTGAGCCGTATGATTCCTTTATGAGTCTGGCCAAATTTCAGCTCTGTCTAGTGTTGGGGAGTAACGAGAGGAGATGAACCCCTCCCGTCCAGCAATCACACAGTCAGATGAATTTTTGAAATCTCAGAAATTTTAGTTGCCCCTGTGAGGGTTTTGCACAGTTGAAGTAGAGCCATGAAACAGTTCCCCAAAACTCAGCACTGGTTGAGCTGTAGCAGAATGCCCTCCTCTTCAACGTTAGAGGCCACAGAATAAAGTTTGAAGGAAACAGCTGCTGAGCAACAGCTGCCTGGTAAGTTAATAATTTTGCTCAGATGAGCTAAAAGCTGTGATTTAAATTAGCGTGTCCGTATTTATTAGTACATACCTGCATTGCATCTCGTTGGACAAGCTTCAAAATCACAGAAGAAGAGGAGGCGGGCCACACACACACACACCCGCGCAACATACAAAGCACAACGCAACTCTACGCAGGGGCTTTACTCTGAAACACTGCAATAATGGCCATAGTTTTAACACATTCACAGTGAGTCACTGTAGTAATGTGCATCTGTGGTGTTTTACTGCAGGTTTATGACAATTTAAGCACAATACAGGTGCATCTCAAAAATTTCAATATTGTGAAAATGTTAAATATTTTGTCAGTTATTTCCAAAAATGATCATTTTATATATTTGAGACTCATTACAAATAAGCAAGAATGTTTCAAGCATCTCAATTTTAATTTTGATAATTACAGCCTACAGCTCCATAAAAGAAAATAGTATCTCAGACTATTAGAATATCTCATTTAAAAAGCATGTCACACTGTTAAAATATTTCATAAAGATGGATAAAAATTATAATACAGAAATGTTGAAGTATGTTAATTACACTCAATTGTTTTGTATGAATTAGTGGATCAATGCAGTGCAGCATGGAGGCAATCAGCCTGTGGTGCTGCGGAGGTGTTATGGAAGCCCAGGCTGCTTTCATAGCACTCTTCAACCTGTCTATTGTTGGGTCTGGTGTTGCTTGGATGGCAGCATGTGTTGCTGCAAAACCTGGATGTACCTTTAGTGATTTTCCAGTCAGGTGGGGATTTGAACCCATGATCTTCTGGACTCAAGCCCAACACCTTAGCCACTAGACCATCACCTCCCCTCGCTTGGATGTTGTTTCTGGATGTTGATGTCTGGCTTTCACTTTGCATGGTAGAGTTTTAACTTGCACTTGTAGATGTGGTGATGAACTGTGTTAACTGACAATGGTTTTCTGAAGTGTTGCTGAGCCCACGCAGTAACATCCTTTACACGATGTTGGTTTTTAATGCAGTGCCGCCTGAGGGACCAAAGGTCACAGACATTCAATGTTGGTTTTCAGCCTTGCCGCTTGCGTGTAGAAAGTTCTCCAGATTTTCTGAATCTTCTGATTATATTATGGACTGTAGATTATGGAATCCCTAAATTCATTGCAATTGAACATTGAGAAACATTCTTAAACTGTTGGACTATTTTTTTTTCACGCAGTTGTTCACAAAGTGATCCTCACCCCATTTTTGCTTGTGAACGGCTGAGCCTTTTGGCTATGCTCCTTTTATCCCCAATCATGACACTCACCTGTTTCCAAACAGGTGTTCTATGAGCATTCATCAACTTTCCCAGTCTTTTGTTGCCACTGTCCCAACTTTTTTGAAATGTGTTGCAGGCATCCATTTCAAAATCAGCAAATATTTGCACAAAAACAATAAAGTTTGTCAGTTTGAACATTAAATATCTTGTCTTTGTGGTGTATTCAGTTGAGTATAGGTTGAAGAGGATTTTCAAATCATTGTATTCTGTTTTTATTTACATTTTACACAATGACCCAACTTCATTGGAATTGGGGTTGTATGTATGAGTCTAGAATGTATACAGTTTTCACTTAAATAACTGACAAATATTGATTTTTTTTTTTATCTAATTTTTTATCCACCTTTCAGTATGTTAAAAAAAAAAAAAGTAAGCTGTGACTGTGGCAACAGTTTGAGTGACTTCTGATTGAACTCATTAGGCACCAGGATTCCTCAAACCTGGCTACTAGCCCCGGAATATGTCTCCATGGTATCTTTCAGTATGTGTCCCTACTTTCTTGAAAATACTGTGCTTAAATTCAGCCAGGATACCCTTATGGTCTTTGTGTAAACATGGCCCTGTGAATAATTCAGTGTTTATCTTCTGGTCACTTAAAATAAAAAAAAAAAAAGTATGGTGGGGGAGCTACTGTGCTTCATAATCTGATAGAATCAAAATTGCTTTTCTGGTTGTGATTGTCTTTTAACACTTCAAAGTATATTTTCTACTTTTGCACATTAATCACGTTTAATTTGCTGCTTGGGGCAGCATGGTGGATTAGTGGTTAGCACTGTTGCCTCACAGCGAGAAGGTCGTGGGTTCGATTCCCGTGGCCTTTCTGTGTGGAGTTTACATGTTCTCCCTGTGTTTGCGTGGGTTTCCTCTGGGTGCTCTGGTTTCCTCCCACATGCAAAGACATGCAGGTTAGTTGAATTGGGATCTTAAAAAAATTGTCCATAGGTGTGTATGTGGGTGTGTCTGTGTTTGTTTGTCTGTTTGTGGCCCTGCTTGTCCTGGGTGTACCCCACCTTGCGCTCTATGACTGCTGGGATAGGCTCCAGCCCCCCCGCGACCCTTAATTGGAGTAAGCGGTAGGAGATGAATGAATCAATGAAGGAATTTTCTGCTTTAAAAACTTTTGCATTCTTTGTCACATTGAGGTTAAGAAAATAAAATGTCTTGAACGTGTCATATATTTGTTATAAATGATCGAGTACACACCTGTTATCAGCTGTTACTGAGATTTGACATATCATGCACTATCATCTACATTTGCCTACTTTAATAAAATGGCAAGATGTTTTGATCTGATACATACACAAAGTTGACAGACCCCATAAGTTTAAGAAAAGAAAGTAAAACACATTGAGAGCCACATGTAACAGACAAACTATGTATAAAAACGAAGCTCCAGATACGTGGGTGGTGTTTGATTCTGCGATCTGATTGTTAGATTTATGAGTGTATCTGGTGGTTCTTAACCAATTCCACAAAACACATCAGATCATTTTCAGCTGTGAAAATGATCTGCAAAAGCAAAATTTGTAGCTAGAGGTGTTTTAAGGCTATATTATAAGAATGAGTACAGAGCTACCTTTATTGTGAATGATACCAATGGCATTAGCAGCCAATTTCACAAAACTTTAATCAAAAATATCTGACTACAGAGCTACCCTAATAATTGCACCTGGTGAATGATTTGTGTGAACTACTGTACATATATATGACCATGAAAAGGTTTCTGAAGCCGACCTCCCATTGCTGATATTTGATACCCAATTGTGTATGCTTTTGGTCCCAAAAATGAATAAATATGTTGTCCAGTCGGCCATTGAAAATTAGTGTAATCTGTGTTAAGACTAGCTTTGTAGAACACTGAGCATTTTTTTATTATTATTATTTCAACACTGCATTTAATCTATTATTAGACTCTATTGGCTTTGCTCAAAAAGTAAATGAGTCCACCCACCACTTTAATCATATCTTAGATCTTGTTCTGACTTATGGTATGGAAATAGAAGACTTAACAGTATTCCCTGATAACTCCCTTCTGTCTGATCATTTCTTAATAACATTTACATTTACTCTGATGGACTACCCAGCAGTGGGGAATAAGTTTCATTACACTAGAAGTCTTTCAGAAAGCGCTGTAACTAGGTTTAAGGATATGATTCCTTCTTTATGTTCTCTAATGCCATATACCAACACAGTGCAGAGTAGCTACCTAAACTCTGTAAGGGAGATAGAGTATCTCGTCAATAGTTTTACATCCTCATTGAAGACAACTTTGGATGCTGTAGCTCCTCTGAAAAAGAGAGCTTTAAATCAGAAGTGTCTGACTCCGTGGTATAACTCACAAACTCGTAGCTTAAAGCAGATAACCCGTAAGTTGGAGAGGAAATGGCGTCTCACTAATTTAGAAGATCTTCACTTAGCCTGGAAAAAGAGTCTGTTGCTCTATAAAAAAGCCCTTCGTAAAGCTAGGACATCTTTCTACTCATCACTAATTGAAGAAAATAAGAACAACCCCAGGTTTCTTTTCAGCACTGTAGCCAGGCTGACAAAGAGTCAGAGCTCTATTGAGCTGAGTATTCCATTAACTTTAACTAGTAATGACTTCATGACTTTCTTTGCTAACAAAATTTTAACTATTAGAAAAAAAATTACTCATAACCATCCCAAAGACGTATCGTTATCTTTGGCTGCTTTCAGTGATGCCGGTATTTGGTTAGACTCTTTCTCTCCGATTGTTCTGTCTGAGTTATTCTCATTAGTTACTTCATCCAAACCATCAACATGTTTATTAGACCCCATTCCTACCAGGCTGCTCAAGGAAGCCCTACCATTATTTAATGCTTCGATCTTAAATATGATCAATCTATCTTTGTTAGTTGGTTATGTACCACAGGCTTTTAAGGTGGCAGTAATTAAACCATTACTTAAAAAGCCATCACTTGACCCAGCTATCTTAGCTAATTATAGGCCAATCTCCAACCTTCCTTTTCTCTCAAAAATTCTTGAAAGGGTAGTTGTAAAACAGCTAACTGATCATCTGCAGAGGAATGGTCTATTTGAAGAGTTTCAGTCAGGTTTTAGAATTCATCATAGTACAGAAACAGCATTAGTGAAGGTTACAAATGATCTTCTTATGGCCTCGGACAGTGGACTCATCTCTGTGCTTGTTCTGTTAGATCTCAGTGCTGCTTTTGATACTGTTGACCATAAAATTTTATTACAGAGATTAGAGCATGCCATAGGTATTAAAGGCACTGCGCTGCGGTGGTTTGAATCATATTTGTCTAATAGATTACAATTTGTTCATGTAAATGGGGAATCTTCTTCACAGACTAAAGTTAATTATGGAGTTCCACAAGGTTCTGTGCTAGGACCAATTTTATTCACTTTATACATGCTTCCCTTAGGCAGTATTATTAGACGGTATTGCTTAAATTTTCATTGTTACGCAGATGATACCCAGCTTTATCTATCCATGAAGCCAGAGGACACACACCAATTAGCTAAACTGCAGGATTGTCTTACAGACATAAAGACATGGATGACCTCTAATTTCCTGCTTTTAAACTCAGATAAAACTGAAGTTATTGTACTTGGCCCCACAAATCTTAGAAACATGGTGTCTAACCAGATCCTTACTCTGGATGGCATTACCCTGACCTCTAGTAATACTGTGAGAAATCTTGGAGTTATTTTGATCAGGATATGTCATTCAAAGTGCATATTAAACAAATATGTAGGACTGCTTTTTTGCATTTACGCAATATCTCTAAAATCAGAAAGGTCTTGTCTCAGAGTGATGCTGAAAAACTAATTCATGCATTTATTTCCTCTAGGCTGGACTATTGTAATTCATTATTATCAGGTTGTCCTAAAAGTTCCCTAAAAAGCCTTCAGTTAATTCAAAATGCTGCAGCTAGAGTACTGACGGGGACTAGAAGGAGAGAGCATATCTCACCCATATTGGCCTCTCTTCATTGGCTTCCTGTTAATTCTAGAATAGAATTTAAAATTCTTCTTCTTACTTATAAGGTTTTGAATAATCAGGTCCCATCTTATCTTAGGGACCTCGTAGTACCATATTACCCCAATAGAGCGCTTCGCTCTCAGACTGCAGGCTTACTTGTAGTTCCTAGGGTTTGTAAGAGTAGAATGGGAGGCAGAGCCTTCAGCTTTCAGGCTCCTCTCCTGTGGAACCAGCTCCCAATTCAGATCAGGGAGACAGACACCCTCTCTACTTTTAAGATTAGGCTTAAAACTTTCCTTTTTGCTAAAGCTTATAGTTAGGGCTGGATCAGGTGACCCTGAACCATCCCTTAGTTATGCTGCTATAGACGTAGACTGCTGGGGGGTTCCCATGATGCACTGTTTCCTTTTCTTTTTGCTCTGTATGCACCACTCTGCATTTAATCATTAGTGATCGATCTCTGCTCCCCTCCACAGCATGTCTTTTTCCTGGTTCTCTCCCTCAGCCCCAACCAGTCCCAGCAGAAGACTGCCCCTCCCTGAGCCTGGTTCTGCTGGAGGTTTCTTCCTGTTAAAAGGGAGTTTTTCCTTCCCACTGTAGCCAAGTGCTTGCTCACAGGGGGTCGTTTTGACCGTTGGGGTTTTACATAATTATTGTATGGCCTTGCCTTACAATATAAAGCGCCTTGGGGCAACTGTTTGTTGTGATTTGGCGCTATATAAAAAAATTGATTGATTGATTGATTTGTGATGTCACTCAGGACACGTCATGATCCATAAACGTGAATAAGCCAATGTAATTTGTGCTTATAGGGAGCAATATGTGGCTTACTTTAGTTTTACAAATTGTGTTTATTTGTTACTACATCTTGAAATGAATCATTTCTGCTTGAAAGTGGACTTGGCTGCTCAGTTATTTTGATGCCAGGCTACAGTTTAAGCTAAAGTTAAAATGCAATGCAATTTTTGGTGTGTGTTTTGGAGCAAGAGGTGAGCAATTTCATTCAGCTTGATGCAGCTCTGAATCAATTTTCATACTGCTCATGGAAACAATTACCTCAAAATATAAAAAATTGAGGACAAAATGCACATAATGTTTCCAGAGTTACATCTAGCTGCACTGAGCCAAGCATGGGCAGAGCCAAGTTCTGAGTGGTGTGCTTGCCTGTTCCACTTGATGACTCGGCACTGAATGTGGCCAGGCAAGACCTGCTTGAAAAATTGCAAGGAGAACCAGCAGTACTTATTTTAGAATAGAAGAGAGCCTCATCTCACACACAGATCTGCTTCTGGAGGGGAAAAAAAGGGACTCGGTGGCAGAAACTCATACACAACACATCTCTGGATTAATTTGATCTCTCATCTTGCACACAACTAACATAATATGGTGCTGGTAACTGAAATATATGGCTTAGTTTCAGCTTCATTTAACAGCTTTAGTCTTTAACATGAATTTCCTGTAGATCATTTAATGTCATTGTGCCTTTCTCAGATGCTTACAGTCTAAAGACTCTGCCCCCTCGCAACGCCACCCCTAATATAAACTGTCTGCAGGAGGCCATTTGTGTATAAATCAACAAATTTAAAAATGAATGAATGAATTTATTCTCCAGACACACTTAAAAACTTCTGAAACAAAAAAACTCAATTTCACAGTTTTGTATGGTCGAAAGGGTGCAGGCAGAAGCAAAAGCTTATAAGCGCCCATCCCTTTTACTAATATATATATATATATATATATATATACACACACACACACATAACAACAAATACCATAAACAATATGGATTAATCAGTGAACTAAAATTTCTCAACACAACAGAACAAACAATCGTGCACAATCCAAAAAAACAATAACAAAATCAGTAAACCTAATTCTTCATACGGTAAGAAGTAATAATATTGTTTTTATAAAGTCTTTTAAAGCCAACTATGGTACCAGATAATTTAATGCTATTGGAACAGTTATTCCAAATATTTACACCTTTTACGGAAACACTGACTTTTTATAGTAGTTTGAGTCTTTAATTTATCAAATAATAATGTTCCTCTCAAATTATAGCTGGACTCCCTCATTTTAAACAAATCCTGGACATGTTGAGGTAAAAGTTTATTTTTAACTTTATACATGATTTGTATTGTGATATAATCAACCAAGTCCCAGAATTTCAAAATATGTAAACAGACAAAGAGTGGGTTCATTAGCTCACAATATGGTTTATTACTGATAACTCTTATAGCTTTCTTTTGTAATAAAATATTGGCTTTGTATTTGTTTTATGTGTTTCCACAAACCTCAGTGCAATAGGTCATATATGGAAGAAGTAATGAATGATACAAAGTAATTAACAAATGTTGGAAGAGGAAGTCTTGTGCTTTATACAGAATTGTAATGGCTTTAGACATTTTAGATTTAACATAATATGAGGTTTCATCTTAATTGTATCATCAATAAAAACTCCATAACTCTATAATAAATTTCTACTTAAATTCCTAGGTTTATTTCCAAATATAATACACTTTGTTTTACCAAGATGAAGCATAATTTGTTTGAAAATCATTTGTTACCCCCTCAAATACTTATTGTATTACCTTTCACTATTTTTCATTATTGCAGTGCAAACTACACTAAATGTGTCATAACTGAAAGAAGTTAATTTGCTATTAACTTGCAAATTACTCCCCCACCCCCAAATTTGTAGCAGTGACACGGTGCACAAATGCACAGTGTGACGGGGATCACATCTATTCATTTTGTAAAACTTGTTTGGGAAAAGTCTGGCAATACTGGTGCACAGGAGTCCCTTATTCCAGTCTATGTAGGGCTCCACATTTGAAGTGAGCTGCCTACTAGTGGCTGAACATGGACTCTGCAGTTCATATTCATATCATCTGAAGCCTGAAAAGAGCACAGTTCTAGTAATTATAATCTAGTATAGTAATTATTTGCAGGACTAATTAATGTGTATTTCATTAACACCGCGGCGGACCGTTGACCTCAGCACTGCAGACTGACCGGAGCCACCACCATCCAGAGCCGCAGCACAACCCCGGAGTCAGGGTCTCCCCAACTCTACAACCAAATGTGCGAAATCAGCCGATACGTTTCTATTTGCGCGCACTAGTTTGAGTTCGTCAGGGCGGCGGAGTGATACACATGCCGCCTCTGCCTCTCAGAGGACATGGGAGACAGAAAGACAGCAATCTGTAAGAAAGTAGGAAACGCCGCTTGGATGTTTGTAGTTAAGCTGATACACACGGCTTACTTTCACTCTTAAAGGTATGTAACTAATTTACCACTTATCTCTTGTGAAGATCGGCATTTAAAAGAATACAAACTCCTGATAACTACATCCGCAGGTTTACAGTAGAGGGCTAGTCACTTAGCCTCGATGGCTAGGCTAATTAGCTTTAGCTTTTGCTAGGACAAGTTTAAGTTAAAGTTTCTGGACCTATTTCAAATAGATTTCGGACGAGGTAATAGTGGCTAGTTGTTAACAGACAGCAAAGTAGGACTGACTCTTAATTTCAGTAGGTGAATCGTAGTCCAAAACGTACGCTAAACAAGCTGTGTTTTCTCAGCTCTGCTAGCTAAGCTAGTCAGCAAATTGTCGAGTTCATTACCTTGTTAAAGGTCAACATTAACCTATTGTGTACGTGAGGAATCTGTGTAAATACATGTTTCCGTGGAACTTTAAGACACAGCAACAGGACTTGCTGGTTGATCGGTTTGTCTACTATGTAACTTTTGGTGTCTTTTTCAGTTTATCGGGGTGAGGGGGGATCACAATCCTTCCATAATGTCTGCTCACTGCAGCCTTTCAATCATTCTGGGAGCCGATGGGCTTTCGCATACAGCAAAATAAAAATTACTCATTTTGTCAGCAGAGAACAAACTGTGAAAAACACTTAATATGTCAAGCAAGAAGACGTGGAGTTCCTTCTTTAAATGTTTTGTATATGTTAGTTTTTGGATGGAGCACAACTAATGATATCTTAAGCTGTTTTTTTTTTTTTTTTATTTAGCCGAAATGCAGACCTATATATGTAAACATATACATCCCACAAACAAAGGTTTGGGTGTATATAATGGAGAATGGGAATCACATGGCTTTTGTAACTGCAACTCCTCCAAAACCACTTTAGATTTCAGTGAAACTTCACACAATGGTAGCTCATAATGGGCATCATGTAAAATTGACATATGAGTCACAATTTGCTAAAGTGTTATTTTGTGCTGTGCTTCTGTAAATGATCTTCAAATAAATAAGATGCAAGAAAAATATGTTTCTTTTAGTCTATCTCTTCGGTTTTATATTGCATATCTGTAGAAAAAGTCTTGCCTCAGATTCTTTCATAGCTAATTTTTTTAACAAAACACTTGAAAAAATGGGTATTCAGTAGGGATGTGAATCTTACAACAACTCGCGATTCAATTTGATTCCGATTCTTGGTGACTATTCGATTCAGAATCAATTTTCAATTCGAAGAACTCTGAGAAATAGTTATATTACTTAAAAAATGTTTGTTTAAGAAAATGCAGCTTTAGAAGGTTAATCAAGTGATTCTAAAGATGTAAATTTACATATCTGCTTTCAGAGTTGGCTGGCAGTTTAGTGAAGTGATGGAGTGTGCGCTGGTCAGTAGTCGGCCGCTGCGCCGCTTCTTTTAGCTCCAGGTGATGGCGTAGCATGTGGGCTTGCAGATTTGAAGTGTTTCCGAAGTACTTGAGTTTCATTTTGCAGATTTTGCACACTGCATATATCATGTCAAGCTCCTTCTTACGCAGCAAATAATAAAATCCAAAATGCGCCCAAACATTTGCTTTCAGCAAAGACGGTGCTGGCTGAATTAGCTCTTCGTCCGCCATGCTAAGCTGCAGCTCACGAATGTTTGAAGCACACCGGACCCTCCCCTTGCGGGGACGCTGTAGTACGGAGGCCGTTGCCTGACAAACAGTACACACAGTGAGTAAGCAAGAAAATTATTTAAAAAAAATGCTTTTTAAAAATCGTTTCTTGGACATTTTAGATCGATTCAGAATCTTAATAAATAAGAATTGTGATTTGGACGTGAATCGATTTATTTTTTTCCAGCACCCCTAGTACTCAGATATGTTTATTTTGTGACATACCTGGACACCCAGTTTTCAAGCTTCAAAATTGAGTCATTTTGTTGGTCTGGTTAACTGGTTCTATTTACAGATATGGATCATACAGCTCTATTAATTGCCAAATAATGGTATATTGGCTTTGGTTTGTTTTTTATAAGGTCTTATATTTTGGTGTTCACGTATATTTAATTTCTGTCAAAAAAAAATCTCAAAATCCAAGTGGTCCCAAATCTATCAGGATAGTCTGATTATCAGTATTGCAGTGATGAATGCTTAGAAATATAGCAAGCTGTAAAGTCCAGTCCCCTCCTCAATATGTCTAAGCCAGAACAATATTTAATGCTCACTCCAAATTCCGTCAAGATTTAAGATATGTGAACACAACTTTCATTATCAAGTGCATAAGCAGCAAAAAGCTGTGACTCAGCAGGATTGGAGCTCAATGTGCACACATGATGATGTCATCAGTTTTTGAGAAAAACCTGTGCAATGGCCACGTCACACACACAGGTCTGTCCAAAAATTGACATACATGATGTTTTCAATGCAAATTTTTGCACAGGAAAAGAGGTACATTGTTTAAGATTTCTGTAGAACAAATACTTTAAATGTGTCCATTCTACATTTTCAATTGGCAGACACATTTGTGTTTGGAGATCAGAAAAATTTGTCTGCATGCTTTCACGTATGTCAAATTTGATGGAATTCTGTTCACGTACATCATATTTTGATGGATGTTTTTCACGTACATTGTTTCTTCATAAGCTGAATATCCCTGGAAAACATTGATAGTAACTCAGATGTGAGTGGGGTCAGCATGCAATGGTTTGATTCATTTTATTTACGTATACTTTCTCCTATGCTTGAGTTCCCAAAAATGACTGTCAGTGACTTGAACCACATTTGTTATGGAAGTTGGTTATATTTACATCTTAAAAAAACTTCAACAAAATGTTCTTCCCCAGGTTTGAGAATTCACCCCTCCTGTCACGTATATGGATCACATTAGAAGCTTGTGAAGAAACTAAAACGAAAGTAAAAGATGATTTTGTAGAATAAGACCCCTTCAATAATCTTACTGGATCTATATTTAAATCATTCCTTTGAACATTAAAATCTGGTTGAAAACATCATGAATCAAACACTTTTTTACTGTTTCAAACCTGTTGTGAGGCTATTAATGATCGTTAAACCCGAACACAGCACACAAACTCACATTTGCTATTTAACAATGCCAGTTATTAAAGCAAGTTAATTTTAGTATGAAAAGTGTATAGACATCTAAGCTTTTGTAGTTTAAGTCTTCGCTGATGGGCCTTGGTGAAAATAATGAATAATCCATGATGTCCATGTACATAATGCTCTCTCTCCACCCACACAGATGATGGCGTTTCATACGATTGTGCTTTACTGCTGAGTCCATCTCCATATCTCACGTAGGGCTGCCACAAACAATTATTTTGATAATCTACTCGTCACCAATTATTTTTGCAATTAGCCGACTAATCGTATCATACGTAAATTGCAGCTTATCGCACCAGCATGCAGCTGTTAATTGTCTTTGATTGTTGCAAATGTTTATTATAGAATTTAATAAATTATTTATTTTACTATGTGTTATTGTTGGCAGTATTGTTTTAATACATTACATACCAATAAAGCAAATTGAAATGGAGAAAGAAAGAGAGACTGAGCTTGTCCAAGGTTGTGTCATATTTCCTTTCCCTCATTGTGGTGAAGTGAGATCGGTCTCATGTCAGTCACCAGCATGCTTCAGTCAGGATATTTGCTGGCTGAGGTGTGCATGTTCTTGTCTTAGTAACAAAGCCGTCCATTGAAGAGGAACATTTTTTTATCACCGTTATGTAGTGTTATAATACATTAGTGTTGTCACATTTTCTGTTCAAACATGACATTGCTGTTATAACATTACAGCAAACGTAACGTATGTGTGCTAAAGCTAATGAAATCATCATTAAGTAGCTCACTATACACGTTAATTTTAGCGGCTAACTAGCCAATTACCTTACCGAGGCAAGGGATGGGTATTGGTGAGATTTTATCTGTCGATTCCACTTTTTGGATCTAATTCTTTATTCATTCCCTTATCAATACCTCCTGTGAATTGTACTATGAACTAAAAGTATGCTTTACAGGTTTTCTATGTTAGCAACATTTTGAGTCTTTAAGTAAATATGAAATAGGTCACTTGATCCTTGATCTCTTGGCATAAATTAAAATAAAGTCTGTACGTGGTGTATCCTGGATCTCTGGACATCAAGGCAAGGACAGAAAGGCAGCAGAAGATACAATGGCAGCTTTGAGAAAAAACAAAGAAAATAAACAATGATGTTGATTATTAAATTAGTTGCTGATGATTTTGATAGTTGACATAATCGTGACTAGTCGACTAATCATAGCAGCGCTAATCTCACAGCTGTCTCCCAATTTTTTGTGACGATTTCGAGAACTTTTGTCATCAAAGTAGAATGTGCATTTCCCACTAAATATTGCTTACTCGGCAGTGCCGCCAAGATGGCCAAAACGGCTGGCACGCCCATAATTCTGACTTCATTGAAAACATTGTGTATAGGCCCTGAGGCCTATTGGTGCTGGTGCTTATCAGCAAATTCCATAGCATCAAGTAGATGAGAGTACAACGCCCCCTGGATGGGGGACCAGTCAAACTCTGGTTATTTCCACAGCCGGTGCTCATTGGGTTGGACTGTGACAATGTAGATTGTCTTGTCCACAGACAGGTAGCATGAATAAGATTCAAACCCAGGGCCACATATTGGCAGACCAGTGCCTTATCTTACCAGTTTGGTCAAAATTCACCTTTTCTGGGGAGAAAAGAGGAAATTTGAACTTTGAGTAAACATTGTGACAAGAACTCACTCATGGCACACTTGAGAAACTCAGTTAACCAGCACGCTGTTCAAGAGTCAAATGATACTCCTAACTACATACACTGAACAAAAATATAAATGCAACACTTTTGGTTTTGCTCCCATTTTTCATGTGCTAAACTCAAAGATCAAGAAACATTTTCTATATTCACCTTATTCAGCCCCGCCCACATTTACAACAGAGGCATTTCAGTTTTGGCTTAGGACTTCCGCTGAGCGGTGTTTTCAATATAGAAAAATGGAAGTCATTGCATGGGTAGAAACAAAAACCTTTTTGAAACGACTCTGGCTCACCCACGAGTCATAACAGAGTGGGAAGATGACATGAAAAAGTGGCCCTCGATTATGTATGCCGATATTTTTAACTACTTTGTGTTGTCACTCAGCGCAGACGGTTTGGTTATGAGGAACTATAAAAGCACCAAAGCTTATCAATATCTCCTTGAATCAAATTAAAATACTACCTGACAAGTAGTATCATCTTAATTTTTTTAAAAATTATATTTATCTAATAGATTACAATTTGTTCATGTAAATGGGGAATCTTCTTCACAGACTAAGGTTAATTATGGAGTTCCACAAGGTTCTGTGCTAGGACCAATTTTATTCACTTTATACATGTTTCCCTTAGGCAGTATTATTAGACGGCATTGCTTAAATTTTCATTGTTACGCAGATGATACCCAGCTTTATCTATCCATGAAGCCAGAGGACACACACCAATTAGCTAAACTGCAGGACTGTCTAACAGACATAAAGACATGGATGACCTCTAATTTCCTGCTTTTAAACTCAGATAAAACTGAAGTTATTGTACTTGGCCCCACAAATCTTAGAAACATGGTGTCTAACCAGATCCTTACTCTGGATGGCATTACCCTGACCTCTAGTAATACTGTGAGAAATCTTGGAGTCATTTTTGATCAGGATATGTCATTTAGTGCGCATATTAAACAAATATGTAGGACTGCTTTTTTGCATTTGCGCAATATCTCTAAAATTAGAAAGGTCTTGTCTCAGAGTGATGCTGAAAAACTAATTCATGCATTTATTTCTTTTAGGCTGGACTATTGTAATTCATTATTATCAGGTTGTCCTAAAAGTTCCCTGAAAAGCCTTCAGTTAATTCAAAATGCTGCAGCTAGAGTACTGACAGGGACTAGAAGGAGAGAGCATATCTCACCCATATCGGCCTCTCTTCATTGGCTTCCTGTTAATTCTAGAATAGAATTTAAAATTCTTCTTCTTACTTATAAGGTTTTGAATAATTAGGTCCCATCTTATCTTAGGGACCTCATAGTACCATATCACCCCAATAGAGCGCTTCGCTCTCAGACTGCAGGCTTACTTGTAGTTCCTAGGGTTTGTAAGAGTAGAATGGGAGGCAGAGCCTTCAGCTTTCAGGCTCCTCTCCTGTGGAACCAGCTCCCAATTCGGATCAGGGAGACAGACACCCTCTCTACTTTTAAGATTAGGCTTAAAACTTTCCTTTTTGCTAAAGCTTATAGTTAGGGCTGGATCAGGTGACCCTGAACCATCCCTTAGTTATGCTGCTATAGACTTAGACTGCTGGGGGGTTCCCATGATGCACTGAGTGTTTCTTTCTCTTTTTGCTCTGTATGCACCACTCTGCATTTAATCATTAGTGATTGATCTCTGCTCCCCTCCACAGCTTGTCTTTTTCTTGGTTCTCTCCCTCAGCCCCAACCAGTCCCAGCGGAGGACTGCCCCTCCCTGAGCCTGGTTCTGCTGGAGGTTTCTTCCTGTTAAAAGGGAGTTTTTCCTTCCCACTGTCGCCAAGTGCTTGCTCACAGGGGGTCGTTTTGACCGTTGGGGTTTTTACGTAATTATTGTATGGCCTTGCCTTACAATATAAAGCGCCTTGGGGCAACTGTTTGTTGTGATTTGGCGCTATATAAATAAAATTGATTTGATTTGATTTAATGCCAAGATTATGTAATGTTAATATACATATGGTGTTAGTTTATGCAGTGCTTGGTTGTATCAACACCATAAAATGAGTAAATTAGATAGCAGCTAATGCTACAAACACTTACCCATATATCTCACTGGCATCTGAAGTGGCTTCTTAAGTGGCTTTTTCATAAGTGCAGTATGGGACAGTGACAATGTGGGATCAGTGCAATATGAGTTATGTTTGTCTCTGAGCTTACCCCCCAACACCCCATCTCCTGATGTTTTTAATATTTATTGAAGTATGTGTGTGGGTAAGTTATGTGTGAGGGTGGGCATTGTTTTTGGGGATGCACAAGCAAATTTCGTTGTGCTGATTGCTGTGCAGTGACAATAAAGGTGATTCTGATTCTGATTCAACGGAGCGTTGTAGCCCAACCATTTGTCTGGGTAAGGATGCAGTGGTGTGAAGGTTTTTTTTTCTCCACAAAATGAAAAGAACAGACATAGGGACGTTTGGTTGGATTTTTCAAATTCAGTACCTTTAGCCAGCACCGGAGATCCTCACCTCTCGATGGAGGAGGGAACAAGTTAAATGCTGGTCCACAGCACTCAGATCTCTCCTTTCCATGTTCAAGACATCATTCTGAAAGCGATAGTTTTCTCTTCTTCCAGTTGTTGTGGCACCCACGAACTGAACAATTAATGCTGCTCATGTTTGGAAAATTCTAGCGTAATGTGTTTCCACATAGCTAATCATCAGACGCAGTGGGAAACCAGAAGTTGCTTGCCAAAATGCAGCCTCCCACCCTGAATTCCTGAATAAGGTGAATACACAAAAGACTTATTTCTCTCAAATACTGTTCACAAATCTGTCTAAATCTGTTAGTGAGCACTTCTTCTTTGCTGAGATAATCCATCCCACCTCACAGGTGTGGTGCTTCAAGATGCTGATTAGACAGCATGATTATTGCACAGGTGTGCCTTTGGATGGCCACAATAAAAGGCCACTCTGAAATGTGCAGTCATGCTTTATGGGGGGGGGGTCAGAAAACCCATCAGTATTTGGGATGACCACCATTTGCCTCACACAATGCAACACATCTCCTTTGCAAAGAGTTGATCAGCAGCAAGATGCCATCGAATGTGAGCATTTTCCCACTCAATTCAGTTACAATGAGGAACTGCAGTCAGACACCAATTCTTTGGTTCTGCAAACTGATTGTTGCAGCAGTTGTCCGGTTGTCTGGTCTCAAGAAGATCTTGGAGGTGAACATGCTGGATGTGGAGGTCCTGGGCTGGTGTGGTAACACATGGTGTGTGGTTGTGAGGCCGGCTGGATGTACTGCTAAATTATTTGAAATGCCTTTGGAAATGGCTTACGGTAGAGAAATCAACATTCAATTCATGGGCAACAGCTCTGGTTGACATTCCTGCAGTCAGCAAGACAATTGAACAGTCTGTTCAATTGCGACATCTGTGACATTGTGCTGTGATAAAACTGAACATTTCAGAGTGGCCTTTTATTGTAGCTAGCCTAAGGCATGCCTGCGCAATAATCATGCTGTCTATTTGCTGTATATTTTTGTTCAGTGTACATCTTCACGGACTGGACAATGTGTTTATCTTGTGTTATATTTCAGGTAAACATTAAGAGCCTATTTTTATAAGAGGCAGGCAGGCTGTGATAGTGACCAACTCAGATTTTGTATGTTCGTTTGGTGGAGGGTGCATCCAGTTATCAAAGTTTGGGCAAAATCTGAGTTGGTCACTATCACAGCCCCATGTAAACTGCCTGATTCTTATAAAAATTGGCTCTTTAAGGTTTAAAATTTGCTCTGGGCATAATCAGATCTGAGGAAGGGATTAAACATCGGCACACTTTTTCATCAACTTTGAGTTGAACTCGGTGAATCTGAAACCCTTTTTCAAAAACATCCTTCCAGAATTGTCAAAAACCTCTCTGTAACTGTCTGAAATGCTTACAAAACTTGATGTAGAACTGAAGAGTCCCCTTTTAGAAATGGTCAAATTAAGTACTTCCAGAATGACACTTGTCAGAAAGTCTGAATGTTTTTTATTTTTAGAGATGTGATTTTTATTATATAGGTTTCCTGGTTCATACTCACCCTGCCCATTCTCCATGTAATGTGAAGTTGCATCAGGAAGGGCAGTCAGCGTGAAACGTGTACCAAATCAACATGTAGATCCACCTCAGATTTGCTTTGGCGACCCAGAGTGAAATTAGGTACAAGCCAAAGGGGCTTTCTATTGTTGACAATGAGATTACATTGTTTTCAAACCTCACATTCTAAAAATCATTATGGCTGCCATTTTGTGCTTTATGCATATTCCTGTGAGGAACTGAAATTCTTGTGCAATTCATTGTGCCAACACGTCTCACTTTGTCTCGCTTGACCCCACAGTATATAAAATATCTCGTAGCCGATGATGCATTTGCTCTCAGAACTTGGCTGATGAAACTATTCTCTCATCGCTTCCAGAATCACAAAGGAATTATCTACAGCTACAGGTTGTCTCGTGCGCGCCGTGTGGTGGAAAATGCATTTGGAATCTTGTCTCAAAGGTAATTATTCATAATATATATGTTGCAATGGATTGGCAAAACAGTTGCATTTTCATTCCTCCTCATGAGTTAGATCAGGGGTGGGCAACGACAGTTCAGGTTTTTCTTGCAACCAGTCACCTCGGCAGGTGGATTTGCTGATGAGCCTCTCCCCTGAACATAAACGCCTGACCATCAATGAAATCACCTGCTGAGATACCTGAACATCAATAAAAACACCTGCTCAGGTCATTGGTAGAAAGGGAAACCTGCTGTGTCTTGGCCCTTCATGGCACAAGATTACTCACCCCTGAGTTAGATCCATAGTTTTAGGCAGGGGGGATCTGGGTTGCCTCCCCCAGGAAAATTTTGAAAAAATAGATCCTAAATGATGCATTTTGGGGAACCAAATGCTATATTTTAACCTTAGAAATCTTATTATATTTTGCTTCTTTACAATAATTACTGTGAATATATTCTAGATTCTGAAATAGTTTTTATTATCTTATTCTTAGTTTTTAATTTGATATTTTATTGCTTATTTGATTTCTGCGTGATAACAGCCTAATCAGAAATTTCAATCTTGCCATAGCATGTGCCACCTATAGCTAGGTACCAAGGCCTTAGTATGTCACACATACTTAATTTGGTGAGGGGAAAACCACAATTGTACTTTTTGAATGTCAATACTATAACAAAATCAATCACAATTAAATGTAACTTTTTATTGAACAATGAAATGAAAAACAAGAATTATTCACAGTATATGCAGACATGTGCCTACACTATGAAAGGGAATAATTAAGTAATGAAAATGATTAAACAATGGTCAGATATTTAAAGGAACCAGATATGTAACTACCGAAAGAGATCATCATTGAATATTTATAGTCAATAAACAACTGTAATCTATAAAGTAAATTTGAACAGCTGTCGCCACGTAATATAAAAATCCATTAATAAACACATTACTGAATTTGACATGCGATAATAACAATATAATGTTGAATCAATTTACAGACCAGTTGGAGGCCGCCTTTCAAAAGGTGGTGTCAATTGACCAATCATGTCGCATGTTACTGGGTCTAATGCAAAACCAGAAGTCAGTTCCTAGTTGTGTACTCGAGCTGATAATTCCCTATATTTTGGTGAAAAAAGATGGATTCAGCACAAATTAGACGGAGACCAGGAAAGAGGCAATTTTACACATATTTTAGACAGCTTTGAGCAAGCCGCCCACTATTTTTTCAGCCGTCATTTACAAAAATTGCCCATCCAAATGACGGCTGGATGGTTCGCTGCTTCAAAAAGGGGTTAGATAATGTATCTCTAAAGTTGTATTTATTAGATGCAACAACTTGCCATGATTGTTCAGATGCCCTGCGCGCCATGGCACAAAGTGTTTTCGAATAGGTTGCGTAATGTTCACGACTAGTTCATTATTATCAGGTTGTCCTAAATTTGCCGGAATTTTGGAAAATTTTTTAATTTTCTTTGCGCACTGGCACACTGACACACACAGTTTTCAACAGTTTACGACGCATTTACTCATTGGCGTCCAAGCTTGCATGCCAGTACAGTTTAGTCAGCAGGTGTGTCATGGATCAAAATACTGACGCATCGCATCATGGTTTTACATCACTGATCAGTTCGTTCCTTGTATTGACAAAAGCAAAGAAGGGCAGCATTCCTGTTGAAGTACTGCCGTGGGTGAATCACACACAAAAAAATGAGCATGCACGCAAAATTCTTACAGCGTGTGCATGCATGCACGCAGAGATTGATGTGCATAATTGGGACTGTGACATCACTGGTGGATCGTCAGTAAGCAGTAAATGATTAACTACCTTCTCTGAATTGTGAACACTTTGAAAATTTATTTTTCCTCATGCATTAATTTGCAGACGTAGCCTTAAGCTGCAAAGATGCTGTTTTCATTTCACCCACATTCACTCGACTGTCACAAAAAAAGACAAAAAACTGTAGATGATGTTGCACTGGGTGCATATTCAAAGTATATGTTGTGAGAGTCCAGGCACTTGCACTATGTGGTTCCAGAAAAAGAGTTTTCTGAAGTTTCTTTGAGGACCGGAGGCATGTAAAGACGCCTTTGGGAGAGGCATTTGTGATCCAAAGGTGCAGCAGCTTTGAATCACAATTTGCTCTGGATTAATTGCAAAGTTTACATAGGTTTTTATTTTTTTGTAATAACTGCATGGATCTCTATGGAGATGTCGGTGCAGTCAAATTGACCTGATTGTGAGCAGAGAAAAAAAGCTGCACATTCATGTGAAAATTATTCTGCCGCAGCTGCATTGCACTGTTCTTGCTCCTTGTGCTCCGTTAGTCAGCTTGTGAAACCAGACTCATGTTGTTGTCCGAGCAGAGCAATAATTACTACGAATTATCAATAAGATGAGGACAAATGTGCACACAGCTGCCTTTGAGCTTGATCAGAGAGGGAGTGCTGTGACGTCCCCAGTGTATCCTCCACTGAGTGCTCAAGACCCCACGGGGGAAATTTATCCATTTTTGCCGAATGGCATTTATTCTGACATTTTATGTATTTAACACTAACATGTTTTGTATTGGTGATTTTTTTTTTTTTCTTCTTCTTCTTCAGGTATTTTCAAGTTCATGTAGTCTTAATTTAAAGGGTAACTAAGTAACTTTTTTTTACCTTAATTTTGCAGTTTGTCAGTAATCTGTAAATGTTTTTTGTGGAGAATGGGGCTCTCTCTCAATGGACACCGCCCCAGGGTTCTTTGAATGAGTGTCTCTGGTCTCGCGATACACAAACTGCTTTACAGCACTACAACAACACATACACACCCCCTATCGAGGCACCAGTGAGCTAACAGCTATAAGAGCAAGTCAAGGAAGGCTTTATTTCTTACATGTTCATAATCATGATAGAATTGAAGAAAAAGCAAAAATGATCAAATAAAATAGTCAAAGGAAGAGGAAAAACGGTGTGCAACCAAACGAGGCATCATGTACGGGTCACCCTTGGCTGAGCTTTCTTGGAAGAGCAGAACTGAAAGATAATGAAGCGTGGTATATGGATGCAGACCTGGCACTCCTGCTGCTGGGGGAAACATGGATTTTGCCTGGAGTTTGCCGTGGTCTAAAAGCATGACATCATATTCCCTCACTGTTTGTGTGCTGTGCTCACAGCACATCTTCCCAGAGAGAGAGAGAGAGAGACAGAAGGGGGGGGCATAGAGATGGCATCTGAGGGAGAGAGGGGGGCAGAGAGAGGGAGAAAGAGTGTGCACGCGAGAGATGCCTGAAATAAACTTGTTCTCTGTGTATTTCTGTGGATTGTCACTTTCTTGACACAGTTCCACAGATTGTGTTCCCCGGCTACCGTAAAAACATTATGCAAATGGGGGGGGTGCAGTGAGTGTTTACGACATTTTTGAGACGTGTACTCCTGAACTGTAGAGGAAGCTCTATGGAGAAGAATGCAGATAACCAAAAACTGACCCAAGTTGCAAACATTGCATTTTCCCATAGGATGCCATGTTAAAATGTCCAGTTTTAGAGCAGAAATAAACATGTTTACTGTGTGGTACAAACAATGCTTTTGGTCTCTGTTGGTGGTTTCCTCTTCCATGACAGCTGTACTGGGAGTGAATTTTTTTTTCTTACTTAGTGCAATATCCTTAGTCCTTTATTATTGCATGTTGTGTATACGCAGATGCAGAAGCAGTTATCGATGGGTTAAAAAAAAAAAAAAACTCAGTCACACACTTTGGACTGGTATTCTGTGCTTTATTCTGTTTTTATTTATTCGTGCAGTGCATCGATATTTTGTTCTGTGACAGCATCTGTAATGTTCTTTACTGAATGACAATGAAAAGGAGTCTAAATCTAGTTTAAGATGTTTAAGCCATAAGCTTCTGTATAACTGTGGGTGTGGTTGTTTTGAGTGGCAGCAACTGTGTCCAGTGACGTCTCCTGTTGTAGCCTCCTTGTCCACTTGATGCAGAGCCACTCGTGGTGTTGCTGTGTCTGTCAGTTTGTTTGGAGTATTTTACTGCAAACACCTGGAATAATATGGCTTGTTGTGCTGAATCGTCCAAAACAAATCATCTAAGAAGCCTCTGTTATAATATTCACGCTGAGTGAAACTTTCTTCAGGTTTTATGTTGTTTTACTTTTAGTAGCTGTCAGTAACTTTGTCCATTTGGTCTACTTAATGTACAGTTACTGATAAAATAACCAGCTCATAACTTTTAATGTACACAACAAAGTACATTGTTAGGACAATCACTGGACAGTCCACAGAAATAATGATTTAACACCCAAACTGATGCTAACCACTCTGAGAGGGGTGTGTTCAGGTGTTTTTCATTACGCACTGAGCCACCCACATGCTGACCCCATTATGTGTTAGTGGGTTCATTGTGAATCAGTGCGGGCGAGGCTCTCAACATGGTGATGCCCAGGCAAGGGGGTCATTTCAGTTGTTCTGGGTCTCTATAGAAAACCATTGGGTGATGTCACGCAGGCTTTGTTCAGTATATATACACCCTATGGTCAATACAGATACTTTGCTTTCAAAACTACAATTAGTCACACAGTGAAAAAGAAGTCCTATGTAGGAAAAGAAAAATGCATCAGGATGTGTTTAATTGTTTTATAACTGAATCGCAGTCGTGTGAATCATAATCGCATCGTGGCATGCCCAGAGATTCTCACCCCTACCTGTTTGACTAATAATTATTTGGTGTCCTGTTTGAGAAGGTTCCACCTGCTTTTATGTTGAACAGTGAGTCATGAAGTGGGTGTTGGACAGCTGTGTGCTGGTAGGGAGGGATCAGGATAGAGGTGGGATGAGGGAGGAAGTGGTTCTTTATGGTCACATTTTGTTTAACTTGGGTCAGTTTTCACAAACCCCCAAACAGCTGCTGCTTTTGCTGCGGGCCCTCCAGTCTTGATTCATCTACATGTGTTTGACCTTCTGCTTGTGGTCTCTTTCAGCCAATCTCTTGAGTCATATGTGAAGCAGTTGTGAATTATAAACATACATGGTACTAAAAAGACCACATAAACTAGCTTGAGAAGCTGAGTCCTGAAATGTCACTTGAGGGGGAAAAAAATGTCTTTTTGCTGTAGGGTCAGGATGAGTGTATTTACAACCCCTGGCAAAAATTATGGAATCACCGGCCTCGGAGGATTTCTGGCTTTAAGAAACACTATAAGAAATCAGGAAAAAAAAAATTGTGGCAGTCAGTAACGGTTACTTTTTTAGACCAAGCAGAGGGAAAAAAAAATATGGAATCACTCAATTCTGAGGAATAAATTATGGAATCACCCTGTATATTTTCATCCCCAGAACTAACACCTGCATCAAATCAGATCTGCTCGTTAGTCTGCATCTAAAAAGGAGTGATCACACCTTGGAGAGCTGTTGCACCGAGTGGACTGACATGAATCATGGCTCCAACATGAGAGATGTCAATTGAAACAAAGGAGAGGATTATCAAACTCTTAAAAGAGGGTAAATCATCACGCAATGTTGCAAAAGATGTTGGTTGTTCACAGTCAGCTGTGTCTAAACTCTGGACCAAATACAAACATGGGAGGGTTGTTAAAGGCAAACATACTGGTAGACCAAGGAAGACATCAAAGCATCAAAACAGAAAACTTAAAGCAATATGTCTCAAAAATCGAAAATGCACAACAAAACAAATGAGGAACGAATGGGAGGAAACTGGAGTCAACGTCTGTGACCGAACTGTAAGAAACCACCTAAAGGAAATGGGATTTACATACAGAAAAGCTAAACGAAAGCCATCATTAACACCTAAACAGAAAAAAACAAGGTTACAATGGGCTAAGGAAAAGCAATCGTGGACTGTGGATGACAGGATGAAAGTCATATTCATTGATGAATCTCAAATCTGCATTGGGCAAGGTGATGATGCTGGAACTTTTGTTTGGTGCCGTTCCAATGAGATTTATAAAGATGACTGCCTGAAGAGAACATGTAAATTTCCACAGTCATTGATGATATGGGGCTGCATGTCAGGTAAAGGCACTGGGGAGATGGCTGTCATTACATCATCAATAAATGCACAAGTTGGATCTTAATCCAATTGAAAATCTTTGGTGGAAGTTGAAGAAAATGGTCCATGGCAAGGCTCCAACCTGCAAAGCTGATCTGGCAACAGCAAGCAGAGAAAGTTGGAGCCAGATTGATTAAGAGTACTGTTTGTCACTCATTAAGTCCATGCCTCAGAGACTGCAAGCTGTTATAAAAGCCAGAGGTGGTGCAACAAAATACTAGTGATGTGTTGGAGCGTTCTTTTGTTTTTCATGATTCCATAATTTATTCCTCAGAATTGAGTGATTCCATATTTTTTTTTCCCTCTGCTTGGTCTAAAAAAGTAACCATTACTGACTGCCACAGTTTTTTTTTTCTGATTACTTATAGTGTTTCTTAAAGCCAGAAAGTTGCCATTTGAAATGACTTTAGTTTTGTGTCATGTCTGTGATCTGCTTTTTTCCTACAAAATTAAACAACTGAATGAACATCTCCGAGGCCGGTGATTCCATAATTTTTGCCAGGGGTTTTAAATGGAAATTCACAATGTCTGCAGTAAAACATGGCGAAGAGTGATGAAATAATCCTGGAGGTTAACTTTGGTCATACTTTGGATGGGTTGTACTTTGTACCAACTTTATTTTCATAATTTAAAATGTCTATAAATAGTATTGGTGATGAAAGTTGTCTGGAAATCCCCAGAAATTCGGGTTTTTACTTGCGTGGCAAACGTTTATGGGTTATTTTTGATAGCATATGTCAGAATCCATTAATACTCCACACCCACCCAAACAGTAGATGGTGGTAATACACTCTGTTGGTTTGCAAACTGCCAGGAAACTTGAAAGGATTATTTTTGTTTGTTTTTCACGATGTTTATAAAATTGTGTAGAAACATCTCTGAGATGCCACAGTAGAGAGTAAGTCTCACATTTTTGTGTCCTGATCCGAGATAATGTAACATGGCGCAGCTTAATCACACAAGCAGTGAATGACAGACGCTGTTACCAGGTTACCTGTCACACCTTGACGATTTAGCCAGTGCATGCCAACTATTGAAAATGCTGGCGTACGTTTAATAAGTTATGCGCAAGTTTTGTATAAGTTAAGAGCATGCTGATATATGCTGTAATACACCAAGTACCTTGAAAGATTTTGGGCATGCACAGTATTTCGACATATGCCAGCATATGACTTATATGTTTGTGCGGGGCATAAGTTGTAGTTAACTTATGCAATTGTTGATACACGCTTCATGTAAGTTACTCATAAGTTGAAATATGTCCATTAATACTGTCCAGTGATTGGCTGAAAGCTGCAGTCCTCATGCAAACGGACTGTATACAAATAATGAATCTGTGAAGGCTCTCAGTTGTCCAGGTGGGTTCCATAGTAGAGAAGCTTGAATCTTCAACTGGACTGGGTTGCTTGACGCAAGGACGTTTCGCTTCAAATCGCAGAAGCTTCCTCAGCTAAAATTCTTGCTCTGGTAGTCTGACTTCTGTCTTGACTCTTGTAGAGAAGAATAACAGAAGCTACGTACAAAGCTGGAGTTTTAAACCTAACCAGACCCCTCCTACTGAGAGGCAGACTGCTATTGGCCTCTCTCAAACCGTTTCTTTTCGCTGGCTAAGATTTTAACTTCCTTGTCTTCAAACGTGTGGTTAGTGTCTTAAAGCTCCTTCTTGCTGCGTAAGAAGTTTGACATGACTTATGCAGTGTGCAAAATCTGCAAAATAAAAGTCAAGTACTTCGGAAACACTTCAAATCCACAAGCCCACATGCTACGCTATCACCCGGAACTAAAGGAAGCGGAGCAGCGGTCTCTGCCGACTACTGACCAGCGCACACGCTATCACTTCGCTAAACTGCCAGCCAACTCTGAACGAGCAAAGCAGATAAGTAAATTTACATCTTTAGAATCACTTGATCAACCTTGTAAAGCTGCATTTTCTTAAACATAACCATTTTTTAAGTAATATAACTATTTCTCAGAGGTCTTTGAATCGAAAATTGATTCTGAATCGAATCGTCACCCCAAGAATTGGAATCGAACTGAATCGTGAGTTGTAAGATTCACATCTCTAGTGCTAACTAGAGCACAATAGGTGATAATTAGAACAAGTGTTTAGTCACTAGCCAATAGCAGTCTGCCTCTCAGTAGTATTTCCTGTTTAGGGGGAATTACTACAGGCAGATCCATGGATGTGCAATGTCCTTAGGGTGAACTAATTTCTGTCTCAAGGTGTTAACAGGTTTAAAGTAAACTGGGATTTTGTGCTGTCTGAAGATCCTCTGTAGGTTTCCCCTACTCCTGCTAAATAAGGGAGAGACACTCCTCTTCTTCTTGGCTCCGTCTCCTGTCTGTCTGGTCTCTTTGTTCTTTGGGACTTCTGCACTCCACTAACGAACACTACATAGGTGAGACTAAGCAGCCATTGCACAAAAGGCTATACCAGCGCTGCAGAGAGGGCATCAGTGGACCTCAGTCTGCAGTTCATCTCCACCTTAAAGACACTAACCACACGTTTGAGGACAAGGAAGTTAAAATCTTAGCCAGAGAAAAGAAATGGTTTGAGAGAGGAGTGAAGGAGGCATTGTATGTGAAACAGTTGAAACCCAGGGGGTCTAAGACACGTTTTGTCCCCTGTTTACAATGGGGTACTCAGGTCTAAAGCCCCTTTCACACCAGGGGTGCTCCCAGTTGCGCCGTGCATCATTATGACGACGCCGCATGGAAGCAATTCGGTGCCGAGATGATGCAGCTCGGCGCCACAACCACACGAGGGGCGCAAAGGAGGAAGCAAGTCGGACGCCGAAAAATTAAACCTGTTTAATTTTTCACCGTTCTGTGCTCAATGCAGAAAGGAAGTGGTTCCAGCACAAGTCGGTGCAAAGAGGCATTACCCGGCGTGACTCGGAAGCCAATTTATGATTCCTGCTGTGTTCCATTGTTCCCGTAGTATAAATCACACAGGATTGTTGTTATACCATGTACTTAATGCAGTAAAAACTACACACTGAAAAAAAAGACCAAAAAGACCACAGAAAAAAAAATGCTAATTGCAGCTCAGCTCCTCTCTGTGTGGAGCTGTCTGGTGAAGAGAGGCAATGTGAGGCAGCAGCAGCTTCTTCTTCTCACAAATGTGTTTAAATAAAATTCATAAAAGTCCTGCTCATACACTGATTGCCAGAAATATCCAGTAAAAAGTCTGGACATCTCTAGTCTACTCGTGGATGTTCGTTCACGCCCGCACATGTGAACAATTAAAAGAAAAAAAAAAGTCTGGCTGCAGGCATTACTTCCTTGTTCTCTGCTCAAACTCTCACATCACAGTTAAGAAAAGGACAAAAAAGGACATACGTCCTGGGACAGGACATGTCAACATCAAGTAGAACTCAAGATTTCTCCACATTTGGTTACGGACGGTTCACGCGCATCTCGCGGTCAAAGGAGGAAAGATAAACTATAACAGGACTCAGAGCACAGCCCTGCAGCTCTGCACAGAACAAATATAAAGTAGAAGAGAAGTCAAAGTGCACAGTCTGTCTGCAGCCAAACTGTGCACTCTGACTTCTCTGTGCAGAGAACCTGCAGGCTGTGTTCTCACCACCTCTGTGCCCCCTGCTGCGCACACCTGATGCAGATATTCCTGCGTCGTCATGACACCACAGGAAGCAACTGGGAGCAGCCCCAGTGTGAAAGAGGCTTAAGCAGTTTCAGTCCTTTGTTCATGGTAATGAGTCATTCACGTCATCAGGAGAGGCGTCAGTCCCATCGTTAGGAGGGACAGCTACCCTGTCATTAGGATGGTGCTAATTAGAGAACAATAGGTGCTAATTAGAGCAAGTGTTTAATCACTAGCCAATAGCAGTCTGCCTCTCAGTAAGAGGGGTCTGGTTAGGTTTAATACTCCAGCTTTTGTACGTAGCTTCTGTTATTCTTCTCTACAAGAGTCAAGACAGAAGTCAGACTACCAGAGCAAGAATTTTAGCTGAGGAAGCTTCTGTGATTTGAAGCGAAACGTCTTCGCGTCAAGCAACCCAGTACAGTCGAAGATTCAAGCTTCTCTACAAATGATGACTGTTTGAATTCAATGGTACGAATATTTTATGAGGGGAAAAACTGGAACATACCATTGGTATTCATTGGTATTTAACTTTTAGGGTTACTGGGCAACCAATAATTTAATGCTTTAATCTATTCTCTTTTTCTGTTTATCTACGAGGTCTGTTAGAAAAGTATCCGACCTTTTTATTTTTTTTCAAAAACCTGATGGATTTGAATCTCATGTCCTGTGAGGCTTCATCACGGAGGCACTGTTGCTGCGCCATCAGCTTCGTGCCGATGAATTTCGCTGCCACTGTTTTCATGGCCAAATCTTCTGTCACAGTGGAATGTGCCGAAAAAGTGCTGATGTCCACCTCTTCCGCTATTTCTCGGATAATCACACGACGGTCCCACATCACCACAGAGTTCACTTTGGAAATGATCTGGTCATTTCAGCGTGTTGATGCCGATCTGCGCTTGGCTCGCTCTCCACCGTTGTGCGGACGTCTTTAAACCGGTTGTACCGCTGCTTAATCTGTGTGATGCCCAGAGGATCGTCACCGAAAGCCGTCTGAATAATCCGAATGGTTTCCACCTGGCTGTCGCCCAGTTTGTGGCAAAATTTGATGCAGTCGCGCTGCTCCAGTCGTTCCGCCAATTCCTTGCAAAGAAAAAACGACGGGAGACTCCACCCATCCTCACACAAAGGCTGCTTACAAGCAAATGACGCAACCGACAGGCGTGAAAAAAAATCACGCATGCGCACGAAGGTTCAAGGTTTGCTCATGCAAGCACACGTGATTCAAATCCATCAGATTTTTGAAAAAAATAAAAAGGTTGGATACTTTTCTAACAGACCTCGTATTACAGAATTCTGCTTAAATCATTATTGCTAGAAATAATCTATAGATGATGAATATTACAGAATCCAGCTTTAATCATTATTGCTAGAAATCCAAGACTCCAGTGGGTTAAATTGACAAAATTTTGAAAGGACTCTGGCTCCACATTTCATGCGACATAAAAATAAACAAAACATCTAACACTCTGCACAGTAAACACATCCCAACCTGAATGACAAGAAGTGGAATCCAAAAGAATACCTAGATACATCACCTGTTTCATTTCAAAAGACTTATGCCTCTATTGTGTCATGGAAAATGAATACCTTTTTTCATAGACTTACTTTTGTGTACATTGCTTTTTTCTAATTAACACACACACACACACACACATATATATATATATATATATACACACACACTTTGCTTTCATGACATAATTTGCCACACCGTTCCCAGCACACTGCAGCACACTTAAGTAGATCCTGAAATTAGCAGATCTATGTACTGAAATGATTTTGAATTGAAAATTGTTTTTTGTATTGAATCGTGAGATGCTGAAAGGCTCACATCCATACTGCTTTTACTGCAGTGTAGATTTTACCATAAGTCAAGTACCTGCACACCTCGGCTGATTTTTACAAAGCAACTGTCTGGTCCCTACTAAGCTTGAAAAAGCCATATTGCTCAACTTCTGATATGCTAGAAATGTTGGTGACTGTTGGCACTATTGGTCACTTGATGACTTTAGGGCATTTAATCTGCCATTTCTGCGGAAATGACAGGGCCATTTAAAAAAATACCCATACCTAACCAAACATGAAAACCGCCACCCAGTCCCCAAAATTTGCTATAACACCTGAACCAAGAGGTTAGCCTGTTAGCCCTAGTTTGGTAATGGAAACTCTATGATGGAGGCATGTAATGGTTTCAGTCGTCCCACCCAGGTCATGCAGGATCTCACCAACGCTCAACCTCTTTACCCATTTATGATTTAGTCGGGACTTGATGACCGTTCTATCAAAAGTAATAGTGAACATGCACCCTTGCATCCTCCCACTCTCATTTATGCATATTTACAAGCAGACTCCCCTGTGTGTTCAAACAAGTGAGTACAATATTTATTGTACAGCCTCAGTCATGATTTTCACCAGGCTTGTGGCTTCATTTTGGTATGGGTGAAGATTATCTTAGAACATCTCTGTTACTCTTTCTAAAAGAAGTGGCTGCCACTACGGTCACCACAGTTAATCATTGAATTTTTTTTATGCAAGTTGCTACTTTTGGGAACTTCTTTTGTTTCATATGCTCAATGTCTCAAATGAGTGTTTAGCTGATAACCACTGGTCTTGTGTTTTTCAGAGCCCACTGGACTAAAACATATTCTGACTTGGAGATTCACAGCAAGACAGCAGTGCTGGGAGTTTTTTTGGAGACGTGGTCCCTTTCCTCAGTTCTTGCCCTGTCAGCTGACTGGTGAATCCTCCTGCAGGCATTCTCTTGAACACATGTTCTGATATAGTGTGTGGTGTACCCTCCTTCCTCCCTTTAATGGTTGTGACCCAACTCCGGACAGCTTTGCTGCAGGGTCCTTCCTGAGCAGCAGCAGCAGCTGCGTCCTGCTTGCTCGCTTCCTCCCTCCCCTGTTTCCTGTCCTTGGTGAGACGAGTCTGACATCTCCTCTCCACAACCCCACCCCTGCATCACTTCTGGCTCCTTACACCTCTCACACACACACGTGTCTTTACACACTGGAGTAGTTTGTGTTTTTAATTATTTATTTTTTTAGAACACTAACAATAGGGGGAGATCAGCAAGCAGAGGACACGTTGTACTCCACCAGTTTGTGTCTCTGCAATTGGCAAGCCACAACAGCATTTCTTTGTCACTTTTAACACTACAGCCTTCAGCATGACATCCATGTCCAGTCTCTTCTCTTTCACAAGCCCAGCAGTCAAACGCTTACTCGGCTGGAAGCAAGGAGATGAGGAGGAGAAATGGGCGGAGAAGGCAGTAGATGCACTTGTGAAAAAGCTGAAGAAGAAGAAAGGTGCAATGGAGGACCTGGAGAAGGCCCTTAGCTGCCCTGGGCAGCCTAGCAAGTGTGTTACCATTCCAAGATCACTCGATGGACGGCTGCAGGTTTCCCATAGGAAAGGTCTGCCTCATGTAATCTATTGCCGTGTTTGGCGCTGGCCAGATCTCCAGTCCCACCATGAGCTCAAGCCCCTGGAGGTGTGTGAGTACCCATTTGGCTCAAAACAGAAGGAAGTCTGCATCAACCCATATCACTACAAGCGGGTGGAGAGTCCAGGTACGTACCATTTCTGTTTAAAGACTGTTTTTACATCTCTCCTTTCCCCCACCCCCAGCTCAGCAAGGTATTTTTGTGTTTTAACGTTTGTTTCTGTTAAACAAAGAAACAAAACCTGAGCTAATTATGTAAAAGACCAGTGTTTTACGGACTTATGGACATCCTTTTGTTGCAACACGATGTAAATTTTGGAATTGGTAAACAAGTCCTCAAAAGTCAGGAGGCTGTCATCACACAGATCTAATGCACCCACTGCCTCCCTTTCACATAAAATCAATATCAGTAGCTCTTTTTTTTTAAACTCATTAGATTATATACTTTGGGCACTCCAGTTTGGGAGATGCAGAGACAGACTTGGCGTTTGAAGTTTTCTCTCTTTTACATACACACAGGTGATAATAATAGGCCAGCCATTATGAAATTGGCTGGCTTGGAATTGCCATATCTGCACTGATGCGTTCAAAGGTAAAGATTGTGTGTCAATCATCAGAGGTTGCATCCACTAGTCGTGAAAATGTTGAGTGGAAGAACATGCTCATTTCTGAGACAAATTTGAAAATGGAAATATATATGGTTGACCTTTTGGATGTGTTGACCCACGTCCGAGGTGGCACAGTATTGTTAATGCTGAGCATCACAAAATTCACATTTCAGTAAGATCATGGTGTTTAGGGTGTACTCTCACAAGGCAGTTCATACTGTGTTTGAACACTTTTAACCCTCAAAGCATCAGTTTGTTCCACTGGTGTGAGTGCTCCATACAATGCCTGGTAATTGCATGCTTAACCATGCCTGGACCAACTTGCAGATGTGGTCTGAGGCATGATTCAGTTGGACTTGTGCATGTAATGTGATCGCTGACAGCACCTACTACATCTGGAATAACTCAGTTTTCATTTAAGTCAAAACCATTTAGGTTTAACACTGGTCTGAATTTTTGCCTTATTGATTTATGTCAATCCTGATTGGCAAGCAATTTGAGTGGCTGTTTGACAGACTTGATAAACTCTGGCCTTGAGAATTCTTTTGAGCTGTTAGGAGTGAGGTTTACTAACTACAAATGCACAGTGACACCTGCTGGCCCCATTGCATAAACTCAATTAAAATGAGTGAATGGAATACACTGGAATTACATCACCAACACTTAAATGCACCAAAACGTTAAATACACTTACAGGAACTGAGTTGTTATGACAACAATTCATTTTTAAGTTAGTTTAATTAATGGAAATGAGTGACAACTTTTTTTCAAAGTTTGAGTTTCATTAACTTAATTATTGTATTAAAATGGAGTGTTCGGTTTAACAGTGTACGAGTCCAGTTATTGGACAAATGGGGGAGAATAGTGGCTCTTACAGCCAGAATGTTCAGCTAATGCGGCTCATCTCTGAGAGTGGCGCTAATTTCAAGAAGTTCAAAATTTTGCAACAAGCGCGTGAGGTAGTTTGTGTACAAGGTACTACAAGGGCAAATGATGATTTTAGAGGCATGTTTGTGGTGAGGACGAGGCAGTTAAAAGCCCATTATCTGAGCACCTGGCGGCTACGAGGGCAGGACCGACTATTTAGCTCGGCCTTCTCGCCCACTTCGTTGTGACAATCCCACCTGCTTTGTGCTCCGGACCCTGTATATAAAATAATTATTTTGGAGCGGATTAATCATTTTCTGTCACAGTTTGGATGTTGAAAACACTCAAATTCCTTCTGGAATCACAGAAGACATTACAACTGGAGCTTTTTTGCATGAGGTGGTGAACGTATTTGGACCAGCCCAAAGGTAATTATTTGTAATGTTTTTGATTGTAATAGCTTGGTTAAAACTGTTGCATGTTCATTTCTTCTTTATAAGCAGCTGTAAAAGTATATTTATGATAGATTTAACATTTTGTTATAATGGATCAGATGAGCTCCACTGTGTGCGCACTGGCACAATGACTTGGACTCGAAACGAGCGTTTACGCAGAATGCAAGCGCACAAAAGAGCAATTTTGCAGAAAATAATGGATAAACACAAAATTAAAAGTTGGATCACCGGTGTCAAAATGAAGACGAGCATTTACACGGAACACAAGCACACAAATGAGCGATTTTGCAGACAATAATGGATGAACACAAAGTTAGAGTTGGATCACCAGTGTCAAAATGACTGAAGAAGCAGAAGCAATAAAGCCAGAGAGAAGAAACGCAGAGGTGACTGTCCAGGTGTTTTTTTTGGAGGTGTGGGGGGTGATCCACACAGGTACAGGTGTATATAATTAAAGCAGCCACCTCATTGTGGTGTGTTTTTTTTGGGGGGGGGGGGGCACAGAGAAATCTCTCCACAGTAGTTCTTCCTTCATTGTTTTTTTTTTTTTTGTTTTTTTCTTTCAGCTTTGTACTGTGTACATGCAGAACTACTGCATTTAATGACTCTGGAACACAGGTGAACTGCAGCCTGACACATGGATGCGCACACCAGCTGGACTGGGGTGTCCTTTTTTTTAATACTGCTTTTAAAAAAAATGTGACATCATCTTGAATGGATGCTGAGAATTGAAAACCCACACTCCAAGTGTGGGAGGGGTGGAGGGTTGGCCCAGACCCATGCCGAAACATGCACCAATGTCCCATTACATGGCGCTACAGTGTGATTTTCTGATATTTCTGTTTTGTTTGTTTGTTTTTTGTTTGTTTTTTTATTTTGATTTTTAAATATACCTACGATATAAATTACAGACCTCTCCATTCTTTGTAGGTGGGAAAACTTGCAAAATCGACTCTGGCTCAAAAATACTTATTTGTCTCACTATAAAGATTGATTCTCATTTTAATTCCGACGACCAATTAAAATATATGTATGCACTTCTCACCAGCATTGGAACAGCGTCTCTGAAAAAATGGCGCTACAGTTGGGCCGTTACGCTGTTTCTGAGAGTGTGAAAATGATCATTTCTCTATTGTGGACCTGTTGGTTCTGATTTAGAAGCAGGACCACAATTTTTTCATCAACCTATGTCAAAGCTATTTAAAAGATGTCAATCTTGCCGACCGGGACTTTTGTCTGTTGCGCGCAAGAAAAGAGAAAAGTCCGCCATCACACAGTAGTCTTTTTTTTTTTTTTTTTACGGCTGTGGGAGACGTTCTGCTGCTGCGTGCCACACAGCCAGCACTGCAAGCGCGAGTGTTTGTAGGGGGGACTGGGACAGTTTCCCCACTGAAAATTTTAAATTTATAACTCTATGAAACACTATTTCCTGCATTTTCAGGGCCAAATTATGTGAAGTAAAGCCATAGTTTTTTTTTTTTTTTTTGTTACATCCATGCATCCATTTTCTTCGGCTTCATCCGGGGTCGGGTTGTGAGGGCAGCAGCTCAAGCAACGCCGCCCAGACCTCCCGACCCACACACACCTCCCCCAGCTCCTCTGGGGGAACCCTGAGGCGTTCCCAAACCAGCTGACAGATGTAGTCCCTCCAGCACGTCCTGGGTCTTCCCTGGAGCCTCCTCCCAATGGGACGTGCCCGGAACACCTCTCCAGCGAGGCGTCCAGGGGTCATCCGGAAAAGAGGCCCGAGCCACCTCAGCTGGCTCCTTTCGACGTGGAAGAGCAGCAGCTTGACTCCGAGTTCCTCCCAAGTGACTGAGCTCCTCACCCTATCTCTAAGGGAGCGCCCAGCCACCCTGCGGAGGAAACACATCTCGGCCGCTTGTACTCGCAGTCTTGTTCTTTCGGTTATGAGCCAAATCTCATGACCATAGGTGAGGGTCAGAACGTAGATCAATCGGTAAATCGAGAGCTTTGCCCCCCTGCTCAGCTCTCTCTTCACCACGACGGTCCGATACAGCGACCGCATCACTGCAGACGCTGCAACAATCCATCCGTCGATCTCACGCTCCATCCGTCCCTCACTCGTGAACAAGACCCCAAGATACTTAAACTCCTCCACTGGAGGCAAGGACACTCCACCGACCTGAAGAGGGCAAGGCACCTTTTTCCGGTTGAGAACCATGGCCTCGGATTTGGAGGTGCTGATTTTCATCCTGGACGCTTCACACTCGGCTGCAAACCGCCCCAGTGCATGCTGAAGGTCCTGATTTGATATGAAGCCAACAGAACCATATCGTCCGCAAACAGCAGAGATGAGATTCTGTGGTTCCCAAACCAGACCCCCTCTACACCCTGGCTGCACCTAGAAATTCTTTCCATAAAGGTAATGAACAGAACCGGTGACAAAGGACAGCAGCGAACCAAGCTCCTGCTGCAGTTGTACAGGGACCAGATAGCCCTTAGCAAAAGACCCCGGTCCCCCCACAGGGTGCCTTTAGGGACACGGTCGAATGTCTTCTCCACATCCACAAAGTACTTGTGGACTGGTTGGGCGAACTCTCATGAACCCTCGAGGACCTGATGGAGGGTGTAGAGCTGGTCCAGTGTGCCGCGACCAGGACGAAAACCACACTGCTCCTCCTGAATCCGAGGTTCGACTATCGGTCGAATTCTCCTCTCCAGTACTCTGGATTAGACCTTACTGGGGAGTCTGAGGAATGTGATCCCCCTGTAATTGGAACACACCCTCCGGTCCCCCTTCTTAAACAGAGGGACCACCATCCCGGTCTGCCAATCCAGAGGCACTGTCCCCGACCGCCATGGGATGTTGCAGAGGCGTGTCAACCAAGACAGTCCCACACATCCAGAGACTTAAGGTGCTCAGGACGGATTTCATCCACCCCATGAGCCTTGTCACCAAGGAGCTTTCTGACCACCTCGATGACTTTGGCCTGGGTGATGGATGAGTCCACCTCTGAGTCCCCAGTCTGCTTCCTCTTTGGAACACGTGACGATGGGATTGAGGAGATCCTCGAAGTATTCCTTCCACCACCCGACAACATCCCCAGTCAGGGTCAGCAGCTCCCCACCCGCACTATAGACAGTATTGGCGGAGAGCCGTTTCCACCTCCTGAAGTGATGGACGGTTTGCCAGAATTTCTTCGAGCCCGACCGATAGTCCTCCATGGCCTCCCCGAACTCTTCCCAGACCCGAACCTTTGCCTCTGCGACCGCACGGGCTGCGGCACGCTTGGCCTGCCGGTACCTGTCAGCTGCCTCCGGGGTCCCACTTACCAACAAAGACAAGTAGGACTCCTTCTTCAGCTTGATGGTATCCCTTACCTCCAGCGTCCACCACCGGTTCAGCAATTGCCGCTGCGACAGGCACCAGAGACCTTGTGACCACAGCTAGGAGCGGCCGCATCGACAATGGAGGTGGAGAACATGGTCCACTCTGACTCCATGTCGCCAACCAGGATCTGGGACATACTCTCCCGGAGGTGGGAGTTGAAGACCTCACTGTTCATCATTCCCAGCAGACACTCGCGATATGTTTGGGCCTGCCAGGTCTGACCGGCTTCCTCCCCTCCCAGCGGATCCAACTCACCACAAGGTGGTGATCGGTCGACAGGTCAGCCCCTCTCTTCATCCGGGCGTCCAAGACACATGGCCGAAGGTCAGATGATACGACTACAAAGTCGATCATCGACTTCCGGCTCAGGGTGTCCTGGTGCCGTGTGCACTTATGGACACCCTTGTGCTCGAACATGGTGTTTGTGATGAACAAACTGTGGCTAGCACAGACGTCCAACAACTGAACACCACTTGGGTTCAGATCGGGGAAGCTGTGCTTCCCGATCACTCCCCTCCAGGTCTCACTGTCGCCGCCACGTGGGCGTTGAAGTCCCCCAGGAGAACAATGGAGTCCCCAGTCGGAGCACTATCTAGTACCCCTCCCAGGGACTCCAAGAAGGTCGGGTACTCTGCGCTGCCGCTCGGCCCGTAGGCCGAGACAATAGTGGGAGACCTGTCCCCGACCCAAAGGTGTAGGGACATGACCCTCTCGTTCACCAGGGTGAACTCCAACACATGGCGACAGAGCTGGGGAGCAATGAACAATGCTACACCAGCTTGCCTTCTCTCCCCGCAGGCAACACCAGAGAAGTGGAGCGCCCAGCCCCTCTCGAGTTGGGTACCAACACCCAAGCTGTGTGGAGTTGAGCCCGACTACCTCTAGTCGGTACCTCTCAACCTCCCGCACAAGCTCAGGCTCCTTCCCCCCCCCCAGCGAGGTGACGTTCCACATCCCAACAGCCAGAGGATGTGAGCGTGGACCGGGCCGTCGGGCCACCCACCCTCAACTGCTACCCAGTCCTGTCTGCACCCGACCCCCATGGCCCCCTCTGCAGGTGGTGAACCCACAGGAGGGCGGGCCCACGATGCTCTTTCGGGCTGAGCCCGACCGGGTCCTGTGGGCTAAAGCCCGACCACCAGGCGCGAGCCCCAGCCCCAGGACTGGCTCCGGGGTGGGACCACGGCTCCGCCATACCAGGCAACGTCTCAGTCCTTGATATTGCAATGGTCATAGGAGCTTCTGAACTGCCCTTAGTCTGACCCTTCACCTAGGATCTGTTTGCCATGGGAGACCCTACCAGGGGCATGAAGCCCCCGACAACATAGCTCACTGGCGTCTCACTAATTTAGAAGATCTTCACTTAGCCTGGAAAAAGAGTCTGTTGCTCTATAAAAAAGCCCTCCGTAAAGCTAGGACATCTTTCTACTCATCACTAATTGAAGAAAATAAGAACAACCCCAGGTTTCTTTTCAGCACTGTAGCCAGGCTGACAAAGAGTCAGAGCTCTATTGAGCTGAGTATTCCATTAACTTTAACTAGTAATGACTTTATGACTTTCTTTGCTAACAAAATTTTAACTATTAGAGAAAAAATTACTCATAACCATCCCAAAGACGTATCGTTATCTTTGGCTGCTTTCAGTGATGCCTGTATTTGGTTAGACTCTTTCTCTCCGATTGTTCTGTCTGAGTTATTTTCATTAGTTACTTCCTCCAAACCATCAACATGTCTATTAGACCCCATTCCTACCAGGCTGCTCAAGGAAGCCCTACCATTATTTAATGCTTCGATCTTAAATATGATCAGTCTATCTTTGTTAGTTGGCTATGTACCACAGGCTTTTAAGGTGGCAGTAATTAAACCATTACTTAAAAAGCCATCACTTGACCCAGCTATCTTAGCTAATTATAGGCCAATCTCCAACCTTCCTTTTCTCTCAAAGATTCTTGAAAGGGTAGTTGTAAAACAGCTAACTGATCATCTGCAGAGGAATGGTCTATTTGAAGAGTTTCAGTCAGGTTTTAGAATTCATCATAGTACAGAAACAGCATTAGTGAAGGTTACAAATGATCTTCTTATGGCCTCAGACAGTGGACTCATCTCTGTGCTTGTTCTGTTAGACCTCAGTGCTGCTTTTGATACTGTTGACCATAAAATTTTATTACAGAGATTAGAGCATGCCATAGGTATTAAAGGCACTGCGCTGCGGTGGTTTGAATCATATTTGTCTAATAGATTACAATTTGTTCATGTAAATGGGGAATCTTCTTCACAGACTAAAGTTAATTATGGAGTTCCACAAGGTTCTGTGCTAGGACCAATTTTATTCACTTTATACATGCTTCCCTTAGGCAGTATTATTAGACGGTATTGCTTAAATTTTCATTGTTACGCAGATGATACCCAGCTTTATCTATCCATGAAGCCAGAGGACACACACCAATTAGCTAAACTGCAGGACTGTCTAACAGACATAAAGACATGGATGACCTCTAATTTCCTGCTTTTAAACTCAGATAAAACTGAAGTTATTGTACTTGGCCCCACAAATCTTAGAAACATGGTGTCTAACCAGATCCTTACTCTGGATGGCATTACCCTGACCTCTAGTAATACTGTGAGAAATCTTGGAGTCATTTTTGATCAGGATATGTCATTTAGTGCGCATATTAAACAAATATGTAGGACTGCTTTTTTGCATTTGCGCAATATCTCTAAAATTAGAAAGGTCTTGTCTCAGAGTGATGCTGAAAAACTAATTCATGCATTTATTTCCTCTAGGCTGGACTATTGTAATTCATTATTATCAGGTTGTCCTAAAAGTTCCCTAAAAAGCCTTCAGTTAATTCAAAATGCTGCAGCTAGAGTACTAACGGGGACTAGAAGGAGAGAGCATATCTCACCCATATTGGCCTCTCTTCATTGGCTTCCTGTTAATTCTAGAATAGAATTTAAAATTCTTCTTCTTACTTATAAGGTTTTGAATAATCAGGTCCCATCTTATCTTAGGGACCTCTTAGTACCATATCACCCCAATAGAGCGCTTCGCTCTCAGACTGCAGGCTTACTTGTAGTTCCTAGGGTTTGTAAGAGTAGAATGGGAGGCAGAGCCTTCAGCTTTCAGGCTCCTCTCCTGTGGAACCAGCTCCCAATTCAGATCAGGGAGACAGACACCCTCTCTACTTTTAAGATTAGGCTTAAAACTTTCCTTTTTGCTAAAGCTTATAGTTAGGGCTGGATCAGGTGACCCTGAACCATCCCTTAGTTATGCTGCTATAGACGTAGACTGCTGGGGGGTTCCCATGATGCACTGTTTCTTTCTCTTTTTGCTCTGTATGCACCACTCTGCATTTAATCATTAGTGATCGATCTCTGCTCCCCTCCACAGCATGTCTTTTTCCTGGTTCTCTCCCTCAGCCCCAACCAGTCCCAGCAGAAGACTGCCCCTCCCTGAGCCTGGTTCTGCTGGAGGTTTCTTCCTGTTAAAAGGGAGTTTTTCCTTCCCACTGTAGCCAAGTGCTTGCTCACAGGGGGTCGTTTTGACCGTTGGGGTTTTACATAATTATTGTATGGCCTTGCCTTACAATATAAAGCGCCTTGGGGCAACTGTTTGTTGTGATTTGGCGCTATATAAAAAAATTGATTGATTGATTGATAGCTCCTAGGATCATCCGGGTACGCAAACTCCCCCACCACAATAAGGTGGCGGTTCGAGGGGGATTTTTGTTACAGCCTTACTTTAAAGCCAAATGAAACAAGGCATCAGGCAAAACATGGAAGGGTGTAGAAATGTATCTGTCAGGGTCAATAAACCAGGTATCCCTGGTGCCCTCTTTTGGCTGCCCTGGATCTGTTCAGTAGTTCTGCCCTTCAATATGTTTGTAAAATAAAAAAAACACTACTCTGTCATTCTGGGAGGGACATGGTCCTTGCCATCAGTCTTGTAGCTATTATTATTAACTGCCAATACTTCATTAATTTGCTGTCAATTGTCAATATAATACTAGCGTTATGTTGCATAACTAGACAATTGGGTAACAGCTCAAATATGGTTTTAATAACACTAACCCAAATCAATTGGATTGTATTGAATCGAATCGAAATAATCGATTCTGAATCTTAAGAATCATATCGATTTTTGAAATTTGAATCGATGCCCAGCTCTAATATTATATATGATGACTGTCAAAATAATACATTAATTAATTACAGTGCCTATAATTGTCATCCTTCTTAAAATCTAAAATCATTCCAACATTACTCAAAGATCTTCCAAAGAGGTCTCGTACCAAATACGTCATCTCCTCATGACTCTTGTTTGAAGAAAGCTGGTTAAATGCCCACCTGAAATTAAATGAAATTACATGGAATACATTTAATAAATGAGTAAAGGACATAAAATGGAGATAAGTGAGCTATTCGTGATATATTTGATGTGATTAAAATTAAACATTTTATTGAATTTGGTGTTCTGATATACGTGACATTGGCCATTCTTGTGCATCGGCCCACCACCTCTTCAGACAGAATTTTGCCTCAGAGGCTCTGTCTATCTATATATCTATATCTGTCTATCTAATCTGTCTATATAAACCTTGCGCTGTGCACAATTTCTCCAATCACAGCCACGTAAGCCTATAACTTCTCCTGGGTTGTCTGGGTGTCTTGGTGGCTTTCCTCACTCTTCTCCTTCAGGCGCAGTTTGAGAACTGTCTACTACATGCTGATTTACTATAGAGTGCCATATTGTTTTTATTTCTTTGTAACTGATGTAAATAAAGTCCAAGGCATATTCAGTGGCAGCTTCACCATCAGAGAGCCTCGTCCACAACCACCACAAAAGACTCCAAGCTGTCAGTGATGTTAAAGGGGCAATACACAGTATTAAGAACAGGGGTATCTAAACTTTTGATCAGGTTCATTTGGGTAGTTCTCTTGTCATTTTGATTTAAAAAGAGGAAACAGTTGTTTGACAGTAAATGGCTTCACCCAACCACTAACCATGAGTGAAAAAAAGTTTTTGTGTTGTCATTCATATTCTCTTAAAAATGGCCACTTATATATATATATTTCAATTTATTTTTACTTATATAGTGCCAATTCACAACAGAGTTACCAACCCCCAGAGCAACAGTGTAAGGGAAAAACTCCCTCTGAGGAAGAAACCTCAAGCAGACCAGGCTCAAAGGGGTGACCCTCTGCTTGGGCCATGATACAGATACAAATTACAGAACAATTCATAAAACGAACATACAGGAAATGCTGTTGGTGCACAGGACAGGAGGGTCTCCAGCATAAATACATCTCCCATCTCTGGATGGAGCTGCACCTTAAACAGAGAGAAAAAACAGAATCAGGCATTAGAAAGACAAGAAATACAGTATAATTTGCCGCCAGCATTAAACAAGAAAAACAGGAAATACTAAGGTGATCACCGGCCACTAGCCCTGAGCTTCACTAAAAGACCCAGAATTTAGGTAAAGTTGAGGCCGTGGCCCGCTCCATTTCCTAATAAAATGAATTGAGTGAAAAATGTAGAACTATGGTATGCTAGCTATACGAAAGGAAAAATAAGTGCGCCTTAAGTCTGGACTTGAAAGTGTCCACAGATTCTGTTTTATTGATGCAGGGAGATCATTCCACAGAACAGGGGCACAATAAGAGAAAGCTGTGTGACCCGCAGACTTCTTATTCACCTTAGGGACACAAAGTAGACCTGCACCCTGAGAACGTAAAGCCCGGGCCGGTACGTAAGGTTTAATTAGATCAGCTAGGTAGGGAGGTGCCAATCCATGAATAATTTTATAGGTTAGCAGCAGAACCTTAAAATCTGATCTCACTGGGACAGGAAGCCACTGAAGGGATGCCAAAATGGGTGTAATGTGGTCGAACTTTCTGTTTCGTGTCAAAAGTCTGGCTGCAGCATTTTGAACCAGTTGGAGACCCCTAATGCTAGACTGCGGTAAACCAGAAAATAGAACATTGCAGTAGTCCAGTCTAGAAGAGATAAATGCATGGATCAGGGTCTCAGCATCAGCGATAGACAGGATGTAACGAATATTCGCTATATTTCGCAGGTGGAAGAAAGCAGTCCTAGTAATATTTCTAATGTGTTGGCCAAAGGACAACGAAGGATCAAAAATTACCCCAGGGTTCCTCACTTTGTCAATGTGATGTAGGACACACGAGCCGAGGCTGAGCGTTAACTGGTCAAATTGATGCTGATGTCTCACTGGACCAAGAACCATCATTTCAGTCTTATCAGAGTTTAAAAGTAGGAAGTTTCTAGACATCCAACTTCTCACTGCTGCAAGGCAATCTTCTAAGGATTTTATGTGAATGATATTACCAGCAGTTATCGGCATGTCTAACTGAGTATCATCTGCATAGCAGTGAAAGGTAATCCCAAAACGCCGCAATATGTGCCCAAGGGGTGCTATATAAAGGGAGAAAAGCAGGGGACCTAAGACAGACCCCTGTGGAACCACAAATTTCATGTCACTAAGGTTAGAGTTAGTGTTACTGTACAAAACACAGTGAGAATGACTGGTCAAGTATGATGTCAGCCATGCAAGGGCACTCCCAGTAATCCCAAAATGATTTTCCAGCCTATCAAGTAGAATATGATGATCCACTGTATCAAATGCAGCACTGAGATCTAACAGCAACAGAATCGTTGTGGTGTCCGAATCCATTGTAAGCAGAAAATCATTCACCACTTTAGTGAGAGCTGTCTCTGTGGAATGATATTTTCTAAAAGCAGACTGCAGTGGCTCAAAGACATTATTCTCAGTAAGATAGTCTACGAGCTGCCGTGACACCACTTTTTCCAGAATTTTAGAGAAAAATGATACATTTAATATCGGCCGATATTTGTCAGCATGCCTAGTGAGATACTATCAAATTCTGTAAATCTAGATAATACCTCAGTAGTGGCGCCCACCTCAATAGCAGGGTGTAGTGGCTGGATTAAGGCATGCTGGGATATGTTTAACCTGATGTCTTCTATTTTCTTCCCAAAGTAATCCAGGAAATCTTGTGCTGTAAAAGGAGAGCAAACTACAGGTGGTTGTCCATGCATAAGTGTTGCCACCGTGTCGAACAAGAACTTTGAGTTATGCTTGTTTTTGTTGATCAAATCAAAGTAGTAAGTCCGCTTTGTAGCCAATAATGCATGCTTATAGTCTAAGATAGCATCACGCCATGCAAGGTGAAATACTTCTAATGTTGAACGGCGCCATTTCCGTTCTAGACCTCTTGCTTTATGCTTGAGGTCACGCAGATAATCATTGAACCAAGGTGACTGTGATTTGGGGGAGCGCAGTTTTAACACAGGTGGTGCAATCATGTCGAGTGTAGTTTTGAGCACTGAGTTTAAACTATCCACAAGTTTGTCTACTGACTGGATATTTGTCAAATGTGAAGCTAAGACATCAGGCAGTCTAGCTTCGAGTTCAATCTTAGTTGAGGAGTTGATGCATCGCCATAATGATATATAAGGTTGTTGTTCCACTTAACACGGCAGCGAAACTGTAAACTTAATAAGTGAGTGATCAGACACCACTGATGTAAGAGGCATGATGTCAATATTCGTGACAGCAATACCACATGCGAGAACCAGATCCAGGGTATTTCCACTAATGTGCGTCGAATCCCAAATGCATTGCCAAAATCCTAATGCATCCACAATTTCCATAAATGATTTGCAGTGGGGATCAGAAGGCTTATTTATATGAATGTTAAAGTCTCCAATGATCAGAATGTTATCTACACTAGTTGACAAGTTAGAGATGAACGCACCAAGGTGATGATTGTAGAAAGAAAAGCTTCTTGAGGATCAAATTAGTCCATAATAAAGCAAAATCCAGAGACAGAGAATTTGAAAACTGTCACGCATGTCATTGTATGACACGGAGTCTCTATAGAAAACTAATGGGTGACCTCACACAGACTCTGTCCAGTTTTTGTGAACTCTATGGTAGCGCCTCACACACACAGAGCTGAGTGTGAGGTGCTACACGCATGAACAGAGGTCCACTTTATCAGAATTTAAAGATTTCAAGGCTGAACATGTAGTAATTTTTGTGATGTTGGAAATTTTGCTGACTCAACTGTTTATTCCGGGAATCATGTGCTTCACCTGCTAATTGCAGGTGAGATAATGTGCCCTGTGATGACGTCTTCTTTCTTTTTCTAAGTCTGATGATGAACTGCTCTCCAACATTGGCTTCATTTGATTGATAATAAAAGGATGTGTTGGTAAAATGGACATGTGCTCAAACCTAAGCGCAGCCATGCAGGAAACAGAATTTCTTATGAGAATTTTGTGTGTTGCTGTCTACGTGGTAATTAATTGGCTTTTCTTTTTGCCATTCAGTGCTCCCTCCTGTCTTGGTACCACGACACAGCGAATTCAACCCACAGCACAGCTTGCTGGTACAGTTTCGCAACCTCACTCACAATGAGCCACACATGCCCCTGAACGCTACCTTCCCAGAGTCGTTCCAGCAGCCACACAGTGGGGGTGGCAACAGCAACAACAGTGGTGGAGGCGGCTCTTTTCCAATCTCACCCAACTCTCCATACCCACCATCCCCAGCTAGCAGTGGTACTTATCCCAATTCTCCTGCCAGCTCTGGACCTTCCAGTCCATTCCAGCTTCCAGGTACAGACTTTTAAATATTGACATGGAAATGGTGAATTATTCACCACAGTGAATATATTTTGTGCTTACATATGTGTGTTGCAAAAACTCAAGTCAACAATACTTGATCTTGAACACAAGAATATTTCTGAAAAGATTATGTCACAGCACCACCTGTCTAACCACAGCTATTCATCATTCAATTAATTTTTTTGCAGCCAGTAGAATATTGAAGCCAATCTGCAGCCTGATTACTGTTAGTTCGACAACCAGTAGCATCAGCTAACAAGCTGATATCACAGCAGACAAAACCATATTAAATTAATCCTTTTTCCACATTTCTGTACAATGCATTCAGTTTGGATTTATCGTGTGCATGTGCATTTTTTTAAACTGCCATGAGCCTGACACGAAAAGTTAATGAACAGATTAAAAACTCCGGTGTGGCATGGAGGACGATTCTCATTTCTTGCCTGCAACAAGACAAGAGTACCAGTTAGTGACTTTAATCAGCACAAAGGTGAGTCACAATTGGAATTTTTTTATAGTTTGGGGGGGGTGTTAATGAAGAACTTGCAGGCCTGCTGCTTCTGAAAAGCAGCGAGTCGCTGCTTCAAGCTTGACCTGCTGCAGAAGCAACGGGTCTACAATCAACGTAGAGAAATTATCATTTTCACACCCTCAAAAACAGAGGCCGCTCTGGCGTGATGTGAACTGAAGGACCGATAACGGAATCGTTAAGTAAAAAGGCTATTGATGTTGGTGGATCAAATAATTTTTTATCGATTCTTAACGAGAACTGGTTTTCATTACCCATCCCTGCACACTATTATTATTATTAGTATTATTATTAGTAGTATTAGTATTATTATTATTAGCAGCAGCAGCATTTTACTATTACTTCTGTTTTGTCATTTGATTTTTAAATGGACCACAATGGAAATAAGTGTTTCCACTTTCTTGTGTCATCCATGTATTTTTAATGTATTTACAACTATATTATGTGCTTACATTGAACTTACTAAATAAAATCATGCACGCACGCACGCTTTTAATATATAGTTGATTTATTGTCCCCTGCTGAATGGCATGCGAGTCCAGAATGTAATTACTGTCCATTGTTCAGTGTCGTTAGGTAATGTCCGTATAGTTTCCCCCAAAATATTAGTCTTATCAATGTTCCGTTTAGCGGCATTCATCCTTGTCCCAAAATACGTAAGTATGCCAATCGATAAATGACAGCTTTTCCCAGTTTGTCCGTGATCGACGTTATACACATGCACACAGTGCTTTTTGTCATTCTGTTGCAAGCAGGTGCTTTTATTTTTACACACCCACAAACAGACATTGCCGAAAGACATCAGATGCACTGCACTTCTTACTCATGGTAGCAGGAGCATGACGCTTAACTCAGTCATGGTAACAGCTACATGACACTTAACTAAACTGACTAAACCAATTCAACTACAAAAACACAATAAAGCAATAACTCTAACAGCACTGTTAAACTAACATGAACTACAATAACATAAAACTCCAAACTCCCATGGTGCATTGCAGCACAACATTCATTGTTCGCTAATATCGCTAATTTCTCCAAAAATATTCATGCTATCAACTTTTTGTTTTCGCAGAGTTCATCCTTGACCCAAAATACATAAGCATACCAAAGGGCACATGTTTATGTAGACTCACCATCAGTTTTCTTTTTTCATTTTCCGTGTGGAGCTCCAGTCTTAGTAAAATCCAGACGTTTCTTCCGTGTGGTACTCCGGTCATTGTCAAGTCCAGAATTTTTTCGTATGGCGCTCCAGGACAAAAGTGAGTTTTCTGAACCAGACAACAGTCATGCGACTTTCTTTCAGTCCCTGCAGCGGTTAAAAAATAAAAGTATTTTTCATGGCTGTGTTGTTTTCCGACCATAAATAGTCTAGTGAAAGGTGCTAATTATTCAGTAGTTATTTTTCTGCTGATTTTATGCCGACCGCTTGAATGGGGAGAAATGCACACGCACATACGTGTGTGCACACAAGAGAGACTCAAACTGAAGTGTGGAAAATGAATCATTTAATATTTAGCTCATTTTTAGCTTGTAGCTTCTCTTTCTCTGCTGTTTTCCAGCTGTAGAAAGTTGAATGAATGAAGGAAAAATGCACACACAAAACATACAATGCCACCTACAGGTCTGGCATATGTACTACAGATTTTTGGGCGTTTTGAGCATTTTAGTGTGGACACGGTTAAATCTTGAAACGTTGCTGTGCTTACGGAACACTATTTGAAAACAAAGATTGTTTTGTATCCATGTGGACAAGGCTTAACTCTTCATCTTCATGTTTCAGCCGACACTCCACCTCCAGCTTACATGCCTCCTGATGAGCAGCTGGGCCAGGACAGCCAGTCAATGGACACAAGCAGCAGCCTGGTGCCGCAAAACATGGCCAGAGGAGGTGAGGAGTGGGAGCACACATAAGCATTTAACACAGAACGTGATTATATACGATACGATACGATACACTTTATTGTCCCCTCAGGGAAATTTGTTTTGGACTCATGCTATGTGCCTTACAAGAAAAGAGAAAACAAGCAATACAGATAAAAACACAACCACATCCATAACAAATTAACATGACAGGAGTCAGGAGAAACACCATAAATATTGCATAATTCCAATTTTAAACATTATTGTTTAACAATTTAATAGACATGGGGACGAATGAATTTTTAAATCTATTCAGTCTACTCCGAGGAACTCTGTACCTTCTCCCAGAAGGAAGGAGAGTGTACTCTGCGTGAAGAACATGAACTGAATCCATCAGTATCCTCTGAGCTGCTTTCAAAACAGACTCTTCATAGAGTGAACTGAGGGACTGATATTGTTTCTTTCCGATTATCTTCATTGCATCATCAATTTGTCTGTTAAGTTTCGTTTTAAATTGTACAGAAAGATTGCCGTACCAGGCAGTCATGCCATACCTAACTAGGCTCTCTAACACTGCCTGGTAAAACAACAACATAATTTTCTGATTGACTCCATACAAACGAAGTCTATGAAGGAAATAAAGTCTTTGATGGAATCGGGAGCACAAACTGTCCACATGTGCAGTCCAGCTGAAGGTATTGTCTATGTGCAGCCCCAAGTACTTGTATGAGTTGACCTGGTCAATGGGAATACCATGTATGACCACAGGAGTATGGTCCCCAACAGTCCTTGGATCCAGAATCATTTCCTTGGTTTTATTGACATTTAAAACCAAGTGGTTGTCATCACACCACTGCTATGATACACTATGATACACTTCAACTGAAAATTAAACAATGAAGTGAAGTTACAGTGTCACCACAAAGTCATTATCAGAGCTCTGATGATTGAAAGTGGCCCATAAGCCAGGTTCATGTTTAAGTACTGCAGGGGCAGCTGGGTAAGTTCAAAGGTCAAGTCATACAAACGGCATTTCCAGGATCACAAAACCAAAGCAAATGCACGAAAAATAAATAAATAAAAAATTAAACTCCAAACACTGTCATCTTTATCAAAAGCAGTAAATTGTAGTATTGCAACCCCAATTCCAATGAAGTTGGGATGTTGTGTAAAATGTAAATTAAAACAGAATACAATGATTTTCAAATCCTCTTCAACCTATATTCAACTGAATACACCACAAAGACAAGATATTTAATGTTCAAATTGATAAACTTTATTGTTTTTGTGCAAATATTTGCTCATTTTGAAATGGATGCCTGCAACATGTTTCAAAAAAGCTGGGACAGTGGTATGTTTACCACTGTGTTACATCACCTTTCCTTCTAACAACACTCACACAAGACAAACGCACAAACAAACACAAAATCCCAAACATGGTCACCATCTTTATCAAAAGTAGTAAATCTCAGTCTAAATCTGCTCTGTGCATGTTAACTGTGTGTTGCATCTTTAAAACATTGTGTGGATGACTTTTCTGTTATCATGAACTTCTTCAGATGTGCAGCCAGTGGAGTATGAAGAGCCAAGCCACTGGTGCTCGATCGTCTACTATGAGCTCAACAATCGTGTTGGCGAGGCCTATCACGCCTCTTCAACTAGTGTACTTGTGGATGGCTTCACTGACCCTTCAAACAACAAGAACCGTTTCTGCCTCGGACTGCTATCTAACGTCAACCGCAACTCCACAATCGAGAACACCCGTCGACACATTGGCAAAGGTATGTTTAATCATAAGGGTCAAATCCTCTTTACAAAGGATTCCCAACAACAGTTGCAAGGCTAATGATTTTTCTGTTTCAGTTAGTAATTTGTCATTTGAATATTTTGTGCATCAGTTGCCTTTGTCTTCTAACTAGGAGTGCACCTGTACTATGTGGGAGGGGAGGTGTATGCAGAGTGCCTGAGTGACACCAGCATCTTTGTCCAGAGCCGTAACTGTAATTATCACCACGGCTTCCACCCCACCACCGTCTGCAAGATCCCCAGTGGTTGCAGCCTTAAAATTTTCAATAATCAGGAGTTTGCTCAACTTCTGGCACAATCTGTCAACCACGGCTTTGAGGCAGTCTATGAGCTCACCAAGATGTGTACGATCAGGATGAGCTTTGTCAAGGTAAGAATTTGGCCATGAATGTAAACATAAAGAGTTGCACCAGTGACATTGTTTCATTCATTGTAACTTGCAGCATGCCTTCTTAATTGAGCAGTGATTTTTCTTGCAGGGCTGGGGGGCTGAGTACCACAGACAAGATGTCACTAGTACCCCTTGCTGGATTGAGGTGCACCTCCACGGGCCCCTCCAGTGGCTGGACAAGGTGCTAACACAGATGGGTTCCCCTCTCAATCCTATCTCCTCGGTGTCCTAATGATGGATGATTGGCCAATTGTTTTTTTTGTTTGTTTTTTGTTTTTTACTTTTTTAAAATTTACTTTTAAGTGGAAGTTTTTAAGTCCTCCCACCCCCAATGTTTTTTTTTTATATATAATTTAAGGAGGCCTAATGGCTGAACTGTTTACACTTGCTGTGGGGAGCGATATTGAACCCTGCAACAACAATAGCCTGAATTAATTTGTTATTGAAACAGAATGATGTTACACATAAATATGTGGCGTGAGAGAAACACCCAAGTATTGGTAATGACAGAGTCCTCGGTGCTGCATCGGCTCGACGTGATGGCTCCGTCATGTTTGAAACGCAGCTCCTACGTTTTACATCTTTTTCACATTTTTGTTTCTCTATGTCATTCTTTTATGAAACAAATGTTTCACTGCTCTGCCTCATATCTGTTCAACTAATTGGAAATTTACTGAACACTTCTTCTTAGAATGTTGTCTTAGGGCCCATGTCCATATATCCCCCCCACCCACCCTGTGGCAAAAAAAAGTGCTGAGAAGAACCTTCTATCTCAGTGCTTTCTATAACAATATCAAATAAAATCTGCTACTCAAGGTATTTGTTCTTTTGACAACAATGAACAGCTAACAACTACCTTATAATGCATAGTGATAAAAGCAGTCACCCTCAGTATGAACTTGGTGTCGGTCCAATCTGCTATCACAGATGAGGGTCTTTTTTTTTTGCATTTATTGTGATATATTTAATGTGACATATCAGCCAACTACACAGAGAGAATGCAAAAACAAGTTGCTTCTGTGTTGTTGGTGTTTGGGTGACTGGTCTTGTCCCTTCTGATTGGCTGCCTGAAAAGGTGTGGCAGTAACTACACCTTTTTGTAAAGTTCGGAGATTTTCAGCTTCAAGTGCTCAGAACGGTCACAATAAAGCCAGAGCACGGGGGGGGGACACTAGGTTCAGCATTTCTTTTAATGCTTCATTCTCATTTAGAGTAATTGGAAAAAGACTCTGGAGCTCTGGAAACATAACACTATGTGGACACGGGGTCTCAGTATCAACATATTTACAGTTTAAGATATAGGCACGACCATGTTTACCATTAGGCTGAAACGTAACAAAAGCTTTCATTCTAGCAGTCTCTACTGCTAGAAACTAAACACTGAGCTACTGCTTTTAAATAACATTTGTGTGCCAATCTGAATTTTTTTGAGGGAGGGGGCGGCGATTGAACAAGTTTAACATGCCATAAGCTAACAACATTGTGAATGTTACATCTGTTACAATAGAAGTAGTCACTTACAGTATAATCAGACAGTGGGCGCCGTCTTGATGGATTCTTTGTACTCTGGACTTAAATCAAAACTGTTTCCATACTCACTTTATTAACACTATTGTGCATTCATGGATTTTGGAGGCACATAAACTGTTTTGTGGGTACCAAGGCGTCGTGGATAGACTTACTTCATTAGCTCAGTGAAATAAACACTTTATTTGATCATGGTCATTTCTGTTCTTGTCACATTTGAATGAGTTTTCTGGGTGCATGAGAACACATGAACATTGTAAAAAAAAAAAAAAAAATTACAGCAAACAGTCCTGCTGCCAAAGAGGGGAGGTTACAAACAAGCAAAGACAAACATACAAACATGTTTGGCTTTGCAGGATCAAAGAAGGGTTGAAGAAAACTGGAGGAATTGGAAAACCGTCAAGAACTGATGTTCCTGTGGCTGAGCAGGAACCTGCCTCCAGAGAGCAAAGTCCCACAGCCCCAACGGAGCCCCGGTACCAAAGAAGTGCTTCACAGCCAGTAATCTGCTCCACACTGCAGTCAGCACGCTCAGACCTTCAGTTCTATTTTTATGTTTTGCAGCTGAATCCTCTTTTTACTGTTAGTTGTGATCATAAGGTTGATTCTTTGCTACCACAGTTCTTCCGATTCCATCCACCTTTCTTCCATCTCTGTCTCTCTTCTTCCACTTCTCCCTCAATCAGCTCTCTCTTGAACCTCTCTTCCAGAGTGTTGAATTTATCTTGCCACTCTATATCTGCTCAAGTTCAGTCTGCTTGTCCTGAGCTGGAGCATGGACTCAGTGCTGTTTTCTTTGGGTGCTGAGCTCGTCTGTGGTGATTTTGACCTTATTCTTCGTGTTTTGGATCATTTCTTCACCCTCTGGTAAATGTCCTGCCGCTCAGATGCTTGCTGTCTGTTCTGCTCTGCCTTGAGCTCTTCCACACCTCTCTCAAAGGCAGCTGTGAGATGTTCTTTCTCTGTTCCAGCAGACAAACATGTCTTCATGCAACCCCTGGCAAAAATTATGGAATCACCGGCCTCAGAGGATGTTCATTCAGTTGTTTAATTTTGTAGAAAAAAAGCAGATCAGACATGACACAAAACTAAAGTCATTTCAAATGGCAACTTTCTGGCTTTAAGAAACACTATAAGAAATCAGGAAAAATAATTGTGGCAGTCAGTAACGGTTACTTTTTTTAGCCCAAGCAGAGGAAAAAAATATGGAATCACTCAATTCTGAGGAAAAAAGTATGGAATCACCCTGTAAATTTTCATCCCCAAAACTAACACCTGTATCAGATCAGATCTGCTCGTTAGTCTGCATCTAAAAAGGAGTGATCACACCTTGGAGAGCTGTTGCACCAAGTGGACTGACATGAATCATGGCTCCAACACAAGAGATGTCAATTGAAACAAAGGAGAGGATTATCAAACTCTTAAAAGAGGGTAAATCATCACGCAATGTTGCAAAAGATGTTGGTTGTTCACAGTCAGCTGTGTCTAAACTCTGGACCAAATACAAACAACATGGGAAGGTTGTTAAAGGCAAACATACTGGTAGACCAAGGAAGACATCAAAGCATCAAGACAGAAAACTTAAAGCAATATGTCTCAAAAATCGAAAAATGTACAACAAAACAAATGAACGAATGGGAGGAAACTGGAGTCGACGTCTGTGACCGAACTGTAAGAAACCGCCTAAAGGAAATGGGATTTACATACAGAAAAGCTAAACAAAAGCCATCATTAACACCTAAACAGAAAAAAACAAGGTTACAATGGGCTAAGGAAAAGCAATCGACTGTGGATGACTGGATGAAAGTCATATTCAGTGATGAATCTCGAATCTGCATTGGGCAAGGTGATGATGCTGGAACTTTTGTTTGGTGCCGTTTCAATGAGATTTATAAAGATGACTTCCTGAAGAGAACATGTAAATTTCCACAGTCATTGATGATACGGGGCTGCATGTCAGGTAAAGGCACTGGGGAGATGGCTGTCATTACATCATCAATAAATGCACAAGTTTACGTTGATATTTTGGACACTTTTCTTATCCCATCAATTGAAAGGATGTTTGGGGATGATGAAATCATTTTTCAAGATGATAATGCATCTTGCCATAGAGCAAAAACTGTGAAAACATTCCTTGCAAAAAAGACACATAGGGTCAATGTCATGGCCTGCAAATAGTCCGGATCTTAATCCAATTGAAAATCTTTGGCGGAAGTTGAAGAAAATGGTCCATGACAAGGCTCCAACCTGCAAAGCTGATCTGGCAACAGCAATCAGAGAAAGTTGGAGCCAGATTGATGAAGAGTACTGTTTGTCACTCATTAAGTCCATGCCTCAGAGACTGCAAGCTGTTATAAAAGCCAGAGGTGGTGCAACAAAATACTAGTGATGTTACTGACTGCCACATTTTTTTTTCCTGATTTCTTATAATGTTTCTTAAAGCCAGAAAGTTGCCATTTGAAATGACTTTTTTTAGGCCGGTAATTCCATAATTTTTGCCAGGGGTTGTATACAGCCATTAATGCATTTCAGGACTGGAGCACATTCCAAAAACGGTTAGTATGGGGGCAATTTATTGTAAATATAAATATTAAATCATTACCTTTACCTCCGGGGGATGGAATTCATGAACCTTTTCAAGTCACTGATTATATCTTGGACCTCATTTACATTATTCATTAAGAAATGCAAACAGTATGATAAATCTATGTGAATCTGTTAAGTAGACAGTTCTCAAAAATTGAGTGACCATCCCTATAAAGGGTACCAGTGAGGGAAGCCACCTAGACAACTCTGAAAGAGCTACAGGCTTATGTGTAATTATGGTTGGTGAAACTGCACATTGCAGCTTTTGTCTATTGCATCACCAGTTACACAGTTTGATGATTATGTGATATGGCTTTTCTTTAAAAGAACATTCAAGATGTCAATTCTAGTTTGCCAAGAGGCTCATGGGAAACAGCCTAGATTTGATCAGTTTTCCTGTTTTAAAATCCTGTGCTCCATGCCAATGTGAAGCTATGAATGGTGATGCAGCAGGCAGATGTTGCACCATTTCCAGCTTCTCCACTCACATCCACAGAAGCGTATTATTCTTTCAGAGCTGATAATGGGTGTCTTGATGTCTTCCCTCACTACTCTCCTTCTAGCATGATTACTCAACTTTTCAAAACTTGGCACCGATTTACCATACTGTTTGTATTTCTTAAAGATTGATGTAATCCTTACAATCAGAATAAAATTCTCCCATCACAACTTTTTTTAAAATGTGTTGCAGGTTTTAAATGAAGGAATGGATGAAATTATCACACAAAAATTAAATATGCTTGGTTCATAATGTTTGCAGTGAAATTGAAGTCAAAGTAAATAAATGTACAAAAGGATCTTTGATTTGGGGGTGTATTTAATTTTTTTTTATATAAAATCATGGAGTAGGTATTTTGCAGAAACGGCGTTGTGTCACATGGAGGATACAAGGTGCATCACGTGTTTGACATGAAACTGCAAAGGTTTAACATTTATTTATTTATAAAACTAGAAAATCAAGCCAAAGGTGTTTCACAAAAAGGTATTGTGATATGTCAGATACATTAGTTTGGATTTATCAGTCAACTTGACCTCAAAAGGCCTTAAAGCAAAGAAGAAATGGATTTGTTGTTTAAATCATTAAAAATGACTAATTGCTACACTTTATTTTTACAATATAAGGCCATGTAACACGTGACCTGTACTTGTATGAACACATCACCAGTAGTCTGACAAATTCACCACTCACTGCAATATTGTTTTCCTTCCCTTTTTATGTGACGAATATCCAACATTCAATATCAAACGAACGCTAGCGACGTCAAGTTCCAGTGCCATTATTTTCCACAAAACACTTTATTCCCACACTCTGAATATTAGTGAACGCAACATTCGACTTATTGGTCCACGTTGGTATTTTACCGTAAACCTTTTAACATGCGTAGCAAACATTTGTAAAGACCGCATTTACACTTAAATTTGTAAACACACTTATTCAAAGGCGGCCAGTTAAATGCAAATGTTACATCAAATAAATTCGTCCAATTGTACTTTTAAAGTTCGGTTAGCACCAAAGAAATTTCAATGGAATATAGATGTCATTATTGATGCGTTTTGTTACCGTAAAACCGGATATGAGGTGGCTGCAAAGGAGCAAGCCAAAGATAAACACGTAGCCAGACGAGCAGGGTAAATTTATTACAAATACTCTGGAGAAACAACTGAAATGGATTAACCTGCTATTTTACGGACATTTTGACAGTTAAGGAATCACCCCGCACACCGATTAAAGAGCCAGACCTCCGCAGAAAACAGCACAGTGTCGGTGAGTAGCTACTAGCAGCGGCTAACTAACCTACATAGTCGTCAATTATTAGCAGCCTACTTACTCAAAACAACTTCACCTTCGCCAGTTGGCTTACGAAATTTTCCACCTTAGCTCTAAGGTTAGCGATTCAACTTATCTAAATTAACAAACTTTCTGCTGTGGTAGTTACTAGTTAATATCTAATTAATCTTAACCATAACTACGGGCTGTTGCTCGATGTCCGGATGTGTCGCTAACCAGCTATTTTTACACCACACAAATTAGTTTCCTATTTTCGTTTGCTAACCAGCTATTTTACGGCACATAAACTCATTTTCTGTTCTCACTACATGTGTGCATTGATGCCTTTTTATTAATTGACCTACAAGTCAGGAAACCAAAAAAGAAAAAAAGAGAAATTTGAACTTCTAATCTTGATGTTAGAAGACAACCAACCACCGCGCGAGATTTCAAACTTTACTTTTGAACACTTAACATGTAAATTTGAATGCATAAACACCTACATAGTTTAGCTGTTAATGGCAAATAAATCCACCTTGCTGTGTATTATTTTTTTAAAAGAGGCGATGAACTCAGCAAATCTTTTTAAAACCACATCTACAGATAGTAGAGAAGCTTGAATCTTCTCTACTATGGAAACCACCTGGACAACTGAGAGCCTTCACAGACACATCTACAGATGTCCCAATGAGGACTGAATTGCATCATGTGACAGACAGCCCAACCAAGTCTGATCAGTTGTTAGAAGGGAGGCTATTTGATAAGCTGTATGCAAAGGAAGGCCATGACAAGAAACTGAAAAGATAAGTTCCAATGTAGTTTTTGAAAACGTTGCAGCTGCACCACCTGCACAAATCACAGATAACCACCACGTAAAATTAAACCATTTCAGTCTTTTCCACTGCCTGGTTCCGGTTTGAGTCAACTATTCTACAACAGCACATGTGCACCTCCTTTTTTGAGTGGTATATGGTTTTGCGGGTTGTCATCTAATGTGTCAAATAGTGGAGGCTACGCTCGGCTGCAAGTGGCTACGGTGGCTGGTTGTTTTTCAGAATGTCACGCCTCGTGTGATGATACAGTGGTAATGATAATTTTCCAGGACAAATCAGTAGTCTGCAGCACTTTCACATCATCTGAGCTCACGTGGACCAGCAACGGAGGTAAGGGCAAAAATATTACTTGATGAGGTATGAGATATCAGGTTTTTCCAATGGAAGCCCATAATTGAGGAGTAAAGCAGACCTGGTTCCAGGCAGTAGACCAGAACTTAAACTTATCAGATAATATGGCTTATGTGCCCAACTTTCATGTAATCCTTATTTGCGTGGTTTAAATGTTTCCTGTGGTGAGTACATTACTTACTCTTTCAAGTCATGAACATTTTTATTTGGAATCATCAGTTTGATTTGCATGTTTCTGTGCTCAGTCAGTCAGCTTTCTCATTCAGTAACGTCTGTTCATCTGTTTCCTCTTCACAGTTTCTCTTACTGTAGCCACAATGGTGCGAGCAGCCTTGGTGACGGCCACCAGTCTGATACTGACTGGGGCTGTGGTGGCACATGCTTATTTCCTTAAACATCAGTTTTACCCAACGGTGGTCTACCTAACCAAAAGCAGCCCCAGCATGGCGGTAAGTAGCCACAGCTCTGCTGTGACATTACTAAAAGAATAAAATTTGGTTTCATTCAGATATTCTGTCAATATACATGTCCTTCAGATTTGGAAAGTTTTTAAGCAGTCATCTAACACATTTCTCAGTGTTTGAGAAGTGTTCACCTGTTTCATTGTGCGATCCATGACTCATACATGCATATTTACGTATATTGTGTAAAATGTTTTCTACTCCTGTGAAAGTATGTGGTATTATGCTGCTAGCCTCTTACACAGGTGTAATATCAGCAGTTGAACCTGAAATTATGTTGCACCTTTTACTGAAACTTGATCCTGTTGTCACTTCAGGGCTCCAGACTGCCCTCAAATGGTTGCATTTTGCAACAAATTTTTTTCTTTGACTCAAGTATTTATTTATTTGTTTATTTTTTTGTTTATCATTAAATGTTTTGTTTCTTAACTGCATGTGCTACCTGCATATTTATATTTTTTACATTAATAAAAATGGAGTGAATCCACCTGTTTAGGGTGTGTGCATGTGCACTAGGGTGGTCATTTTGCAGAGTTTTGAAATTTAATACACTGACCCCTGAATAGGTTCCAATTGATGAGAAAACGATGCTGTGTAAAGTTTTGTTTGTATGAATGAATTTTTAGAGGTAGCTCAAAATAATTGAAATTTTGCTATTTTCTGCTAATTGACACTTAATGGGTAATCATTTTTTTGTCTTTTCTGATGGTGATGATGATAATATTTAACACAGTATTCTGTGACATAATATAGCCACTGCCCCAATAAGAGTGAAGAACACACACACACTCATCTTTGACTGCTTATCCGAGATAGGGTCACGGGGTGATGGAGCCTATCCCAGCAGCCACGGGACGTGAGGCAGGGTACACCCTGAATAGTATGCCAGTCTGTCGCAGGGCCCACACAGAAAAACAAACACACTCACACCGCACGCACACCTACAGACAATTTAAAATTTCCAATTCACTTAACCTGCATGTCTTTGGATGTGGGAGGAAGCCGGAGCACCTGCTTGGAACCCATGCAAACTTGGAATCTCCACACAGAAAGGTCACAGATGGGAATCAAACCTAGACCTTCTTGTTGTGAGGCAACAGTGCTAACCACTATTCCACTGTGCTGCCCATGAAGAATACAGTGATATTTATTTTAGTTCCTGTTGCTCAAGCCCTACTGGACATCAAATCAGCATTTAATTTTTCTCCTTTCTCCTGTCAGGTGCTGTACATTCAGGCCTTTGTGCTGGTGTTTCTCCTGGGAAAGTTCATGAGGAAAGTCTTTTTTGGACAGTTAAGAGCAGCAGAAATGGAGGTTAGAGTTGTTTGGTTTACTTGCTGTATCACTTCCATTCATTATTTTCTGGGAAATTGTTACTTTAATGTACCTTATAAATGTTACATTTCTATGTAGTTTGTAGTAAATACATCTTGCTGTGTCATTAATCTTGCCTGTAATTTCTGATCTTTGTTTGCCATCAGCACCTTATCGAGCGCTCCTGGTATGCTGTGACTGAGACGTGCTTGGCCTTCACTGTTTTCAGGGATGATTTCTCCCCTCGCTTTGTCGCACTGTTCACTCTTCTGCTGTTTCTTAAGTGCTTCCACTGGCTGGCCGAAGACCGTGTGGACTTTGTGAGTGACGACACAGAAACAGTTTGTTCTTCCTGTACTGCCCAAATTATACTCATCACATTGTTTACACAAGGTACAGCATGTTGGAACAAAGGAAGAGGGTTACACGTACATGGCTGCTAGACATTTTTGCATTAGATAATAAATGTGGCACAACAGGTTTTACTTTGCTGTGAGTTGAAGGTGTTTTGATTTTATAATAAAACTGAAGCTTGATGCCCAGATGGTTTTGCTTTTGCTGTACAGATAAATGGTTCAGGAAGTGCAAAATTTAACAGACGTCAGTGACGATTAGTGATGGGGCCAATCCGATCCTGGATTGATATCGGGTTCCGATATCGATTCACGTATAGGAAAATACTGATCCAACACGTGACATTTTCCAATACCAGAGAACAGCCACTGTGAATCCTCTTAACTGTTGTTGTTTGCTCTCTGCTTGTTTGCTGCCGAGTGGGAGGAGGAGAGGGGGAGGTTTTTGAAGTTTCTGTCCGGCTCTCGGGTTCAAATTTTCTGTTCGTCGAGCACGGATTTTCCAAAAAATTAACTGAATTGTTGCTGAAAATGTGTGCTAAAGCATTAGCCACTTCTTTTGTCCCGAGGCTGTGAAATGCCAGCTCAGCGTGCTGTAGAGGAGGACAACAAACAGAGATTCTGTCCGCTGAAAGGGGAAAAAGTCTCCATTAAAATCCTGCGCGTGAGCATCGATAATGATACATTTATTTTACAGTTGAAAGCCTTCGTGTTTTCACAGCACAAAAACAGGGAGAGAGAAAACGAGTGAGAGACAGACAGACAGTGCTGTTTTTTCTCTTTAAGCCTATAAAAATAAGGCTATAAGTCTATAAAAAATAAAAGTACTTGATTCTTTCACCAAAACATCAAATCTAGGCTTTCATCTTAGATGCACCTTCTGGAAAATTGTAGCAACTTTCAGGTCTCCTTTTTAAGAAAATCCTCATATAAAATCAATACTAGTAATAATAATATTAAAGCAAACAGAGCTCCATATCCAAATTCAGGTATCGGAAGTAAAAAATTGTGGCTCGGTGCATCACTAGTGACAATGCAAGTGACAGTTTATTCATGAACTGTTCTGTTTTTAATCATTTTTCTGTCAGATGGAAAGGAGTCCAAACATATCCTGGATTTTTCACCTCAGAGTATTATGTAAGTATGTAATGTCAGCAAATACTGTTATGATTACAGTTCTGAATTTTATTAAGATCATCTTTCACCTCTTTTCCTGTTACACTCATGGTATTTTTGAAACAATCCCGTTGGCTTATTGAACTGTATGTAAATCACTCTGTGTACAGCCAGGGCTGTCTTCTTCTTTCTCCATACAATTTAAATGTCTTTTTATCTCCTGCCCGGAACCTTCCGCACTGAAACCAGGCTCACTAACCACTTGGGCTAGTGACCTGGTCATGAAGATCTGTTAAGTTCATCAATTACACTCCGTTGTAGGTATTGTCAGTTGCAGAAACACCCACACACACATCGACCCACTAAAAACAATACTTCACTCACCCACCAGGGGGTGAAGTAATGAGCTTGAACAAAATTTCTGACAGTGATACAGTGAGCCAACACCCAGGTTGGGTGTGTCTCCATAACGTGTAATTTATCAAATACTTATTTATTTATTACTAAAATAGTGTATTTTTGAGGCCCTTTTTTATTAATACCCCCCCCCCCCCCCCCCCCGGTATATGTCACACCTGATTCATACCATTAAGTATACATATAATACACTTTTATGTGCACCAAGGACGTAATAAAATCACCTGCATTTATTTGTCTATCTGTTAGCAGGATTACATCAAAACTACTGCCCAGATTTTGATGAAATTTTCACCACAGATAGATATTAAACCGTGGAATAATCCATTAAATTTTGTCATGGATCTGGAGTCTGGATCAAGTTTCACTTTATATAGGCTTTGAAGGATTACTGATGGCAGGATGACGTCAAAACTACGTCACGGATTTTGACTAAATATTCAACACATACATATTAGGCCATGGAAGACTCCATGAAATTTTGGAGGTGATCTGGATCCAAATCCGGATTCTGGATCAACATTTCACTTTATATACGCTTTGAGGAATTATGGCAAAACTGCTTCACAGATTCTCACCAGATTTGTACTACAGACACATACAAGGGCATGGAAGACTCCACTGAATTTTGGAGGTGATCTGGATCCGAATTCTGAATCAAGATTTCACTTTATATAGGCTTTGGAGGATTACATGAAAGCTACTTCACAGAATCTCACCAAAGTTGCACTACAGACAGAGAAATCAAACTTTGAACCTTAACACTCAGCATTAACATCACATTATTCCACATAAACTACTCAGTAATGTGAATGATTTTTTGCTGGCTATGTTGATGAGTAATCCATGTCAGTGTTATTATTAGACCTTGGCAGCACGGTGCCTTAGTGGTTAGCACTGTTGCCTCACAACAAGAAGGTCATGGGATTGATTCCCACCTGTGGTCTTTCTTTGTGGAGTTTGCATGTTCTCCCCGTGTTTGCGTGGGTTTCCTCTGGGTGCTCCAGTTTCCTCCCACATTTAAAGACATGCAGGTTTGGTGAATTGGAAGACATTTAAAGACATGCAGGTTTGGTGAATTGGAGACTCTTTCTCAATGGGACTAGCCTGGTTAAATAAAGTTATTTAAGTATTCTCATGGTTGAGGATCCTACTTATCAGGTTGATCTTGATGTGTTTTATATATGGTGCTACCTCTCAATTTTCCAAATTGAAGTATGGTGTACCACAGGGTTCTGGTCTTAGTCCACTTGTATTCTCACTTTTTGTGACTCCTCTTGGTCACATTGTTAGTAGCTATGGGATTAAGTTTCACAATTACACAGATGCTTTACAATTTTATATATGCGTGTGTTAGCAAGTAGTGTCTCAGACATGGCAAAGATGAAGGTGTGTTTGGCAGTGGTGAAAAGCGGGATGTTTTGTAACTTTCTACTTTTGGCCTATGAAAGACAGATAATATTGATTTGCCCTGCTACACAAAGGCATCGCTATGATTCAGTACCACTGTTTCTGGGTGACTAGTTAATCATAGCAACAGTAAAAAAAAAAAAAAAAAATCCTGTTATTTTTGATGCAGCATTGTCTACCTGGAGATAAACACAGCCCAATGGCCCTCAGGGCCTGGACAGGACATTGTGACATCATATTCAAGGAGACTTGAGTCTGGAATTGCTACCAAAGGTGCAGTAACAAAGTATTGAGCAAAGGGTGTGAATACATGAGTACATGTGATTTATTTATATATGTATAATTTTGCAAAAACTAAAAAAAAAAACTTTTTTTTTCATTTTGTCATTATGGGGTGTTGTGAGTAGAATTTTGAGGGGGAAAATGAATTCACTCCATTTTGGAATAAGGCTGTAACATAGTAAAATGTGGAAATTGTGAAGCGCTGTGAATGCTTTCCAGATGCACTGTATAAGACACCTTACTGATGTTAGCGAGCACGCCCAGGGAAAGCTTATTACACAAGATCAAAGGTGATTTCAAAACTTCATGCATTCACAAATGCACTTCCTCCTGTAGACACGTTAAAAGGAAAATAAAATATTTGTTTTTTAATTCCCCTAAGTAAATATGTTCTCTTAATTACAATGAGCTGTAATTTTGGAGCACTTTACAAAAATAGACTAACGTTAAATGCTTAGATTTTGGTAGAAATTAAATTTTGTCGGTTTGGGAAATTTGAAAGGCCATACAGTTTTAAATAGGTGGAAAATGAAGCATTATTGGGGACTAATTTTTATTTTCCTTATGTCTTGCAGTTCTCATGGCACTGTTGGGAGTCTTGGACTTTCTGTTTGTCAACCATGCCTGTCACAGCATCGTCACCAGAGGAGCTTCTGTCCAGCTTGTTTTTGGATTTGAGGTAAACTGTCACACAGTAAAGCTGATGATGAGCTTCTTTCATGTCATTTTAATAGCTGAATCCGTTATTGCTCCTTATAGGTTTAAGTCCCACACTAAGAAAACAGTTGGATGCTGTATGAGACCGTGTGTGGGAGGGACAGGGAAAATACTGGTTGTAATGTATTCAGGGTTTTCTGACCACAAATTTGTGTCAAAATTATACATATACTGAGCACACCTAAAATTTGGTTGAACATTCTTTAATATGTTCCACCTTGATCAGACTCTTGTGGAACTCATCAGCAAGCACTGTGCAGAAATTTCTAGAAGGATGTTGATAACTATACGAGGTCTGTCCATAAAGTATCGTACCTTTTTATTCTTTTTTTAAACTATATGGATTTGGTTCATGTTTTCACGTCAGACATGCTTGAACCCTTGTGCGCATGCGTGAGTTTTTCCACGCCTGTCGGGGACGTCATTCGCCTGTGAGCACGCCTTGTGGAAGGAGTGGTCCCGCCCCGTCGTCGGATTTTCATTGTCTGGAAATGGCGGAATGATTTGGGGTTTTTTTCCATCAGAATTTTTTCAGAAGCTGTTAGAGACTGGCACCTGGAAACTATTTGAAAAATGTATCTGGCTTTCGGTGAAAATTTTACGGGCTTCACAGAGAATAAGATCTGGTAGTACAGCTTTAAGGACGCTCAGTGTGCCGCGCGCCGAGCTGCGACGACACAAAATCTCTTGTTAAAAGTGAAATCTGCCGGAAAATGGCTGATGTCCAGCTCTTGTGATAACCAGAGAAAGAGCACACGACGGTCTCGTATCCACAGAGCCATCAGCTCAGAAATGGTCCGGTGGCTTGTGCCGTGTCGTCGCAGCTCGGAGCGCGGCGCGCTGAGCGTCCTTAAAGGGGTCCTTAAAGCTGTACTACCAGACCTTATTCTCTGTGAAGCCCGTAAAATTTTTCGAATACAACCCCTGGCAAAAATTATGGAATCACCGGCCTCGGAGGATGTTCATTCAGTTGTTTAATTTTGTAGAAAAAAAGCAGATCACAGACATGACACAAAACTAAAGTCATTTCAAATGGCAACTTTCTGGCTTTAAGAAACACTATAAGAAATCAGGAAAAAAAATTGTGGCAGTCAGTAACGGTTACTTTTTTAGACCAAGCAGAGGGAAAAAATATGGAATCACTCAATTCTGAGGAATAAATTATGGAATCATGAAAAACAAAAGAACGCTCCAACACATCACTAGTATTTTGTTGCACCACCTCTGGCTTTTATAACCGCATGAGTCTTTGAGGCATGGTCTTAATGAGTGACAAACAGTACTCTTCATCAATCTGGCTCCAACTTTCTCTGATTGCTGTTGCCAGATCAGCTTTGCAAGTTGGAGCCTTGTCATGGACCATTTTCTTCAACTTCCACCAAAGATTTTCAATTGGATTAAGATCTGGACTATTTGCAGGCCATGACATTGACCCTATGTGTCTTTTTGCAAGGAATGTTTTCAATTTTTGCTCTATGGCAAAATGCATTATCATCTTGAAAAATGATTTCATCATCCCCAAACATCCTTTCAATTGATGGGATAAGAAAAGTGTCCAAAATATCAACGTAAACTTGTGCATTTATTGATGATGTAATGACAGCCATCTCCCCAGTGCCTTTACCTGACATGCAGCCCCATATCATCAATGACTGTGAAAATTTACTTGTTCTCTTCAGGCAGTCATCTTTATAAATCTCATTGGAACGGCACCAAACAAAAGTTCCAGCATCATCACCTTGCCCAATGCAGATTCGAGATTCATCACTGAATATGACTTTCATCCAGTCATCCACAGTCCACGATTGCTTTTCCTTAGCCCATTGTAACCTTGTTTTTTTCTGTTTAGGTGTTAATGATGGCTTTCGTTTAGCTTTTCTGTATGTAAATCCCATTTCCTTTAGGCGGTTTCTTACAGTTCGGTCACAGACGTTGACTCCAGTTTCCTCCCATTCGTTCCTCATTTGTTTTGTTGTGCATTTTCGATTTTTGAGACATATTGCTCTTAAAAGAGGGTACTCTTTTAAGAGTTTGATAATCCTCTCCTTTGTTTCAATTGACATCTCTCATGTTGGAGCCATGATTCATGTCAGTCCACTTGGTGCAACAGCTGTCCAAGGTGTGATCACTCCTTTTTAGATGCAGACTAACGAGCAGATCTGATTTGATGCAGGTGTTAGTTTTTGGGATGAAAATTTACAGGGTGATTCCATAATTTATTCCTCAGAATTGAGTGAGTCCATATTTTTTTTCCCTCTGCTTGGTCTAAAAAAGTAAGTTACTGACTGCCACAATTTTTTTTTCTTGATTTCTTATAGTGTTTCTTAAAGCCAGAAAGTTGCCATTTGAAATTACTTTAGTTTTGTGTCATGTCTGTGATCTGCTTTTTTCCTGCAAAATTAAACAACTGAATGAACATCCTCAGAGGCCAGTGATTCCATAATTTTTGCCAGGGGTTGTAGTTTCCAGGTGCCTGTCTCTAACAGCTTCTGAAAAAATTCTGATGGGGAAAAAACCCCCAAATCATTCCGCCATTTCCAGACAATGAAAATCCGACGACGGGGCGGGACCACTCCTTCCACAAGGCGTGCTCACAGGCGAATGGCGTCACCGACAGGCGTGGAAAAACTCACGCATGCGCACAAGGGTTCAAGCTTGTCTGACGTGAAAACATGAATCAAATCCATATAGTTAAAAAAATAATAAAAAGGTATGATACTTTATGGACAGACCTCATACACTATGGTATATGGTAGCATATAGAAAGACTTTAATGGCCACCCTGTAAATAAATGCAACAGTTATGTGATACATATAGAGTCCTGCTGTGTCTATATAAACATGGAGGGGGCAACAGTTTCACAGGGTGGGACGTACATCTTCTGAACATGCACATGCAGAGATCTCATGCACAAGATGTGCAGCTGTCCTGGTTTGGAAAACATTGAACAGAAAGCCTCAGAAAGAAAAACACAGATGACGTGCTGCTTCATTCTGTGCACAGAATGCACTGCGCCACTAAATCCTCACAGAAAAATGTTGTTGGCTGCTATATGAATGTTTAGAAAAAGGCCTTGACAAGTTAAAATATCTTGGAACTTTGAGCACCACTACATTTAATATTATAAGTGGAATAATACACTGGACTGTGTCTACTCTAACATCACAAAGGAATACAGAGCCTCTGTGCTCGCACATCTGGGCCGGTCTGATCACCTGTCGCTACCCCTGATTCCTGCATATCACCCCATTGTTAAAAGGCAGAAACCTACCATCAGAACTGTTCAGAGGTGGCCTGTGGACGCATCTATGCAGCTACAGGATTGTTTTGAACGGACTAACTGGACTCTGTTTTTTAATGACATAAACAACTTTGCCTTCACTGTGCTCTGTTACATCAGAACCTGTACTGAAAATATTGCCATCAATACACACGTGCGGACATTCCCTAACAGGAAACCCTGGATGAATATGGAGGTCCACGGCTCTACCATGATACAGCTTCTTAATCAGGTAGCACAGTATTGTACAGCTCAGTCAGGCACAATTTGGGGGAAAAAGGCATTAGGCAGGCTAAAACTGTATACAAGGCAAAGATTGAAGACCACTTTATCAACAGGGATCCGACATGCGTGTGGCAGGACATCCAGCAGATCAGAAATCACAGAGGCAGCCGTGAACCACCTGCAAACATCAATGTCTCCTTGGCTGAGGAGCTCAATCATTTTTATGCCCGTTTTGAAACAACAAGGCTTAACGGAGTTATTCCCCACCCCTCTGCTGACACAGACTGGCCACTCACTGTTCCGGCAGAGGAGGTGAGACACATCTTTGTCTGTGAACACCAGAAAAGCAGAGCGGTCTGATGGAATTCCAGGGAAGGTGGTCAAAGACTGCACCCACCAGCTGGCAGATGTCTTTGTGGACATTTTTAACAGATCTCTGTCCAGAGCTACCGTACTGACTTGTTTCAAAACAGCCACCATCATTTCAGTGCCCAAGCAAAGCATCATCAGCACCCTGAATGACTACAGACCTGTGGAGCTGACTCCTATTGTGGCCGAGTGCTTTGAGAGGCTGGTGATGAAGCATTTAAAATCTGTCCTTCCCCCCCAGTCTGGACCAGCAAACAGATCCACAAAGGATGCTCTCATCACGGCTCTCCACACAACTTTAACGCACCTGAACAACAAAGGGACAAGTGTGAGAATGCTTTTTTTTTATAGATTATAGTTCTGCATTCAAGGCTTTATTTTTTACACACACTTAAGAACAGCCTGTCTGCTGAGCTGCTCAAGGCCTTTTATCACTGCTCCGTCGAGAGTGTTTTAACTTATTGTATCACAGCAAGGTTTGCTATCTGCTCTGAAAACAATAAGAAATCCAACAAGCGAGTCATAAGAAGGGCAAAAAAAAAAATCATTGGTCTCCCTCTGCCCTCATTGGATGATATTTTCAGGACCTGCAGCCTCCACTGCACGAGCAGTATTCTGCAGGACGGAACACACCCCTCACACCACCTCTTCTCTTTGCTTCCATCCAGCAGGTGTTCTCGGGCCTTCAAAGAACACAAGGCTGAAAAACAGCTTCTTACCTGTAGCCATTACTGAACTGAACAGACATGCCCAAGTTCCAGTCAGAAATAATGCATTGCTCTCATCAGATCAAGGTGGGGGACATGTGCAATATAGAATGAAGACGATGTGGGATCAGTGCAATATAAGTTCAGGGTTATTTGCCATTTGCAGTATTAAAACCACATTGGAAAAATGTGGTTTTAATACTGAGAATAATGAGACATATGTCTGACTGGAATGGTGTAATTTGGGGGTTTCTGAGCTCGCCTCATTTACACCAACCCCCCCCCCCCCCCCCCCCCCCCCCCCCCAAATCTCCTGATGTTCTTAATATTTACCGAGGTGTGGATGTGGGTAAGTTATGTGTGAGTGCAAGCATTGTGTTTGATGATGCACAAGGAAATTTCATTGTGCTGTTTTACTGTGTGATGACAATAAAGGTGATTCTGATTCTGAACCTATGCTGAGTTCAGAAACCCAAAATAAATTAAACCTTGTTCTGTTTTTTTTTATGTATTAAATTCATGTTATTTGCATTTCTTTGCTTAAAATTGTGTTTAGAAATTTTCAAAGGTGGTTGAATAATGAGTGTATTGATCAGTTACAAATTTTAGCATCTTTTCATTGAATTGTAAGGGTTTACTTTTCAAGAGATTATACAAGAGCAGCCTTACAATTGATTAAAAATCCCTCCTGTGATGTCACTTTAAAAAGTTTGTGATAAAACATAATAGCTTTCTTGCAGAAATTCATTTCAGTCGCTACTTATTGGCTACTTCATTTTTCTTCCTTCCTGCCATTTGGAGGTGTGCACTTCTTACTTAAAATTACGATTCTCAGTAACAGTGGACACGCTAATGTATAGCTATGTATGTACTACAGTGCTGAAAAACATGTCTTTATGTTGTTCAGTATGCCATACTGCTAACAATGGTGTTGACAACCTTCATCAAGTACATTCTGCATACCATCGACCTGCAGAGTGAAAATCCCTGGGACAACAAGGCTGTCTACATGCTCTACACCGAGCTCTTCACTGGTACAGTAGTCAGCATTGTTTTTCCTGCCATTTTGCTCCAACAGCAATTCTATCGGAAAAGAAAAGGCAGCTGGAAATCAAATAATGTTTGCTGTTTTATTTACCTGCAGGTTTTATCAAAGTACTGCTGTATATTGCCTTCATGACCATCATGATTAAAGTCCATACTTTCCCCTTGTTTGCCATCCGTCCCATGTATCTGGCTATGAGGTGAATGCCTTTATTTGTTTGGTAGCTGGTGTTTCTGATACAGCAGAAAGACAGACAGACAGACATATCAAAGGTTATAGGATTTGTATGTGTTGTTTATTTTGTTAGTCTGGCAAATTTTACAATTAATGGTATCACTCATACTTTACTTGTCTTAAATAATCCAGCTATACAGTTAAAACATTGGTGTATCTTTGTACAAATTACATTATTTGTGCAAATCATTTTCTAATATTGCTTTTAAAAGCTGGATTATAACATCAATATTCTAAATTGTTCTCTACATGTTTAGTAGCTTTTTTTATGTCAGACTAAAGTATCAAGCTTCTTTATACAAAACAATTGTTTGAAAGTCTAAAGGACACAAATTTCAACAAAATGATGTGAATAAAATCAAAATGTAAAATTCTAATTAATGGATTGCATAAGTACCATATTTCCCAAACTGTATGTCACATAGGAGTGTTGGTCACATCTGTCAAAAAATGTCTTGAAGTGTTAAATGTAAGTCACGTTGGTCTACAACCCCAATTCCAATGAGGTTAGCACTTTGTGTAAAATGTAAATAAAAACAGAATACAGTGACTTGCAAATCCTCTTCAACCTATATTCAATTGAAAGACAAGATATTTAATGGTCAAACTGAAACTTTGTTTTGTGCAAATATTTGCTCACTTTGAAATGGATGCCTGCAACACGTTTCAAAAAAGCTGGGACAGCTGGGATTAATCGTGATGTAATTTGTAAATCTGATCCCATTTGTGACACCATAATACACATCTTCTAAATATGATGTCTCTATCTTGAAGTATTATTGAGCTGATATACAACCCCAATTCTAATGAAGTTGGGACATACCACTGTCCCAGCTTTTTTGAAATGTGTTGCAGGCATCCATTTAAGCAAATATTTGTACAAAAACAAAGTTTATCAGTTTGAACATTAAATATCTTGTATTTGTGGTGTATTCAATTGAATATAGGTTGAAGAGGATTTGCAGATCATTGTATTCTGTTTTTATTTACATTTTACACAACGTCCCAACTTCATTGGAATTGGGGTTGTATAAGTCACATTTATTTTTGAAACAAAGTGCTATCACTTCATGCTACAAAAATCAGTTGTATTTAATTGGTGCATTATTTGCTTATAACGCAAACAGAACAGGCTAATGTTATCATACAAGGCAAAAAGAAAACAGGGCCGCTTCAAAGGAGAGCTAAAATTGTGCACTTTACCTCACTGAATCAGACTATACAGTTAGCCTTACCTTAGCCTAGCCATCATCTTCAGTTAAAGTTTGTAGCTGCCCCACAAAGTGTAAATAAGTCTCGTGCTGAGTGGGGGCTCCTCTATGACCAGCTTCTCCTTCTGATTTACATCAGTGTACAGGAGCAGTGTTCCACAATCATGCATGTAGTTGGTGCCACTTTGTGGCTGTAGACCATTTTTGACATAAGTTGCTGTGAAACAGAAGTTGCAGGATCAACTAAGTTTAAAAAAAACAAAAAAAAAAACACACGACTTATAGTGTGGAAAGTATAAGAAATCCATGAATATAACAAATAATTAATCACTTTTCCATTCAGTTTGCTTTAACAAAGTCAAGATGATGCTCAAAAATTCCTAAGTCACTGAATGTCCCTTGTAGTTTAGTTTTAATTATGATGGCTACTGAAACCTGGTGTTAATTATGCTGGGGCAAAATTATGAAAGACTTATTTTGATAAATGCCGCCCTTTAATGGTGCTGCTTTTGGTACTGGAGAAATTGAAGCAGTTTTAGGTCTTTCTCTCTCTCGTAGAACCGAAAAAAGGAGAGAATTAAATGCTCAAAAGAGTGCTTGCATTTGATTATTTAAATTGTATATAGAAAATAAACTGGTCTTAATTCTGTTGTTAACTTGATTCTTTTTTTTTTTTTTTCTCTCTGTCTTCAAAAAGTACTGTTAAAGTACCAGACTGACAAATGGTGCCACTAAGTGTAGCAGAACTGTTAATTTTAGCGACACCTGTCCGTATTAATGAGAAAGAAATGTAAAGGATTTTGCAGTTTTTGTTTTTTGTGTGTGTGTATTTACACAATGTTTAGAGTTCATATTCAAGCTTTTTTTTTTTTTCCCCCGTTTCCCTCCCTTCTCAGGCAGTTCAAAAAAGCTGTAACCGATGCCATTATGTCTCGGAGGGCGATCCGCAATATGAATACACTGTAAGTAATGTTGATTTGTTGAATGTAGGGTTTTGTGTTTGTGAACTTGCCAAATTTGCAGTACCTTTTTGTATTAATTTATGCAGTGTCTGTCATTGTCACTGTGGGAATTAAATGCTTTGCATACAAACTAGTATATCGTTGTTAAATGGAATTTTTTGGGTTATAAAATTGTTAATTTTTCTCGTTTTCCTCCGCCCCTTGGTTGCAGATACCCCGATGCTACGCCTGAAGATCTGCAAGCCTCTGACAACGTCTGCATCATCTGCCGTGAGGAAATGGTCACTGGAGCTAAAAAACTACCATGTAATCACATTTTTCACTCGAGGTATGTCTTGTAGTGAGCTGTCTGCCACATTCAGTCCCACTCAGCTACATTTGTATGCAAATGTTTGGGCACCCCTGATTTCCATGATTCTTCTTTATAAATCATTGGTTGTTTGGATCAGGAATTTCAGTGAAATATATCATATAACAGACAAACACAATGATATTTGAGAAGTGAAATGAAGTTTATAGGATTTACAGAAAGTGTGCAATAATTATTTAAACGAAGTTGGGCAGGTGCATAAATTTGGGCACCCTTGTCATTTTATTGATTTGAATACATTTAGAACTATTTATTGGAACACAAAATTGGTTTGTAAGATCATTGACCCTTGACCTCCTTACACAGGTGAATCCAATCATGAAAAAGGGTATTTAAGGTGGCCGTTTACAAATGTCTCCCCTCTTTGCATCTCTTGTAATGAGTGGCAGCATGGGAGCCTCTAAACAACTCTCAAATGACCTGAAAACAAAGATTGTTCAAGATCATAGTTTAGGGGAAGGATACAAAAAGCTATCTCAGAGATTTCAGCTGTCAGTTTCCACTGTGAGGAACAGTGAGGAAATGGAAGACCGCAGGCACAGTACTAGTTAAGGCCCGACGTGGCAGGCCAAGAAAAATTTCAGATAAGCTGAAGCAAAGGAGAACAGTCATAGTCAACCCACAGACCTGCTCCAAAGACCTACAACATGATCTTGCTGCAGATAGTGTCTCTGTGCATCGTTCAACTATACAGCGCACTTTGCACAAAGAGATGCTGTGTGATGCTGTAATGCAGAAGAAGCCTTTTCTGCGTACATGCCACAAACAGAGTCGCTTGAGGTATGCTAAAGGACATTTGGACAAGCCAGCTTCATTTTGGAATAAGGTGCTGTGGACTGATGAAAGTAAAATTGAGTTATTTGGACATAACAAGGGGCGGTATGCATGGCTGAAAAAGAACACAGCATCCCAAGAAAAACACTTGCTACCTACAGTAAAATTTGGAGGTGGTTCTATCATGCTGTGTGGCCAGTGCAGGTACTGGGAATCTTGTTAAAGTTGAGGGTCACATGGATTCCAATCAATATCAGCAGGTTCTTGAGAACAATTTTCATGAATCAGTGACAAAGCTGAAGTTGTGCCGGGGCTGGATCTTTCAACAAGACGACCCTAAACACTGCTCAAAATCTACTAAGGCATTCATGCAGAGGAACAAGTACAACGTTCTGGAATGGCCATTTCAGTCTCCAGACCTGAATATTATTGAAAATCTGTGGTGTGATTTTTAAGTGGGCTGTCCATGCTCGGAAACCAACAAACCTGAGATGTTTTGTAAAGAAGAATGGTCCAAAATACCTTTAACCAGAATCCAGGATCTCACTGGAAGCTATAGGAAGCATTTAGAGGCTGTTATTTCTGCAAAAGGAGGATCTACTAAATATTGATGTATTTTTTTTTTTTTTTTTTTCTGTTGGGGTGCCCAAATTTATGTGCCTGGCTAATTTTGTTTAAAGTATTATTGCACACTTTCTGTAAATCCTATAAACTTCATTTCACTTCTCAAATATCACTGTTTGTCTGCTATATGATATATTTAACTGAAATTGCTGATCCAACCAACCAATGATTTCTAAAGGAAAATCATGGAAATCATCAGGGGGGCCCAAACTTTTACATACAACTGCATCACACACAGCCAGGTTCTACTATTGGAGTGAGAGAATGTCTGATGTGTGAGACTACTCACACACACACACACACACACACACACTTATCAACCGCTTAGTCCAATTAAGGGTCGTGGGGGCTGGAGCCTGTCCCAGCAGTCATAGAGCGCGAGGCGGGGTACACCCAGGACAGGACGCCAGTCTGTCACACGGCCACAAACAAACATTCAGACCCACTCGCACACCTACAGACAATTTAAAGATTTCAATCCACCTAACCTGCATGTCTTTGGATGTGGGAGGAAACCCACGCAAACATGGGGAGAACATGCAAACTCCACACAAAAAGGCCACAGGCGGGAATTGAACCCACGACCTTCTCGCTGTGAGGCAACAGTGCTAACCACTAAGTGTGTCAGACTGCTGTGACTTCAAATTCCACAATACAAACACTGTTGCTTCAAGTCTTGTTATTTGTGTGTCTATAGTGTTGTTAAATGATGTCATGTAGCCTTTCCTTGCCTGCAGCTGCCTGCGGTCCTGGTTTCAGAGGCAGCAGACGTGTCCTACCTGTCGCATGGATGTTCTCCGAGTAACCAACAATAATCAGACCCCAGCTCCAGCCCAGGCTCCACCTCCTGCTCAAGCAGCACCAGCCAATGCCCCTGCAGCCCCACCTGCAAATGGTGTGAGCCTCAGCCACGTGGACACTAACCCCTGTTGTCCTGTTTCTTTGGGCAGAAACGTGACACATTTAGCATGTTTTACACCTGTCTTTGCTACAATACAAAACATGACTACGAAGCTGCGGTCATGTTTTGCACAAACATACTGTCCTTGCAGTGAACTGAGGTTTTAGGTGATTTTTATTTTTTTTAAATTGTGTGTGCTTGCAGAGTTTTGGAGTCTGTTTTTCACTGGTAGACAATGAGATAAGTACTGGAGTTACATATATGTTGCCTCCATATTGATGAGAGAACTTTGCTTTGATACTGATCAGAGTCTTATCATGTGCTAATTTAATTCATGTGATAAAACATGAACAAGTACATCCAGACTCCCACACACACGAATCCTTTCACCATGACATTTTATTATCCTGGTCGGGGTTTTCAAACTCGCTCCAGAAAGAGCTGAGAAGGTGCAGATTTTCATTCCTAAGAGATTCCTGTATCTCTCACGACATTTCATACATGGTTCGTAAATGCTTTATATAGAAAGGAGGGAAAATGTAGATATCCACACTTAATGTGTCGTCTTTTTTTTTTTTTTTTTGGCTTTCCAGCAGCTCCAGGCATGTTACCCGGCTTTCCTCCTGGGGTCTTCCCCTTCTGGGGTCCTTTTCCTGCAGTTCCGCCTCCTGGTGCAGCGGCAGCAGTCCCTGGTGCTACCGATGCACCGCAAGGCAGCTCAGATGCTGCCCAGGCAACTGGTATGGTGGTGGGGGGGAGACTGCAAAAAAAATAGCTATTTTAATAAAATGCATGAATAATCTTACTTGGTAAACAAAATAAGAGGTAGAATCTCAGTGTTGGTGGTCACTGAATGGAACCACATTCTTCTTCTTTTGCAGCTGTCTGAGCTGACAGATTGTGTCGTTTGTGATGTGTTGTGACTGTGCATCAGATCAGGCTATGAAAATGTTAAATGTATGTTTCCAGCCGGTGCCAGCCAACCCGCCTCATCTACTGCAGATACAGCAACAGCAGCTGTTCCTCCAGCATCAGCAATCCCAGCCTTCCCATTTTCCTTCCCACCTCCTCCTCCTCCATTCCCTACTGCACCATGGCTACCTATGCCACCACCTCCTCCCTTTAGTAAGTACCAAGAACTTTTTAAAATACTACCGTTGGGTCAGGTGTATGAGCTAGAACTTCAGAACACAGCCCCAGTCTCAGAGCCTGACTGATACATTATTACTACGACCAAGGATATTATTGATCAGTCCGTTAGACTCCAAGATTATTAAGAAATTAACTATTTTAATGAATCGTTGGACAGCATGGTGGAGGTTTAGTACACTACTCTCCCAGCAAGAATGTCGCTGATTCAGATCCGCCTGTACCACATTCTTCATGGACATCCGTTGTAAAATTTGTGCCAAACCAACATGCAGATCCATACTGGGTCCTCTGTGGTGGCCCTGAGCACAAAACAGGAGCAGCCCCCCCCCAAAAATAGTTTTGAATGAATGGAAGATAAATATTGGTTATTATTAATAATAATAATGTAGTTTTTAGTCCAGTCAAATCTGACCTTCATATTGGTAAACCAGAGTGGAAACTGAAGCTGATTTGATAATTTTGCATAATGTTAAGTGAGTGGAACGTTATGGTGGCTTTTTATAGACTGATAGATGTACTGATTATTGTTGTATGAACAGCGTCTTACACCACACACACACTCACACAGTGCTGAATCAATCAATCAATCAATCAACTTTTTTCTTGTATAGCGCCAAATCACAACAAACAGTTACCCCAAGGCGCTCCACATTGCAAGGCAAGGCCATACAATAATTATGAAACACAGTCTACGTCTAAAGCAACATAACCAAGGGATGGTCCAGGGTCACCCGATCCAGCCCTAACTATAAGCCTTAGCGAAAAGGAAAGTTTTAAGCCTAATCTTAAAAGTAGAGAGGGTATCTGTCTCCCTGATCTGAATTGGGAGCTGGTTCCACAGGAGAGGAGCCTGAAAGCTGAAGGCTCTGCCTCCCATTCTACTCTTACAAACCCTAGGAACTACAAGTAAGCCCGCAGTCTGAGAGCGAAGCGCTCTAATGGGGTAATATGGTACTATGAGGTCCCTAAGATAAGATGGGACCTGATTATTCAAAACCTTATAAGTAAGAAGAAGAATTTTAAATTCTATTCTAGCATTAACAGGAAGCCAATGAAGGGAGGCCAACACGGGTGAGATATGCTCTCTCCTGCTAGTCCCCGTCAGTACTCTAGCTGCAGCATTCTGAACCAACTGAAGGCTTTTTAGGGAACTTTTAGGACAACCTGATAATAATGAATTACAATAGTCCAGCCTAGAGGAAACAAATGCATGAATTAGTTTTTCAGCATCACTCTGAGACAAGACCTTTCTGATTTTAGAGATATTGCGTAAATGCAAAAATGCAGTCCTACATATTTGTTTAATATGCGCTTTGAATGACATATCCTGATCAAAAATAACTCCAAGATTTCTCACAGTATTACCAGAGATCAGGGAAATGCCATCCAGAGTAACGATCTGGTTAGACACCATGCTTCTAAGATTTGTGGGGCCAAGTACAATAACTTCAGTTTTATCTGAGTTTAAAAGCAGGAAATTAGAGGTCATCCATGTCTTTATGTCTGTAAGACAATCCTGCAGTTTAGCTAATTGGTGAGTATCCTCTGGCTTCATGGATAGATAAAGCTGGGTATCATCTGCGTAACAATGAAAATTTAAGCAATACCGTCTAATAATACTGCCCAAGGGAAGCATGTATAAAGTGAATAAAATTGGTCCTAGCACAGAACCTTGTGGAACTCCATAATTAACTTTAGTCTGTGAAGAAGATTCCCCATTTACATGAACAAACTGTAATCTATTAGACAAATATGATTCAAACCACCGCAGCGCAATGCCTTTATATAGATATATAGATGAATGTGTCACCCAGCACAGTTTGTGGTTGATGTTTCTGGATGGCACCTAATGGCTCTCCTCTCCTGCAGTGTCATCAATGCCGCCGCCTCCTCCGTCTCTGTCCAGGCTGTCGGAGGAAGAGCTGAGGGAGTTGGAGGCAGAAGGCCGGCGGGGCCTGGAGGCCAGGCTCCAGTGTCTCCAAAACATCCACACCCTGTTGGACGCTGCCATGCTCAACATCCACCACTACCTCAGCACCGTCGCCACACTGAAGTAACTGAGCCGCCGTTAGTTCAGGCACATCACTGTCTTTCTGCTTACAAAGAATGTCGCACAAAAAAACCTAACCACACACACACACACTTTTTTTTTTTTTTTTTTTTTTAACTGAAAAGATCCTGAATCAAGTGGTCAAGTTTGAAACCATCTCTACCAAATCTGGAATGTTTTCATATCGGCCTGAAGCACATGGAGCTTCCACTCTGCATGAAGTCTTGAATGAAGTTTTAACATTGTGGTGGAGGTGGGATTATGGTGACATGATCAGCTTTGACGTGAGTGGAGGACTTAATAACGACTTGTATCCCCTACAGATGGCCATTTCAGGTCTACTCTCTGAACTGCGCTCAAGTGCGTTTCACCCACAATCTCCGGTTGGTTTGACTAGTGTGAGTGCCCTGGGCCATGTATGTCCCACTGGCATTGGTCTAGCCACCTTGCAGAGGTATACTGGGGTACAATCCAGCAGGACTGGGCCTTAGTAACATGCAGTGGTGGGCACAGTTCTGCTAACCACAAATTATCAAAGCTAATGTTTTCATTATCGGATTAGCTTTTCAGATAACTGAAAACCATCAGCAGACCAATTATCTTCCAATAATTTTTAGACCGCTAACATTTTTGCAGGCATAGTGAATAAAGCTTTTATAGTTAAACATTTGTGAAGTCTGATATCAAAGATTTTATTGCCTACCTGTTAAATCTTTTGTAGCAGACATACGGTTCTATCCTCTGCAGTCAGAGAAGAACTGGTCACAGAAGAGAAAGAAAGCAAGAGGGAAAAAAAAGCTTCTTTTTTTTTTTTCACCCCATACTAATTCGCTGTCAATATGACCCAAGTCGTCCAAAGGCATACAGTTTTAACTTATGGTTAAAATTTTAACCAAACTAATTTCAGACATGTTATTTAAATTAACATCATGTCTGAAGTTTTATAAAGTGAAAATATCAGCTATATCTTTTAGTTTTAAAGTAATGCACTCATTTTGAAGGTTTTAAGTGTAGACATGCTGTCTCAGCAGTGCATTATGGATAAAAGTTCACAACAGGAGAAATGCTTTTGAGATGCTCTGATCAGGCTCCACACAGAAAACAGTATTAAACCTTTTGTATATTGTGCCTAAAACTCTCGGGAATATATTCTCTGGGTTTATAGACGTTGTTATTGTGTTTATGTAAAAATGCCAGAAGAAGCTCAGGTTGCTTCTCCATTATTTTCAGTTGGAATCATTGTGAGCTGCAATCACTTCCTGTTTGCTCTTTAACATCCTGCTTATGTCCTACACTGTTTGTCATCTTTGTTCCAGAGTAATATCTATAAGATGTCTAAAATTTGGTTTGTTTATTAAATTCCACACAGATTAAACGTAGCAGACACAGATTATTTATTTGGAATATTTGTTTTAGCAAGTTTTCACAGTCTCTACTGCCATCTATTGGCCAGTGGTGTTCATGGCAGTATTTGCCCTAAGTATTGAGATATCTCATAATCCTTTGCATGCCAGAGAGTTGTTGCAGTTGATGAAAAGAAATAAAAATGTACATTTTGGTTGTATAATGTTCATTTACAATTGGTATCGTGGATTCTCTCTGTGCTGTTTAAACCACAGCAACTCTCTGGCATGCAAAGGATTAAGGGTTAGGGTCTGGGCGCCAGTAGATGGCAATGTTCTATGTATTTTGACCCTGGTTATATCAGACGGTTGTCTCATCACATCTTGACTTTTGGCTTTTGCAAATGGCTTTTTTTTTTTTTACATATGAAAAAATGGCATATTTTACAAAAGCACATTTATATGTAAACACACACACCTCACATTAACGTGTTGGTTTTTACATACAATTGAGTCAACCAGTGTTAGCGGAGGCTAATTTTACCCATAATCCCTTTGGCATCTGTATGTGTTTGTTACAAAACTTCAGAATTAGTGTATTATGTAAAATTAAGATATGTTATATTTTAACTTTGTACAAATGACAGAATTGTCATTAATGTAGTTATTCTATCTGGATTAATTTTATTTATAAATCAAAACTGCTTCATTTTCCAAGACCTCTGCCTCACAGAGGGACTGCTGTATGCTGTTAAGTAATGGCTTTTTTCTTCTTTTTTTTTTTGTGGCAACCTGGCGGTCAGGCTCTTTTGCTGTGGTAGAATTGAGTTTAACACCTCAACTGTTTCACAACTGCAAAATACGTAGCAAACAAGAGCTTCCAGAAGTGGGCAGGGTGCACAAAGACAGAAGTGGTGACTCATTGTTTGGGTTTGTGATCGTGGTGTTTAAAAAAAAAAAAAAAAAAAAAAAAAAAAAAAAAAAAAAAAAGTTATCGGTTCGCTGTAGCTTCTGATAAATTTTTGGGTGGTTTATGGGCTTAGCTTTATAAAAGATAACTTTTCAGTTAGCTGATTAGCTGTTATCGAAGCTAACTTCTTGGTTAGCTGTGCCCACCACTGGTTGCATGTAGTGTGAGCACAAACAACACAAGACAGATGTCACGTTGCTGACACAACCATTCAATGTAACTATTACTCCTAATATTATGATTACTACTTTGACAATACAGTCTTCAATTCATTTAAAAGATTTTGGGTTAACAAACTGTCTAGTATTTCCTCTTACTATTGAATGTGACTTGTGGTTCACTGAGCACAGTTCATCTGCTGCCTCGGTAAAACAAAAAATCATATCATGCACACAGTATATATTATACTGTATGCATGATATTTATATAAATATTGCTCCCGGTGTGCAGTGAGCGCCTTGTATGGCAGCACCCTGACATCGGGGTGAATGTGAGGCGTTACTGTAAAGTGCTTTGAGCATCTGATGCAGATGGAAAAGTGCTATATAAATACAGTCCATTTACCATTTTACAGTATGATTGATTGATAAATCCCTTATTGTATGCTTTATTCAGATGGGACAGGTTTTATATGTGGAGGTAACATGAAGTAATTATGACCAGAAATCCTCAGTATTTTGCAACATAGACTCCGTGCAAACTGCGCATGTCCATGACAAAATGATCCATAGGAATGCCCTCAGGTTATATTAATTCTGTGTGAACAGAAGCTTCTGTGTAAAATGAGTTTTCCACAGTTTTACCTAAAGCATGTTTGTGCCTTTATGAGAGGTGTTCAGGCCACCTGCTGTGGTTTGGGCACAAGAAGTGCGCACCTCTGAGTGCATACAGCAAAAAAAAAAAAAGCCAACGAAGGAATAATTTGAAGCTAGAAAATAAGTGACTGTAGTCATGAATCCATTCTTTCAGAGCTGGAAACAAAATCTTTTTCTTTTTTTTTCTGCTCTTGAGCAGAAGTTTGTTTTTTTTTTTTTTTGGAGGAGTGACAGCAGTGTGTCTGGCCTGTGTATCGAGTAGTCACACCCATCTCATATCAAGGTTTCATAAAAAAAAATTAGTGTGACAGCTTGTCTGAGTTGCTCTCCATCGCCCCCATATCTCACTGATATTCTAATCACAGCCTAACAAGTGGTCTCAACACTTTTATGACTCTTTACTGTCATGTGTAAAGACACATTTATCTACTCATTGTGTTGAATTAAATGAAAGTGATTAGTGTTTAATGAATGACACTCAGTGACGATCTATCAGGAAAGCAGCTGTGAATGTATTTGTTCATTTTTGACACGCTGTGGTTCCCGCTCAGTGTCCGTGTGCTGCTGTTTCCTCTACAGTCCTCCTCGGCCTCAGGCCAGTCCCGGAGAAACCAGCGCTACAAACCACTCGGCGTCTTCCACCACAGCTGAGGGGGGTTCAGAGACTCCGGACCAGGAGAACTCGCTCAGCTGTAAGTTTCAGACTCTGTTTAAACATAACTGTGTCGAGCCTTACGGTAACCAGTGAGGGTCACATGATGATCTGCAGCAGGTCATCACGCGACTGTGTTGCACCAGAATTGATCAAATGTAATCATTTGTTTCCAGCGGAGTGCGTGAACGGAGCTGTGGTGTCCTCTCTACCTGCTGACTCCACCTCCGCTGCCTCAGACGTCGAGAGAAGAGATCAGATAGACGGAGACGGGGAGGAGGACGGCGAGCCAAACGCCGCAGAGCTGCGACGCCGTCGTCTTCGCAAACTCGAGACGTCCTCATTGTCAGCGCCCCCGCCGCCAGACAACTAACTAATCGGCGTGTTCTCCCTCAGACGTGTCCGTGTGAGCCAGCGGTAACTACAGAGATGGATAACCTACTGACGGATGGATGCATTGTTTCTTCGCTGCCTCTCTTTCTTGTGGCTTGTGCCCGCCGCCAGCTCAGGGTTCTACTTCAAGGTGGACTCAGACTGACAGGAGATGTTAACTGCTGCGATCTTTACTGCTTCTGGACGGTTCTGAAAGTAATAGCAAGACACCCACCCCCCCCCCCCCACCCCCCAATAGCTGCTGCAATAAGTAAGCTGCAGGTGAAACCGCCATGTTACTTCAATACGACGTAACTATTGTCGAAGCAGGACTGTGGAGTGTCAGAAGACTGCGAGGAATCATTCAGAAGCATAACTGCATGGAGACGGCCGCGGTTTGAGCTGAGCCAACTGGATTATTCACGATGGCTTTTCTTATTACGTGTTCATGTCTGCAGCTGCAGGATGGAAGCATTGAAGTTACTCCATCATGGTGTCTTAAATTAGGTGCAGGAGCAATCATTAGTCACATCTTCTTGTTTGTTCAGTGTGAGAGACAGTGATTGTTTTATTTTTGCTTCTTGTTTCATGTCGCACAGACCAGCTTCATATGCTGCGAGTTCCCACGAAGGCACGTTTGCTTGCAGCTGTTTAGTTTCTCCTCTCAGCATTCATCACTCGCTCCTGTTTGTCCACATTTTGCCACTGCAGATGTAACATATTAATGGATTATTTGAATGTGTACATACTGTATAAAGTTTTACTAGGACATGTACATACTGCTGAATAAACACTTTGAACTGGCCGTGGCCCTGCATGTGTGTCCAGCTGGAATGTTTTTGCAGTGAGCAGATTGATCGAATTAAAAGCTCGATGTGACTTTCATGGAAAGATGGCCGTTCTGTTGAGGTTCTGCTTGTTTTATCGAGTTCAGTTCACCTCCATGTCTGAGCTCTTACTGCTGTTATTAGTTATTATTAATAACTGAGAGCTCGTCGGGTCTTTACAAAGAACAGTTAGGACTGTAGATGACTTTAGTTTTTGTCAGGTGATATTTGGACAGAATCTACATTACGGTTTCGGACGTCTGCGCTGTTCAAAACTGTTCTGACGTTTCTGATTGACACACATGGACAAAATTGTTGTTACCCCTAAATTTTATGTTACAGCAATTTTATTGAATGAAAATATTTTTAAAAATGTCCAAATTTATTTAGAAACAAAATGCTTTCATAAAGCGAAACAAAAAATCCTGACAGAAAATGTTTGCTGGATACAATTATTGGCACCCTTTGAATTTACTGTAAATCATCACTTTTACAGCCAGTTTTCTTTAGACAAGTCAGGGGATGGATACATGAACATTCCCAATTCACTGACTGTCATTTTCATTAATCTTTAAGAAATGGGGGCAGCACAGTGGCTTATAGGTTAAGACTTGTGCCTCACAGCAAGGTGGCCATGGGATTGATTCCCAGCCTTTCTGTGTGGAGTTTGCATGTTCTCCCCATATCAGTGTGGGTTTCTTTTGGGGGTTCCAGTTTCCTCCCACAATCAAAAACATGCTTTTTTTAGTGGCTGCTCCTTTCTCTGCCCCTCACCAAGGCAGCGTTTACATCTGGAGTTGGTCCCTGGATGCTGGGCTGTGGCTGTCCACTGCTCCTAGTGGTTGGAATGTGTCTAACTAGGATGGGTTAAATGTAGAGGACAAGTTTCATTGTGTGTGTGTACGTATATATATATATATATATATATATATATATATATATATATACACTCGTATATACACACACAATGAGGACGTTTCTGTTCTACAACTCCTGGCAATAATTATGGAATCACCGGCCTCGGAGGATGTTCATTCAGTTGTTTAATTTTGTAGAAACAAAGCAGATCACAGACATGACAGAAAACTAATTTCAAATGGCAACTTTCTGGCTTTAAGAAACACTAAGAAATCAGGAAAAATAATTGTGGCAGTCAGTAACGGTTACTTTTTTAGACCAAGCAGAGGGGAAAAAAATATGGAATCACTCAATTCTGAGGAATAAATTATGGAATCACCCTGTAAATTTTCATCCCCAAAACTAACACCTGCATCAAATCAGATCTGCTCGTTAGTCTGCATCTAAAAAGGAGTGATCACACCTTGGAGAGCTGTTGCACCAAGTGGACTGACATGAATCATGGCTCCAACACAAGAGATGTCAATTGAAACAAAGGAGACGATTATCAAACTCTTAAAAGAGGGTAAATCATCACACAATGACGCAAAAGATGTTGGTTGTTCACAGTCAGCTGTGTCTAAACTCTGGACCAAATACAAACAACATGGGAAGATTGTTAAAGGCAAACATACTGGTAGACCAAGGAAGACATCAAAGCGTCAAGACAGAAAACTTAAAGCAATATGTCTCAAAAATTGAAAATGCACAACAAAACAAATGAGGAACGAATGGGAGGAAACTGGAGTCAACGTCTGTGACCGAACTGTAAGAAACCGCCTAAAGGAAATGGGATTTACATATAGAAAAGCTAAACGAAAGCCATCATGAACACCTAAACAGAAAAAAAACAAGGTTACAATGGGCTAAGGAAAAGCAATCGTGGACTGTGGATGACTGGATGAAAGTCATATTCAGTGATGAATCTCGAATCTGCATTGGGCAAGGTGATGATGCTGGAACTTTTGTTTGATGCCGTTCCAATGAGAGTTATAAAGATGACTGCCTGAAGAGAACATGTAAATTTCCACAGTCATTGATGATATGGGGCTGCATGTCAGGTAAAGGCACTGGGGAGATGGCTGTCATTACATCATCAATAAATGCACAAGTTTATGTTGATATTTTGGACACTTTTCTTATCCCATCAATTGAAAGGATGTTTGGGGATGATGAAATCATTTTTCAAGATGATAATACATCTTGCCATAGAGCAAAAACTGTGAAAACATTCCTTTCAAAAAGACACATAGGGTCAATGTCATGGCCTGCAAATAGTCCGGATCTTAATCCAATTGAAAATCTTTGGTGGAAGTTGAAGAAAATGGTCCATGACAAGGCTCCAACCTGCAAAGCTGATCTGGCAACAGCAATCAGAGAAAGTTGGAGCCAGATTGATGAAGAGTACTGTTTGTCACTCATTAAGACCATGACTCAGAGACTGCAAGCTCTTATAAAAGCCAGAGGTGGTGCAACAAAATACTAGTGATGTGTTGGAGCGTTCTTTTGTTTTTCATGATTCCATAATTTATTCCTCAGATTTGAGTGAGTCCATATTTTTTTCCCTCTGCTTGGTCTAAAAAAGTAACCGTTACTGACACAATTTTTTTTCCTGAAAGCCAGAAAGTTGCCATTTGAAATGACTTTAGTTTTGTGTCATGTCTGTGATCTGCTTTTTTCTACAAAATTAAACAACTGAATGAACATCCTCTGAGGCTGGTGATTCCATCATTTTTGCCAGGGGTTGTAATACAGTTGGTATCGTACTGTGTGGTAAACCTGTCTGGGGGAGGCAAAATTAAGCGTGCAAGAAGGAAATGACTGAGGAAAGCCACCAAGACACCCAGACAACTCTGAAGAAGTTATAGGCAGCTGCGATTGGAAAAATTGTGCATTGTGCAACTTTTGTCTGTTGCATCACCACTTAATACAGCTTCATGGTGGACTGGTACAGAGAAGAATTTCCTTTCAAAACAAAGATGTGAAATTTCAACTACACTTTGCCAGAAAGCACGTGGGAGAAAGCCTAGATTTGATCCATTATGTTGTATATAACCTCTGCTCCACTCCATGAAACTGAGTGGTGATGCAACAGACAAAAGTTGCACCACTTCACCAATCACAGCCACAGGAAGAAATAACTGTCTTGGTGGTTTTCCTCACTAGGCTTTGAGAACTGCCTTGTTTTAGACAGATTTACCATCCTGTTTGCATTTCTGAAAGATCGGCGTAAATGAAGTCAGTGGAAATGTTCATGTATCCATCCAAAGTATTGATTTAGTTCTCGACTTGTACAGTAGTGTTCAGAATAATAGTAATGCTATGTGACTAAAAAGATTAATCCAGGTTTTGAGTCTATTTCTTATTGTTACATGGGAAACAAGGAACCAGTAGATTCAGTAGATTCTCACAAATCCAACAAGACCAAGCATTCATGATATGCACACTCTTAAGGCTATGAAATTGGGCTATTAGTAAAAAAAAGTAGAAAAGGGGGTGTTCACAATAATAGTAGCATCTGCTGTTGACGCTACAAACTCAAAACTATTATGTTCAAACTGCTTTTTTAGCAATCCTGTGAATCACTAAACTAGTATTTAGTTGTATAACCACAGTTTTTCATGATTTCTTCACATCTGTGAAGCATTAATTTTGTTGGTTTGGAACCAAGATTTTGCTGGTTTAGTAGTGTGCTTGGGGTCATTGTCTTGTTGAAACACCCATTTCAAGGGCATGTCCTCTTCAGCATAAGGCAACATGACCTCTTCAAGTATTTTGACATATCCAAACTGATCCATGATACCTGGTATGTGATATATAGGCCAAACACCATAGTAGGAGAAACATGCCCATATCATGATGCTTGCACGACCATGCTTCACTGTCTTCACTGTGAACTGTGGCTTGAATTCAGAGTTTGGGGGTCGTCTCACAAACTGTCTGCGGCCCTTGAACCCAAAAAGAACAATTTTACTCTCATCAGTCCACAAAATATTCCTCCATTTCTCTTTAGGCCAGTTAAACCCAGACAGAGCTTTAATTAATTTGAAAGCTTGAATCTTAGTCTTGTCCATCCAAATTGGAAGTCCCAAAAACCAGTTTTATTTGTTATTATCTATCGTCCACCTGGTTGTTACTGTGAGTTTCTCTGTGAATTTTCAGACCTTTTGTCTGACTTAGTGCTTAGCTCAGATAAGATAATTATAGTGGGCGATTTTAACATCCACACAGATGCTGAGAATGACAGCCTCAACACTGCATTTAATCTATTATTAGACTCAATTGGCTTTGCTCAAAATGTAAATGAGTCCACCCACCACTTTAATCATATCTTAGATCTTGTTCTGACTTATGGTATGGAAATTGAAGACTTAACAGTATTCCCTGAAAACTCCCTTCTGTCTGATCATTTCTTAATAACATTTACATTTACTCTGATGGACTACCCAGCAGTGGGGAATAAGTTTCATTACAGTAGAAGTCTTTCAGAAAGCGCTGTAACTAGGTTTAAGGATATGATTCCTTCTTTATGTTCTCTAATGCCATAGACCAACACAGTGCAGAGTAGCTACCTAAACTCTGTAAGTGAGATAGAGTATCTCGTCAATAGTTTTACATCCTTATTGAAGACAACTTTGGATGCTGTAGCTCCTCTGAAAAACAGAGCCTTAAATCAGAAGTGCCTGACTCCGTGGTATAACTCACAAACTCGCAGCTTAAAGCAGATAACCCGTAAGTTGGAGAGGAAATGGCGTCTCACTAATTTAGAAGATCTTCACTTAGCCTGGAAAAAGAGTCTGTTGCTCTATAAAAAAAAGCCCTCCGTAAAGCTAGGACATCTTACTACTCATCACTAATTGAAGAAAATAAGAACAACCCCAGGTTTCTTTTCAGCACTGTAGCCAGGCTGACAAAGAGTCAGAGCTCTATTGAGCCGAGTATTCCTTTAACTTTAACTAGTAATGACTTCATGACTTTCTTTGCTAATAAAATTTTAACTATTAGAGAAAAAATTACTCATAACCATCCCAAAGACGTATTGTTATCATTGGCTGCTTTCAGTGATGCCGGTATTTGGTTAGACTCTTTCTCTCCGATTGTTCTGTCTGAGTTATTTTCATTAGTAACTTCCTCCAAACCATCAACATGTCTATTAGACCCCATTCCTACCAGGCTGCTCAAGGAAGCCCTACCATTATTTAATGCTTCGATCTTAAATATGATCAATCTATCTTTGTTAGTTGGCTATGTACCACAGGCTTTTAAGGTGGCAGTAATTAAACCATTACTTAAAAAGCCATCACTTGACCCAGCAATCTTAGCTAATTATAGGCCAATCTCCAACCTTCCTTTTCTCTCAAAAATTCTTGAAAGGGTAGTTGTAAAACAGCTAACTGATCATCTGCAGATGAATGGTCTATTTGAAGAGTTTCAGTCAGGTTTTAGAATTCATCATAGTACAGAAACAGCATTAGTGAAGGTTACAAATGATCTTCTTATGGCCTCAGACAGTGGACTCATCTCTGTGCTTGTTCTGTTAGACCTCAGTGCTGCTTTTGATACTGTTGACCATAAAATTTTATTACAGAGATTAGAGCATGCCATAGGTATTAAAGGCACTGCACTGCGGTGGTTTGAATCATATTTATCTAATAGATTGCAATTTGTTCATGTAAATGGGGAATCTTCTTCACAGACTAAAGTTAATTATGGAGTTCCACAAGGTTCTGTGCTAGGACCAATTTTATTCACTTTATACATCTTCCCTTAGGCAGTATTATTAGACGGCATTGCTTAAATTTTCATTGTTACACAGATGATACCCAGCTTTATCTATCCATGAAGCCAGAGGACACACACCAATTAGCTAAACTGCAGGATTGTCTTACAGACATAAAGACATGGATGACCTCTAATTTCCTGCTTTTAAACTCAGATAAAACTGAAGTTATTGTACTTGGCCCCACAAATCTTAGAAACATGGTGTCTAACCAGATCCTTACTCTGGATGGCATTACCCTGACCTCTAGTAATACTGTGAGAAATCTTGGAGTCATTTTTGATCAGGATATGTCATTCAATGCGCATATTTTGCTCTGTATGCACCACTCTGCATTTAATCATTAGTGATCGATCTCTGCTCCCCTCCACAGCATGTCTTTTTCCTGGTTCTCTCCCTCAGCCCCAACCAGTCCCAGCAGAAGACTGCCCCTCCCTGAGCCTGGTTCTACTGGAGGTTTCTTCCTGTTAAAAGGGAGTTTTTCCTTCCCACTATCGCCAAGTGCTTACTCACAGGGGGTCGTTTTGACCGTTGGGGTTTTTACGTAATTATTGTATGGCTTTGCCTTACAATATAAAGCGCCTTGGGGCAACTGTTTGTTGTGATTTGGCGCTATATAAATAAAATTGATTGAATTGATTGATTGATGTGTTCTTTGGCAAATTTTAACCTCTTCTGCACGTCTTTTATTTAACAGAGGGACTTTGCGGGGGATTCTTGCAAATAAATTTGCTTCACACAGGCGTCTTCTAACTGTCACAGCACTTACAGGTAACTCCAGACTGTCTTTGATCATCCTGGAGCTGATCAATGGGTGAACCTTTGCCATTCTGGTTATTCTTCTATCCATTTTGATGGTTGTTTTCCACTTTCTTCCATGTGTCTGGTTTTTTTTTTTTTTTTTTGTCCATTTTAAAGCATTGGAGATCATTGTAGATGAACAGCCTATAATTTTTTGCACCTGCGTATAAGTTTTCCCCTCTCCAATCAACTTTTTAATCAAACTACGCTGTTCTTCTGAACAATGTCTTGAACGTCCCATTTTCCTCAGGCTTTCAAAGAGAAAAGCATGTTCAACAGGTGCTGGCTTCATCCTTAAATAGGGGACACCTGATTCACACCTGTTTGTTCCACAAAATTGACAAACTCACTGACTGAATGCCACACTACTATTACTGTGAACACCTCCTTTTCTACTTTTTTTTACTAATAGCCCAATTTCATAGCCTTAAGAGTGTGCATATCATGAATGTTTGGTCTTGTTGGATTTGTGAGAATCTACTGGTACAGTCACTTGCCCAGTTCCGGATCATTGCCATATATATATGTTTTTCCAGTGATTTTTAAAAGAGCAGGCAGCTGTTGATTTGTGAGCTATAACGTGAAGACACTCAGGCTGAAAGAAATACAGGTAATTTACTCCTCCTCTCTTCTGTATAAAACCTGTGTAACCTCTTAATTTTGCTCTCTGGAGGACTTATTTTTTTTAAATAACCTCTTAATTTTGCTGTCTGAGTGACACAACTTTAGATAAATAAATCTAAAGTTATCTTCCTTAAACTCAAACTGAAAGGAAATCTCTACAACTTGATATAAATTAATGAAAAATATAAAAAACCAGCTTCCTGGTGAACTATAGACCTGATACTTCATCTACAATTTCCCAGAAAGTACATTTGAGATGAAAGACAAGATTTGATGTTTTGGTGAAAGAAAATGAAAATGTTCATGTTTTCATCCCTTGACTTGTCTGAAAAAACTGGCAAAAAAAAGAAAAAAAGACTATTATTTGCAGATTGTATCAAGTTTAAAGATTTGCTTTGTTTGAGTTTGAGGACGATCATTTTAGAATTTTTTATCTTTTTTGTATTTCTTGTATTTGAAGTGGCATAAACAAATAAAAATGTGTGAAATTCCAAGTGTTCCAATACTTTTGGAGGGCACAGTGTCCTAACCTTATGATGAGTGCAAAATGAGTGTGGTATTATTACTGTTTTGTTTAAGAATGTTTAATTTTCACTGTTGCTGCACTTTGTGTCAAATCATAGTCTTATCGTATATCATATTGATATGACAATATTGAGATACGATTTGGCCATAATGTGCAGCCCTACTGTGAACTAGCTGAAAACTTTGAATAAAAAGGTGGGGGGTCGGGGGGATGCCAGAGCACGTCCCAGAAGCTGAAAGGTTTTAGCCATGCTAATGCTGCCCTAAAGCATTTACTCAAAAAAAAAAAAAAAAAAAAAAAAAAGTCTGAAGGACCTAAATGACATGGTGAGCTGCTGAAGAGTTTTGCTCGTTCATGTCCGTGACATAAACATATTATAAAGTATAAAATTAAAATGTATAAAATTCACAAACTTTCAAGCACCATGTATGGAGTATAGCTCTAACTTTTCCATTTATAAATATAAAATATAATTTTTCTGTGACGCCTTTCCCCACATGCTACACAACAACTATTTGCAGTGTGATCAGGAACTGAACAAATTAATTTTTATGTTTTTATTGGTTACCTGTTTACAAAGTAAAGATCAGTCAGGTAGAAAAAAGAAACCACAGAAGAGTGAAAAGAAGGAAAGTCAGGAAGAAGAAAACATTTGGTCCATGGTTACAAAGAAAGACAAAACTAACACGTTAAACTGTCAAAATATCAAAAATCAAACACTGAAAGTTTGAAGCAATGCAGCTATTTTTACAAATGTGATCAATGGTTAGAAAAAATGAACAGTGCAACAGTGAAAAGCTGCAGATGTGTGTAGATTTCAGGTTAGAAAATAAGCTGTTCTACACATTAGTGACTATAAAATCAAAAAATCATTGCAGAAGGGGACTGGATTTTACATTTCTGCTAATAAAATTGTAAGTGAATAGTTATCTGCATTAACTTTAGATAAAAGTCCTCTGGCTCTGTCTTTTACCATGTGCAAAGTGGCACACAGCACAAATGTCACTGCTAGTTTCAACCTGACACGTTTATTATTTTCACACCCAGGACTCACTGTGTAGCCGTGGGCATTTGTGAAAACCTAAAAGCACGTCTAAAGCCAGTGACATTGTGTTTTATGAGTGGAGCACTCAGACATGCCTTACATATGCCGGTTGTGCCACACTGGCACACTCACAGTGGCACACTCACAGTGGCACACTCACAGTAAATAGTGCAAAATACAAACACAACACTGAGTTGACACCTGGTGTAACTAATAAAATAAAAAAAATAAAATAAAAAAAAACTAGCAGCTGCCAGTGCTACCCCTCAGTCTCCATGGCAGTGAAATCCCTGGGTGGCAAAATTCCTGTGGCGTTAGCAAGACCTTGGTCTCAACTTGACTGAGGTCTTGATGTGATATACCTTTCCTGTAGGTCTGGTGACTCTAGGCCTCTCCGTTTAAGAGCAACCATGCTAACATGCCAATTACTGACACCGCTTAGCCGCTGGGGTGACAAACAACAGGCTGAAGGGTAAAATCCGCCAACTTTAAGAACAAATGCCACTTCTTATAACTGGAGCTGTGTGGAGGTCATACGGAAGAACAAGGAGGATTCAGTTTTCACAGCTGTTAAACACAAACTAAACCATGTAGTATTTCAATTCAATTTATTTTATTTGTATCGCGCCAAATCACAACAAAGCTGCCACAAGGTGCTTCACATGAGGAAAAGCTAACTGTACCCAGCAGGTGATTTCACTGATGAACTCATCTGCTCTAAAGTGATGTTCATCAGTGAATCACCTGCTGGAGTCAGTGGCTGTAAAGAAAACCTGCCCCCTCTTGGCCCTTTCTGGAATACTTTGGGACACCACTGCCCCAGAGCAAGCACACAGGTGACAGTGTTAAGGAAAAACTCCCTCTGATGATGTTGAGGAAGAAACCTCAAGCAGACCAGACTCAGAGGGGTGACCCACTGCTGAGGCCATTCTAACAGTTACAAGGTTTTTAGCAAGCTGAAGAAGCATGAAACAGAAAAACTAGAATGGCATGAAAAACAAAGTGCATTATTGAGATGAGCACTCGCTGTATCCTGATAATACATAATTAAAGTGCAGAGCGACCTGTGCTTTGATTCCACAGCACTTTACAAACACTAATCACATACTCCAACCTTATAACAGACAAAGAAGGATCACTCCAACATCACAGAGCACAGATGAAGCGTACAACAGATGAACAACTCTGAAATTACCTTAAAAAGGACAACATGTAACTGGTCCATCTGCATGGATGAGGTCCACCTCAAAATACAGCTACAACACCTTATGCACGTGCCTCATACATGATGGACATGGACACGATCCACACAACAGAGTAATGCATAATACTCCCATACAGTAAGAAAGTCCATTCGGCTGCTCCCTTGGCACAGCTTTCACACTGGATGCCCTTCCTGATGCAACTCAACATTACATGTGTTATGGGTGGGGTTTGAACCAGGGATCTTCAGCACTGGAACCAAGCACACTAAACACTTGGCCTACATGAGCCAAAAGACAACTTTGACCTAAGAGGTAACAATTAAGGGGGTTGAATGACACCATCCAGTCTTAGTATATAACATGGCCTACGCAAAAGAATGTATGGTGGCCATCACACGATAGTGACTATAGCCAGGGAGGGGGTCTGTGAAGGACTACACAGGGGCAACATATAAAAATACTCCAGTCATACTGAAAAGTATACCACATTATTTGATCATACAGATTCCAAAAAGGTATAGTTTGGACCATCTATGTGGTAAAAACACCAAAAAAAAAAAAAAGTGACAAAGATCGATTTCAGTTTTATAGGGGCCAAAAGTAAAGTTTGTCCAATTTTGGTAAAAAGAAAAACTTATTCAGTTTAGTGGTTGAGCTAATAGGATTAATATATTGGAATAGTTACTGCCACCAATAAAGTTAGAGGTTATGTTTTCGCTCCTGTTTGTTTGTGAACAGCCTGGAACCCACAATTTTTCATATATCATGATGATTTTTTTTTTCTTTCTTTTTTTTTTTTTAAACAGAGGATCCTGACTGGCAAGAACTGATTCAATTTTTCAAGGTCATAGGTCAAAGTCAAGAAAAATCTTGGAAAAAATCCCTATCCTTTAACAATGAACAAATTTTCAAAAATTCATAACTGTGAAAAAGATCAAATTTCTTTCATATTTGAGAGCATTATGTAGGCTGGTATCCTTTATTGATTGACAAAGTTTGATCCGTTTTACAGATTTTGTGGACATTTAAATTTAATATTGAAAACCCCATTTAATGTATATTTTACATTATATCTTAATCAAACGTGCCCCAATCACTCTCATATTTGAAAGTGAGGTGCAGACTGACACTTATCACGTGACAAAGTTTGATCTGGATGTAATCCAGATTGTGTTTTGATCTATATGTATTTTGTTTTTTATATTATGTCCTGGGTTCCAACATTCAGTCCTGCATGAGGAACCTTGGGGTGATTTTTGAAAGCCATTTTAAATGTGATAAGCAGATCAGTGCTGTTTCTTCCAACTGTCTCTTAACCAAGTCCAAGCCATATTTCTCTAGGATTGACCTTGTGAAGGTTATCCACGCTTTCGTCACAAGTAGACTAGATTATTGTGACTCTCTGTACGTTGGCTTGTATCAGTCCTCTTTAAACCACCTTCAGAAAAAGTACAACCACATTAGCTGGTCCTGGCCTCTCTTCACCGGCTTCCGGTCCATTACCGTGTTGATTTTAAACTTCTTTTGTTTTTAAAGCCCTCAGTGGCCCCGGTGTATCTTTCAGAGCTTCTTTTTCCTCACACCCCAACCACAGCCTTAAGGTCTTCTGCCAACCTGTTGCTGGAGTTGCCTGATTAAAGACGAGAGGTGACAGAGACGTTACAGCCGCTGCCCCCAGGCTCTCGAACAGTCTCCCCTTTAATATTAGATCATCTCTGTCTCTAGAGACTTTAAAAGCCTCTTTAAAAACCTATTTCTTTTCTCTGGTGTTTCCTAAATGAGGGATCACATCTTGGTTTCCTGTTACTTTTTACTCTTTATTTAACTTTGTTTTTTATTTGTTTTATTGCGTACTACAATTTTATTGTTATTTTTTATTTATTTATTAATTTACTATTGGGGGTAACTTGGTGCCCTTTTTTTTTTTTTATTATGTACAGCACTTTGGTCGACTGCTGTCATGTTAAACATGCTTTAAAAATAAAGGTTGAGTATATTTTAGATTATGAAAAGCCACTTCTAACAAGATTTTGACCTTGAAAATTTTTTCCAAGGTAAAAATTTGTGGAACTAGTGTTGGCAGGGGTTTGCACTCTAGATTTGACTGTGTTGAATGCTTGGTCTCTAAAAGTAAAGGTCAAACAAGGTCAACATCCACTGGATTCAATGACATACCCTGTAACATGGCAAGTAAGCATAACCAACAGCACAAATTATTCAGTTTTAAAACCCCATTAGTTCACAGAGAGGTGATGGTCTTGTGGATAAGCACTGGGCTTGAAATCAGAGGATCCTCGGTTCAAACCCCAGCCTGACCGGAAAAATCACTAAGGGCCCTTGGGCAAGGTCCTTAATCCCTGAGTTGCTTCCGGTGTGTAGTGAGTGCCTTGCATGGCAGCACCCTGACATCACGGTGAATGTGAGGCATCATTGTAAAGTGATTTGAGTGTCTGATGCAGATGGAAAAGTGCAGGCACTTTAAATTTTCACTCCTGTACAAACTGAAACTGACCTTTGTCAACATTTTTGCTGTTTTTACCCCATAAAATTCAGGCATAGACAGTCCAACAGCCGTAGACCGTTTTGGGAATCTTTATGATCAGTCAGATAAGGTGGTATACTTTTTCAAAATGTCTGTAGCATTTTTTTTTTTTTTAAATGGTGACCCCTGTGTGATACTTCACTGACCCCTCACTGGTTATAGCTGCCACATTGGGATGGTCACTGTACATTTTTGTGTAGGCCATGACACACTGAGGCTGGATTGAACGTGTTGCTTAGTCCCCTTAAATGGTACTGAAAGAAAGCCTGCTTGGCCCGTGGCCTAAAAGGTGGTAATCCAACTGTCATGGCAACTTCCAGCATTGTGTCTTTCTGCCAGATGATTCTCACTCACCCAATGCACTCGGAACTCTTTCCTCAACAGAAACCTCTCCAGGCCTTTCACTTATATCTTTCTATAGCACAGTCCCGTGCACCTTGCACCCGAGTTTTCCAGGTCATGCTCTGATTGGTTGGTTTCAAGCTATAATTAGAAGAAAATCCATGAATAATGGACCAAATAAATCCAACCTGTTGGTGCACAGCTCCCACCTTTGCACTGTTTATGTATCCCATGAGATGAAGGCAAGGATGCGGACACCCCCCTAGCTGGATGTGCGCTGACTAACTTCAGACTGTGTGCTGGAGAACCCCAACATGTTACTGTTTATGCAGCAGTTGTGTGTATAAGGAGAACTGATTAAACACATCCTAGACAAACTTTAAGAAAACCTCAGCTTCACCTCTTAAAGACGTCACCGAGTGCAGCGCTCATGACCTGCAGCGCATCTTCCCTTTGATCTTTGAAAAGTCAGCTCACTGAAAATATAATATCTGTAGTTCTATTAAAAAATGACAATGTACAGGTGATTTCCTGAGGTTTGCAGTGCAAAAACTGTGTCCACAGAGGGAGGCACTCCTGACTGGCTGCCGTTTGTCCTCGAGGACGGCGGTTCGGACACGGGGTCAGTTCTGTGGTGTGGAGTAGAAGGAGTGGTGCAGGTGATTCTGGTCCTGAGGATTGTTGGCAAACAGGAGAGGAGTTGTCTCGGATCTGTACCAGCTGGAAGACAAAGTGAACACCAGAAACAACACAAATATCAACTCTACCGTCTTGTGATGCCTTCATAATAAAAATCCTTCTAACTTCCTTCAGTGAGCCCATTGAGGGTCCTGACAGATAAGAAACAGTAAACTATGTTAAAGCAAAAACATCACATTACGAGGAACTGTGGACAAAAGACATCCACCGGCAGCACGACAACAACACAACGGTTGTGGCTGCGTGTGGGAGACACGACCTTCCTTAGACAAAACATCTCCGAGGTATTTAGTGAGACTTCCTGCTACATGATGAGTGGAAACAGCAGGTAGGTCAGTGGGATAATGAGTCAGGCTAACAATACGTAGGTTCAATTCCCAATCACACTACCTATGTGTGTTTTTGGACAAAACACTTCATCTGAATCCTCCCAGTTCACCCAGCTGTAAATGGGTTCCAGTCCTGGCTGCGTTAGACTGGTGTTCCGTCCAGGGGGAGTCGGACACACTGGTGTCCAAAGTATTCCAGAAAGGGCCAAGAGGGTGCAGGTTTTCTTTTGCAGCCACAGTGGCTGCAAAGAAAACCTGCACCTTGCAAACTCTAAATGCTTCACACTCCGGAATTCCAGGAATCCATCAGTGCCTGAGCTTATTCTGTCACGGGTGGCAGGTGCAGACCAGTTGATTAAGAGAAGATCCATAAATATAGAGGACTGAAAAGCTTGATTGGGGAAATACGAGTGGGTTAACCAACATGCCCACAGCTCAATTTCAGCCAGTACCTCTGAATACTAGAGCACAGTTTCAAAGCACGTTACTGTGCTGCTTTGCAATGACTTGATTTGTGACTTCCTGCTGTTGACTCGAACACACTCTGCAGCTTCTCGCTGCTCCCACTTTGAATCTCTCATGTAAAGCCAAACAAAGGAAGTTACTTCAGAAAAAAGGCAAGATCTAACATCAGGTCAACACATCCTCGTATCCACCACAGTACACAACCACCCCAGGTCCCGGGTGGCAACCACTCAGGCAGGCAACTGGTCCATCACCACGTCCATCCCCCTGAAAAATAGCCATATATCTGCCAGGTGATACGTGGGTCACTCCTGGCCTGTTCCTGTTGTTGGGGTCCTCAACACTGAGGCACCTGTGCCTGAGAGTTTTGGCTGCCAACCTTTTTTGACTGAAATTCCCCTGCTTGTATGTAGGAATGGCTGAGCAGCCCCTCCAACACACACACACACCCCAAATCCATTCTCGTTTGTTTTTATAATTATAAAATTTTAACATTTAATTATATATTTTAAATGTGCACGTCTAATTTTGACAACCTCAAAATTAATTGAGGGAAATAACTTGATATTTTTCAATTATTACTCACTGAAAAAATTCAGTAGTCAAAGAGGCAAAATATTAAGTAAACAAAAACACAATGCAGCTCATCAGCTCATGTGTCAGACTTACTGTATAAAACCAACACAGTTTGATAAGAAAACACCCAAAATAATAGTAAATATATATATATAGGTGATTCTTTAACTACGGCCACTATTGGCCTTGTAAATGTAATTTCCACCACATCATTGCCTTACAATATAAAGCACCTTGAGGCAACTGTTTGTTGTGATTTGGTGCTATATACATGTGCTCTGATGTCACTGTTTATCTCCATAGAAACTACCCAAACAATCTTTCATACAAACTGTTTAAAGGGACATTACAGTGTTGTGGTGGAAATTACGGCAATAGTGTGGGACAACTACATTTTGTTTAAAAAAATCACAACAGTTGTATGACATTGAATACCCCAATTATGTTTTGATTATTTTACTGATATTTTATTCAGAGATATTTTAAAACATTAGAAAAAAACATTTCTTTACCATTCATTTTTATCATTGAAGATCAAAAGTCTGGGTGTGGGACAAGCACAAAACAGCAATATTTGCATATAACGATGTTGAAAAAAGGTGAAAAAGTCATCATAGACTACTAGAACAAATTTCTTAACACACTTTCATTGTAAAGATAACTATAAAAGTGTGAAATTTCCCCTTTTTTCTGTTTTTCATACAATATGATCAAAGGACATAATAAGTGCCCATAGTCTAAGAATCACCTATATATATATAGGGCGCCAGTGGACCTCAGTCTGCAGTTCATCTCCACCTTAAAGACACTAACCACACATTTGAGGACAAGGAAGTTAAAATATTAGCCAGAGAGAAGAAATGGTTTGAGAGAGGGGTCAAGGAGGCATTCTTTGTGAAACGTTTGAAACCTAGCCTTAACCGGGGAGGGGGTCTGAGACACGCTTTATCCCCTGTTTACAATGGGGTACTCAGGTCAAAGCAGTTTCAGTCTTTTGTTCATGGTAATGAGTCATTCACGTCATCAGCAGAGTCGTCAAGGGAGCCATCAGGAGAGGGACAGCTGCCCTGTCATTAGGAGGGTGTTAACTAGAGCACAATAGGTGCTAATTAGAGCTATTGTTTAGTCACCAGCCTATAGCAGTCTGCCTCTTGGTAGGAGGGGTCTGGTTAGGTTTAAAACTCCAGCTTTTGTGACTTCTTGATTATTCTTCTCTACAAGAGTCAAGACAGAAGTCAGACCACCAGAGCAAGAATTTTAGCTGAGGAAGCTTCTGCGATTTGAAGCGAAACGTCCTCGCGTCAAGCAACCCAGTCCAGTCGAAGATTCAAGCTTCTCTACTATGGAAACCACCTGGACAACTGAGAGCCTACACAGAAACATCTCTACCATAAGCCGTCTCCAAAGGCATTTCAGAAAATTTGGCAGTACATCCAATCAGCTTCACAACCGCAGACCACGTGTAACCACACCAGCCCAGGACCTCCACATCCAGCATGTTCACCTCCAAGATCGTCTGAGACCAGCCACTCGGACAGCTGCTGAAACAATCGGTTTACATAACCAAAGAATTTCTGCACAAACTGTCAGAAACCGTCTCAGGGAAGCTCATCTGCATGCTCGTCGTCCTCATTGGGGTCTCGACCTGACTACAGTTCGTCGTAACCGACTTGAGTGGGCAAATGCTCACATTTGCTGGCGTTTGGCACGTTGGAGAGGTGTTCTCTTCACGGATGAATCCCGGTTCACACTGTTCAGGGCAGATGGCAGACAGCGTGTGTGGCGTCGTGTGGGTGAGCGGTTTTCTGATGTCAGTGTTGTGGATCGAGTGGCCCATGGTGGCGGTGGGGTTATGGTATGGGTAGGCGTCTGTTATGGACGAAGAACACAGGTGCATTTTACTGATGGCATTTTGAATGCACAGAGATACCGTGACGAGATCCTGAGGCCCATTGTTGTGCCATACATCCAAGAACAGCACCTCATGTTGCAGCAGGATAATGCACGGCCCCATGTTGCAAGGATCTGTACACAATTCTTGGAAGCTGAAAATGTCCCAGTTCTTGCATGGCCGGCATACTCACCGGACATGTCACCCAATGAGCATGTTTGGGTTGCTCTGGACCGGCGTATACGACAGTGTGTACCAGTTCCTGCCAATATCCAGCAACTTCACACAGCCATTGAAGAGGAGTGGACCAACATTCCACAGGCCACAATTGACAACCTGATCAACTCTATGTGAAGGAGATGTGTTGCACTGCATGAGGCAAATGGTGGTCACACCAGATACTGACTGGTATCCCCCCCAATAAAACAAAACTGCACCTTTCAGAGTGGCCTTTTATTGTGGGCAGTCTAAGGCACACCTGTGCACTAATCATGGTGTCTAATCAGCATCTTGATATGGCACACCTGTGAGGTGGGATGGATTATCTCAGCAAAGGAGAAGTGCTCACTATCACAGATTTCGACTGGTTTGTGAACAATATTTGAGGGAAATGGTGATATTGTGTATGTGGAAAAAGTTTTAGATCTTTGAGTTCATCTCATACAAAATGGGAGCAAAACCAAAAGTGTTGCATTTATATTTTTGTTGAGTGTATATATATAGTACCTTGAAAATGAACTGTGGGCCCACGGGACAGGTGAGTCCTCCTCGCTCCCCTGAGGGTCATCGAAGAAATATGGACGAGGTAGAATTCTGTTGTTGACGGCTCCGCTGCTGACCTGTGACAACCACACACAGCACAGGTTGACGTGACAGTCCGAGTAACAATATTTCTTTTATAGATTTGAGTTCAGTGTCATGCTAACCACCTCTTGAGTAGGCCGGCGAACCCTGAATATGAGGATTAGCAGACTGGTTGGGAGCAGCTCCCATATGAAGAGGATGGCACCAAAGGCCAGGTACCCGCTGTCACCCAGCTCGTTACGCAGGTCAGCCTGCAAACAGCATCAGTTAAGGTTGTCACTGGTGGACAGACTCACCTGTCAATCACCCCAGAACGCAGAGAAACAAACCAACACAAAACACAATCCTGATCAACAGCAGGAAGCTCAAGCTATGAACCCATGACAGATCATTTCATAATTCCATGTTTATTATTAAATTTGGTTGAAAATTTAACTATTTATATATTCTCATTTTCTGGCAAAATGAGAAGATTAAACAATAACTTTTTAATTTGTATGTCATATTTAGCAAACTGTGCCTCCCTGAAGATATAACAATAATCAGCCCTTTGACAGCACTGTCAAACTGAGTTAGGATTCCCACCTTTCAGAAATAAAAATAAAGGATGCCACCACGGCTCCTTGGGGCCACGACACCACCACCCAAGAAGTGATACATTTCATTTTGAAAAAAGAATTTAGTCATACTTAAAGCTTTAAGTGCTTTATTAACACAAAACTATTAATGATAAACTGTACAGGCACTGAAGTGTGCAACAATAAACATAAATATGAAGGAAAACAGACCAATAATTTTAATCTTTAAAGTCAGGACATGTTTACTGTAAGAGGAAATAAAAAATAAAAATACTTGTTTGCCTACAGTTTGCCTTGTAACCATCGCCACAAACGCTGTCAAGCCAGGGGTTCGACTCTTCTCACTCACATCTGCACATTTGCAAATGTTTTTGCTTCTTTGGATGTGGTGCAGTTTCGGGTGTAGACATGCCAGGCAACCAGGCAACCCAGAAAGGTGGGCACATGGAGATGCAGATGTGAAAGTCTGAGGTCTATCCGCTGTACCAAGGACCTGACGCAAGGTACACAGATGACACTGGCAGCCCTCAGTATTTCCTGTGTTATATTTTGTTCATTATTCAGTTTTGAGGAGTGTGTGTGGGACACTGACGAAAATAAAGAACAATTTACGTCCCATATTGAATCAATACCGAAGATGAATAAATGTTCTTGATGATGTTTCCCCACAATGAGTCTGATATGGATTCATCCATATCCAGTTCCCATTTGTGTTTGAGGGAGTCCAAACTTCTCTCATGGCGACGGCTCAGTAGTGAGTAAATCAATCAATCAATTCAATCAATTTTTTTTGTATATAGCGCCAAATCACAACAAACAGTTGCCCCAAGGCGCCTTATACTGCAAGGCAAGGCCATACAATAATTATGTAAAACCCCAACGGTCAAAACGACCCCCTGTGAGCAAGCACTTGGCTACAGTGGGAAGGAAAAACTCCCTTTTAACAGGAAGAAACCTCCAGCAGAACCAGGCTCAGGGAGGGGCAGTCTTCTGCTGGGACTGGTTGGGGCTGAGGGAGAGAACCAGGAAAAAGACATGCTGTGGAGGGGAGCAGAGATCGATCACTAATGATTAAATACAGAGTGGTGCATACAGAGCAAAAGAGAAAGAAACACTCAGTGCATCATGGGAATCCCCCAGCAGTCTACGTCTATAGCAGCATAACTAAGGGATGGTTCAGGGTCACCTGATCCAGCCCTAACTATAAGCTTTAGCAAAAAGGAAAGTTTTAAGCCTAATCTTAAAAGTAGAGAGGGTGTCTGTCTCCCTGATCTGAATTGGGAGCTGGTTCCACAGGAGAGGAGCCTGAAAGCTGAAATCCTGCTGAGTGTCCGTTTTGAAGACGTTTTACACTCCAGAATCAAATCCACCAGGTTTTTAGAGGGGCACAGAGGAAAGCTAGCAGAGTTTGACCTCACGAAATGTCTAACCTGGAGATATTTGAAAAAAATGTGAAGACTGGAGAACAAATTTCTGTATGAGCTGTTCATCTGAAGCAAAAGTATTATCTAAGAATGTACACCTTTAAGAGCCCAAATATTAAAGGCTGTCAGTCCAGGAAGGGACAAACGTGATTATTTGACACTGGAGCAGAAAACAGTAGATCTGCAAAATGACATAAGCTCCTAAACTGACTCCAGATCTTCAGTGTGTGAGTAACAACAGGGTCATAGCTACAGCTTGAAAGTGGATTTGTAAATGGTAAGTGAGAGCAGAGTAAAGCAGATGAAGAGCTGGATGTAATCGAGGTCTTTTCCAGAGCCACCCAACTGGGGAGACTGTCTGTTTTTAATCAACATAGTCAGGCTCTATTATCGAGTCATAAAATATGAAACTAGGCAGTGACACGCCACAGAGGCAGCTGTAACATCTTTTTACCAATTCAGGGGTGTTTTTTGATCCAAATGAAAGTGGACAGCTGGCTATTCAAATTAGAAAAGAACGATTTTGCCAAAAATATTGGCAAACTATGAAACAAATACAAAAATGTAGGTAATATTGTAATTTTAATTTAATTCATTCTACCCCCAAGAGAAAGAGCAAGAGTTTTCACCTGGTAATGTCATGTTTGAGATTTGCTAACAGAGGTAAATAGTTAGCCTTATAAAGCTTGCTAAAATCATGTGTTACCCAAATGCCAAGGTATTTAAATTTTTGGGGGCTAATTGTAATTTTTATTACCCTCAAGTTTTGCATTTGAAGAAGTCACAGACATAAGCTCGCTTTTCTGAAGATTAACTTTGTAACCAGATACTTGCCCAAACTGTTTAAGCAAAGCGTTTCAGGATAAGGAGGTGGTGGCCAAGTGGTTAGTGCGCTTGGTTTCAGTGCGGAAGGTTCCAGGTTCAAATCCCACCCCTGCCACATTTCTCTATGTAATGTGGAGTTGCCTCAGGAAGGGCATCCGGCGTAAAACTTGTGCCAATTCAACATGCAGATCCGCCTTGGATTTGCTGTGGCGACCCCGAGTGCAAACAAGGGAGCAGCCGTTTCAGGAATACTAGAGAGGGGATCTGAGATGTGTAAGTGGGTGTTGCTCAGAACTTAAAAAAAAAACAAACAATCAAACAAACAAAAAAAAAAGGGCAATACTTACTAGTACCTTCATCTACATGACTGAGTCCAACATCAAACTTCCATGAGGTCTTAATGAACTGATCTTTTGCACAAAATTTCAGGATATAGTGTGCACAAGGTTTCAGAGTCTCTGTCACCTTCTGGCTACAATTGGAACACTCCCAACATTGAACTTGCTAGTGGCAAGATAAATAAGCCAAGTGGATAACCTTGAGTACTGTGTTTCACATTGATACATGAAGTCCTTGTCAAGATACTGCATTATTATTCACTTAGACCTAAGAGTTCAACATCTGGTGTGTTGCAGCCACCAGAGTGCAGAGTATCTCAAACCATCCATCCATTTGCTATACAGCCACTTACACCAATTAAGAGCCGGGGGTGTGTGGGGGGATTCCTGAGCCTATCCCAGCAGTCATAGGACATGAGGCAGGGTACCCCCTGGACAGGACACCAGTCTATCACAGGGGTCTGAAACCATGTCAAGATATTACATATACAAGGTTGCAGACACTCTTCTCCCTGCACGCCAATGGGTTTCATGGCACACAATGCATCTGAACGATTATGACAGGATGTTAGATCTTTAATAAACATAATTTTACAGATACATTATATAACTCATAAGAAGGAAAATGCAACTGTTTTACCAATCCATGACAAAATATACATTAGAAATAATTAACTTTGAGACAAGATTCCAAACGCGTTCTCCACCGCACAACACGCACGAGACAACCTGCAGCTGTAGAAAATTTCTCTGTGATTCTGGGAGCAATGAGAGAATGGTTTCATCAGCCAAGTTCTGAGAGCAAATTTGTCATCGGCCACGAAATGATTATTTTATATAGAGTGGCATCATGGTAAAAATGGACTACATTTATATCGCGCTTTTCCATCTGCATCAGACGCTCAAAGCGCTTTACAATAATGCCTCACATTCACCCCGATGTCAGGGTGCTGCCATACAAGGCGCTCACTACACACCGGGAGCAATAAGGGACATCAATAGGGGCATCAAGCGGGACAAAGCAAGATGCATTGGCACGATGAATTGCACGGCAGTGCAGGGATCAAATTTGTGCACGTGTCAAGGTGCCTTTAGGATCGAAACGTGCTTAATGCAGAACTTATGTGAGGTTTGAGAGAGGTGACCTTTTGTACAGAATTTCACATGGCTGACAAATCTATCACACAGACACGCGTCAGTTCCTACAGCTGCTCTGCCTTCAGCGATGCAGAAAAAAGTTGGAGAGAGAGAGAGAGAGATCGGTCTCACTATGGTCGTGGCTTGATGTCAAAACATGACAGCAGATATTTTTCACTAATCCAACCGCTGACATACCTGATCAGAGACATTGTACCAGCTGAAGTTGAACGACTCCACCCGCTGGCTCTGGGACAGAACCAGAACGGCCAGGTTGTAACAGGCCCGACTGGTAAACAAAAGGATCACTGCTGCTCCCAGTGCTGCTGTACGGCACACTGTGGTGCCCTGGTCAGGAACAAACCACACAGTTAGTTTCATTAGTAGCTGAAACAGGTGAAGCTGTGCCGTGCTTCCACTGCAGAATGAATTAAACACCACACCTTACTGTTCAGGTAGGGGCTAATGGAGCGCGAGTGACGGGCAAGAAGCAAAAGCAAGGCGGCCAGGAACACTGCATTCAGGATGAAAAGCAAGTCGTTGACTAGAACTCGAACCAGGACCAGATTCCAGGTTCGTTCCCCTGACCTGCTGTCATCTAGGTCCCCAAGAACTGCACAAACCACATTGACACAGAGGAAGATGGAGCTCAACACTGCATACGTGCAGCGTGCCAGCCACCTTACCGGAAGAGAGAAAACAATGAGACAATATTAACAAAACCAAGGTTCAAAATTGATATAAAAAACAAAACAAAAAGTGAAACATACAATCCTCTGTCCACATTGGTGCTGTAGATCTCTTTTACTTTAAGCAACACCTGTGACAGAAATTAGAAATAATAGGAGAGATTAAAAACAACAATCAGAGAATAAAAATACAGTGTATCCTGAATGTATTCACAGCGCTTCACTTTTTCCACATTTTGTGTTATAGCACAGATAACCAAAAAATTAACTTCGATAACAGATAATAAGATAACTGAAAAGTTATCTTTGATAAAGATAAACCGATAAACCACCAAAAAAATGTATCGGAAGTTACAGATAATCAATAACCGATAAATTCCGGTGTTGTCTATGGGACATTTGCAGTTACTAAAGAGCTGAAACTGATTTTTAACACAATCGCTTTTGAAAGCATCAAAAGCGGTAAAAAACCTAAAGAATAAGCAAGAATGTTTGACCATGCTGCCCCCTGCAGGAAGCAGCACAGACAAATCCTGAAAGCACCCACGAAATCAACTCTTTACTAATCATAATCATTTTTCTTTCAACATTCTGCTCCTGCTGGAAGCTCTTGTTTACAACAGCGCTCCCACCACAGAGACACACCGAGAGCAGCTATAAGGCCAGCTCTCTATCAATTTCAAAACTCCGGTCAGGCAGAGGTCTTGAAAATAAAGTCATACTAACTTATGGTTTTTTTGAAAATACTGATAGAATAACTCCATTAATGTCAATTCTGCCATTTGTACAAAGTTAAAATATAACATATATCTTTTAATGTTGAATAAGGCACTAATTCTGAGGTTTTGTAACAAACACAGACCGCAAAGCATTCTGGGTAAAAGTGCTAAACAGTGATTGGTTCAGTAATCCATTATGTAAACCAACACGTTAATGTGACGTGTGTCATGTGTTGGTTTGAAGATAAATGTGCTTTTGTAAAATATTCCATTTTTATTTGTAAAAACAGGCATTTTTACGGAGCCCTGGAAGTGTCATCGCAATTGCATGTTTTAAAACTTTTATGATGTTGTAAAACGTGCACTCAATATTAGTAAGTAAGTAAGTAAATTTATTTATATAGTGCCTTTCACAGACATAAGGCCATGTACACACGTTGTCGGGTATTTGTAAAACCGAATATCTTACCCTTTCAGTTTGGGGAAAAAACTTCATCCCACTATGTCGTTTAAAAAAAAAAAATCCATCCACATCGAACCGTATAAATGTGTTGTAATTAGTCTGCCAAACCTTTGGGTGGCGGTACTGATTAAAATTCTATCCAATCAGGAGCCTTATTCTCTTGTCGTCACTTCCACAAAAACTAAAAACGGCGCCAACCTCGTTCGTGTGGACCGATAAGGAGTCGGAATTACTTCTAACCGTAGTTTTAGAATACAAAGTTAACATATATGCACACAAAAAGCGCCTGGACAATGGACAATACCAACACTTTGAGAGAGCAGCCATGTACCCAGACGTTTAATACTGCCATGAACACTCCTGGCCAGTAGATGGCAGTAGCGGCCTTGAAAAAATGTCAAACAAAATTCCAGATAATCCCTGTCTGCTACATTTAAGATGCGTGGAATTTAACAAACGCAAATACACTAAGGTCTATAAACCCAGAGAATATATTCACGAGAGTTTTAGGCACTAGAGTTTAATGTTGTTATCTGTGGACCCTGAACAGAGTGTCTGAAATGCATTTGTCCTGTCGTGAACGTCTGAGATTACCTTATGCTACCCATAATGCATTGCTGCCTGGCACAGCATGTGCTCACAAAACCTTAAAAATTAGCACATTACTTTAAAACGAAAACATATATCTGATATTTTCACTTTATAAACTTCAGACATGACAATAATTTTAAATAACTTGTCTAAAATGAGTGGTCAAAATTTGAACCATAAGTTAAACATGTATGCCTCTGGATGACTTGGTGACATTGCGATTATATTAGTGTGGTGTTAAAAGAAATGACTTTTTTTTTGGTCACCAGTTCTCCTTTGCTTACAGATGATAGAGTGGTTTCTGATTGCAGAGGGTAGAACAACATGCTTATTAGGAAACTTTTAACAGGTAAGTCTCAACAGCTTTAACAGTTTTAAAAATGTTTTTCACTGTTCATCTTAGTTTAGTATGTTATCGGTCTAAAAGTTATCAGACGGTAATTCATCGGAAGATAATTAGTCCGATGATGGTTTTTAAATTTATCTAAAAAGATAATCCAATAATGAAAACATTATCTTCGATAATTATCTGTTATCGGAAGTGTGCCCACCACTGGTTATAGCCTTATTTCAAAATGGAATAAATTAATTTTTCCCCTCAAAATTCTACTCATAAAAACCCCATAATTTTTTTGTTTTGCAAATTTATTCTTAATGATTGCTGGAAATAAAGGCAAAGACTGCAGTGACTTTAAAATGTTCATGTATCCATCTGTTAACATGTCAAAAGAAAAATGTTTGTTATTTTTATTAAACCCCTTGAATTAAAACTGAATAGTCTACACTACTTGCTCATCTTCACAGTGTCATTTCAACTCTATTGTTGTGGTGTACAGAGGCAAAATTACAAACAACTGTGCTCTGTCCAAATACTTATGTACCTGACTAACTGTTCCCTCAATTCCTGTTGCTGCTGACTCAAGTGTTTCCACATAATCCACATTTCTGATCATAAAATAAGCCGTGTATCATTGTTGGTGGTTTTACCTGAGTGAAATACAGGTTAATAAGGCTGAAGGTGAAGAACTGCAGACACACGGGGAAACAGTACAACAGCCAGTAGATGGCCACAGGCAAGTGGTTGGCTTCCAGAGCATTATGGAAGTAAAAGGAGAACAATGTGGTGCGGAGGCCGGCCCAGAGCAGACAGAGGAACAGAAACACACTTTGGTAACTCCATCTTTTGTGTCGGTAAATGAACAGAAGCCAGAGCTGGAGATACACCACGAGGAACAGGCCAGCGTAGAGGCAGGTGTAAAGGATAGTGAAGCCAACTTGGACAGATGGAGCAACAGCTGGGTGCAGGGGAACCGGAGTAGCACCAGCAGAGAAGTTGGAAGGAGCTGCAGCTGCGACTGGAGCTTCCATTGGGGTGTCAATGTGAATAAACATCCATAGTCTGTTTACAGCCTGAGAAACCTGAAGATCACAACAAATCCACAAGGTCAGCAGGTTATCTACAAAACATTCTGAGCTTGAGGTAAAAAAAAAAGGGCTAAATACTCTTGTAAAATTACCAAAGATTAATCTCAACATGTCCCAAAAAGTCCTAAAATCTCCCATACTTCATACTGGAATACTCCCCAGTGCTCATATGATTGTGTAACTAATTTAAGTTATCAAATCAAATCAAATCAATTTTATTTATATAGCGCCAAATCACAACAAACAGTTGCCCCAAGACGCTTTATATTGTAAGGCAAAGCCATACAATAATTATGTAAAAACTCCAACGGTCAAAACGACCCCCTGTGAGCAAGCACTTGGCGACAGTGTGAAGGAAAAACTCCCTTTTAACAGGAAGAAACCTCCAGCAGAAACAGGCTCAGGGAGGGGCAGTCTTCTGCTGGGACTGGTTGGGGCTGAGGGAGAGAACCAGGAAAAAGACATGCTGTGGAGGGGAGCAGAGATCAATCACTAATGATTAAATGCAGAGTGGTGCATACAGAGCAAAAAGAGAAAGAAACACTCAGTGCATCATGGGAACCCCCCAGCAGTCTAAATCTATAGCAGCATAACTAAGGGATGGTTCAGGGTCACCTGATCCAGCCCTAACTATAAGCTTTAACAAAAAGGAAAGTTTTAAGCCTAATCTTAAAAGTAGAGAGGGTGTCTGTCTCCCTGATCTGAATTGGGAGCTGGTTCCACAGGAGAGGAGCCTGAAAGCTGAAGGCTCTGCCTCCCATTCTACTCTTCAAACCCTAGGAACTACAAGTAAGCCTGCAGTCTGAGAGCGAAGCGCTCTATTGGGGTGATATAGTACTATGAGGTCCCTAAGATAAGATGGGACCTGATTATTCAAGACCTTATAAGTAAGAAGAAGAATTTTAAATTCTATTCTAGAATTAACAGGAAGCCAATGAAGAGAGGCCAATATGGGTGAGATATGCTCTCTCCTTCTAGTCCCCGTCAGTACTCTAGCTGCAGCATTTTGAATTAACTGAATCATATCCTTAAACCTAGTTACAGTGCTTTCTGAAAGACTTCTAGTGTAATGAAACGTATTCCCCACTGCTGGGTAGTCCATCAGAGTAAATGTAAATGTTATTAAGAAATGATCAGACAGAAGGGAGTTTTCAGGGAATACTGTTAAGTCTTCAATTTCCATACCATAAGTCAGAACAAGCTCTAAGATATGATTAAAGTGGTGGGTGGACTCATTTACATTTTGAGCAAAGCCAATTGAGTCTAATAATAGATTAAATGCAGTGTTGAGGCTGTCATTCTCAGCATCTGTGTGGATGTTAAAATCGCCCACTATAATTATCTTATCTGAGCTAAGCACTAAGTCAGACAAAAGGTCTGAAAATTCACAGAGAAACTCACAGTAACGACCAGGTGGACGATAGATAATAACAAATAAAACTGTTTTTTGGGACTTCCAATTTGGATGGACAAGACTAAGAGTCAAGCTTTCAAATTAATTAAAGCTCTGTCTGGGTTTTTGATTAATTAATAAGCTGGAATGGAAGATTGCTGCTAATCCTCCGCCTCGGCCCATGCTACGAGCGTTCTGGCAGTTAGTGTGACTCGGGGGTGTTGACTCATTTAAACTAACATATTCATCCTGCTGTAACCAGGTTTCTGTAAGGCAGAATAAATCAATATGTTGATCAATTATTATATAATTTACTAACAGGGACTTAGGAGAGAGAGACCTAATGTTTAATAGACCACATTTAACTGTTTTAGTCTGTGGTGCAGTTGAAGGTGCTATATTATTTTTTCTTTTTGAATTTTTATGCTTAAATAGATTTTTGCTGGTTATTGGTGGTCTGGGAGCAGGCACCGTCTCTACAGGGATGGGGTAATGAGGGGATGGCAGGGGGAGAGAAGCTGCAGAGAGGTGTGTAAGACTACAACTCTGCTTCCTGGTCCCAACCCTGGATAGTCACGGTTTGGAGGATTTAAGAAAATTGGCCAGATTCCTAGAAATGAGAGCTGCTCCATCCAAAGTGGGATGGATGCCGTCTCTCCAAAACAAGACCAGGTTTTCCCCAGAAGCTTTGCAAATTATCTATGAATCCCACCTCATTTTTTGGACACCACTCAGACAGCCAGCAATTCAAGGAGAACATGCGGCTAAACACGTCACTCCCGGTCCGACTGGGGAGGGGCCCAGAGAAAACTACAGAGTCCGACATTGTTTTTGCATTTGCATTTGTTTTTCCTCGGCAGGTGTGTCGCCAAGTGGAGAAAAACGATTAGAGATGTGAACGGGTTGGCGGTGTACACAGGGCTTCTGTTTAGGGCTACGCTTCCTCCTCACAGTCACCCAGTCAGCCTGCTTTCCCGGCTGCTCGGGATCTGCTGGAAGGGAACTAACGGCGGCTAAGCTACCTTGGTCCGCACCGACTTCAGGGGCCTGGCTAGCTGTAGAATTTTCCACGGTGCGGAGCCGAGTCTCCAATTCGCCCAGCCTGGCCTCCAAAGCTACGAATAAGCTACACTTATTACAAGTACCATTACTGCTAAAGGAGGCCGAGGAATAACTAAACATTTCACACCCAGAGCAGAAAAGTGCGGGAGAGAAAGGAGAAGCCGCCATGCTAAATCGGCTAAGAGCTAGTAGCTGTGCTATGCTAGCGGATTCCTAAAAACACACAAAGTGAATAATGTGTAAATAATTTAGAGGTGATTCAGCAGAGGGAGTGCTTTAGTTAAGGCACGTGAAGATTACACTGTGAAACAAATCGTTATCTAGATCAATCTAACTGCGCAGATTAAATAGCTAACAGATACAGCAAAACACCACTGTGCTCCGGAACAGGAAGTGATACAATACCGCAGTGAGAGCCAACCACCAGTAGAGGTCAGAATCGAAAGACTTCTACTGTAATGAAACTTATTCCCCACTGCTGGGTAGTCCATCAGAGTAAATGTAAATGTTATTAAGAAATGATCAGACAGAAGGGGGTTTTCAGGGAATACTGTCAAGTCTTCAATTTCCATACCATAAGTCAGAACAAGATCTAAGGTATGATTAAAGTGGTGGGTGGACTCATTTACATTTTGAGCAAAGCCAATCGAATCTAACAATAGATTAAATGCAGTGTTGAGGCTGTCATTCTCAGCATCTGTGTGGATGTTAAAATCGCCCACTATAATTATCTTATCTGAGCTAAGCACTAAGTCAGACAAAAGGTCCGAAAATTCACAGAGAAACTCACAGTAACGACCAGGTGGACGATAGATAACAACAAATAAAACTGGTTTTTGGGACTTCCAATTTGGATGGACAAGACTAAGAGTCAAGCTTTCAAATGAATTAAAGCTCTGTCTGGGTTTTTGATTAATTAATAAGCTGGAGTGGAAGATTGCTGCTAATCCACCGCCTCGGCCCGTGCTACGAGCGTTCTGGCAGTTAGTGTGACTCAGGGGTGGTGACTCATTTAAACTAACATATTCGTCCTGCTGTAACCATGTTTCTGTAAGGCAGAATAAATCAATATGTTGATATACAGTCATACATAAGTTATACAGTCGCAGACATATGTTTACGTACACCTTTGCTAAAAACATTCGGCGATCACCTTAGTATTTCTTCTGTTCTTCTTGTTGTTTAATACTGGCAAATTATACAGTATTTTTTGTCTGTTGTATTTGTGTTGGTGACCCTCCTGTCCTGTGCACCAACAGCAATTCGTCCGTGAATTGTTCTGTAATTTATGTTTGTAGCATGGCCCAAGCAGAGGGTCACCCATTTGAGTCTGGTCTACTTGAGGTTTCTTCCTCAGAAGGAGTTTTTCCTTACCACTGTTGCTCTGGGGGTTGGTAAGGTTAGACCTTACCTGTGTGAAGCGCCTTGAGGCAACTCTGCATTTAATCATTAGTGATTGATCGCTGCTCTCTTCCACTGCATGTCTTTTTCCTGACTCTCTCCCCTCAGCCCCAACCAGTCCCAGCAGAAGACTGCCCCTCCCTGAGCCTGGTTCTGCTGGAGGTTTCCTTCCCACTGTCGCCAAGTGCTTGCTCATAGGGGGTCGTTTTGACCGTTGGGGTTTTTCTGTAATTATTGTATGGCTTTTGCCTTACAATATAAAGCGCCTTGGGGCGACTGTTTGTTGTGATTTGGCGCTACATAAATAAAATCGATTTGATTTGGCACTACATAAATAAAATCGATTTGATTTGGCGTTACATAAATAAAATCGATTTGATTTGGCGCTATATAAAGGAAAAAATAAATTAAAATTCAAACTGAATTTTCTCCGAGGGCACATATTACATTTTGTCAAACAATATGTTAGCTATAATGTCTACTTTATTTCCATATATAGTTATATAAAAATAATAATACATTAGATGGTGGCTACAGTTGTGGACATACGTTTACATACAACCGTGGCTAAAAAGTTGTAAAATAAATTTTCCTCTCCTGCACATAATTCATTTTATTGAACATTAAGTGCATGTTTGTTCAAGAAAGAACAATTTTGCAGCCATTCCCATGAAAGCAGAGTTGGCAACTCAGTAGATAAGGAGCTAGCCTACCAATATGTTGACCTGGGTTTGAATCCCACTCATGTTTTCTATATCCTAGGACCAGGACACATTGTCTCAGTCCACCAAGATGTAAATGGGTACCGGTCTTGCCTGAGGAAGTAACATACGTTGGACTGAAGTAACACCCGAGGCCTAGTTCAAAAATAATGAAGCCAAAGTGTGTCCATTAGTTCCTGGTATTATTGAACAAGTAATATAATTATTCTATTGAAGCAGAGTAGGAGATATAGCTAAGGTTTTGACACAAATAAATCAAGGACTTATTCTCAGCGTTACGCTTGCGACAGTTTTACCTTGCTTTAGAAGCATGATGTTTTTTTCTAGGAAATGACATTTCTACCTTTACAAAAATGTATTACTGTGTGTTAGTATGAAGCACAAACAAACAATACAACAATACAAGGTTATTTCTTTAACATTCAACTTTAAACGATAATGCTAAATATCAATGTCACACAAAATTGATGAAAAAAAGTGCTATTTTTTGGGTAAATTTCGTGCATATCTCTGGAACCGTGCAGAATTTTTCCATGAAATTTTCAGTACCTGTCAAAGAGACTATAGGCAACTCACAGATAAATCTGGATGGTGCTAAATAAAATAATGGCTTGTTCATGACAAATGCAATGCAAATCAGCAGTTAGGCTTCATTATTTTTGAACTAGGCCCCAAGAAACCTGCACCCTGTCGGCCCTTCCTGGAATCCGGTCTATAGGATCTACAACCCCTGGCAATAATTATGGAATCACCAGCCTCGGAGGATGTTCATACAGTTGTTTAATTTTGTAGAAAAAAAAGCAGATCACAGACATGACACAAAACTAAAGTCATTTCAAATGGCAACTTTCTGGCTTTAAGAAACACTATAAGTAATCAAGAAAAAAAATTGTGGCAGTCAGTAACGGTTACTTTTTTAGACCAAGCAGAGGGAAAAAAATATGGACTCACTCAATTCTGAGGAATAAATTATGGAATCACCCTGTAAATTTTCATCCCCAAAACTAACACCTGCATCAAATCAGATCTGCTCATTAGTCTGCATCTAAAAAGGAGTGATCACACCTTGGAGAGCTGTTGCACCAAGTGGACTGACATGAATCATGGCTCCAACACGAGAGATGTCAATTGAAACAAAGGAGAGGATTATCAAACTCTTAAAAGAGGGTAAATCATCACGCAATGTTGCAAAAGATGTTGGTTGTTCACAGTCAGCTGTGTCTAAACTCTGGACCAAATACAAACAACATGGGAGGGTTGTTAAAGGCAAACATACTGGTAGACCAAGGAAGACATCAAAGCGTCAAGACAGAAAACGTAAAGCAATATGTCGCAAAAATCGAAAATGCACAAAAAAAGAAATGAGGAATGAATGGGAGGAAACTGGAGTCAACGTCTGTGACCGAACTGTAAGAAACCGCCTAAAGGAAATGGGATTTACATACAGAAAAGCTAAACGAAAGCCATCATTAACACCTAAACAGAAAAAAAACAACATTACAATGGGTTAAGGAAAAGCAATCGTGGACTGTGGATGACTGGATGAAAGTCATATGAATCTCAAATCTGCATTGGGCAAGGTGATGATGCTGGAACTTTTGTTTGGTGCCGTTCCAATGAGATTTATAAAGATGACTGCCTGAAGAGAACATGTAAATTTCCACCGTCATTGATGATATGGGGCTGCATGTCAGGTAAAGGCACTGGGGAGATGGCTGTCATTACATCATCAATAAATGCACAAGTTTACGTTGATATTTTGAACACTTTTCTTATCCCATCAATTGAAAGGATGTTTGGGGATGATGAAATCATTTTTCAAGATGATAATGCATCTTGCCATAGAGCAAAAACTGTGAAAACATTCCTTGCAAAAAGACACATAGGGTCAATGTCATGGCCTGCAAATAGTCCGGATCTTAATCCAATTGAAACTCTTTGGTGGAAGTTGAAGAAAATGGTCCATGCCAAGGCTCCAACCTGCAAAGCTGATCTGGCAACAGCAATCAGAGAAAGTTGGAGCCAGATTGATTAAGAGTACTGTTTGTCACTCATTAAGTCCATGCCTCAGAGACTGCAAGCTGTTATAAAAGCCAGAGGTGGTGCAATAAAATACTAGTGATGTGTTGGAGCATTCTTTTGTTTTTCATGATTCCATAATTTTTTCCTCAGAATTGAGTGATTCCATATTTTTTTTCCCTCTGCTTGGTCTAAAAAAGTAACTGTTACTAACTGCCACAATTTTTTTTCCTGATTTCTTACAGTGTTTCTTAAAGCCAGAAAGTTGCCATTTGAAATGACTTTAGTTTTGTGTCATGTCTGTGATCTGCTTTTTTTCTATAAAATTAAACAACTGAATGAACATCCTCCGAGGCCAGTGATTCCATAATTTTTGCCAAGCAAATGTCCATCCCTATTTGATAAGCAGAAACTATTGATATTCAGAAAGACTGAATTAAATCCTACAGTATATGTGGCACATTATTAAACTGGTTATCAGATTTTCTACACAACAGAAAGCAAAGCCTTATCACTGGAAATTAAAAATATTCATGGGTAAATATTAAATCACGTGCTCATGTGCCCAATTTTATTTGTATTATTCATAATATTCTGGATAAAATTAAATCAAACAAAAACATTCTCAGTTACAAAACATTGAAGACATAACTGCAATGCCGGAAAACTTGACAGAAATGGGAGAAAATGTCAGTTCCCTTTTAACGTAAATCTTCCATTTGCTGCCAGATAAAAATACATAAATACTTCAAACAGCGATACAGGCGCATATAATCTCATATTTAACCGATTGTGGCTGAATCTGTACATACCTGTATGAGAAGCAGCTCTGAAAAATATAACCAGACTCTACGGTGGGAACAACAAATAAACACTCAGTTTTTCTTTCGTTTACAACGACTACATCACAAAACCACTCGGTAATACAAGGATTTCCCGGGGGGGAAAAAAAACATGAAATATCGGCGGCGTTTATAACGACTCGACACTGAAAACAGATTTATTTTGAGAGAATTTTCGGGATTAGCAGTGTTTTGATGATAATCTCCTCCACTTCCGCGTTGCGTGACCTGCTGCGTAACACCTGATAGGCGGAGCCACAACTTTGATTCCACCCGCCAATCAGCGACGGCAGGAAATCGCGGTTTCTTCAATTTGTTGTTTACTAATTTTGAGAAGACACGAACATGGAAACGCAAATAGACGATTTATAACCGACACGGAGTATTAGTGTTACTTTTGTAGATGTTCCCGGTTCGACACAGTGGACAGTCCGCATTAAAACGTCAATCTTTTGTGAGCCGAAGCAGCTGAGTTCGTCTTAAAGTGAGCCAAAATGCCCATGGTGCTGCGCTCCAGAAAATCCCGAACTGCGGGCGAGAGCGCCGAGGAGCCACGGCCACGGAGCAGGACACACCGCCCGCACGGGAAAGTAGAATACGAGGCTGAGGTGGGTTTGCTCAGTTTTTCCGCCTCCTCTTCCTCCGCAGCCACGTAGCTCGCTAACGTTAGCACCATTAGCTGGCTGAGCCCGAAGAGAAACAAACCTCAAAGAAAATAACACTTCGAAACCCGCTTGCTTTTAGCTGCGGTGTGTTATTGTTATCTTAAATCGTTTTAGATATTTTAAAGCGTATTTCTTGCGGTAACCTTGTCGTGTTCTTTGCGGCATTGCAGTAAGTTTTGTTGTGTTTTTTTTTGTTTGTTTTTTTTTTTGCTATGTCATGGTAAATTCGGCTCTGGTCTGCCGTGCGCTCGCACCGTGTTCGTAATCGGGAACCGATGCTTCCTTATTACTGACGTTATTGATTTGACCCTGCCAGGACACAGATGGGTCGGATTCTGAGGTTGCGCAAAGCACCGTGATGGAGACACTTCGGAGCCTCCCGGCTGAGCAGCAAGAGGAGGAGGACGTGGCTGAGATACGTGTCCCGGTAAGATATAATCCACCTGCAACAGCAGCCTGTCTTTATTAGATTAGATACCACATAAGAAGCCTCCCTGGGTGTGGCAGCCGCGTGGCACAATGAATTCTTTATGGCTCTGTGCAGCAGTAGGTCCTCAGGTGACATAAAGTACAGCTGTGTCTTGGGTGGCATAGTGGCAGCTTAGCCTGCAACAACAATGCAAAGACGGCAATCGCTCGAATTACAGAAATTCACTGCATGTCAAACTGTGTCAATGGCCAACAAACCATCCGCTGTTCCACCCTAGACAAGATGGCTCTCCAACCACCCATCCAAGATGGTCAAAACCAGATAGTGTCTTGGGTGGCACACGGCAATTTAGCCTGCAACAACAAGGCAAAGACAGCAATCACTCCAATTACAGAAATTCACTGCATGTCAAATTCTGTCAGTGGCCAGCAAACCATCCTCTGTTTGTTGGCCGTTGATAGAGTTTGACATGCAGTGAATTTCTGTAATGGGAGGGGATGGCTGTCTTTACCTTGTTGCTGTACGCTTTGTGTTCATGTAGTTGGCCTGTTGTTGCACTTTCTAGTGTGTGATGACTAGTATCAAGACTAAACTGCTAAAATCTAGGGATTTGAAAATGTCCCATGAGCTTTAGTTTGTAGCATTTGAGTTGTTGCAGTTCTTATGTGCCCCAAAAGTGATTACGGTACCTTCAAGTGTTACCTTGAAGGAAATTATTGTTTTGAAATACGTATATATCTGAGATGCATGCAGACAGATTCAAGAGATGTTTTTTTACTAAAAAAAAATTGTGTAACTTTAAAAGTCTGTTTTCCACAGGAACTGAAGGATTGTACAGTTGTGCTACACTGTCTGGAATCTAAAGAGGATACATCAAAAGAGCTTGAGGACAAAGAAGACATGAGTCATAAAGGAGGGAAATCTGTCTCTCGAATTCCTACTTTTCAAAAACGAATTCCACTTGGAACCCACACCTCAGAGATACCCGTTTTCAAAAGAGATGCCCTCCTCACAGCAGGTCAGCCTCCTGAAATGGGTGGAAGTGAAGATGTTTTGAAGTCCAAACCGTCAGTCAGAGAAACTGCTCTTCCTCTGCCATCAGTACGTGTCCCCAAAATTAGCTTTGATGCTTCCTCACCCTTCAGTATTATGGAGCAAACTGGTATGACGGCCTATGGCCTCGCTTCTACACCTAAAAGCAAGTCCGATGAGTCAGAGTCTGCACAGCACTATTTTATGGCAGTAACACCCAGACCTGCCCTCAGACCAGAGCAAGGATCAGACCAATATTTAACAGAGAAACACCAAAGCAGTTCTACACAAAGAGAAGTTGATAAAACACTAGATGACCCCATATCTCATCATTCAGTTGATGGATCTATTTGGCAGAAGCCACATGACGATGCAGGAGAAAAGTTTGATGCCGATGTTGACTGCGGCATCAGCCTCGGTGGCTCAGGAGCAGGTGGGAAAACAGAGTTTCTTGAGATTGTTGAGAAGAATGAGGAGCCTTTCCAGTTGAAGGCCATTATGGATGAGGAACCACCTTGGAAGACTGATCCATTAAATGAACCCGAGCTTAAGGAGGACAATGGATCGTCATCAGATTCTCAGTCAGAAGATGATTTGATGGTTGAACAGTCTGGTGTTGATTCAGGTGGTTGTCACCTTCTTGAACCTCATGCAAGTAAAGGAAAAATTCAGTCAGATTTCTCAGATCCTGTAGAAGAAAGTACCAGCATGGAGGAATCCACCTCACCCGCAAGACCAATGACACCTCTTGAAGCCAAATCTACAAAGGTCAGTTATGTTCTCCCTGCTTAGCTGATAGTACATTTTACTGACTCCTGTTTTCTGTCTGACTTTGTGAATTGTGATGGAATTTCTCCACCTCATACAGTAGCAGCTTTGGAATGTGATGCTATGCCCGACTTGTTTCTCAGTCTGTCATTTGTCACATGGGCTTGTAGAGATTTTTGTCATTGTTTTGCAGAGATCATCATGCTGGAGTTTTGCCTACTTCTGGTTCTTGCCCACCACCTTTCTGCTTTTAGGTGGGTTTGGTCAGCATGTTTGGCACTATGGTCTTCCGCTGTCTGTGGCCCAGTTCACAGATCACCTGCAGCTGCACTGGCTGGAGGGATTTGGCTTTGTAATGGAGCCTTGCAGCTCGGATTGTCGGTAAGAATTTGATACATCGGTACGTTTTGTGGCATGCCTACGAAACATGGAGGTGCCATTAAACATTATTGTAGATTGTGAGATGGGTCATTTTAAAACCGTTGTTTTTACAAGTGAGAGACAGGATTCCAGTTGTCTATCTGCATGAGCTGCTTGAGGTTAAAGCTCCCGTCACACATAGCGAGTAGGAATCGGCCCGACACGGCAAATATTGCCATAATCAGACACAGTTGGGAGGGAAAGAGGTGTGGTCAGCAGTGTCAGAACGCAACAAGATTACCTTGTCCACACCTGCACGATGGCATCCAAAGCGTATGTAGACAACAGGTAGATGACACAGACTGTGGTCATACGGCCATTAAAGGTGCTGAAGACTACCCGATGTCCAGATGTCTGGATGGTAAACACGGGACTGGAGCGCTGTGTTCCTCCCTTTGCACAGTCCCTGCTGGTACTGAACATCGCAGTATAACCAACGTATGGACCGGACTCACGCCACATGTGTCAAAGACGGCATGGTGCAGTCACTCAGTCATGCAGTCACATCTGCGCTTGTCCTCCCCTTCACAGTGCTACTGACCTCATGTGCGTGTGCGTAGAGTAGGTGCTGGACTGATGACATGATCGCTGGGTGTATGTGTGTGTTTATAAAAGCTGAATGAGCTCCTATGTGTGCGGGGGGGGGGCATGTGCACGCCATTGCCTGCTGCTGGACACTGCTGGCAGTGAGCCATGCCGTCCCATGCCTCAGACGCAGCCTTTCCAGGGAACTTTTGTTTCTTTTTTGTGTGTGTGTGTTTTGGCTCACTTCAGCAGTACAATGCAACTCTGGACAGTGCGATGGTTGGATTATCACATGGGATTTATTTTTGCGTGGTTGATTCCAGCACACAGCAGCAGAGTGAGAGGATTTTAACCACAGGCTGTGTTCCGGCTCCATGTCCACCCTGTGCTGTGAAACACTCCTGGGCTGCTGCTGGAGGTGAGATTCATATTTATTAATGTTGTCACAGCCTGACACAACAGTTCCATGTCATATCTCCTACAGAGTTAGAAAGTGATCCTATATTACAGTGGTGAGATGTGTTCAGCTCCAAGCCTGACACGTGCAATGATGTGTTATTGCACAGCACAGAGTCGCAGCTGCCCGTAATATATAGTTCACATTATTTAAGTCGCCCATGGGAAGGAATGGACAAATATCTGTACTGGTCTGTTCAGATTTGTGGTGGCATGCACACAGTAGAGCAGGGTGGTTTCGTTTTGATAGCCGCTGTTCACTTTCACTGTACATAATGAAGGCGAGCCACATACAGTGAGGAAAATAAGTATTTGAACACCCTGCAATTTTGCAAGTTCTCCCACTTAGAAATCATGGAGGGGTCTGAAATTTTCATCTTAGGTGCATGTCCACTGTGAGAGACATAAACTAAAAAAAAAAATCCGGAAATCACAATGTATGATTTATTTATTTATTTTTTTTAATAATTTAATTGTATGTTACTGCTGCAAATAAGTATTTGAACACCTACCAACCAGCAAGAATTCTGGCTCACACAGACCTGTTAATTTTTCTTTAAGAAACCCTCTTATTCTGCACTCTTTACCTGTATTAATTGCACCTGTTTGAACCTGTATAAAAGACACCTGTTCACACACTCAGTCAATCACACTCCAACCTGTCTACCATAGCCAAGACCACAGAGCTGTCTAAGGACACCAGGGACAAAACTAGACCTGCACAAGGCTGGGATGGACTACAGGACAACAGGCAAGCAGCTTGGTAGAAGACAACAACTGTTATGATTATTTATTAGAAAGTGGAAGAAACACAAGATGACTGTCAATCTCCCTCGGTCTGGGATTCCATGCAAGATCTCACTTTGTGGGGTAAGGATGATTCTGAGAAAGCTCAGAACTACACAGGAGGACCTGGTCGATGACCTGAAGAGAGTTGGGACCACAGTCACAAAGATTACATTAGTAACACATGATGCTGTCATGGTTTAAAATCCTGCAGGACAGCAAGGTCCCCCTGCTCAAGCCAGCACATGTCCAGGCCCGTTTGAAGTTCACCAGTGACCATCTGGATGATCCAGAGGAGGCATGGGAGAACGGTCATGTGGTCAGATGAGACCAGAATAGAGCTTTTTGGAATCAACTCCACCTACCATGTTTAGAGGATGAGAACAACCCCAAGAAAACCATCCCAACCGTGAAGCATGGGGGTGGAAACATCATACTCTGGCGGTGCTCTTCTGCAAAGGGGACAGGGCGACTGCACCGTATTGAAGGGAGGATGGATGGGGTCATGTATCATGAGATTTTGGCAAACAACCTCCTTCCCTCAGTAAGAGCATTGAAGATGGGTCATGGCTGGGTCTTCCAGCATGACAATGACCCCAAACACACAGCCAGGGCAACTAAAGATGGGCTCCATAAGAAGCATTTCAAGGTCCTGGAGTGGCCTGGCCAGTCTCCAGACCTGAACTCAATAGAAAATCTTTGGAGGGACCTGAAACTCCAAACCTGAAAGATCTAGAGAAGATCTGTATGAAGGAGTGGACCAAAATCCCTGCTGCAGTGTGCAAACCTGGTGAAAAACTACAGGAAACAGTTGACCTCTGTAACTGCAAACAAAGGCTACTGTACCAAATATTAACATTGATTTTCACAGGTGTTCAAATACTTATTTGCAGCAGTAACATACAAATAAATTATTAAAAAATCATACATTGTGATTTCCGGATTTTTTTAGATTATGTCTCTCACAGTGGACATACACCTAAGATGAAAGTTTCAGACCCCTCCATGATTTCTAAGTGGGAGAACTTGCAAAATCCCAGGGTGTTCAAATACTTATTTTCCTCACTGTATATATCAACAGTTCCTTTGCAATCCGGGGGGGGCATTGGAGGTAGACATTATTATACATGGCACATGCAGGTCATACTGACAGGCTTTGCCGTGCCAGATCCATCTAGAGGTTCCCTCATACGCGCTCAGATTGTTTTGGTTCCTGTTTTACTGCCATCAGACTATGTAAATTGCGGTCAGGCGGTGCTCAGATTGCACATGCACCGCCGTCGGATAGGTGTCCCATCTCGATGGCGCCCAGAGGATTTTGAACATGTGCAACGCACTCGGGGCCGCCGGCCGATTGGGACCAACTGTGTGGACTGTCGCAGATGGCTGTCAGCACCGTCATTCTGATGCCATTCGGCCTCATTCTGGCTATGTGTGACGGGGGGTATAAGTGTCCTCATGTAACATCTGACTGAGCTGCAGGTCTGTCCAAGTGTTTGGCAGTTGAGACCCAAAGTATTTCTGTGAGGGGATGGGTATGGGATTGAACATCTTGACTGGATGCTACCAGACCTAACCTCACTGAAAGTGTTGGGTCTTCCTGCATGGTCTCTTAACCAGAGTTGAGAAATGCCTCATGATGAAGCCAAGTTGGATGCAAGTTGTTATTTCTCCATACATGATAGCTGTGTAATTTTTAACAATTTGTTCTTTTTATGTTGGGAATTTTTTTTATTTGTAAAATATGAGAGAAATTATGAGAAAATGCCAGAATATAAGGTTTAAAAATTATTGTTATAAGTAATGACTATTATTTCTAGATCAGATAACCAAAGTATTAATTGTTGACTCCATTCTTAATTGGGTTTAGCATTTGAACATGGTTTGATTATTGTATGGCATAAATTTAGTCAAAACACTGAATATGTGTGAGTCTTTCGAAACGGGTGATTTGAAGTTGAATAGAGAAACTGAACTTTGTTTTGCTGTTGTATTTCATAAACTGACATGGGACATGCTTATTATTTAGTGATTTCCAGGTCATGGATATTTAATCTATTCTTCTATTGTGTTCTGTTTATGGCTCTTAGGTGCACTGTGGAATAGTGTTGGATCCAATCTTAATTTTAAATTCATGACGCATTATAATTTGAGATGTTTGCTGTGTTGAATGTTGTTTAAGTAGTTTTTTTTAAGTTTCCTCTCACTTGTTCAGAGTGCAGCTGGTGGAGAGCATCCCTGATGGTCTCCATCCATCTGGTCCTCCGTACCTGCAAAGTATTGCAGACCGCTGGCTTAGTCTGCTGGACAAGGCCCACAACTCTGTCCATATTTCTGCCTTCTACTTGACGCTGCGGGCCACTGATCTAGGTTTCTCTGAGTCCTCAGACTCTCAGGTGCATGCAGGGATACATCCTGCTGTCATTGATTTGGATTTCTCTTGATTATTCTCTTGAAATAATTATTTTATATTTTTCCACTATATGTATCATATTGTTCCTACATGCTTTTTGTAGGGAAGAAAGGTCTTTGAGCAGTTAAAGCAACTTGAGTCCAAAGGCGTGACTCTCCAGATTGCTGTCAACGCCCCTCAGACTTCAACTCAAGACACAGCAGAATTGGCTGCAACAGGTACTGTACATGATTCGATCACATGGAGTACACAGGCTTTGTGCTGCACTATAAACCAAGCCCCATTCTACCCAAAGTAAGCAATTTGGAGATTACAGTTACTGCCAAACTGTACAGTTAAGCTAAAAATCTTGCATAATTCCCCTTTAACAATTAGCCATGGGTTTGACCTGAATGCCAAGTTTGTCACCTCCACATGAAGTTACAAAGCACGTCCATTCTTCACCATTGGGAATCTATATCAGAATTTTCAAGTAGAATTTCTGACAGATGGCAGACTATGCACACTTTCTGTTCATATCCATGTCAGACCACAAAATCACCAAGATCAAAGGAATAAAGACTTGGGGCAAAGCTATGTAACTGCAGTCCATTTATAGTGTGTGTGTGTGTGTGTGTGTGTGTGTGTGTGTGTGTGTGTGTGTGTGTGTGTGTGTGTGTGTGTGTGTGTGTGTGTGTGTGTTACAGGTGCTGATGTCAAAGAGGTTGATCTCCACTCTGTAACTGGTGGTATCATCCACACTAAACTGTGGGTGGTTGATCAAAAACACCTCTATTTGGGCAGTGCCAACATGGACTGGCGCTCTCTGACTCAGGTATGGCTGTTCCACAGAAGCACACCTCCTGTATGACAACATCATGGGTTTCATTAAGGAAGGAAGTAGAAGTTGAAATGAAAACCCTAACAGTTGCACACTTTGTCTTGTCACCAGGGTGAATAGGTGAGGAAAATTTAGAATTTTTATGTGTTTGGAGATCGCTTCTGGTGCCTTTTCAGGACAAAAATAAGAATGAATGCTATTATATTGTACTTATGAATTACAAAAATATTGTGTTGCTCTTATTACCAAGAATCTAGTGCTGTAATTTTTACTTTTATATGTGTATATATATTATATATGTAAATGCTCGCCCAGTCAAAACTTTCTAATCCCAATCCTGAAAACCTGTATTCACATTATGACTTTATTTCTGTAGGTGTATGAATGAAATAGGTTTTTTGTATTTTTTTTTTTTTTTTTTTTTAAGCATACTTCTGGATTTAATGATGAACTAAATTAAAATATAGGAGATTCAGTAGCTGATTTATTCACTCAAAAAGGACACAAATGAATCTGAAATCAGTTAATTTAATCAATGTGTATCTGAAGTTCAGTATAGATTTTAGACCATTTTTAATGTCATTCATTGTTAAATTACAGGTCGCTCCACAAATTACATAATAGGTAGAAATTTGAAATGAGTAAGTGGTGACAGGTGCAACGAACATACATCAAATTTAGGGTATTTGGGGACAGCCCCCACCCCTCCCAAAAAATTACTGTTTGACAAAGTTTACTTGCTGGTTAGCAGCACGATTTAAGCACAGCTGTCTTCTAACACAGTAGATTACCTAATGTTCTCTTGATATCGAACGTTATCAATCAGTAACTAGGTATTGTATCCAACTTTGGACTGCTTCTTGATTTGATTTCAGTCTGCAATACTTGCTTCGAAGAGTGCTTCGCAGTAGAAGACTACCACTGTTCTGTTTTCACTTTAAAGCACAGATGTGCAGTGGTGGGCACAGTTACAATAATCCATCAACCGATAATTATCGAAGATAATGTTTTCATTATCGGATTATCTTTTTAGATAACTTTAAAAACCATTATCGGACTAATTATCTTGCGATACATTTTTGTCCGATAATTTTTAGCCCGATAACGTGGTAAATAAAGCTGAACAGCTACAAACATTTATAAAATTTTAAATCAGTTGAGCACCTACCTGTTAAATGTTTCGTAGCGGATGTGTAGTTCTACCCTCTGCAAAACAGAGAAGAGCTGCTTCAAGAAGAAACCGTACTGGAATTTATCGCTTATCTGTAACTTCCGATACATTTTTGGGAGGTTTATCATTTTATCTTTATCAAAGATAACTTTTCAGTTATCTGATTATCTATTATCAAAGTTAATTTTTTGGTTATCTGTGCCCACCACTGTAGATGTGTACTAACACAGTGGATTATCTGACGTTACCACTACATTATCAATTAATTGCTAGGTATCGCAGCATGCTTAGACGCTGTTGAAGTTGGTTTCCGGTAAGGATGATTCAAAGCTCTGAAGTAGACTTTGAAGAGTTGAATGCTTCTTGACCTTTGCTTCTATAATGTGACATTCACAAAGTACACAGAAAGTAACTGGAACACAAGTGTGCGATAATTTTCAGGGAATTACATCAGACAGGGGTAACAGTGACCATGAGAGTGCACTGAGACGCAGAGAGTATGGATGCTGCGCGCACACACACACACACACACAGGACAACAGCCAATTATGACTATTATTTATTTATTTGTTTGCTTATTTATTTTCAACACTTTAGACATAATAGCTGATGGCTTTATGTGCACACATGGTGAATCTGTTGGCTGCCGCCTTTAGGGAAGACACTGAAAACTGTACTTTGGTCTAAAATCATGCCATGACATCTCCTAGTTCCCTCTTTAGGTACATTCCTACAGAAGTGCTGCAGGAAGACCAAAATAATAACTTTATGTACCACTTTCATGATCCATTAATAATTCCCAAAACAATCACAGCACTTGCAAACATTGGATAAATCCACCTTTTCCCCACCCTAACCATTGTATCAGGATGGCACAAGAAAGACACAACTCAAGCTCACTGATCTGAATGATCTCAATGAGATAAGTGCAAACACTCCGTCATTTGCCTCTGATATTTAGGAGCAATTATTTCTGTGGTTGGGAGGAAGTAAAGTAGTGTTCAGAATAATAGTGTGCTATGTGACTAAAAAGATTAATCCAGGTTTTGAGTATATTTCTTATTGTTACATTGGAAACAAGGTACCAGTAGATTCTCACAAATCCAACAAGACCAAGCATTCATGATATGCACACTCTTAAGGCTATGAAATTGGGCTATTAGTAAAAAAAAAAAAGTAGAAAAGGGGGTGTTGACAATAATAGTAGCATCTGCTGTTGAAGCTACAAACTCTAAACTGTTATGTTCAAACTGCTTTTTTTTAGCAAGCCTGTGAATCACTAAAGTAATATTTAGTTGTATAATCACAGTTTTTCATGATTTCTTCACATCTGCGAGGCATGGAGTCAACCAACTTGTGGCACCTTTCAGCTGTTATTCCACTCCAAGATTCTTTAACAACATTGCACAATTCATTCACATTTCTTGGTTTTGCTTCAGAAACAGCTTTTTTGATGTCACCCCACAAGTTTTCAATTGGATTTAGGTCCAGGGATTGGGCAGGCCACTCCAAAACATTAATTTTGTTGGGTTGGAACCAAGATTTTGCTTGTTTACTAGTGTGCTTGGGGTCATTGTCTTGTTGAAACACCCATTTCAAGGGCATGTCCTCTTCAGCATAAGGCAACATGACCTCTTCAAGTATTTTGACATATCCAAACTGATCCATGATACCTGGTATGCGATATATAGGCCCAACACCATAGTAGGAGAAACATGCCCATATCATGATGCTTGCACCACCATGCTTCACTGTCTTCAATGTTAACTGTGGCTTGAATTCAGAGTTTGGGGGTCGTCTCACAAACTGTCTGCAGCCCTTGGACCCAAAAAGAACAATTTTACTTTCATCAGTCCACAAAATATTCCTCCATTTCTCTTTAGGCCAGTTGATGTGTTCTTTGACAAACTGTAACCTCTTCTGCACATGTCTTTTATTTAACAGAGGGACTTTGCGGGGATTCTTGCAAATAAATTAGTTTCACACAGGCGTCTTCTAACTGTCACAGCACTTACAGGTAACTCCAGACTGTCTTTGATCATCCTGGAGCTGATTAGTGGGTGAGCCTTTGCCATTCTGGTTATTCTTCTATCCATTTTGATGGTTGTTTTCCATTTTCTTCCACGCATCTCTGTTTTTTTGTCCATTTTAAAGCATTGTAGATCATTGTAGATGAACAGCCTATAAATTTTGCACCTGCGTATAAGTTTTCCCCTCTCCAGTCAACTTTTTAATCAAACTATGCTGTTCTTCTGAACTTCTTGAACGTCCCATTTTCCTCAGGCTTTCAAAGAGAAAAGCATGTTCAACAGGTGCTGGCTTCATCCTTAAATAGGGGACACCTGATTCACACCTGTTTGTTCCACAAAACTGACGAAGTCACTGACTGAATGCCACACTACTATTATTGTGAACACCCCCTTTTCTACCTTTTTTTTTTACTAATAGCCCAATTTCATAGCCTTAAGAGTGTGCATATCATGAACGCTTGGTCTTGTTGGATTTGTGAGAATCTACTGGTACCATGTTTCCCATGTAACAATAAGAAATATACTCAAAACCTGGATTAATCTTTTAAGTCACATAGCACTACTATTATTCTGAACACTACTGTACATCACACTTCAACTTGATTGCCTCAAAGCAGCAGCGTACATATGGAGTCTGTGGGTGTCAGAAGCTGCTTTTGTCGGGCTCCATTCTTGTGAATGCACAGTAGTTGTTGTTTTTGTGTCCCCCAAAGAACCATTTTGATGTCGCTGTCATTACTTTAAAAACAAGTCACCCTGATGATAAATCTGCATTTCACACTATTACATAAACTATAACAGAATTTTAGGAGGCAGGGTGGATTGATGAATCAGTTCACCACTAATAGAGATTGTTGAGGGCAAAACGTGTGTCTTCATATACCCAGTACTGAATTTACAAATGTTACCATACCTAACAGTGGTTTCAGTCCAGGTGATGTGCTCAGACTGGAGCTTTGTGAAGTGGGCGTTTATACTGATTTTACATGACAAACACTTCAGTTTTCAGTATCGAATGCATGAAAACAATTCTGTGTGATACTTTGTTGCAGCTGACTAAGTGTTTCTAGTTGAGTGGGCAGCAGATGATCTCAGTGTTTGCTTCATGTAAACATGAAGTGGTGAGGATGGAAATAACCTTCACATCCTGGTGTTTGTTGAATCAGGTCAAAGAGGTCGGTCTGTCGGTGGAGGACTGCAGCTGCCTGGCTCAGGATGCCTTTCGAATCTTTGGTGTGTACTGGAGCATCGGTGGGGGAAAGAACGGTTCCCTGCCACCCTACTGGCCTGCTCGATTCTCTGCCCTGTCCAGCGCCCATCATCCCCTGCACCTGAAGTTCAATGGAGTGCCAGCTCAAGTCTACCTGTCTGTATGTTCAGCACTGAAAAGTGTTTTTAAAACTGTTGGTAATCACTGTGGGTTTCTAAAGGTTCACAGTCAAAAGGTAAATTTGGTTTGGCAGTGAGTCACTACATTCATAACAATCACATAAATACATAAATACCGATAAAAAATATAATAAAAACGCAGTGAGCAATGCAAGTACAGGCCAATAACATGGCACCCAGAAGAAAGTCACAATGTGCCTGCCATCTCAATGCAAAGTAGCAAATAAATTAATTAAATATACATTCAAAGTCATCTGTTAACAGCACTAATAGCAGCAGGAATAAAAGTGCTCTTGTAGCGCTTAGTTCTGCAGAAAGGAGCTTTATACCTCCATCCTGAAGGGAGCAGTTCAAACTGATCATAAAGAGGATGTGAGGCATCCTTTAGAACTGCCTCAGCCAATCTCTGGACCTGCCTCATGTACAGAGAGGCTGGATATAACTGAGATTCTCCACCATTGATTTTGCCCACCCATTTTACAATCTGATTCAGACTGTTTTTGTTTTTAACTGACAAATTTCCAAACCATGACACCAGACAGAAAGATAGAACAGATTCGATATAACAACGATAAACCATAGTTAACAGTGATTTGTCAATTCGAAAGGATGCCAGTTTTCTAAGACAGAACAAGCGCTGGTATCCTCACACCACTTCACAATTAGACTCAAAGGTGAGTTTGTCATCAATGACTACCCAGATATTTATAGGTGCTCACAGTTTCTCCAGCCTGACCTTTTAGGAGAGTTGCTCCATGTTTGTGGGCACCCTTCCTAAAGTCAATGACCATAGCAGAGTTGTAGTCTTACACACCTCTCTGCAGCTTCTCTCCCCCTGCCATCCCCTCATTACCCCATCCCCGTAGAGACGGTGCCTGCTCCCAGACCACCAATAACCAGCAAAAATCTATTTAAGCATAAAAATTCAAAAAGAAAAAATAATATAGCACCTTCAACTGCACCACAGACTAAAACAGTTAAATGTGGTCTATTAAACATTAGGTCTCTCTCTTCTAAGTCCCTGTTGGTAAATGATATAATAATTGATCAACATATTGATTTATTCTGCCTTACAGAAACCTGGTTACAGCAGGATGAATATGTTAGTTTAAATGAGTCAACACCCCCGAGTCACACTAACTGTCAGAATGCTCGTAGCACGGGCCGGGGCGGAGGATTAGCAGCAATCTTCCATTCCAGCTTATTAATTAATCAAAAACCCAGACAGAGCTTTAATTCATTTGAAAGCTTGACTCTTAGTCTTGTCCATCCAAATTGGAAGTCCCCAAAACCAGTTTTATTTGTTATTATCTATCGTCCACCTGGTCGTTACTGTGAGTTTCTCTGTGAATTTTCAGACCTTTTGTCTGACTTAGTGCTTAGCTCAGATAAGATAATTATAGTGGGCGATTTTAACATCCACACAGATGCTGAGAATGACAGCCTCAACACTGCATTTAATCTATTATTAGACTCAATTGGCTTTGCTCAAAATGTAAATGAGTCCACCCACCACTTTAATCATATCTTAGATCTTGTTCTGACTTATGGTATGGAAATGGAAGACTTAACAGTATTCCCTGAAAACTCCCTTCTGTCTGATCATTTCTTAATAACATTTACATTTACTCTGATGGACTACCCAGCAGTGGGGAATAAGTTTCATTACACTAGAAGTCTTTCAGAAAGCGCTGTAACTAGGTTTAAGGATATGATTCCTTCTTTATGTTCTCTAACGCCATATAACAACACAGTGCAGAGTAGCTACCTAAACTCTGTAAGTGAGATAGAGTATCTCGTCAATAGTTTTACATCCTCATTGAAGACAACTTTGGATGCTGTAGCTCCTCTAAAAAAGAGAGCTTTAAATCAGAAGTGCCTGACTCCGTGGTATAACTCACAAACTCTTAGCTTAAAGCAGATAACCCGTAAGTTGGAGAGGAAATGGCGTCTCACTAATTTAGAAGATCTTCACTTAGCCTGGAAAAAGAGTCTGTTGCTCTATACAAAAGCCCTCCGTAAAGCTAGGACATCTTTCTACTCATCACTAATTGAAGAAAATAAGAACAACCCCAGGTTTCTTTTCAGCACTGTAGCCAGGCTGACAAAGAGTCAGAGCTCTATTGAGCTGAGTATTCCATTAACTTTAACTAGTAATGACTTCATGACTTTCTTTGCTAACAAAATTTTAACTATTAGAGAAAAAATTACTCATAACCATCCCAAAGATGTATCGTTATCTTTGGCTGCTTTCAGTGATGCCCGTATTTGGTTAGACTCTTTCTCTCCGATTGTTCTGTCTGAGTTATTTTCATTAGTTACTTCATCCAAACCATCAACATGTTTATTAGACCCCATTCCTACCAGGCTGCTCAAGGAAGCCCTACCATTATTTAATGCTTCGATCTTAAATATGATCAATCTATCTTTGTTAGTTGGCTATGTACCACAGGCTTTTAAGGTGGCAGTAATTAAACCATTACTTAAAAAGCCATCACTTGACCCAGCTATCTTAGCTAATTATAGGCCAATCTCCAACCTTCCTTTTCTCTCTGAAAATTCTTGAAAGGGTAGTTGTAAAACAGCTAACTGATCATCTGCAGAGGAATGGTCTATTTGAAGAGTTTCAGTCAGGTTTTAGAATTCATCATAGTACAGAAACAGCATTAGTGAAGGTTACAAATGATCTTCTTATGGCCTCGGACAGTGGACTCATCTCTGTGCTTGTTCTGTTAGACCTCAGTGCTGCTTTTGATACTGTTGACCATAAAATTTTATTACAGAGATTAGAGCATGCCATAGGTATTAAAGGCACTGCGCTGCGGTGGTTTGAATCATATTTGTCTAATAGATTACAGTTTGTTCATGTAAATGGGGAATCTTCTTCACAGACTAAAGTTAATTATGGAGTTCCACAAGGTTCTGTGCTAGGACCAATTTTATTCACTTTATACATGCTTCCCTTAGGCAGTATTATTAGACGGTATTGTTTAAATTTTCATTGTTACGCAGATGATACCCAGCTTTATCTATCCATGAAGCCAGAGGACACACACCAATTAGCTAAACTGCAGGATTGTCTTACAGACATAAAGACATGGATGACCTCTAATTTCCTGCTTTTAAACTCAGATAAAACTGAAGTTATTGTACTTGGCCCCACAAATCTTAGAAACATGGTGTCTAATCAGATCCTTACTCTGGATGGCATTACCCTGACCTCTAGTAATACTGTGAGAAATCTTGGAGTCATTTTTGATCAGGATATGTCATTCAAAGCGCATATTAAACAAATATGTAGGACTGCTTTTTTGCATTTACGCAATATCTCTAAAATTAGAAAGGTCTTGTCTCAGAGTGATGCTGAAAAACTAATTCATGCATTTATTTCCTCTAGGCTGGACTATTGTAATTCATTATTATCAGGTTGTCCTAAAAGTTCCCTAAAAAGTCTTCAGTTAATTCAAAATGCTGCAGCTAGAGTACTGACAGGGACTAGAAGGAGAGAGCATATCTCACCCATATTGGCCTCTCTTCATTGGCTTCCTGTTAACTCTAGAATAGAATTTAAAATTCTTCTTCTTACTTATAAGGTTTTGAATAATCAGGTCCCATCTTATCTTAGGGACCTCGTAGTACCATATCACCCCAATAGAGCGCTTCGCTCTCAGACTGCAGGCTTACTTGTAGTTCCTAGGGTTTGTAAGAGTAGAATGGGAGGCAGAGCCTTCAGCTTTCAGGCTCCTCTCCTGTGGAACCAGCTCCCAATTCAGATCAGGGAGACAGACACCCTCTCTACTTTTAAGATTAGGCTTAAAACTTTCCTTTTTGCTAAAGCTTATAGTTAGGGCTGGATCAGGTGACCCTGAACCATCCCTTAGGTATGCTGCTATAGACGTAGACTGCTGGGGGGTTCCCACGATGCACTGTTTCTTTCTCTTTTGCTCTGTATGCACCACTCTGCATTTAATCATTAGTGATTGATCTCTGCTCCCCTCCACAGCATGTCTTTTTCCTGGTTCTCTCCCTCAGCCCCAAACTGTCCCAGCAGAAGACTGCCCCTCCCTCAGCCTGGTTCTGCTGGAGGTTTCTTCCTGTTAAAAGGGAGTTTTTCCTTCCCACTGTAGCCAAGTGCTTGCTCACAGGGGGTCGTTTTGACCTTTGGGGTTTTACATAATTATTGTATGGCCTTGCCTTACAATATAAGGCGCCTTGGGGCAACTGTTTGTTGTGATTTGGCGCTATATAAAAAAAATTGAAATTGATTGAATTGATCTTTTAGTCTTCAATACATTCATCTGTAGAAAAGACTTCTCACACCAGTCCAAGAAATCATCTACAACAGGACCGTGGCAAACCTCATTGTCCTGTAACAGGCTGACAATAACAGTGTCATCTGCATACTTAAGAATAGTCCTCCCATCCCTCCAACGTCTGCAGAGATCAGTGTATAAAATGTTCAAAAGTGGAGAGATATCACTACCTTGTGGTGACCCGGTGGAGGACTGGGTCTGATCAGAAAAGACCCCATTTACTCTCACTTTTTGTGTCCTGTTAGTGAGGAAGCTCAGAATCCAGCCCACAAGATTGCAACTTAGATTAAAATGTTCTAAAAGTCTTGAGGCTAAAATGTGGGGCTGAATTGTGTTAAAAGCAGAAGAAAAGTCAATGAATAAAAGTCTGGCATGTGCACCTTTCCCTTCAAGATGTCTGAAAAGTAAGTTCATTAAAGTGACTGTGGCATCCTCGACCCCTCTATTTGGCCTATAGGCAAATTGCATAGGGTCCAAGTTGGCACCTACTTGGTTAATAATTTCAGTTCTCACCAATTTCTCAAAGGTTTTCATGACAATGGACGTCAAAGCTATAGGCCTAAAGTCATTTAGAACTTTTGGAGTACAATTTTTGGTGGCAGTGACAACAGCAGCATCTTTCCACACTTTTGGCACAGTTTGCATTTTCAGAGACGTATTAAAGATAAATTGGAAAATAGGACTCAGCTCTTTAGCACAATTTTTTAAGAGGTGACTGCAAACATTATCAGGGCCATGACTTTTTGGTTTGAGGGCACAAAAAGATTTTTTGACACCTTTTTGGGAAATAAAAAAGTGCTGGCTGTCTTTCACTTTGTTTTATTTCCTCAATCTCTGAACTATGATCTAAGATATCAAACCTAGTGTAAAAACTACTCACAGCATTTGCAAATTCAACATCTGTCTGAAAGTCCTTCAACAAGGTGATGGATCTGGACTTGGGCTCCTGAAGCCCAGCTATCGTTTTCATACACGATCAAGCAGATCCAAGATTTTTATTTGCCATGTTTTCCTCTAATTTCCCACATAATTTCTCTTGGCCTTTTCCAGCACAATTTTCACTTCTTTAGTAGCGTTGTGTAATTCCATGACTGACCCAGATCTATGAGCCTCTCTCTTAGATTGTAAACTGGTTCTCACAGACTTTGTGACCCAGGGTTTGTTGTTAGGTTAGATCCCGAGCAGCCGGGAAAGCAGGCTGACTGGGTGACTGTGAGGAGGAAGCGTAGTCCTAAACAGAAGCCCCGTGTACACCGCCAACCCATTCACATTTCTAACCGTTTTTCCCCACTCGGCGACACACCCGCTGAGGATCAAACTCTGGTTATTGGCGACTGTTTTGAGAAATGTGAAGTTAGCAAAACCAGCAACCATAGTCAATTGTCTTCTGGGGGCCAGAGCAGGCGACATTGAAGGAAATTTGAAACTGCTGGCTAAGGCTAAGCATAAATTTGGTAAGATTGTAATTCACGTCGGCAGTAATGACACCCGGTTACGCCAATCGGAGGTCACTAAAATTAACATTGAATCAGTGTGTAACTTTGCAAAAACAATGTCGGACTCTAGTTTTCTCTGGGCCCCTCCCCAATCAGACCGGGAGTGACATGTTTAGCCGCATGTTCTCCTTGAATTGCTGGCTGTCTGAGTGGTGTCCAAAAAATGAGGTGGGCTTCATAGATAATTGGCAAAGCTTCTGGGGAAAACCTGGTCTTATTAGGAGAGACGGCATCCATCCCACTTTGGATGGAGCAGCTCTCATTTCTAGAAATCTGGCCAATTTTCTTAAATCCTCCAAACCGTGACTATCCAGGGTTGGGACCAGGAAGCAGAGTTGTAGTCTTACACACCTCTCTGCAGCTTCTCTCCCCCTGCCATCCCCTCATTACCCCATCCCCGTAGAGACGGTGCCTGCTCCCAGACCACCAACAACCAGTAAAAATCTATTTAAGCATAAAAATTCAAAAAGAAAAAATAATATAGCACCTTCAACTGCACCACAGACGAAAACAGTTAAATGTGGTCTATTAAACATTAGGTCTCTCTCTTCTAAGTCCCTGTTGGTAAATGATATAATAATGGATCAACATATTGATTTATTCTGCCTTACAGAAACCTGGTTACAGCAGGATGAATATGTTAGTTTAAATGAGTCAACACCCCTGAGTCACACTAACTGCCAGAATGCTCGTAGCACGGGCCGAGGAGGAGGAGGACTAGCAGCAATCTTCCACTCCAGCTTATTAATTAATCAAAAACCCAGACAGAGCTTTAATTCATTTGAAAGCTTGACTCTTAGTCTTGTCCATCCAAATTGGAAGTCCCAAAAACCAGTTTTATTTGTTGTTATCTATCGTCCTCCTGGTCGTTACTGTGAGTTTCTCTATGAATTTTCGGACCTTTTGTCTGACTTAGTGCTTAGCTCAGATAAGATAATTATAGTGGGCGATTTTAACATCCACACAGAAGCTGAGAATGACAGCCTCAACACTGCATTTAATCTATTGTTAGACTTGATTGGCTTTGCTCAAAATGTAAATGAGTCCACCCACCACTTTAATCATACCTTAGATCTTGTTCTGACTTATGGTATGGAAATTGAAGACTTAACAGTATTCCCTGAAAACCCCCTTCTGTCTGATCATTTCTTAATAACATTTACTCTGATGGACTACCCAGTAGTGGGGAATAAGTTTCATTACAGTAGAAGTCTTTCAGAAACCGCTGTAACTAGGTTTAAGGATAAGATTCCTTTGTTATGTTCTCCAATGCCATATACCAACACAGGGCAGAGTAGCTACCTAAACTCTGTGAATGAGATAGATTATCTCGTCAATAGTTTTATATCCTTATTGAGGACAACTTTGGATGCTGTAGCTCCTCTGAAAAAGAGAGCCTTAAATCTGAAGTGCCTGACTCCGTGGTATAACTCACAAACACGCGGCTTAAAGCTGATAACCCGTAAGTGTCGGTCTTTGTGTCTCTGCCACAGAGCGCTCCTCCTGAGATTTCAGCACGTGGCCGCTCGGATGATCTCACCACCATCTTGTCTGTAATCGCAGATGCCCAGAAATTCATTTACGTCTCCGTTATGGACTATCTTCCTCTATCACAGTTTGTTGAGCCGCTCAGGTGAGTGGCCACACTCTGTTTCCACACTCCACTGTTTGAGAACTTCTGTTTCTTGCATGTTGTTCTCATTCTGCATGGTGTTTGACCACCGTTACCTACAGTCACAACAGCACACATTTGCATTTGCACTTGATTAGCTACACATGTTCCACTGTTCATCGGTCCATCCATTTTCTATACCCACTTATTCCAGTTAAGGGTCACGAGGGCTGGAGTCGATCCCAAAAGTCATGGGGTGTGAGGCGGGGTGCTCATTAATGAAAATATTAAACCCGTCACGTGGTAGGCAAACAGTGTATTTAGCCATGTAGACTGGGTCAAGAGGATCTGCTCGAGTTCAATGCAAATATCAGAATGTGGAAGAAAGGTGACTGACTGTTAACATGTTGTGGTTGCTGGTGCCAGGCAGGCTGGTTTGAGTATTTCAGAAACAACTGGGATTTTCACACACAACCATGCCGAGGGTCTACAGAGAATGGTCCAAAAAAAAAGAAACATTCAGTGAGCCGCTGTGGTTCTTTGGGTGAAAATGCATCTCCACATCTGAGAGCTTGGTCCCCTGTCAGGAAACGGTGGACTATCCCCTTTGGGTCACGAGAATTATTGTCCCCAGTGGAGGAGTTTAAGTGTCTCGGGCTCTTGTAGTGGAGCAGCTTAACTAAAATTTCCATAACAACTGTGCATTTTGTGATAAAAGCATAAAATGTGGCACACACATTCTAAATTAACTAATATTTATTTTCAGCTATAGGGCCATACTGGCGCTGACCTCTAATGAGCTACAGGGGTCAATAAAGAATTACACAGGGGTCAAAATTTTAACATGTTCCGATCATTTCTGATCATGATGAAAACTATACCACATGATTTGTCTGATGCTGAGATGAGGTACACTTGCTGACTGTAGACTTTCTAATTAAGTTGCTGGATTAGGAAGCTGTTTTATTTGCAATGGCACGCATGCATCTTCTTTGTCCTCCACTCACCTACACCATTTAACACTGTGACAGTGACACTGGTGATTGGTTTTGTAATGAGTTCTGTTTAGTAATGTTAAGGGTGCGTTTTGGTTCCTGGTCTCAGGTTCTGGCCTGCTATCGACTCGGCTCTGCGTGCTGCAGCCTGCACCAGAGGTGTGCAGGTCAAGCTCCTGGTGAGCTGCTGGGAGCACTCTCCAGCCTCCATGTTCATCTTCCTGCAGTCCCTGGTGGTGCTCAACAGGCATCCGCTGAGCTGTGATGTGCAAATAGTATGTTGAGCTTTTCTGAATGGTCAAACTGTACTATAGTGTCCTGCTTCACTAAAAATAGATCCAGCAGAGCTATAAAGCGTCTCCCACAAATTTAGTGATAACTGGTGTTTGGTTTTTTTGTGTTTCTGTGCAGAAAGTGTTTACAGTACCATCAACAGCAGAGCAGAAGAAGATTCCCTTTGCACGAGTCAGTCATGCCAAGTACATGGTCACAGACCGAGTGCTCTACATAGGTAATGTCTTTGTCATTCCTGCTGACTTTTCAGGGCGATCCAGCTAGATTTGGATGGTTCTGTGTTTTCCACCTGCCTAAAAATCAGTTGGCGTCATGATGTTGCTCTGAAAGTTTTATACATGGCCAAACATCATCTAATATCTAAAGCTGTGTGTGTGTGTGTTCGCTATGCACAGCCACGGTAAATAAGCAATCAGCACCAAGGGGGAGGTCACTGGGGCCCTTAGGTTGAAAGACTTTTATGGCATTGATAATGGAAGTACAGCTGTTCAACTCAAAGTAGGCCCGGTGTGAAAGGGGCTTTAGCACCACATCTCTTTGGGCTTATTCATCATAATTTTGCAGTTGGAACTGTGCAGTCATCCGGACAAGCATCAGACCTGCATGTTTCTCGTGTACGTCCTGCAGCCACCGCTGATTAGTCAAGTCTGTTGTTTCCTACCTCTTGATTGGCTCGACATGCCTAAAGTACACTGTAAAACTCAGTGAGTTAGTTGAACTCAAACCATTTAAGGAAACCGATTGCCTTAAACCATTTGAGTTTGCCAATTTAAATAAAATAATTTTCAAAAATTTAATTGTTACAGTTTTAGTAACTTAACAATTTATAGTTAATTAAACTTATGTAAATCTAGTTTGTTTTTCAGTAAAAAAGTGACAAATTTCTGCCTAAAAAATTTGCATTATATTTTGGATTTTTTTTTTTTTTTTTTTTTTTTTTTTTTAAATGCATTCTTTGTTTACTTGTTGACTCTGCGTTGAGTTGTTGTGACTCCACCCATTCGCTCCCCTCGGGACGCGAACTCAGAAGGCTAAAACCCAGGGTTCTGGTCTTGTGACCAGAGAATCCTTTTGAGCTGTTGGGAGTAAGGTTTACTAACTACATCTACACAGCGACACCTGCTGGCCTCCGTTACATAAACTCAGTTAAAATGTGTGAATGGAATGCACTGGAAATACATCACCAACACTTAAATGCCCCAAAACCTTAAATGCACTTAAAGGAACTGAGTTGTTATGACAACAATTCATTTTTGAGTTAGTTTAATTCATGGAAATGAGTGACTCAAATTTTTTTCAAAGTTTGAGTTACATTAACTTAATTATTGTATTAAAATGGAGTGTTAGGTTTCACAGTGTAGTTAGTGGCTGGAGCATAGAGAGTTTGAAAACATGCAGAGCAGGTGATCTCTTATTTTATTTTAGCGCTGTTGTCGTGCGTTGCCTGTGCTGCTCCACAGCCTGTCCAGTGGATTTTTATTTTATTTTTAGCACTGTTGTCGTGCGTTACCTGTGCTGCTCCACAGCCTGTTCAGTGGATTTTTATTTTATTTTTAGCACTGTTGTCGTGCGTTACCTGTGCTGCTCCACAGCCTGTTCAGTGGATTTTTATTTTATTTTTTACCACTGTTGTCGTGCGTTACCTGTGCTGCTCCACAGCCTGTCCAGTGGATTTTTATTTTATTTTTTGGCACTGTTGTCGTGTGTTACCTGTGCTGCTCCACAGCCTGTCCAGTGGATTTTTATTTTATTTTTAGCACTGTTGTCGTGCGTTACCTGTGCTGCTCCACAGCCTGTTCAGTGGATTTTTATTTTATTTTTTAGCACTGTTGTCGTGCGTTACCTGTGCTGCTCCACAGCCTGTCCAGTGGATTTTTATTTTATTTTTTAGCACTGTTGTCGTGTGTTACCTGTGCTGTTCCACAGCCTGTCCAGTGGATTTTTATTTTATTTTTTAGCACTGTTGTCGTGTGTTACCTGTGCTGTTCCACAGCCTGTCCAGTGGATTTTTATTTTATTTTTTACCACTGTTGTCGTGTGTTACCTGTGCTGCTCCACAGCCTGTCCAGTGGATTTTTGTTTTATTTTTTGGCACTGTTGTCGTGTGTTACCTGCGCTGCTCCACAGCCTGTTCAGTGGATTTTTGTTTTGTTTTTTGGCACTGTTGTCGTGCGTTACCTGTGCTGCTCCACAGCCTGTCCAGTGGATTTTTATTTTATTTTTTGGCACTGTTGTCGTGCGTTACCTGTGCTGCTCCACAGCCTGTCCAGTGGATTTTGATTTTTATTTTATTTTATTTTTTATTTTATTTTTTTTAGCACTGTTGTCGTGTGTTACCTGTGCTGCTCCACAGCCTGTCTAGTGGATTTTTATTTTATTTTTTACCACTGTTGTCGTGTGTTACCTGTGCTGCTCCACAGCCTGTCCAGTGGATTTTTATTTAGCGCTGTTGTCGTGCGTTACCTGTGCTGCTCCACAGCCTGTCTAGTGGATTTTTATTTTGTTTTAGCACTGTTGTCGTGCGTTGCCTGTGCTGCTCCACAGCCTGACCAGTGGATTTTTATTTTTATTTTATTTTTTAGCACTGTTGTTGTGCGTTACCTGTGCTGCTCCACAGCCTGTCTAGTGGATTTTTATTTTGTTTTAGCACTGTTGTCGTGCGTTACCTGTGCTGCTCCACAGCCTGTCCAGTGGATTTTTATTTTATTTTTTACCACTGTTGTCGTGTGTTACCTGTGCTGCTCCACAGCCTGTCCAGTGGATTTTTATTTAGCGCTGTTGTCGTGCGTTACCTGTGCTGCTCCACAGCCTGTCTAGTGGATTTTTATTTTGTTTTAGCACTGTTGTCGTGCGTTGCCTGTGCTGCTCCACAGCCTGTCCAGTGGATTTTTATTTTTATTTTATTTTTTAGCACTGTTGTTGTGCGTTACCTGTGCTGCTCCACAGCCTGTCTAGTGGATTTTTATTTTGTTTTAGCACTGTTGTCGTGCGTTGCCTGTGCTGCTCCACAGCCTGTCCTGTGGATTTTTATTTTTATTTTATTTTATTTTTTAGCACTGTTGTTGTGCGTTACCTGTGCTGCTCCACAGCCTGTCTAGTGGATTTTTATTTTATTTTACCACTGTTGTCGTGCGTTACCTGTGCTGCTCCACAGCCTGTCTAGTGTCGGATTCCCTGTTTGGGAATCCGCTAGCTTAGCGTAGCTACTAGCTCTTAGCCGTTTTAGCATGGCGGCTTCTCCTGTCTCTCCCGTACTTTTCTGCTCTGGGTGTGAAATGTTTAGTTATTCCTCGGCCTCTTTTAGCAGTAACGGTACTTGTAATAAGTGCAGCTTATTCGTAGCTTTGGAGGCCAGGCTGGGCGAATTGGAGGCTCGGCTCCGCACCGTGGAAAATTCTACAGCTAGCCAGGCCCCTGTAGTCGGTGCGGACCAAGGTAGCTTAGCCGCCGTTAGTTCCCCCCTGGCAGACCCCGTGCAGTCGGGAAGGCAGGCTGACTGGGTGACTGTGAGGAGGAAGCGTAGCCCTAAACAGAAGCCCCGTGTACACCGTCAACCCGTTCACATCTCTAACCGTTTTTCCCCACTCGACGATACACTCGCCGAGGATCAAACTCTGGTTATTGGCGACTCTGTTTTGAGAAATGTGAAGTTAGCGACACCAGCAACCATTGTCAATTGTCTTCCGGGGGCCAGAGCAGGCGACATCGAAGGACATTTGAAATTGCTGGCTAAGGCTAAGCGTAAATTTGGTAAGATTGTAATTCACGTCGGCAGTAATGACACTCGGTTACGCCAATCGGAGGTCACTAAAATTAACATTGAATCGGTGTGTAACTTTGCAAAAACAATGTCGGACTCTGTTGTTTTCTCTGGGCCCCTCCCCAATCAGACCGGGAGTGACATGTTTAGCCGCATGTTCTCCTTGAATTGCTGGCTGTCTGAGTGGTGTCCAAAAAATGAGGTGGGCTTCATTGATAATTGGCAAAGCTTCTGGGGAAAACCTGGTCTTGTTAGGAGAGACGGCATCCATCCCACTTTAGAGGGAGCAGCTCTCATTTCTAGAAATCTGGCCAATTTTTTGGGATCCTCCAAACTGTGACTGTCTAGCGTTGGGACCAGGAGGCAGAGCTGTGGTCTTATACACCTCTCTGCAGCTTCTCTCCCCCTGCCATCCCCCTATTACCCCATCCCCGTAGAGACGGTGCCTGCTCCCAGACCACCAATAACCAGCAAAAATCTATTTAAGCATAAAAATTCAAAAAGAAAAAATAATATAGCACCTTCAATTGCACCACAGACTAAAACAGTTAAATGTGGTCTATTAAACATTAGGTCTCTTTCTTCTAAGTCCCTGTTGGTAAATGATATAATAATTGATCAACGTATTGATTTATTCTGCCTAACAGAAACTTGGTTACAGCAGGATGAATATGTTAGTTTAAATGAGTCAACACCCCCGAGTCACACTAACTGTCAGAATGCTCGTAGCACGGGCCGGGGCGGAGGATTAGCAGCAATCTTCCATTCCAGCTTATTAATTAATCAAAAACCTAGACAGAGCTTTAATTCATTTGAAAGCTTGTCTCTTAGTCTTGTCCATCCAAATTGGAAGTCCCAAAAACCAGTTTTATTTGTTATTATCTATCGTCCACCTGGTCGTTACTGTGAGTTTCTCTGTGAATTTTCAGACCTTTTGTCTGACTTAGTGCTTAGCTCAGATAAGATAATTATAGTGGGCGATTTTAACATCCACACAGATGCTGAGAATGACAGCCTCAACACTGCATTTAATCTATTATTAGACTCTATCGGCTTTGCTCAAAAAGTAAATGAGTCCACCCACCACTTTAATCATATTTTAGATCTTGTTCTGACTTATGGTATGGAAATAGAAGACTTAACAGTATTCCCTGAAAACTCCCTTTTGTCTGATCATTTTTTAATAACATTTACATTTACCCTGATGGACTACCCAGCAGTGGGGAATAAGTTTCATTACACTAGAAGTCTTTCAGAAAGCGCTGTAACTAGGTTTAAGGATATGATTCCTTCTTTATGTTCTCTAATGTCATATACCAACACAGAGCAGAGTAGCTACCTAAACTCTGTAAGGGAGTTAGAGTATCTTGTCAATAGTTTTACATCCTCATTGAAGACAACTTTGGATGCTGTAGCTCCTCTGAAAAAGAGAGCTTTAAATCAGAAGTGTCTGACTCCGTGGTATAACTCACAAACTCGTAGCTTAAAGCTGATAACCCGTAAGTTGGAGAGGAAATGGCGTCTCACTAATTTAGAAGATCTTCACTTAGCCTGGAAAAAGAGTTTGTTGCTCTATAAGAAAGCCCTTCGTGAAGCTAGGACATCTTTCTACTCATCACTAATTGAAGAAAATAAGAACAACCCCAGGTTTCTTTTCAGCACTGTAGCCAGGCTGACAAAGAGTCAGAGCTCTATTGAGCTGAGTATTCCATTAACTTTAACTAGTAATGACTTCATGACTTTCTTTGCTAACAAAATTTTGACTATTAGAGAAAAAATTACTCATAACCATCCCAAAGATGTATTGTTATCTTTGGCTGCTTTCAGTGATGCCGGTATTTGGTTAGACTCTTTCTCTCCGATTGTTCTGTCTGAGTTATTTTCATTAGTTACTTCATCCAAACCATCAACATGCTTATTAGACCCCATTCCTGCCAGGCTGCTCAAGGAAGTCCTACCATTATTTAATGCTTCAATCTTAAATATGATCAATCTATCTTTGTTAGTTGGTTATGTACCACAGGCCTTTAAGGTGGCAGTAATTAAACCATTACTTAAAAAGCCATCACTTGACCCAGCTATCTTAGCTAATTATAGGCCAATCTCCAACCTTCCTTTTCTCTCAAAGATTCTTGAGAGGGTAGTTGTAAAACAGCTAACTGATCACCTGCAGAGGAATGGTCTATTTGAAGAGTTTCAGTCAGGTTTTAGAATTCATCATAGTACAGAAACAGCATTAGTGAAGGTTACAAATGATCTTCTTATGGCTTCGGACAGTGGACTTATCTCTGTGCTTGTTCTGTTGGACCTCAGTGCTGCTTTTGATACTGTTGACCATAAAATTTTATTACAGAGATTAGAGCATGTCATAGGTATTAAAGGCATTGCGCTGCGTTGGTTTGAATCATATTTGTCTAATAGATTACAGTTTGTTCATGTAAATGGGGAATCTTCTTCACAGACTAAAGTTAATTATGGAGTTCCACAAGGTTCTGTGCTAGGACCAATTTTATTCACTTTATACATGCTTCAAAAAATGAGGTGGGCTTCATAGATAATTGGCAAAGCTTCTGGGGAAAACCTGGTCTTGTTAGGAGAGACGGCATCCATCCCACTTTGGATGGAGCAGCTCTCATTTCTAGAAATCTGGCTAATTTTCTTAAATCCTCCAAACCGTGACTATCCAGGGTTGGGACCAGGAAGCAGAGTTGTAGTCTTACACACCTCTCTGCAGCTTCTCTCCCCCTGCCATCCCCTCATTACCCCATCCCCGTAGAGACGGTGCCTGCTCCCAGACTACCAATAACCAGCAAAAATCTATTTAAGCATAAAAATTCAAAAAGAAAAATAATATAGCACCTTCTACTGCACCACAGACTAAAACAGTTAATGTGGTCTATTAAACATTAGGTCTCTCTCTTCTAAGTCCCTGTTGGTAAATGATATAATAATTGATCAACATATTGATTTATTCTGCCTAACAGAAACCTGGTTACAGCAGGATGAATATGTTAGTTTAAATGAGTCAACACCCCCGAGTCACACTAACTGTCAGAATGCTCGTAGCACGGGCCGGGGCGGTGGATTAGCAGCAATCTTCCATTCCAGCTTATTAATTAATCAAAAACCCAGACAGAGCTTTAATTCATTTGAAAGCTTGTCTCTTAGTCTTGTCCATCCAAATTGGAAGTCCCAAAAACCAGTTTTATTTGTTATTATCTATCGTCCACCTGGTCGTTACTGTGAGTTTCTCTGTGAATTTTCAGACCTTTTGTCTGACTTAGTGCTTAGCTCAGATAAGATAATTATAGTGGGCGATTTTAACATCCACACAGATGCTGAGAATGACAGCCTCAACACTGCATTTAATCTATTATTAGACTCTATTGGCTTTGCTCAAAAAGTAAATGAGTCCACCCACCACTTTAATCATATCTTAGATCTTGTTCTGACTTATGGTATGGAAATAGAAGACTTAACAGTATTCCCTGAAAACTCCCTTCTGTCTGATCATTTTTTAATAACATTTACATTTACTCTGATGGACTACCCAGCAGTAGGGAATAAGTTTCATTACACTAGAAGTCTTTCAGAAAGCGCTGTAACTAGGTTTAAGGATATGATTCCTTCTTTATGTTCTCTAATGCCATATAACAACACAGTGCAGAGTAGCTACCTAAACTCTGTAAGGGAGATAGAGTATCTCGTCAATAGTTTTACATCCTCATTGAAGACAACTTTGGATGCTGTAGCTCCATGGTATAACTCTCAAACTCGTAGCTTAAAGCAGATAACCCGTAAGTTGGAGAGGAAATGGCGTCTCACTAATTTAGAAGATCTTCACTTAGCCTGGAAAAAGAGTCTGTTGCTCTATAAAAAAGCCCTCCGTAAAGCTAGGACATCTTTCTACTCATCACTAATTGAAGAAAATAAGAACAACCCCAGGTTTCTTTTCAGCACTGTAGCCAGGCTGACAAAGAGTCAGAGCTCTATTGAGCTGAGTATTCCATTATCTTTAACTAGTAATGAGTTCATGACTTTCTTTGCTAACAAAATTTTAACTATTAGAGAAAAAATTACTCATAACCATCCCAAAGACGTATCGTTATCTTTGGCTGCTTTCAGTGATGCCGGTATTTGGTTGGACTCTTTCTCTCCGATTGTTCTGTCTGAGTTATTTTCATTAGTTACTTCATCCAAACCATCAACATGTTTATTAGACCCCATTCCTACCAGGCTGCTCAAGGAAGCCCTACCATTATTTAATGCTTCGATCTTAAATATGATCAATCTATCTTTGTTAGTTGGCTATGTACCACAGGCTTTTAAGGTGGCAGTAATTAAACCATTACTTAAAAAGCCATCACTTGACCCAGCTATCTTAGCTAATTATAGGCCAATCTCCAACCTTCCTTTTCTCTCAAAAATTCTTGAAAGGGTAGTTGTAAAACAGCTAACTGATCATCTGCAGAGGAATGGTCTATTTGAAGAGTTTCAGTCAGGTTTTAGAATTCATCATAGTACAGAAACAGCATTAGTGAAGGTTACAAATGATCTTCTTATGGCCTCGGACAGTGGACTCATCTCTGTGCTTGTTCTGTTAGATCTCAGTGCTGCTTTTGATACTGTTGACCATAAAATTTTATTACAGAGATTAGAGCATGCCATAGGTATTAAAGGCACTGCACTGCGGTGGTTTGAATCATATTTATCTAATAGATTGCAATTTGTTCATGTAAATGGGGAATCTTCTTCACAGACTAAAGTTAATTATGGAGTTCCACAAGGTTCTGTGCTAGGACCAATTTTATTCACTTTATACATCTTCCCTTAGGCAGTATTATTAGACGGTGTTGCTTAAATTTTCATTGTTACGCAGATGATACCCAGCTTTATCTATCCATGAAGCCAGAGGACACACAACAATTAGCTAAACTGCAGGATTGTCTTACAGACATAGACATGGATGACCTCTAATTTCCTGCTTTTAAACTCAGATAAAACTGAAGTTATTGTACTTGGCCCCACAAATCTTAGAAACATGGTGTCTAACCAGATCCTTACTCTGGATGGCATTACCCTGACCTCTAGTAATACTGTGAGAAATCTTGGAGTCATTTTTGATCAGGATATGTCCTTCAATGCGCATATTAAACAAATATGTAGAACTGCTTTTTTGCATTTGCGCAATATCTCTAAAATTAGAAAGGTCTTGTCTCAGAGTGATGCTGAAAAACTTATTCATGCATTTATTTCCTCTAGGCTGGACTATTGTAATTCATTATTATCAGGTTGTCCTAAAAGTTCCCTGAAAAGCCTTCAGTTAATTCAAAATGCTGCAGCTAGAGTACTGACAGGGAATAGAAGGAGAGAGCATATCTCACCCATATTGGCCTCTCTTCATTGGCTTCCTGTTAATTCTAGAATAGAATTTAAAATTCTTCTTCTTACTTATAAGGTTTTGAATAATCAGGTCCCATCTTATCTTAGGGACCTCATAGTACCATATCACCCCAATAGAGCGCTTCGTTCTCAGACTGCAGGCTTACTTGTAGTTCCTAGGGTTTGTAAGAGTAGAATGGGAGGCAGAGCCTTCAGCTTTCAGGCTCCTCTCCTGTGGAACCAGCTCCCAATTCAGATCAGGGAGACAGACACCCTCTCTACTTTTAAGATTAGGCTTAAAACTTTCCTTTTTGCTAAAGCTTATAGTTAGGGCTGGATCAGGTGACCCTGAACCATCCCTTAGTTATGCTGCTATAGACTTAGACTGCTGGGGGGTTCCCATGATGCACTGAGTGTTTCTTTCTCTTTTTGCTCTGTATGCACCACTCTGCATTTAATCATTAGTGATTGATCTCTGCTCCCCTCCACAGCATGTCTTTTTCCTGGTTCTCTCCCTCAGCCCCAACCAGTCCCAGCAGAAGACTGCCCCTCGCTGAGCCTGGTTCTGCTGGAGGTTTCTTCCTGTTAAAAGGGAGTTTTTCCTTCCCACTGTCGCCAAGTGCTTGCTCACAGGGGGTCGTTTTGACAGTTGGGGGTTTTTTCTGTAATTATTGTATGGCCTTGCCTTAACAATATAAAGCGCCTTGGGGCAACTGTTTGTTGTGATTTGGCGCTATATAAATAAAATTGATTTGATTTGATTAACTGCATTATAGTGAGCCTTAGAACTTTTCAGCCTACCCTCGTACACACAATTTCAATATCTTCGTGTGTTTCTTTTTATTCTTTTACACGTCTTAAACACATTTTAAAAGTATCTGTTTTTAAGGAACTCTATGCATTTACACATTTTACAGCCTTTGTAAACATTTTAAACTTATTTTTAAAGAACGTTCTATTCTATTTTTATCTTTTGTCATATTCTAAACATTTTTTTAAACATTTAAACATCTGTTTTTAAACGTCTTTGGCATAACTAACATTTTTACATAAATAATAAGGGATGGGATAAGATTTTATCTATGCCATTATCAATTCCCTTATCGATGCCTCTTGTGAATTTTCTGTGTACTAAATGTAGGCTTTACAGGTTTTCTATATAAACAACATTTTATTGAGTCTTAAAGTAAATAAATATGAAATTGGTCACTGGATCCTTGATCTCTGGACATAAATAAAAATAAACAAAATCTGTTGTTTTTCTCAAAAGCATTTCCTTTCAGACATTAATGGCACAAATCCATACGTCTGAACTGAGCTCTTACAGCCAGCTGCACGTCACCATCAATGTCATTCATAAAGAACGCAGGACGTCTCATTTTGGGAGGGGGGAAAAAGTTTTAGTCTGTTGTTTGGAAAGAGATGTCATTCGATTTAAAACGGTGATTCACTTTGAAGTTATTAATTCCGGCCAGTCTCTAACTTTACTCGGCAGATAGCGGAGCAGTGTTTGGAACTGTGTGAATGGAACAGAGGATGATTCTGGTTTCTTGCCTGCAACAAGACAAGAGTCCCAGTTACTGACTTTAATCCACACAGAAGTGACTCAGGACTGACATTTTTAAATGACTTTGAGAGGGGATAAGGAGCGGACTTGTCGCTTCTGAAAGCAGCTAAGCAATGAACCAACGAAGCAGTGGATCAAAGCACTGCGTCATTGTTTCAAGCTTCAAAGCAGAGCCGTTACAGAAGTGGTTGATTACAGACCCGCTGCAGGGTCTGTAATCAGCTTAAAGAAATGATCATTTTCCCGATAAAACACCCTCAAAAACAACAGCTGTTCTGAAGGACCGATTAGGGAATCATTAAGCAAAAAGGCTATTGATGTTGGTGGATCGAATAATTTCTTAACTTAATTCTCAAAAAGAATCGGTTCATGATACCCATCCCTCGCCCGCCCGCCCGCCCCCCCCGAAGAACTCTGGTAAGCACTGCCTTAAAGACATGTTTATGAGAACAATGGGACAAAACAATGCTTTCGTGTTCCATTTTTGGAATGTGTTGCACCTCTGAAATACAGTTTATGGTTGTATATTAACAAATGACATTAAGTTGACAACAAAACATGAAATCTCTTGGGTACATACTGTCTCTGCAGTGAAACATGTCAGGGTTTCTTTTCTTTCTTTCTTTTTTAAATTCCATTTTCCATACTGTCCTGACTTTTTCTGATTTCGGGTTGTAACTTTACCCTAAAATTACATACCAGGAGCACAGTTTACTGCCAAAGAGGTTGTGGCAAATACAAGTGTGCAATTTACGATTGTTGGATTGGGCGTGTTTCAAATGTCATTGTGGCCACCAGGGGCCTGAGTCTGAGAAACCTTGTCTGTGATGTGTTTATTAAAGGCTTCATATAACAAAGTTAAACTGGGAATACAGTGTCACCTCACTAAGACTTTGGACAAGTTTAAAATGTGCATTTTGATTAAAATTTTGGCCATCGGGGAACAGAATCTCTGAAATGTTGTCAACACAATATCTTGAAAAAGCCTTTGTGTATCAAGATGAAACATGGTCCACAAGACACCATATCTGAAACCTAGGACTATATGCGAGAACTTCACAAAGTATTGATGGATTGTGCTAAGACTTGCTGTAAAGGTTCTGTGGTTAGGCTCTGGGTACAGTTTAGGAGGAGTATTGTCTTTGATATCACAAAATGAAGGTTGTTCTTTCAGTTGGACTTTAAAATCAGCTGATGGGATGAAACAGTTTACATCAGTTCAACTGAAAACAAATATTCCAGGGTTTGAGCGGCAGATCTGTACATAATGGTGGAACTGAAGTAGTCTTCTCATAATGTCACAGAACCAAAACACTTGAGTAATTCTGGTGTTATAAGCTTTAAGTCCCACAGCTCAACACGATCCATTACCTTTATCCACTTGGAACTGTGATGGTGAGAATGTGAACCAGGCTGTGACTGGTTAAGCAGTTGTGTCCAAAGACATTCCAGAAAGGGCCAAGAGGCTCCATGTTTCCTAACATCACTTTGAGCAGGTGAGATGAGTTCATCAGTGAAATCACCTGCTGGAGTCCGTGGCTGCAGAGGAAATATGGAGCCTCTTGGCCCTTTCTGGAATGTCTTTGGACACCACTGGATTAATGGGACAACATGTACCTTTTCATCTTGTGACTGATGGGAATTTTGAGCTTCTAGGCTCTTGATAGGATGTTGGCATCAGTTCCTGTGAAGTATGTGTTTCTCTCTCCTCAGGGACGTCAAACTGGTCTGAGAACTACTTCACCCAGACAGCTGGTGTGGGTTTGGTGGTGAATCAGACTGGATCTGTGGTTGGAAAAGACCAGAGGACTCTGCAGGGCCAAGCAGAGGAGCTGTTCCTCAGGGACTGGACGTCTGAGTATGCCCGCCTGCTGACGGCTGACGACCTGGACATCTGCCCTCGTGGACGGCACTGATGGTTTGTCATGTAACAGATATTATGTGGTAGATAGGCATCTTGCTTGCTGCTGTTGCTACTTGAAGTTTATCTTTTGTGTGCAGAAATATTTTTTTTTACACAGTGTGTTTTGTTGGTTTCTGGACTGCAGCAGCCATTTTTCTGTATATAAAGTTTTTGTGTACAGATGCACTTAATCCAGAGCTGGGTAATCTCAGCCTCAGTGAGTAAAAATCCTACTACTTATTTGTTCCGTCCACCCCCTTTACCAGCTAATTCTAATTAGTTCAACTCCTGAGGCTGACTGGTTCCTGCCTGCAGGGTGAAACAGGAGGCTGGTAATCAGCAGCGAGTTGCTTCATTTCAGTGGCTGCTTCTTGCCTCCTCCTCTGGTGGAATTATTTAGTTTGCCACTGTACTCGTTTTTATGCATGTTTATTTTTCATTGCATAAAATTCTATTCAGAAACAGTTTTTTAGCCCAAGTGTTAAGTGTTTTTTCACTGACACACAAAAAAACATTTGTTGCAATAAAAGTGTGACTCCATTGTAATTGAAGGCAAGTAATATACATCATCTTGAATTTGGCAGCTGTTAAGAAAAACTAATTTAGAAAGTGCAGCTATAATAATAATAAACGTATGATTTCACTAAACTTGAATTGCAATACAAACATTTTAGGCAACATAACATGTATAAAGTGCATACTTTGATCTATAATCGGTCTGACTTGGATCAAAATGGGCAACAGAGGTCTGTATTGTACAGATAAGATGTGGAAAATGAAGCCGAAATAAGCAAAAATAATAATAAATAAATGTCCCCACTCAGGCAGAGGTGGTGGCCAAGTTGTTGGTGCACTTGGCTTCAGTGCGGAAGGTTCTCGGTTCAAACCCCACCCCCGCCACATTTCTCCATGTAATGTGGAGTTGTGTCAAGAAGGGCATCCAGTGTAAAACTTGTGCCAGGTTTTGTGTGCCTGCCTCCTTTTCTGCCCTATCGGAGGAGGCGCTGCCCAGCCAGCTCGAGAGCTGATCAGTGACATCATCTGTCGTAGAAACTATGCATCGTATGATTTTACTCATGGAAGCTGGGATTACCCACCCGAGTTAATCTTTCTCTTTTGGGGATATTTTGGCGTTTTCTGACATGAGCTGATGCGTTGTATAGTCAGTTTTATGCTTTACTTGGAGCGTTTTGTATGATTTCCGATAGTTGATTTTACAGAGCTTGACCAAAGTCTCGGGCAGGAGGTGAAGTTGGTGTGTCTGAAACAATCAAATGTGTTCATTTGTTTTACAGTAAACACCATTGCAGATTCACAAATGATTTAAAATGTTGCTGTAACGTCACGAGAACTCCTTTAACTGTCAAAGTGTTAATTCCGGGAAAGCTCACCATCGTCATGTGAGTGGTGTTTGCTGAACATTTTCGTGAGCGGTTTTATCTAAAGGATGATATTGTGAGGGCTTCATTCTCATAAATCTTCATTCTTCATGTGTTTATGTCTGTTTGCTCAAACTGCTTTTAAAGTGGGACATAAATAAAATGGACACTAAGGAAAAATCAATCCAGAATCAACTGGAAGCTGTCGGTGTTCATCTTGATGTGGCCTCAATAGTATACTCAACAAAAATATAAATGCAACACTTTTGGTTTTGCTCCCATTTTGTATGAGATGAACTCAAAAGATCTAAAACTTTTTCCACATACACAATATCACCATTTCCCTCAAATATTGTTCACAAACCAGTCTAAATCTGTGATAGTGAGCACTTCTCCTTTGCTGAGATAATCCATCCCACCTCACAGGTGTGCCATATCAAGATGCTGATTAGACACCATGATTAGTGCACAGGTGTGCCTTAGACTGCCCACAATAAAAGGCCACTCTGAAAGGTGCAGTTTTATCACACAGCACAATGCCACAGATGTCACAAGATTTGAGGGAGCGTGCAATTGGCATGCTGACAGCAGGAATGTCAACCAGAGCTGTTGCTCGTGTATTGAATGTTCATGTCTCTACCATAAGCCGTCTCCAAAGGCGTTTCACAGAATTTGGCAGTACATCCAACCAGCCTCACAACCGCAGACCACGTGTAACCACACCAGCCCAGGACCTCCACATCCAGCATGTTCACCTCCAAGATCGTCTGAGACCAGCCACTCGGACAGCTGCTGAAACAATCAGTTTGCATAACCAAAGAATTTCTGCACAAACTGTCAGAAACCATCTCAGGGAAGCTCATCTGCATGCTCGTCATCCTCATCGGGGTCTCAACCTGACTCCAGTTCGTTGTCGTAACCGACTTGAGTGGGCAAATGCTCACATTCGCTGGCGTTTGGCACGTTGGAGAGGTGTTCTCTTCACGGATGATGCAAAGGAGATGTGTTGCACTGCATGAGGCAAATGGTGGTCAGACCAGATACTGACTGGTATCCCCCCCCCCCCCCCCCCAATAAAACAAAACTGCACCTTTCAGAGTGGCCTTTTATTGTGGGCAGTCTAAGGCACACCTGTGCACTAATCATGGTGTCTAATCAGCATCTTGATATGGCACACCTGTGAGGTGGGATGGATTATCTCAGCAAAGGAGAAGTGCTCACTATCACAGATTTCGACTGGTTTGTGAACAATATTTGAGGGAAATGGTGATATTGTGTATGTGGAAAAAGTTTTAGATCTTTGAGTTCATCTCATACAAAATGGGAGCAAAACCAAAAGTGTTGCGTTTATATTTTTGTTGAGTGTAAATGGAGGGAGGGAAAAATAGATCTCTGAATCTATCAGGTAGTACAATTCATGGAGTATTTGGAGAGGGGAAAAAAAACTGCAAGCAGGATCAGTCCGAGGGTTTTGCTGGGTTTTCTTTTCTCTTCACTATTTTCTTTTTGTTTATTTCCACTTCTGGTAAACAGTGGTTTGCTGTACTTGTTACATCTCAGTCTGTCGCTGCTCAGGTCCATAAGTTTGTCCAAAATCAAACATTGTGGTGTCGGCAGCGAAGATGGAGTCAACTACGCTATCCTCAGGAAAACATATTTTGAATAAAGTCCTTAGAACAAAAGATGACTGACAAAATATGAAATTCATAGAATTTGTGCAAATGTCTGTCAAACTTTCATTTTTAGTCCTAGTTAGTTTTATCAAAATCTGAGGTGGGACAGTAACAGAACACACAGGTGCAGCAAACAGAGCAGCTGTCAGTTCTCAGAAAAAAACACCTCACCAAACAGTGTTTTTGAGCCACGTCTCCCTGACGTGCACGGGGGAGACGGGTCAGAAACTGAAAGCTTCACTTCTCCAGCTTTATTTACAGTCTGTGTGGAAACGTGTCTGTGAACTGTGACAAACAGCAGTTACTGCTTCAGCATAAATGAATCCTCTGTGGATTGCAGGCTGCTTGGTGATCTTGGATTTGCTGCTGTTTTGTTTTTTGTTTGTTTTTTTTTTTTTAAGCCCTATGAGCATAGTGAGGCACCAGTGGTTGCTTTAAACCAGAGGTGCCCACCTGTTCCTCAACTCTCCTGTACAGTTGGTGCTGCACCAGGAAGCACATCCAGCATAAAACTTGTGCCAAATCATGTTTATTCAGACTGCATCCACTGTGGTGACCTGGAGCAGCCAAAAGGGTCACGCAATCACTCATTCAATTACTGTCACTATTTTTTAATCATTCATTTTTTTTTTTGTACCTGCAAACTACAATTAAGGGTCACGGGGTGTGGGAGACACCCTGGACAAGCTGCCAGTCTATCGTGGTGCCGACACATAAGGACAATCCCATTCACACTTTCACCTGCAGTTGAGTGTCCATTTGACCAAACCTGCATGTCTTTGGAAGTGGGAGAACATGCAAATTCCACACAGAAAGGACTGAGTGGGAAGTGAATCTGGGACCTGCTCACTGTCAGGCAACAGTGCAAACCACAAATCCACCATGCTGCCATCAATGAAAGCATTCATTAATAACTAAAGAGTTTGGTGCTTTGCAGGAAATCTGTCCTCAAAATCTGTCTGCACAGGAAAAAGGGGGGGGGGGGGGGGCAGTGCTGACAAAACAAGATTTCTGCACAACTGTAAGCTTCAGTTTGTCAGAAGTCACATGTGAGACTCGAGTCCACATTTAGTTATTTACAGACTGTTTCTGTTACAACCTGCCATAAAGCTGTAACTGGCACAGCAACAGTCCCAATAAAATGACTTCTTAGCCACTGTATTTATAATTTTAGTGTTTAATAAAAATCAGACACTGAATAAATATCAGCTTCAATGACTGGCATCAGACCAACAATTTGTGCTGCAACTTGACAGCTGTCAATCTAAATATCAGCTTGTTTGTTCCAGGGCAGGAAATGGTCATCAGCTGACCTTAATGCAGCTCCACATGGAGGGGGGCAGAGTGAGCAGCACCACCAGGTACCCCAAAACCACCAACGGACAAACAGCAGCTCCTAAGACTGAACCAACACTCAAAATGAATGTCAGCAACAACAGATGTGTTATGGTGCTTATTCAATGTTCTTAGAGGTGCTAACAGCTCTGTTAAATTGACAGAAAAGAAATTATCCTGGTTGCCATGAAAATAAAAAAGCGAATCAGCTAACATGAATATAAAAACAGAATTTTTTTCCTGCAGCTTCCACCCAAACAGTTTTGTTATTAATCATGTTGACGTATGAAGACATTGGAAGTTTGTGGATGTTATTTCACTGCAGTACCGCCACTCCTCCAGCAGATGTCCTCCACAAGCCCTATGACTGAACCTTCATATGGTGGAATATCATCCTAAGCACTTTGTACTTCTGTCAAACCCAGACATCACATGATGATTAAACCAGTTCATGGTTTTCAATGTATTACCTATAACCCCAAATCAACAACAAAGCTGCATCAAAACGCTTCACACAAGTAAGGTATAACCTTACCAGGCCCCAGAGCAAAAACAGGGCACAGGGGTAAGAAAAAAAAAAACTCCCTCTGATGATTTGAGGAAGAAACCTCAAGCAGAACAGACTCAGAGGGGGGACCTACTGCTTAGGGCATTAACAGTTACAAGGTTTTTACAAAGCTGAAGAAACAGAAAATCAAAACATCTGCTGCATCAGCTTCAGGTATGGCATCTTGCAGTCAGTCCAGCATCCCATTGTCCACAGATGTCAATCCCATGGAATGCCCTCCGCACCTCAGAGAAAAAGAGCAGAATCAGTCAGCTGGAAAAACCACACCGAAGATCAGCAGGAAAGCATAGAAAATACTAAGGTGATCGCCGGCTGCTAGCCCTAAGCTTCACTAACAGACCCCAAATTTAGATAAAGTTGAGACTGAGACTCGTTCTGTTTACTAATAGAATGAATTTAAAAGGATAGGAAGCATAGTACCATACTATGCCAGTATGCTAGCCATACGAAAGGGAAACTAAGTGCGTCTTAAGTCTGGACTTGAAAGGCTCTACAGATTCTGACTTTTATTGATGCAGGGAGATCATTCCACAGAACAGGGGCACGATAAGAGAAAGCTCTATGACCCACATAGTTTTTATTCACCCTAGAGACATAAAGTAGTCCCGCACCCTGAAAACGCAGAGCCCCGGCCGGTACATAGGGTTTAATTAGGTCAGCTAAGTAGGGAGTTGCCAGTCCATGAATAATTTTATAGTTTAACAGCAGATCTCACAGGGACAGGAAGCCAGTGAAGAGATGCCAAAATGGGTGTAATGTGTTAATGTGGTTCTGCTTCCTGTCACAAGTCTGGCAGCAGCATTTTGAACCAATTGGAGACCCCTAATGCTGGATTGCGGAAACCAGAAAATAGAACATAGTCCAATCTAGAAGAGACAAACACATGAATCAGGGTCTCAGCATCAGCCATAGACAGGATGGGACGGGATGCTTGTCTGCAGACCTCAGAGACAGGATTGTCTGGAGGCACAAATCTGGGGAAGGGAACAGAAACATTTCTGCTGCTTTGAAGGTCCCAATGAACACAGTTGCCTCCATCAGCCATAAATGGAAAAAGTTAGGATCCACCAGGACTCTTCCCAGAGCTGGCCACCCACCTAAACTGAGCGATCGGGGGAGAAGGTCCTTAGTCAGGGAGGTGACCAAGAACCTGATGGTCACTGTCAGTGCTGCTGCATTCCTCTGTGGAAAGAGGAGAACCTTCCAGAAGGACAACCATCTCTGCAGCAATCCACCAATCAGGACTGTGTGGTAGAGTGTCCAGACAGAAGCCACTGCTTAATAAAAAGCATCTGAAAAACTCTGACCATGAGAAACAAAATTCTCTGGTCTTATGAGACAAAGATTGAACTCTTTGGTGTGAATGTCAGGTGTCATGTTTAGAGGAAACCAGGTACCATCCCTACAGTGAAGCATGGTGGTGGCATCATGCTGTGGTGCAATGCTAGGCTGTGTCTCAGAGCGATCGCTCCGTGCCAGGCTCTGGTATACTCTGGAGAAGACACATGCAGCCACAAACAGCCTGAGAGGTGGACGAAGGTCGCACTCAACACTAACTTGGTAGAATAGTAAATATTTTATTCTGTAGTTTCCAGGTATTCGTTGGCCGTCTGAGTCACCCAAAGGGCCGCATGCGGCTCGCGGGCTGGGAAATGCCCAGGTGTGATCTACATTAGAACAGCCAAGTGGCCTCTGGGTGCGTCTGTATGACTTTGATAATGCAGAAACTGGGGAGAGCTGAAATTTGCCATTTGGTATGTTTATGTATGTTGGGTTGAGGATGATCTCTGCAAAAACGGAAAGTTTATAGGACAAATATTTTGAGAAATCAGCAATTTTAGCTAAACAGGAAACAGTGGACATTGTGCTGCAATGCACCATGGGGAGTTTGGTGTTTTAAATGTTATTGTGGTTCGTGGTACTTTAACAGTATTAGTGTTCTTGATTTGTGTTTTTGTAGTTCAGTTGGGTTAGACTTGGCAACATGGTAGGTTACTGGTTAGCACTGGTGCCTCACAGCAAGAAGGTTGTGGAATTGATTCCTGGTCTTTCTGTGTGGAGTTTGCATGTTCTCCCCGTGTCTGTGTGGGTTTCCTCCTGGCTCTCTGATTTCCTCCCACAATCATAAAACATTTAGGGTCTGCTCCTTCTCTGCCCCTGACCAAGGCAGCGTCACTACCTCTGGAGTTGGTCCCCAGGCACTGGACTGTGGCTGCCCACTGCTCCTAATGGTTGGATTGTGTCTAACGAATTGGGATGGGTTAAATACAGAGGACAAATTTCATTTTATACATGTATATGTAGCATAACAATAAAAGTCTATATTTAGTTAAGTGTTATGTTGCTGTTACCATGAGTGACTGAAGTCTCATGCTCCTGGTATAAGTGAAAATTGTAGTTCTTTTAAGGTCTTCTGCCACAGTCTGTCAAATTAAAAGCACCTGCTTACAGCAGAATGCAGAAAAGTCAAAATGCTCTTTGTGTGCACTTGGAATTTTCATCATACACAAACTGGAGAGCTGACAGTTGCCATTAGGTATGTTTATGTATCAAGGACGAACGGTGCCAAGACCAAACATTGATAGGACTAATACTTTTAGAGAACCTACATATATTAGCTAACACTGAACAATGGACACTGATATTTACATTCTGGACTCACACGCCAATCTAGCAAAGGCTGCAAACTCATCTATACATTAAAAGCAGGAGTGTGTGATTTTATTTAGTAAGTACAATGTAAATACATAATATAATTGTAAATGTGTTAAAAATACATGAATGTACATGAGTACATATTAAAAATGCATTTGATGATGTCAGGTGGGAGTGACACACTATACTCACCATTGATGACTATCAGTCACGTGACTGAGAAGGCGATGTAAAGCGTGACATCTACTCAAAGAGTGGCTCAGTTTCCCCGTTTTGACTCCTGTACTCAGAAAACCTGCAGCTTTGAAACACAGAAAAATCCTGACAGAATATTTGACAAGCCGTAGAGCTGATGGACTTCACATGTGGAACGTTCTTGTCCGGTTTGACATCACTGGTGAGGGTTAACTTTAGACAGAATTAAAAAAAAAAAAAAAAAAAAAAGACACTTCAGCCATAAGGTTTATTTACATGAAAGACAAAATATAGGAAGGTTTAACATTATATACACAATGTGGTTCAGGCATGAGGGGGCGCTGTCCTCTCAGTTTCACTGCAGCAAGTTACCACTATGTGGCACTGTTGCTCTTGCTAAATTTACCCAAACACCTAAAGATGATCAAGTACAACCCCTGGCAATAATTATGGAATCACCGGCCTCGGAGGATGTTCATTCAGTTGTTTCATTTTGTAGAAAAAAAAATGCAGATCACAGACATGACACAAAACTAAAGTCATTTCAAATGGCAACTTTCTGGCTTTAAGAAACACTATAAGAAATCAGGAAAAAAAAAAAAGTTGTGGCAGTCAGTAACGGTTACTTTTTTAGACCAAGCAGAGGAAAAAAAAAAACTATGGAATCAATTGAGGAATGAGGAATAAATTATGGAATCACCCTGTAAATTTTCATCCCCAAAACTAACACCTGCATCATATCAGATCTGCTCGTTAGTCTGCATCTAAAAAGGAGTGATCACACCTTGGAGAGCTGTTGCACCAAGTGGACTGACAAGAATCATGGCTCCAACACGAGAGATGTCAATTGAAACAAAGGAGAGGATTATCAAACTCTTAAAAGAGGGTAAATCATCACGCAATGTTGCAAAAGATGTTGGTTGTTCACAGTCAGCTGTGTCTAAACTCTGGACCAAATACAAACATGGGAGGGTTGTTAAAGGCAAACATACTGGTAGACCAAGGAAGACATCAAAGCGTCAAGACAGAAAACTTAAAGCAATATGTCTCAAAAATCGAAAATGCACAATAAAACAAATGAGGAACGAATGGGAGGAAACTGGAGTCAATGTCTGTGACCGAACTGTAAGAAACCACCTAAAGGAAATGGGATTTACATACAGAAAAGCTAAATGAAAGCCATCATTAACACCTAAACAGAAAAAAACAAGGTTACAATGGGCTAAGGAAAAGCAATCGTGGACTGTGGATGAAAGTCATATTCAGTGATGAATCTCGAATCTGCATTGGGCAAGGTGATGATGCTGGAACTTTTGTTTGGTGCCGTTCCAATGAGATTTATAAAGATGACTGCCTGAAGAGAACGTAAATTTCCACAGTCATTGATGATATGGGGCTGCATGTCAGGTAAAGGCACTGGGGAGATGGCTGTCATTACATCGTCAATAAATGCACAAGTATACGTTGATATTTTGGACACTTTTCTTATCCCATCAATTGAAAGGATGTTTGGGGATGATGAAATCATTTTTCAAGATGATAATGCATCTTGCCATAGAGCAAAAACTGTGAAAACATTCCTTGCAAAAGACACATAGGGTCAATGTCATGGCCTGCAAATAGTCTGGATCTTAATCCATTTGAAAATCTTTGGTGGAAGTTGAAGAAAATGGTCCATGACAAGGCTCCAACCTGCAAAGCTGATCTGGCAACAGCAATCAGAGAAAGTTGGAGCCAGATTGATGAAGAGTACTGTTTGTCACTCATTAAGTCCATGCCTCAGAGACTGCAAGCTGTTAGAAAAGCCAGAGGTGGTGCAACAAAATACTAGTGATGTGTTGGAGCGTTCTTTTGTTTTTCATGATTCCATAATTTATTCCTCAGAATTGAGTGATTCCATATTTTTTTCCCTCTGCTTGGTCTAAAAAAGTAACCGTTACTGACTGCCACAATTTTTTTTTCCTGATTTCTTACAGTGTTTCTTAAAGCCAGAAAGTTGCCATTTGAAATGACTTTAGTTTTGTGTCATGTCTGTGATCTGATCTGTGATTTTTTCTACAAAATTAAACAACTGAATGAACATCCTCCGAGGCCGGTGATTCCATAATTTTTGCCAGGGGTTGTATCTCCTCATCATCACTGTCTTCACAACCAAGGTCGCCATGTGGAAGAGAGAGAGTTCACAGCAGGGGATGACCCCTGAGATGGTGCATTCTGGGAATGAGACCTCAGCATAGGGAGGGGGCCAGGGAGGAAGACTGTAGGTGAGAAACTGACAGGAGTGGTAAGCGAGTGTGAAATTGTGGAGAAGGTGGTGTTGGAAGACAGAGGTGAGAGTTTTGGAGGGACGGAGAACTGGCAGGCAAATGATGGGAAAGCGGGAGGAGTGACGTACAGAGGAGGAGAGAGGTATGGAGAAAGAGGAGGAGAGAGACAGCAGCATGGAGTGGAGCAGTGAGATGGGGAATGACGAGACAGAAACTCTTCTTTGCCTTCAGAAATGCAAATGACTCCCACAGATGTTGCATCGGGCCTTTTGGCTGATTCGGGGTCAGTAAATCTGTGACCTAAGTCAAAGATGGAGAAGGAGGAGCAGTGTCCTGATTTACTGTGGTTTGCCTGCTGGATCTGGTGATGAGTCAGACCCTGAATCAGCGCCTGTGCAGATGTCACTGTGTGCACGTCACTGCTCGGCTGAGCCGTGCACTGCTGGACCCCGGCGCTCTCTGCGGCGGCGAGGGCACCGGGCTCTGTGTGATGAAGTTTCACCATGGGAGTGAGACTCAACGTCTGAGCGCAGCTTCTGCTGCTGGAGTCTGCAACAGTCAAAAACACATGAATCAGCAGAGAGAGGGGAACAAAGTGGTTCATTGTTGCACAACATTGATTTTTATTAACGGGGTCATATTGTGCAAAATCTTATATAATTGTAATCTGCCTTAATGGGTATATTAGATTTTCAAAACAAACATCCCTAAATTCCCAGAATTATGTGACTACATATGCTGAAAATTTCCTGCTATACGCAAAATTTGGGCATGAAACCAGTCGTTTTAGAGTTATGTGACATATGTAACAAAATTCCATATCCAAATGCTTGCACATGATCTGTAACGGCTGATTTTTTACTTCTCTGCTGCTGCACTTCTGTGCAGACATAGAATGGAATTATAGGTAATTAGTAATTTCTAATGCACATTGAAATAATTTGATGGTCAGAATTTAGTGTTCCAGTTAAGTGGCGTGGTTGAACGACAAGGAAACAAATTAAAGGCATCACAGGAGTGATTTCTAGACAGCAGGTACTTGCACATAATAAATATTTGTAGAACTATAGTGATGTCATCACATTATTACAAGACCATCTGGAAAACGTGTTCTTGGATCCAATTTCATTATGTCTTTGTAATATTATAACATTACTCATATCATTCGATTAGACAGGAATTTGTTTAGTGATTGACAGACACTTGACATTGCCTCTCATTGGTTGTGGAGATATCCCGGAAAATGCATTTCTTGGACTACATTTTTTCACGACCTCTACCACTGACCGATTTGTCCCAGATGTTAAACATCTGGAGACAGAGTATTCCGACCAAGTTTGGTGAAAACCTGTGCACCTTTTTCTGACTCACCATAATGCAGAATCAGTGGAAGTCCTGAGCTTGTTTCTCTGCAACTAAACAGTCCCATCCCTTCATGTTTATGGTTTTTTTTTCTCCCCCCCCCCCATTCAAAAAACTCCAAAGCTTGTCTTAATGCAGCTGGATGCTTGGTCACTATGTGGAGAAGCAGTTTTGAAGGTTTCATGGCTCGGTTGGAGAGCTGGTCGCCACATATTATACAGAGCACGTGAATCGCCTGTTGCAATGAATCTGTAACTTAAAAAGGCCTCTTGGTATTTTCTTTCAAATGCAGCTTTCTTTTCGTTGGCAGTTTTCTTGGAGTCTTCTGTCTCGTTGAGCCTTTTCTCCTCCTCACAAAAGCTCCCCAGTGACATTTGTTATTTTACTCATTTTTGGTATAGGGTTAGCTTGTGGACTGTGCCAAATGCGGGATAGAGACACGGACTGATGTAATGTCAATAAATATATATATATATATATATATATATATATATATATATATATATATATATATATATATATATATATATATATATATATATATATACACATACATACACACACACGTTTTTAATTCTTTCTGCGCGGCCCAGTACCAAATTGTCCACGGTCTGGTACTGGTCTGTGGCTCAATAGCAAAAGAAATGAGGTCACTCTCATTGTGTTTTAACCCTAACCACCCATAGTCCTGATCATCACTGGTGCAAGGCGGGTGCACTAGCAGCGTGTTATCTAGTATTAAAACCAGACGGCAGTTTTGGCATCATCTGTATCACTTCAAGGGACTAAAAAACACTTAAAATCCAGCTTCAGTGTACCATCATCCGACCCAAAATGTATGGTGGCCATTAGCTCAATGAATAATTCAATGTAATTGCTGTTATATAATTTCTGTTTTTTTTCCCTGTAACTCCATAATATTCAGTCATTGATAGTCCAAACTATACATTTTTGGAACTTTTAGGATCGGACAGATAATTTGGTACACTTTTCATTATGATTGGAACATTTTTAAATGTTGATCACTGTGTAATCCTTCACTGACCCCTACCTAGATATACCTGCCACTCTGGGATGGCTACTGCACATTTTCTGTAGGCCATGGTACACTGAGGTTGGATTGTAAGTGGCTGTTTAGTCCGCTTAAGTGGTCCTGAAAACCTACATGGCCCTTGGACTAATGCTGTTGCTGATAACAAAGACAGGTTTACAGGTAAGCGTACATTACCAAAATAATAGTGTGTAGGTAATGAAATTTATCTTTGTTATCTTAACCATTATGCTGGCACACTGGTAACACACTCGCTGTGCAACAAGAAAGTCTATGGTCCACTTAAGAAAATTCTTGTATGAACTTAAAAAAAAAACTTATTCATTTGGTGAGACTCAAATTAATTAAGTCGATTCAACTTAATAGTGCAGCAGATTAGAGAATATTTACAGGGGAATCTTTCAAATGGTGATACAAGCACCAAATTCAACACAAATAGTCCTGAGACATTACTCTTTTGAAAAAGCAGACTATCCACTCGATTTTTCAATAGGCAGCCAGGTAGGGGTCACTGAAGAATTACACAGGGATTAAAATTAAAAGATGCTCCAATCATATTGAAAACTATACCACATTATTCATCCAACCATAAAGATTCCAAAAAGGTATAGTTTGGACTATCTTTGACTGAATGTTATGAAGTTATGGGTTAAAAACAGCAAAAACTGTGACAAAGCTCAATTTCAGTTTGTACGGGAGGCCAAAGTTAAAGTTGTTCCAGTTTTGGTAAATAGTGATGCAAATTATTGGTTGAGCTAATAGAATTAATAAATTAAATAGATTTGACCGTGTTGAATGTTTACTGTCCAAAGTAAAGGTCAAACAATGTCAACCTTCCATTGGATTCTATGGCATATGACATATTCTGCTGTGCTCGAACAGTTTGAGCCCATTTCTTTTGCATCTCTCGCTGATGTTGTAAAACACATAAAATCTACAAGTTGTCCTTTTGATGTTGTTCCAGCTAAGGTGCTGAAGGAGGTTTTTAATACTGTTGGGGCGGGTCTCCTAACTTTTATCAATGCTTGTCTTAGATCAGGGTCTGTTCCAGCTGCTTTTAAACATGCTGTGGTTCGACCTCTTCTTAAAAAACCTCACCTGGACTCATCAGTTTTATCCAATTTTAGACCTGTCTCTCTCATCTGCCATTTCTATCTAAGGTTTTAGAAAAGGTTGTCTTTTTACAGTTACAATCATTTTTAGAAGACAATCTCATCCTTGAAAAATTCCAGTCTGGGTTTAGATCGCGACACAGCACTGAGTCAGCACTTTTAAACGTTCATAATGATATTACTCTGTCAGTGGATGCAGGGAATCCTGCTGTGCTGGTTCTGTTGGACCTCACAGCAGCCTTTGATACTGTGGATCACACAGTACTTGTTTCCCGGTTGGAACATTTTATTGGCATTCATGGTACTGCACTTGAGTGGTTTAGATCATATTTGGCTGAAAGGAGCTTTTCTGTCATGATTGGGGACCTTTCCTTATCAACTGCTCCTCTGTACTGTGGAGTGCCGCAGGGATCTGTCCTTGGGCCGATTCTATTTTCTTTGTACATTCTGCCATTGGGGTCATAAAACAAATAATGAATGTTTCTCATTCTTGCAATGGTAAGAATGTTTTATGAGGTGATGAAGTGTCCATTCAACAAGGCACTCATTATTTGTATATTATTAAATACAAAATCTGCTTTTACAACCGCTGGTGGAGACAGTGCACAATATGACCCCTTTAAAGGCATTCAAAGTAATAATCTGGACCCACCACTGCTCAGGTTCCTCTCATCTGTCCACTTTTGAAGATATTCCACAGCTAAATCCAGAATCTCTGCTTTTTCGAGTTTGGGATTCTGCAGTCTCTGCAGGTGATTATTGAAACATGGCAGAAATACATTTCTTTACTGTAAAGTGATTATTTGTGCAGATAAACACTGGTGCAGTTTTGACTCACTGGATCAGATGTGTAATCCAACAACAACGTTCTAAGTTCAGCAAGACTTTGGTTTATTCGATCTCGTCTCTTCTTTTCCACAGCTGGTTTCATAATCTAAGGTACAGAAAACATTGTTTGTTTCTTTGTTTTTAATATTGCAGTGTTACTCTTTAACAATAAATACCCCGCATAGGCAGAATAAACTTCGACATAAAGAACAGCTCTTACCTTTTTTCTGTGCTTTGTGTCATCCACCAAATGTATTTTCTTGGTCATGTTGAAATCGACTGAAGTTGGAAACTGCAACTTCAAAGGCTGCGATCGTTTATAAATACGCCTCGTTCTGCCTCTGATTGGCTGAGGAGTGTGTGACGTCACCTAACCGAAAACAGTCGCAACAATCTTAATTCATCATTAAAAAAAGTTTAATTCATCGTAAAAAAAAAAAGCTTAATTCACCGTAAAAAAGCTTAATTCATCGTAAAAAAAAAAAACTTAATTCACTGTAAAAAAAAAAGCTTAATTCATCGTTAAAAAAAGCTCAATTCATCGTAAAAAAGCTTAATTCATTGTAGCCTCTGAATAATATTAAAATATTATATTAACACGAAGAGTTAAAGTGGCGGTAAATCTACATTAATTACTGATAGGTGGACTTTTTTTCAAATAAACCAATAAACTTTTTTGATCAATCATGGAGGAAATAACGTTTGTTATTAAAGGAATAAAGAATTAAAAGTTAGTTTGAACTAAATCTAAAAGTAAATTTTCTGGAGTCCGATTGAACAGGAGAAAATAATTTATAACAAAGTCCCTTCGGCTGCTCTCTTGTTTGCACTCGGAGTCTCGCCACAGCAAATCCGAGGCGGATCTGCATGTTGAATTGACACAGGTTTTACGTCGGATGTCCTTCCTGACACAACTCCACATTACATGGAGAAATGTGGCACGGGTGGGATTTGAACCCGGAACCTTCTGCACTGAAACCAAGTGCATTAACCACTTGGTCACCATCCCCTAGAAAAGAATTTGTAACAAGGGCCACTTTTGCAAAGGTTTGTGCACCCATGATCAAAATCACACACACACACACACACACACGTCGAAACTGCGATTATACCAGCAGCAATTGCCATCAATTCATGCCCGTGTATAGAGGGGGTTCAACCGAAGAGAGAGAGAGAGAACTTTATAGAACTGTTTTATTTTGTATATTTGTAATGTAGACATTTGTTATCACTTTAACTTAAAAAAAAACAATTTTTTAAAAAACATTTGATCATCACAACAATTGATGTCACAAAAATTTGCCCAGGGGTGCCTTAATTTTGAAAGATCACTAAAATGGAAACTCAGCCGATCCTGGTGACTGCCAACATCTATTTTAACGCAATAGATTATTTCATATGAAATTACTGTGTGAACCTGCAGACGCTGCAAAGTGTCTTTTGGTCAAACGGTCGTTTCTAACTGCTGTTTGTCGGTTAAGTGAGACCATGGGAACCCGTTTTTTTCTCGTGGGAACACGAATGAAGTGACAAAGCGAGCGACTTTATGATGTGTCACATCCACACTTTGCATACAGTGATTAAAAACAACAACAAACGAGATGGTGCACGAGTGATGCAAAAGGGTCCACGCACTGACAGTTCATATCAAATAAAAACACATTCATTTCAAATTAAAGGAACGAAAGAGTTTTCCGCCGTGATGGTTAAAAACGAGGAAACAAATGGAAGCAGGTCTGTCTGGCTGCTGATGGGCTGAAGTGTGATCGCACGTGAGTGTTAAGTGTGCACAACTTCACACGAGGTCTGAGTCCAAATTCCAACAGGTTTTCACTGTTTAAGTCCGTTTGTTTCAGCTCTTTGTCAGTGCGCATGATGCGCACGACCAGTGTGCACATCACAATGACCAGGCCCCAAAAGCCTTCACTTTAATCCATTATTCCATCAGGATCAAAGGAGGACTTACGTGTGGTGGGCTCCACGTGGCTGTAAAACCACGCACACACGCTGCCATGGTACACCCCTAACCCTAAAACACAAGAGGCACTTCCACATAGCAGCACAAACTAAATAAAATATAACATAAAATGGAAAAAATTAAAACAAGAAATTTGACAAGGAAATTCAAATTTAGAAGTGTGTTCTAAATGTGTTAAGAATAAACAAATATACAATGCTTTGAAAGAATAAAAGATTTGTTAATACATAAAATAAACCTATATACAATACTTTGAAACTGTAAAAGATTTGATAATACATAAAACAAACAAATATACAGTACTTTGAAACATTAAAAGATTTGTTAAACATAAAAATAAACAAATGTACAATACTCTGAAACATTAAAGATTTGTTAATACATAAAATAAACAAATGTACAATACTCTGAAACAATAAAACATTTGTTAATACATAAAAAATAAGAAATGTACTATACTTTGAAACATTAAAAGATTTGTTAATACATAAAACAAACAAATATAATACTTTTAAACAGTAAAAGATTTGTTAATACATAAAACAAACAAATATACAGTACTTTGAAACATTAAAAGATTTGTTAAACATAAAAATAAACAAATGTACAATACTCTGAAACATTAAAGATTTGTTAATACATAAAATAAACAAATGTACAATACTCTGAAACAATAAAACATTTGTTAATACATAAAAAATAAGAAATGTACTATACTTTGAAACATTAAAAGATTTGTTAATACATAAAAATAAACAAATACAATACTTTTAAACAGTAAAAGATTTGTTAATACATAAAACAAACAAATATACAGTACTTTGAAACATTAAAAGATTTGTTAAACATAAAAATAAACAAATGTACAATACTCTGAAACATTAAAGATTTGTTAATACATAAAAATAAACAAATACAATACTTTTAAACAGTAAAAGATTTGTTAATACATAAAACAAACAAATATACAGTACTTTGAAACATTAAAAGATTTGTTAAACATAAAAATAAACAAATGTACAATACTCTGAAACATTAAAGATTTGTTAATACATAAAATAAACAAATGTACAATACTCTGAAACAATAAAACATTTGTTAATACATAAAAAATAAGAAATGTACAATACTTTGAAACAGTAAAAGATTTGTTAATATATAAAATAAACAAATAATACTTTGAAATAATTAATATTTAATACTTGTTAATACTAGTTAATACTTGTGCCAATTTGGCACACGTTTTACACCAGATGCCCATCCTCTCCGCACTGAAACAAAGCGCACTACCACTTGGCCTGAGAGAACAGAATCAGTCCACTTCATAGAAATTTGACGAGAACAAGTGCTTCCAGCTTGAAGTTCAAACACAAACGTAATTTTTCCAGGGGCGCCGCCAGGGATTTTTGGGCCCCATGAAAAGAAATCTTACTGGGCCACTCCATATTATTTTGTCAGTATTAGCTATGATTGTATTAGGGGCCTCTCTGGGCCCCTGTCAATCACGGGCCTGAGAATTCTTCTCCTTATTCTTCCCTTTTCAGTGACATTGGCTATAACATCACAATTACATAAACATGAATTAAATTTGTCATGTTTAGAAGTATGCTACCTACAAATACAGTCATTTCTATCTATCTATCTAGCTAGCTAGCTGTAATAATTATTACAAAGTAAAATGAATGTGTTCTTTATTTTTGCATGGTTATAATTACACAGCAAATATACGGATATTCATTGCCTATTTAGAAGACAAACTCCCTGCAAAACAATCACCTGATGTTTAAATATCCTCAAAATGTTTAAACAGATATGTCACCTATTTTTTCAAACCCTTAATTTACAGTCTTAAGTCTAAAACAATAGTAAAATTCAAATTAACAGGAAAAAAAACCTTTAACAGTGTCATGTTGTAATTGAACTGTATTATACAGGTTTTTGGTATTGCTGTTTTTCTGTGTTTAAACCACAGTCATTTGTAAATTCTACAATGGTATTGATTATTTTAAATATTTGTATTGTTAAATTCACAGATCAGTTTCATTCCACTTTTTACAAATTATTGTTGTCAATTAAACACTCTATTGTTTTAATTTTTACAATTTTTATGCCATGTTTTTACATGATTTCCCCATTCATTTCTGAGTCTTTTTACAGTGTATGTTGTGAAAGTGATTATAAATAAACAAGTTATTATTATTATTATTATTAATAATAATAATAATAATAACATGAGTACTATTATTGCATCGTAATGATTCTAAATAGTTTTTAATTTACGAGCTGTTCTATTGTTTTATATCTGTTTTTATTGTTCTTGATGTTAGTATGTATGTTTGTAAAGTGATATATAAAGAAAAAATTTTCGTGTTCAGCTCTTAATATAGTTTTAAATTTATGTCAAACTGTTGCTGAAAAAAAAACCGTGCACCTGTCATGTGATTATTTGGGGAGTCGCAATAGACATTGGGTAATCCACAAAAAAACAAAACAAAACAGTATTTACATTTTCTAAACCAAAATTTAAATGTACAGATCCACAAACACCAAGTTTATGAAGTGATTTCGCCCTCTTCTAGCTGTTTTCTGTAATCCATCTGTTTTTGTTGTGAAAACGGAAGTATATCGTTGACTGAAAAGACACTAATCTGCTCAAGACAGCAGTTATCCGATCATCCCAACCGTTAATCTGTTAAAGGGATTAGAACATCAAGACAAATTAAACCAATACTCTATCTATCTATCTATCTATCTATCTATCTATCTATCTATCTATCTATCTATCTATCTATCTATCTATCTATCTATCAAGGGGCGACTGAGAAGTTTTGATGCTGAGCCATAAGAAGTCGGACGTGGTTCTTCATCTTTTGCATTCTGAGAAAACAACATTACAACATCAGTCAAAACGAAGCGTTGGTAACTGTTGCAACTATTAAAGAACTAAAATTTAAGCCAATTTACGTCAGGAAAATAATAACGGCATCAATAAATGACAAGGAGCAATTTTAAAAAGTTTATGTTTTGTTTTATTATTTTATTTTTAGAGCATTTTATTTGATGTTATGTTCTGTGTGTGTCCGTGCCCGCAGGCCGCGCGTCTGCTGATTAGGGGGCGTGGTCGTAAGGGGCGTGGCTGTCTTCAGATATAAGCGTTTACAGCGAATTTACGATCAGGTTCAAACATGAAGTCTTTGAGCGCACCGAAGTCTCCTAAACAAAGGAACACGAGGAGGGTAAGACTCTGAATTCTTCAGATTAACTTTGGAGAGAAATCAAACCGATACAGACGTAATTGTTGTCTTTGAATCAGGTTTCTAAACCTGTTATGGAGAAGCGCAGACGGGACCGGATCAACAGCAGTCTGGAGACTTTACGGCACCTGATGTTGGAGAACACTCAGGACGAGGTGAGAGTTTCAGAGTTTCATCGATGATAACAAACCAGGGTTCACTCCTCTGACTGAATCGTGGTGGTTTTTGCTCTTTTTAGAAGCTGAAAAACCCCAAAGTGGAGAAAGCAGCGATCCTGGAGAGTGTGGTGCAGTTCCTCAAGGCGGACAGGGAGGTCCAGAGCTGCCCGCAGCAGAGACCGACAGCCGGCCTGCAGCCCGACTACCAGGCCGGGATGACGTCATGTCTGACCAGGGTCCGCCACTTCATCAGTCAGAACCAGAACCAGAACCAGGATCCGGAGGGGCCCGGCGGTCTACAGCCGGCTCTGGTCCACCTTCCCCCCCCTCACCCCCATCACGTGGCGTCTCACTCTTACGTCACCCTGCAGAGGAGGACGGAGCTCCACTGCCACACCAGGACCTCCGTGTCCGAGCCGGTGTGGAGGCCTTGGCCTGAGTGAGGCAAATCAAACGGCAGGAAACAAAACAAACGACTGTAAATATGTATGTTGTTGTACAGCGAACCGGACGCACCTGTTTGTTTTATATAACAAAGTCTAAAATGATTTTCTTTTTTTCTTTTAATTTTACTTTTTTCAACAGCCATCTGATAGCTATCATTGCCTGGAACGATGAGGGTTATACACCAAGATGACCTGAAATGAGCCATTGTACTTTAAATGAACTTTATTGATGAGTCTGACCCCTTTGATGTTTTCATCGGCCTAAAATGGCCACCAGAGGGCGCGCTGTGTAAAGTCCGCGGCAACGTTTTTCATTTTTATTGTATTTATTTTTAAATATTCATAAATTCTGCATATCCGGAGTAAAATTCCTTTTCATTATAATTCCCACCACACTAACTTTTTAACCAACGAGGATTAAATCAGTCTTTTGATTGGACAATACAAGAATGTCAGATCACTCTAAATGAAACACAGGGGTTTAAAATGTAATTAATACTATTATTTTCAATATACTTGAAAAATGTTAATTTTAGGGACTTAAGTAATAATGTTTCATTTGATTTAATCAATTTCAACTTCAATATGGTTTTGCATTTAACTGACCATGTTATGTGTAAAAAGTTAACTTCATCAATTAAATTCAGCATTTTATTTCTTAGAGTGGTGGCGCTCAATTTTATTATTTTTTAACGAACCTAAAAAAAACACAGAATAAATATGCAAGTTTTAAAAAATGTTTCAAACAAGACCATTAGAATAAAAAAACTTTCAACTCTCTCTTTTTTTTTTTACTTGATATAATAACTGTGGTCCACAGGTAAAGTTTGTGTACACAGTTTTGTTGTTGTCCGGGGCAATATTTTTGAAGCAGAAGTATCCATAAATTCTTTGTGCATTACCCTGAATAAAATGCCTTTACTTTTGAGTTCCAGTCCCGCAGGAACGCGCAGCTGCGGTTTGCATGTGTATGCGTGCGCGCTTCATTTGCAGTAAAAACGTACAGTTTCCTGATCAATCAGTCGGTGCATTAATTGGCCTCTTTACTGCGTCGATAGCTCGTACTTGAAGCCTCCTTTCTCTCTTTAGAAAGTAGCTGCAGGACAGTTAACACGTAGTTTGTCCTGCAGCCTGGACATTTATGACACATTCAGTGTGCATTGAAATGGTGATAAAGTGGCTTTTCAGACGAGTTCTGCACCTGGCTCTTCCCGTAAATCACGTCCAGAAGGAGTTTCCTCTACATTCAAAGCTTGATTCCTACTTATTTATTCAAATAAGTCTCCATTTTCTTTTATACAATGTGTTGGAAAAAGTGTTATATTTTTGCAGGCATTAGGGGAAACTGCAATATTTTCGACCCTGATTTCTATGCAGAAGTTTTTGCAACGAGCGGTTGCAAAAATAGTTGCAGGATTGGAAACTTAAAAGAATGATTTTAGGAAGGAAGGATGAGCAGCCTTTGTACTATATAATCTAAAATGCAACAAAATAATGACCAGTGTTGCCACAGTTACTTTGAAAAAGTAACTTAGTTACTTTACTGATTACTCAATTGTAAAAGTAACTAAGTTAGATTACTAGTTACTTTTTTAGTTACTTTCCCCAGCTGCCGACAACAACCCTCTGCCACCTCAACATGACAATGATACCTGTTTTTGCCAAAACTTACTTTATAGTCACCCTTTCTTGACTTCAATGAAAATAAATACTTGTTTTATAAAAAGTAAAATAAAGACGTCTTTCTTGACCTCATATTTAACTGTTGACAGCACTGTAACAGTAAAACTTGCAATTTCGAGCCTACATTGTTTATAAAGGTAACTATTAAATTCTAACATTTTTCTAACATTTAAATTCTCTCTAAACATTTTACTTGTCGAAATTATTATTATTTTAAGCAATATTAGTTGTAGTAAAAAACGGCTTCAAAATTGCACCTTTAATCTAGGGGTGTTGTGGGGGGGCACATCCCTGCCCCACGCCCCCATTCCTTCTGGATTCGCCCCTGCTTTGGCGTTTGAGCACAAAGAATGGATAACATTTATTTATGCAGAAAACATGACCAGATTTACAGGTAAGAAAGTTTTATTTTGTTTTCACATCATGTGGTCCTCAGAAAGAGAGTTTAGGTGCATTTGAGTGAAAAATAGTGTTAGTTGTTGACACGTCGCGGAGGATCAGCTGTTTTTAACGAGACGATACGGAGCAGCTCAGCTCTAAATAAAGGAGGAAAAAAAGTATAAAAATGTCTTTGTAAAGTTCAGTGCAGGTGTGCTGATCACCGCGCTTTAAGAGGTGAGGACGAGTCGAGCAGCTGCAAAAAACCGCGGATTAAAAGCTCACAGCTCACTTAAAGTGGGCAGTTCAGTCGAACCCCGACCTCCTGCCCACAGACCAAGTTTAATGCTGTTATCGACCCACAATGGAAAATAATAGTAACGCACAGTGACATGGAGAAGTAACTTTAATCTGATTACTGATTTAGAAAGATTAACGCGTTAGATTACTCGTTACTAAAAAAAGTGGTCAGATTAGAGTAACACGTTACCGGCATCACTGATAATGACACATAACAAACACCCAGTTATACAGCTTCATGATGAAGACAGGATTTTCTTTCACCAAAACATCAAATCTAGGCTTCTGCCTCAGATGTACCTTCTGGCAAATACTTTCAGGTATTCTTTTTAGGAAAATCCTCCCCTATACCACTTCATCATGAAGCTGTATAACTGGAAATACAAATTACAAAACGTGCACTGTGCACAATTTCTCCAATCACAGCCACAGAAGCCTGTAACAACTTCTGGGTTGTCTTGGTGGCTTTCCTCACTCTTCTCCTTCTTGCAGTCACTCAGTTTCCAAAAAGTTTACCACAAAGTGCCATACTGTTTGTATTTCTTCATAATTGATGTGAATAAAGTTCAAGACATATTCAGTGACTTGGAAATGTTCATGTAACCATCCCCTGACTTGTTTGAATAAAACTGGCAATAAACCTGGTCATTTACAGGTATTATACCAAAGCGTTCAATTACTTATGCAACCCATCATCTTGGCTTTAGATTTTTAATTAATTTATATCAAGTTGTTGAGGTTTGCTTTGAATTTGAGTTCAAGGAAGATCATTTAAGAAATTTTTATACTGAAAAGCCTGATTTATATTTGAAGTGGCATAAACAAAATGTATGAAATACCAAGGGGCCCAATTCGGCAAGACACTAATATATATATACATATACACACACACATACACAGTAATTTGTCTCTGTTCTAAGTGATAAATTCAAGAAAAACTAAACTTGAATTAGACTAATGATGAAAATCATAACCTTTAGGAGGTTTTACATTTTCTGTATGGGTTTGAGCTCTGATTGTGACAAGACTTAAAAGCAGTACAGAAGTGTTTTTTTTTTTTTTTTTAGGTTGGATGGTTCCACACTTAAATCTGTCTGGATGCGTGAGTGGCCACTTTCTTGTTTCTCCATTTGAAAAGCTGAATCATCCATCATTAACATGTCAAAGCACACACAATGTGAATTAATGCTCATCCATACAGAGTGTCCCCTTTGTCTCATGCAGGTGTATCCAATCTACAAAAGTTGTGATCTTATGGAAAGCAAATACACACACACACACACACAGAGAGAGAGAGAGAGAGAGAGCAGTGATTGCTACATTTATTTAGATTTCTGTTTCATTGCAGACAGTATGAACCGAAGATATTTCATGTTTTGTGTGGTCAACACTACATTTTTTGTTTCAAAATTCTCCACACACTATCTATTGAGGGCAGGTCAGAACTCCAAGCAGACTAGTCCAGTTTCCATCACCTCTTTTTCTGCAGCTGTGCCTTTGTAATGTGTGCAGAATGTGTGCACACGTCCCTGTCATGTTGAAGGTAGTGTACTGTATGTTGCTCTAAAATCTCAGTGTAATTTTCCTGTATTAATGCTGCCACCACAGAAGGGTTTGCCAAGTGGACTGAGTCAACCCTATACCATAAGAGAACCTGGCTTGAATCTGGATGGTCCTTTTTGTCTTTGATCTGGAGCACACAGCATCTACGAGCATCTACAGCATCTCGTATTTCTTCCAAAAATCATCTGGAATACTGATTCATCTGAACACAATACACATTTACACTGTGTGATGGTCCAACACAGATGCCTGAAAGCCCAGAGAACTCAACACACTTTTAGAAACAGTATAAAGGCCCCCTGACACTTGCATGACTTTGATCCACACATTTGCACGCACTCTGCCATGCAGGAGAGTAAACTCACCTCAGACTCAATGTAAACCGTTTAAACTGTGCACGGCTTTGTGTAAGTGTGCAAAGAAAATTTTGAAATGGTCAAAATCTCCATCACACATTAATTACGCAAACTTCATGTGAACATTGTGCAAACAATTAAAAAACACTGCATGTTAGTGGGAGTGATTGCGTCAGTGCACCACATCAGAGCGCAGCTCATCTGATTCATTATAATGAGATGTTAAATCTATCATAAACATACTTTTACAGCTGCTCATGAGAAGGAATGGACATGCAACTGTTTTACCAAGCCATTAAAATATAAACATTACAAATAATTACGTTTTTAGATGGTTCCAAATGTGTTCTCCACCTCATTAAGAGCACATGAGAGAGCGAGACAGAGAGAGAGAAAGCTCCAGCTGAAACGGTCCTCTGTGATTCCGGAAGTGATTAGAGGCATTTTCAATAGCCAACTGAGAGAAAATGATTAATGTGCTATGAAATAATTATTTTATATAAGCAGTGTCCAGCGCACAAAGCGCAACATCCAGTGGAACAAAGTATGGCATCCAGTTGGGAACACAGCGGGTGGGATTCTTACGACAATGTGCATAAGTGCCTGGATCAAAGTTGTGCAAGTGTCAGGGCACCTTTAGGCTTCTATTTTCCACAGTAAGGTTTTAGGTGACATCTGTCAATGGTACTCTGTATTGTAGCACTTGGCAAAATTTTCTCAAAGTAATCCCTTAGCTATGCAGTTACAGTTGTATGCAAAAGTTTGGGCACCCCTGATAATTTTCATGATTTTCCTTTATAAATCATTGATTGTCTGGATCAGAAATTTCAGTTAAATATATCATATAGCAGACAAACACACTGATGTTTGAGAAGTGAAATTAAGTTTCTAGTATTTACAGAAAGTGTGCAAGAATAAGTTAAACAAAATTAGGCAGGTGCATAAACTTGGACACCCTTGTCATTTTATTGATTTGAATACATTTAGCACTAATTATTGGAACACAAAATTGGTTTGTAAGCTCATTGACCCTTGACCTCCTTACACAGGTGAATCCAATCATGAGAAAGGGTATTTAAGGGCCATTTGCAAATGTTTCCCCTCTTTGCATCTCTCTAATGAGTGGCAACATGGGAGCCTCTAAACAACTCTCAAATGACCTGAAAAGAAAGATTGTTCAAGATCATAGTTTAGGGGAAGGATACAAAAAGCTATCTGAGAGATTTCAGCTGTCAGTTTCCACTGTGAGGAACATAGTGAGGAAATGGAAGACCACAGGCACGGTACTAGTTAAGGCCCAAAGTGGCAGGCCAAGAAAAATGTCAGATAAGCTGAAGTGAAGGATGGTGAGAACAGTCATAGTCAACCCACAGACCTGCTCCAAAGACCTACAACATGATCTTGTTGCAGATAGTGTCTCTGTGCATCGTTCAACTATACAGCGCACTTTGCACAAAGAGATGCTTTATGATGCTGTAATGCAGAGGAAGCCTTTTCTGCGTACATGCCACAAACAGAGTCTCATGAGGTATGCTAAAGCACATTTGGACAAGCCAGCTTCATTTTAGAATAAGGTGCTGTGGACTGATGAAACTAAAATTGAGTTAGTTGGACATAACAAGGGGCGGTATGCATGGCTGAAAAAGAACACAGCATTCCAAGAAAAACACTTGCTTCCTACAGTAAAGTTTGGAGGTGGTTCCATCATGCTGTGCGGATGTGTGGCCAGTGCAGGTACTGGGAATCTTGTTAAAGTTGAGGGTCACATGGATTCCAGTCAGTATTCTTGAGAACAATGTTCATGAATCAGTGACAAAGTTGAAGTTGTGCTGGGGCTGGATTGTTCAACAAGACAACGACCCTAAACACTGCTCAAAATCTACTAAGGCATTCATGCAGACTAACAAGTACAATGTTCTGGAATGGCCATTTCAGTCCCCAGACCTGATTATTATTGAAAATCTGTGGTGTGATTTTTAAGCGGGCTGTCCATGCTCAGAAACCAACAAACCTGAGATGTTTTGTAAAGAAGAATGGTCCAAAATACCTTAAATCAGAATCCAGGCTCTTATAGGAAGCTATAGGAAGCGTTTAGAGGCTGTTATTTCTGCAAAAGGAGGATCTACTAAATATTGATGTATTTTTTTTTTTCTATTGGGGTGCCCAAATTTATGCACCTTCCTAATTTTGTTTAACGAATTATTGCACACTTTCAGTAAATCCTATAAACTTCATTTCACTTCTCAAATATCACTGTGTTTGTCTGCTATATGACCTATTTAACTGAAATTACTGATCCAAACAACCAACAATTTATAAAGGAAAATCATGGAAATCATCAGGGGGGCCCAAACTTTTACATACCACTGTATATCAGCTATTGATGAATGATTGCTCTTTGTGCAATGCAGTCATAGGAATCAGAGATCACAGGTGTCTGTCTTAGGCTTGCTCCTGTGCCCTTAGTTAGTTAACTTGTTTTTGTTGTTGTTTTTGTTTGTTTATGGTTTTTTGTTTGTTTGTTTTTAAATCTTCCATACCTTTCCAACTTTTCCCTAATTTGGGGCTGTAAGATTGCTTTTTGTCATGTTATTTATCAGACATGAATAAATGTGGAATTTATTGAGAAACTGTTTATGTAATCTTTCCATAACATTTTAACATACAAAACCTTAAAATTTGAAGGCATGCCCTGGCTGTATGACATTGCATTAAAGATACTTTTTTATTTAAAAAAAAAAAGGGGGGGGGGGGGGGCAAGGACAAATACGACCCAAATTACTGTGCACTGGTGGGTTTTTCCCCCCTTTGCCCATATCCCACTGATCATCTTGTGAGCCCCAAACTGAGCTTGAATGAAAGCATTCCATTAGTTCTAGTGTTGGAGGTGTTAGTCGTGCTGGGCTGACCTCAGAACAGGATACTGTTTTGTGAGCCACAAGATTAAACCCCCTGGAGAAAAGCCCACAGGACAAAGTAAACCAATTAAAGTTGGAATCAGATTAAGGTTTCATTTAAGCAGCATCTGTCTAAATGAAGATTAATGGTCACACAGCCTGAGTCTAACACGGACAGGCTGGGAGGACTCGTGTTCTCTCTGAGCAGTGAGTCACTGATAGTATGCCAAGGAAACAGTTCCAGTAGGACGTCTGTGCCAAAACTGATTTTCTTGTTGTTTGGGTTTCAGTACGGACCAGACTGTCAGAAAATGGCGGGGTTCAGATTTTCAGACTGTTGTCCACTTCTTCAAGGAGAGAAAAGGGGAGTACAGGGGAAAATTTGAAATTGAGTCAAACTGAGTTTTAATGTATACTAATGTGTTTGTCTCCTTATCTTCTTTGTCTTTCGGCTGTTCCCGTTAGGGGGCGCCACAGCAGATCAATCGTTTCCATCTCACCCTGTCCTCTGTATCTTCCTCTGTCACACCAACCACCTGCATGTCCTCCTTCAACACATTCATAAACCTCCTCTTTGGTCTCCCTCTTCTCCTCCTCCCTGGTGGCTCCATCCTCAGCATCCTTCTCCATATATACCCTGGGTACCTCCTCTGCACGTCAAACCATCTCAATCTCGCCTCTCTTACTTTGTCTCCAAACCGTACAACCTGAGCTGTTCCTCTGGTATTTTCATTCCTAATCTTGTCCATTCTTGTCACTCCCAAAGAGAATCTCAACATCTTCAGCTCTGCCATCTCCAGCTCTGCCTCCTGTCTTTTTGTTAGTGCCACTGTCTCTAAACCGTACAACATAGCTGGTCTCACTACTGTTTTGTAAACTTTCCCCTTCACTCTTGCTGATATTCTTCGGTCACAAATCACTCCTGCCACCTTTCTCCACCCACTCCACCCTGCATGCACTCTCTTCTTCACCTCTCTACCACACTCTCCATTACTTTGAACAGTTGACCCCAAATATTTAAACTCATCTACTTTCACCACTTCTACTCCTTGTAACTGTACTATTCCACTGGGCTCCCTCTCATTCACTGTGTTTGTCTCCTTATAAGGATTGGAAAAAGCATATATTTTCCTCGGTTCCAACAATTAGTTAAAGTACTATCACCCCATCATGGTTCATGGTCATCCTGTGGTTAAATTTACCCAACACTCAGATTTTGTTGAAACTGGTGACAAATTGTTCATTTTATCTCATAGGATCAAAAAATGTACTATTTTACTGCGTGTGGCAGTTGGTTGGCTAATTAAATGGCAAAATGTGTCAAGGGTCTACATGGTCTATGGGGGCCACCGAGACTTTCCCTGGATGGTACAAATGGTGCCATCACCAGATCAGTTAAAATGCATTTTCTGTTTCAGTATGACAAGAGGAATCATTGACATCACTTTCAATAACATCTGAGCCTTTGCCCCAGGATGACCTTGAACCTTTCTCAGAACCAAGACAAACTATACCTCTTTTTAATCCTCTCAACAAGATGGATATGTTGGTGTTTATGTAATGGCTGAGTGGATCCTTGTCATTTGATTGGTGGGTTGTATGTTACGTGACATGAATCATTTGTATCATTTGCTGTTGTGTTTCACTGACCATGCAATAGTTCTTTTTAGCATGCAATTTTGGTACTATATGAAATGTGCTATTGCACGCCGTGGCCACCATGCACGCTCACACTACCGGGGGTGGCGTTAAGCTAAACATGGCGGAGTTTATTTTGCTGGTGGACAACAATTTGAAGGAGCTAATTGACGCTGCTAATTCTTTAAACACACACACACAAAAAAAACAAATCCACTATGCTGTAAGCCATCTGGAGGCATGAAGAGCTGTTAGGATGAAAACAGGATGACCTGATTTTTTGCTGGACTGAGGAACTACAAAAGTCTTTTTTTTTTTTTTTAGTACACAAAGTTTTTTGAAGTAATGACAAGGATCTATTTTAGCCACAATATAAACAAATAATGAATGTTTTTACATTCTTTCAATGGAACAAATATTAATTCCGAGAAAAATGAAATGTTCCATTCAACTCAGCTTCATCTCATTGAATGGAACATTTCATCTTTCACCTCATGAAATATTGTACCAGTGAATTCATTAACATTCATTATTTGTATAATATTTTAACATAATTTAACTTGATTTTCAATTTACCCCTGTACTAATGTTTGGCCACTTGCAGAAGATAAGTAGGGGTCTGAACATTTGAACCCCATCATTTTCTGACAGTCTAGGCCCTATTGAAACCCACACAGAAACAAAATCAATTTTAGCATTGTAATCAAAATGGTACTAAAATGTTGAAACAAGCATTGGATTAATTTCAAAACTGAACCAGCTGAAGTGTTTTAGGAAATACATAATTTTTGTATTATTGGGGAAAAAAAAATCAGGTATCAAAAATGAGACAATCATGCATAAATTATTTAAATTAGGGGTGAAATATCTGCCAACAGCACAAGTCTATTTGGCTTGACAAGATTTCTTCAAACAAGTGATATATTTTAAGAAAGATAGTCAACAGATTGACAAAAATTAAGCGTACTGTATCCTGCCTTCAGATGATTTATCTCGTTCAGATATCAGATTCACTAAACAACTGCTTAAACACTTCACACAGGCCCTGTGAACGAGTGTCACCCAAATGCAATAATCCCCTCACCCTAATTTTTCACACATTTAAACCAGTGGCTGAACTAGGACCTCAACAGCATGAACATTAGAGTGAAATGGAGAAAGTCAAATTGTCATTGGGAATAAAAAGTGCAAATTAAAAATGGAGTGGCACTGCAGTGTGTGTGTGTGTGTGACTACACTAAGGCCTCAGAGATAATTAGCTGACAGATGGAATACAGATCTAAATAAACCACTGTGAAAGACAGCAGCGGGGGGGTCCTCACAAATCAACCTGCACAACAGTTATAATACTGCAATTTGAAAGATGAAAGGTGAAAGATGGAATCTTCACCTCATGAAATATTTTTTCCATTGCATGAATGAACAAACATTATTTGTTTAAAGGCCTAATAATCCTGACGGTACCCGATGCCGTACATTGACGTCTTCGTGTACAGACTGCCGCCTGCTTTCCTCAGTCCAGCAAAAAAAAATTGTGACAGCTGTTAATCTGACAGCACTTGCACTACAGGTGACGCCCTAGCGAATACTGCAAATGCCTCCAGACAGTTTACAGCATATTCAATTTGTTTGTTTTTTCTTTTTGTGTCACAAGAATGAGCACCGGCAATAAAACAAAGGCCGCCATGTTTGTCCTTATACTAAGCGCAGTCGCCGCTAGTGTGAGCATGCGCAGTGGTAGTACCATGCAATGGTACAAAATATACGGAACTAAATTTGCATGGTCAGTGGAACATAATAGCAGATGGGACGAATGATCCATATCATGTGACATACAAACCACCAATCAAATGACAAGGATCTATTTAGGCGTCATACAATTGAATATAACAATTTGATATTCTTTGCTAATATTCTTACCAACTGTTAATCCTTTCTTGGTGTTTTATGAACAATGCCAACATATTATATTTTCCTCATTATGTACATGTCCCAACATACACAAGAACATTATATGACCCATAAGTGCAGTGTAATCATGCACAGTGCACTATTTATATTTCCTCATCCTGTACATTGCAACACAAACAGCAACCTTCAGTGACTTGGTTTTTTTGTTGTTGTTTTTGTTTGTTTGTTTGTTTTTTTTATATCTGACATGCTTTCCCAATTGTCCCCTCACACAATAATTTGAATAAGTAAAATAAAGTATGAAAAAATTTGACCCAGAAAAATGGTCAAAGTCATTTTTATCAAATAGTTAAATAAATAAAAATAAAAAAATCTACCTATAAGCATTTTTCAAATATAAGATTCCTGCCTTGTGACTCTTATGTGAAATGAGTGGGAAAATGAATGACTGAATTTAGCTTTTGGCCAATGCTTACACTAAAGACAGAACTAAAGCCACAATTACTCACATTATTCATAACATCTTTTTACCTAGTAAGAAAAAAAAAATGCACCTTTCATGCTTTAGACTACAATTTAAAGCACTTTTTTGTAAACAGTCAAAATAGCTTATGGCATCATTTTGGCACTTTAACCTGAAACTGACTTCTCTGTAGGCATTTTCAGGTGTAGGGTAGGATCTTAGTTCTTGGAACTATCTGGAGTTCCCCAAAGAACTCCAGTCCCAATGTTCTTTTTCCTGTTTACATTTAGACCACCATTAGGCCATTGGGGCAAAATCTGTCCAGGGCTTATAGTTTTGGACTTCCTGGTGACTTTCAAGGGGCAAGAAAACTCCACTTGATTTTGATCTGTAGTCAGGAGGACTGTCAGAAAATGCAATTAGCACATATCCATGAGATGTGAAAATGTTTCAAAAAAGCACAAAGAATGATTTAGAATCAATAGATACATTTTAAAGTCACAATGAAGTGTTGTAGAGATGTATCTTAACAACTGATCAACATATTATGTAATAGGGAGGTAAAAGACTGCCCCCTGGTGGTGATATCATGATGAACACAGTGAACATCCCAATTATTAGTAAATGTTCATTATACCTTGGTTTAAACAGCCTGGTCTCAGGTTTTGTTTTTTTTTTCTCATGCCCCTGCCACAACAAATGCCCGCTTTTCACGACATTTTTAATTTTTTTTTGCTATTTATACACATATATATATATATATATATATATTATAATCTTCCCCTTCTCCCAACTCTAACCATAACCATAGCGTAAGTGTGTACCCTCCCCAAACATTAACCATGACCCCCCCCCCCTTTACCCCACATCTTGTGCCCCCATCATGAAATGAATTCATGCCCCTGTTACGATAAACACCCCGTTTTCGTGCCCCCATCACAAACCCATAGCGGGATGAAGGTCCCGGGTCCTGACATTCCCGCTAGCTCGGCTAACAGGGGAATGACCCTTTGGCTGACCTGGTAGAGAAATGGTTTTTAGTGGGAGAAATCTGGGTTCGATCCCACCGCCGTCCCAACCACAAAGGTCCTACGATCACACATAGATTAATGTACTTTTTGTAATACTCCCGTGACACTGGGTAGACATCTAATTCCACAGACCTTGAAGCAAGGGGGACATTACATTATTGGAAATTGGGGATATGTTCCAAAATGTCGCTGGACAAGAATTTTCCAACACAAAAATTTCAGTTTTTTTCCCACCATAGCATAAAAAACATTGCATCAAGAAACCACCAATGGAAAAGGACTTCTGCTAGAAACAGTTTGCCAATTATTTCTAGATTTATGGTGAATTCTCTTATCAAATAAAACTATTTTACATGGCAAAAGCCAGATAGCCTTTCAAAGGGTCGGCCAGAATGGTAAACTAAACTGAAAAGAGCAAATATTTAGTGCTGAGTTGAGTAATTAAGCACTGCAGTTCTTCCTCCTGACTCAGAGTCGGATTCTGAATCAGATGCTCTCTGACTTTCTGGTTTCCTGTTAGTGCAAATCTCAGGTAGACATCGGCACAAGTCGGTGCACGGCCAATTCATTTTGCTGCAAGAGCACGCATCCGTGCAAACGCACTTCTGGCTTTTGCAGTGCCCTGATTTCAGTGCACTGGGTGGCAGAACAGATTCTGAAGTCTCCCACTCTGTGTCCAACTCAGCAAACAAGGGTACAAAGTCCTCTGACTTACAGTAGTGTTCAGAATAATAGTCGTGCTATGTGACTAAAAAGATTAATCCAGGTTTTGAGTATATTTCTTATTGTTACATGGGAAACAAGGTACCAGTAGATTCAGTAGATTCTCACAAATCCAACAAGACCAAGCATTCATGATATGCACACTCTTAAGGCTATGAAATTGGGATATTAGTAAAAAAAAAAAGTAGAAAAGGGGGTGTTCACATTAATAATAGCATCTGCTGTTGACACTACAAACTCAAAACTATTATGTTCAAACTGCTTTTTTAACAATCCTGTGAATCACTAAACTAGTATTTAGTTGTATAACCAGTTTTTCATGATTTCTTCACATCTATGAGGCATTAATTTTGTTGGTTTGGAACCAAGATTTTGCTGGTTTACTAGTGTGCTTGGGGTCATTGTCTTGTTGAAACACCCATTTCAAGGGCATGTCCTCTTCAGCATAAGGCAACATGACCTCTTCAAGTATTTTGACATATCCAAACTGATCCATGATACCTGGTATGCGATATATAGGCCCAACACCATAGTAGGAGAAACATGCCCATATCATGATGCTTGCACCACCATGCTTCACTGTCTTCACTGTGGCTTGAATTCAGAGTTTGGGGGTTGTCTCACAAACTGTCTGCAGCCCTTGGACCCAAAAAAAGAACAATTTTACTCTCATCAGTCCACAAAATATTCCTCCATTTCTCTTTAGGCCAGTTGATGTGTTCTTTGGCAAATTGTAACCTCTTCTGCACGTCTTTTATTTAACAGAGGGACTTTGCGGGGATTCTTGCAAATAAATTAGCTTCACACAGGCGTCTTCTAACTGTCACAGCACTTACAGGTAACTCCAGACTGTCTTTGATCATCCTGGAGCTGATCAATTGGTGAACCTTTGCCGTTCTGGTTATTCTTCTATCCATTTTGTTGGTTGTTTTCCGTTTTCTTCCATGTGTTTTTTTTTTTTTTTTTTTTTGTCCATTTTAAAGCATTGGAGATCATTGTAGATGAACAGCCTATAATTTTTTGCACCTGCGTATAGGTTTTCCCCTCTCCAATCAACTTTTTAATCAAACTACACTGTTCTTCTGAACAATGTCTTGAACGTCCCATTTTCCTCAGGCTTTCAAAGAGAAAAGCATGTTCAACAGGTGCTGGCTTCATCCTTAAATAGGGGACACCTGATTCACACCTGTTTGTTCCACAAAATTGACGAACTCACTGACTGAATGCCACACTACTATTATTGTGAACACCCCCTTTTCTACTTTTTTTTTTTTTACTAATAGTCCAATTTCATAGCCTTAAGAGTGTGCATATCATGAATGCTTGGTCTTGTTGGATTTGTGAGAATCTACTGAATCTACTGGTACCTTGTTTCCCATGTAACAATACGAAATATACTCAAAACCTGGATTAATCTTTTTAGTCACATAGCACTACTATTATTCTGAACACTACTCTAAGTTGAGCGGTTTTACTTTGCCCCATCCTTTGGAGACACTCACCAACTCACATCCAGTCAATGTGTGGAAGCCAAGATGTGTGCTCTGCATTTTTCTTTCCCCAGCAAACTTGGAGATAAAGATAATTCAATGGTTATCTCCAGAACCAGTGAGGAAGAGCAAGTCATGAGGTGCTGCAGGACTTCTAATAAGAACAGTTGGTGTTTTCCTGCCAGCATGAGGTGCAGGCACAGTGATCTTGTGTCAGCTTCATCATGGTCAGAGAAAAGATCAGAAGCTTTACTAATATTTATAACTCCCTTGGCTTCCTCCAGTGACACTGATCTTTGTGTGATATTATCAATAAAAAAATGACCCAAAATCTGAGGTTCACACTTTACCCAAGACTCGTACAGAAATTCAAGCAGGTTTTCCTTATTCGACCCCTCAAACAAGAACTTCTTAAATTGCTTTGGTGTTTTCTTCTCAGGTCTAACTCAGCCACATGGGGTGTGCAGCCAGTACATTCTGAGTGCCGGTCCCAAGCCCGGATAAATGAGGAGGGTTGCGTCAGGAAGGGCATCCGGCGTAAAACAAGCCAACCCAACTATGCAGACTCAGAATCAAATTCCCATACCGGATCGGTCGCGGCCTGGGTTAACAACGTCCGCCACCGGTGCTGTTGCCCAACAGGGTGCCAGTGGAAATTGGGCTACTGCTGGGCAAAGATGACGAAGAAGAGGAGGAAAACGTTGCCACGAACAGCGGAAGAAGAGGAAAATTAGAAGGGTGGAAATGAGAGTGGGGACTTTGAATGTTGGTAGTATGACTGGTAAAGGGAGAGAGCTGGCTGATATGATGGAGAGGAGAAAGGTAGACATATTGTGTGTGCAAGAGACCAAGTGGAAGGGAAGTAAGAGCAGGAGCATCGGCGGTGGGTACAAGTTGTTGTACCATGGTGAGGACAGGAAGAGAAATGGTGTTGGGGTCATTTTAAAGGAAGAGTATGTTAAAAGTGTGTTGGAGGTTAAGCGAGTGTCTGACAGGGTGATGAGTGGGAAGTTGGAAATTGAAGGGGTGATGATGAATATCATCAGTGCATATGCCCCACAGGTAGGTTGTGAGATGAAGGAGAAAGATTATTTCTGGAGTGTGTGGCGAGTGTGCCCAAGCATGAAAGAGTGGTGAAAGGAGCAGACTTCAATGGGCATGTTGGTGAAGGGAACAGAGGTGATGAGGAAGTAATGGGTAGATATGGTATCAAGGACAGGAATGGGGAAGGACAGATGGTAGTTGATTTTGCAAAAAGGATGGAAATGGCTGTGGTGAATACCTACTTTAAGAAAAGGGAGGAGCACAGGGTAACATATAAGAGTGGAGGAAGGTGCACACAGGTGGACTACATTCTTTATAGAAGATGCAAGCTAAAAGAAATCAGAGACTGTAAGGTGGTAGCAGAAGAGTGTCACTAGACAGCAAAGGATGGTTGTTTGTAGGATGACTTTAGAGCTAAAGAAGAAGAAGAAGAGAGTGAGAGCTCAACAAAGGATCAGATGGTGGAAGCTGAAGGAGGAAGACTTGTGTGAAATTTAGCGAGCAGGTGAGAGAAGCACTGGTTGGAGGGGAAGCAATTTTGGACAACTGGAAAAGTACTGCAGATGTGGTGAGGGAGACAGCTAGGACAGTACTGGGTATGACATCTGGACAGTGGAAGGAAGACAAGGAGACTTGGTGGTGGAATGAAGAGGACCAGGAAAGCATAAGGAGAAAGAGGTTGCCGAAAAGTTTTGGGATAGTTGGAGAGATGAAGAAAGTAGACAGGAGTACAAGGAGATGCGGCGTAAGGCGAGAAGAGAAGTGGCAAAAGCAAAGGAAAAGGCATATTGCGAGCTGTACAAGAAGTTGAATAGTAAGGAAGGAGAAAAGGACTTGTTCCGATTGGCCAGACAAAGGGACAGAGCTGGAAAGGATGTGCAGCAGGTTAGGGTGGTAAAAGATGCACATGGTAATGGGCTGACAAGTGAGGAGTGTGTGCTGAGAAGGTGGAGGGAATATTTTGCAGAGTTGATGAATAAAGAAAATGAGCGAGAGAAAAGGCTGGATGATGTGGTGAGAGTTAATCAGGAAGTAAAAGAGATTAGCAAGGAAGAAGTGAGGGCTGCTATGAAGAGGATGAAGAGTGGAAAGGCAGTTGGTCCAGATGACATTCCAGTGGAGGCATGGAAATGTCTAGGAGAGATGGCAGTAGAGTTTCTAACCAGATTGTTTATTAAATTTTGGAAAGTGAGAGGATGCCTGAGGAGTGGAGACGAAGTGTGCTGGTTCCTATTTTCAAGAACAAGGGTGATGTGCAGAGCTGCAGTAACTACAGAGGCATAAAACTGATCAGCCACAGCATGAAGTTATGGGAAAGAGTAGTAGAAGCTAGGCTTAGAAAACAGGTGAAGATCTGTGAGCAGCAATATGGTTTCATGCCGAGAAAGAGCACTACAGATGCAATGTTTGCTCTGAGAATACTGTTGGAAAAGTACAGAGAAGGACAGAAAGAGTTACATTGTGTGTTTGTGGACTTAGAAAAAGCTTATGATAGGGTGCCAAGAGAAGAGTTGTGGCATTGTATGAGGAAATCTGAAGTGGCAGAGAAGTATGTTAGGGCAGTGCAGGACATGTACAAGAATAGTGTGACAGCGGTGAGATGCGCAGTCGGAATGACAGACTCATTCAAGGTGGAGGTGGGATTACACCAAGGATCAGCTCTGAGTCCTTTCTTGTTTGCAGTGGTGATGGACAGGTTGACGGATGAGATCAGACAGGAGTCCCCATGGACTATGATGTTTGCAGATGACATTGTGATCTGTAGTGAGAGTAGAGAGCAAGTTGAGTCTAGTCTGGAGAAGTGGAGATATGCTTTGGAGAGAAGGGGAATGAAAGTCAGTAGAAGCAAGACTGAGTACATGTGTGTGAATGAGAGGGAGCCCAGTGGAATAGTGCAGTTACAAGGAGTAGAAGTGGTGAAAGTAGATGAGTTTAAATATTTGGGGTCAACTGTTCAAAGTAATGGAGAGTGTGGTAGAGAGGTGAAGAAGAGAGTGCAGGCAGGGTGGAGTGGGTGGAGAAAGGTGGCAGGAGGGATTTGTGACCGAAGAATATCAGCAAGAGTGAAGGTGAAAGTTTACAAAACAGTAGTGAGACCAGCTATGTTGTATGGTTTAGAGACGGTGCCACTAACAAAAAGACAGGAGGCAGAGCTGGAGATGTTGAGATTCTCTTTGGGAGTGACAAGAATGGACAAGATTAGGAATGAAAATACCAGAGGGACAGCTCAGGTGGGACGGTTTGGAGACAAAGTCAGAGAGGCGAGATTGAGATGGTTTGGACATGTGCAGAGGAGGGACTCAGGGTATATAGGGAGAAGGATGCTGAGGATGGAGCCACCAGGCAGGAGGAGAAGAGGGAGACCAAAGAGGAGGTTCATGGATGTGCTGAGAGAGGACATGCAGGTGGTTGGTGTGACAGAGGAAGATACAGAGGACAGGGTGAGATGGAAACGATTGATCTGCTGTGGCGACCCCTAACGGGAACAGCCGAAAGACAAAGAAGTTTTCTTCTCAGGTCGACTGATTTAAATTACTTGCTGTGCTCTCATTCAAAGTTTTTCATGCTGTGTGGTGGATAATAATCACATACAAAGTCCACCATACTGCATCCATAGTTTTTGGTCATGGGGGACGGGGGTGTTCTGTGCTTGCTGAACAAAGACCAGTGCATCAATAATCAAAGCTGAACCCCAAAGTATTTCTGGCAGACTTCCAACTTGTGCATCAATTGTCTTTGTTTGCTTCGCCAACGGTCCCATTTATTAGCAGTCCCCAAAGACAAAGGCACAGGTGTCAGGAGATATTTCAAACCAACCTTCCTGCTTTTCCCAGTAATTAGAACAGTCTAAAAACTAAGCCTAATTGGTATGATTAAAAAGGCCTAATTAAAAACTCGAGCAACTTTTGGCATGGGAACTTTTGAAAATTGTTTGAATTCTCTCTGAAATACAAAAGAAATCAAATTGCCTCTTGAGAGTCACTACGAGGAGACAAGATACAGCTTTTGCCCCCCCGGCCTAAATTGTGCCGGGCGAGTTACTAGCCCGAGGACTGATGTGTGCCACAGAAAAAGAACAGTTCAAAGAAATGATGTAAAGCCCAGTAACACCATGATATTCATGTATGATCACAACTGCTTTGTAATGATTATGTGATGCTAGTCTGAGTTAAAATGCTCCCATAACTTTTAGGGCTGTAACTATATATGTTAATATTTTTTCTCATTTGATTAGTTATTTGGTCTTGAAGATGTCGAAATGGTGAAATGTTTAGTGTTTCCTAAAGCACAAGTTGAAGTCCTCAAACAACCCAAAGACTTTCACATTAAACAAACTAGTAAAGAAATCACAAAACTATTTACATTTATGTAACTCAAGTTCCATAAACTTAAAAAATGATTATGAAAATGGTTGGCATTTAATTTATTAGCCGATTAATCATTGCAGCTCCAGTTTGATTCTGTATGGATTGTTGGGGAAAAGCTTTGATAACACTTTACTTGTCATAATAGTGACATGAAGACTGTCGTAAGTGTTATATGACACATTCATGAATGTGTCATAAACATTATGTTAACGTTTGACACATTGATGACTGTCATGTGACACCTATGACAGTCTTATGTCACTATTATGATACCTTCAAGTAAACTGTTACCAAAGCTTTTCATCATTACCAAGGCAGTGCTCATTGTGAACTACAGGTGGCGCTGAGAGTGTCAAAATATAGTTCAGTGGGACATGAGGACAGACATGTTGAAAACAGGATAAAAAAAAAAATAAAAAAAAAGCATTACTCTATCCTGCTCTCTTCTGATTTGACCATCTAATCTGTGAAGTACATCATTTGACAAAAGAGAAGAGCACAAAAACAATCCGGTGCAAACAGGTAGGACTGACTTGTGGAAGAGAAAAGCAGCTGGTGCAACATAGAAGTAGGTGCTGAAAAATTTATTAAGGTGCTGAAAATATACAAAAAGGACTAATGTTTTGATGTGAAAGTCACATCAGTCCTTCATGTGTATACATTAGCAGATCTTTAAGTTGGAGGCAAACACTGCTCCCATAATGCACTGTGAAACTAAAGAAGAGAATATGACCTTTCATGAAAACATTTTTATTATGATTTGTGAAAGAAAGACGCAGCAATTACACGTTAGCGGTCAAAACACAAGACGGATGAATTCAGTATCTGTTTCCAGCATGGTGTGAGGAAATACACCACTTGTACTGTGACAGTGTGTGTGTGTGTGTGTGTGTGTGTGAGAGTGAGAGAGAGAGAACAGTGAGAGATCAGACATGCAACTTCAGACGGTCAGATTTTGCCCAACATTGCACCCTGAGCTTTCTGATAGTCCTGCTGTAAACTGGACAAGACTTCTCGCTGCTGCTCAGACTGCTGTTCCAGGTCCTTCAGGGCCGCCTCGTACCTTTGACTGTAAAGAGACAAAGAAGAAAATAAAACCCTGCTAAATTCATTTTAAACATGGGCAAACACATGTACACTGGATGCTTCTCTCATGAGGGTATCGCAAACCATAGATTAAAGCTGGGGTAGGTAACTCTGTTCAGAAACACTTCTTGTTATATTGGGTGAAATGGTCTGTCTATCCAAACAGCCATCAATACATTCAGAAAAAGGGAAAACAAACAAACAAAAAAAATAATCAGACATCTGTAGCAGCTGTAGGATCGACCAATATAAGCCCTGCGGTCCGCTCTCAAAAAATTAATCAGATGCCTTCATGTCTAGTTCTTCCTGCTCGCGTCACCAGGCTCAACGCCCCCCTCTGTCCCTCCCTCCTCCGTGCGTGCACACTCATCTTGTTTCACCGAAGAAGTTCACTTCGGTACAATGGCAGAGGGAATACCACTTCCACCGGACTGTGCCATGTCAGATCAATCATTTTCTCTGCAAATTTTGAGCCGTCTAAAAAAGTAATTATTTGTCATGTTTACATTGTCATGGCTTGGTAAAACAGTTGTGTGTTCTTTCCTTCTTATGTGCAGCTCATCTGGACATTATAACATGAAGTTAAATCTGTTAGAAACATACTTTAACAGCTGCACTCTAACAACGGCTCAAAATTCTTTCTTTAGCTTGTTACACGCGCAAAAAGCTGAAACTGGAGCGTTCCAGTGTGATTACAGCCATCTTCAATGGTCAATTTGCAGAGAAAATGATTAATCCACACAAAATTATTTTATATACACAGCGTCCAGCGCAGAGCTCGTGGCAGAACAAAGAACGGCGTCCAGCTGGGAACGCAGCGGGTGGGATCATCACGACGATGTGTGTGCTACTTCGCGAGTCAAAGGCATGCACGTGTCAGGGGGCCTTTAGTTGGCTCTCTGCTCCGCTGAGTCCCACAGTCAGATGCGCGTTCAGGTTTGTGGGGGGCATGGCTTTGGGCGGAGCAGTGACGGGGTAGGGGGCGAAACCTAGAGGAGGTGCTACTTTCAAATCTTTCTAGCTCTCCAGGACTACCAACTCTAGCATTAATGTACTTTTCATAATGCCATCACGATGTGCCGTGAGATTGGGTTGGATCATTCATGAAAAACTGGTGACACTCAAAAGGTTTTTCTCTTTTTCCTAAATGTTTCTGTGTAGGCTCTCAGTTGTCCAGGTGGTTTCCATAGTAGAGAAGCTTGAATCTTCGACTGGACTAGGTTGCTTGACATGAGGACGTTTCGCTTCAAATCACAGAAACTTCCTCAGCTAAAATTCTTGCTCTGGTAGTCTGACTTCTGTCTTGACTCTTGTAGAGAAGAATAAACCAGAAGCCAACAAAAGCTGGAGTTTTAAACCTAACCAGACCCCACCTATCGAGAGGCAGACTGCTATAGGCTAGTGACTAAACAATAGCTCTAATTAGCACCTATTGTGCTCTAGTTAGCACTCTCCTAATGACAAGACGGAAGCCACTCCTGATGGCTCCCTTGATGACTCTCGTGATGATGTGAATGACTCATTACCATGAACAAAAGACTGAAACTGCTTTGACCTGAGTACCACATTGTAAATAGGGGACAAAGCGTGTCTGAGACCCGCTCCGCGGTTAAGGCTGGGTTTCAACTGTTTTACAAAGAATGCTTCCTTGACACCTCTCTCAAACCATTTCTTCTCTCTAGCTAAGATTTTAACTTCCTTGTCCTCAAACGTGTGGTTAGTGTCTTTTAGGTGGAGATGAACTCCAGACTGAGGTCCACTGGCGACCTCTCTGCGGTGCTGGTATAGCCTCTTGTGTAAAAGTTGCTTCGTCTCACCTATGTAATGTTCATTACAGTTTTCCTGACATTTGATAGAATACACTACATTGCTCTGTTTGTAACTAGGGATCCTGTCCTTAGGGTGAACTAATTTCTGTCTCAAGGTGTTGACTGCTTTAAAGTAAACTGGGATTTTGTGCTGTCTGAAGATCCTCTGTAGTTTTTCCCCTACTCCTGCTAAATAAGGGAGAGACACTCTTCTTGTCTCCGTCTCCTGTCTGTCTGGTCTCTTTGTTTTCTGGGACTTCTGCACTTTGTCCAGGGACCAACGTGGGTACCCACATACTGTGAGGGCTTTCCATACAAGTTGTTGCTCTTTAGCCCTTCCCTCTGTAGTTGTGGGCACCTGTAGGGCTCTGTGTTGAAGAGTCCTGATCACCCCGAGCTTGTGTTCAAGGGGATGGTTTGAGCCAAAGAGCAGATATTGGTCAGTGTGAGTTGGTTTTCTGTAAACCTCTGTCTGAAGCTGCCTGTTTTCTCCAATCGTAACATCACAGTCCAAGAAGGCTAAATGGTTGTTTCTGGCATCCTCACGTGTGAACTTGATATTGAAGTCCACCGAATTGATGTGTTCTGTAAAGTCCTCGACCTCCTGTTGCTTGATTTTAACCCATGTATCATCGACATATCTGAACCAGTGACTGGTAGAGATGCCCGTGAACGACGTCAAGGCTGTCTTCTCCACTCGCTCCATGTACAGATTGGCCACAATGGGGGATACCGGAGACCCCATCGCACAACCATGAATCTGCCTGTAGTAATTCCCCCTAAACAGGAAATATGTGGTGTTAAGACAGATCTCCAAGATTTGGCAGATGTGGTCTGGTGTGAGTTTGGTCCTTTCAGGTACAGACATCTTCCAGCAGTCTCTGCCTCACAGCTGAGATGGCCTCAGCGGTGGGGGTGCAGGTGAACAACGAAGTCACATCAAATGACACCATAGTTTCATCTGCCTCCAGCTGCAGGTCCTTGATTTTGTTCACAAAATCTTGTGTGTTCTTCACATGGTGGTCTGAGTTACCCACTAGAGGAGCCAAAATCCACTTGAGGTGCTTGGCCAAATTGTACGTGATGGAATCTGTGCTACATACAATAGGCCTGAGTGGCACGCCCTGTTTGTGGATTTTGGGCAGTCCATAGATGCATGGAGTGGCGTCCCCAGGGTACAGTCTGTAGTATGTCTGCCTGTCGATGAGTCCCTCTTTCTCCAGGTTTTGGAGGCAGCTAATGGTTTTCTTCTTATAGCCGCTCGTGGGGTCTCTCTTCAGACGTTCGTATGTACTGGAGTCATTGAGCAAGTTGTTGATCTTGGCCTCGTAGTCCGATGTGTTCAGGACCACCGTGCATCTGCCTTTATCCGCTGGCAGGATAAGGATGCTTTGGTCCTGTTGCAGTGCTGACAAAGCTTTCCGTTGTTCTCCTGTGATGTTGGACGGAGGAGGCTTAGCACTGTTCAGCACTGCTGTGACTCTTAGTCGGAGGTCCCCAGCTTCTGACTCTGACAAACTGTTATGTTTAATGGCTGACTCTACTGCAGTGATGTAATCTACTGTCGGAATATGTTTAGGGGTCACTGAGAAATTTAGTCCTTTAGCGAGCACATCCTTTTCTGTCTGTGTAAGAACCCTGTCGGACAGATTCTTTACCCAATTTTCCCTGTTGTCACTAATTTGTCTGGGTGTATCTTTAAAACTACTCCCGCTGAAAGTACACCTTTTCTGGACTAAAAGGTTGTGAAACTTCCTGATTTGCCTCTCCTTACTTTTTAAATGTTCAGCCATTTGAATTTTAACTATGAACTTTGTGATCTTATTATGGGCATCTTCCCCCACTAAGGTTTCTAACCTTTTGTAAAGACTATCAAGATTATTTTGGAGGTCTAATATTTTAAAATGAAGCCTTCTAATTCTAAGACCCAAAATCTTCCTAAGGTAACTGTGCTGGATCTTTTCTGCATTTTTCCTAAATATTTGTCCACATCCAGGAAATACAGTTGTGTTATAAAGTAATTTAAGAAGTGTACAGATAAGCACCAACTGTGAGGATCGCACAGGTGCCTTTGGTCATCTTAAGGCCTCCACAAACTGTCGCCAGTGTGCGCGTCACATTCACTTGACTGTCACAAAACAAAAAAACAGTGATGTGTGGTGGGGCGGAAAGCAGTCAGAGCGTATCCTGAACATACGCAGCAAGTCTAGAATGCGACAACTGGTGGTTTTGTTTTTTTTAAAGTGCGTCACATCTCTGTGCCACAGAGGAGTGTTTTGGTGAAGCTGGAGAGAAAAACCCTGACTGACTGAAGCTGGACTCATCTTTATTTGATCTTTTCCCTGCTTAGTCAGAAGGTCAAGGTCAGGTTTATTTATAAAGCACATTTACAAACAGTTAACACTGCCCCAAAGTGCTGTACAATAAAAGGAATTAAAATTATATCAAGTTAAATACAAGAACAAAATAAATCAAAACAGTAAAAACACCTATGTAAGATGGACCAGACCAGCACCAGCAGCCCAGGTACAGAAAGAGAGAAGAGTGATTTGGACAGATTTTAAAATACACATACATGGCAAAAGTTAAGAAGATTGCAATATGTACTGCAAAATTAAGAGATGGAGTAAAAAGTAAGACAATACAAGCAGACTTACAGATGGTACACATATCTGAAGAGGTGCGTGCTGTTGGCTCTTTTGAAGAGTTTATAACCCCCAGAATGTGACTCTTATTTCTTTACACAGCCTGTATTACATTTGTCCTCACTGATTTTCCTGCAGGGATATACGTCTAGTCAACGAAACTTGATGCCAAGACAGCAATTAAGAGGAACAAAGTTATGGGCTTTTGAAATAGAGTACCATATATAACAGTGCAATAAGTCAGTTAGCGTAATTTTGGAGGTTTGTTTGTTTGAAATGTTTGTTGTGAATATCAAGGCACAAAAATAAATAACAATAATAATATAAAATATAAAGAAAACAATCAATGGATATTCGAACAGGAGTGAGAATACGTAAATATCAGGTTTCAGTCCGGATCCAGGGTTTTGATCCCATTTTTGCCTCCTTTCTTTCTCATTGTCTGCTCCAGCTTTGATTAGTTGTTTTTGGTCACTTGTTTATTTTCTGTGCTGTTTTGCTTTGTCACTTTGTTACTTTACTCTTGCCATAGTTCAGTTCCATTCTAGTTTGTTCTGCCAGCTTGTGTTTTCATTGTTTATCATCAGTTGATCACTGGTTTATTTTGTTCATCTCATTTCTGATTTTATCAGTTACACTGTAGTATCGGGTTTTGTTTTCTGTTTATGTTTTTGTCTGTTTGTTTTGCCATCTGGTTATCTTTACTTATCTGATGGTTCGCTTTTTAGTTCTCATGTTCATGCTCTGTTCTGGTTCTGTTCATAGTCCTTGGTTTCTGTTTGACCTTTGTTCTCTGTTCTCTCTGTCTTCCATTTGTGTTCTCACTCCACGTCACTGCACCTGCCTTGTGTCTTAGTCTGATTCTGTCTGTTTAGTGTATTCATCCACTCACACTCTTTACTCTGGCTCATGCGTCTTACGTCACTCCACTATCTTGCACCTGCTTCCCTCATCTTTGTTTCATCCAGCCACACCACCTTCCAGAATGTTCCCCACACCTGTGTCTAGTGACCCTTATTTAAGCACCTTCAGTTCACCACTTCCCTGCCAGTTCGTCGCACTTTTTGTCATCATTCCAGCCCTTTTCACAGCCTTGTTTTTGACCACATTTGACTGCCTGCCCGTATTTTGACCTTGCCTATGTGTTGCCTTTGAACTCCTCCACGCCATGTACCTGCCTGCTTGTTTTGTTGGACCACGCCTTAGCATTACATCTGTCTGTACATCCGCCTCGCTGACTGATACACTGTGTACCGAATCCTTGCTAGTATATTTGATAAAGCCTTTTTTTAAACTAACCCTACATTGTGTCTGAGTCGGCATTTGTGTCCAACCACTTTCTGTGCCACGCACCATGACAATAAAACTTATTTACTCCCACCCCTTGTCCTTAAGTAAATAACATAACTTATACACGATATATGCATTATACATAAACATACACACAGTCAAATACCTTCATCCATCAGCACATGTATAGTCCCACATATAAATCCACATGTACCATATACATAATACATAGAAAGACCACAAAAAGACTAACAAAGCAAGGAAAGAAAATAATCAAGCAGAAATAACAAAAAACAAGAACAACAAAATAAATATATAAATAACTAGACATTTGCCCCTAAGACACCTGGTGATTGGCCACACCTCCTTAATCCTCATACCTTTTGAAAATCTTATTTTTATACAGCATTTAGAACGGTCTCATATTTGAACATTGCTTCAATTCCACACTAAATCCCTTCAGAAGTCTCACCCTCCAGACTGATCGACAAAAACTTTTCCTTGTTGTACGAAATCTTGGTTCTTTAAAGTTACATTTTCTCTTTAGATTGTAATTCCCTTCAGTTGTTGATTATTCCCCCGTAATAGATTATTTGTTGCTTTGAACATTATTTGCTGTTTGGTATTTTGCACAATGTCAGTAAGCTCTTTTATGCAGGATATTTAATTAACTTAATGAGGTTTTGTAGTTGATGCCCCAAACCTCAGCACAGTACTGCAAATAAGGAGAGACTAGTCAACAGTACAGAGTGTGGAGTGATTTGCCATCTAAGACCTTCTTTGCTTTATTTATTACTGCAATGTTGCTTGAGACTTTACTCTGTATATGTTTAATATGTGGTTTCCAGCTAATTTTGTCATCTATAATTACCCCAAAAATTTAATTTCATGAACCCTCTCAATTTCTGCCCCCTGCTGTGCAAGGAGCCCCCCATAGGGGTTGGGCTACTATAGAACATATCATCAGATCCTAAAGTTGTTTTTCTGATGATATCTGGGTCTTGTATATTTAACCAAGATTCACATCCTTATTGCCACAGTTACTTTCACAGTGACATACTGCTTAACTTGATTTCGGGTCAAAAAAAATGGCATTTTGAAGGGAACACTTGCACCAAATTCTCTTTCTTTGTCCATGATACTCTCTGTTGGTATACAGATGGTGTATTTCTGATAAAGATTCACCTTCCTATTGATTCTTTTGCGCTGCCGTATTGTCGAATGAGGCAATTTTTTGTCGCTCACCACATCACCATGAACTGGGCTTATTTTTAGGACGTAATACAGCAAAGCCAAACAGTCACAAACCAGAGTTGAATGCAACCACAACTGCAACAAAAAAGCCAACAGAAACAGCAACAATAGTCATAAGTATGCAGACTTTGTCATGAGTTAGAAAGTATACTGAATAAACACGAGTTATGTGAGTGTGTGTTCATGTGTGTGAGAAAAGTGTGGTTATGTGCAATGTGATGAATATAATGAGACACATTACTGCCACACTGTCCCCAAACTGCAGGTGGGGTCCCGGCGACACAAAGGAAGCCCTCAGCCCTATATACAGCCCAATATACAAAGAGAACACAGGAGGCATCGAGGTCACGGTCCTTCACCACCAGGTGGCAAGTCATGATCCAGCCACACCACAGAGGTTTTGTCCTGTGACAAATCCAACCGGCAATGTCCGGTGTGTAGTCCATAGGTATCAACCTGACTCCAGAAAGGGCAAAGAGGGTGCAGGTTTCTTTGTAACCACCAACTCCACCAGGTAATTTCACTGATTAACAGTAGATGGAATGCGTTCATCAATGAAATCACCTGGTGTGGTTTGGAGAAAGTGTGCATAGCGCAGGTTTTGTATCACCAACTTCATGGTGAAGTGGTGTAGAGGAGGGTTTTTCTTCACCAAAACATCAAATCTAGGCTTGCATCTCAGATGTACCTACTGGCAAATTGTAGCTGAACTTTCAGGTCTTCTTTTAAGGAAATTAAAAAGGGCTGTTACTGTGTGGCTGGTTGTACTCATGGATCATCTAAAGTCAGTGCTCCAATATTTCTGTTGAGCAAAATCTTAGTATTATTTAATTTGTATCTTAATACCACTTTCACTAATTCGCCCTATTGATGTTTCAAATCCCGCAAAACTTCGAAGAGGTTGCCCTGCTGTGAGATCTCAGTAACAGTGAGAACTGCATTGAGACGCTCTGATTACGCTGCACACGGACACCATTAACATCGCAACATAAAACTATTTTTATATTGTGCCTAAAACTCTCATGAATATATTCTCTGGGTTTATAGACATTGTTATTGTGTTTATTTTATGTAAACGTGAGAATCACAGTCTGTCTCTCTGTTATTTTCAATGGGAGCTGCTATGAGCTACAATCGCTTCCTGATCATGTCGTTCTGGGGGAAAGTGAAGTTCGCTCTTGATTATTGTTCTTTACAACACTGTTTGTCCTCTTTGTTCCAGACTAATATATGTGTTTGAAATTTGGTTTGCGTTTATTAAATTCCACGCAGATTAAATGTAACAGACACGGATTATTTGTTATAATTGTTTTATCAAGTTTTCAGGGTATCATGCAGCAATCTCTTATTAACATGATGAAAAGCATAAAAAAAAAATTACATTTTTGTAGTATAATATTTATTTACAATTGCCATCATGTGTATTCTCTATATGTTGTTTGACTGCAGCGACTCTCTGGCGCGCAAGGGATTATGGGATATGTTAATAGGGCAAATTAGCAGGTATCCATAACTTGGTGACATTAGTGCCAATGATGGTGCCATGGTTAGTGAGGAAATATGTCTGTCACTGTTCTGTTCTTTAATAGCTGCACCCAAGCCACCAGTTATAACCACGGCCCAGTCCACAAACACGTGTTAAACGCTGAACAAGACGATGAGGAGGTGTGTTCAGGCCTCTTTCTTCCCATCTATGTTCCACCTCTCTATCTATTTATAGGTTGGCCAAATGTCATATTTTAACTTTGCTTTTCTAGTTCAATGAAATTTAAAACTGAAGTAATATTTCCAGAAACTCCACCGTTAGAATGCTAGTTTAGATGTTTTAATAAACAGTATTTTCAAAGCACAATGAGTAATTTCGTTAAATAACTAAATAATTGTCATTATGATTTTTGCCATAATCAAGCAGCCCTACCTCAAATTAAAGCTGAATGTCTACGCTACAGATTCATTTTGAATGTTTCAGGTGAATTGATTTAAATGTTTTTTTTTCATATTAAAGCTCAGCCACATGGGGTTTGCAGCCAGTACATTCTGAGTGCTGCTCCCAAGCCTGGATAAATGAGGAAGGTTGCGTCAGGAAGGGCATCCGGCATAAAACAAGCCAACCCAACCATGCAGACTGGGTGAGATGGAAACGACTGATCTGCTGTGGCAGCCCCTAACGGGAGCAGCCAAGAGGAAAAGAAGAAGTAGTTTGTTTTTAAAGTTATTAATGGCCTTGCACCATCCTACTTGTCTGAAATTTTAACTCTCCATACTTACAGCTGGACATTGCTTTCGTCTGGTCAAATTTTATTAGTAGTTCCAATGTCAAAATATAAATTTTGAGGTGATCATGCTTTTGCAGTAGCTGCACAGGAAATTTTTCTGAGTAAAATTTACTCTGCTGGGATAGCGTTTGATCCCAGTCTAAATGGAGTAAATTATACTCTACCACAGAGCTAAATCAAGTCAAAACAGTGTAAAATCAACTGTTATTGGATTGCAATGAACAGATGGTGTCGCAGACCGAACGGTCCTCCGTCAGCCCTGCCTTCACTGCACTGACGTCATCAGTCACTGTTCACTGATAAGCACCTCATTTCTGCTTCAAACTGCACTCCAGCCATCATCTATCTCAACGACATATCTGAAGCTTTTGTACAGAAATCCTGTCCACCCAAGTTCAGCATTATTCCATAATAACAGACAAAGGAAGCAATCAGAACGGCGCAGCTGCACAAGCTGTTAGCTGATGTGTTCACCACCCATCGGACATTTCAATGCGTCAACGTTCAAAGCCTCGTTTCTGCTTCAAACTGACTTTAGAATGATTTAAGAGGTTTTCCTTGTCATCTGATGGTTAATAATCCAATTAATTCATTTGATCGCTTTGGGTGGAGAGACTCTGTGTCACACGGGCAGCTGGGCTCCAGCATGACACATGCACAGTGGAGGCAGGGCGGACCAATGTTTAGGGGCGGACCGTTCAGTCTGCGACAACGGTCGAGCTGATTCGCTCTATGATAGAGTGTAATTTTCTCTATTTAGACCAGGATCAAATACTATCCCAGCAGAGTAAATTTTACTCAGCAAAATTTCCTGTGTGATCCCAAACTATGGAACACGTTACCTCCTGATGTTTAAGATCTAGTACTTTTAAAATCAAAACTCAAGACTTATTTAAAATGGCTTTTAAAACTTAGTGGTGCAGTGACATGTTTTGTTTTTATGTGCCTTTTTAATTCTATTGTATGTTTGTTTGCTCGTGAATTTTATTCCTTGATTTTCCCAAGGAAAATCCTTGGGATTGATCCTTCCCACTGTTGCCAAGTGCTTGCTCACAGGGGGTTGTTTTGACTGTTGGGGTTTTTCTGTAATTACTGTATGGCTTTTGCCTTACAATATAATATAAAGCGCCTTGGGGCAACTGTTTGTTGTGATTTGGCGCTATATAAATAAAACTGATTTGATTTTACTGTAAAGCACTTTGGACAATTTTTGGCTGCTGTATATAAATGAATGTTTGATTGTTTCACTTTAACTGCACTGTGGCAGCGTACAGAGGTAAAACTACAAAAAGGGTGTCGCTGTCTAAATACTTATGGGCTCAACCATAGCTCACTGGTTTGGGTTTTAAGACACAAGGTGAACTACCGGTCGGTACATTGATTTACTGCACATATGCATACCTTTTTAGTAAATGTTACCTGTGGCCTTTTCAGACATACGTATGAGTGGATGATGTCTGGAGACCTCGGAACCACATGACCTTGGTACCAGTGGTACCGATACGATGTCTGTACCACATGTATTAATGTCATAGGTTTTGGTCCATTATCTCCCTTACTATTTGTCCTATCAAAATCATTTTTTTTGCGTGTTCCTAAAGTAATTCTCTTCAAGAATCATATACTGAATTTTATCAACAGCGCACCAAAAAGGGGTAAATAGTCCCAAAATCATTTCATTTTAACTGAGTCAGCCTGACATACATCACTGAACTGCTACTCACTGTATAGTGAATGTTATCATGTGGATAGCATGTACACTACACTGGCTACAGGATCTAGACAACAGAGCATAATGTAAAATCGCACTGTTGTTACTGAAACAGGCTGGCAGCTGGCCGCCCCCCCGCTGCTCAGTGACACCTCTGCAACGCCTCTGAGAGCACAAATTTACCCCTTTATTTGGAACTCACTACATTTTTTCAGTGTGCTGTAGATAAAATCTAATATATGATTCTTTAAGAAAATTATGTGAAGAACACGTTAAAAAAAAAATAGCACGAGAGGACAAATATTAAGGAACATATGACATTAATACAGGTGGTTTTGAGATTGTGTTGGTTCCAAGATCATCTCCCTACCGCTGGTTCCGTGGTCTCTAGAAACCGAGTGGATTGAGATCTGCAGCGCTAAATTTGGTGTTGGGATGAGGACTCACATCTAGGGCTGCAACAAACGATTATTTGGATCATCGATGAATCTGATGGGTTTTGACACCATTAATTGATTAATCGGATTAGTGAGGAATTTTTTTTTTAAATGTGTCAGGGAAACAATTTTTCTCTCCTTCCATCACTTTATTTAACAACAAAACATTATCTGAAAACTTAAAATACTCAAATGTCCCTTGGCTGTTGAAATATAAAATAATAAAGAATAAAACAGTTTATAATAAAGAACAGAAATAATTATTTCAAATGACATTGCTTTATCAAAGTGCTGAGTTGCCATAAAACAACACTGAAACATATTAAATGTTATAAAATACGTATATGGTGAAAAAGAGGTATTTTTGTTGCTGCAAATGGCAAATTAGCATAACCAGTTAACCATAAAACCTCAATCAAAAACTGTAGCCGACTCATTATATGTGCAACAGTCTCTGTATAACTTATATGACTCATGTCTCTTTCTCTAAAATTGTTTTGTAGCATTATTAGTTATTATTACTATTATTATTATTGTTGTTGCTATTATTATTAATATATAAATAAAAATAAATTAAAAACATTATCATTTGTAATACATTTGATTCTTTTACAACAACAAACGCTGAGACATTAATTATTATACAGAAAACAAATGCACAAACATGCTGAAATGCCAGCAGCTTAATGCTAACTTTAACATTGAAAACGCCATAGACATGCTAATGCATTAGCATCAGCGTTAGCATAAAATACATCCATCAACTGTTTCAGAAGACCATAACAGGTCAGTTTAACATTAAAAAAAGGTAAATATTCCTCACAGACATATGCTCTTTAGGGTTTTAGTGGGGAAAAAAATTAAGATAAAGCGAAATAAAACAATTGAAACCAACGAAGCAGCAGCTCGAAGCACTCCTTCATTGGTTCATGATTCAAAGCAAAGCTCGGTTGATTATATGGAAGAAACAAAACATTTGCAGTAAAACAAAGTTATTTAGCAAATAATCAATGACTAAATTAGTTGACAACTATTTTAATAATCGATTAACTCGATTAGTTGTTTCACTTCTACTCACATCTCTCCATTAATATACTCGAGTCTTTTTGCCACCGTGGCTTTGGCTTCGTCCACGTCTTGCTTCACCAGAACAGGACCAATAAGCTTATAAACCGTGTTTGTGCTGTCCAGCAGATCCAGCTCCTAAAGAAACACACAAACACAACACGACTTAGAACTAACAAGTTTCCATCACAGGTCTAAAATGAGTGTTTTACCTCTTTGACGATGTTGTTCTCAGTCAGCTGCTTCTCCAGCTTCTGTCTACACGTCATGCTGTTACTAACATCTACACAGCATACAAAAAGATCTCAATTTCTGCCACATACAGCCTCAGAATTCTGACTACAAGAGCTCTTTATTTATATTTAACTTCATGTTAGCTCACGTGGACACAAACCTCGCACGCTGCTCTCTTACCTTTCTGTATCTGCGCATATTTCTGTACTTCACTCTTAAGTTTTTTCTGGATGGCTTCTGACATTTCTATCTTTGTTATAGACTCGATAAATATATACAATTTTTCCCTACAAACAAGAGGCTAAAAGTGCTAGCGAACCCAGCTGTAAGCGCTGTGTCGACTACATTTTACGTCACGCAAATTGCTCCAACGTTGCCAGATATGATGAAAGAAACAAGCAATTGCGTTTGTCACAAGAAACCCAAAACTGCTCACTTCAGTGATTTTATTATTGTATTATGTAATTTCTAGTAGTACTCCAACCCCCAACTCCAACAAATATAAACATATTTCAAGCAATCACAGCGTCACTTGTGCAGTCTTGACATGTTTTAGTTTCCACAAATATCTGAACACAATTGGTTGCTGCACCGTGTTAACCGGCATCTGAACCTCTGCACTCCATAAAGTCTGGAGACTTGGTGAAAGATCTGCACAGAAAGTACAGGAAGAGTCAGAGGTGGCTGGGACCCTTCCAGGTCTTGCTGAAGCTGTACTGCTGCATAACTGTAAAGGTTCCTGAGTGCGCCACATCGATCACACTGCAGGAAGATACTTGCGCCTCCTGAGGACAGCGAGCAGGACAAGAAAGAGTCAAACCTTTGCACCTGCAACCTGACACAAACACAAAGAACAGAGGACCACACCAGCACGGCCTCTGTCTAAGCTTATTCTTCAAGAAGCTGTGGGCGCACGTAGTCGTGCAGCAGATAACAGAATATTTGCAGAGGAATCCTTCAAATCCAGTTGCAACCACCAAAGTTTGACTGTGTATAGCTTTTGGTACATATTTTAGAAAAAATAACGTTAGCCATTTGAATTTTCAATAGGGGGCCAAGTAGGGGTCAATTGAAGAACTGCATAGGGGTAAAAAAAAATGTTCCAATCATATTGAAAGCTATACGACATTATGTGTCTGATCACAAAGATTCCAAAAAGGTATAGTTTGGACCATCTGTGACTGAATGTTCTGGAGTTATGGGGTAAAAACAGCAAGAATGGCGACAAAGGTCACTTTCAGTTTGTACAGGGGTCAAAAGTTAAAGTTGCTCCAATTATGGTAAAACATGGTGCAAATTATTGGTTGAGTTAGTAGGATTTTAAAAAGGAATAGTTTGCACCATGTGTCATGCTTAGTTATCATGTTACAGGGTAACATATGTCACATGTCATAGTAGACGTTGACATTGTTTGACCTTTACTTTGGAGACCAAACATTCAACACAGTCAGAACTATTCCATTTATTGATCCTATTAGTTCAACCAATAATTTGCACCACGTTTTACCAAAACTAGAGCAACTTTAATATTTGACCCCTGTACAAACTGAAACTGACCTTTGTCAGCATTCTTGCTGTTTTTACCCCATAACTCCAGAACATTCAGTCACAGATGGTCCAAACTATACCTGTTTGGAATCTTTGTGAACAGACACATAATGTGGTATCACTTTCAATATGATTGGAACATTTTTTAATTTTGACCCTGTGCAATTCTTCAATTGACCCCTACTTGGCTCCCTTTTGAAAATTCACATGGCTAAAGTTATTTTTCTACAATATGTACCAAAAGGTAAACACAGTCAAATTTTGGTGCTTGTAACCAGATTTGAACGATTCTTACAGTTATCTGCTGAACTATAGCCTGTGACCTGAAGATGAACACAAACACACACAGCATATATGACACACCCCAGTGGTGACGTTTGAACTGGACAGTTTTCTCCATGAAGAGCTCAGCTTCGTCAGCTCCGCCCATGAGAGACGTGCACATGTCTGCAGAACGGGTGTGCACCAGAAGACCAGCAGTCCTCCCCCATGGAAGAAACTCATTTCTTGTGCCTTTTGTATGACAGTGTTACTGTTTCCTTTGACTTGGTGTGTGTGAATAGATTTCATTGTGAGTATTTGATTTCTGACTTGCTTCAATTATTCATTTGTGTTTAGGAATCGCCGAAGTTTCACTGACTGTGTTGACACAACTCTTCTTCTTTTTCTCTCCACCAAGGTACATTCTCTTTGTTTTTTTAAGGACCTTGTGTTCGGGTCTGTTTTTTTCCCCTCATTATATTAAATTTGCCCTGCAGGTTTGTGTGTTTATTGTGTGACGTGATAATTTGTTTCTGATGTCTATTGTGGAGTGATTCAAATAATCACAAAGGGAGGAGTGTGTGGTGGAATTTTACAAATGCTCTGTGTTTTTGTGATGTAGTACTCTGACAGTTTACCCATTTCTTTGATTCTCACTAGTCTTTGGGTCCACTAGTCCCAGTATTAAGGAGAGTGTGTTGAAAGTATTTTTACATTTATGGTAGGCTTACAAAAGTGTGACAATTACAAAATAAAATAAAATAATAATAATAATCTTTGTGAATTACCATTATTTGTTAACAGCTTCATAGCCAATTAAAGGTTAATGATGTATGTCAAGAAAATCATAGGTTTTATTTTTGTAAAATGAACAAAATTGGATCTGATTCTTAGCTATTTGAAAGTATTACATTTATTTGCAAATTTTAAAATCAGTTTGGGGTTGTAATATACACCATCAAATAATATGTGAGGACCAGCATATTTTGACCCTTTATTTCTAACTGACAGAACTCACAGGTTTTGATCTCCACAGAAGATGTGTAATGTTTTGCAGTGTCCTGTAACTGAGATGTTGAGCTAATTTCTGTTTTTACAGTTTCTAGAAGTGTAAGAATTGTGATTTTCATGTCTGAGAAAAACATTACAGGTTCAAACATGGGAGGTACTGTAGACCCGTCCCATTTATCTGCTTACAGCAAGAATGTTTGTGCACATTTAGCTGTATTAATGCACTTACGGATCATTTATCAAAGATTCACCAGGATGTGAAACTGGACAGATCTTTCACTGTCAGTTATGTGATTTTTTTTTTTTTTTTTGCACCCTGCACAGAGGCAGGTTTTTTTTTTTTTAATTATTTGTTCACTAAACACTTAAAAGTTAGTTCTGTGTCCATCTATAGCAGAGGTCTCAAACCGGTTCCAGAAAGAGCTGAGAGGGTGCAGGTTTTCTGTGCAACCACCCACTCCAGCAGGTGATTTCACTGATTCACTGATTTCATCTGCTCAAAGTGATGCTAATCAGTGAAATCACCTGCTGGAGTGGGTGGTTGCACAGAAAACCTGCACCCTCTCAGCTCTTTCTGGAACCGGTTTGAGACCTCTGATCTATAGGATGTGACTTTCATATTCTGGTGTTTTCCACATTCAGTGCACACAGAAGTAAACAGCACTGAACGGACAACTGGAGAATGTTCCAGCAAGAGATGGTGTCTATCAGTGAAAGTAAGGAAATGGTAGAAGAAGAACACGCACCTCCAAATGACACACCTGATCCACTCCACCATGACGTTGTGTAACTGGTGATGAAAAGACCAAACTTGCACTTTGTGCAGTTTGTCCAACCACTTTGTCAGAGTTGTCACTGGTGTCTTTCCTCACTTGTCTCATTCGTATATGGTCACTCGAACTGCCTACTTGACACAGATTTACTGTATAAAACCATAATGTTCATATTTCTTAAGATTAATGTAAATGAAGTTGAAGACGTATTCAGTCACTTGGAAACGTTCATGTTTATCCTCTGATTTGTCTGAAGAAAAACTGGCTGTGAAGTGATTTATTTGTGTTACACTAATGGGGGCAGATATTTATTCACACCCTGGATTTGGGTTTTATATTTTTACTACCAAAGTACCCATCCTTCAGACGGTGAGGAAAGCGTGTACTAATCGTGAGTGAAAGTGTGCAGCAGTTTACTGAGACAACGTATCAGCTTCCAAAAGAAGCTTTCAAAGCATTTTGAAGTAGCGGCTATAACAGACACACTGAGCCCTTAGTTAAGAAGATTAAACTTCATCTTTTTTAAGTCCTAATAATTATGAAATGACCGACTCTGTAGTGTCATGAAAATGGATGTAACTTTAATTATTTCTGATTGTTATGAAGTTGTCAATAACATTTATCTATCACAACACCAGGTGGCAGTAAAAGACATTTGCAGCAGTAACAGCGCCACCTAGTGTATATTGAAGTATGATGGGAATGACAGATTATAATAAATTATGAGAAGACACAAAATTCAAGGCAAGACTGGAAAGAAAGTGTCATAAAAACATGCTGACATTTGTTTGCAATAATTAAGAAGCAATGTTTTAAATGGTAAATGGACTACATTTATATAGCGCTTTTCTATCTGCCTCAGACTGTCAAAGCACTTTACAGTAATGCCTCACATTCACCCCGATGTGATGGTGCTGCCATACAAAGTACTCACTATACACTGGGAGCAACTAGGGGCCCTTAGTTATTTTCCGGTCAGGCTGGGACTTGAACCAACCCACTAAACATTAGACATCTTATGGATGTTCTATGGACTCTACGGACGCAATATAGACATGATCTGCATGCCAATAAGACATCTAACGTTTAGTGGCAGGGATCCTCTGGTCTCAAGCCCAACTCTTTAACCACTAGACCATCACCTCCCCCAGTATAGTTTCACAAAACTATACTGTTTTTATGTATTTATTTGTTGTTGGTTTTGTTTGTTTTTTTTTTGGGGGGGGGGGGGGGGGGCTGCCCAAGCACCATTTTCTGCGTCAAAACGGGGCCCGTAGCTTCTGAACCCACATAGCTGGTGCAAATGTGATGGCAGATTTGAAATCTGTGGATGTTTTTGCCCTAAAAACATGTTCAGATTATTTTCAATGACCTACCTTGACGAAATATGGACAAAAAAAAAAACAAAATATCAGTGCTCAATGACAATGCACTGAATGTCTTACATGGAAGCTGGACAGATTCATACTCACTGAAATTGGTGGTATATCACAGCTTGGCGGTTCTAATTAACTGCAAAATGTGGGCAATTAAGGGAATTTGTGAAAGAAACACGATGTGGGTCAATAACTACAGAGGATATGAGAAGATCAAGAGCGTAGAGATGATATGTGAAGTGAGCAGATCCAGAGAACATTGAGGACATAAAATGGGACCTCCACGCTTAGTGTATAGATTCCATTTGTCACATAGTAGAGATTTGTTTTCACTGTGAGGTCAAACTGCAAAATCTAAGAAATTATGAAGAAGTCTGAATTTCATTTCATCTATTTGAACCTCTTCTATGCTGCATGACTTTGGAAGGAGAATTCTGGCTTTATTTGAAGAATTATTAAGTTTATATATCACAACTATAGAAGTCGAGTTTACCAAAATAACCTTCACGCAGTTGTAGTTTCGTGTTCAGAATTCTTGTGTGGAATTTTGGCTTGATGTATAGTTTTGTTTGTATTTGTAGAATTCAAAATAGTGACAAAATAACTTCAGCTGTTTTTTTCAGCCAAAGTTGTGACTGCATTATGGAGCAGCTCCAAAAATGATTTCAGTAAACTATAGTATAAGCATTGATGCCTGAAGCTTCATAACAGCTGTGAACATCAGGTCGGTGAGAATGTTCAAGCTGTTTGAGTTTGTAAAGAGAAATATGACATTTCTGTACCTGCCTGAAAACAAAGAAAGTTAGAGAGATGACATAGGTCTCTTTAATTGTTATTATTATGAATTAAAATCCTCTTACACAGGTGAGACAATAAATGGAAAGTGGATGACAAAACAAAATGTGTGTACTGTCTTATTTGAGGGAAAAAAGAACAACTGATTCTACTCACAGCAGCAGAATTTGGTTCTGACCTGTCCTCCAAACAGTTCTAGTCTGGTTGACTAGATTACACTTGGTCAGTGTAATCTTTACGTGCCTTAACTAAAGCACTCCCTCTGCTGAATCACCTCTAAATTATTTACACATTATTCACTTTGTGTGTTTTTAGGAATCCACTAGCTTAGTGCAGCTACTAGCTCTTAGCCGGTTTAGCATGGCGGCTTCTCCTGTCTCTCCCGCACTTTTCTGCTCTGGGTGTGAAATGTTTAGTTATTCCTCGGCCTCCTTTAGCAGTAATGGTACTTGTAATAAGTGTAGCATATTCGTAGCTTTGGAGGCCAGGCTGGGCGAATTGGAGACTCGGCTCCGCACCGTGGAAAATTCTACAGCTAGCCAGGCCCCTGTAGTCGGTGCGGACCAAGGTAGCTTAGCCGCCGTTAGTTCCCTTCCAGCAGGTCCCAAGCAGCCGGGAAAGCAGGCCGACTGGGTGACTGTGAGGAGGAAGCGTAGTTCTAAACAGAAGCCCCGTGTACACCGCCAACCCGTTCTAACTGTTTTTCCCCATTCGACGACACACCAACCGAGGATCAAACTCCGGTTATTGGCGACTTTGTTTTGAGAAATGTGAAGTTAGCAACACCAGCAACCATAGTCATTTGTCTTCCGGGGGCCAGAGCAGGCGACATTGAAGGAAATTTGAAACTGCTGGCTAAGGCTAAGCGTAAATTTGGTAAGATTGTAATTCACCTCGGCAGTAATGACACCCGGTTACGCCAATCGGAGGTCACTAAAATTAACATTGAATCGGTGTGTAACTTTGCAAAAACAATGTCGGACTCTGTAGTTTTCTCTGGGCCCCTCCCCAATCGGACCGGGAGTGACATGTTTAGCCGCATGTTCTCCTTGAATTGCTGGCTGTCTGAGTGGTGTCCAAAAAATGAGGTGGGCTTCATAGATAATTTGCAAAGCTTCTGGGGAAAACCTGGTCTTGTTAGGAGAGACGGCATCCATCCCACTTTGGATGGAGCAGCTCTCATTTCTAGAAATCTGGCCAATTTTCTTAAATCCTCCAAACCGTGACTATCCAGGGTTGGGACCAGGAAGCAGAGTTGTAGTCTTACACACCTCTCTGCAGCTTCTCTCCCCCTGCCATCCCCTCATTACCCCATCCCCGTAGAGACGGTGCCTGCGCCCAGACTACCAATAACCAGTAAAAATCTATTTAAGCATAAAAATTCAAAAAGAAAAAATAATATAGCACCTTCAACTGCACCACAGACTAAAACAGTTAAATGTGGTCTATTAAACATTATCAATCAATCAATCAATCAATCAATCAATCAACTTTTTTCTTATATAGCGCCAAATCACAACAAACAGTTGCCCCAAGGCGCTCCATATTGTAAGGCAAGGCCATACAATAATTATGAAAAACCCCAACGGTCAAAACGACCCCCTATGAGCAAGCACTTGGCAACAGTGGGAAGGAAAAACTCCCTTTTAACAGGAAGAAACCTCCAGCAGAACCAGGCTCAGGGAGGGGCAGTCTTCTGCTGAGACTGGTTGGGGCTGAGGGAAAAAAACAGGAAAAAGACATGCTGTGGAGGGGACCAGAGATCGATCACTAATGATTAAATGCAGAGTGGTGCATACGGAGCAAAAAGAGAAAGAAACAGTGCATCATGGGAACCCCCCAGCAGTCTACGTCTAAAGCAGCATAACCAAGGGATGGTCCAGGGTCACCCGATCCAGCCCTAACTATAAGCCTTAGCGAAAAGGAAAGTTTTAAGCCTAATCTTAAAAGTAGAGAGGGTATCTGTCTCCCTGATCTGAATTGGGAGCTGGTTCCACAGGAGAGGAGCCTGAAAGCTGAAGGCTCTGCCTCCCATTCTACTCTTACAAACCCTAGGAACTACAAGTAAGCCCGCAGTCTGAGAACGAAGCGCTCTAATGGGGTAATATGGTACTACGAGGTCCCTAAGATAAGATGGGACCTGATTATTCAAAACCTTATAAGTAAGAAGAATAATTTTAAATTCTATTCTAGAATTAACAGGAAGCCAATGAAGAGAGGCCAACACGGGTGAGATATGCTCTCTCCTGCTAGTCCCCGTCAGTACTCTAGCTGCAGCATTCTGAACCAACTGAAGGCTTTTTAGGGAACTTTTAGGACAACCTGATAATGAATTACAATAGTCCAGCCTAGAGGAAATAAATGCATGAATTAGTTTTTCAGCATCACTCTGAGACAAGACCTTTCTGATTTTAGAGATATTGCGTAAATGCAAAAAGGCAGTCCTACATATTTGTTTAATATGCGCTTTGAATGACATATCCTGATCAAAAATGACTCCAAGATTTCTCACAGTATTACTAGAGATCAGGGAAATGCCATCCAGAGTAACGATCTGGTTAGACACCATGCTTCTAAGATTTGTGGGGCCAAGTACAATAACTTCAGTTTTATCTGAGTTTAAAAGCAGGAAATTAGAGGTCATCCATGTCTTTATGTCTGTAAGACAATCCTGCAGTTTAGCTAATTGGTGTGTGTCCTCTGGCTTCATGGATAGATAAAGCTGGGTATCATCTGCGTAACAATGAAAATTTAAGCAATACCGTCTAATAATACTGCCTAAGGGAAGCATGTATAAAGTGAATAAAATTGGTCCTAGCACAGAACCTTGTGGAACTCCATAATTAACTTTAGTCTGTGAAGAAGATTCCCCATTTACATGAACAAACTGTAATCTATTAGACAAATATGATTCAAACCACCGCAGCGCAGTGCCTTTAATACCTATGACATGCATTAGGTCTCTCTCTTCTAAGTCCCTGTTAGTAAATGATATAATAATTGATCAACATATTGATTTATTCTGCCTTACAGAAACCTGGTTACAGCAGGATGAATATGTTAGTTTAAATGAGTCAACACCCCCGAGTCACACTAACTGTCAGAATGCTCGTAGCACGGGCCGGGGCGGAGGATTAGCAGCAATCTTTATTCCAGCTTATTAATTAATCAAAAACCCAGACAGAGCTTTAATTCATTTGAAAGCTTGACTCTTAGTCTTGTGCATCCAAATTGGAAGTCCCAAAAAACAGTTTTATTTGTTATCTATCGTCCACCTGGTCGTTACTGTGAGTTTCTCTGTGAATTTTCAGACCTTTTGTCTGACTTAGTGCTTAGCTCAGATAAGATAATTATAGTGGGCGATTTTAACATCCACACAGATGCTGAGAATGACAGCCTCAACACTGCATTTAATCTATTATTAGACTCAATTGGCTTTGCTCAAAATGTAAATGAGTCCACCCACCACTTTAATCATATTTTAGATCTTGTTCTGACTTATGGTATGGAAATAGAAGACTTAACAGTATTCCCTGAAAACTCCCTTCTGTCTGATCATTTCTTAATAACATTTACATTTACTCTGATGGACTACCCAGCAGTGGGGAATAAGTTTCATTACACTAGAAGTGTTTCAGAAAGCGCTGTAACTAGGTTTAAGGATATGATTCCTTCTTTATGTTCTCTAATTGTTGGGAAAGTGTAGGAACACGGACCCACAACAGGGGGCGCAAATGAACGGACAATGGAGTAAGTCAAAATAACAAGCTTTACTGTTGTGAATGTGCACAACGTATACAACCAATCACGGCAATGGACAACAGTCAATTCACAAAAGTGTCGTGTGGGCAGGCTCGAAGATAGGAGACGCCTCTCCAAGGTAAGACCGGAACCACACGGCTTCCTCCGCCACAGGACCCCGGGAATACTGGAGCCGCCAAGTCCCGAACTCCCAGGTGGCCACTGCCTCCGCGTGTCGGACCTGGTACTGCTGGCGAGGAACAAAGGACAGTTAGATGGGGGCGCGTTTGCACCCAGGACTCCGAACAGCAGGGAAGTTACCTCCACCTCTCGTTGGAACAGTAATCCACAAACTAAGCACAAATCCAAAAAGATACACTCCGTAGCTTTGATACGTTACCTCTCTGGTAGAAACGATATCTCGGCGATGAGGTGGAGATGCCGTCCTGCTGATATACCCCAGTGATAATTGCCGTCAGCTGTCTCAGGTGATGGGTGACAGCTGTTACCGAGGCTGCTCCTGTGGGGCGGCGGCGCCCTCTGGTGCCTGGAGCCCGCACTCCAGGCAGGGCGCCCTCTGGTGGTGGTGGGCCAGCAGTACCTCCTCTTCAGCGGCCCACACAACACTAATGCCATATACCAACACAGTGCAGAGTAGCTACCTAAACTCTGTAAGTGAGATAGAGTATCTCGTCAATAGTTTTACATCCTCATTGAAGACAACTTTGGATGCTGTAGCTAATCTGAAAAAGAGAGCTTTAAATCAGAAGTGCCTGACTCCATGGTATAACTCACAAACTCGCAGCTTAAAGCAGATAACCTGTAAGTTGGAGAGGAAATAGCGTCTCACTAATTTAGAAGATCTTCACTTAGCCTGGAAAAAGAGTCTGTTGCTCTATAAAAAAGCCCTCCGTAAAGCTAGGACATCTTACTACTCATCACTAATTGAAGAAAATAAGAACAACCCCAGGTTTCTTTTCAGCACTGTAGCCAGGCTGACAAAGAGTCAGAGCTCTATTGAGCCGAGTATTCCTTTAACTTTAACTAGTAATGACTTCATGACTTTCTTTGCTAATAAAATTTTAACTATTAGAGAAAAAATTACTCATAACCATCCCAAAGACGTATCATTATCTTTGGCTGCTTTCAGTGATGCCGGTATTTGGTTAGACTCTTTCTCCCAGAAATATGATCAATCTATCTTTATTAGTTGGCTATGTACCACAGGCTTTTAAGGTGGCAGAAATTAAACCATTACTTAAAAAGCCATCACTTGACCCAGCTATCTTAGCTAATTATAGGCCAATCTCCAACCTTCCTTTTCTCTCACAAATTCTTGAAAGGGTAGTTGTAAAACAGCTAACTGTTCATCTGCAGTGGAATGGTCTATTTGAAGAGTTTCAGTCAGGTTTTAGAATTCATCATAGTACAGAAACAGCATTAGTGAAGGTTACAAATGATCTTCTTATGGCCTCAGATAGTGGACTCATCTCTGTGCTTGTTCTGTTAGACCTCAGTGCTGCTTTTGATACTGTTGACCATAAAATTTTATTACAGAGATTAGAGCATGCCATAGGTATTAAAGGCACTGCGCTGCGGTGGTTTGAATCATATTTATCTAATAGATTACAATTTGTTCATGTAAATGGGGAATCTTCTTCACAGACTAAGGTTAATTATGGAGTTCCACAAGGTTCTGTGCTAGGACCAATTTTATTCACTTTATACATGTTTCCCTTAGGCAGTATTATTAGACGGCATTGCTTAAATTTTCATTGTTATGCAGATGATACCCAGCTTTATCTATCCATGAAGCCAGAGGACACACACCAATTAGCTAAACTGCAGGATTGTCTTCAATCAATCAATTTTTTTATATAGCGCCAAATCACAACAAACAGTTGCCCCAAGGCGCTTTATATTGTAAGGCAAGGCCATACAATAATTATGTAAAACCCCAACGGTCAAAACAACCCCCTGTGAGCAAGCACTTGGCTACAGTGGGAAGGAAAAACTCCCTTTTAACAGGAAGAAACCTCCAGCAGAACCAGGCTCAGGGAGGGGCAGTCTTCTGCTGGGACTGGTTGGGGCTGAGGGAGAGAACCAGGAAAAAGACATGCTGTGGAGGGGAGCAGAGATCGATCACTAATGATTAAATGCAGAGTGGTGCATACAGAGCAAAAAGAGAAAGAAACAGTGCATCATGGGAACCCCCCAGCAGTCTATGTCTATAGCAGCATAACTAAGGGATGGTTCAGGGTCACCTGATCCAGCCCTAACTATAAGCTTTAGCAAAAAGGAAAGTTTTAAGCCTAATCTTAAAAGTAGAGAGGGTGTCTGTCTCCCTGATCTGAATTGGGAGCTGGTTCCACAGGAGAGGAGCCTGAAAGCTGAAGGCTCTGCCTCCCATTCTACTCTTACAAACCCTAGGAACTACAAGTAAGCCTGCAGTCTGAGAGCGAAGCGCTCTATTGGGGTGATATGGTACTACGAGGTCCCTAAGATAAGATGGGACCTGATTATTCAAAACCTTATAAGTAAGAAGAAGAATTTTAAATTCTATTCTAGAATTAACAGGAAGCCAATGAAGAGAGGCCAATATGGGTGAGATATGCTCTCTCCTTCTAGTCCCCGTCAGTACTCTAGCTGCAGCATTTTGAATTAACTGAAGGCTTTTTAGGGAACTTTTAGGACAACCTGATAATAATGAATTACAATAGTCCAGCCTAGAGGAAATAAATGCATGAATTAGTTTTTCAGCATCACTCTGAGACAAGACCTTTCTGATTTTAGAGATATTGCGTAAATGCAAAAAAGCAGTCCTACATATTTGTTTAATATGCGCTTTGAATGACATATCCTGATCAAAAATGACTCCAAGATTTCTCACAGTATTACTAGAGGTCAGGGTAATGCCATCCAGAGTAAGGATCTGGTTAGACACCATGTTTCTAAGATTTGTGGGGCCAAGTACAATAACTTCAGTTTTATCTGAGTTTAAAAGCAGGAAATTAGAGGTCATCCATGTCTTTATGTCTGTAAGACAATCCTGCAGTTTAGCTAATTGGTGTGTGTCCTCTGGCTTCATGGATAGATAAAGCTGGGTATCATCTGCGTAACAATGAAAATTTAAGCAATACCGTCTAATAATACTGCCTAAGGGAAGCATGTATAAAGTGAATAAAATTGGTCCTAGCACAGAACCTTGTGGAACTCCATAATTAACTTTAGTCTGTGAAGAAGATTCCCCATTTACATGAACAAATTGTAATCTATTAGACAAATATGATTCAAACCACCGCAGCGCAGTGCCTTTAATACCTATGGCATGCTCTAATCTCTGTAATAAAATTTTATGGTCAACAGTATCAAAAGCAGCACTGAGGTCTAACAGAACAAGCACAGAGATGAGTCCACTGTCCGAGGCCATAAGAAGATCATTTGTAACCTTCACTAATGCTGTTTCTGTACTATGATGAATTCTAAAACCTGACTGAAACTCTTCAAATAGACCATTCCTCTGCAGATGATCAGTTAGCTGTTTTACAACTACCCTTTCAAGAATTTTTGAGAGAAAAGGAAGGGACATATGTCATCCATGTCTTTATGTCTTTACAGACATAAAGACATGGATGACCTCTAATTTCCTGCTTTTAAACTTAGATAAAACTGAAGTTATTGTACTTGGCCCCACAAATCTTAGAAACATGGTGTCTAACCAGATCCTTACTCTGGATGGCATTACCCTGACCTCTAGTAATACTGTGAGAAATCTTGGAGTCATTTTTGATCAGGATATGTCATTCAATGCGCATATTAAACAAATATGTAGGACTGCTTTTTTGCATTTGTGCAATATCTCTAAAATTAGAAAGGTCTTGTCTCAGAGTGATGCTGAAAAACTAATTCATGCATTTATTTCCTCTAGGCGGGACTATTGTAATTCATTATTATCAGGTTGTCCTAAAAGTTCCCTGAAAAGCCTTCAGTTAATTCAAAATGCTGCAGCTAGAGTACTGACGGGGACTAGAAGGAGAGAGCATATTTTACCCATATTGGCCTCTCTTCATTGGCTCCCTGTTAATTCTAGAATAGAATTTAAAATTCTTCTTCTTACTTATAAGGTTTTGAATAATCAGGTCCCATCTTATCTTAGGGACCTCGTAGTACCATATCACCCCAATAGAGCGCTTCGCTCTCAGACTGCAGGCTTACTTGTAGTTCCTAGGGTTTGTAAGAGTAGAATGGGAGGCAGAGCCTTCAGCTTTCAGGCTCCTCTCCTGTGGAATCAGCTCCCAATTCAGATCAGGGAAACAGACACCCTCTCTACTTTTAAGATTAGGCTTAAAACTTTCCTTTTTGCTAAAGCTTATAGTTAGGGCTGGATCAGGTGACCCTGAACCATCCCTTAGTTATGCTGCTATAGACTTAGACTGCTGGGGGGTTCCCATGATGCACTGAGTGTTTCTTTCTCTTTTTGCTCTGTATGCACCACTCTGCATTTAATCATTAGTGATTGATCTCTGCTCCCCTCCACAGCATGTCTTTTTCCTGGTTCTCTCCCTCAGCCCCAACCAGTCCCAGCAGAAGACTGCCCCTCCCTGAGCCTGGTTCTGCTGGAGGTTTCTTCCTGTTAAAAGGGAGTTTTTCCTTCCCACTGTCGCCAAGTGCTTGCTCACAGGGGGTCGTTTTGACCGTTGGGGTTTTTCCGTAATTATTGTATGGCTTTTGCCTTACAATATAAAGCGCCTTGGGGCAACTGTTCTGATTTGGCGCTATATAAATAAAATTGATTTGATTTGTCAAGTCGCATTGTGACTACAGTGAGCATGATGTAAAGTTTACCCAAACTGAAGCAACCTTAATGCTTTGCATTTTAATGTTTTGTTTTGTACAGTAGCTTCTGCATGAAAGCTATGCAGCGTATTAGCCGTGTTAGTGTTTACATGTACTGTAAAACGTTACTCTCTGGTGTATTTTTGTTACAGGTGTCATCTTTGGTGACATGACACCTGTAACAAAAATCAAGTTTTTGATGGTCTTTTAATTGTGGTATTTAAGAATATTCATAAAATTTGGCTCCAGTTATGAATTTATGAGCCCCTACGTGCATGAGGACATTGATATTCTTAATCAAGGACACATTTCCCACAACACCATTACATTTTTTGGGTGCCTTTGCTTGCATTGCGTGAAAATGGAGAACAGCTACGCTGCATGTCCTTCAGAGATATGCATAAAGGATGTACATCACTGAGGAAACTCAATATCAGTCGCACTTGTATTCATCTTCTGAAATCGCCGTTAGAAAAGCTTTAAATTGTAGACAAGAATTATAGAATTAACTCCACAGTCAACGTGTTTTCTTTTACAAACTACAGCCAGTTCACACAAAAACCACCAAAAGTATTTGTTGCTACTTATCTAAAGTACAATTAACTGGTGGAATCAAAGTACATGGCAAGAAAGTTTTATTTTCATGAATATTTTCACCTGAATAAACTTCTATACATAATTCACTCCCACAGTAAAGAAAATAGAGAATGAGGGAGAAGAAAGATACAAGTAAAGCACAGCCAATATTCAAACAAATGATTAAATACATAGGTTTGTGTCACATTATGGAATGTGTTAAAACACTGATAATTTACAATTTCACATAGGTAGGGTTATAGAAACAGTGTCAAAGGTTACAAGTAGCTCCCCCTGATGGACACTCTTGTGTATGGCTTACAATTCCTCAAGTAGACGTCACACCAGTATTTTATTTCTACATTTTACCCACATTTCCACCAAAGTGAACAGCGTGTAATTACACAAGTCCTGTTTATGTAGATTTAGTCCCTTAAGTGTAATTTTAAATTCACTTTTAGACTAATTTAACATTGTTTTCCATATTTACTTATATCCACGTTTGAAGATTTTCTTTGTGTAGGAGTGCTTCATTCAGTTTATGCAGAAAATCACTGCAGATGTTCCAAACTACTTGAGCCTTAAAAAAAAAAAAAAGAAAAGAAAAAGAAAAGCGGATTTAAGGAATATTTGGTATGTCACCCCAAATAATGACAGGTGTGACAGACATATACAAAGAGGAAAAAAAACAAAAAACAAAAACTAATGTTATCTACTAATCAGCACTAAAATCATTTGCACTCACAAGATGACTTCTAGAGCATAATGTAGTTTGATTTAATCATACACTCCATTTGATATGAATCAAACAAAACAGCAGATTGGTCTTAGAATGCAGTTTTTCCATATTTTGTTTAATTTTATTATATAATGACAAAGTGATCCCTAAAGTCTGATTCAAATTGGATTGGGAAAACAAATTCAGAAGCATGGGATTATACTTCATTATAATCTATTTGATGTCTTTAAATAAGGCAACATTCAACACAGTGCATTTGTGAAGCACCATCCAATGGAATATTTTAAATTTTAACTCTGGTTTTCTACTGAAAAAACCAGAACACAGCTCATGTGACTGAGTATATATTTCAAGTTTATACAAGTATACATCCTGCTCTTTGAACAGAGTAAAGGCAATACCTTTTTTATTTTAATTAAAGTACAGGGGGGAAAAAACAGCACTGCATTTGAAAATCCAGACTCCATGAGGTATATAACAGACATTTGAAATCTTTAAAATGCCATTTTCTGACAATGGTTTGAAGCATCTTTTTGAAAAGCTCAAAGATATACAAGGATGCAGACTCACATTTGTGCACATCATGCTGAGAATATAGTGACAATGTATTATGTGAAAATAAATTGCACTCCATTCACATTTAAAAGAAAATGACAGAACTCTGCTTTTTAGTAGTGGTTACCGAACTTTTCTTTTCTTTTTTTTTTTACTGGTCATTAGTAAAGGACCATGAGATCAGGGTGATTTTATTCAGAAATATTCCCCCAAAAAGTTATTTACCTTGCACGCTTAGAGTAAAATAATTGAGGGGGGGGGGGGGGGGGGGGGCGCTCACTGGAGTATATTTGCATTATTTTCTCTTTAAAATGTTTTAATCAAATGCAATGGACTTACTGTACGACATGGTTAGGATGCTGTGTGACACTTTAAGAGAAACATTTAAACTGAACGGCAATATGGCATGTTGTGTTTTGCGACTCTTATTCCATGAAGGAGAAACGTTTAAAAAAGGACACACATAAAGGGGTTTAGAAACGCTGCACAAAAATGAAACATCATCTGTGCCCGGTATGGGAGGATGAATGCGACGGATCAATTGGCACATCCTGGCTGTCTGTGTTGTAATGAATGGATGACTGGTACCCTGCCTGCAGCATTATCTGATGATGCCTTGTTTCTATTTCAGAAATGTAATTTTCACTGTGTGCAACCATTAAAAAAAAGAAAATACTCAGCAAGATAAATTGATTCCTCTGTGGGTTTTGATTTTCTCTTCCTGTGTCTGCTAACGTGTGAGAATTTCCAGCACTGCAGGATGATGTCTGATCTCTGTCTCTGTGCACATTCACCAACAGGCCTTCCAACTACAAAATCATCTGCAAGTATTCTGTGCAAACTTTATTACTTTGTCCAAGCCAAATTTATAACAATTATTTAAATTTCAGTAGAGAAGTACAGCTTCCACCAGACAAACAAGCAAAATTATGGTTCAAGTTAAGCCGGTGCTTTTCACTTCTCATGTGAGTCAGACAAAAAGCAAATGAAATACAAGTACGGTATCTCTTTACTGTCGGAATATTTTGACCATAAACACAAATTCACTTACTGGGGGGGAGGGGGATAAAAATTTGGATGTTGACATGCAAATATGAAACAAATACTCACATAAACACTATAATATTAAGCTTTGGATAGTTGGGTTGCTTCTATTACAAAATAAACATTTCCAGCAAGAGCTGTTACAAGTTTTTTCCCTCCTCAATCTTCCAAAAACCAAACAAAGCAAGAGACAACCATCAACCCACAGCCACCCTGGTGAAGGTAATAATATGCTTATGTGTGCTATAATCACATGTGCACACACTAACTGTTACCGCCCTGAGACAATATTCAGCACCCCTGTCTCTCTCTCTCACACACACACACACACACACACACACACACACACACACACACACACACACACACACACACACACACACACACACACACACACACACACACACACACACACACACACACACCAAATACAAACCTCATCTGAAATATTCAACAACACCCATTTCTGTGTCACCAAATAAAATTTAACATGTGAATTTAGTTCAAGCAGTACAACTGATAAGCGTGTGTAGTTTGGGATTATTCATCTAAATGGTCCCAGACAACAGGAAGCCGACACACTGCAACAGCAAAATTAAAATGAAACAAACATTAAAAGTGGCTGTTTGGTCCCTTGGGGGTTCACCCCCCCCCCCCCCACCCACATGGTGCACTTGTTGATTTGAAGCTGGCAGCTTACTGCAGCCTGCACAGGTAAGAGCCAGAGATGCAAAACAAGTAGGTTATAACTGCTGAATTAAATCAAACATTAGGAATGGCAGACGAGTAGGTGATTATCAGCCTTGTGGAAAAACACCCCAATATTGACGCCAGCACACTGACTGATCAAAAGGGGCAAATTATTTTTGATGTTTAAAAGGTCAAATTTCCCAGTGCTTGATCAGGATCTACAGGTTGCTGAAACTCAAGTTAGACTAAGCAGCGTTCAGAGAAAGAAAGAAGATAATGTATGTTTTAAACTGTTCACCAAAACATGCAATAAAAAAAAAAAAAAAAAAAAAGACATCCCCAGCTTTTTTTAAGCTAAAGAAAAAATTCTGAAGGTAAATATGAAAGTCTCAGCATTTATGCTGCTGCTGAAAATAGTGAGTGAAACAAAATGGTTCATAGTTTAAGGTCCAAATGACAAAGTGAGGAGATGCATTTGATAATGATTAAAGCAGCAGACGTTTAAAGAACAGAAATCGGCCCCACTCAGGTTGTAAGGAGGAAGTCACTTACACACTAAAGGCAGAAAGTGAAGGAAGTATTTACTCTCATCTGCATTCTGAAGTTAATGACATTTAGACTGACGGCACACTGAAGACTGAGACACCATCATTACATCTACCACCTGATGGAGAAGCCACATTAAGTTTCCTCTGGTGCTGTGGACCTCTTCAAGTCTCGTATCTGCTTAATCAGATAGTTCTTTTCATCACAGAACTGCTCATCCTCAGACCTGTCAGTTTGAAAATGGCTCAGGAAGTCCACCAGCTTGGTCTGGTTTTTCAGCAGTATGTCCAACACGGGCTGGGTCTTGTTAGGGTTTGCAACAAACACCTGTGGGGAGCAGAAAGATACCATGATTAGACAATTTTAAGAATTTGAGATTGTCAACATGTATGGGACACAAAATCTAACAGCATTCACTTTTTGTAAGACACAACACGGTATTTCCTCAAATTAATAACAGATGGTACATCTGTGTTCATCCACAGGCAGTTTTTAAGATTATAGAAGATCTGTGTAGGCTCTCAGTTGTCCAGGTGGTTTCCTTGCAGTTGAAGTTGAAGGTTTTGGAGGCCGGTGAATATTCTTAATTCATAATTGGGATTTGGTTGTTCAAGTGGAACTGTTAAAAGTGTTTTTCACTGCTCAACCACAACACTCCAGGCTTATCTAGCCTCAAGGACAAATTGCCCAATGTTTTCCTCTAGAGGAATGTCTTCAGGCTCTGGTGAGATTATTCGGCTCCTTCTAATCTCAACCCACAAAGACAGTAAACTGACAGACTTAAGCCCAGATTACACAGACGGTTTTGTCCGCGGGTAGTGCGTAGACCGAAGTTCACGGTAGTTCTGGCTGTTTTCGCGGTGGAAAGGGGCGGAGCATTTTGCTGGCGTTTTGAGCGCCGTACTAGCCGCAAATACGCGGATAAAACGCTGTTAAATCCGCCGAATAAAGCGGAGTTTTGACGCCGTAGCATCCGGCACATGTCATATCATATATCCCAGCATGCCTTAACCCAGCCACTAAACCCTGCTACTGATGTGGGCACCACTACTGAGGTATTACCTAGATTTACAGAATTTGACAGTATCTCACTAGGCATGCTGACGAAACTCGTAATGTCAGCAAAAAGCACAACCTGTTTATTTGATCCTATACCAACAAAACTGTTTAAGGACCCGTGGCTCACTCTTGGGCCAAATGTGCTGGAAATTATTAATCTTTTTTTAACTTCTGGATCTGTTCCGAAATGTTTCAAATCTGCAGTGATTAAACCATTACTTAAGAAACCTTATGTTGACCCTAGTGTATTAAGAAACAAACAAACAACAACAAAAAAAAACTATTGGCCGATATCAAATCTATCATTTTGCTCTAAAATTCTGGAAAAAGTGGTGTCACGGCAGCTCGTAGACTATCTTACTGAGAATAATCTCTTTGAGCCACTGCAGTCTGCTTTTAGAAAATATCATTCCACAGAGACGGCTCTCACTAAAGTGGTGAATGATCTTCTGCTTACAATGGATTCGGACACCACTACGGTTCTGGTGCTGTTAGATCTCAGTGCTGCATTTGATACCGTGGATCATCATATTCTACTTGAGAAGCTGGAAAATCATTTTGGGATTACTGGGAGTGCCCTTGCATGGCTGACGTCATACCTGACCAGTCGTTCTCACTGTTTTGTACAATAACACTACCTCTAACCTTAATGACATGAAATTTGGGGTTCCACAGGGGTCTGTCTTAGGCCCCCTGCTTTTCTCCCTTTATATAGCACCCCTTGGGCACATATTGTCGTGTTTTGGGATTACCTTTCACTGCTAAGCAGATGATATTCAGTTATATATGCAGATAACTGCTGGTAATCTCGTTCACATAAAATCCTTAGAAGATTGCCTTGCAGCAGTGAGAAGTTGGATGTCTAGAAACGTCCTACTTTTAAACTCTGATAAGACTGAAATGATGGTTCTTGGTCCAGTGAGACATCGGCATCAATTTGACCAGTTAACGTTCAGCCTCGGCCCGTGTGTCATACATCACACTGACAAAGTGAGGAACCTTGAGGGAATTTTTGATCCTTCGTTGTCCTTTGGCCTCCACATTAAAAATATTACTAGGACTGCTTTCTTCCACCTGTGAAATATAGTGAAGATTCATCCCATCCTGTCTATGGCTGATGCTGTTTTTCTCTGGGCCCCTCCCCAATCGGACCGGGAGTGACATGTTTAGCCGCATGTTCTCCTTGAATTGCTGGCTGTCTGAGTGGTGTCCAAAAAATGAGGTGGGCTTCATTGATAATTGGCAAAGCTTCTGGGGAAAACCTGCTCTTGTTAGGAGAGACGACATCCATCCCACTTTGGATGCAGCAGCTCTCATTTCTAGAAATCTGGCCAATTTTATTAAATCCTCCAAACCGTGACTATCCAGGGTTGGGACCAGGAAGCAGAGTTGTAGTCTTACACACCTCTCTGCAGCTTCTCTCCCCCTGCCATCCCCTCATTACCCCATCCCCATAGAGACGGTGCCTGCTCCCAGACCACCAATAACCAGCAAAAATCTATTTAAGCATAAAAATTCAAAAAGAAAAAATAATATAGCACCTTCAACTGCACCACAGACTAAAACAGTTAAATGTGGTCTATTAAACATTAGGTCTCTCTCTTCTAAGTCCCTGTTAGTAAATGATATAATAATTGATCAACATATTGATTTATTCTGCCTTACAGAAACCTGGTTACAGCAGGATGAATGTAAGTCCCTTCGGCTGCTCCCTTGTTTGCACTCGGGGTCGCCACAGCAAATCCAAGGTGGATCTGCATGTTGTACTGGCATAGGTTTTACGCTGGATGCCCTTCCTGACGCAACTCCACATTACATGGAGAAATCTGGCAGGGGTGGGATACAGCAGGATGAATATGTTAGTTTAAATGAGTCAACACCCCCGAGTCACACTAACTGCCAGAATGCTCGTAGCACGGGCCGAGGGGGAGGATTAGCAGCAATCTTCCATTCCAGCTTATTAATGAATCAAAAACCCAGACAGAGCTTTAATTCATTTGAAAGCTTGACTCTTAGTCTTGTGCATCCAAATTGGAAGTCCCAAAAACCAGTTTTATTTGTTATTATCTATCATCCACCTGGTCATTACTGTGAGTTTCTCTGTGAATTTTCAGACCTTTTGTCTGACTTAGTGCTTAGCTCAGATAAGATAATTATAGTGGGCGATTTTAACATCCACACAGATGCTGAGAATGACAGCCTCAACACTGCATTTAATCTATTATTAGACTCAACTGGCTTTGCTCAAAATGTAAATGAGTCCACCCACCAAAATTACTCATAACCATCCCAAAGACGTATCGTTATCTTTGGCTACTTTCAGTGATGCCGGTATTTGGTTAGACTCTTTCTCTCCGATTGTTCTGTCTGAGTTATTTTCATTAGTTACTTCCTCCAAACCATCAACATGTCTATTAGACCCCATTCCTACCAGGCTGCTCAAGGAAGCCCTACCATTAATTAATGCTTCAATCTTAAATATGATCAATCTATCTTTATTAGTTGGCTATGTACCACAGGCTTTTAAGGTGGCAGTAATTAAACCATTACTTAAAAAGCCATCACTTGACCCAGCTATCTTAGCTAATTATAGGCCAATCTCCAACCTTCCTTTTCTCTCAAAAATTCTTGAAAGGGTAGTTGTAAAACAGGCAACTGATCATCTGCAGAGGAATGGTCTATTTGAAGAGTTTCAGTCAGGTTTTAGAATTCATCATAGTACAGAAACAGCATTAGTGAAGGTTACAAATGATCTTCTTATGGCCTCAGACAGTGGGCTTATCTCTGTGCTTGTTCTGTTAGACCTCAGTGCTGCTTTTGATACTGTTGACCATAAAATTTTATTACAGAGATTAGAGCATGCCATAGGTATTAAAGGCACTGCGCTGCGGTGGTTTGAATCATATTTATCTAATAGATTACAATTTGTTCATGTAAATGCGGAATCTTCTTCACAGACTAAGGTTAATTATGGAGTTCCACAAGGTTCTGTGCTAGGACCAATTTTATTCACTTTATACATGTTTCCCTTAGGCAGTATTATTAGACGGCATTGCTTAAATTTTCATTGTTACGCAGATGATACCCAGCTTTATCTATCCATGAAGCCAGAGGACACACACCAATTAGCTAAACTGCAGGATTGTCTTACAGACATAAAGACATGGATGACCTCTAATTTCCTGCTTTTAAACTCAGATAAAACTGAAGTTATTGTACTTGGCCCCACAAATCTTAGAAACATGGTGTCTAACCACATCCTTACTCTGGATGGCATTACCCTGACCTCTAGTAATACTGTGAGAAATCTTGGAGTCATTTTTGATCAGGATATGTCATTCAATGCGCATATTAAACAAATATGTAGGACTGCTTTTTTGCATTTGCGCAATATCTCTAAAATTAGAAAGGTCTTGTCTCAGAGTGATGCTGAAAAACTAATTCATGCATTTATTTCCTCTAGGCTGGACTATTGTAATTCATTATCAGGTTGTCCTAAAAGTTCCCTGAAAAGGCTTCAGTTAATTCAAAATGCTGCAGCTAGAGTACTGACAGGGACTAGAAGGAGAGAGCATATCTCACCCATATTGGCCTCTCTTCATTGGTTTCCTGTTAATTCTAGAATAGAATTTAAAATTCTTCTTCTTACTTATAAGGTTTTGAATAATCAGGTCCCATCTTATCTTAGGGACCTCATAGTACCATATCACCCCAATAGAGCGCTTCGCTCTCAGACTGCAGGCTTACTTGTAGTTCCTAGGGTTTGTAAGAGTAGAATGGGAGGCAGAGCCTTCAGCTTTCAGGCTCCTCTCCTGTGGAACCAGCTCCCAATTCAGATCAGGGAGACAGACACCCCTCTCTACTTTTAAGATTAGGCTTAAAACTTTCCTTTTTGCTAAAGCTTATAGTTAGGGCTGGATCAGGTGACCCTGAACCATCCCTTAGTTATGCTGCTATAGACTTAGACTGCTGGGGGGTTCCCATGATGCATTGAGTGTTTCTTTCTCTTTTTGCTCTGTATGCACCACTCTGCATTTAATCATTAGTGATTGATCTCTGCTCCCCTCCACAGCATGTCTTTTTCCTGGTTCTCTCCCTCAGCCCCAACCAGTCACAGCAGAGGACTGCCCCCTCCCTGAGCCTGGTTCTGCTGGAGGTTTCTTCCTGTTAAAAGGGAGTTTTTCCTTCCCACTGTTGCCAAGTGCTTGCTCACAGGGGGTCGTTTTGACTGTTGGGGTTTTCCGTAATTATTGTATGGCCTTGCCTTACAATATAAAGCGCCTTGGGGCAACTGTTTGTTGTGATTTGGCGCTATATAAATAAAATTGATTTGATTCTATTTTCTGGTTTACCGCAGTCTAGCATTAGGGGTCTCCAATTGGTTCAATATGCTGCAGCCAGACTTTTAACACGAAGCAGAAAGTTCGACCACATTACACCCATTTTGGCGTCTCTTCACTGGCTTCCTGTCCCAGTGAGATCAGATTTTAAGGTTCTGCTACTAACCTATAAAATTATTCATGGACTAGCACCTCCCTACATAGCTGACCTAATTAAACCTTACATACCGACCCGGGGCTTTACGTTCTCAGTGTGCAGGACTACTTTGTGTCCCTAAGGTGAATAAGAAGTCTGTGGGTCACAGAGCTTTCTCTTATCGTGCCCCTGTTCTGTGGTGATCTCCCTGCATCAATAAAACAATCAGATTCTGTGGAGACTTTCAAGTCCAGACGTAAGACACACTTATTTTCCCTTTCATATGGCTAGCATACTGGTACAGTTTTGTTTTACGCTTTTTACTCTTAATTCATTTTATTAGTAATTGGAGCGGGCTGTGACCTCAACTTTATCTAAATTCTGGGTCTTTTAGTGAAGTTTAGGACTAGTGGCCAGTGATCACCTTAGTATTTCTTCTGTTTTTCTTGTTGATTAATGCTGGCAAATTATACAGTATTTTTTGTCTTTCTGATGCCTGATTCCATTTCTCTGTTTAAGGTGCAGCTCCATGCAGAGATGGGAGTTGTATTTGTGTTGGTGATCCTCCTGTCTTGTGCACCAACAGCAATTCTTGTATATTCGTCCGTGAATTGTTCTGTTAATTGTTTCTGTAATTTATGTCTGTATCATGGCCCAAGCAGAGGGTCACCCCTTTGAGTCTGGTCTGCTTGAGGTTTCTTCTCAGAGGGAGTTTTTCCTTACCATTGTTGCTCTGGGGGTTGGTAAGGTTAGACCGTACCTGTGTGAAGCGCCTTGAGGCAACTCTGTTGTGATTTGGCGCTATATAAATGAAAATAAATTTATTTGAATTGCCTCGTCTGGGTACTAGCGATGCACGATACCACTTTTTTCCAGACCGAGTACAAGTACATATATTTTGTTACTTGTTGATACCAAGTACAGACACAAATACTTAATGATACCATTACAGTTTTATGATGATTCTGAAAATTTTTTATTCATCAGTTGTTCCTTACTTTTTGACTGTAACTGCTACAATACCATCAGCTTTGTTTTTACTTACAGACATTTCACTTAAATCATGTAACTTCACTTTTTGACTACAACAAATTGTCCTTTAACATTAATTGTGTGTTTCTTAACAAACATGACACTGCCGGACATCTCACTGAAATGTAACCTGTGGACTTCAGCACTACAACATATACAACACCAGGAACAGAACTGAAACTATCCATCGATAACTTTGTTTATGTCTGTGAGGACTAAAAGCCTTTTTTGAAAATGTGAGGGGCAGATTCTTTTTGATGAAAAGCAGCTTCTCTGCTTAATCAGCTGTGAGCCTGTTTCTGTTTTTATCTAAAACACTGAGCTAAACAGCCTTTCACTCTTACCATTCTATTTTTAAACTTTTAATTAAATACGTACCAGTAACAAATACAAACCAGAAATCCCCCCCCCCCCCAAAAGGTGGAACATGTAAATATTGGAGGACTATTGCACACATACTGCATTGCGCACACATGCACAGTGTCACAACACAAGGCAAACGTAGTAATTTTAACATTTTATTTTTTCTTTGTGATTCATGGGATAATTTCCTCGCGTTCATACAGATTCACCCATTGCTTGTGGTAACTGAGCTGTTTAATTAATGAGGAGCACAATGAACCATTTTCTGGTGCAAAGAGCAGCTCGTGGAAGCGAGCAGAGGGTCCAACCACAGCGCACAGAGATTCTGCAACTGGATTATAGCGGGTCGAGCCGCCTGAACACCCACACCAAGGGCTGAAACTCACCAACCTGATGGAGAACCTCTGTCGCTGAAGCCCTGATTGGAGTTCTGATGGAAGAACTGTGGAGCAAAGTGCCGAAGTCACTTAAATTAAATTAAAGTGGTTTGAGATGTTATGTTCCGAACTCGAGGCTTTATGTGGATTATTTTTCTTCGTATGATGATGAATTCCACTGAAGCGAACAGGTAAGACTTTATTTACTGTATGTGTGAATTTACTCTGGGTGATGGACAGCAACTTTCAGCCAGTCAGTGGACAGCATTAACGGACATATTTGACTTATGAGTAAATTACATGAAAGCCTGTAATAACCCATAAATTAGCTGCATCATTGTAGACATTACGGAGCGTGCGCGTGAAAATCCCACATTGAGGGGTTGACATCACGCTGCTATAAAGGGGTATTGGGTCAGAGTATCGGATTCGGAGACATTTTATAATTACGAGTAAATGAATACGGGATCGGGCCGATACCGGTATCGGTATCGGTGCATCCCTACTGGATACCTTAAGCATGAAGAACCTGCCTCGACAAAGCACCAGTAGCAAGTGACGAAATCACAGAGGTAGAGTTTATACAGGGATTAAAGCAAAAAAGAAAAAAAAAATCTGACTGAAATTTATTTTTCCAGGACCAAATCATAATCTGTTTACATCTACCTTTTTGTAGAAACCCTTTTGAGATCCCATCCTTGGATTTAAGGTAAAACAAGGTGGAGACAGCTAAGAAAAGCGCAATTGCTCTCCTGCTGAACAAGATTATATTTCACTCCCTAACCACAAGAGCCACAATTGTTTTCATATTTTTAACTATCCTAACTAACCTGATTTTAAAGCTAAAACCCTCAACAGACCCAGTAATGCCAGAGCTAAGACATTACATTAAATAAAAGATATTGCTTCACATCCCACTTTAGTTATGCAGAAAAGTTAACCTAAACATATTTTTATGTGGCTCATCAGTTAAACTTAGTCCAGAACTATAGTAAAACTTAGGCCCAGAGAAATACTGATTTAAACATTGCAGTTGTTGAAATCATTATTATATTAAGCAGCAGTATGAAAAATGTCAACAACGCCCTCTTTTCAGTCTGGACATGTTCCTGGTTTGCAGTCTCTCTGAGCAGGAACAATCAAGAATTTGTGTATTTATGTGGAAAGTGCGACCTGATAGAGAGGTAAGAAGGTCTGAGGAGCGCATTTTACATTATGTTGTCCACAGAAAAAGGAAGAAAAAAAAATTGTGTGGGGGGGGGGGGGCATTAGTGTTTGTTGTTATGCTTCGCAGGTCTACAGCTGTGTTTTTAGTTTTACCGCAGCAAAGACACTCAGAGCGGAGTTTGAAAGAAAAGTTTAAGAATATGCTTCTAAAACTGCTCGCTGTGTCGGTCGTCACCATGCTGTGAGACATTCAAATACACACCACCTCCCTCCTCCTCCAGAATGTAAACAGGACAGAGGAACAATCAGACACGTGCCACAAGGGAAAAAAAACAAAAAACAAAACAAACACACACACCAAAACAAAAAACAGAGACGTTACTCTAAAAAAGATTTTTCAAAATTTTGAACGTAGTAAATTTTATATCTTGGATCTAGCCTTGAATTTTCCTCATGACGGCGTCAGCGCAAAACCTGCCTTTTGGCAGCCCAACTGATGGACATCAGTCATAGTGATGAATAACGCTAATTCCTGTTTATATTATAGGCTATATCACTTGACTTCTCAAACGCTGAGCTGACGACCAGCTAAGCTACATTAGTGGTCCATAGAGTGTGTTACCAATGTGCTCACCCTCCAGTTGAACAACATCCTATAGTAAGTCAGGGGACCGTCGCCAAACAGACTGATTGCAAAGTTTACATAAGTGTGATGTCGTGTCATGATGAATGATGACTCGTTTTAAAGTGAAAATGGTGTTAATGCTGATGCAGTCATGGTAAAAAAAAAAAAAAAAAAAAAAAAAAAAAAAAAAAAAAAAAAAAAAAAAAAAAAAAAAAAAAAAAAATTAAAGAGCTGGGACTGAATTGTGTTGTCTCCTCTCTGTACGGAGAACTCAGTCGGGTGGTGCTCATGACACTCGTGCACATCTGGAAGCTGACAGAAATCCATATCTCCTGAAAATAACGTATTCCCAACTTTTCCAATGTACATCCCCAATTCCAATGAAGTTGCAACGTTGTATGAAATGTAAATAAAAACAATAGAATGATTTTTAAATCCTCTTCAACCTATATTCAATTGAATACACCACAAAGACAAGCTATTTAATGTTCAAACTGATAAACTTTGTTGTTTTTGTGCAAAAATTTCTCATTTTGAAAGGGATGTTTGCAACATGTTTCAAAAAAGTGGGGGCAGGGCAACAAAAGACTGGGAAAGTTGAGGAATACTCAAAGAACACCTAATTGGAAACAGGTGATTCTCGTGATTGGGTATAAAAGGAGCATCCCCAAAAGACTCAGCCATTCACAAGCAACGACTGAGCAAGGACAGTTTAACAACGTTTCTCAATGTTCAATTGCTAGGAATTTAGGGATTCCATCATCTACAGTCCATAATATAATCAGAAGATTCAGAGAATCTGGAGAACTTTCTACACATAAGCGGCAAGGCCAAAAACCAACACTGAATGCCCGTGACCTTCGATCCCTCAGGCGGCACTGCATAAAAAAAAACCAACATCATTGTGTAAAGGATCTTACTGTGTGGGCTCAGGAACACGTCAGAAAACCATTGTCAGTTAACACAGTTTGTTGCTACATCTACAAGTGCAAGTTAAAACTCCACCATGCAAAGTGAACGCCAAACAACAACATCCAGAAATGCTGCCACCTTCTCTGGGCCTGAGCTCATTTGAAATGGACAGACGCAGAGTGGAAAAGTGTGCTGTGGTCTGATAAGCCCACATTTCAAACTGCTTTTGGAAATCATGAACGTCATGTCCTCCGGAGAAAAGACCATCCAGATTGTTACCAGCACAAAGTTCAAAAGCCAGCATCTGTGATGGTATGGGGGTGTGTTAGTGCCCATGGCATGGGCAACTTACATATCTGTGATGGAACCATCAATGCTGAAAGGTACATCCAGGTTTTGGAGCAACACATGCTGCCATCCAAGCAACGTCTTTTTCAGGGACGTCCCTGCTTATTTCAGCAAGACAATGCCAAGCCACATTCTGCACGTGGTACAACAGCGTGGCTTTGTAGTAAAAGAGTGCGGGTACTAGACTGGCCTGCCTGCAGTCCAGACCTGTCGCCCATTGAAAATGTGTGGTGCATTATGAAGTGAAAAATGCGACAACTGAGACCCCGGACTGTTGAACAACTGAAGTCGTACATCAAGCAAGAATGGGAAAGAATTCCAGCTACAAAGATTCAACAATTAGTGTCCTCAGTTCCCAAACGCTTATTGAGTGTTGTTAGAAGGAAAGGTGATGTAACACAGTGGTAAACATACCACTGTCCCAGCTTTTTTGAAACGTGTTGCAGGCATCCATTTCAAAATGAACAAATATTTGCACAAAAACAATAAAGTTTATCAGTTTGAACATTAAATATCTTGTCTTTGTGGTGTATTCAATTGAATATAGGTTGAAGAGGATTTGAAAATCGTACTGTTTTTATTTACGTTTTACACAACGTCCCAACTTCATTGGAATTGGGGTTGTAAGAAATACAGCTGCACGGTCAGGCAGTCTGTAAAAACAGCATTGTGGAGGAATTTCGGATACACGTACACACACACATCTGGGATAAAACAGAGTCACAGAGAGTTCCACAGACACATTCCACACGGGAGTTATAACCACATTAAAACAGCATCCTGCTCCGGTACAGACAGCAGCCTTTGCGCACACCAGGAGTGAAAATCGGACAAACTCTCTGGCTATTATGGTGTTTCTGCGCTTGCTCAGACTGATGTCACCAGCTGAGAAATGCCACGTAAAACATCTTCTGGAAATGCACCTGCTGACTCACTGTGCTAGTGGTTTAATTAGCAATAAAGTAGGTTAGCGGCCACTGATCATGACCATATGTGCATATGTGCATGGATAGACTTACAATCACAAAAACTTTGATGTTGTGTTGTTCAATGGCACGTTAAATAACACGCAAAATATCCTTTAAAGGGGGCAGCACGGTGGCTTAGTGGTTAGCACTGTTGCCTCACAGCGGAAGGGTCATGGGTTCAATTCCCATGGCCTTTCTGTGTGGAGTTTGCATGTTCTCCCGTGTTTGCATGGGTTTCCTCCGGGTGCTCCGGTTTCCTCCCATATCCAAAGACATGCGGGTTAGGTGGATTGGAATCTTTAAAATTGTCCTTAGGTGTGCGTGTCTGTGTGTCTGTTTGTTTGTCTATTTGTGGCCCTGCGACAGACTGGCGTCCTGTCCTGGGTGTACCCCGCCTCACGCCCTATGACTGCTGGGATAGGCTCCAGCCCCCCGTGACCCTTAATTGGACTAAGCGGTAGAAGATGGATGGATGGATGGATGGATATCCTTTAAAGGATGCATTTGCCCAACAATGCAAATATAAACAAAACATCACGAAATTATGCACATTTTATACTCATTTTATAATAAAATAGATGCAGCCATTCAATGCAGTTGAAAAACCAGCGTTTGAAAGGATGGACATCTATAACATTCTATCATTGGCATAAAACTGAATTAAAAATAATGTTGACAATAATATTGTCATTTTTTTAGGCAATATATCGTCCAGTAAAATGTGTTATTGTGACAGGCCTTGTGTGAACACACACTAAATGTAGAGTTTCACCAACACATCTGACCAATTAGATATTTGCCTGAATGAGCAGTTGAAGAGTGTGTGTATGTAGTATGTGACACATGCCACACCTTAAAGACATGGAAGGCTTCAAACTGGATGTTCCGGCTGTTGTCTCTTAACAGGTTCATCATCAGCTTCAAGTTCCCTGCTTGACTGATGTACTTTGTCATGACGGTGAAATTGTGTCTGTCCAAGAGGAGTTCCCCAAGGAGCTGAAAAATAATTAGAACATATTTAACAAGCAATCACAGCAGTTCTAGTTAAGATATGCAATGAAAATAAGTTTCACAGTGATTGATAGTGTTTCCAGTAGCACCTTCAAAGACTGCCGCTTGGTGACGTAGTTGTCTGAATGCAGGAGTGTCTCATATTCTGTAAAGACCTGATAAATATTTAAGGAAAAAAATGCTTTAACTACAGCATAATCACATTTTTATGATTAAAATCTACAATGAAACACTCACCCTGTCATAATTGTTTTCCAGGAAATCTGCACACATAATCTTGTGTCTTGTGAGAAGATCCTATTAGAAGAACAAAAACAAATTCTGACAGATTACTGATGGACAAAGTTGAAGTCAAAATACTCCAAAGATTAACAAGAAAACACAGTGAGCTTGAAGATGAAGATGTAAAAATTATCAGAGAAAAATCCAAAGACACTCACAATTAGAGTCTATATTTATTTGGGCATACTGAAGTGAAAACAGCAACGGCTTTTGACCACCTGTGGTCTTTGTCAGGGCGGAGAGACTCACTGGTATCTTTTTCACAGTCACCATTTTACAGACATACATACAGGAATATTATCAAAGGGATTTTTTTTGGACTGTGGGAACAAAAACTATAACTCTGGCATGAACAGTTTCAAAATAAATATCGTTGGATTCTATTGTTGTGTTGTGACCCCCCCCACGCAATCCCCCTATAGTTGTGTTCCAACTATAGGGGGAATCACACTCCTCAGCCTCCCGGTAAGGTCTATTCCAGAGTACTAGAGAGGAGAATTCGACCGATGGTCGAACCTCGGATTCAGGAGGAGCAGTGTGGTTTTCGTCCTGGTCGCAGCACACTGGACCAGCTCTACACGCTCCATCGGGTGCTCGAGGGTTCATGGGAGTTCGCCCAACCAGTCCACGTGTTTTGTGGATCTGGAGAAAGCGTTCGACCGTGTCCCTCGGGGCACCCTGTGGGGAGTGCTCCGGGAGTACGGGGTCCTTTGCTAAGGGCTATCTGGTCCCTGTACGACCGCAGCAGGAGCTTGGTTCGCATTGCCGGTAGTAAGTCAAACCTGTTTCCAGTGCACGTTGGCCTCCGCCAGGGCTGCCCTTTGTCACCGGTTCTGTTCATTATTTTTATGGACAGAATTTCTAGGCGCAGCCAGGGTGTAGAGGGGGTCTGGTTTGGGAACCACAGAATCTCGTCTCTGCTGTTTGCGGACGATGTGGTTCTGTTGGCTTTGTCAGATTAGGACCCTCAGCGTGCAATGGGGCGGTTTGCAGCCGAGTGTGAGGCATCCGGGATGAAAATCAGCACCTCCAAATCCGAGGCCATGGTTCTCGACCGGAAAAAGGTGCTTTACCCGCTTCAGGTCGGTGGAGTGTCCTTGCCTCAAGTGGAGGAGTTTAAGTATCTCGGGGTCTTATTCACGAGTGAGGGACGGCTAGAGCGTGAGATCGATAGACGGATCGGTACAAAGGGGGGCAAAGCTCTCGATTTACCGATCGATCTACGTTCTGATCCTCACCTATGGTCATGAGATTTGGCTCATGACTGAAAGAACGAGATCGCGGGTACAAGCGGCCGAGATGAGTTTCCTCCGCAGGGTGGCTAGGTGCTCCCTTAGAGATAGGGTGAGGAGCCGAGCCGCTGCTCCTCCACGTCGAAAGGAGTCAGTCAAGGTGGCTCGGGCATCTTTTCCGGATGCCCCCTGGACAGCTCAGATGTGGATCAGACTTGGCCTATTCATTGAGAGTGATAGTTTGCACCTCACTGTCACCAATGAGAGTGATTGACGCACTTTTGATTGAGATATAATGTAAAATATACATTAAATGGTTTTAAATGTTAAATTTAAATGGCTATAAAATCTGTAATCTGGATCAGATCCAGATCAAACTTTGTCAGTCGATAAAGGATACTTCCTACATAACACACTTAAATATGAAAGAAATTACTTCAATGTTAAAGGATAGGGATTTTTCCAATATTTTTCCTGAGTTTGACTTACGACCTTGAAAACTGAATCAGTTCTTGCCTATGAGGACATGAGTCGTTGGTAAAAATGTCATAACGATATATGAAGAATTATGGGTTACAGGCTGTTCGCAAACAGACAAGCAAACAGGTAAAAACATTACCTTTGCCCAACTACACTGGCGGGGGTAATAAAAAAAAAACAAACAAACAAACAGAAATTACATAAGTATTCACAGCCTTTGCCAAGAAGGTCAAAATTGAGCTCAATGTTTTTTTTTTTTGTGGTGTTAGGTGTTAAGTTCAACTTTTTTGGTTTTTGAATTCTTTTTCAGATAATTCTGCTAAAGCAGATGCAAAAGAATCTGAAGCGAGAGGTGTTCCGGGCACGTCCCATCGGGAGGAGGCCCCAGGGAAGACCCAGGACATGCTGGAGGGACTAGGTCTCTTGGCTGGCTTGGGAATGCCTCAGGGTTCCCCCGGAGGAGCTGGGGGAGGTGTGTGTGGATCGGGAGGTCTGTGCGGCTTTGCTTGAGCTGCTGCCCCCGTGACCCGACTCCAGATAAAGTGGAAGAAAATGGATGGATGGATAATTCTGCTGTGCACAATTTGTTATTGCTTTTTGGCACTTGATTTCAGACTGATAACTGGAAGAGAAACAGGCATAAAATTGGAACCTCCATGCAATTCTGGTGGTGTAGGTAAATCCTTATCAGAAAAATGAGTGACTGAAGCACTTTTGTTTAAGATATAACAGAAAATGTACACCAACTGGTCTTTGCAATATATAAGTGATTTGGGCACGTTTGATTAAGATAATGTAAAATACACATTAAATGGGGGTTTTCAATGTAAAATTTAAATGGTCACAAAATCTATAATTTAATGTTATCAGTCGCTAAAGGACACCATCCAACATAATGCTCTCAAATGTAATATTTTTAGACAGATGTAATATTTTTTAGACAGAATTATGAATTTTTGAAAAATCCTTCAATGTTAAGGATTTTTCCAATTTTTTTGTTTTAACCTTCAAAACTGAATCAGTTCTTGCCTATCACAAAAAGAATCTTGAGTAAAAATTTCATAATACATGAAAATTGCTTACAAACAGACAAACGTCAAACAAACAGGGGCGAAAATGAACTCCACCCAACGTTATCGGCAGAGGTAACATTGGTTGTAGAGATGTGGGAAAGGCAGTATAGACTTAACTGTATGAAAACAGGACCATTCGTCACACTCATGTGTGGCCAGAGTCCACTGGACTTAAATAATGTGTGTGAGGTGGAGATGAGAAGGTGCAGTGAGGAAAATGTATAAAAAAAAAAAACAAAAAAAAAAAAACAGCACCTGACTTGTTCTCATGGTTTGATTAATTTGTGCACACAAAATGAAATAATTTCTCAGCACATACAGCCAAGCTATTCATTTCTCTGCATGCACAGTGCACAACACACCTCTGAGCAAATAAAATCTATTCTAAACTCAATAAATATGTCATTGCACAACAATAAACATCTCACACTCTGTCACCTCAAATCATCATAGTGCTTAAACGTAGAAACTTCTCTCACTGTGGACATCTGCATCCGATCTTTTTCACATCGATGTACTTATGATGCAGCAGCATCCTACTGCATTATCATGGAGTTTATGATCAGCTCAACTTTTCTTCCTTGCCTGCTTTGAACTCCACCACCCCCACCACCCAATCTTTCTACATGAGCTGCCCACATACAGCGCATATGCAAAAACAGAACCATATATCATTTATATCCTGAGTCATCAAATTCCTTACATGGAATTTCAACCAGTACATCAACAACAATATAATATATGTCTCATACCTAAAGTAGACTTGTTTCACCACTGCATGATTAACTTTTGCAGACAGCACCATAGCACTGTTCATAAGAAAGCCTTCACTGATGTACAGAGATAAAATATACGGTGCATCCAGAAAGTATTCACAACGCTTTATGTTCCAACCTTATTCCAAAATTGATTAAATCCATTTTTTTCCTCAAGTCTACAACCGCTGGCAAAAATTATGGCATCACCGGCCTCGGAGGATGTTCATTCAGTTGTTTAATTTTGAAGAAAAAAGCAGATCACAGACATGACACAAAACTAAAGTCATTTCAAATGGCAACTTTCTGGCTTTAAGAAACACTATAAGAAATCAAGAAAAAAAAAATTGTGGCAGTCAGTAACAGTTACTTTTTTAGACCAAGCAGAGGGAAAAAAAAATATGGAATCACTCAATTCTGAGGAAAAAATTATGGAATCACCCTGTAAATTTTCATCCCCAAAACTAACACCTGCATCAAATCAGATCTGCTCGTTAGTCTGCATCTAAAAAGGAGTGATCACACCTTGGAGAGCTGTTGCACCAAGTGGACTGACATGAATCATGGCTCCAACAAGAGAGATGTCAATTGAAACAAAGGAAAGGATTATCAAACTCTTAAAAGAGGGTAAATCATCACGCAATGTTGCAAAAGATGTTGGTTGTTCACAGTCAGCTGTGTCTAAACTCTGGACCAAATACAAACAACATGGGAAGGTTGTTAAAGGCAAACATACTGGTAGACCAAGGAAGACATCAAAGCGTCAAGACAGAAAACTTAAAGCAATATGTCTCAAAAATCGAAAATGCACAACAAAACAAATGAGGAACGAATGGGAGGAAACTGGAGTCAACGTCTGTGACCGAACTGTAAGAAACCGCCTAAAGGAAATGGGATTTACATACAGAAAAGCTAAACGAAAGGCATCATTAACACCTAAACAGAAAAAACAAGATTACAATGGGCTAAGGAAAAGCAATCATGGACTGTGGATGACTGGATGAAAGTCATATTCAGTGATGAATCTCGAATCTGCATTGGGCAAGGTGATGATGCTGGAACTTTTGTTTGGTGCCGTTTCAATGAGATTTATAAAGATGACTGCCTGAAGAGAACATGTAAATTTCCAGTCATTGATGATATGGGGCTGCATGTCAGGTAAAGGCACTGGGGAGATGGCTGTCATTACATCATCAATAAATGCACAAGTTTACGTTGATATTTTGGACACTTTTCTTATCCCATCAATTGAAAGGATGTTTGGGGATGATGAAGTCATTTTTCAAGATGATAATGCATCTTGCCATAGAGCAAAAACTGTGAAAACATTCCTTGCAAAAAGACACATAGGGTCAATGTCATGGCCTGCAAATAGTCTGGATCTTAATCCAATTGAAAATCTTTGGTGGAAGTTGAAGAAAATGGTCCATGACAAGGCTCCAACCTGCAAAGCTGATCTGGCAACAGCAATCAGAGAAAGTTGGAGCCAGATTGATGAAGAGTACCGTTTGTCACTCATTGGACCTCATGTATCAAAGTTGCGCACTTGTGGCATAAATTTACGGTGTAAATTTGAAATACGAGGGCTGTCAATAAAGCATAGGTCCTTTTTATTTTTTTCAAAAACTATATGGATTTCATTCATATGTTTTTACGTCAGACATGCTTGAACCCTTGTGCGCATGCGTGAGTTTTTCCACGCCTGTCGGTGACATCATTTGCCTGTGAGCACTCCTTGTGGGAGGAGTCGTCCAGCCCCTCGTCGGAATTCCTTTGTCTGAGAAGTTGCTGAGAGACTGGTGCTTTGTTTGATCAAAATTTTTTCTAAACCTGTGAGGCACATCGAAGTGGACACGGTTCGAAAAATTAAGCTGGTTTTTGGTGAAAATTTTAACGGCTGATGAGAGATTTTGAGGCGATACTGTCGCTTTAAGGACTTCCCATGTCAGCCTGTTTCAAGCTGAAAACCTCCACATTTCAGGCTCTATTGATCCAGGACGTCGTGAGAGAACAGAGAAGTTTCAGAAGAAGTCGGTTTCAGCATTTTATCCGGATATTCCACTGTTAAAGGAGATTTTTTTTAATGAAAGACGTGAGGACGGGTCCGCGCGTCGGGACGCAGCCGGCGCGGTGCGGCGGCACAGGAAAAACACCTCCGTGTTGATAACCATTTGTAAAATCCAGGCGGCTTTTGATGGCTTTCAGTGGAGTGAGTATATGAGAAATTGTTTAACAGCTGGACATGTTCCAACTTGTCCTTAAGGCTTCCAACTGAGGTGTTTTTCCTGTGGCGGAGCGTTGTGGCGGCTGCGAGCCGACGCTGCAATCCGCCGGCACGTCTTTCATTAAAAAATCTCCTTTAACAGTGGAATATCCGGATAAAATGCTGAAACCGACTTCTTCTGAAACTTCTCTGTTCTCTCACGACGTCCTGGATCAATAGAGCCTGAAATGTGGAGGTTTTCAGCTTGAAACAGGCTGACGACGGTGCCTGGGAGTGCTGCACGACGTCTCGCTCCATGGGAAGTCCTTAAAGCGACAGTATCACCTTAAAATCTCTCAGCCGTTAAAATTTTCACCGAAAACCAGCTTCATTTTCGAACCGTGTCCACTTTGATGTGCCTCACAGGTTTAGAAAAAATTTTGATCAAACAAAGCGCCAGTCTCTCAGCAACTTCTCAGACAAAGGAATTCCGACGAGGGGCTGGACGACTCCTCCCACAAGGAGTGCTCACAGGCGAATGACGTCATCGACAGGCGTGGAAAAACTCACGCATGCGCACGAGGGTTCAAGCATGTTTGACGTAAAAACATGAATAAAATCCATATAGTTTTTGAAAAAAATAAAAAAGGACCTATACTTTATTGACAGATCTTGTACACCAAAGTTGCCGTGACATGTATCAAGCAGAGCGCATCTGCCCAATTCTGGCGTACGCCTGACAAGATCTTGATAAATGCGGCGGGTGGAAACGATCGTAATTATAATAAACACACCCATAAATATTCAGAATCCGCCTCAGACACACCCTCGTTTTACGACATGGAAGCCGGGAAGACGGCAAAGAATAAGAACTTCACCAATCACGACGCGTGCCAATAGAACGCCAAAAGCGGCCGTCGTATCAATTGTTTTGTAGTATATAATCAATAAAGTGTTACAGTGGTCCCTCATTAATCGCTGGAGTTACGTTCTAAAACATAGCCCCTAATACGCGAAACTGTGACGTAGTCAGCGTTATTTTTTTACAATTATTATAGATGTTTTAATGCTGTAAAACCCCTGTAAAACCACTTTATACACTTTCTCAATCAGGCATGAACATTCTCTCACTTTTCTCTCGTGTGTAAACACTCTCAAAGTTCAAACCTGAGTAGAAAAATAAACCAGACTGTTTTCAGGCCCAAACATTTGTTTGAGAAATAAAAATAGTACGTTTACCTATAAATAATAATGATGGCATTTAGAACTAATGAATTTAATTTTAACGATCAACGTACGAGGTCGGACACATAAATTATTAATAGTGACTGACCAGTATTCCACAGATCGGGCCGCCGCGCCTTTTTCCTCTCGCTCGCTGCAGCAGGTGTCTGTTTCCGTGTGACAAACACAGTTATGAGTAGTTGTTGGCGCTCTTTCTTCGTCTGGGCGAGAGGATTCTTATAAACAGACACGCAGAACACTGTAAAAAAAAAATTAATAGCATGCAAAATTGGACTAAATACTCCGTGGGACTGCGAGGCCGCGTTATAGCCAGGGACTGCACTGTATTCTCTTTTCACATGTCAATAATTCCTGATGTGGATATTTGCTCGCTCAGGCAATAAGACACGCCTAATTTGTCTGATTTCTTTATTTTAAAATGTATTTCTTCATTTATTTTATTGTGACAAACGAATGGAGACGACAACAGCCTACCTGATTACAGCACGGGTGAATTAAAGGAATGACAACACTACAGTTGTAATGATCATTTTCATTGTCTAAAATGATCACGCCACATAACGTTAAGCTCAGCGCTGCTCTGGTTCCAGGCTCGACGTCTGGAGAAAAAGGCGAGCAGAGCTTTCTTTGCTGTCAGCGCTGTGGCCACGGATCGTGCTCCATAACAATCCTGCAAAAGCGGGATTTGTATTGATTATTATGTAGTATAATCAGGAAAGTGTTATTTATGTAACATATGCATTGATATGTATAATGGCACTGTTTATCATGTTGATCATCTTCATTTTTATGTGGATTCCAGTGCTGGTTCATTTTGGTGTATAATTTACGCCACCTCTCGACCTGGTGTATATTTTCAGCGCAGTGTACGCCAACGACCACATTGATACATGCCAAGTAGCGCAGCCGTTTTGGCGTACACCCCATATACGCTCAAATATCGCCGTACGCACGTTGATACATGAGGCCCATTAAGTCCATGACTCAGAGACTGCAAGCTGTTATAAAAGCCAGAGGTGGTGCAACAAAATACTAGTGATGTGTTGGAGCGTTCTTTTGTTTTTCATGATTCCATAATTTTTTCCTCAGAATTGAGTGATTCCATATTTTTTCCCTCTGCTTGGTCTAAAAAAGTAACCGTTACTGACTGCCACAATTATTTTTCCTGATTTCTTATAGTGTTTCTTAAAGCCAGAAAGTTGCCATTTGAAATGACTTTAGTTTTGTGTCATGTCTGTGATCTGCTTTTTTCTACAAAATTAAACAACTGAATGAACATCCTCCAAGGCCGGTGATTCCATCATTTTTGCCAGGGGTTGTACACAATACCCCATAATGACAATGTAAAAAAAAAAAAAAAATTTTTTTTTGGATTTTTTTTGCAAAGTTATATAGATATAAAAAAACCCTAAGAAATCACACATACATAAGTATTCACAGCCTTTGCCATGAAGCTCAACATTGAGCTCAGGTACCTCCTGTTTCCACTGATCATCCTTAAGATGTTTCTACAGCTTAATTGGAGTCAACCTGTGGTAAATTCAACTGACTGGACATAATTTGGAAAGACACACACCTGTCTACATATAAGTTCCCACAGTGACAGTCAGAGCACAAACCAAACATCAAGTCAAAGGAATTGTCTGCAGACCTCCAAGACAGGACTGTCTTGAGGCACAAAACTGGGGAAGGGTACAGAAACATTTCTACTGATTTGAAGGTCCCAATGAGCACAGTGGCCTCCATCATCCATAAATGGAACAAGTTTGGAACTACCAGGACTCTTCCTAGAGCTGGCCATCCATCTAAACTGAGCGATCGGGGGAGAAGGACCTTAGTCAGGGAGGTGACCAAGAACCTGATGGTCACTCTATCATAGTTCCAGCATTCCTCTGTGGAGAGAGAACCATCCAGAAGGACAACCATCTCTGCAGTAATTCACCAATCAGGCCTGTTTAGCAGAGTGGCCAGATGGAAGCCACTCCTTAGTAAAAGGCTGATGGCAGCCCACCTGGAGTTTGCCAAAAGGCACATGAAGGACTGTCAGACCATGAGAAACAAAATTCTCTGGTCTGTTGAGACAAAGATTGAACTCTCTGGCATGAATGCCAGGCATCATGTTTGGAGGATCCAGGCACCATAACTTCAGTGAAGCAGGGTGGTGGCAGCATCATGCTGTGGGAAAGTTATTCAGTGGCAGGAAGTGGGAGACGAGTCAGGATTGCACTTTCGATCTTAAAGGAGTGGCTTCAGGACAACTCTGCGATATGAATGTCCTTGAGTGACCCAGGCAGAGCCCAGACCTGAATCTGACTGAACATCTCTGGAGAGATCTGAAAATGGCTGTGCACCAATGCTCCCCATCCTATGATATCATATTCAAGAAGACTTGAGGTTATAATTGCTGCCAGCGGTGCATCATCAAAGTATTTGGCAAAGGTTGTGAATACCTATGTACATGTGATTTCTTAGTTTTTAAATTTTTAATACATTTGCCAAAAAAAAAAAAAATTTTCATGCCGTCATTATGGGGTGTAGTGAGTAGGATTTTGAGGGGAAAAAAATTATTTACTCCATTTTGGAATAAGGCTGTAACATAAACTGCGGAAAAAGTGAAGAGGTGTAAATACTTTCCGGATGCACTGTATGTCCACGAAAAACATTCACATCACCTGTCACAATCAAACAAAAGGGACATCACACCATGTACTTTGTTATCTAGAGTACACGGAATACAATGATTATGTACATTAGTTGCAATAAAAATACAACCCCAATTCCAATGAAGTTGGGACATTGTATGAATTTCCTTCCTTCCCACTGTAGCCAAGTGCTTGCTCACAGGGGGTCGTTTTGACCGTTGGGGTTTTACATCATTATTGTATGGCCTTGCCTTACAATATAAAGCGCCTTGGGGCAACTGTTTGTTGTGATTTGGCGCTATATAAAAAAAAAATTGAATTGAATTGAAATATTGAGTGTTGTTAGCAGGAAAGGTGATGTAATGCTGCGTTTACACATAACGACGACAAGTCACAAATACCACAAAGTACACATTCTTGGCCGCTGATCATGAATGTGATGATTCGGGGCAGAGGCGTCAGGTGTCCTCAGGAACTGCTGCAACCTGTTACCACACATTACGATTAATCACACGTATTGCTAGAGAATTATCAGGAACCATTATTCACGGTCAAGAATAGTGTTCCGCGTTGTTATGCACTATTGCGCGTAACAGCGCATCGTTAAGTTCTGTCACGTTGTGAACGAGGTGAATTGTCTCCACACACACACCCATCTTCATCCAACCGAATTCAGATCGCTCCAGTTTTTCAGAAGAACTTTATGACTGCATGTGTAGTTGGGCTCTGCGCCATGGAGTGGTGCAGAGAGGAGGAGGAGGACAGAGCCAGATGTGTGGCTTCATGCGGCTCTCATCTCGTGCGTTTTCCCAAACATCAGGCGGATGCAGCAGGTGGAACACCTGCAGGAGCGCGCTGAAGAGCACTGAAATTAGACTTTTAGCCGACTTGGTGTCAGCAATCAAACTGAATGTGGTGCAGCAGGGTTTAATTGTGCGCGCGCTTCTTCCTCCGCCGGACTGGAGGAGGTGCAGAGATGTCTGGCTGCAAGTGAGTCTCCTCTCGCTCCTCTGGTTCCAGAGGGTCAGACTCGTTCTCCCGCTCATCGGTTACAACAGCAGGTGGAACACCTGCAGGAGCGTCCTGAGGAGCTTCAGCAGGAACTGTGGACCGACATTTGGAGCAGAGTTTAATTGTGCACACGTGACAGAAAACTGATTCGCTGTGGCGTGCAGTGAAATGTGACGCCGCGTTACAAGTCGTGTCAAAACTTGACAGGTTCCGTGTCACTTCGTAATAACGCGTGACAGTTTGGGCTCCAAGAACCATCACAGGAACCACTACGAACGTTGTCACGTTCTATTAAGGATCAATACTCATCAAGACGGATCAATACGCTCAGTTGCGACCTCCACGACGTGAGACGAAATGAGGATGGTGTGTGACATTCGTGTAAGATTTTTTGACAGGCAAAAACATGCTCCACGAATATCAAGAATATCAGGCACCAACACGCACTATTAAGAAACCTATTCAGATGCGTTAAGTCACATTAAGAATGTCAGGAATGTGTCATGAATGACAGAAAAATGACATTGGTAACGCGTCTTGCCTATGAGTAAAAGCACCTTAACACAGTGGTAAACATACCACTGTCCCAGCTTTTTTGAAACATGTTGCAGGCATCCATTTCAAAATGAGCAAATATTTGCACAAAAACAATAAAGTTTTTCAGTTTGAACATTAAATATCTTGTCTTTGTGGTGTATTCAATTGAATATAAGTTGAAGAGGATTTTCAGATCATTGTATTCTGGTTTTATTTATATTTTACACAATGTCCCAACTTCACTGGAATTTGGGTTGTACTAAATTCATATGCTTATATGGATGATTGTCTATTTTTGCATGACATTAATTCCCCCTATTGGGTTTCACTCTGCATGTGGTTGCATATGGTTATATAACATTTCAGAATCTTTGCGTATCATTTATTAGGTCAATGTTTCAGTGCCGACCAGCTCCTAATATTGTCTGCTACCTAGAAGCACTGAATACCACACTTAAGTTATAGATAACTTCAGCCTTAAAAAAATGGATTTCATTGTCCAGAAATTGTGGGATACCTTGATTATGTATATTTATTCATGCTATCACCAGCAGGGGCATTTATATCATGCAAAAGTAGAGCTCACATCTATGCAAGTACATGAATTCAGAGTTTTTATTGCGTTATTCTCAAACGTTACACCATTGAATGCAGAGAGGAATCACAAATGTCTACGAAATCTCTTACCTCAGGGTCTTGTTCACGAGTGAGGGGACAACAGAGCATGAGAAAGGCCAGAGAATGGCACAGCAGGGGCGATATTGCATTTGCTTTACAGTACTGTTGTAACAAAAAGGGAGCTGAGCCAAAAGGTAACGCTCTTGATCTACCCATCAATCTTAGTTCCTACTCTCACCTATGGTCACAAGGGTTGTGCCATAACCGAAAGAACGAGATTACAGTGAGAAGCTCAGTCATTCATGAGGAGCTCAGAATAGAATCGCTGCTCCTTCATGTTTAGAGGAGCCAACCGAGGTGGTTCAGGCATCTGGTGAGGATGCCCCCTGGGTGCCCCCATAGAGAGGTGTTCCAGGTACGTCCAGGTGAGAGGAGACCCCGGGGAAGACCCAGGACTAGGTAAAGAGATTATATCTCCACAATGGCCTGGGAACACCTTGGGATCTCCCAGTCAGAGCTGGTTAATGTGGCCCGGGAAAGGGAAGGAAAGTGGAGACATTAAACCACCATAATAGAGGTGAGGATGGTTTTTAAGAACTAAATGACTAAAAATAGGAATTGAGCTCTCTAACTTTGAGTGCATGAGGACTTTTTCTGATATTTTACATAACAGATGCAATCTAGATATTCTAACAAGAAACAAAATAATACGGCATACCTTGAACGATGCAAAAGCATCTGAGGCGACGTCAAAGGTTGAAAGCTCCACAAAACGGAAAAAGCAGTAGAAGTCTTCAGAGAAGAGCACTGTCCGTGCCAAAGGCTCATGACGTAAGCACTCTCTCAGCATCATACCACAGTTCAAAGCCACTTCTGCACTCTCATATCTGTACAGGTTAATACATGAAATATCTTCAGAATTCACCACTGGCACAAAAGCATGAATGTGAGAAAGAACAGAAAGAAATGACAACCAATCCAAACTAACTGAAGAAAAGATGTTTAAAACAGTTAAACATAAGATCTGTTTGGATAAACTGTTTTCCCTTGTTCCATCATTCCACTGTGGGATCTCTTTTTTATGGCTGCCACCACTGACCAACTGCAGGCGACAGTGTTTTCTAATGTGCGATATGAGCCCTAAGGGCCACTGGGGCTAGTGCTTATCTTTGGATTCCACAGTATGAAGAAGTGTTTGTGACTAGCCCTGGACGGGACACCACTCCATCACAGGTTACTTCCCCAGCCAAAGCCGGTACCCGTTTACGGCGGTGCCAGTGTTAAATACCAGGTTTACCAGCAGGCTCTCAAACAGCATGGACATTTTGTTAGAACATTCAAAATTTCTAACAAGCAAGCTGCACAGACTAATGCGTGTCCACTGGCATTAGAGTCAACAGACCATAACGCAATGCAATAAGACGAGTTGTTCAGAAACTCGTTATACTATCACCCTCATCTGCATGCTTTGCCTTCTAGTGAATGTAACAAGTTCATGCTTGTTCAGTGGAGTTGTCAAAACAGATTCTAAGAAGTACTGGCACACAGTGAAAGCAACACACCAACAAGAGGCATTTGAATTGGCCATTGTCCCGCCAGGCTATCGGCATTCCAAAATTTCAATTTTAAAATATAAAATAAAATGGTGCTTGCAAATCAGCACACCAGTTTACACACATATGTACATATTCCTTTCCATGTGAAGACTGCATGTTCTCAACATGTCTGTGCAGGTTCCTCCAGGGTGCTCTGGCTAACTCCCAAAAACATGTAAGTTAGGTGAAGTGGAAACTTTAAATTTACAGGAGTAGGTGTGTTTGTGTTTGAGTTTGTCTCTATGGCAGGGTGCAGGCACCCTGCCTCTGGGACCACTGGGATAGGCTCCAGTCCTCCCATGATGCTTCAATGGAATAAGTGTGCTTAGTGGTGAGAGGCACGGTGGCTTATTGGTTAGCACTGTTGTCTCACAACAAGAAGGTCATGGGATCACTTCCCACCTGGGCTTTGCATGTTCTTCCAGTGTTTGTGTGTGTTCGTTCCCTCCAGGTGCTCCAGCACCCTCACACTTCAAAAAAGGTAGGCATGTGAAGGGTGATTGAACATTAAAATAATTGTAGGTGTGAGTGAGGGTGTGGTTGTGCTCATCTGTCTGTATGTGGCCCTGCGATGGACTGGCGTCCTGTCCGGGGTGTACCACGCCCTATGACTGCTGGGATAGGCTCCAGCCAGCAGGTATAGAAAATGAATGAATGCATAGTGGTCAGGCATCAAACCATTCAGGAACTACAAGACACCATGTGAAGATATTCCATAATATTTTCTTAACCCTCAGAGCCCCAATGATGTTCTGCTGCATCATTTTGATAAAAATGTTCATAACAATCTCAGCTGGGCAATATACTAAAAGAAACTACCGTAACAGGGGAATTTCTTAAGGTATCCTAAAATAGAGAGAAAAAAAAAACCCCTGATAGTTAAATATGTCACAGAGTAATTATGGGTGTCTTTTTTGCACTGACAAACCAAACACTAGTATCTAGCATATATTCAGAACTGAAGTACTGTAGACAGGGAAGGTGAAGTTACCCTTTTAGAAGCATAAAGAGGATCTGTGGGTGTGTAGAGATGTATTCTACTGTGGGTGTGCGGGAGCCAATCTGACGTCTCACTATATTGCTAAACAAGTGAACCACATCCTTCTTCCCCTGCATAAACAAACAGACACACACACAAATAAATAAAGACAAAATCTCATATTCGTGGCTCACTGGGTGCTAACATGAAAATACATTTACTACAGGCATAGATGTTCAAACAAAGCACTTTCAGTCCTGGTCAGAATTACTGGTGCCGTATAATGTATCTGAAGGACAGAATTTAAAATGTGTTTAGCAAGAAATAATTGAAGAAACTATACACAGAACTTTCTTCCATCAGCCTGATGCTGGAGTGGGGCAGGGAAGGATTTTCATACAAGAAAAATGATCAAATCTAGGTTTCACTCTGCCAAGAGCCTTCTAGCAAACTAGGTGAAATTTAATGTTTTCATTTTAAGAAAGTCCTATTTGCCACTCTATCAGGATCAGTGACTGGTGATGCAACTGACAAAAGTTGCCCTATGTATCGTTTCTCCAATCACAATCAAAAAAATGAGGTGGGCTTCATAGATAATTGGCAAAGCTTCTGTGGAAAACCTGGTCTTGTTAGGAGAGACGGCATCCATCCCACTTTGGATGGAGCAGCTCTCATTTCTAGAAATCTGGCCAATTTTCTTAAATCCTCCAAACCGTGACTATCCAGGGTTGGGACCAGGAAGCAGAGTTGTAGTCTTACACACCTCTCTGCAGTTTCTCTCCCCCTGCCATCCCCTCATTACCCCATCCCCGTAGAGACGGTGCCTGCTCCCAGACTACCAATAACCAGCAAAAATCTATTTAAGCATAAAAATTCAAAGAGAAAAAATAATATAGCACCTTCAACTGCACCACAGACTAAAACAGTTAAATGTGGTCTATTAAACATTAGGTCTCTCTCTTCTAAGTCCCTGTTAGTAAATGATATAATAATTGATCAACATATTGATTTATTCTGCCTTACAGAAACCTGGTTACAGCAGGATGAATATGTTAGTTTAAATGAGTCAACACCCCCGAGTCACACTAACTGCCAGAATGCTCGTAGCACGGGCCGAGGAGGAGGATTAGCAGCAATCTTCTACTCCAGCTCATTAATTAATCAAAAACCCAGACAGAGCTTTAATTCATTTGAAAGCTTGACTCTTAGTCTTGTCCATCCAAATTGGAAGTCCCAAAAACCAGTTTTATTTGTTATTATCTATCGTCCACCTGGTCGTTACTGTGAGTTTCTCTGTGAATTTTCAGACCTTTTGTCTGACTTAGTGCTTAGCTCAGATAAGATAATTATAGTGGGCGATTTTAACATCCACACAGATGCTGAGAATGACAGCCTCAACACTGCATTTAATCTATTATTAGACTCAATTGGCTTTGCTCAAAATGTAAATGAGTCCACCCACCACTTTAATCATATCTTTGATCTTGTTCTGACTTATGGTATGGAAATAGAAGACTTAACAGTATTCCCTGAAAACTCCCTTCTGTCTGATCATTTCTTAATAACATTTACATTTACTCTGATGGACTACCCAGCAGTGGGGAATAAGTTTCATTACATTAGAAGTCTTTCAGACATATACCAACACAGTGCAGAGTAACTACCTAAACTCTGTAAGTGAGAGAGTATCTTGTCAACAGTTTTACATCCTCACTGAAGACAACTTTGGATGCTGTAGCTCCTCTGAAAAAGAGAGCTTTAAATCAGAAGTGCCTGACTCCGTGGTATAATTCACAAACTCACATCTTAAAGCAGATAACCCGTAAGTTGGAGAGGAAATGGCGTCTCACTAATTTAGAAGATCTTCACTTAGCCTGGAAAAAGAGTCTGTTGCTCTATAAAAAAGCCCTCCGTAAAGCTAGGACATCTTACTACTCATCACTAATTGAAGAAAATAAGAACCCCAGGTTTCTTTTCAGCACTGTAGCCAGGCTGACAAAGAGTCAGAGCTCTATTGAGCCGAGTATTCCTTTAACTTTAACTAGTAATGACTTCATGACTTTCTTTGCTAATACAATTTTAACTATTAGAGAAAAAAATTACTCATAACCATCCCAAAGACGTATCGTTATCTTTGGCTGCTTTCAGTGATGCCGGTATTTGGTTAGACTCTTTCTCTCAGATTGTTCTGTCTGAGTTATTTTCATTAGTTACTTCATCCAAACCATCAACATGTCTATTAGACCCCATTCCTACCAGGCTGCTCAAGGAAGCCCTACCATTATTTAATGCTTCGATCTTAAATATGATCAATCTATCTTTATTAGTTGGCTATGTACCACAGGCTTTTAAGGTGGCAGTAATTAAACCATTACTTAAAAAGCCATCACTTGACCCAGCTATCTTAGCTAATTATAGGCCAATCTCCAACCTTCCTTTTCTCAAAAATTCTTGAAAGGGTAGTTGTAAAACAGCTAACTGATCATCTGCAGAGGAATGGTCTATTTGAAGAGTTTCAGTCAGGTTTTAGAATTCATCATAGTACAGAAACAGCATTAGTGAAGATTACAAATGATCTTCTTATGGCCTCAGACAGTGTACTTATCTCTGTGCTTGTTCTGTTAGACCTCAGTGCTGCTTTTGATACTGTTGACCATAAAATTTTATTACAGAGATTAGAGCATGCCATAGGTATTAAAGGCACTGCGCTGCGGTGGTTTGAATCATATTTATCTAATAGATTATAATTTGTTCATGTAAATGGGGAATCTTCTTCACAGACTAAGGTTAATTATGGAGTTCCACAAGGTTCTGTGCTAGGACCAATTTTATTCACTTTATACATGCTTCCCTTAGGCAGTATTATTAGACGGCATTGCTTAAATTTTCATTGTTACGCAGATGATACCCAGCTTTATCTATCCATGAAGCCAGAGGACACACACCAATTAGCTAAACTGCAGGATTGTCTTACAGACAAAGACATGGATGACCTCTAATTTCCTGCTTTTAAACTCAGATAAAACTGAAGTTATTGTACTTGGCCCCACAAATCTTAGAAACATGGTGTCTAACCAGATCCTTACTCTGGAGGGCATTACCCTGACCTCTAGTAATACTGTGAGAACTCTTGGAGTCACTTTTGATCAGGATATGTCATTCAAAGCGCATATTAAACAAATATGTAGGACTGCTTTTTTGCATTTACGCAATATCTCTAAAATTAGAAAGGTCTTGTCTCAGAGTGATGTTGAAAAACTAATTCATGCATTTATTTCCTCTAGGCTGGACTACTGTAATTCATTATTATCAGGTTGTCCTAAAAGTTCCCTGAAAAGCCTTCAGTTAATTCAAAATGCTGCAGCTAGAGTACTAATGGGGACTAGAAGGAGAGAGCATATCTCACCCATATTGGCCTCTCTTCATTGGCTTCCTGTTAATTCTAGAATAGAATTTAAAATTATTCTTCTTACTTATAAGGTTTTGAATAATCAGGTCCCATCTTATCTTAGGGACCTCATAGTACCATATCACCCCAATAGAGCGCTTCGCTCTCAGACTGCAGGCTGAGTTTTTCCTTCCCACTGTCACCAATTGCTTGCTCACAGGGGGTCGTTTTGACCGTTGGGGTTTTTACGTAATTACTGTATGGCCTTGCCTTACAATATAAAGCGCCTTGGGGCAACTGTTTGTTGTGATTTGGCGCTATATAAATAAAATTGATTGATTGAATCACAGAAGTCTAGATCTATTTCAGAGTTATCGTGGGTGTCTCGATGGCTTCCCTCACTTGTCTCCTTTCTTGAACAGCAATCACCATGATTTGGGAACTGCCTACTCCAGACAGATTTATAATACAGTGCCATACTGTTTTTGTTTCTTAATAATTGATGACTTGGAAATGTTTCTGCATCATCTCCTGACCTGTGTAAAGAAAATTATGTGAAAGTGATGTTTTACTGTAAATTTGTCAAAGGGTGCAAATAACTGTCAGCACAGTATTTTTTCACATATTTCACTTTCTGAAAGCATTTTGTTTCTTTATTGTTCATTAGGCTTTTGCTTGTTTTGAGACCATGACCTACGTCTGGGGTGGGTGTGAAAATGTTGGCAAATGAAAGCCTATAGTACCCCAAACAACATACTTTTTTCACAAACGTGAATTTTGAGCATTAGGGAGAATCACTTATTATAAAAAAAAAAAAAGTAAATAAAGTGACAATTGCTGAGCAATAAAAACAAAAACATTTGGTCAGAGACTCTGCGGCGAAGCATCTAAAGTCACAATTACCATGAATTCAAATGGTCAAGAGATGCGGTATTCCAATCATGTAATTGCTGGAGAATAAGTAAATATAAATAACTAAACAAATTGTTGTGTGGGACACTGAAGAGGAGGTACTGCTGGCCCACCACCACCAGATGGCGCCCTGCTTGGAGTGCGGGCTTCAAGTACGAGAGGGCACCGGAGCCACTGGGAGTGACAGCTGTCACTCATCACCAGCACCAGCTGTCACTCATTCAACTCATCACCATCACCATAAAGGCCGGACTGCAACTCCACCTCCTCGCCGAGAAATCAGCTACCTTGGAGGTAATTTTCTCTGATAGTCTGAACTTCTTTGCAGCCGTTTTCCTGTGGGTGTTGCCTTATCTGTGGGATTGGCGTTTGGTGTGATCAGCGACGGCTTCGCTTCACACCCCAACCAGATAAGTGGTTAGACAGGAGCTGCACGAGTGTGTGACTGGAGGTGGAGGTGCTCCCTCCCAAAAGAACACAGACTGTGGGATTACTGAGTGTGCGTACTCACATTCACCTGTACTGTTTTTGTTCTCTGCCAGCAGTACCAGGTCTGACAGCTGGAGACGGTGACCACCTGGGGACCCAGGACTTGGTGGCTCCAGTGTTCTTCAGATCCGTTGGCGGTGAGGGCCGTGTGGGATCCGGTTCGGTTCTGGATGGGCGTCTCCTATCCTCAAGCCTGCCCACACGTCACCCAACGTAATTGACTGTAGTTCCAAACTGGTTGTTGTCTGTATTCCGTTGTGCACAATTTACAACATTAAATTGTTACTGTTTGGCTTATCCATTGCCCGTTCTTTTACGCCCCCTGTTGTGGGTCCGTGTTCCTACACTTTCGCAACACAAATGAATTAATGAATAAATAATGGCCAGGGGTTCTCCTAGATGTCCAGCAGTAAAGCATGAAAAAAAAAAAAAAAAAAAAATCACTATAGTATTACTATGAATTGGAATAGTCAGATCATTAGAAATGATTAGGCTGTGTGTAATCATGATCATGTTTTTCATCATGTTGATATTGATGCATCAAGTCTGGGTCTGCTGTAATTCCTTTGAATATCACTGGGTCATACATAACCAACAACAGAATTTATGCAGACAAAAACAACACAATAATCTCATTGTTTTGTATCACCATGACCACCACATTATAGTAATACTTCACAAACTTCAAAAACAGTCACAGCGTTTGATTCATCATATTATACAGTAAAATTTAAGCTTACATGAAATGGAAAATTAAGTTAACCTACATATAGAAGCTGAAGCTTCTGCTTTACTTTTGATGCTCTTTGTAGTTCTTTCTTTCAGAATCGGCAAAGCGTAAGTAGCATCCACCATCATCGGGTATTGGAGATTTACTGTTATTATTATTATTATTACTGAAATTTTATGACATGGCCAGGTGATGAGTGACGTAACTCCTTGCGCATCTTCCAAAGTCTTCCATTTTGGAACGTATTCTAAAAAAACATGCACTTCTTTGCTGAAACTGGTATTACTTTGCACTATTGGATGGGAAGATACACATAAAGTACATTTTTTCTTCAGCCAAAGACGGGGCATTTTGTTCACTGTAGGTAGCCATGTTGTCACCACACATCCCTGACTCACTGTGTTATGGAGACTGTCGTTGGCCAATTGCTTGAAATCAATGGAATGATTGGTTAGTTCTGCTCGAGGCTTAGCGGATATTTTTAAACATGTAAACAATGAATTAAAAATTGAAGATACTCATTAATGTACCCAGATACTGAGTGCAAAAAGTAACTGAACATTTCCTGAAATATTCTCTATAAAATATACAAAAATCAAACCCATCCTTTTTATAGGTCATGCAAAGTCAGTATATATTGGGACGGCTGGGTGTCTATTTTGCTCGGGGTCACCACAGCATGTGTAGCTGCACGTTGACCTGGTATAGGTTTTACACCAGATGCCCTTCCTGACACAGCTCCACGTGACATGGAGAATAGGCATGGTTGGTCTTGAACTGGGAAACTTCCATTTTGAAAGCAAGTGCATCAACCACTTGGCCACCACCCTGCACCTTTTAACTTTTTTTTTTTTTTTTAGTATTTTCATTGTAACAAAATGTGTTTGTTTGCTTTTATTTCTAACAAATTTTAAAATGACTACGTAAAATATAGAGGCAGCAATAATTCTGACCAGGACTGTATACTAACTGATTCATTTTAATTCTAATCCAATTACTTTTGTTCCACAAATCTGATTGATTAATCGTGTGAGATTTCAGACCATAAAATATAGCGTTGGCAAAATATTCGACCATTTCACATCTGATGTATTACTCTGTGCCCTGACCGTGCGCGTTGCTACGCAGATGTCAATAATGGCATTGTCAGCTGAGAGCAAGAGGTTGCCAACCAACATTAAACAAGAAGAAGAAGAAAGCGAGAGAAACTGGCGAAGCAACAACAACGCTGTTGCTACAGTAAGCTTCACCAACCAAATTATTTACAGAAAAATAAACCGTGCAAATGATGGAATTGGAATAGAATGGGAATAACCCCCTTGTATTTGATGATATGCAGACGTTGACGCTGATTTTACGGTCGCAAATATCCATTTTATCGCGTCACCGGTAAAATGGGTATTTGCAGCCATAATCCAGCATTAACGTCTGCAAATCAAACACAGAGGGGTTATTCCCTAATTGACCAAACAGTGAAATCCATTTTTTTTTTAGAAGTTATTTGACTCAAAACTACACTCTCTCACCTCAAAATCAATCTTGTGCAGATTTACAATGAGAGCGATGAGCAGGTTGGTGTTGTAGAGCTCTTGTGCAAGTTGAGCCACTGCCTCAGTCTGAGGCTCTTTGTCACCGGTTCCAGACAACACCTCCTTCAGGGAAGCCAGGTTTTTGGACACTTCCTCTGCAACCTTAACAGTACCAGAAAACAGTAAATGAGCATCACTAAAGGCTGTTACACCCAGCTTTCAAACATAGGACACCTGTTACCAACCTTTTCACACTTTTTGCTGTCTCCGGGGTCCAGTTTTTCCATGTACGCCACATTTTCTTTCAAACTCCTCACTATTTCAGCTGGACTCTTCGGCGACTTCCCGAAAGGAAAAGGCATGATGGGAGAAAAATAATCCAAGCCCAGTCTGTGATGACACAAAACAAGAATTCAAAAAGGAGAAAACAACAAACTATAAAGCACTGGTTTATAACTGTAATCATCTGAGGGGCACCAGTTAGGTTCCGCCATACAACAGGAAGTAACTTGAACAAATATAGGATCAAAAACAAATTTTTATATGATAGATAGATAGATAGCTTTTATTATCATTGTCATTACAACGAGATGTTCGCACACACATTCCACATACAAACAGCAACTGATTTACAATTATTACTTGTTTACCGTAATAATGGCACACATCAGAATTAGGAAAACACATATACATTTGACATTGTTTATGTGCACTAAACTTGAAACAGTCCGTTTCCCAATTGAGGCGATGTGAGTGTTTGTAGCCGCTGCAACTGTCAAGTCGCGTCGCCAGGCCAGCTTGAGAGGACGAGGCCTGCCGCAGGGAGGGAGGAGCAGGAAGAGTGATAAGAGGAGAGTCTGGAGCATGCTTCGGTCCATGTGTAAGTCTGTCAGTTTATTGTCCTTGTGGGTTGAGATAAGAATGGAGCCAAATAATCTCACCAGAGCCTGGATAAATTCCTCTGGAGGAAAAACAGTGGGCAATTGACCTTGATGCCTGTAGTGTTGCAGCCGAGCAGTGAAAAACACTTTTTACAGTTCCACTCACTCAGCCAAATCCCAATTATGAATTAAGAATATTCCTAATTTTGAATTAAGAATATTCACCGGCCTCCGAAATCTTCAGCTTCAACTACAAGGCACGCATCAGCTACAAGGTGTCATCCAATTTGCGTCTGAGTTCAAGAGTCATCGCAGTCTGAGAATGCACTGCCTTGCCAGCCTCGTTAATCATGACGGACAAGCGAGGGCCCGTGGTTCTTGATGCCGCCGTCTTGCCAATTTTCCGGTAGATCAGGGCAGCACATAAGCCAAAAAGTACCAGCCCTGCTGCCATAAGACCAAAAATGAATAGGTCCTCGACGTCCTCCACAGAGAAAGGCGCCAAGCATGCCACACGCCAGGAACTCCAGGAATCGAGGACATAGCCCGCAGGATACGTTCCATCTGGGTAGGTAGGATCCCCTGGTCCTGACCTTCTTGTAGAAAAAAAAATGGTGTCAATAGCGTTCCGAGACCAGCTGATCAATTCCATGGTTAATCCAATAGTAGTCCAATAGATCCAGAATCCAATATAGTTTTGAGGAATTCACAGTCTGGTGAAGTAGGGACTTGAAGGTTAAAAGCAGAGAACAGAGATAAGGGAGAGTGGAAGAGATGCGACCGCCCTCATCGGAGTCCCAAGCTGAAAGATGTATGTGTGTGTATGTATGTAAACACACACACACACACTACCAAAACTAACTGTGCTGAAAGAACTTCCATTTGCTGTAATTAATGCATTTTATCACAAATGACATACTATAAAATTTAAACATTTGTTTCCTGATTGTTTCCTGATCAGTAACACAATGAAAGACTAATAATGGAGCAACAATTTTTACATCCAGTTATCTGTACAGACTATCAGAATTTTCCCATCATTGATAGTTCACCACTGATAATTACTGTGTTGTGACCTACAATAATGACCCTGAGCTCATCACATGACATGGCTCAAAATCATTTGGAAATCATGAACATTAAATGATTTTAAAATGGCTGCTGTTCTTATTCTGTGTACAATTGTAAAAAACACTCAATTTGTCAGCATCAACAAATATGTAGAGGTTTATGATGTCTTGAGGTGGGTTTTTAAAGAAAACTCAATAATATGCATTCATATATTTATTTATGAAGTTAGATTTTTGTTTTACTATTTGTGATGAAATAACTGAATTAAACTGGCAAATTTATGAGCATATAAATGACGAATGTAATGTAATAATGTTAATTTTATAAATAAACAACAAGAATCCAATTGTCTCTCCTTCAAGAAATCAGACCACTATTATTTTCCTCCATTTAAATATTCACATGGTGTGTTACCATTGTGTGAACAGTCACTGAAATCCAAAAAACGGTGTAGGAGGAGTTGGAATTACAAAGGCAATATCATTCGGTATGCTCAATGAAACACAAAAGTCCATTTGTCTCTACTTAAAAGATCTAGCACCAGAATTATTTTCCATTCACGTATGTATTCACATAGTAATACGTGAAGTTTCACTGAAACCCATAATACAGGTCAGAGTGATTTGTATTTGCAAGACTCCTGGAGAGATGGCCAGGCCTGAGAAGCTTATTTCAAGATTAATGGAAACTTCAAAAGAACATGTGCACCTAATGTCCATGATTAATTTGAAGAAAAGTTAATTTCTTTGCTTTGGGATGACCTAGGCATGAACCCAGTAAAACGCAGTGAGTGACTGAAGGGTTTTTAGAGACACTGATGCAGATACGGAAGATTTTGGTTTGATTTACAGTGTCAACATCAATGTTGTAAATGTTAACATAATGTTGAGAGAATAAAAAAAAAAAGAGGAACTTTTTTGCTGAAGGATGATATGGCTCACTGCATGTTACGTGCAATATAATTTCTCACTAAGAGCCTCCTGTTAACACTTTTGCTTTTTGTCTTTGCTTTTGTAGAAAATACTGTTAGCAGATATTATTAGCAGATCTGAGTTGATATACCACTCTTCAATCTGTTTTATTAATAAAAGATCACAGAAGCAAATTCATCTGTTTATTTTGATTGTGGATTGTTAAAATTACATTTTGTTAATGAAAAATAGCAAGTAACTACACAGTAGAAGCAAGTCCTATACAGGCCCTGAGATCGAAAGGTGCCAGGATGGTTAGAGACGAAACGACATCGGCATGAAAATTTAATATCACAATTAGCAATTCAAGTACTGATACTGATCAAGGCTTTCAGCTGCTACAAGGGACAAAAACAAACCAGAATCTTCATTCATTCCCACTTATTCCAGTCAGGAGTCACTTTTGTTTTTTTTTGGGGGGGGGGGGGGGGGGGGGGGGGGGGGGGGGGGGGGCACAGACCTATCCCAGCAGTCATTGGGCGAGACAGGGTGCACCCTGGTCAGGGAGCCAGGCGATCACAGGGCCGAAACTTATAAACACATTCACACCTATGGTTAATGCAACACCACTGTCACACCTTGACAATTTAGACAGTGTATGTCAACCGCATTAAAAATGTTAAGAGTTAGCGTAAGGGCACATTGAAGCACGCTGATATACATCAAATCAATTTTATTTATATAGCACCAAATCACAACAAACAGTTGCCCCAAGGCGCTTTATATTGTAAGGCAAAGCCATACAATAATTACAGAAAAACCCCAACGGTCAAAACGACCCCCTGTGAGCAAGCACTTGGCGACAGTGGGAAGGAAAAACTCCCTTTTAACAGGAAGAAACCTCCAGCAGAACCAGGCTCAGGGAGGGGCAGTCTTCTGCTGGGACTGGTTGGGGCTGAGGGAGAGAACCAGGAAAAAGACATGCTGTGGAGGGGAGCAGAGATCAATCACTAATGATTAAATGCAGAGTGGTGCATACAGAGCAAAAAGAGAAAGAAACACTCAGTGCATCATGGGAACCCCCCAGCAGTCTAAGTCTATAGCAGCATAACTAAGGGATGGTTCAGGGTCACCTGATCCAGCCCTAACTATAAGCTTTAGCAAAAAGGAAAGTTTTAAGCCTAATCTTAAAAGTAGAGAGGGTGTCTGTCTCCCTGATCTGAATTGGGAGCTGGTTCCACAGGAGAGGAGCCTGAAAGCTGAAGGCTCTGCCTCCCATTCTACTCTTACAAACCCTAGGAACTACAAGTAAGCCTGCAGTCTGAGAGCGAAGCGCTCTATTGGGGTGATATGGTACTAAGAGGTCCCTAAGATAAGATGGGACCTGATTATTCAAAACCTTATAAGTAAGAAGAAGAAGAAACATCGTAATACGCCGAGTACTTCAAAAAATTCGGAGCATGCACAATATTTTTGATGCATGCCAGTCTATGACTCATACATTCCACATGTGGGACATAAGTTGTAGGTAAGTTATGTGATTGTTGACACACGGTTCTTGTAAGTTGCTCATAAGTCGAAATACATTCATTAATACTGTCCACTGATTGGCTGAAAGCTGCAGTTCTCATGCAAACAGACTGTTTCAAATACTAAAACCATTCACACACGGTGTAAATTAATTTTACCTGTTACGTTGTTTCAGTCGGATTCATCATCACAACCTGACAAAAACTTATCCACATAAAGCGTCCCGATTTTGGAAAACAATGTCTGAACATACAGTTCCTTGTCTTGGCTGAAGAAATGTAGCATTTTAAAAGAAGCCCCTTGGGAGTTTTTCTGTTCCTGGTGTATTTCTGAGCCTGAAGTAGGCAGGAAGATTGATCAGACAATCAGGCTGTGACACCTGCCCTTTGTGCCACAACAAGACTAACTTATTTTACAAGTTGAAAGAGCCACAGCGCCTCATTCATTCACGTCAGCATTTAACATAGCCATCAGTTGATAATTCTGCATGTGAGGAAAATAAACCTCATGATCCACCAAGAATAAAATAAAATAAAATGTTAAATTACCGTTTGGCTAACCAAGCCAGACTTAACTGTTCCAACCTGCACCATGCTAAGCAGTACCGACCCGAACGGCTTGGTGGAAACGAAGCTGTCAGCATACACCGACTAAACACTCACGGTGTGACAGCCGCATAATTTATTAGATGTACACCCACGTATGCCAGTGTTTTTAATATGGTCTGCATAAATCATCAAGATTTGACAGGGCCCTAAAGTTTCCACTTAATCTAACCTGCATGTCTTTGAAAGTGTGAGGAAGCCCAAGTACTCAGAGGGAACCCACGCAAACACAAGAGAACACGCAATGTCCACATAGAAAGGATCATCAGGCCAGCATAACGGTATACACTGCGATATAAACTTCAGTGTGAAAATTATAATGTGTTTCTGAATGGGTCCCTTAGCAAAGGTAAACTGATCAAAATAAATAAATAAAAATGACAACAAAAAATTTAAAAGATATAAAAGATATAATGTAAAACATTTATTGTGCAGATTTCAAAACTACTGCCACACTTTGCTGGAAGGTACATCTAAGATGCAAGCCTAGATTTCACGTTTTGGTGAAAGAATTAAATAAATTTATGTTCAGCAGCTGAAGTTTCATCTCTTGAACACTAGATGGCACACCCGCTCTGAATACATGAAGCACTTTCAGGACGGTCACTTCCTCATTTACAAAACTCAACACGAAACCACCAAAACATTTTATAAAAAATACTTAATTTACTCAAATTTGAAGTCAGTCTGGGTAAATTGACGTTACCTGGCTGATTTTGTCTTTCTAATCTGGTGTAAAAAAAAAAAAAAAAAAAAAACCCTTGTGTTATTTAATGTGGGGCTTTCTCAAATGTTTGATTCAGGTTGTGACGGAGCCTCCGCCTTCCCCCAGTGTGTCGGCTGAAATAAATAAACAATGGCTTTGCAAATACCAGTGACAGAACAAGCGTCTCACAAACTTACTTGAACAGCAGTGAGAGTCAGTCACCTCAGCTCAGAACAGCCCTCTCCACCGCAGCAAAGTGGTAAACACACACGGCCGCTTCACAGAGGAGTTTTCCTGGATCTAGAAACTCTGCAGCCGTTATCACGATTAGTTGGTGGAGTCCAAATCTCTACTGTCGGCCAAAATTATACCGTGTACCAGATAAACCGGCTAAACCGCACAGAGCTACTTCTAACCACAGGAGGTATAGCACTATGTACTTAATAAAAGAGAAATAAATTTTTTCAAAGAAAAATGACCAGGCATCAATTACAGAATCAATAAAGAACCAGACCGATAACCAGAATCAATAATGGCATTGATTGATAAAATCGTATAAACACCGATGCCTACTGATCACTGCAGCAAAGGCCAAATTATTGGCTTTAAACAGCACATATCATCACGTTATGTGGCTACCACGTTCTCAGCCAGTAGTGGTAGAATTTTATTTATTCATTTTTTTGTCGCCTTCTCAGTGAAAACTACGACGGCATTTTAGGGCCACATAGAATTAGGTTTTTTTAGACTTCGAGAATAAAGTCGTAATTTTACGAGAATAAAGTCATAATATAATATTGCGACTTTATTCTCGTAATATTGCAACTTTATTCTCGTAATATTATGACTTTATTCTCGAAGTACAAAAAAAAAAAAAAAAATTCAATGTGGCCCTAAAACTCTGTCGTAGAAAACAATGCAACATCACAAGGTTTAAATACACAACCTAGAAACAAAACCCATGGAGATGTTGACCTTACAGAAACAACAGTAACAAGACAATGCACATGACAGAAGGAAATTTTTCAAAGGCAGGTTATATTTTGCCAGATACGGCAAATACGCACCTAGCGATATTTGACTGAATCTCCTCGCTGATTGGCTAGTTCAAATGAAATCATCGTGGAGTTTATTTCAACATGGCGTCACCCTTGGTAAAGTTGAACTGGACGATATTTCGCTGTACGCGGCACTGGCAAAATGGCGGGTTGTGCTGTTTTGCCGGCTGTTTAAATTTATTCACGACGGAATGGAACGCGATCGGAGTTTAAGATCTCCTTATTTCACATTCATGATAGCAGCTTGATATTGGTGATTTTCATTATTGAAAATTTGCATATTTTACCATTAACTATTTTCAGGGGTGGACTGATTGAAGGTTTTGCAGACATGACACTGACAGAAAAACAGAATAAACACACGTGTCGATGTGGACTTCTGTATTTTTGTTTTTATTGTCTTGAATCTGCATATTTTGTTTATCATTCGCGCCCTACACAGAAAATTACCAAGACTGCAAAAATTATTTCCATCGTGCCCCAAATTATTTCCATCGCATGGCGAAAAGTGTCGGAAATAATTTCAGGCACGGTGGAAATAATTTTCGCCACACGGTGGAAATAATTTTGGGCATGGCTATGCCACGTTTTTGAGCTGCTTTTAGCATCCGAGAATCCCTCCGGCAGTAGGTGATTTTCTGTACAGATTCAAACAACTTCATGGCAGCCAAAATGGCATTTAAAGATGAAAAATTAGCACCAACACTCAATGCTGAAGATGCCACCGTGCTGATGCCCTCTACGATGACGTCATTTGAACTAGCCAATCAGTGAGGCGAGCCGGTCAAATATCGCTACGTGCGCGTTTGCCGTATCCGGCAAAATATACACTTCGTTTTTCAAATGGGGCAAATGATGCCATTTTTCAAATGGTGTGGGCCATAGTCTTCTGGGTAAACAGTGCGTTCGGCCCTCGAGCCACCAGATTGAGATCACTTTCCTTTCTACGCCAGGAAATGACTGAAAAAGACCGAAAAAGCTCTCAGCGAAAGAAAATGAGCCCACAGTCTGAGTGAAAGAAGATACTCTGCCAGTGAGTGAAGTCACACAGCAAACATTGCCAACATTACGGTAGTCACCTCTCGAAGACATTAATGGTGCTTTAGCAAGAAAACGCTATATTACTTAAAAAAAAAAAAGTGACAAGACACATACCAAAAAGTTCCGGTCATGTAGAGTTCGGATGCTAGCTGTGACCCAGTTAGCTCGTTACCATAAGTCAGCTACCGAGGCTGTCAGGACTCACCCTGAAAAACTCTTCTGAAGGAAAATAAATAAATAAAAAAGAGCTGGATATAAACTTTCTGTTCACATTCTCACCTTACTTTAAAATGTCTGTAACGTTATCCGGTGTTTCTCTAATGTGTGCCAAGTGCAGCTCCAGGTCGTCCACAGGAAGTCATCACAGCTGAACAGGTTCCCTGTGAGGCTCTGTGGACTCGAACGTGCTAACTTTAAAACGAGCTGCTGGGTTTGACGAGTCTGACAACTTCATTTCCCGGTTCTCTTCTGAAAACCCGGCGGGGAAACTGGCTGTTTTGGTGTGTAAAATGAGTGACAGGATTTGTAACCAATCACGTCGACGAAACGCGACCATGTGGAAACGCCTACAAAAAAAAAAAAAAAAAAAAAGCTGCAGGTGCGCTTGTTTCATATGTCGGCTTTGTGTGATGACACCGGACAGATTGCCTTACAGGCGCTCCTACCGGACTGCCTGGTGATTATATACTCAAGTGCATCCTTGCTGTATAAGATGTAAAGGTGATTTAAAAAGTAAAAGTTCTTTGGTCCTGAATCAGTCTTGTTTCTTCATATCGGATTCGATCTTCTTTTCGTTTCGAAACTGCCTTAATTTTTCATGGCACAGACTGAACCATGTGCTGGATACTTCCTCAGAGATTGTGGTCCACAAGCCCTTATGACACATGTGACGTCATGTTTTGGCATTACGTCACCAAAGGCAGGATGGAGGCACGTTTCCTTGTCGTTTGGCTTTGTTGATGTCCTTATTGCAACACCATGCGTTATCATACAGTCTTCTAATAAATTTTTGTTTTAATTCAGAGAGCTCAATCCTCTACATACGCTTGGCTGTAACTTCAATAAATCTTCTTTCGACTACCTTTAGGGGTCACAACAGCAGATAAGTTGTCTCCATCTCACCCTGTCCTCTGTATCTTCCTCTGTCACACCAACCACCTGCATGTCGTCTCTCAGCACATCCATAATCCTCCTCTTTGGTCTCCCTCTTCTCCTCCTGCCTGGTGGCTCCATCCTCAGCATCCTTCTCCCTATATACCCTGGGTCCCTCCTCTGCACATGTCCAAACCATCTCAATCTCGCCTCCCTGACTTTGTCTCACACCGTCCCACCTGAGCTGTCCCTCTGATATGTTCATTCCTAATCCTGTCCAATATCATCACTCCCAAAGAAATTCACAACATCTTCTGCTCTGCCAACTCCAGCTCTGCTTTCTGTCTTTTTGTTTTTATGGGTGGAATGACAGCAAACCTGAATTGTCTATAAATATGTGGACAGTGTAAAATGTGCTTTTGTGGTAAATGTGTTGTAAATCTATTTGAAGTTGCCAGTTCTCAAAAATCGAGAGACCATGCAAGAAGAAGACTAGTGAGGGAATCCATCAAGACGACCTAACAACTCTAAAGAAGTTCATAGGCTTGGTTGTCACAGAATTTTTTGAAACTTAATGAGGGCAAGACAGAGGTTATGTTGTTTGGAAGTACCCTCGTTGACTTGGGACCTCTTAAGGATTTTGTACGTCCCAAGGTCACCAGCCTTGGCGTCACGATAGACAGCGATTTTAAATTTGATAAACAAATCAATGGTGTTTTGAAATCGTGCTTTTATCATCTTCGTCTTTTATCAAAGGTAAAACCGTTTTTATCTTACAACCTTTTTGAACAAGTTGTGCACTCTTTTATTTCAAGTCGTCTGGACTACTGTAACGCACTTTATTTCGGCATTAGCCAATGGGCTCTTTCCCGTTTGCAGTTAGTCCAGAACGCTGCAGTGCGACTTTTAACAGGAGCCTGGAAGCATGATCACATAACCCCAGTTCTTGCATCTTTGCACTGGCTTCCTATTAATTTTAGAATTGATTTTAAGATTTTATTGTTTGTTTTTAAAGCTTTGAATGGAATGGCCCCTCAATACATCACTGACCTCCTACAAATTTACTCTCCGGCATGTGCTCTGAGGTCTGAGGGCCATTTCCAGCTCGTGGTACCCAAGACGAGACTTAAAACCAGGGGGGACAGGGCTTTCTCTGTGGCTGGCCCCAGACTTTGGAACGCTCTGCCCCTCCATGTCCGAACAGCCCCCACAGTGGAGTGTTTTAAGTCTCGTCTGAAGACCCACTTTTATTCTCTGGTTTTTAACACTGTGTGAGTTGTGTGGTCCCCTGTTTTATTGGTTTTGTTTTTATTTTGGTAGATTTTATTGGTTTTATCTTTTGTATGCTGTATGTATGTATTTATTTATCTTGCACATTTTAGTTAATTTTATTATTTTAAATTTATGACTAATGGGGTTTTATCTATCGTGATTCTATTGTATGTGCAGCACTTTGGAACATTTTTGTTGTTAAATGTGCTATATAAATAAAGTGGATTGGATTGGATAGGCTTCTGTGGGTGTGATTGGAGAAATTGTGCCAAGTGTAACGTTTGTCTATTGCATCACAAGTTGTACAGCTTCTTAAAAAGCAGATTTGAATTTTCGGCTAGTTTGTCAGAAGGCACATGAGAGGCTCGAGCACTGATTTGTTTTCTTCTATGTAATGCTTCTCTTCTTGTGACAGGTTTGGGCTACACCCACAGCCCCTTCAGTTAAAACATATATTTCAGGTTTATCAACCTATACAGTCTGTTGTTTGTTTAAAAATATCAAAACACAAATAAAAATCCTGTTTCAAAGATAAAAATCAGTGATTGCAACTCCATGAGGTACAGTGGGGAAAAGAAATATTTGATCCCCTAGAAAAACAGAGCTTAACAATAGGTACAGAATCATTTGTCTGCCATTACAGAGGTCACACGTTTCCTGTAGTTCTTGACCAAGTTTTCACACACTGCAGCAGGGATTTTGGTCCACTCCTCCACACAGATCTTCTCCAAATCTTTCAGGTTTGGAGTTTCAGCTCCCTCCAAAGATTTTCTATTGAGTTCAGGTCTGGAGACTGGCCAGGCCACTCCAGGACCTTGAAATGCTTCTTACGGAGCCCCTCCTTAGTTGCCCTGGCTGTGTGTTTGGGGTCATTGTCATGCTGGAAGACCCAGCCATGACCCATCTTCAATGCTCTTACTGAAGGAAGGAGGTTGTTTGCCAAAATCTCACAATACATGACCCCATCCATCCTCCCTTCAATACGGTGCAGTCGTCCTGTCCCCTTTGCAGAAGAGCACCCCCAGAGTATGATGTTTCCACCCCCATGCTTCACAGTTGGGACGATGTTCTTGGGGTTGTCCTTATCCTCTAAACATGGTAAGTGGAGTTGATTCCAAAAAGCTCTATTCTGGTCTCATCTGACCACATGACCTTCTCCCATGCCTCCTCTGGATCATCCAGATGGTCACTGGTGAACTTCAAACGGGCCTGGACATGTGCTGGCTTGAGCAGGGGGCCCTTGCTGCCCTGCAGGATTTTAAACCATGACAGCATCATGTGTTACTAATGTAATCTTTGTGACTGTGGTCCCAGCTCTCTTCAGGTCATTGACCAGGTCCTCCTGTGTAGTTCTGAGCTTTCTCAGAATCATCCTTACCCCACAAAGTGAGATCTTGCATGGAATCCCAGACCAAGGGAGATTGACAGTCATCTTGTGTTTCTTCCACTTTCTAATAAATAATCATAACAGTTGTTGTCTTCTACCAAGCTGCTTGCCTGTTGTCCTGTAGTCCATCCCAGCCTTGTGCAGGTCTACAGTTTTGTCCCTGGTGTCCTTAGACAGCTCTTTGGTCTTGGCTATGGTGGACAGGTTGGAGTGTGATTGATTGAGTGAACAGGTGTCTTTTATACAGGTAACAAGTTCAAACAGGTGCAATTAATACAGGTAAAGAGTGCAGAATAAGAGGGCTTCTTAAAGAAAAATTAACAGGTCTGTGAGAAACAGAATTCTTGCTGGTTGGTAGGTGTTCAAATACTTGTTTTATGCAATAAAATGTAAATTCATTATTTAAAAATCATACAATGTGATTTTCTGGATTTTCTTTTTTTTTTTTTTTGATTCTGTCTGTCACAGTTGAAGTGTACCTACGATAAAAATTACAGACCTCAACATTCTTTGCAGGTGGGAAAACCTGCAAAACTGACAGGGGGTCAAATACTTATTTTCCCCACTGTATTTTTTTTTTTAAGACATTACATCTTGCTTGAAATTTGTAATGTGCAATTTCAGGGACATAAAATAAAATTTCCATTGAATTTTAAAAAAGATTATTAAAGGAGGTGATGGTCTAGTGGTTAAGTGTTGGGCTTGAGAGCAGAGGATCCTTGGTTCAAATCCCAGCCTGACCAGAAAATCACTAAGGGCCCTTGAGAAATCCCGGGTTTCTCCCGGTGTGTAGTGAGCACCTTGCATGGCAGCACCTGGACATCAGTGTGTGTGTGTGTCTGTGTGAATAGGTGAATGTGAGGCATAATTGTAAAGCACTTTGAGCATCTGATGCAGATGGAAAAGCGCTATATAAATGCAGTCTATTTACCATTATCAGACATGAGTGGAAACAGTTGTAGTGTGTAAAAATGTACTCTTACATTCACATTTAACAGAAATAGTGCAAAATTGACAAAACTGTGTGCTAGGTACGCGTAGTTGTCATCTACTTCTGTTTTTAGGTGTGCACTGTTAGAGCCATAATAGCAAGAAAAAAACTGAAATATGAACAAAAACATATTTGTTTTGTTTTTGGGACTCATTATGTTCAAAATATTGAAAACCTTACAAACACCTTTCAAATATGAAGCTCAAAAATGTCTTACAAAAGCAATGGTTCCTGAGGAATGTGAGGGTGTTTGGCTGAGAATGACATCTGATTTTTATAAAATAAGTGATGAACTGTTCATAGTTGAGGCGTGTTTAATTTGGCTTGGGAAAAAAATATTCCAAAATAGTGCTTCCTTATATAGTGCCCTCCAAAAGTATTGGGCCCCTTGGTAGTTCACACATTTTAATTTGTTTATGCCATTTCAAATACAGAAAGTAAATCAGGCTTCTCAATACAAAAAAATTCTAAAATGATCTTCCTTAAACTCAAACACAAAGAAAATCTGTACAATTTGATGTAAATTAATAAAAAATACAAAAGCCAAGATGATGGGTTGCATAAGTAATCAGCCCCTTTGGTATAATACTATACTATAATATAAGTCAGGGGATGGATACATGAACATTTCCAAGTCACTGAATATGTCTTGAACTTTATTTATATCAATGAAGAAATACAAACATTATATATGGGGTTAAAATTGTCTCATTAATATTTGTAAATGCACTCAGGGTGATCTACAAATAATCATTGATTTGCAAATGTGTTCAGATATCCACAAATGCAAATTTCTTATTTGTAACTTGGTCTTTGCAAATAATGTTGTATTTGCAAATATAAAACTTAATTTGTAAAAAAAAAAAATTACATTTGTAAAACTGGAAATTGTATTTGTGAATTGGGTTTCAGCATTTGTGGATCACCAATTACACGCATTCATCGCTTTCCTCTGTGACGTCATTTTGAGATATTCTTTTCGCGAAATCCACACAGATCCACAAACAAATGCCTGCTGATGAAACTATATGCTCCCGGATGAGAGAAGACCGACATTTCAGAATAAATCATTTCACATTACCGTAATGGAGGCATCTGATGGATGGGTATGCATGTGGTGATATTGTCTGCAAGGTCAATTATTTTTTTAAATTATGATATGTCCGTGGATTTCATCATGGGGGGGTGTTAGTGTTGTACTCTTTACGCAGTGGTTCAAATAAGCGTATTAAACAGCACTGCGCCTGTGCATGCTCCGGTGACACAGACATGCTGCAAAATTCTTCTTTTAAAACCTTGAAAGTTCTAAAAGTTTGCGACGTCCACATGCTACATTTAGCTAAGCTTCGCACAGGAACCACAGTGTCACCGCAGCAACCAACCAGTCCCACTTTACGACAACTGTCGCAACAGCCAGGCTTTGAGTGGCATTTATTAACAGATCAGTGTCCGCAGACTTAGAAAACTTGCATGATGTCGCAAAAAAAGAACGCTTTGCGATAAGCATTTTAAAAACTCAGTAACGATCACGATTAAAGAGTACAACACTACCCCCCCCCCCCCCCCCCCCCCATGATGAAATCCACGGACATATCATAATTTTAAAAAATAACTGACCTGGCAGACAATATCACCACATGCATACCCATCCAATGTGAAATGATTTATTCTGAAATGTCGGTCTTCTCTCATCCGGGAGCATATAGTTTCAGTTTGCCACATCAATGAATGGAACCACACTGCCATCTAGTGGATATTCAGTGTGCGTGAGTGTGTGTTTGCAAAACAGGCATTTGTTTGTGGATCTGTGTGGATTTCGCGAAAAGAATGTCTCAAAATTACGTCACAGAGGAAAGCGATGAATGCGTGTAATTGGTGATCCACAAATGCTGAAACTCAATTTACAAATACAATTTCCAGTTTTACAAATGTAATTTTTTTTTTTTTTTTTTTTTACAAATTAAGTTTTATATTTGCAAATACATTATTTGCAAAGACCAATTTACAAGTTACAAATATGAAATTTGCATTTGTGGATATCTGAACACATTTGCAAATCAATGATTATTTGTAGATCAATTTTAACCCCATATGTGTAGGGTTATTTTAATTTTGCATATAATATTTTTGTTTTCTACAATACATCTCATTCCTAAACGTTTTCACATTAGAAGCATGTTACACCAACAAGCTCGACATGAATCCTGCACCATGTATCAGCAACGTGGAGAGGTGTGAGACCATCAGAAGTGCCACAGTAGCACACCAGTTATGACAAATTCAATCCCAAACTGGTAAAAAAGACAAGACAAAAAAAAAAAAAAAACAATAATTTATACTCCATAAAATATGGTAAGTAAACTGTGACCAGGTTGTCTGTCTTTAGAAATACAAAATTTCCTTTAGAGAATGAAATAACATCATTTTTAGGTGGATTCCTTCACTTTCTAATAAAGCGGGGTTATATTTAATCATGTTTTTACAAGTTTTTTAAACTGAGTAATTATAAGAAACTCCTTGGTTTGTCGAGGACCAGGCAGTACACCTCTAAACAAAAATTAGTTTCTCTCTCTCTCTCTCTCTCACTCACTCACTCACTCACTCACTCACACCCACACACATATAAAATAAAAAATATAACACAATGCTAAAATATCAAAAGAATGTGACCTTTGTGTTGTGAAAGTGTAGGAACACAGACCCACAACAGGGGCGCAAATGAACGGACAATGAAGGAAGTCAAATAACAACACTTTACTGTTGTGAAAAAGCACAACCAAACACGGCGAATGTGAAATTTAACAGTCAGTCAATTACAAGGGTGACGTGTGGGCAGGCTCGAAGATAAGAGACGTCTGTCCAAAGCAGAACCAGAACCACACGATTTCCTCCGCCACCGAACCCCGGGAATACTGGAGCCGCCAAGTCCCGAACACCCAGGTGGCCACTGCCTCCGCTTGTCTGATCTGGTACTGCTGGCGAGGAACAAAAACAGTTAGATGTGGGTGCGTGTGCACCCAGCAACACGTATGGTGGGAATGCCACCTCCACCTCTCGTAGAAAAAAGAAACAGAATATCTGCTGTCCAACACACACAAGCAATAGATATTCCTGTCAGAGAATCAACACAGTCAGCTGAGATCGTTACCTCCTTGGTAGAGCGATATCTCGGCAGAGAAGTGGAGATGACGTCTTGCAGATATACCGCTGCGGATCAGATGATTGGTAACAGCTGTCGTGGGTGACAGCTGTCACCCCGGCTGCTCCTGTGAGATGGCAGCGCCCTCTGGTGCCTGGAGCCCGCACTCCAGGCAGGGTGCCCTCTGGTGGTGGTGGGCCAGCAGTACCTCCTCTTCAGCGGCCCACACAACAGGACCCCCCCCTCAATGGGCGCCTCCTGGCGCCCGACCAGGCTTGTCCAGGTGGCGGCAGTAGAAATCGGCCAGGAGGGCCGTTTCCAGGATGAAGCTCCTCTTCACCCAGGAGCGTTCTTCGGGGCCGTACCCCTCCCAGTCCACCAAATACTGGAAGCCCCGGCCCATCCTTCGGACATCCAAAAGCCGGCGCACAGTCCAAGCCGGCTCGCCATCGATGATCCGGGCAGGAGGTGGTGCCGGACCCAGAGTACAGAGGGGTGAAGTGTGATGTGGCTTAAGTCGGGACACATGGAAAACAGGATGGATCCGCAGTGAGGCCGGAAGCTGAAGCCTCACTGCGGCTGGACTGATGACCTTGAGGATCCTAAACGGACCGATATACCGATCCTGCAATTTAGGGGAGACCACTTGGAGGGGAATGTCCTTAGTTGACAACCACACTTCCTGCCCTGGCCGATACGTAGGGGCCGGGGTCCGCCGACGGTCTGCATGGGCCTTCGTCCTCATCCGGGCCCTCAGCAAAGCAGAACGGGCGGCACTCCACACCCGACGGCACTTCCGCAGGTGGGCCTGGACCGAGGGCACACCGACCTCTCCCTCAACCACCGGAAACAAAGGAGGCTGGTACCCCAGACACACCTCGAAAGGGGAATGGCCGGTGGCTGACGACACCTGGCTGTTATGGGCGTACTCGATCCAGGCCAAATGAGTACTCCAGGCCGCCGGGTGCGCGGCCGTCACGCAACGCAGGGCCTGTTCCACCTCCTGATTGGCCCGTTCTGCTTGCCCGTTGGTCTGGGGATGATACCCAGATGAGAGACTCACCGTGGCCCCCAGTTCCCGGCAGAAGCTCCTCCAGACTTGCGAGGAGAACTGGGGACCGCGATCGGAGACAATGTCTGTTGGAATCCCATGCAGCCGGACGACGTGGTGGACCAGGAGGTCCGCTGTCTCCTGGGCCGTCGGGAGCTTCGGGAGGATGGTGGTGTTGCCCTGGGACGGCGGGAGGCCCGTGACAAAATCCAGGCCGATGTAGGACCAGGGGCGATGAGGCACGGGCAGCGGCTGGAGCAGTCCCGAAGCCCTGCGATGATCAGCCTTGCCCCTGGCGCAGGTGGTGCAGGCCTGGATATAATCCCGGACGTCGGCCTCTAGGGACGCCCACCAGAAGCGCTGCCGGACAACTGCCACAGTTCTTCGCACCCCTGGATGACAGGAGAGCTTGGAGCCGTGACAGAAGTCCAGGACTGCAGCCCTAGCCTCTGGTGGGACGTAGAGTCTGTTCTTCAGCCCAGTTCTGGGGTCCGGGCTTCGTGCCAGGGCCTCCCGGACGGTTCTCTCTACGTCCCAGGTGAGGGTGGCCACGATAGTGGACTCCGGGATGATGGGTTCCGGTGGATCCGACAACTCCGCTTTGACTTCATCTTCATGTACCCGGGACAAGGCATCCGATCTCTGGTTTTTGGTCCCGGGACGGTAGGTGATCCGGAAGTCAAAACGGCCGAAGAACAGTGACCAGCGGGCTTGCCTGGGGTTCAGCCGCTTGGCGGTCCTAATATACTCCAGGTTCCGGTGGTCAGTGAAAACCGTGAATGGCACAGACGTTCCCTCCAACAGATGTCTCCACTCTTCAAGAGCCTCTTTCACCGCAAGGAGTTCTCGATTGCCAACGTCATAGTTCCGTTCGGCCGGGGTCAACCTGCAGGAAAAATAGGCACACGGGTGAAGGACCTTATCGGTCTTCCCGCTCTGGGAAAGCACAGCTCCTATCCCTGAGTCCGAGGCGTCCACTTCAACCACTAACTGGCGACTAGGATCGGGCTGCACCAGAACGGGTGCAGACGAGAAGCGCCGTTTCAACTCCTTGAACGCGGCATCGCAACAATCCGACCAGGTGAAGGGGACTTTTGGTGAGGTCAGGGCTGTCAGGGGGCTAACTACCTGACTGTAGCCCTTAATGAACCTCCTGTAGAAATTAGCAAAGCCGAGGAACTGTTGCAGCTTCCCACGGCTGGTGGGTTGGGGCCAGTCTCTCACTGCCGCGACCTTGGCCGGATCAGGAGCGACGGAGTTAGGGGAGATGATAAACCCCAGGAAGGACAAAGAAGTGCGGTGGAACTCACACTTATCGCCCTTCACAAACAGCCGGTTCTCCAACAACCGCTGCAGGACCTGACGTACATGCCGGACATGAGTCTCAGGATCCGGAGAAAAGATGAGTATATCGTCCAGATATACGAAGACGAATCGGTGCAGGAAATCCCGCAAGACATCATTAACCAATGCTTGGAACGTCGCGGGGGTGTTTGTAAGACCGAACGGCATGACCAGGTACTCAAAATGACCTAAGGGGGTGTTAAATGCCGTCTTCCACTCGTCTCCCTTCCGGATCCGAACCAGGTGATACGCATTTCTAAGATCTAGTTTAGTGAACATTTGGGCTCCATGCAGGGGCGTGAATACTGAATCCAACAAGGGCAATGGGTATCGGTTACGAACCGTGATTTCGTTCAGCCCCCTGTAATCAATGCATGGACGTAGTCCGCCATCCTTTTTCCCCACAAAAAAGAAACCTGCACCCATCGGGGAGGTGGAATTCCGGATCAACCCGGCAGCTAGAGAGTCCCGGATGTAGGTCTCCATTGATTCGCACTCAGGTCGTGAGAGGTTGTACAGCCTGCTGGACGGGAACTCAACGCCTGGAACCAAATCAATGGCACAATCGTACGGGCGGTGCGGGGGAAGGGTGAGCGCCAGATCCTTGCTGAACACGTCCACAAGGTCATGGTACTCCACCGGCACTGTCCCGAGATTGGGCGGGACTCTGACCTCCTCCTTAGCCTGGGAACCGGGAGGAACCGAGGAACCTAAACATACACGATGGCAGGTCTCGCTCCACTGAACCACTACCCCGGACGGCCAATCGATCCGGGGATTGTGTTTTAACATCCAGGGGAACCCTAGAATCACGCGGGAGGTGGCAGGAGTCACAAAAAACTCGATCTCCTCCCGGTGGTTCCCTGACACCACCAGAGTTACTGGAGGTGTCTTATGTGTGATTAAAGGGAGTAGGGAGCCATCTAGTGCCCGTACTTGCACAGGTGAAGTAAGTGCCACCAGAGGGAGCCCTGCCTCCCTGGCCCATTTGCTGTCTAGCAAATTCCCTTCTGAGCCCGTGTCCACCAGTGCTGGGGCCTGAAGGGTTAAATCCTCATAAAGGATTGTAACTGGGAGTCGTGTGGCAATATGGGTGTGTCCCACGTGAATGTCTTGGCCCACCCCTAGCCCAGTTTCTAGGGGCGGGCGTTGGTTGTTTAACCGCTCGGGGCAGTCCCTCACTTGATGCTCTATCGAGCCACAAACAAAGCACGCTCCGCGGACCAGCCTCCTCTGTCTATCCGGTGGTTTAAATGTGGCCCTGCTCGTGTCCATAGCTTCATCAGCAGGGGGAGCTGTAACCACACGGAGCGCAGAGGCCGTGGAGCGTGGGGAGGGCGGAGTTCGGTTGGAACCGGAAGGGAGAGGGACGGCGCGTGCCCGGCCACGCCCTTCGTCTCGTTCCCGACGGCGTTCTTCTAACCGATTGTCTAATCGTATAACCAGATCAATAAGCCCGTCTAAATCCCGCGGTTCGTCCTTAGCCACCAGGAGCTCCTTCAGGACCAACGACAGTCCGTTTACGAAGGCGGCACGAAGGGCAGTGCTATCCCATCCGGACCTCGCCACCACGATGCGGAAGTCGACTGCATAAGCAGCTGCGCTCCGGCGCCCCTGTCTCATTGACAGCAGCACGGCTGAAGCGGTCTCTCCTCTATTTGGGTGATCGAACACTGTTCTGAACTCCCTCACAAACCCATCATATGTCTGAAGGAGCCGTGAATTTTGCTCCCAGAGCGCTGTAGCCCAAGCGCGTGCCTTACCGCGAAGCAGATTAATCACATAAGCTACCTTACTAGCATCAGTCGCGTACATGACGGGACGTTGTGCGAAGACGAGCGAACACTGCATAAGAAAGTCCGCGCACGTCTCCACACAACCCCCGTATGGCTCTGGAGGGCTTATGTATGCTTCAGGGGAAGGTGGGAGGGGTCGTTGAACGACCTGTGGAATGTCAACGTTGCGCACAGGATCGACAGGAGGGACAGCCGCAGCAGCGCCCCGAGGGCGCGCTTCCACCTGAGCGGCGAGAGCCTCCACCCTGCGGTTAAGGAGGACGTTCTGCTCGGTCATTAGATCCAACCGAGCCGTAAAGGCGGTGAGGATTCGCTGCAACTCACCGATCATTCCTCCTGCAGACGCCTGTGCGCCCGGTTCTTCCATTGGCCGTTCAACAGCCGGTTGACGCCCCTCGGGGTCCATGACGCTGGCCGAGATATCCTGTTGTGAAAGTGTAGGAACACGGACCCACAACAGGGGCGCAAATGAACGGACAATGAAGGAAGTCAAATAACAACACTTTACTGTTGTGAAAAAGCACAACCAAACACGGCGAATGTGAAATTTAACAGTCAGTCAATTACAAGGGTGACGTGTGGGCAGGCTCGAAGATAAGAGACGTCCGTCCAAAGCAGAACCGGAACCACACGATTTCCTCCGCCACCGAACCCCGGGAATACTGGAGCCGCCAAGTCCCGAACACCCAGGTGGCCACTGCCTCCGCTTGTCGGATCTGGTACTGCTGGCGAGGAACAAAAACAGTTAGATGTGGGTGCGTGTGCACCCAGCAACACGTATGGTGGGAATGCCACCTCCACCTCTCGTAGAAAAAAGAAACAGAATATCTGCTGTCCAACACACACAAGCAATAGATATTCCTGTCAGAGAATCAACACAGTCAGCTGAGATCGTTACCTCCTTGGTAGAGCGATATCTCGGCAGAGAAGTGGAGATGACGTCTTGCAGATATACCGCTGTGGATCAGATGATTGGTAACAGCTGTCGTGGGTGACAGCTGTCACCCCGGCTGCTCCTGTGAGATGGCAGCGCCCTCTGGTGCCTGGAGCCCGCACTCCAGGCAGGGTGCCCTCTGGTGGTGGTGGGCCAGCAGTACCTCCTCTTCAGCGGCCCACACAACACTTTGGACACCTTAAAGTAGGTCAAGGTTAGCCATCTTTGAACGTGTCCAAGGTCTGTGTCACAAGAATGTTACCAGCGAATTTGAAGCCCCTGGTGGTTATAGGACTGGATGTATGCTGAGCACAGACAGATGGACGGACAGACAGACGCAAAGTCTTTGCAAAACCCAACGGCCATATTTTGACCTTGGGTAATAAAATAATTGTTTTGTTTTTTGTTTGTACAAAAATCCTCATATTTAGTTTTATTGCAAAAGGAATGTTTGGAAATCTATATTATAATATCCAAGTGGCCTCTGTGCGTGTGTGTATGTGCGTGCGTATGTATGGCTTCGATCATGGAGAAACCAGGGAGAGCTGACATTTGCCGTTTGGCATGCTAATATATTTTGGGTCAAGGATGAATGCTGCAAAAATGGAAAGTTGATAGGACACATATTTTGTAGAAATTAGCCATTTTAGCTAACCAGTAAAGAATGGACATTGTGCTGCAATGCACCATGGGAGTTTGGGTTTTGAATGTTGTTATTGTGGTTCCTGGTAGATTAACAGTGTTGACTTATTGTGTTTTTGTAGTTCAGTTGGTTTAGTCAGTTTAGTATCATGTTGATCGTACCATGAGGGAAATGTGTATTGCGTTTCGTGTCTTCCACCAGTGTCTCTGTTTCTGTATGTCTAAAAATAGAAGCACCTGCTTGTGGCAGAAAGCGGAAAAGACAAAAAGCTCTGCGTGCGTATAACTTTGATACCAGACAAACTGGAGAGAGCTGACATTTGCTGTTTGCTGCATGCTTATGTATTTTGGGTCAAGGATGAATGCCAAAACAGAGCACTGATAGGACTAATATTTTTGGAGAAGCTACAGATAATAGCTAACAACACTGAACAATGGATGTTGCTAATTACATTCTGGACTCACACCCCATTCCAGCAGGGGGCGGTAAATCATCTTTATATTACAACCCCAATTCAAATGAAGTTGGGACGTTGTGTAAAATGTAAATTAAAAACAGAATACAATGATTTTCAAATCCTCTTCAACCTATATTCAATTGAATACACCACAAAGACAAGATATTTAATGTTCAAAATGATAAACTTTATTGTTTTGTGCAAATATTTGCTCATTTTGAAATGGATGCCTGCAACACGTTTCAAAAAAGTGTGGAGCCTGATACATGTGGAGCAGAGACGCTGGATGCCGTGCTGGTCGTGTAACACCTTCAGGGAAAAAAGCATTTACGGCATGTATTTAATTAAAAGTTAAAAAATCTTTCTGTCTAACATCTTTCTGTGTAAATATGTCATGTTACAACGTGGAGACCTGCGGCTTATAGACAAGTGCAGCCTATTTATGTACATTTTTTTTTTATTTTTTAAATTGGTGGGGGCAGCATATATTCAGGTGCACTCTGTAGTCCAGAAATTATGGTACATCAATGACACAAGAAAGTGAAAACACTTATTTCCATTGTGGTGCATTTAAAAATCAAATGACAAAATAGAAGTAATAATAAAATTAAATAATAATAACTGACAATAATTATGATAATTGTTGTGTGTCGTCCTGGTACCTGCTCCTCTACTCTCTCTCTTACGGTGGCCCTGAAGTGCAAAACAAGAGCAAATCGCACAGCACAACAACAAATCGTACAGCACAACAACAAATCATACAGCACAACAACAAATCGCACAGCACAACAGCAAATCGCACAGCACAACAACAAATCGTACAGCACAACAACAAATCGCACAGCACAACAGCAAATCGTACAGCACAACAACAAATCGCACAGCACAACAACAAATCGCACAGCACAACAGCAAATCGTACAGCACAACAACAAATCGCACAGCACAACAACAAATCATACAGCACAACAGTAAATCGCACAGCACAACAACAAATCGCACAGCACAACAACAAATCGCACAGCACAACAACAAATCGCACAGCACAACAACAAATCGCACAGCACAACAGTAAATCGTACAGCACAACAACAAATCGTACAGCACAACAACAAATCGCACAGCACAACAACAAATCGTACAGCACAACAACAAATCGCACAGCACAACAACAAATCGTACAGCACAACAACAAATCGCACAGCACAACAGCAAATCGTACAGCACAACAACAAATCGCACAGCACAACAGCAAATCGTACAGCACAACAACAAATCGCACAGCACAACAACAAATCGCACAGCACAACAACAAATCGCACAGCACAACAACAAATCGTACAGCACAACAACAAATCGCACAGCACAACAACAAATCGTACAGCACAACAACAAATCGCACAGCACAACAGCAAATCATACAGCACAACAACAAATCGCACAGCACAACAGCAAATCGTACAGCACAACAACAAATCGTACAGCACAACAACAAATCGCACAGCACAACAACAAATCGCACAGCACAACAACAAATCGCACAGCACAACAGTAAATCGTACAGCACAACAACAAATCGTACAGCACAACAACAAATCGCACAGCACAACAACAAATCGTACAGCACAACAACAAATCGCACAGCACAACAGTAAATCGTACAGCACAACAACAAATCGTACAGCACAACAGCAAATCGTACAGCACAACAACAAATCGCACAGCACAACAACAAATCGCACAGCACAACAGCAAATCGCACAGCACAACAACAAATCGCACAGCACAACAACAAATCGTACAGCACAACAGCAAATCGTACAGCACAACAACAAATCGCACAGCACAACAACAAATCGTACAGCACAACAACAAATCGTACAGCACAACAGCAAATCGCACAGCACAACAGCAAATCGCACAGCACAACAACAAATCGTACAGCACAACAACAAATCGCACAGCACAACAACAAATCGTACAGCACAACAACAAATCGTACAGCACAACAGCAAATCGCACAGCACAACAACAAATCGCACAGCACAACAGCAAATCGTACAGCACAACAACAAATCGCACAGCACAACAACAAATCATACAGCACAACAACAAATCGCACAGCACAACAACAAATTGTACAGCACAACAGTAAATCGCACAGCACAACAACAAATTGTACAGCACAACAACAAATCGTACAGCACAACAACAAATTGCACAACACAGCAAATCGCACAGCACAACAACAAATCGCACAGCACAACAACAAATCGTACAGCACAACAACAAATTGCACAGCACAGCAAATCGCACAGCACAACAACAAATCGCACAGCACAACAACAAATCGTACAGCACAACAACAAACTGCACAGCACAACAGCAAATCGCACAGCACAACAACAAATCGTACAGCACAACAACAAATCGCACAGCACAACAGCAAATCGCACAGCACAACAGTAAATCGCACAGCACAACAACAAATCGCACAGCACAACAGCAAATCGCACAGCACAACAGTAAATCGCACAGCACAACAACAAATTGTACAGCACAACAACAAATCGCACAGCACAACAAATTGTACAGCACAACAGCAAATCGCACAGCACAACAACAAATCGTACAGCACAACAGTAAATCGCACAGCACAACAACAAATTGTACAGCACAACAACAAATCGCACAGCACAACAACAAATCGTACAGCACAACAACAAATCGCACAGCACAACAACAAATCGCACAGCACAACAAATCGCACAGCACAACAACAAATCGTACAGCACAACAAATCGCACAGCACAACAACAAATCGTACAGCACAACAACAAATTGCACAGCACAGCAAATCGCACAGCACAACAACAAATCGCACAGCACAACAACAAATCGTACAGCACAACAACAAACTGCACAGCACAACAGCAAATCGCACAGCACAACAACAAATCGCACAGCACAACAACAAATCGTACAGCACAACAAATCGCACAGCACAACAGCAAATCGCACAGCACAACAACAAATCGTACAGCACAACAACAAATCGCACAGCATAACAACAAATCGCACAGCACAACAACAAATCGTACAGCACAACAACAAATCGCACAGCACAACAACAAATCGCACAGCACAACAACAAATCGTACAGCACAACAAATCGTACAGCATAACAATAAATTGCACAGCACAACAGCAAATAAAAAAAACACAACAGCAAATTGCACAGCACAACAGCAAATTGCACAACACAACACCAAATCAAAAAACACAACAGCAAATCACACAACACAACAGCAAATCAAAAAACACAACAGCAAATCAAAAAACACAACAGCAAATCAAAAAACACAACAGCAAATCACACAACACAACAGCAAATTGCACAGCACAACAGCAAAAGAGAAACAACAACATTAACCAAAACGGAAAAGGTGGGTACCTTCGGGTGACACGAATCGTCCTGTCTTGTGAACCGGAAAGTTTGCGTTTTCAAAATGCTAGTGAAAATGTACATGCTCTTAAACTTGAAGGTTGCACGTGAGTGTCATCACCGTCTTCTTTTAGCCTTTTCCCACAATCACTGCAGAAGTTTGGTTTTTCCTCAAACTCTTTGCCACAGTTTTGGCAATACATCACGGCATGTACTTTGTTTCTGTTCGTCTGGCGCCTGAGTATACGGTCTTCCGGTTCACAGGACAGGACGGACCACCGTCCAATCAGCGACAATTCGTGTTGCCCGAAGGTATCTGCCTTTTCCGTTTTGGTTAATGTTGTTGTCGTTTCTCTTTTGCTGTTGTGTTGTGCGATTTGCTGTTGTGTTTTTTTGATCTGCTGTTGTGTTTTGCACTTCAGGGCCACCATACTCTCTCTCTCTTTCCAGGTGGCATTCCTTATGGAACTGATGAACACAGCCTCAGTATAAACCCTGGTTTATACTGGTGTATACGGCACCAGAAACTCAGTGTTCACTACCTGGTACCTGGCCTCTCAGTTTCTGCACAGAGCCTTCCTGTCTGCGTTCTGTTACAGTGTTTTTTGACTCACTGTTTTACAAACTGTATTTTTCCAGCCATCTGTTCAGTTTGGGTCTGAGTGACTGTGAGCTGCCGCACTCATACTGTCTCTCCTCCTCCACAGTGACACCACTCTCCGTCAGCTCCACAGGGGGCCACCTGGACCACGGACTACTAACAACTCCTGCCTTTGGATCTCCACCTACACACCTGGTCTTATTGACTGCGGCTTCCTGTTTCCACTGCAACGCGGGCCGGGTCTCCACATCAGTACACACTATTTATGCAGCATTTGTGCTTGTACAATAAATCTGGTTTCCTTCATCCATTCAGCCTCCCTGCTTAGGAGTTCAATCCTGGTTTTGGGTCACATCCATAACACATAATAATAATAGTGTGTATATAATAACAAGAACGTAAACAATTTCTAAATACATTAAGAGAGGAAATTAATATTAAAAATTACATAATTAACAGGAAATAAAAGGGTTGAGTTCATTTTCAATTTCAATTTCAATTTATTTTCATTTATATAGCGCAAAATCACTACAGAGTTTCCTCAAAGCGCTTCACACAGGTAAGGTCTAACCTTACCAACCCCCAGAGCAACAGTGGTAAGGAAAAACTCCCTCTGAGGAAGAAACCTCAAGCAGACCAGACTCAAAGGGGTGACCCTCTGCTTGGGCCATGCTACAAAACATAAATTACAGAACAGTTCACGGACGAATATACAAGAAATGATATTGGCGCACAGGACAGGAGGATCCCCAACACGAATATAACTCCCATCTCTGGATGGAGCTGCACCTTAAACAGAGAGAAAAAACAGAATCAGGCATCAGAAAGACAAGAAATACTGTATAATTTGTCAGCATTAAACAACAACAAAAACAGAGAAATACTAAGGTGATCACCAGCCACTAGCCCTAAACTTCACTAAAAGACCCAGAATTTAGGTAAAGTTGAGGCTGCGGCCCGCTCCAATTACTAATAAAATGAATTAAAAGAGTATAAAGCGTAAAACAAAACTGTACCAGTATGCTAGCAATATGAAAGGGAAAATAAGTGCGTCTTAAGTCTGGACTTGAAAGTCTCCACAGAATCTGACTGTTTTATTGACACAGGGAGATCATTCCACAGAACAGGGGCACGATAAGAGAAAGCTCTGTGACCCGCAGACTTCTTATTCACCCTAGGGACACAAAGTAGTCCTGCACCCTGAGAACGTAAAGCCCGGGCCGGTACGTAAGGTTTAATTAGGTCAGCTAGGTAGGAGGGTGCCAGTCCATGAATAATTTTATAGGTTAGTAGCAGAACCTTAAAATCTGATCTCACTGGGACAGGAAGCCAGTGAAGAGATGCCAAAATGGGTGTAATGTGGTCAAACTTTCTGCTTCGTGTCAAAGGTCTGGCTGCAGCATTTTGAACCAATTGGAGATCCCTAATGCTAGACTGCAGTAAACCAGAAAATAGAACACTGCAGTAGTCCAATCTAGAAGAGATAAATGCATGGATCAGGGTCTCAGCATCAGCCATAGACAGGATGGGACGAATCTTTGCTATATTTCGCAGGTGGAAGAAAGCAGTCCTATTTCTAATGTGGAGGCCAAAGGACAATGAAGGATCAAAAATTACCCCAAGGTTCCTCACTTTGTTCGTGTGATGTATGCCACACGAGCCGAGGCTGAGCGTTAACTGGTCAAATTGATGCCGATGTCTCACTGGACCAAGAACCATCATTCCAGTCTTATTAGAGTTTAAAAGTAGGAAGTTTCTAGACATCCAACTTCTCATTGCTGCAAGGCAGTCTTTTAAGGATTTTATGTGAACGAGATTACCAGCAGTTATTGGCATGCATAACTGAGTATCATCTGCATAGCAGTGAAAGGTAATCCCAAAACGCCGCAATATGTGCCCAAGGGGTGCTATATAAAGGGACAAAAGCAGGGGGCCTAAGACAGACCCCTGTGTTACCCCAAATTTCATGTCACTAAGGTTAGAGGTAGTGTTACTGTACAAAACACAGTGAGAACGACTGGTCAAGTATGACGTCAGCCATGCAAGGGCACTCCCAGTAATCCCAAAATGATTTTCCAGCCTATCAAGTAGAATATGATGATCCACTGTATCAAATGCAGCACTGAGATCTAACAGCAACAGAACCGTAGTGGTGTCCGAATCCATTGTAAGCAGAAGATCATTCACCACTTTAGTGAGAGCCGTCTCTGTGGAATGATATTTTCTAAAAGCAGACTGCAGTGGCTCAAAGAGATTATTTTCAGTAAGATAGTCTACGAGCTGCCGTGACACCACTTTTTCCAGAATTTTAGAGAAAAATGATAGATTTGATATCGGCCGATAGTTTGTCAATACACTAGGGTCAAGATTAGGTTTCTTAAGTAATGGTTTAATCACTGCAGATTTTAAACATTTAGGAACAGATCCAGAAGTTAAAGAAAGATTAATCATTTCCAGCACAGTCGGTCCAAGAGTGGGCCACAGGTCCTTAAACAGTTCTGTTGGTATAGGATCAAATAAGGAGGTTATGCTTTTTGCTGACATTACAAGTTTTGTCAGCATGCCTAGTGAGATACTATCAAATTCTGTAAATCTAGGTAATACCTCAGTAGTGGCGCCCACATCAATAGCAGGGTGTAGTGGCTGGATTAAGGCATGCTGGGATATGTTTAACCTGATGTCTTCTATTTTCTTCCCAAAGTAATCCAGGAAATCTTGTGCTGTAAAAGGAGAGTGAACTACAGGTGTTTGTCCATGCAAAAGTGTTGCCACCATGTCGAACAAGAACTTTGAGTTATACTTGTTTTTGTTGATCAAATCAGAGTAATAGGTCTGCTTTGCAGCCAGTAATGCATGCTTAAAGTCTAAGATAGTATCACGCCGCGCAAGGTGAAATACTTCTAATACTTCACCATTTCCGTTCTAGACCTCTTGCTTTATGCTTGAGGTCACACAGATAATCATTGAACCAAGGTGACTGTGATTTGGGGGAGCGCGGTTTTAACACAGGTGGTGCAATCATGTCGAGTGTAGTTTTGAGCGCTGAGTTTAAACTATCCACAAGTCTGTCTACTGACTGGGTATTTGTCAAATGTGAAGCTAAGACATTAGGCAGTCTAGCTTCGAGTTCAGTCTTAGTTGAGGAGTTGATACATCGCCGTAAAGATATATAAGGTTGTTGTTCCACTAAACATGGCAGCGAAACTGTAAACTTAATAAGTGAGTGAACAGACACCACTGATGTAAGAGGCATGATGTCAATATTCGTGACAGCAATACCACGTGCGAGAACCAGATCCAGGGTATTTCTACTAATGTGCGTCGAATCCCGAATGCATTGCCGAAATCCTAATGCATCCACAATTTCCATAAATGATTTGCAGAGGGGATCAGAAGGCTTATTTATATGAATGTTAAATTCACCAATGATCAGAAAGTTATCTACACTAGTTGACAAGTTAGAGATGAACGCACCAAATTCACCTAAGAATTTAGATGAATGAAAATAGAGTTCTTCCTCTAAAAACTGTTGAGATCTAATAAGGTCTCTAAAAGCACTCACATGCCATTCCAAATGATTGTCGAAACATTGCATAATTCATTACCACCCTTGACAATGTCAGCTACCTATTTTATAAACGCTACCCAATGTAGAGCCCATGGATCCCTGAGAGCAACATGCTAGTTTCAAATTATATTTTGTATTTGATCCACTGAAGAAAAGAAAATATCAAACTGTACATTTTAAACAAAACTGTACATTAATTTATTTTCTGCCAACTATAAAGGACCGGGTCACAGTGGCTGCCAACAAAGTAAAGCCCGGGTCCCACCAAATAATAAGCCATGAATAATGAGCCCACGTTTTCATCTATCATGTATCCGCTATGAAGGTGTCTCTCTGTGCCTCTCTGTACCCTGCATGTGCCATGTAGCTCTAGTGAGCCACGACCGACCTGTCATTAGAGCCTTGAATGGCTTGCATCAGCCACACTACGCCACGTAGTGCCATTATCGCCATGATAACGCGATGTTGGTGCATGTTTAGGCATGGGTTTGGTCCAAACCTCCAGCCCTCTCACACCTGGTCCCTTTAAAGTGTGTGTTTTCAATTCACAGCACCATTTAAAAATGTCACATTTTTAAAATGCATCCCAAAAATAGATGCTCCAGTACAGACGCGCGGTTGTGCACCATGCACCAGGTTGCTGTCCACCTGTAATGCACCAGACCAGCTGGAACCGAACCAAGTTGTTCCTGGAGAGCCACCTCTGTGCTCCTTCTCACTGGCTTCCTTTCCATCCGTGGCTTGCTGGCTTTATTTTTTCCCTGGCTTTAAACACAGTAATTTTCACACCGTGATCCCACTTTTAACTTTGTGTTCGTCCGTTTATTTCTACAAAATCGCTCTTTTGCGTGTGCGCTGCCATTCTGCATGTACAATGAAGTGGCCGCTTTAATTATATACACCTGCTGCCACAACTCATGTGGATCACTCCCCCCCAATAAATAAATAAATAAATAAATAATAAATTTCTTTATTTCTTCCACAGCTTACAAGTCACTGTGATACAACTTTTAACTTTGTGTTATGTCTTCAAAATAAGTCTTTTGCACACTCTCCTTCTGTGTTGCTGCACAGCTCTGTGCTGCTTTTAGCGACTTCACAGGAGTTATTTCTTCCGCAGCTTTAAACACACAGCCACTTTCATGCAGTCATCCAAATTTTAACTTTGTGTTCGTCCATTATTGACTGAAAAATCACTCTTTTGTGACCTGGCTTCTGCCTAAATGCTTGTTTGGAGCGTGATGAGTCACTGCCTCAGTGCGCACACTCAGCAGAGCTCATGTGATCCATTAATAAGATATTAAATCAACCAAAGACATACTTTTACAGCTAGGAACTATTTTATCAAGCTATAAAAACATTAAAAATAGTTACCTTAAGCTGTTCAAAATACATTCCACATGGAGCAGATAAGAGAGGGAAAAAAGTGCCCAGATGAAACAGTCCTCTGTGATTCCAGAAGCAATTAGAGGTGTTTTCAGCATCCAAGGTTTGGCAGAAAATGATTAATCCGCTACAAAATAATTATTTTATATACAGCGTCCAGCGCACAGAGCAGGTGGAATTGTGTGCGCAAGAGGACAGCCGCTCCAAAAACAGCCTCTCAGGTCCTGCGTAGCTGGCAGGTACACGGATAATGGGCTTTTAGCAGACTCGTAAGCACCACGCAAATGCCTCGTACACAAACTACCCCACGCTGTTGTTGTTAAATTTTGAACATCTTGAAATTAGCACCACGCTGAGAGAAGAGCCTCATTAACTGAAGAAAATGCCTCTAAGAGCCACTCAGAGCCACCATTCTCCCACGATAGTTGAAGAAACCCTCTCGTAGCAAAGAAAACATGCTGTGTGCTCATTATTCATCCCTCATTATTCGGTGGGTCCCAGGATTAATTCACCACACACTTCTCTATCTCCCGCCAAGTATTTTAACTCTTCCTGGGAAATATAATCTCTCCAGCATGTCTTGGGTCTTCCCCAGGGCCACTTCCCAGGTGGACGTGCCTGGAAGATCTTCCAAGGGAGACAACCAGAGACCATCCTCACCAAATGCTCGAACCACCTAAGCTGGCTCCTTTTGATGCAAAGAAGCAGCAGCTCTATTTCAATTCCCTCCTGGATATTTGAGCTTCTCTCCCTGTCCCTGAGTGTAAACCCAGACACCCAGCGGAGGAATCTGGTTTTCACTACCTTATCCTTTTGATCATTAACCAAAGTTCATGACCGTAGGTGAGGATGAGAGCATAAATCAACTGGTAAACTGACAGCCTCACCTACTCGCTCAGCTCTTTCTTCATGACTGTCTGGTAGAGCATCTGCAATCAGATGTAGCCCCAATCAGTCTATCAATCTCACACTCCAACTTACCCTCACTTATGAACAAGACCCCAAGAAATTTGAACTCCTCCACTTGGGGCAATAACACTCTCAGTCCACCATTTTCTGACAGAGGACCATGGTCTCAGTCTACAGTGCCTAAATATTTTATACACTACTGTATGTCATTGCTTCTGTCATGCTGATGTGAACAAATGAGTCAGTCTGTGGAAAGCTGGCGTGTAGAACATATATATACTCAACAAAAATATAAACGCAACACTTTTGGTTTTGCTCCCATTTTGTATGAGATGAACTCAAAGATCTAAAACTTTTTCCACATACACAATATCACCATTTCCCTCAAATATTGTTCACAAACCAGTCTAAATCTGTGATAGTGAGCACTTCTCCTTTGCTGAGATAATCCATCCCACCTCACAGGTGTGCCATATCAAGATGCTGATTAGACACCATGATTAGTGCACAGGTGTGCCTTAGACTGCCCACAATAAAAGGCCACTCTGAAAGGTGCAGTTTTGTTTTATTGGGGGGGGATACCAGTCAGTATCTGGTGTGACCACCATTTGCCTCATGCAGTGCAACACATCTCCTTCGCATAGAGTTGATCAGGTTGTCAATTGTGGCCTGTGGAATGTTGGTCCACTCCTCTTCAATGACTGTGCGAAGTTGCGACGACGAACTGGAGTCAGGTCGAGACCCCGATGAGGACGACGAGCATGCAGATGAGCTTCCCTGAGACGGTTTCTGACAGTTTGTGCAGAAATTCTTTGGTTATGCAAACCGATTGTTTCAGCAGCTGTCCGAGTGGCTGGTCTCAGACGATCTTGGAGGTGAACATGCTGGATGTGGAGGTCCTGGGCTGGTGTGGTTACACGTGGTCTGCGGTTGTGAGGCTGGTTGGATGTACTGCCAAATTCTCTGAAACGCCTTTGGAGACGGCTTATGGTAGAGAAATGAACATTCAATACACGAGCAACAGCTCTGGTTGACATTCCTGCTGTCAGCATGCCAATTGCACGCTCCCTCAAATCTTGCGACATCTGTGGCATTGTGCTGTGTGATAAAACTGCACCTTTCAGAGTGGCCTTTTATTGTGGCCAGTCTAAGGCACACCTGTGCACTAATCATGGTGTCTAATCAGCATCTTGATATGGCACACCTGTGAGGTGGGATGGATTATCTCAGCAAAGGAGAAGTGCTCACTATCACAGATTTAGACTGGTTTGTGAACAATATTTGAGGGAAATGGTGATATTGTGTATGTGGAAAAAGTTTTAGATCTTTGAGTTCATCTCATACAAAATGGGAGCAAAACCAAAAGTGTTGCGTTTATATTTTTGTTGAGTGTATATATATATATATATATGAAGAGCCACAGATTACTGTAAATATGAGTAATAAATAATTTGGCAGACTTTTTTTATTTTTCTTTTCAGTTGCCAATTTGGTCCTGAGGTCCAACAAAAGAAATTACAGTTTTCTGTCAGTTTTACAAATACATGACTCATGCTGTCCTCTCCTTTTCAGAGAACCAAGGTACGATACTATCGACACTATTGGGCCATTTCCATGCCCTCGGTACTGTCAGGTGCTACCATCTCTGAAACATCACAACATTCCAGGACTGTTTTATCCTCCTGTGGTTCACAATGTCCAGAAGATGACATCGTCTTATGGCTCATCAAAAGCTGCTTGTATGCTGTGATGAACTGGCCCGCTGTTGGGTTATCGTTGCTGCATCCAGATGATGAACGAATTGCATCAAAGAACATCTCCAGATGGTCCTGACTTAGCTTATGAGTTAGGAGGTATTTTAGAGGCGCACCATCTGGTTTTACATATGCATGATACAAGGCCTGGACCGTACGGATACAGCACATGAAACCAATGACGGCGGTCTTTTTCCCTGTGCGGTACAGGGATGTCCCATGCTCATCTGTAAGTCCTGACAGGTACTCATATGCGTGATCCAGTAATGGCATCCATGTGCCCTCATCCTGACTCCTCAGTGGGGCTTTGTATCCTTTTGCCAATGGATTTCTTGAGTTGAGTGTGTTGAACACATGATCGATAGTACAGATGAAATCAGCTGTTGGCAAACTATGCTCAAACTCTGGCAGATTAAGCGTGTTCCGGCAGAACAAGATTGCATCAGCCACACTTGTGCCAAGTGTCTGGGCAGCAAGGCTCACTTTCATCTTCTGCTTCTCCCAGTCTACGTAGACAGATTTGAACTTGTTACATACACCAGGTCCCTCGTTCTGTTGCAGTTCATGCAGTTGTTTTATAAAATCCCATTTAATCTCGTGTCCAGTCTGGTCTTTTATTATGCCGCTTGATGCAAGTAGATGTCTCATAAGTTTAAGCATGTGGCCTGCATCCAGTAGGACATGTACGCTTTGGCCTGGCTTTGAAGGATGGGAGAAACTTGGATTAAAATCAGGTGGTGTCATGCATGCACCAAGCTCTCTCATCATGGAAAAATGACATGATGGTCCATCACATGTGAGTGAGACAACCGTTACACCCACAGCATACAGTTTACCAATGCATATTTTCACTAGATTAGCATGATACTCTCCTAACAGACCGCTGACAAGAAAATACCCCACAGGTATCTTCCAATTACATTTCAGACTGACTATCATGAAGACGAGGACATCCGTGGCTACTGGTCTGGATTCATCAACTAATCCTGTGCCCATGTCGACAAAGCCCAACATATCTTGACCATCCCACTCCACATGTTTCTTTAAGGGCATCTCACCAATCACTAGGGAGCACATGAGATCTTCACCTTTCACTCTAGCCTCCTCAGCTTTTTCCTCCAAGGATGAGAAAACTTCTGTCGCAAATCCAGGTGACCCATTCAGAGCACTGTACCACTGGTGAATTACAGAGATTTGGGGAAACCCAAGACTTAAAGTTTCTCTGACACAGTTATAAGCATCGGAAGAGAAGAACAGCAGCGTTAAAGCAAATGTCTTGAGTGCGGGGCTGCAGTCCTCTATTGAAACTTCTTTGATATCATTTTTCAACAGATGTTTAATGAGTTCCAGGGGTACAGCCATGAATGTTTCCTCCAGTATGTGTACGCATTGGTCAGAGATGAGGTTGGCATTTCGCAGGTCTTCAGCAACAGACCTGAGTGACTCCAAATTTCTATTCAAACACTGAGTGTCCTGCTGGCCAGTCTTGAGCCTCGGCTTACAGCTCGCGGGGATGTTCACTGTTTTATCCACATTACTTTGTGACTGGAGATTCCTGGAGGTAAAATATGTGTGGTCTTCGATTGATGAAGGGAGTGGTTCACTTGCTGTATTGTCCTGTGTACGCTCTGTTTTTGTAGCTGGTGATGATGTTTTCATAGCACTCTGGACTTTCCTTTGTTTCCTTGACCTTGCATGCTGTAAATAAGAAAATGTTATTCATTTTCTCACCATATTTCTGCAAATGACATAACTTTCTACATGGTAAACTGGGAAAATATTTTGATATTTGGGCTGGATGAGTATCGTAATTTTTCCCCCTTTTTCATTGGATTGTGAATCAAAAGTACCAAAAAAGTTGACATTTCATGACATTGTTCCAACATTGTATTTTAAGTCAAATCAAATAGTGGCATATTCAGGACAGACTGATGGGTTGGATGGCAAAAATACACAAAATTGTACCATGCTCACAGTATGGTCACGTTAGCACACAAGTTGGTGCTAAGCTATCAGATTCGCGGTTAGCACCAACAAGAAGCCATACGTGAACTTCACATTATAATGACATAAGTTTTATTAACAAATATCTTCAGGACCATAATGTACTTGCATCTACTCTGTTATGATCAGCTAATCATGACTTTTTTTTGGCATAGGCTCATACTAACAATTGCTAAATTGGTAAAAAAAATAGCCATTGCAGTGTTACTCGTGATGTGTTTTAACAGCAAGCGATGATGTTGTTGTTACACATAGTCAGTGGTGGGCACACTTCCGATAATCCGATAACAGATAATTATCGAAGATAATGTTTTCTTTATCGGATTATCTTTTTAGATAACTTTAAAACCATTATCGGACCAATTATCTTCCGATTAATCGTTGTCAGATAACTTTTAAACCGATAAACAAAATAAACAAAGCAGAACAGCGACAAGCACTTTTAAAATTAGTTTAGCACTCACCTGTTAAAAGTTTTGTAACAAACGCACAGCTATAACATTTGCAAACAGAAGAGAGCCGCTTATATAAAAAGCATCTCAATCCTCTGCAGACAAAGGAGAAACAGCCCCAAAAGGAAAAAAAACAAAACATTTCCTTTAACACCATACTGATACGCTGGCGATATCACCCAAGTCATCCAGAGGCATACATTTTTAACTTATGGTTCAAATTTTAACCAAACTAATTTTGGACAAGTTATTTAAAATTACTGTCATGTCTGAAGTTTTATTAAGTGAAAATATCAGATATAGGTTTTAGTTTTAAAGTAATGTGCTAATTTTTAAGGTTTTGTGAGCACATCTTGTGACCCGCAATGCATTTTGGGTAGGATGATGTAATCTCAGGTCCTCACGACAGGACAAATGCATTTCAGACACTCTGTTCAGGCTCCACGGACAACAGCATTAAACTCTAGTGCCTAAAACTCTCTTGAATATATTCTCTGCGTTTATAGATGTTGGTTTTATTTGCGTTTGTTAAATTCCACGCATTTTAAATGTAGCAGACAGGGATTACTGTATCTGGAATTTTGTTTTCAAGGCCTCTACTGCCATCTACTGGTCAGTAGTGTTCACTAAGCGTGTGGAAACCAGTAGATAGCAGTGTTCTATTTATTTTGACCCCGGTTATGTCAGATGATTGTCAAATCAACTTTTTGGCTTTGCAAATGGCTTTTTTGTGTGCAATGAATGTATACATTATACAAGTTTCACTTTTTTAATGGAATTACAACCTTATTTTTTAAATTCTCCCATTTTTTTGCATCCAGCCTTATTTCCTTTAGAAATTTCCTTGACAAATAATATCAGTCCATTAGGACGTCAGGTTATGTGTTACACATATACATGTGTGTGTATATATTTTCCAACTTATTCCCATTGATGAAACTTTTCATTTCCTGCCTGAAAGCTTATTAGATGAGTGTGTTCAGGGCTCAGTTTGTTTACAAAATACACACAAGTTACAGACATTGAAATCCAACAGCAGGGATTGATATTATCCAAAGATTTATGAACATACAAATTAACGTGCTTACACTTTATCGTGATTTTCTCCATTGTGAGATATAAAAGTGTCTTATCATATCGTTCGTGTGCATATGCATTATAACGCAGCGCACGAGCGACGTTACGATATTCTTCAGAACGACAACATACGCAACATGCATCCAGCTGCATACACGTTGCTGTCATAGACAACTGCCTGTAAAGTTTTTTGGCAAGTTATAACTTTCTAAACAGCGTAATTTGTAATGAAAGTCACTTCATTTGTGCGGCTCTTTCGGCGCCATGTTTGTTTTTTCAGAGACAGCAGTAAGCTCCTCCTACCCCTCCGAACGGAGGGATTTGTAGCCCTTCGCCTTCCCCTCCGCCTCGCTCCAAAAAGAGAGACTCAGCCAGTGTTTAGCAGAGGCACTTTTACCCAGAATCCTTTGCGATCTGCATGTTTGTTACAAAACCTCAGAATTAGTGCATTATTCAACATTAAAAGATATATGTTATATTTTAACTTTGTACAAATGCCATAATTGACATTAATGGAGTTATTCTATCAGTATTAATGTTATTTATAATCAAAACCATAAGTCAGCATGACTTTATTTTTCGAGACCTGCGCCTGACCGGAGCGTTGTAATTGATAGAGAGTTGGCTTTATGGCTGCTCTCGGAGTGCCTCTGTGCTGGGAGCGCTGTAGTAAACAAGAGCTTCCAGCAGGGGCCAAATGTTGAAAGAAAAGTGTGGTCTCATTGTTGGGGTCTGTTGTTATTTTTAATATTATTATAAGCTATTAAATGTGTTTTATTAGTTGTAGATGTGTCAAAGTTAATATTGGAATTTATCTGTTATCGGTTATCTGTAACTTCCGATACATTTTTGGGTGGTTTATTGTTTTATCTTTATCGAAGATAACTTTTCAGTTATCTGATTATCTGTTATCGAAGTTAACTTTTTGGTTATCTGTGCCCACCACTGCACATAGTAACAACAAAGACTATATGAAATCCCACATCTTGCTGAAAATATCATGCAGCCCACCCTGTGCTTTTGTGTACATACTTCGTGTGTTACCTGTGCTGCTCCACAGCCTGTTCAGTGGATTTTTATTTTATTTTTTAGCACTGTTGTCGTGTGTTACCTGTGCTGCTCCACAGCCTGTTCAGTGGATTTTTATTTTATTTTTTAGCACTGTTGTCGTGTGTTACCTGTGCTGCTCCACAGCCTGTTCAGTGGATTTTTATTTTTTTTTTAGCACTGTTGTCGTGTGTTACCTGTGCTGCTCCACAGCCTGTTCAGTGGATTTTTATTTTATTTTTTAGCACTGTTGTCGTGTGTTACCTGTGCTGCTCCACAGCCTGTTCAGTGGATTTTTATTTTTTTTTTAGCACTGTTGTCATGTGTTACCTGTGCTGCTCCACAGCCTGTTCAGTGGATTTTTATTTTATTTTTTAGCACTGTTGTCGTGTGTTACCTGTGCTGCTCCACAGCCTGTTCAGTGGATTTTTTTTTTTTTTTTTAGCACTGTTGTCGTGCGTTACCTGTGCTGCTCCACAGCCTGTTCAGTGGATTTTTTTTTTTTTTTTAGCGCTGTTGTCGTGCGTTGCCTGTGCTGCTCCACAGCCTGTCCAGTGGATTTTTAATTTTATTTTTAGCACTGTTGTCGTGCGTTACCTGTGCTGTTCCACAGCCTGTCCAGTGGATTTTTATTTTTTACCACTGTTGTCGTGTGTTACCTGCGCTGCTCCACAGCCTGTTCAGTGGATTTTTGTTTTGTTTTTTGGCACTGTTGTTGTGCGTTACCTGTGCTGCTCCACAGCCTGTCCAGTGGATTTTTATTTTATTTTTTGGCACTGTTGTCGTGCGTTACCTGTGCTGCTCCACAGCCTGTCCAGTGGATTTTGATTTTGATTTTATTTTTTTTAGCACTGTTGTCGTGCGTTACCTGTGCTGCTCCACAGCCTGTCCAGTGGATTTTTATTTTATTTTTTACCACTGTTGTCGTGCGTTACCTGTGCTGCTCCACAGCCTGTCCAGTGGATTTTTATTTTATTTTTTAGCACTGTTGTCGTGCGTTACCTGTGCTGCTCCACAGCCTGTCCAGTGGATTTTTATTTTATTTTTTACCACTGTTGTCGTGCGTTACCTGTGCTGCTCCACAGCCTGTCCAGTGGATTTTGATTTTATTTTTTTTTTGGCGCTGTTGTCGTGCGTTACCTGTGCTGCTCCACAGCCTGTCCAGTGGATTTTTATTTAGCGCTGTTGTCGTGCGTTACCTGTGCTGCTCCACAGCCTGTCTAGTGGATTTTTATTTTGTTTTAGCACTGTTGTCGTGCGTTGCCTGTGCTGCTCCACAGCCTGTCCAGTGGATTTTTATTTTTATTTTATTTTATTTTTAGCACTGTTGTTGTGCGTTACCTGTGCTGCTCCACAGCCTGTCTAGTGGATTTTTATTTTGTTTTAGCACTGTTGTCGTGCGTTACCTGTGCTGCTCCACAGCCTGTCCAGTGGATTTTGATTTAGCACTGTTGTCGTGCGTTACCTGTGCTGCTCCACAGCCTGTCCAGTGGATTTTTATTTTTATTTTATTTTTTAGCGCTGTTGTCGTGCGTTACCTGTGCTGCTCCACAGCCTGTCCAGTGGATTTTTATTTTGTTTTAGCACTGTTGTCGTGCGTTGCCTGTGCTGCTCCACAGCCTGTCCAGTGGATTTTTATTTTTATTTTATTTTTTAGCACTGTTGTCGTGCGTTACCTGTGCTGCTCCACAGCCTGTCTAGTGGATTTTTATTTTATTTTAGCACTGTTGTCGTGCGTTGCCTGTGCTGCTCCACAGCCTGTCTAGTGTCGGATTCCCTGTTTGGGAATCCGCTAGCTTAGCGTAGCTACTAGCTCTTAGCCGTTTTAGCATGGCGGCTTCTCCTGTCTCTCCCGTACTTTTCTGCTCTGGGTGTGAAATGTTTAGTTATTCCTCGGCCTCTTTTAGCAGTAACGGTACTTGTAATAAGTGCAGCTTATTCGTAGCTTTGGAGGCCAGGCTGGGCGAATTGGAGACTCGGCTCCGCACCGTGGAAAATTCTACAGCTAGCCAGGCCCCTGTAGTCGGTGCGGACCAAGGTAGCTTAGCCGCCGTTAGTTCCCCCCTGGCAGACCCCGTGCAGTCGGGAAGGCAGGCTGACTGGGTGACTGTGAGGAGGAAGCGTAGCCCTAAACAGAAGCCCCGTGTACACTGTCAACCCGTTCACATCTCTAACCGTTTTTCCCCACTCGACGATACACTCGCCGAGGATCAAACTCTGGTTATTGGCGACTCTGTTTTGAGAAATGTGAAGTTAGCGACACCAGCAACCATTGTCAATTGTCTTCCGGGGGCCAGAGCAGGCGACATCGAAGGACATTTGAAATTGCTGGCTAAGGCTAAGCGTAAATTTGGTAAGATTGTAATTCACGTCGGCAGTAATGACACTCGGTTACGCCAATCGGAGGTCACTAAAATTAACATTGAATCGGTGTGTAACTTTGCAAAAACAATGTCGGACTCTGTTGTTTTCTCTGGGCCCCTCCCCAATCAGACCGGGAGTGACATGTTTAGCCGCATGTTCTCCTTGAATTGCTGGCTGTCTGAGTGGTGTCCAAAAAATGAGGTGGGCTTCATTGATAATTGGCAAAGCTTCTGGGGAAAACCTGGTCTTGTTAGGAGAGACGGCATCCATCCCACTTTAGAGGGAGCAGCTCTCATTTCTAGAAATCTGGCCAATTTTTTGGGATCCTCCAAACTGTGACTGTCTAGCGTTGGGACCAGGAGGCAGAGCTGTGGTCTTATACACCTCTCTGCAGCTTCTCTCCCCCTGCCATCCCCCTATTACCCCATCCCCGTAGAGACGGTGCCTGCTCCCAGACCACCAACAACTAGCAAAAATCTATTTAAGCATAAAAATTCAAAAAGAAAAAATAATATAGCACCTTCAATTGCACCACAGACTAAAACAGTTAAATGTGGTCTATTAAACATTAGGTCTCTTTCTTCTAAGTCCCTGTTGGTAAATGATATAATAATTGATCAACGTATTGATTTATTCTGCCTAACAGAAACTTGGTTACAGCAGGATGAATATGTTAGTTTAAATGAGTCAACACCCCCGAGTCACACTAACTGTCAGAACGCTCGTAGCACGGGCCGGGGCGGAGGATTAGCAGCAATCTTCCATTCCAGCTTATTAATTAATCAAAAACCTAGACAGAGCTTTAATTCATTTGAAAGCTTGTCTCTTAGTCTTGTCCATCCAAATTGGAAGTCCCAAAAACCAGTTTTATTTGTTATTATCTATCGTCCACCTGGTCGTTACTGTGAGTTTCTCTGTGAATTTTCAGACCTTTTGTCTGACTTAGTGCTTAGCTCAGATAAGATAATTATAGTGGGCGATTTTAACATCCACACAGATGCTGAGAATGACAGCCTCAACACTGCATTTAATCTATTATTAGACTCTATCGGCTTTGCTCAAAAAGTAAATGAGTCCACCCACCACTTTAATCATATTTTAGATCTTGTTCTGACTTATGGTATGGAAATAGAAGACTTAACAGTATTCCCTGAAAACTCCCTTTTGTCTGATCATTTTTTAATAACATTTACATTTACCCTGATGGACTACCCTGCAGTGGGGAATAAGTTTCATTACACTAGAAGTCTTTCAGAAAGCTGCTGTAACTAGGTTTAAGGATATGATTCCTTCTTTATGTTCTCTAATGTCATATACCAACACAGAGCAGAGTAGCTACCTAAACTCTGTAAGGGAGTTAGAGTATCTTGTCAATAGTTTTACATCCTCATTGAAGACAACTTTGGATGCTGTAGCTCCTCTGAAAAAGAGAGCTTTAAATCAGAAGTGTCTGACTCCGTGGTATAACTCACAAACTCGTAGCTTAAAGCAGATAACCCGTAAGTTGGAGAGGAAATGGCGTCTCACTAATTTAGAAGATCTTCACTTAGCCTGGAAAAAGAGTTTGTTGCTCTATAAGAAAGCCCTTCGTGAAGCTAGGACATCTTTCTACTCATCACTAATTGAAGAAAATAAGAACAACCCCAGGTTTCTTTTCAGCACTGTAGCCAGGCTGACAAAGAGTCAGAGCTCTATTGAGCTGAGTATTCCATTAACTTTAACTAGTAATGACTTCATGACTTTCTTTGCTAACAAAATTTTGACTATTAGAGAAAAAATTACTCATAACCATCCCAAAGATGTATCGTTATCTTTGGCTGCTTTCAGTGATGCCGGTATTTGGTTAGACTCTTTCTCTCCGATTGTTCTGTCTGAGTTATTTTCATTAGTTACTTCATCCAAACCATCAACATGCTTATTAGACCCCATTCCTGCCAGGCTGCTCAAGGAAGTCCTACCATTATTTAATGCTTCAATCTTAAATATGATCAATCTATCTTTGTTAGTTGGTTATGTACCACAGGCCTTTAAGGTGGCAGTAATTAAACCATTACTTAAAAAGCCATCACTTGACCCAGCTATCTTAGCTAATTATAGGCCAATCTCCAACCTTCCTTTTCTCTCAAAGATTCTTGAGAGGGTAGTTGTAAAACAGCTAACTGATCACCTGCAGAGGAATGGTCTATTTGAAGAGTTTCAGTCAGGTTTTAGAATTCATCATAGTACAGAAACAGCATTAGTGAAGGTTACAAATGATCTTCTTATGGCTTCGGACAGTGGACTCATCTCTGTGCTTGTTCTGTTGGACCTCAGTGCTGCTTTTGATACTGTTGACCATAAAATTTTATTACAGAGATTAGAGCATGTCATAGGTATTAAAGGCATTGCGCTGCGGTGGTTTGAATCATATTTGTCTAATAGATTACAGTTTGTTCATGTAAATGGGGAATCTTCTTCACAGACTAAAGTTAATTATGGAGTTCCACAAGGTTCTGTGCTAGGACCAATTTTATTCACTTTATACATGCTTCCCTTGGGCAGTATTATTAGACGGTATTGCTTAAATTTTCATTGTTACGCAGATGATACCCAGCTTTATCTATCCATGAAGCCAGAGGATACGCACCAATTAGCTAAACTGCAGGATTGTCTTACAGACATAAAGACATGGATGACCTCTAATTTCCTGCTTTTAAACTCAGATAAAACTGAAGTTATTGTACTTGGCCCCACAAATCTTAGAAGCATGGTGTCTAACCAGATCGTTACTCTGGATGGCATTTCCCTGATCTCTAGTAATACTGTGAGAAATCTTGGAGTTATTTTTGATCAGGATATGTCATTCAAAGCGCATATTAAACAAATATGTAGGACTGCCTTTTTGCATTTACGCAATATCTCTAAAATCAGAAAGGTCTTGTCTCAGAGTGATGCTGAAAAACTAATTCATGCATTTATTTCCTCTAGGCTGGACTATTGTAATTCATTATTATCAGGTTGTCCTAAAAGTTCCCTAAAAAGCCTTCAGTTGGTTCAGAATGCTGCAGCTAGAGTACTGACGGGGACTAGCAGGAGAGAGCATATCTCACCCGTGTTGGCCTCTCTTCATTGGCTTCCTGTTAATGCTAGAATAGAATTTAAAATTCTTCTTCTTACTTATAAGGTTTTGAATAATCAGGTCCCATCTTATCTTAGGGACCTCGTAGTACCATATTACCCCATTAGAGCGCTTCGCTCTCAGACTGCGGGCTTACTTGTAGTTCCTAGGGTTTGTAAGAGTAGAATGGGAGGCAGAGCCTTCAGCTTTCAGGCTCCTCTCCTGTGGAACCAGCTCCCAATTCAGATCAGGGAGACAGATACCCTCTCTACTTTTAAGATTAGGCTTAAAACTTTCCTTTTCGCTAAGGCTTATAGTTAGGGCTGGATCGGGTGACCCTGGACCATCCCTTGGTTATGTTGCTTTAGACGTAGACTGTGTTTCATAATTATTGTATGGCCTTGCCTTGCAATGTGGAGCGCCTTGGGGCAACTGTTTGTTGTGATTTGGCGCTATACAAGAAAAAAGTTGATTGAAGTTGATACTTTTGTGTCACTCCCGGCCCCAATCGGACCGGGAGTGACATGTTTAGCCGCATGTTCTCCTTGAATTGCTGTCTGTCTGAGTGGTGTCCAAAAAATGAGGTGGGCTTCATAGATAATTGGCAAAGCTTCTGGGGAAAACCTGGTCTTGTTAGGAGAGACGACATCCATCCCACTTTGGATGGAGCAGCTCTCATTTCTAGAAATCTGGCCAATTTTCTTAAATCCTCCAAACCGTGACTATCTAGGGTTGGGACCAGGAAGCAGAGTTGTAGTCTTACACACCTCTCTGCAGCTTCTCTCCCCCTGCCATCCCCTCATTACCCCATCCCCGTAGAGACGGTGCCTGCTCCCAGACCACCAATAACCAGTAAAAATCTATTTAAGCATAAAAATTCAAAAAGAAAAAATAATATAGCACCTTCAACTGCACCACAGACTAAAACAGTTAAATGTGGTCTATTAAACATTGGGTCTCTCTCTTCTAAGTCCCTGTTAGTAAATGATATAATAATTGATCAACATATTGATTTATTCTGCCTTACAGAAACCTGGTTACAGCAGGATGAATATGTTAGTTTAAATGAGTCAACACCCCCGAGTCACACTAACTGCCAGAACGCTCGTAGCACGGGCCGAGGCGGAGGATTAGCAGCAATCTTCCATTCCAGCTTATTAATTAATCAAAAACCCAGACAGAGCTTTAATTCATTTGAAAGATTGACTCTTAGTCTTGTCCATCCAAACTGGAAGTCCCAAAAACCAGTTTTATTTGTTATTATCTATCGTCCACCTGGTCGTTACTGTGAGTTTCTCTGTGAATTTTCAGACCTTTTGTCTGACTTAGTGCTTAGCTCAGATAAGATAATTATAGTGGGCGATTTTAACATCCACACAGATGCTGAGAATGACAGCCTCAACACTGCATTTAATCTATTATTAGACTCAATTGGCTTTGCTCAAAATGTAAATGAGTCCACCCACCACTTTAATCATATCTTAGATCTTGTTCTGACTTATGGTATGGAAATTGAAGACTTAACAGTATTCCCTGAAAACTCCCTTCTGTCTGATCATTTCTTAATAACATTTACGAGGTCTATTAGAAAAGTATCCGACCTTATTATTTTTTCAAAAACCATATGGATTTGAATCACGTGTGATTACATCAGACATGCTTGAACCCTCGTGGGCATGCGAGAGTTTTTTCACGCCTGTCGGTTACGTCATTCGCCTGTGGGCAGTTTTTGAGTGAGGAGTCGTCCACACGCTCGTCGATTTTTTTCATTGTTTAGGAATGGCTCAGAGACTGTTGCTTTGTTTGATAAAAATTTTTTCAAAACTGTAAGGCACAACTGAGTGGACACCATTCAATAAATTCAGCTGGTTTTCGGTAAAAATTTTAACGGCTGATGAGAGATTTTGGTCTGTAACTGTCGCTTTAAGGACGGTCCACGGCGCCTGACGGCGATCTGCGCTTCGAGGCGGCAGCGTCTCGCCGTTTCAAGTTGAAAACTTCCACATTTCAGGCTCTGTTGACCCAGTAAGTCGTCAGAGAACAGAGAACTTTCAGAAGAAGTCGGCATGAGGAGTTTATTCGGACATTCCATTGTTAACGGTCATTTTGTAATGAAAGAACGTGCGGGCAGAGTCGCATGTCGGGCTGGACCCGACCACGGGGGGTCGCGGCAGGAAAAACACCTCCGTTGGAAATCTTAACGGGCAAGTTGGAACATGCCCAAGCTGTTAAACAATTTCTCAGTTACTCACTTGTTGAAAGCCATCAAAAGCCGCCTGAATTTTACAAATGGTCTTCAACACGGAGGTGTTTTTCTGGTCGCGGCGCACACAGATTTGCGTCGTCGTCACGGAAACGACTCGGCGAATTTGCGCGCACGTTCTTTCATTACAAAATGACCTTTAACAGTGGAATGTCCACATAAACTCCTCATGCCGGCCTCTTCTGAATCTTCTCTGTTCTCTCACGACGTCCTGGGTCAACAGAACCTTAAATTAGGATGATTTCAGATCGAAACAGCCAGACAACGTCGCCTGGGAGCGCTGCGCGACGTCCCGCTCCGTGGGAAGTCCTTACACCGACAGAAACACCCCATAATCTCTCATCAGCCGTTAAACTTTTCACAGAAAACCAGCTTAATTTCTCGAATAGTGTCCACTCGGATATTCCTCACAGGTCCAGAAAAATTTTTGATAAAGCAACGCGCGCCGTCTCGAGCAGCGTGTGAAACAAAGGAATTCAGCCGAGAGGGCGGGACCACATCTCACTCAAGGCCTGTCCACAGGGAAATGACGTCACCGACACACGTGAAAAAACTCACGCATGCGCACGAGGGTTCAAGCATGATTGGTGTAATCGCATGTCATTCAAATCCATATAGTTAAAAAAAAAATAAAAGGGTCGGTTTATTATCTAAGAGACCTCGTACATTTACTCTGATGGACTACCCAGCAGTGGGGAATAAGTTTCATTACACTAGATGTCTTTCAGAAAGCGCTGTAACTAGGTTTAAGGATATGATTCCTTCTTTATGTTCTCTAATGCCATATACCAACACAGTGCAGAGTAGCTACCTAAACTCTGTAAGTGAGATAGAGTATCTCGTCAATAGTTTTACATTCTCATTGAGGACAACTTTGGATGCTGTAGCTCCTCTGAAAAAGAGAGCTTTGAATCAGAAGTGCCTGACTCCGTGGTATAACTCACAAACTCGCAGCTTAAAGCAGATAACCCGTAAGGTGGAGAGGAAATGGCGTCTCACTAATTTAGAAGATCTTCACTTAGCCTGGAAAAAGAGTCTGTTGCTCTATAAAAAAAAGCCCTCCGTAAAGCTAGGACATCTTACTACTCATCACTAATTGAAGAAAATAAGAACAACCCCAAGTTTCTTTTCAGCACTGTAGCCAGGCTGACAAAGAGTCAGAGCTCTATTGACCCGAGTATTCCTTTAACTTTAACTAGTAATGACTTCATGACTTTCTTTGCTAATAAAATTTTAACTATTAGAGAAAAAATTACTCATAACCATCCCAAAGATGTATCGTTATCTTTGGCTGCTTTCAGTGATGCTGGTATTTGGCTAGACTCTTTCTCTCCAATTGTTCTGTCTGAGTTATTTTCATTAGTTACTTCCTCCAAACCATCAACATGTCTATTAGACCCCATTCCTACCAGGCTGTTCAAGGAAGCCCTACCATTAATTAATGCTTCGATCTTAAATATGATCAATCTATCTTTATTAGTTGGCTATGTACCACAGGTTTTAGAATTCATCATAGTACAGAAACAGCATTAGTGAAGGTTACAAATGATGTTATGGCCTCAGACAGTGGACTCATCTCTGTGCTTGTTCTGTTAGACCTCAGTGTGGCTTTTGATACTGTTGACCATAAAATTTTATTACAGAGATTAGAGCATGCCATAGGTATTAAAGGCACTGTGCTGCGGTGGTTTTAATCATATTTATCTAATAGATTACAATTTGTTCATGTAAATGGGGAATCTTCTTCACAGACTAAGGTTAATTATGGAGTTCCAGAAGGTTCTGTGCTAGGACCAATTTTATTCACTTTATACGTTTCCCTTAGGCAGTATTATTACACGGCATTGCTTAAATTTTCATTGTTACGCAGATGATACCCAGCTTTATCTATCCATGAAGCCAGAGGACACACACCAATTAGCTAAACTGCAGGATTGTCTTACAGACATAAAGACATGGATGACCTCTAATTTCCTGCTTTTAAACTCAGATCAAACTGAAGTTATTGTACTTGGCCCCACAAATCTTAGAAACATGGTGTCTAACCAGATCCTTACTCTGGATGGCATTACCCTGACCTCTAGTAATACTGTGAGAAATCTTGGAGTCATATTTGATCAGGATATGTCATTCAATGCGCATATTAAACAAATATGTAGGACTGCTTTTTTGCATTTGCGCAATATCTCTAAAATTAGAAAGGTCTTGTCTCAGAGTGATACTGAAAAACTAATTCATGCATTTATTTCCTCTAGGCTGGACTATTGTAATTCATTATTATCAGGTTGTCCTAAAAGTTCCCTGAAAAGCCTTCAGTTAATTCAAAATGCTGCAGCTAGAGTTCTAACAGGGACTAGGAGAGTATATCTCACCCATATTGGCCTCTCTTCATTGGCTTCCTGTTAATTCTAGAATAGAATTTAAAATTCTTCTTCTTACTTATATGGTTTTGAATAATCAGGTCCCATCTTATCTTAGGGACCTCGTAGTACCATATCACCCCAATAGAGCGCTTCGCTCTCAGACTGCAGGCTTACTTGTAGTTCCTAGGGTTTGTAAGAGTAGAATGGGAGGCAGAGCCTTCAGCTTTCAGGCTCCTCTCTTGTGGAACCAGCTCCCAATTCAGATCAGGGAGACAGACACCCTCTCTACTTTTAAGATTAGGCTTAAAACTTTCCTTTTCGCTAAAGCTTATAGTTAGGGCTGGATCAGGTGACCCTGAACCATCCCTTAGTTATGCTGCTATAGACTTAGACTGCTGGGGGGTTCCCATGATGCACTGAGTGTTTCTTTCTCTTTTTGCTCTGTATGCACCACTCTGCATTTAATCATTAGTGACTGATCTCTGCTCCCCTCCACAGCATGTCTTTTTCCTGGTTCTCTCCCTCAGCCCCAACCAGTCCCAGCAGAAGACTGCCCCTCCCTGAGCCTGGTTCTGCTGGAGGTTTCTTCCTGTTAAAAGGGAGTTTTTCCTTCCCACTGTTGCCAAGTGCTTGCTCACAGGGGGTCGTTTTGACCATTGGGGTTTTTCCGTAATTATTGTATGGCCTTGCCTTACAATATAAGGCGCCTTGGGGCAACTGTTTGTTGTGATTTGGCGCTATATAAATAAAACTGATTTTGATTTGATTTGATGTGTTGGGAAAGTGTAGTGACACGGACCCACAACAGGGGGCGTAAATGAACGGACAATGGATAAGCCAAAATATAACAATTTAATGTTGCAAATTGTGCACAACGGAATACAGACAAATGCAGTTTGAGAATGACAGTCAATTATACGAAAAGTGACGTGTGGGCAGGCTCGAGGATAGAAGACGTCCATCCAGAGAAGAGCCGGGTCCCACACGGCTTCCACCGCCAACGGATCTGAAGAACACCGGAGCCGACAAGTCCTGAATCTCCAGGTGGCCACCGTCTCCAGCTGTCAGACCTGGTACTGCTGGCATGAAGCAGAGACAGTTAATGGTGGGTGTGTGGATACACACCCAGTAAATCCTCACACACAGATACAGTTCCTCCGGGAGGGAGCACATCCACCTCTGAAGTAGGAACACACTAGCAGCTCCTGTTACCACTTATCTGGATGGAGTGAGAGGCGAAGACATCGCTTCTCTCACTACACGCCAACCCAGCAGAGTGCACCACAGGAAAAACGGCTGCAAAACAGATCAGACGTAAGTCACAGTAGGGATACAGCAGAGAATATTACCTAAGTAGTAGATGATATCTTGGCAGCGAGGTGGAGTTGCTGCCCGGCTTTTATGGTGATGTGGTGATGATGAGTGACAGCTGGTGCTGTTGATGAGTGACAGCTGTCACTCCCGGTTGCTCCGACGCCCTCTCGTGCCTGAAGCCCGCACTTCAGGCAGGGCGCCCTCTGGTGGTGGGCCAGCAGTACCTCCTCTTCAGTGGCCCACATAACAGGACCCCCCCCTCAACGGGCGCCCAGGCTTGTCGGGGTGTCGGGTGTAGAAGTCGGCCAGGAGGGCCGGGTCCAGGATGAAGCTCCTCTTCACCCAGGAGCGTTCCTCAGGTCCATACCCCTCCCAGTCCACCAAGTACTGGAACCCCCGGCCCTTCCGACGGACGTCCAGGAGCCAGCGTACTGTCCATGCTGGCTCTCCGTCAATGATCCGGGCAGGAGGCGGCGCCGGTCCGGGGGTGCAGAGTGGTGAAGTGTGGTAGGGCTTGATCCGTGACACATGAAAGACAGGATGGATCCGCAGTGAAGCTGGAAGCTTCAGCTTCACTGCAGCCGGACTGAGGACTTTGAGGATGGGAAATGGTCCAATAAATCTGTCCTGGAGTTTGCGGGATTCCACTTGCAGTGGGATGTCTTTGGAGGATAGCCAAACCTCCTGCCCGGGCTGGTATACAGGGGCTGGGGAACGCCAGCGGTCTGCATGGGCCTTGGCCCTCATCCGGGCTTTCAGCAGGGCAGAGCTGGCAGTACGCCACACCCGACGGCACCTTCTGAGGTGGGCCTGCATTGAGGGCACCCCGACCTCTCCCTCCACGAGCGGAAACAATGGGGGCTGGTACCCCAAACATACCTCAAATGGGGAGAGGCCGGTGGCAGATGAAATTTGGCTATTGTGAGCGTACTCGATCCAGGCCAGATGGTTGCTCCAGGCCGTCGGGTGCGCGGAGGTCACGCAGCGGAGAGCCTGCTCCAACTCCTAGTTGGTCGTTCGTCTGGGGATGATACCCGGACGAGAGGCTTACGGTGGCCCCCAGTTCCCTGCAGAAACTCCTCCAGACTTGCGAGGAGAACTGGGGACCACGGTCGGTGACAACGTCAGATGGAATCCCATGCAGACGTACGACATGGCGGACCAGGAGGTCTGCTGTCTCCTGGGCCGTCGGGAGCTTCGGGAGAGCCATGAAGTGGGCCGCCTTGGAGAACCGGTCCACTATCGTGAAGATGGTGGTCATGCCCTGGGACGGCGGGAGGCCCGTGACGAAGTCCAGGCCGATGTGGGACCAGGGGCGGTGAGGCACAGGTTACGGCTGAAGGAGTCCCTGTGCCCGTTGGTGGTCGGCTTTTCCCCTGGCGCAGGTGGTGCAGGCCTGGACATACTCCCGGACATCGGCTTCCATAGACGCCCACCAGAAGCGCTGTCGGACCACTGTCACGGTTCTTCGCACCCCTGGGTGACAGGAGAGCTGCCAGGGCCTCCCGGACAGTCTTCTCCACGTCCCAGGTGAGGGTGGCCACAACAGTGGACTTGGGGATGATGGTTTCCGTGGGATCTGACAGCTCGGTTTTGACCTCCTCTTCGTGAACCCGGGACAAGGCGTCAGATCTTTGGTTCTTAGTCCCGGGGCGGTAGGTGATTTGGAAGTCAAAACGCCCGAAGAACAATGACCAGCGGGCTTGCCTGGGGTTCAGACGCTTGGCGGTCCAGATGTACTCCAGGTTCCGATGGTCCGTGAAAACCGTGAATGGAACCGCAGCTCCCTCCAACAGGTGTCTCCACTCCTCAAGAGCTTCTTTCACCGCAAGGAGTTCTCGATTGCCCACGTCATAGTTTCGCTCAGCCGGGGTCAACCTGCGGGAAAAATAGGCACAGGGGTGGAGGACCTTATCGGACTCCCTGCTCTGGGACAGCACGGCTCCAATCCCTGAGTCAGAGGCATCCACTTCAACTATAAACTGGCTGTTAGGACCGGGCTGCACCAGAACTGGCGCAGTAGAGAACCGGCGTTTCAACTCCCTAAACGCGGCTTCGCACCGATCCGACCAGGTGAAGGGGACTTTGGAGGAGGTCAGGGCTGTCAAGGGACTAACTACCTGACTGTAATCCTTAATGAACCTCCTGTAGAAATTTGCAAAGCCGAGGAACTGTTGCAGCTTCCTACGGCTTGTTGGTTGGGGCCAGTCTCTCACCGCCGCAACCTTGGCCGGATGAGGGGCGATGGAGTTGGAGGAGATTATGAACCCCAGGAAGGACAAAGAAGTGTGGTGGAACTCGCACTTCTCGCCCTTTACAAACAGCCGGTTCTCCAGCAACCGCTGCAGGACCTGACGTACATGCTGGACATGGGTCTCAGGATCCGGGGAGAAGATGAGTATATCGTCAAGATATACAAAGACAAACCGATGCAGGAAGTCCCGCAAGACGTCATTAACCAAAGCTTGGAACGTCGCGGGCACATTGGTGAGGCCGAACGGCATGACCAGATACTCAAAGTGACCTAAGGGGGTGTTAAATGCCGTCTTCCACTCGTCTCCCTTCCGGATCCGAACCAGGTGGTACGCATTCCTAAGATCCAATTTAGAGAATATTTGGGCTCCATGCAGGGGCGTGAACACCGAATCCAACAGAGGTAACGGGTATCGGTTGCGAACCATAATTTCGTTCAGCCCTCTGTAATCGATGCATGGACGGAGTCCGCCGTCCTTCTTGCCCACAAAAAAGAAACCTGCACCCATCGGGGAGGTGGAGTTCCGGATCAACCCGGCAGCTAACGAGTCCCGGATGTAGGTCTCCACTGATTCGCGTTCTGGACGTGAGAGGTTGTACAGCCTGCTGGACGGGTACTCAACGCCCGGGATCAAATCAATGGCGCAATCATATGGCCGGTGCGGGGGGAGAGTGAGTGCCAGATCTTTGCTAAAGACGTCAGCAAGATCGTGGTACTCCTCAGGCACCGCCGTCAGATTGGGGGGAACTTTGACCTCCTCATTTGCTGTCACACCGGGTGGAACCGAGGATCCTAAACATTCCCGGTGGCAGGTTTCGCTCCACTGCGTCACACCCCCAGATGGCCAATCTATCCGGGGATTGTGCTTTACCATCCATGAAAATCCCAAAATCACTCTGGAGGTAGAAGGTGTTACATAAAACAATCTCCTCCCTGTGATTCCCAGACATAACCAATGTGACAGGCTGTGTCTGGTGTGTGATTAATGGGAGAAGGGTGCCATCTAGTGCCCGTACCTTCAATGGTGAAGGTAGGGCCACTAGAGAGAGCCCAACTTCCTTTGCCCATCTGCTATCCAGCAGATTCCCTTCCGACCCCGTGTCCACCAGTGCTGGGGCGTGAAGGGTTAGATCCCCACTCAGGATCGTGACTGGGATGTGTGCGGATTTATGGGGTTTCCCCACGTGAGTGTTATGACCCACCCTTAGCCCAGTCTCTAAGGGCAGGCGTTGTAGTTTAACCGCTTGGGGCAATTCCTCTGTATGTGCTCACTCGAGCCACAGAAAAAACACAACCCGCGGGCCAGCCTCCGTTGTCTGTCATCTGATTTGACTTTGGCCCTGCTCGTGTCCATAGCTTCGTCAGCAGGGGGAGCTGTTGCCACATGGAGCTCTCTTGCTATGGAGCGTGGGGACGGCAGCACCCTTTCGGACCCGGAAGGAAGAGGGACGGCTCGTGCCCGGCCACACCCTTCGCCCCGCTCCCGACGATGTTCTTCTAGTCGGTTGTCTAACCGTATAACCAGGTCGATAAGCCCGTCAAAATCCCGCGGTTCGTCCTTAGCCAGCAGATGCTCCTTCAGGACCAGAGACAGTCCGTTTACGAAGGCACCGCAGAGTGCAACAGTATTCCAGCCGGACCTCGCTGCCGAGATGCGGAAGTCGACTGCATACTCGGCTGCACTCCGACGGCCCTGTCTCATTGACAGCAGCATGTTCGAAGCAGTCTCGCCTCTATTGGGGTGATCAAACACTTGCTTGAACTCCCGCACAAACCCAGCATATGTTGTTAGGAGCCGTGAATTCTGCTCCCAGAGCGCCGTAGCCCAGGCGCGTGCCTCTCCTCGAAGCAGATTTATTACATAAGCCACCCGGCTTGCATCTGACGCGTACATGACGGGACGCTGTGAAAAGACGAGTGAACACTGCATTAAGAAGTCTGCACACGTCTCGACACAACCTCCGTACGGCTCCGGAGGACTTATGTATGCTTCAGGGGACGGGGGGGGGGGGTGCCAAAATGTCTGTATTTGGCACTCGGTCAGCAGGAGGAGGCACTGCAGCAGCGCCCTGTGTGTGCGCTTCCACCCGAGCGGTGAGAGCCTTCATCCTCCGCCTGTGCACCTAGCGTTTCCATTGGTGGTTCATCCGATGGTTGATGCCCCTCGGGATCCATGATGTTGGCCGAGATATCCTGTTGGGAAAGTGTAGTGGCACAGACCCACAACAGGGGGCGTAAATGAACGGACAATGGATAAGCCAAAATATAACAATTTAATGTGGCAAATTGTGCACAACGAAATACAGACAAATGCAGTTTGAGAAAGATAGTCAATTATACGAAAAGTGACGTGTGGGCAGGCTCGGGGATAGAAAACGTCCGTCCAGAGAAGAGCCGGGTCCAACACGGCTTCCACCGCCAACAGATCTGAAGAACACCGGAGCCGACAAGTCCTGAATCTCCAGGTGGCCACCGTCTCCAGCTGTCAGACCTGGTACTGCTGGCAGGAAGCAGAGACAGTTAATGGTGGGTGTGTGAATACACACCCAGTAAATCCTCTGACAGATACAGTTCCTCGGGGAGGGAGCACCTCCACCTCTGAAGTAGGAACACACTAGCAGCTCCTGTTACCACTTATCTGGATGGAGTGAGAGGCGAAGACGTCGCTTCTCTCACTACACGCCAACCCAGCAGAGTGCACCACAGGAAAAACGGCTGCAAAACAGAACAGACGTAAGTCACAGTAGGGATACAGCAGAGAATATTACCTAAGTAGTAGATGATATCTCGGCAGCGAGGTGGAGTTGCTGCCCGGCTTTTATGGTGATGAGTGACAGCTGGTGCTGTTGATGAGTGACAGCTGTCACTCCCGGTTGCTCTGACGCCCTCTCGTGCCTGAAGCCCGCACTTCAGGCAGGGCGCCCTCTGGTGGTGGGCCAGCAGTACCTCCTCTTCAGCGGCCCACATAACACGTCTGCAAATGCAGTTTTTTTTTTTGTCGCAGTGCACAGATGATGGAATCAGTTGAAATTTGTTCAGAAGATTTCATTATTTACAGACACGTCCTGAAATGAGCAGGGGTGGTGGCCAAGTGGTTAATGCGCTTGGTTTCAGTTCAGAAGGTTCCGGGTTCAAATCCCACCCCTACCACATTTCTCCATGTAATGTGGAGTTGCGTCAGGAAGGGCATCCGGCGTAAAACTTGTGCCAATTCAACATGCAGATCCACCGTGGATTTGCTGTGGCGACCCCAAGTGCAAACAAGGGAGCAGCCGAAGGGACTTACTTTTACAGACACGTCCTGAAATATGAGACCTACATTTTGTTACAGTCCCCCATTTGTTTTGCGCGCACACAAAACAAATCCACTGCGCTGTAAGCCGTCTGGAGGCTGTTAGCAGGAAGTTAGAATGAAAAGCTGGACTAATTTCTGAAGTGTTTTTTTTTCACTGCACTGACCAAGTACACAGTCTTTTTTTTTGTAATACATGCACGCATGACCGTCAGCCTGGTTGTGTGAGAGCGTGTGCACGCCGGACAACGACACAAGCGAGAGATGATTTGAGTGAGCTAACAGTGCTACTTCTTGTAACACACACACACACACACACACACACACACACACACACACACACACACACACACACACACACACACACACACAATAAAAATCCACTCCGCTGTAAGCTGTCTGGATGCATGAAGGGCTGTTCAGATGAAAAGCTGACATGATTTCTGGTTGGACTGAGGAACTACATGAAGTCTTTTTTTTTTTTTATGAAAGTCCGAAGTCAGTGCACAGCATCACCAGACTACACGTCACAATTTGGATTTTAGCAGCAGTAGAACACAAAATGTAAGTCCCTTTTCTGTTGTTTATAAATTAATAAAATATCAAATGACAAGGATCTATTTTGGCCAAAATATAAAACAAATAATGAATGTTTTTACATTCTTTCAATGGAACAAATATTTAATTCGGTGGAAGCTGGAACATACCATTCAACTCTGCTTCGCCTCATTGAATGGTTTGTTCCAGCTTTCACCTCATGAAATATTCGTACCATTGAACTCATAAACATTCATTATTTGTATAATGTATTCATTCACTATATGAAAGCATTTTGTTCTTGGGTATTTTTTGGTACCACGTTATGGTAAAAAGTAAGTCCCTTCAGCATCTCCCTTGTTTTCACTTGGGGTCACCACAGCAGATCTGAGGTGGATCTGGATATTTGGCACTAGTTTTATGCTGGATACCCTTCCTAATGCAACTCCATATTCGTGAATGGACAGGGGTTTGATTGATTGATTGAAAGTTTTTTTTCAGACATGATAAACAAAACAAATAAAGAAGAAACAAACAACAAACATAGAAAAGCAACACACACACACACACACAAAAGACAAAACAAAAGAACTATGTCAACATAATGTCATGTTTTGGCCCCTTTCTTGCCCGGTGTCGCAGACCGAACGGTCTGCCCCTAAAAATCGGTCCGCCTTTTGCATCTATGCATGCATCTTTTCGGACCACAGCAGCACATCTGAGACGGAGTCTCTTCACTCAAAGCAATCAAATGGATTAATAGGATTATTAACCATCAGATGATAAAGGTAAAACCTTTTAAATCATTCTATAGTCAGTTTTAAGCAGAAACAAGGCTTTTTTAAGCAGAAACTCAACGAAATTCTGTGATGCTTTAAAATAACCGACAAGCAGTGAATGCATCAGCTAGCAGCTCCTTTAGCCACGGCGCTCAGATCATTTCCGCTGCCTTTTATTATGAAATAATGCTGAATTTATGTGGAAATGACTGTTGTACAAAAGCTTCAGATATCTGTCGCTGAGACAGATGATGACTGGAGGCAGTTTGAAGCAGAAACGAGGTGATAATCAGTGAACTGCATCATCGGGGGGCGTTCGATTGGCGATATCGGTCATGTTTTGTTCTCTGTTGTATTTATCTGGTCATTATATTTTAGTCATTTGTCAAGTCTCATCATAGTTTAGTTCTGATCTGTAATACTTTTGTCACTGGTTTTAATTTCTGCTTATCAATTAGTTTCTGTTCATCATGCTTAAGTCGTGTCTAGGTTCCGTCCAGCCACTGTTCGTTGTAATAGTATAAACATAAGTTTTATCACCTGTTTATCTTCTGTCATATGTTGAATTATCTGTTTATTATTACTTTCGTCACGAGTTCTGTTCTAGTTTTGCCTTAGCATTTATTTTCTTGTTGATCCCCTTTTCAGTTCTTGCATTTGTTTCCTGGTTTAAATCCTTGGTGTTGGGTCTTTATTTTATTTCTTATTTATTAGGTCTTGAGTTTTGTTCACCTTTGGTTTTGGTATTTTATTTAGATTACTGTGTCTTTGGGTTCATCTTTTAGTTGGGTCCTTTTCACTTTGCTTTTTGTCTTACTGCACTCTTGTCTGGTGTTCAGGGTTTGGTATGGGTCTGTCCGCTCCCTTTTGTTTGCCAGATTGTTCTTCCACACCTGTGTCTTCCCCTAATCACCATCTGCCCTATTTAAGCCTTTTGAGTTCACCACTTCCCCTTAGTACTAAGATATGTCAGGTATGAAAATTGTGTTCATATTTTCTACTGTTGTGATCATGTTCATAGTTATTACAGTTCTATGAAAAATGATCAGGAAAACCTAACATCATGACTTACAGACATGAAAATGTTAATTACCATGATCGTTGAATCCAGATTCAGTGACTCCAAAAAACAAACCAACAACAACAATAAAAAAGTGGACCAATGTTCTCAGTCATTCATTTTCTATACTAGCCTACTCCAATCAAGGGTCACAAACTGCCTATCTCAGCAGTCATAGGGTGTGAGGCAGGGTACACCTTGGACAGGATGCCAGTCCGTCACAGGCCCACATACAGACAAACAAACGGTCAATTTAAAATTTCCAGTTCACCTAATCTGCAGATCTTTGGAAGTGAGAGGAAGCCAGAGCACCTGGAGGGAACCCATCCGAACAGCAGGCAAACTCCACACAGAAAGGACCAGGCGCGAAGCAATCCCACAGATTTCTTGCTGTGAGGTAATGGCTCAAACGGGGTGGACACAATTGCAAACTCACATGATTGATGGTGTAAGAAAAAAGGTTTAATGAGTCCAACAAGCAGGGGCTTGGTACACGGGAGGTCCAGCAACGAGGCAAGGTAGCAGACAGACGTGAGGCTGAGGCGTGTTCCAAAAAACAAGCACAGATCAAAATACACAGTGTGGTGGTATTCAGAGGCAACGACAAACTTGAGGTCGAAAACAAGGCAAGGTCAAAATACCGGCAGGCAGGAAACAGGACAAAATTCACTTTCTGGGAGAAAACGAATTTTGCTCTTTAGCATCCTGCTTATTGTTCCAGAGTAACACATATATCTGAAATTCGGTTTGCGTTTATTAAATTCCACACAGATTAAATGTATCAGCCACGGATTATTTGGAATATTTGTTCTAGCAAGTTTTCAGGGTCTCATGCAGCAGTCTCTTATTAACATGATGAAAAGCATAAAAATGTACATTTTGGTAGTATAATGTTCATTTACAACTGCTGTCATGTGGATTCTCTATGCTGTTTAGACTGCAACAACGCTTTGGCACGCAAAGGATTATGGGATATCTCAATAGGGCGAATTTGCTGAAAGTCCTGAATCCACTTAACAAACAGAATTTTCAGTTTTCAAATTGCCTTTTTTTTACAAATGAAAAAAAAAACATATTTACAAACAGATTTATTTGTAAAACCCACCACGTTTCAGTAAATTGTGTGTGTTATACCAACCAACTAACCACTCATGTCTATCAGGAAACTAATTTACCCATAATGCACTGTGGCATGTGTGTCTAAATGCTAAACCTTCAAAATTAGTGCATTACTTTAAAACTAAAACATATAGCTGGTATTTTCACTTTATAAAACGACAGACGTAATTCTCCCTCTCCCTCTTTCTCTTTGGTCACCGGGTTTCTTTTGCTGAAAGAAGGCTGATCTAAGACAGAAGCGCTGGCTCTCTGATGTGTCAGTAGTTGCTAGCATGCTGAAGTCAATACTGAAAGTTATCAGTTTAGCTTTTATCTGTAATTTCCACTAAATTTTTTAGGGGTTTATCAGTTTAGTGTTATAAAAGATAACTTTTAACTTAACGGATTAACTGTTATCAAAGCTAACTTTTTGGTTAGATGTGTACACACGCTTCTTGCCAGCGTTATAATAGTGTGCCTGAAAATATTAGGCTGCAGTTGGGCCGTTACGCTGTTTCTGAGAGTGTGTAACGGGAAAAATTAAATGGTCATTTCTCTACACTGATTGTGGACACGCTGGTTCTGATTTAGAAGCAAAATGGCAGAGAAGACCACTGGGTGCCCTCTACCCACACTGGAGGACCTTCACGGCTCTTACTGTCTCAGGAAAGCCAACACCATCTTAAAGGACTCATCCCACCCTGGACACTCTCTGTTTGAGCTGCTGCCATCAGGCAGACGGTACAGAGCCATTAAAATAAGTGCAAATAGATTGAAAAACAGTTTCTATTCAACTGCTGTTAGAGCTTTGAATGCCACTGGAACCAAACAGCCAGGTCACATGACACACTGGAAATGAGTGCAATATTTATGTGCAATATCCACTGCTACTGAAATATCCACAGTTTTGTACATACTTTTCTCTTTTTTATATATGTAATCGCTTTCTTGCTACTACGTTTTAATTATTTTTTTCTTTCTTTTTTGTATTTTGCCCTCTGGACATACCTTTTTCATTCTGTTAAATTTTATGTTTATTTTCTTTGCTTCCCCAGACATTTTAAGTCTGTGCGTGGTTTGCTCAGGTTTGCACTGAAAGGCTTGCACCGTACCTTTTGTTGTACTTGTTACGATGACAATAAAGAATCGATATCTACTAGATAATTAGGAAATTTAACAATCAATCACTCAATCAATCAATCAACAATTTTATTAATCTCACAAGGGGTCATTTCATTTGAGTAGTCAAGCTCCCCAATTTAAATGAACCATTTAGCTAAGATTGTACATTAGTGTTAGACCTTGATATGTCAGAAGAACTCCACATACACATATCCATACATATATACATGAAATAAAAAAAGACTCATCTGGTATTTTTCCCAGGTAAACATATCCACACATTATGTGCTTACTTACTTGGGGTAACTAAGTGAGACTGAAGCGAGTGCCTGCCCAACAATACCAAATGAAGAAGTTGAATAGTAGCATAAAACACTATTCCAACCTTATTATGTTAGAATGCAGCAAACTTGTTTGTTTTCAGCTGCCCCCATTTCATTCAACATCACCACGATGAAGCCAGTACAGCTCGTATTGGGATTTGGCACAGGTATTAGGCCAGATGTCCTTCCTGACACAACCCCAGTCTTACCTGGAGAAACACACTGTTGGGAAAGTGTAGGAACACGGACCCACAACAGGGGGCGCAAATGAACGGACATGGAGGAAGTCAAATAACAACACTTTACTGTTGTGAATAAACACAACAAACACAACAGATTACAACAATAGACAAGAAGTCAATTCACAAAATGTGTCACGTGGGCAGGCTCGAAGATAAGAGACGTCTGTCCAAAGCAGAACCGGAACCACACGATTTCCTCCGCCACCGAACCCCGGGAATACTGGAGCCGCCAAGTCCCGAATCCCAGGTGGCCACTGCCTCCACGTGTCGGATCTGGTACTGCTGGCGAGGAACAAAAACAGTTAAATGTGGGTGCGTTTGCACCCAGCAACCCGTATGGCGGGAAAAACCACCTCCACCTCTCGTCGGAAGAATGTCTGCTATTTTAACGCACAAAAGTAACAAAGTGTTAATGTCAAAAAGACAACACAGTCGGCTGAGTACTGTACCTCCTAGGTAGAGCGATATCTCGGCAAAGAGGTGGAGATGTCGTCTTGCTGATATACCACTGCTGATCAGATGATTGGTGACAGCTGTCGTAGGCGAGAAGTGACAGCTGTCACCCCGGCTGCTCCTGTGAGGCAGCCAGCGCCCTCTGGTGCTGGAGCCCGCACTCCAGACAGGGCGCCCTCTGGTGGTGGTGGGCCAGCAGTACCTCCTCTTCAGCGGCCCACACAACAGGATCCCCCCCTCAACGGGCGCCTCCTGGCGCCCGACCAGGCTTGTCCGGGTGGCGGCGGTAGAAATCGGCCAGGAGGGCCGGGTCCAGGATGAAGCTCCTCTTCACCCAGGAGCGTTCTTCGGGTCTGTACCCCTCCCAGTCCACCAAATACTGGAAGCCCCGGCCCATCCTACGGACATCCAAGAGCCGGCGCACAGTCCAAGCGGCTCGCCATCGATGATCCGGGCAGGAGGCGGCGCCGGACCCGGAGCACAGAGGGGTGAGGTGTGATGCGGCTTTATCCGGGACACATGGAAAACAGGATGGATCCGCAGTGAGGCCGGAAGCTGAAGCCTCACTGCGGCTGGACTGATGACCTTAAGGATTCTGAAGGGACCGATGTAACGGTCCTGTAGTTTAGGGGAGTCCACTTTCAGGGGAATGTCCTTTGTGGACAACCACACCTCCTGCCCAGGCCGATACGCCAGGGGCCGGGGTCCGCGACGGTCTGCATGGGCTTTTGCCCTCGTCCGGGCCTTCAGCAAAGCAGAACGGGCGGCGCGCCACACCCGACGGCACTTCCGCAGGTGGGCCTGGACCGAGGGCACACGACCTCTCCCTCAACCACCGGAAACAACAGGGGCTGATACCCCAGAACACCTCAAAAGGGGAGAGGCCGGTGGCTGAAGACACCTGGCTGTTATGGGCATACTCAATCCAGGCCAAATGGGTACTCCAGGCCGCCGGGGTGCGCGGCCGTCACGCACCGCAGGGCCTGTTCCACCTCCTGATTGACCCGTTCTGCTTGCCCGTTGGTCTGAGGATGATACCCGGACGAGAGACTCACCGTGGCCCCCAGTTCCCGGCAGAAGCTCCTCCAGACTTGCGAGGAGAACTGGGGACCGCGGTCGGAGACGATGTCTGTTGGAATCCCATGCAGCCGGACGACGTGGTGGACCAGGAGGTCCGCTGTCTCCTGGGCAGTCGGGAGCTTCAGGAGGGCCACGAAGTGGCCCGCCTTGGAGAATCGGTCCACTATCGTGAGGATGGTGGTGTTGCCCTGGGACAGCGGGAGGTCCGTGACAAAATCCAGGCCGATGTGGGACCAGGGGCGATGAGGCACAGGCAGCGGCTGGAGCAGTCCCGATGCCCTGCGGTGGTCAGCCTTGCCCCTGGCGCAGGTGGTGCAGGCCTGGATATAATCCCGGACGTCGGCCTCCAGGGACGCCCACCAGAAGCGCTGCCGGACAACTGCCACGGTCCTACGCACCCCTGGATGACAGGAGAACTTGGAGCCATGATAGAAGTCCAGGACTGCAGCCCTGGCCTCTGGTGGGACGTAAAGTTTGTCTTCGGCTCAGTTCCGGGATCCGGGCTCCGTGCCAGGGCCTCCCGGACGGTTTTCTCTACGTCCCAGGTGAGGGTGGCCACGATAGCGGACTCCGGGATGATAGGTTCCGGTTGGATCCGACAACTCCGTTTTGACTTCGTCTTCATGCACCCGGGACAAGGCATCCGATCTCTGGTTTTTGGTCCCGGGGCGGTAGGTGATCCGGAAGTCAAAACGGCCGAAGAACAGTGAACAGCGGGCTTGCCTGGGGTTCAGCCGCTTGGCGGTCCTGATATACTCCAGGTTCCGGTGGTCAATGAAAACCGTGAATGGCACGGACGTTCCCTCCAACAGATGTCTCCACTCTTCAAGAGCCTCTTTCACTGCAAGGAGTTCTCGATTGCCGACGTCATAGTTCCGTTCAGCCGGGGTCAACCTGCGTGAAAAGTAGGCACACGGGTGAAGTACCTTATCGGTCTCTCCACTCTGGGACAGCACGGCTCCTATCCCTGTGTCAGAGGCGTCACTTCAACCATGAACTGGCGGCTAGGGTCGGGCTGCACCAAAACTGGCGCAGTAGAGAACCGTCGTTTCAACTCCTTGAACGCGGCTTCGCACCGATCCGACCAGGTGAAGGGGACTTTTGGAGAGGTCAGGGCTGTCAGGGGGCTAACTACCTGACTGTAGCCCTTAATGAACCTCCTATAGAAATTAGCGAAGCCGAGGAACTGTTGCAGCTTCCTACGGCTTGTTGGTTGGGGCCAATCTCTCACCGCACGCAACCTTGGCGGATCAGGGGCGACGGAGTTAGAGGAGATGATAAACCCCAGGAAGGACAAAGACGTGCGGTGAAACTCGCACTTCTCGCCCTTCACAAACAGTCAGTTCTCTAACAACCGCTGCAGGACCTGACGTACATGCTGGACATGGGTCTCAGGATCCGGAGAAAAGATGAGAATATCGTCCAGATATACGAAGACGAATCGGTGCAGGAAGTCCCGCAAGACGTCGTAACCAAGGCTTGGAACATCGCGGGGGCGTTGGTGAGGCCGAACGGCCATGACCAGGTACTCAAAGTGACCTAATGGGTGTTAAATGCCGTCTTCCATTTGTCTCCCTTCCGGATCCGAACAGGTGATACGCATTTCTAAGATCCAGCTTAGTAAAGATTTTGGCTCCATGCAGGGGGGGTGAACACGGAATCTAACAATGGCAATGGGTATCGGTTGCGAACCGTAATCCATCAGCCCCCTGTAATCAATACATGGACGAAGTCCGCCATCTTTCTTGCCCACAAAAAGAAACCTGCCCCCATCGGGGAGGTGGAGTTCCGGATCAGCCCGGCAGCTAATGAGTCCGGATGTAGGTCTCCATTGATTCGCGCTCAGGTCGTGAGAGGTTGTACAGCTGCTGGACGGGAACTCAGCGCCTGGAACCAAATCAATGGCACAATCGTACGGACGGTGCGGGGGAAGGGTGAGTGCCAGATCCTTACTGAAGACGTCAGCAAGATCGTGGTACTCAACCGGCACTGCCGTCAGATTGGGAGGGACTTTGACCTCCTCCTTAGCCTGTGAACCGGGAGGAACCGAGGATCCTAAACACCCCCGATGGCAGGTTTCGCTCCACTGAACCACCACCCCAGACGGCCAATCAATCCGGGGATTGTGCTTCAACATCCATGGGATGCCCAAAATCACGCGGGAGGTAGAAGGAGTTACAAAAAACTCAATCTCCTCCCGGTGGTTTCCAGACACCACCAGAGTTACTGGTTGTGTCTTGTGTGTGAGTAAAGGGAGGAGGGTGCCATCTAGTGCCCGCACCTGCAACGGCGAAGGAAGCGCCACCAGAGGGAGCCCTACCTCCCTTGCCATCTGCTGTCTAGCAGATTCCCTTCTGACCCCGTGTCCACCAGTGCTCGGGCTTGAAGGGTTAATCCCCGCTCAGGATTGTGACTGGGAGTCGTGTGGCAATTTGTGTGTGTCTCACTTGAATGTTTTGACCCCCCCTTAGCCCAGTCTCTAAGGGCGAGTGTTGTCGTTTTGGCCGTTTGGGGCAGTTTCTCTGTGTGTGCTCAGTTGAGCTGCAGAGAAAACACTCTCCACGGATCAGCCTCCCCATTTTGGCCCTGTGCGTTTCCCTAACAACGTCAGCAGGGGGAGCTGTTGCCCCACAAAGCGCTGCGGCTGTGGAGCGTGGGGAGGGCGGCCCCTTTTCGAACCCGGAAGGGAGAGGGGCGGCGCGTATCCGGTCACGTCCTTCGCCTCGCTCCCGACGGCGTTCCTCCAACCGATTGTCTAACCGTATAACGAGATCGATAAGCCCATCTAAATCCCGCGGTTCCTCCTTAGCTACCAGCTGCTCCTTCAGAACCAACGACAGTCCGTTTATGAAGGCGGCGCGGAGCGCAACGTTATTCCAGCCGGACCTCGCAGCCGCGATGCGGAGTTGACTGCATAAGCGGCTGCGCTCTCGCGTCCCTGTCTCATTGACAGCAGCACGGTTGAAGCGGTCTCCTCCTCTGTTAGGGTGATCAAACACTGTTCTGAACTCCCCCACAAACCCAGTGTATGCTGATAACAACCGTGAGTTCTGTTCCCAGAGCGCCGTAGCCCAGGCGCGTGCTTTACCCGAAGCAGAGCAATCACATAAGCTATTTTACTAGCATCTGACGCGTACATGACGGGACGTTGTGCGAAGACGAGCGAACACTGCATAAGAAAATCCGCGCACGTCTCCACACAACCTCCGTACGGCTCAGGAGGGCTTATGTATGCTTCAGGGATGGTGGGAGGGGTTGTTGAACCACCACTGGAACGTTTATATCCAGCACAGGGTCGGCAGGAGGAGGAGCTGCAGCAGCGCCCTGAGCGCTCGCCGCCATCTGTGCAGAGAGAGCCTCCACCCTGCGGTCAGGAGGATGTTTTGCTCAGTCATTTGATCCAACCGAGCCGTAAAGCGGTGAGAATGTGCTGCAGCTCACCAATCACGTCTCCTGCAGACGCCTGCGCTCCCTGCTCTCCCATTGGTCGTTCAACAGCCGGGTGACGCCCCTCGGAGTCCATGACGCTGGCCGAGATATCCTGTTGGGAAAGTGTAGGAACACGGACCCACAACAGGGGGCGCAATGAACGGACAATGGAGGAAAGTCAAATAACAACACTTTACTGTTGTGAATAAGCACAACAAACACAACAGATTACAACAATAGACAAAGAAGTCAATTCACAAAATGTGTCACATGGGCAGGCTCGAAGATAAGAGACGTCTGTCCAAAGCAGAACCGGAACCACACGATTTCCTCCGCCACCGAACCCCGGGAATACTGGAGCCGCCAAGTCCCGAACTCCCAGGTGGCCACTGCCTCCGCGTTGTCAGATCTGGTACTGCTGGCGAGGAACAAAAACAGTTAAATGTGGGTGCGTTTGCACCCAGCAACCCGTATGGCGGGAAAACCACCTCCACCTCTCCGTCGGAAGAACGCTGCTATTTAAAGCAACAAAGTAACAAAGTGTTAATGTCAAAAAGACAACACAGTCGGCTGAGTACTGTACCTTCTAGGTAGAGCGATATCTCGGCAAAGAGGTGGAGATGTCGTCTTGCTGATATACCACTGCTGATCAGATGATGGTGACAGCTGTCGTAGGCGAGAAAGTGACAGCTGTCACCCCGGCTGCTCCTGTGAGGCGGCAGCGCCCTCTGGTGCCTGGAGCCCGCACTCCAGACAGGGCGCCCTCTGGTGGTGGTGGGCCAGCAGTACCTCCTCTTCAGCGGCCCACACAACACACACACAACGCCTGGTCTTCATAAGAGGTTCTTCATCCAAGTACAAACTAGGACCTACTCTATTAGCTTCTGAGATCTGACAAAATCAGGCTCACACAAAGTGGAGCGGCTGTGTCTTGTACTGTGAGGCACCCAAGAGACTACAGTGGTAAACTTCATTTATTAATTGTAACTTAAATTCACTTGAGAGTTGACATTTTAAATGAAACTTAATATGGTACAAGCCTCACGTATAGTTGTAATCATATATTTGGCATCAACTAAATTCAATCAAGTTCACCTTGAAATGTACAAAGTACTCCATATTAAGAAATAAAATTCTCAATGTCAAAGTGAATGCAAGTTAAATTTCCTCTTATATATTTTGTCTTTAAAAGGCTGAAACAGTCACTATCTCCAACTGGAAAAAATAAAATAGCAATACTCAACCAAAACAACATTCAAGAAGACTAATAACCTGATCATGAAATGCAGGTACAGTGGGTGTTACAGCATATTGCTATTAAGTAACTATATAAACAATCCCACAAGTTTCATGTTCATCCATGAAACTGCCTTTCCTTTGTGCCCGATCTTCTAGTGTTGTGATGATATGCTGCTTAATGTGGGCCATGACTTACCCGGACCCAAGGGTTAAAATATGACGTATATGAGGCAATAATCCTACATCCGGGGAAAGCCCTCAATGTCCCCATCAGAAAACACGGCACTTAATCTGAGTTTTTGGACAAATTACACACCAAACAAGTGCAAATGCAAAGATGATGTGGTGGAAAGTGGATGTGTTGCGGTTTGTTATGACCTGGAGCTCAAACATGTTGAGGATGTTGTACAGGAGAGACCACAGCTACTCTGGCTAGTTGTGCAGGCTAACACGTACCAGCACCACCTCTCCCATTTGCCTCGTTTTCTCCACTGGGAGCTGAAAAAAACGCACTTCTCCCAACTGCTTCTGCAATTGGAGCCAAAAACAAAACAGTACACCATTTTCTGTGTGAAGTGATGCTGTGTTGTGCAAGGGCAAGCTGTCCCTTGAAGTGGTCAAATCCCGAGATATCACGCAGGGGTTCAAATGAGACTGTGCTGCCCTATTAATCCTATTAGCTCAACCAATAATTTGCGTCACTTTTTTTTTACAAAATTGGAGAAACTTTTTACCCCTGTACAGACTGAAATTGACCTTTGTCACAATTTTTGCTGTTTGTACCCCATTACTCTATAACATTCAGTCACAGAGAGTCCAAGCTATACCTCTTTGGAATCTTTAGACAAATAATGTGGTATATACTGTATTTCAATACGATTGGAGCATTTTTCAATATTCATTTTGAAGAATGACTGCAGTGGATGAAATACTGTAAATTCATGATATCCAGTTTTATTTCAAACATCTTTGGCTACATCTGTGCCAAATTTGGTGCTTTTATAACAAAAAGCACATTTTTTTGCTATGCCACCCCATTATTTGTCTGACCATGTTGATACGCCACCCTCCATGTCCTTTGTAGCAGACTTCATTTGGTTGATTAGTTTTTGACCCAGCTAACAAAATAAAGTTCCCAAACCTTACAAGGAACATTGTCCAAATGTTAGAATGTTAGCTGTAAAGTTCGCTTTAAGGAAAGTTTCTTTTTGGTTCCCAGAATGTTTGACAAATGGACAGCGGAGTCTCATTTGAGGGCGGGTGCTAAAGGGTTAAAATATGACGCAATTTTATACAAGCCAGGGCCAGGATCAGCCCTTGTATGTCCCCTCAGAGACACGGCACTTTCTCGAAAGTGAAAATGCAAAGAAAAAAATGACGATGCAGTGGAAAGCGGACATGTGTTGCGATTTGGTTTAAGACCCAGTGTCGCTGATTGAACGGTCCCCCTAAAATCGGTCCGCCCTGCCTTCGCTGCGCATTGCATCATTTCTGTGTGTCAGCCGTGGTTCACCGATTATCACCTCGTCTCCTCCAGTCATCATCATCTCAGCGACAGATATCTCGAAGCTTTTGTATGACAATCATTTCCACATAAATTCGCATTATTTCATCATAAAAGACGGAGGGAAGCGATCAGAGTGCCGCGGCGAAATCGAGCTGCTGCTGATGCATCATTTCAGAGCACCAGTAGCAAGGTCATGATTATCACCTCATTTCTGCTTAAAACGGCCTCGTTTCTGCTTAAAACCTGACTTCAGAATGATTTAGAGGTTTTACTTTGTCATTTGATGGTTAATAATCCCATTAATCCATTTGATCGCTTTGGGTGAAGAGAGTCAGTCTCAGACGAGCTGCTGTGGTCCAAATGATGCATGTGCAGTGAAGGCAGGCAGACCAATTTTTAGGGGGGGACACTTTGGTCTGCGACACGGAGCTCAAATATGTCGAGGTAGCTGTGCAGGTGAGAGAACGCAATGACTCTGTCAAAGTGTTTATGTTGTGGCTGGGGTGTTTGGCTGGCCTTTGTTTTTGTTTTCTGTTTCTCCCACCAGGTGGTATGCGTTCAGGACTGAGTGGCTGACGTGGGCTGAGTTGAGGAACTCACCCTGATCACCTGTGGCTTGTTATCCACGTGCAGTTCATCAGGACTCACAGCTGTGGTGTATCTGTCTGATCAGGGCATGTTGCATTTAAACCTGGAATACACAGTGTGTGAGTCATTCACGTCATCAAGGGAGCCATCAGAAAGGTGTCCATCCCATCATAGAGGGACAGCTGTCCTGCCATTAGGTGTGCTAACTACAGTACAATAGTTGCTAATTAGAGCTATTGTTTAGTCACTAGCCTATAGCAGTCTGCCTCTCAGTAGGAGGGGTCTGGTTAGGTTTAAAACTCCAGCTTTTGTGGCTTCTGTTTTATCTTCTCTACAAGAGTCAGACAGAAGTCAGACTTCCAGAGCAAGAATTTTAGCTGAGGAAGCTTCTGCGATCTGAAGCGAAACGTCCTTGCGTCAAGCAACCCAGTCCAGTCGAAGATTCAAGCTTCTCTACTTCAGATAAAAGATGTTTTACTAATAATGGGAACCTATTATCATTATCATCATTATATATAAAAAAAAATTGATTGATTGATTGATTGATTTGAGGAGCTAAGTTTTAGACACAATATCCCCCGTAAACACTTTTTAAAATATTTACAGCTCAGCTTTATTGGGACTAATCAGGGGCAATCTGCAGAGCTCCTCTATTGGAGAAAATTTTAACCAAAACCCGCTTAGAAAAGGTATAATTTCAGAATTTTATAATTTATTGAATGCATCCTTCCCAGAATCCTCTGCTTCTAAACTTAATGCATGGAAAGCTGATTTAACGGAGGAAGTAACAATGGACCAATTTAGTAGTGCACGTAAAGCAGCCCAAATCCGGACGGGGAAATACACGACTCTGTTATGTGTCGACGCGGGTAGAGGAGCGGACCTGCGTCAGACGGAACCCCAGCGCTACAAACAACCAGAAAAGCGGTTCCAAAAACAATATATTTATTTCGCCCACTGGTGCATAAAAAGTGTAAAACAGAAATAGCGTCCTTCTGGTGGAGTGAAGGCTGACACGCTCTCCAGCGCCCAAAAGGATCGAAGCCCGGCGCTCCTGGACCCACTACCACCGCCAAACACCCCCCAGGTGGACACGATCAAAACCGACACTCTGCGAAGCATAGAAGAGGTGAGGTAAGTTAGCAGTTACAAACTAATATCCTTCAAAAGACACACACTATCAGCAACACATACAGGTCTGTATTTTAAGCTTTATGCAAATAAGCAGCTTCTCACAAACAGGTGGAGGACCACTTGTCCGCATGCCACAGCAGTGAGAAGCGAGCTGCACAATCCTCATCACAATTCAAGTATACTGCGTAACAAAATACCAAGTTACTATCACCAATTAGTCAAACACTTAATCACCTTTAATGTGTGCTGACAGCATGTGTCCCTCACCCTTCCTTGTTTCATGGGCTCGATGTGTCAAACCCAGGCTGCGGGTCCTCAGTTCTCACAAACGAACATCACAAGGTCGAGTTACCGGCAGTTCTGCTTGAATCACACATGACTTAAATGCAGAACGCCATCCAATTATCTGCTTCAGCTGAAAGTCTTTAAGGTGCATGTGAGCACCATTCACAGGTGCTACACAGGATGTGATGAGGGTGAAGGATTCTCAGCCAGCACCTTCTCCACAGACAAATCAGTTCTCATGCCACCTGGAGAGCAAAGAAAAGAAAAGAACACCAAAATATCCAGCCACACCCCCCAACCACAACGTACCCCCCTTTAACGGGAAGCCTCCCGGCGAGCCAGATACAAAACCAGGCCCGAGAACAGCACCTCCCTCCGGGGTCCTCGTCAGGAAGCAGACAGCACCACGCTCCCAAGGTCCACCACAGACAGCAGGACAGGGCACCGCAGCTGGAAGGCCGGCTGGCATCAACAAAAGCCCCCAAAACATTCCCCAGTACAATCCAACACACAGGAAAAAACACAAAACCCACCCAAAACCTCCCCAGGGGACAGTCCCATCAAACCCCGGGAAGAAAAAAAAAAACCCCCAAACACAAAAACCCAACACAGCCCACAAACACAATACAAACATAAATGCATAAAAGAAAAATAACAAACAACCCCCCCCAGAACGACCTGCAGAGCCCAACCCCCCCCCCCCCCCCCCCAGAAGGCCTTCACCGCCAGTTCCAGGAGGAACAGCCAGACCAGAATCCCACAAAGGTCCCCAGGTATACAGGGAGCAAACGGCGCCCCCACAGAGGACCGTACCCTCAACCCCAGGAGGTACCCTCCCCCAACCCGGAAACCCCCAGACCCGGCCACACTTGGCTAGTTGGCCCCAAGCCAATTCCCCCAGAGGACCGTCCCATCAACCCTGGAGGTGGAACCCGGAAGGAAACAGAACAAAATCAAAATTCAACCCCAGGAGGACTACCAAAAACAACCCCCGGGGGGATATAAAACCGACCGTAATACCCTGTTACCCTGCCCGGCACCCCGAAAAGACCCCAGGTCCCTCCCAGAGCCCCTCGGCGGCTCAATTTTGGCGAACGGCTCAAAACATTAAGCCGGGGAAGGGAACAGGAAAACTAACCCAGCCCCAACCCCAAGGCGCAGAGGAAAACCGGAAATACGTCCGGTGCCCCAACTCGACCATATCCCCGCCTCTCGGGAGGGGTGGAAACTACCGAAATGTGAACGGCAACAGATTCGGCCCACCCCTCCGACTGAGGTATGTTCCCGCTGCACCACCCCCGGCAACACCAATGACGAACGGTACAAAGGCTCACCGAGGCTGGAGTGGAACCGGGCCCTAACAAACCAAGAAAAATGCCCCTAACACCCCCCCCCCCCTAGGTGCAGAGGTCTTCTGAGAACGCTCAGCGTGACCAACCTGCACCACCCCACAACCCACAAGACAAACGGTCTTGGGGCAAGTGAGGTTGGGGTTAGGGATGTAGGGAAATAAAAAACAACAAAATAAAACGACCCAACAACCCAAACAGAAAATACCTAAAAACACATAAAAAATGAACGATTAAGTGAGCCCAGACGGGCTTCTATCCGCCTAACAATTCACTCCACCAGACACGCCTCTGACTCCCCAAACAAATTATAACCCCTATTTAAAGAAAACAAAACATTAACCCGTACTAGATTTTTTTTATTTTTTATGTGTGTTATTTTGCCTGTCCCAGAACACCTGGAGATACGTCACCATTATTTTCTTGACGTTTAATGTCGGGGCAATTACAGTAATCTCTGCTCGTCCGAGCTGCATGGCTCGTCAACAGGAGGAGCCAGAGGTCCGTCGGAGGAGCCTCAGTGGGGCGAAGAAGAGGCGGCCCAGATCTGTGTCGGGGAAAGCCCCGAGACGAAAAACCCGCTCTGATGGGCGTCCTCTCTCGCATCCACGCTCCTTCATCCGATCATCTAGACGAATCACCAACGATATTAGCTCATCTAAATCGTTTGGCTCGTCATGGACTGCCAGCTCGTCTTTTAATGACTCATTTAACCCATCTACAAACACACCTCGTAAAGCTGCGGCATTCCAACCTGACTGAGCAGAAAAAATCCGAAAGTCCACGGAATACTCCGCCGCACTCCGCCTCCCCTGCCTGAGATTCAGCAACCGTTGAGCAACGGTATTCGTTTTCACCGGATGGACAAAAACCAGTCGGAACTCCCGGGAGAAAGCCTTAAAGGATCCTAACAATGGCGAGTTGTTACTCCACAACGCTGTGACCCAAGCTAAGGCGTCACCTCGGAGCAAATTTGTCACATATGACACACGACTCCCATCAGAAGAGAAGGAAGCCGGTCGCTGAGCAAAAACCAGAGAACATTGCATCAAAAACGAAGCACAGGCTTCGACGTCTCCCGCATAAGGCTCCGGATGACAAATAATCGGTTCGGACGCCAAATCTCTGGGTGACGGAGTTATCTGCACCGGTATCGATGATGCCGCAGCTGGAGCAGCAGGAAGCGGAACGGCTTGCGCTGCGAGCTCCGTAACACGGGCGTCTCTTTGTTTAATTTGGTTTGCGAGATGCTGTAATTGCTCCCATATTTTCTCCAAGTGTTCTTAAACTTTTTCGGCAAAAGGAACCGCCTCTGCCGCTGGGTCCATTATGGAATGGCCGGGAATACTGTATGTGACGACGCGGGGTAGAGGAGCGGACCTGCGTTTCAGACGGAACCCAGCGCTACAAACAACCAGAAAAGCGGTTCCAAAAACAATATATTTATTTCACCCACTGGTGCATAAAAAGTGTAAAAACAGAAATAGCGTCCTTCTGGTGGAGTGAAGGCTGACACGCTCTCCAGCGCCCAAAAGGATTGAAGCCCGGCGCTCCTGGACCCACTACCACCGCCAAACACCCCCCAGGTGGACACGACAAACCGACTCTCTGCGAAGCATAGAAGAGGTGAGGTAAGTTAGCAGTTACAACTAATATCCTTCAAAAGACACACACTATCAGCCACACATACAGGTCTGTATTTTAAGCTTTATGCAAATAAGCAGCTTCTCACAACAGGTGGAGGACCACTTGTCCGCATGCCACAGCAGTGAGAAGCGAGCTGCACAATCCTCATCACAATTCAAGTATACTGCGTAACAAAATACCAAGTTACTATCAACAATTAGTCAAACACTTAATCACCTTTAATGTGTGCTGACAGCATGTGTCCCTCACCCTTCCTTGCTTCACGGGCTTGATGTGTCAAACCCAGGCGCGGTCCTCAGCGTCTCACAAACGAACATCACAAGGTCGAGTTCCCAGCAGTTCTGCTTGAATCACACATGACTTAAATGCAGAACGCCATTCAATTATCTGCTTCAGCTGAAAGTCTTTAAGGTTGCATGTGAGCACCATTCACAGGTGCTACACATGATGTTGATGAGGGTGAAGGATTCTTCAGCCAGCACCTTCTCCACAGACAAATCAGTTCTCATGCCACCTGGAGAGCAAAGAAAAGAAAAGAACACCCAAATATCCAGCCACACCCCCAACACACAGACTCAGAGAGTATACATCACCCCACAAAAACTTAGCAACTTAAACAGTAAAATCCTGATTTGTGTAATAGATGCTGAGAAGATAAGGGTACACTCTTTCACTGCTTGTGGGCTGTGTCCGAGAATAAATGAGTTTTGAGAGAGGTCAGAGTGGTAGTGCAAGAGGTCTTGTCGATCAGATTTGAGCTAGAACCAAAGTTTTTTTTTTTGCTTGGTTTATACCCAACAGGACCAAATAAATCACCACAAACTAATCTTTATAAAATTGTTTACTACAAGCTAAAAGAGTGATTGCCTTAACGTGGAAAGGGATGGGTAAACCAAGTATCACACAGTGGTTTAAAGAACTATCTTTATCTTTGGAAAGAATTACATACACTCTTAAAGGTAAACAAGAGCTATTTGGAAAAGTGTTGGGAAACTATATATAGTATATGAAAAACAAGTAAAACAAAAGGTTCCTTCATCTATTGAAGGAACCTTGAAATTTTACTTGGGATGAACTTTTAACCATGTTTTTGCCTTGGTTTGCTTCTGCTGTAGTTATGTTATTTATGTTGCTTGTGTTATAGTTGTGTTGCAACTTTATTTCTGTATAAAAGTTGAAACTCAATAAATATATTGTTAAAAAAAATCAAATAATAAATTTTGCTTATTGTTCAGTGACATCTTCCTGTACATGCTATAACTTTTTAATGTGTACTTAAAATATAGTGGTGCTGGTAATTCTGACTATGACTGTGGTTATCTGATGAAACCACAAATTACTCACCTTTTGTAATTTTTCAGAAAACTCAAACAGAGATGGTATGGCCTCAGAGCGGAGCCGGACAGTCTGCCCAGTTCTGTCAAAGTAGGAATCTTCAAAATGATCAGAACAGAGGACAGCTCGGTTTGATGGTGTGAAGTTTTTGCGTCTCAGAGCTGTAACCCAAGCTTTTCTTCTCTCTTTGTCCTTTGGAAATCTGCAGAAACAGAAATGGTAACGTCCAAACAATGGAAATACTGCTGCAAGAATTTAACAGCTAATGATCATGTTTATTTCAGTAATTGTACTCTATCCACTCAGTCAGTGGGTCTATCTTTCTTTAAGTGTTAACTTTTCATGATTTTCGTTCACAATCTTCTGTGATGAGCGACAGAGCCACACTTTTAATGTGCTTAACCTCACACCCACTAACAAACCCCATGCAGTTAATTCAGTCAGTTCACATGATCATCATCTTGTTGGACAGAAGGTTCTCTTGGTGTCCTCAACTACAGCCCCTTATTTTGAACATTCCTCCTCAAGGATACAGACCCACAAAGATGAGCAAAATGATAACCAGAAATTAAGTGTGATATGAGCACTGTCCTTCAACAGTTTTCAGATATTACTGAAGAAAAATGTGGCAAATTGTTTTCATTTTTTTCTTTTTGAACAGAGTTAGTTTCAATAAAGCTGAACGTGTTTTTCATTTGTACACCACAGGTAAGTCTGCAGGATTCCACAGTGTATGTGCACGCTCGTTTGTGCACAGAAAGGGGAGGGGAAAGCCCTCAGATAAATTAAAATCTTCTTCATATCTGATCATTTGTTATTTCTCTACAATATCTGGTGAGACTGATGAGGTAATTAGGACTTTAATATTGGACCACTGCTTACTGATGAGCTGCCTGACTGCTCCTGAATGACCCACACATTATACAATGGCATATGGTTCTTCTGATTTGGTCCAACTACAGGCTACTACCTCAGATTTCATTCACCAAAGTCTACTTATGAACATGATCTCTGTTTTCAGAAATCACTCTGTGCACTTCTGAATTTGAATAAGAAATCCACAAGTCAACTGCAACTTTGATCTGTGTTATTTCATCATTAGATGTCATGACACGCGGGTAACAAGTTGAGTCACTTTTACTTGATCAAGTTTGGGGAAAAAAAAAATCAGTTCTTTTAAATTATCCAGTCAGATTGAATGGATCCTGATCCCAAGTAGCAAATATATTCCAAACATATCATTCGTTAATCTCACCATGCAAGTGTTCAATGAGGACCACAATGGAAGTATGTTGATGCTTTATTGTGTTATCTTTGGCAATTTTATATATTTGTTGTGTGTTTGAGTATTTTTCGGGGGGTGGGGATGTTACCGTCCAATAGGCCACTAACCCTATGTCATGGCATGACATTCGTCACAGTCGTCGTCCGTTTATTACGATATCTGAAAAACTGACCGATAACTTTTTTCTAATTTGGCAAGAGTGTAATATGGGTCACTGATTTGGTTCCATCTAAAAATCATATTCGTAGATTCGTTCATTTGGAAATGGCAGTCATTTTTATGCAGAGAACAGCCATTTTAAGCACTTAAAGACAATTTTCTCAAAAACTATCTGATAACTTTTTTTCTAGTTTGTCAAGGGCGTAACACAGGTCGTTGACATATTTCACATCAAAAAATTATAGTCATAGATTCATTCGTTTGGAAATGCAGCCATTTTATGCCGAAAACAGCTAATTTGGGTATTTGGACCCAAATTTCTCAAAAACTGTCCGATAACATTTCTTTTTGTTTAACAAGGGCACAATATTGATCATTGACATTGTTCCTGTCCAAAAAATATTTACGTAGATTTGTTCATTTGGAAATGGCGGCCATTTTTAAGCCCAAAATGGCCATTCTGCCTTGGGCTTTAATTGAACTGGTAACCTACAGGGCCCTTGGCACTCTAGTTTGTTTTTGTTTGTTTTGGTTTTTTGCATACATGTATTTTACTGCCAAATAAATTTAAATCTAATGTATTTAGACGGGGCAAATTTGTGCTTATGTTTAGTATACCGATAGCAACAGCCAATTTGCACCCTGGGGGCAAGTGAATCCAGCTTCTCTTCTACTCACCAAAATTATGACAGCAGCAATAATGGTCAAAAGACTACATGGAACCTATGTTCCAAAATTCTAAAATTGGACCTAAAATTATGCAAATTATTGTTTGGATTAATAGGGTTCTAAAAAGGAATAGTTTGCACCATCTGTCATGCTTAGTTATCATGTTACAGGGTAACATATGCCACATGTCATAGGATCCAATGGATGTTGACCTTGTTTGACCTTTACTTTGGAGACAAAGCATTCAACACAGTCAAAACTATTCCATTTATTGATCCTTTTATTTCAACCAATAATCATCATTTTTTGCTGAAATTAGAGCAACTTTAACTTTTGACCCCCGTACAATCTGAAATTGACCTTTGTCACCATTTTTGCTGTTTTTACCCTATAACCCCAGACCTTCCATCATAGATAGTCCAAACTATACCTTTTTGGAATTGTTATGATCAGACAAATGATGTAATATAGTTTTCAACATGATTGGAGCTTTTTTAAAGTTTGACCTTTGTGTAATTCTTCATTGACCCCCACCTGGCTCCAGCTACCACCCTGTGATGGCTATCATACATTTTTGTGTAGGCCATGATACACTGAGGCTGGATTCTAAGTGTCGGTTTTTTTTCCCCTTAAGTGGTACAGATTAGGTCAAAATTCATGACTGTCTCATGGATTAAAAACCATAGCCCAGTAACAGAAGTATTGTTCAAATTTCAAAACATTTTATGCATTTATCTATTGCAATGCTAACCCTAAACTATTAAGAGGATGTAATTTGAAAGGTTGCTAGGCACCTGAGGTATCTACAGATAGAAACCAAAAGCACACAGTTCCCAACAAAAATTGGGGTCAGTTCCAGGAATATAAAATCTTCCAAGTTTGATGCATAGTGCTCTGAACATGTACACTGCAGCATGCTCTTCTGCACAGTTGCAGAGCATTTTGTTCCTTCTCATACGTTCATGCTCACCTGTACAGCAATCATATATTTTTCTGCCTTTTCAAACTGCAATGAAATGACCACTTGTAGTACTTGAGGTTGGATATTCAGCCTGATGTCAAAAGCTCAAATATCTCATTAGCATAACTGACAGCATGTCATCTACAAAACTACTGTTGATTTTATTTATCTGCAAACTGCCACCTCTGACAAATAAAAGAGGAGGGTGGAGGTTGGAAGATAAAAATCAAATGTGGTTTATTTTATTGACTGCATTAAATTTTGTGTTGGCGAGGGAAGAGGAGCAAATTTTGTCAGGGATCCAGATTATACCTTAGAACTTTTCCTTTCACCTCATTTGTCATACAACTTTTTTGAACATTGCAAGAAGTTAAATCTCATCCTCACTTTATGACATCATAAACAGCCAAAATTCTGACTGCCCCCTTTTGACTCTGGTCACCTGTGTCTAAATGTTTGCTGTAAAGCTCAAAAAAGTGTGTACCCAACTATAATTCAATTTTGCAAGTTGGTCCTTGGGGTCAAAGAAGAGTTGAAATGTTATTATTCTTGTTTTATGATCCACTGCAGTTGTAACCTTGACTTGATCTAGTTTAGTTTATCTTATGACCTCAAGCAGCTCTTCTAAAAGGCTTCCCGGGGTTAGAAACATTTATTCCGTGAATATTTTCCTCGGAGTTTCCTGTCTGTCCGCGCGCACGAACACGTCGCCTGCCCACAGCCTGAAGATTATCACTGAACGTTGTTTCACAAAGCTGTTCCAAATAACTTACACGTGGAACGACTTCCCACAGTCCTTTGTCTGTATATTGGTGCAGTTTGTCGCTGCACAGCGAGGCATTTTACGGATTTTCCGACACTTAAAGGTGTTAGGTGTAGCAAGATGGCGACCGCGCTATTATTATTTGTTGTTGTTGTTCTTCTTCTTTTTCTTCTTCTTCCTCTGTCAGATTTATTGCCAGTTGGAAAGCGTACTAGTGTATTTTCGCCACCTGCTGAACCGGAGTGCTAAAAATCTCCAACACACTGACGACCAAGAGATTGCTTGTGTGTCTTGAGCCAATATCATTTTGACTAAGCCAGCACCACATGATACTCTGGTTTAACACATATAAGACAGTGTACCCTGAACAAAGTCATGTGGTTCCTTTTAAATGCACCACCCAGAAGGCATAGGCATGTTGAATTATGCGTTAACCAACTTAAATTGAGCTCCAAATTATTTTTCTGCCTTTTTCAAACCAACATGTAATCAGCAGCTTATTTGGAATGAGATCCAGTAACACATCTCTTCAGATGCTGTCTGTAAAGTGCCATGATGATAAATCTTATTTTTGTAATACCAGTATCCTGTTATGGAACAGCACCTACTCATATGAAGAATCTCAGGTACAAACCAAAATTCAAGTCTGGTTAAACTATTTTATACACTGGTTATAGCTCCCACAGTCTTCTCATTTTTCTCAGTATTAACTTAATTATTATTATTATTTTTTACATTTTTAAATTGCATTTTTATATTTTTAGCGTCTTTTAATTTTTTTTTTGACTCATGTTATTGTTCATGTTAGTTTGTCACTGTTTATTTGATCTTGCATCCCCATTTTTCAAGGAACTCACAACAGAAATAAGTACTTGCACATTATTGTGTTTGTCCTTGTATTATGATGCTGTTGCATCGATGTCAGCTGATATCAGAACATCAGAGAGAAGGAGCATGAAGAAATCAAGAAGAATCAAGGGCCGAAGGAACAACTGGAACAGATGTGGAACGTAGAGTCCAAAGAGGTCCCAGGGGGAATAGGAGCACTAGGAGCTGTAACCACCACCCCAAACTGGAAGAGTGGCTCCGGCAGATTCCAGGCACAACAACAGTATGGAAGCATCTGGTGATCCTAATTCAAATGTAAAGCAAATTTGAAATCAGAGGGCTCTTTTCAGAAGAGTTCAGACTCCAAGTGAAGCAGATAACAGAATATTTACAGAGGAATCTTTGAAATGGTGCAAATTATTGGTTGTGCAAATAGGATTAATAAATGGAATAGTTTTGACTGTGTTGAATGTTTGGTCTCCAAAGTAAAGGTCAAACAAGACCATCGTCCATTGGATTCTATGACATGTGTGTTGTGATAGTGACGTGAGACGGACCCACAACAGGGGGCGTTAATGAACGGACAATGGATAAGCCAAAAGTAACAATTTAATGTTGTGAATCGCACAACAACGTACAGACAATAACAATATGGTGGACTGTCAATCATACACCAGGTGACGTGTGGGCAGGTTCGACGATAGAAGACGCCGGAGAGAGAAGAGCCGGATCCCCACACAGCTTCCACCACCAACGGAGCTGAAGAACACCGGAGCCGCCAAGCCCTGCGCCCCAGGTGGCCGCTGTCTTCAGCAGTCAGACCCGGTACTGCTGGCAGAGAACAGAGACAGTCCAGATGAGTGTGAGTTCGCACACTCAGTAATCCCACAGTCTGTATTAAGTAAAGGAGGGAGAACCTCCACCTCCAATCACACACACTCGTGCAGCTCCTGGTCAACCACTTATCTGAGTTGGGGTGTGAGGCGAAGCCGTCGCTGTCACACCAAACGCCAATCCTCCAGATAAGGAAACACTCCAGGAAAACGGCTGCAAAAGAAGTTCAGGTTAAACACACACACACAGTGTCAGACAGCAGAGAAATTACCTGAATGGTAGTTGATTTCTCGGTGGGGAGGTGGAGTTGCAGTCCGGCCTTTATGGTGGTGGTGATGAGAAGTGAATGAGTGACAGCTGGTATGGATGATGAGTGACATCTGTCACTCCTGGTTGCTCCAACGCCCTCTCGTGCTTGAAGCCCGCACTTCAAGCAGGGCGCCATCTTGTGGTGGTGGGCCAGCAGTACCTCCTCTTCAGCGGCCCACACAACAATGTGACCTATGTTACTCTGTAACATGATAACTAAGCATGACACATGGTGCAAACTAGTCTTTTTAAAAACCCTATTAACTCAACCAATAATTTACATCACTTTTTTCACCAAAATTATAGCAACTTTAACTTTTGACCCATGAAAATTCAGTAAGGTATATCTTCTATTATACATACCAATTCTAAGGTAGAACTCTACTAGTGTATATTTTTTCAATTTTTTTTTTTTATATAGCGCCAAATCACAACAAACAGTTGCCCCAAGGAGCTTTATATTGTAAGGCAAGGCCATACAATAATTATGTAAAACCCCAACGGTCAAAACGACCCCCTGTGAGCAAGCACTTGGCTACAGTGGGAAGGAAAAACTCCCTTTTAACAGGGAGAAACCTCCAGTAGAACCAGGCTCAGGGAGGGGCAGTCTTCTGCTGGGACTGGTTGGGGCTGAGGGAGAGAACCAGGAAAAAGACATGCTGTGGAGGGGAGCAGAGATCGATCACTAATGATTAATGCAGAGTGGTGCATACAGAGCAAAAGAGAAAGAAACAGTGCATCATGGGAACCCCCCAGCAGTCTAAGTCTATAGCAGCATAACTAAGGGATGGTTCAGGGTCACTGATCCAGCCCTAACTATAAGCTTTAGCAAAAAGGAAAGTTTTAAGCCTAATCTTAAAAGTAGAGAGGGTGTCTGTCTCCCTGATCTGAATTGGGAGCTGGTTCCACAGGAGAGGAGCCTGAAAGCTGAAGGCTCTGCCTCCCATTCTACTCTTACAAACCCTAGGAACTACAAGTAAGCCTGCAGTCTGAGAGCGAAGCGCTCTATTGGGGTGATATGGTACTACGAGGTCCCTAAGATAAGATGGGACCTGATTATTCAAAACCTTATAAGTAAGAAGAAGAATTTTAAATTCTATTCTAGAATTAACAGGAAGCCAATGAAGAGAGGCCAATATGGGTGAGATATGCTCTCTCCTTCTAGTCCCCGTTAGTACTCTAGCTGCAGCATTTTGAATTAAATGAAGGCTTTTTAGGGAACTTTTAGGACAACCTGATAATAATGAATTACAATAGTCCAGCCTAGAGGAAATAAATGCATGAATTAGTTTTTCAGCATCACTCTGAGACAAGACCTTTCTGATTTTAGAGATATTGCGTAAATGCAAAAAAGCAGTCCTACATATTTGTTTAATATGCACTTTGAATGACATATCCTGATCAAAAATGACTCCAGATTTCTCACAGTATTACTAGAGGTCAGGGTAATGCCATCCAGAGTAAGGATCTGGTTAGACACCATGTTTCTAAGATTTGTGGGGCCAAGTACAATAACTTCAGTTTTATCTGAGTTTAAAAGCAGGAAATTAGAGGTCATCCATGTCTTTATGTCTGTAAGACAATCCTGCAGTTTAGCTAATTGGTGTGTGTCCTCTGGCTTCATGGATAGATAAGCTGGGTATCATCTGCGTAACAATGAAAATTTAAGCAATACCGTCTAATAATACTGCCTAAGGGAAGCATGTATAGTGAATAAAATTGGTCCTAGCACAGAACCTTGTGGAACTCCATAATTAACTTTAGTCTGTGAAGAAGATTCCCCATTTACATGAACAAATTGTAATCTATTAGACAATATGATTCAAACCACCGCAGCGCAGTGCCTTTAATACCTATGGCATGCTCTAATCTCTGTAATAAAATTTTATGGTCAACAGTATCAAAAGCAGCACTGAGGTCTAACAGGACAAGCACAGAGATGAGTCCACTGTCTGAGGCCATAAGAAGATCATTTGTAACCTTCACTAATGCTGTTTCTGTACTATGATGAATTCTAAAACCTGACTGAAACTCTTCAAATAGACCATTCCTCTGCAGATGATCAGTTAGCTGTTTTACAACTACCCTTTCAAGAATTTTTGAGAGAAAAGGAAGGTTGGAGATTGGTCTATAATTAGCTAAGATAGCTGGGTCAAGTGATGGCTTTTTAAGTAATGGTTTTAATTACTGCCACCTTAAAAGCCTGTGGTACATAGCCAACTAACAAAGATAGATGATCATATTTAAGATCGAAGCATTAAATAATGGTAGGGCTTCCTTGAGCAGCCTGGTAGGAATGGGGTCTAATAGACATGTTGATGGTTTGGATGAAGTAACTAATGAAAATAACTCAGACAGGACAATCTGAGAGAAAGAGTCTAACCAAATACCGGCATCACTGAAAGCAGCCAAAGATAACGATACGTCTTTGGGATGGTTATAAGTAATTTTTTCTCTAATAGTTAAAATTTTGTTAGCAAAGAAAGTCATGAAGTCATTACTAGTTAAAGTTAATGGAATACTCAGCTCAATAGAGCTCTGACTCTTTGTCAGCCTGGCTACAGTGCTGAAAAGAAACCTGGGGTTGTTCTTATTTTCTTCAATTAGTGATGAGTAGAAAGATGTCCTAGCTTTACGGAGGGCTTTTTTATAGAGCAACAGACTCTTTTTCCAGGCTAAGTGAAGATCTTCTAAATTAGTGAGACGCCATTTCCTCTCCAACTTACAGGTTATCTGCTTTAAGCTACGAGTTTGTGAGTTATACCACGGAGTCAGGCACTTCTGATTTAAAGCTCTCTTTTTCATAGGAGCTACAGCATCCAAAGTTGTCTTCAATGAGGATGTAAAACTATTGACGAGATACTCTATCTCACTTACAGAGTTTAGGTAGCTACTCTGCACTGTGTTGGTATATGGCATTAGAGAACATAAAGAAGGAATCATATCTTAAACCTAGTTACAGCGCTTTCTGAAAGACTTCTAGTGTAATGAAACTTATTCCCCACTGCTGGGTAGTCCATCAGAGTAATGTAAATGTTATTAAGAAATGATCAGACAGAGGGAGTTTTCAGGGAATACTGTTAAGTCTTTAATTTCCATACCATAAGTCAGAACAAGATCTAAGCTATGTGTTGTGTGGGCCGCTGAGAGGAGGTACTGCTGGCCCACCACCACCAGAGGGCGCCCTGCCTGGAGTGCGGGCTCCAGGCACAGAGGGCGCTGCCGCATCATGGGAGTAGCCTGGGTGACAGCTGTCACCCATCACCAGGACACAGCTGTTCTACTCAGCACCGAGGTATATCAGGAGGACGGCGTCTCCACCTCAGTGCCGAGATATCGCCTAAGACCAAGGTAGTATTCTCTGCAGTTATACATTGCATCATCAGCTAAGACTGTTTAAAACCTTTTTCAGGACTGGTGACTACTGAAAACCTCATTCTTTGGATAAGTACTCACCTTCCTGCTATACTTTGCCAAGAGGTGGAGGCGGCTTCTCCCCTCTCCGTTACTGGGTGCGTTCATCCACTCCTGTGTGTTCTTGCTCTCTCCTGCCAGCAGTACCGGATCCGACGAGCGGAGGCAGTGGCCACCTGGGAATTCGGGACTTGGCGGTTCCAGTATTTCCAGGGTTCGGTGGCAGAGGAGATCTGGGTGGTTCCGGTTCGACTGAGACAGACGTCTCCTACCTTCGAGCCTGCCCACACGACACCAGCGGATTCGACCCCAAATTGTGTTTGTTGTATTACTCGTGCTTGTTTCAGTAGTAAATCTTGTTATTTACTCTCTCCATTGTCCGTTCATTGCGCCCCCTGTTGTGGGTCCGTGTTCCTACACTTTCACAACAATATGATTAAAGTGGTGGGTGGACTCATTTACATTTTGAGCAAAGCCAATAGAGTCTAATAATAGATTAAATGCAGTGTTGAGGCTGTCATTCTCAGCATCTGTGTGGATGTTAAATCGCCCACTATAATTATCTTATCTGAGCTAAGCACTAAGTCAGACAAAAGGTCTGAAAATTCACAGAGAAACTCACAGTAACGACCAGGTGGACGATAGATAATAACAAATAAAACTGGTTTTTGGGACTTCCAATTTGGATGGACAAGACTAAGAGACAAGCTTTCAAATGAATTAAAGCTCTGTCTGAATGAATTAAAGCTCTGTCTAAAGTATATCTAAATATTTTAAAAAAAAGAAGAGTAGAGCCACTTAGGTGCCTGGTCTTGAGAACCAGGGATTTTTTTTTTAACCTTTATTTAACCAGGAAAGTCCCATTGAGATTACCAATCTCTTTTTTCAAGGGAGTCCTGGTCAAGGACAGCGGCACAGATCACATCAATTCAGGACATTACAAACAATTTCATAACAATTTCATCAGACTATTTTTAAACATTTACAATCCATGGCTTTTGTTTCCAACCTTTGAGCAAAGTTTTAAACTGGCCTAAACCAGTTCCTTTAATTTCCAGTCTTTTGTAAATTGTTCCATGTTGTGGGGGCAGAATACTGAAATGTCACCTTACCAGCTTCTGTACGGACACTTGGTACAGACAATAGCAGTGCATCTTGTCAGCGCAAAGAATACAGTCCACCCGCTTTTGGTTGAATATATTCACACAAATATGAAGGGAGCAGGCACAGAATACCCTTATAAATAAATGCATACCAGTGAGTGAGTCTCTAATTCTCCAATGCTGGCCAACCCACACGTTCGTAAAGTTCACAGTGGTGTGTACGAGGCTTACAGGTTGTAATAAACCGCAACAAAGCATGATAAACAGAATCCAGTAATTTCAATACTTGAATTGGGGCATTCATATAAATGAGGTCACCATAATCAAGAATGGGTAAAAATGTTGCAGCTACAAGTTTCTTTTTGCACTGAAGGAAAAAACATAGCCTATTTCTGAAGTAAAAACCAATTTCAGCCGCAATTTCCTTACCAAATGTTCATCATGTCCTTTAAAGCTAAGATTGTCATCAATTAAAATATCTAAATATTTAAAAGATTTTAACTCTTTCGATTTCTGTCCCTGAGAGTGACAACTGCAGGACTTATCTGCAGATTGCAGGGATGGTAAGTTTAAAAGCTTTTTTTATCCCATGGGAACTCTCCCCTACCCACCTAAGCAGCTCAAGAATATGGACAGTATGTATATAAGTGATATTTTACACAATCAGGGTAGTAAACAACATATACAAAAAAAATATATAGTTACTACATAATATTATAGGAGTTAAACCTAAATATTCATACAGGAGAAGATTGTAGTATACGTCTACCGAGTCTGTAGACTTGTTGTAAAACTAAATTATAGCTAGTAGGCTAAGCTATGGTTATGTTATTATCCAGGGTTTTCATGTATCCCATAATCCCTTTTGCGCCCAGAGAGTCACAACATAGAGAATCCACATGATGACAATTGTAAATAAATGCTACAAAAATGTAATTTTTTTAATGCTTTTCGTTACATTAATAAGAGACTGCATACATGATACCCTGAAAACTTGCTAAAACAATATAACGAATAATCCGTGTCTGCTACGTTTACTCTGCGTGGAATTTATAAACGCAAACTGAATTTCAGACATATTATACGTATATATTAATCTGGAACAAAGAGGACAAACAATGTTGTAAAGAACAATAATCAAGACGTTAAAGAGCAAACTTCACTTTCCCCCAGAACGACATGATCAGGAAGCGATTGTAGCTCACAGCAGCTCCCACTGAAAATAACGGAGAGACAGACTGTGATTCTCACGTTTACATAAAATAACACAATAACAACATCTATAAACCCAGAGAATATATTCATGAGAGTTTTAGGTGCAATATAAAAATAGTTTTATGATGCGATGTTAATGGTGTTGTCCTGTGTGCAGCGGTTAAAGTGCAGCGTGATCAGAGCGTCTCAATGCAGTTCTCTATGTTACTGAGATCTCACAGCATGGCGACCTCTCCGAGGTTTTGTTGGATTTGAAACCTGAAAAGGGCGGATAGAAACAGAAGCTATGATGTAATATGTTTTAGGTTTCTATCTAAAGTTCACCCTGCTAGCTTACTATAGGAGGACAAAATCTATACTCTATGTGCTTTCTAATGGAAACCCCACACTTAGATACATCTGTTGATATCTATAAAGCACCCATAAACTGAAGAACCATTAAAAATCTACACCATGTAAAATAAAAGTGTAAATCACAAAAATAAGCTAAATATAGTTAGATGAGCTACGCTAATTTAGCCGTTAATAAGCCAACCATGCTAGCCAATGTGCATGCACAAACTGAAATTCACCTTTGTCACCATTCTTGCTGTTTTTACACCATAACACCATAAAATTCAGTCATCGATAGTCCAAACTATACCTTTTTGGAATCTTTGTGATCAGACAAATAATGTGGTATAGTTTTCAGTGTGAATGGAGCATTTTAAAATTTGACCCCTGTGGAATTCTTCAATTGACCCCTACCATTTGATTTGATTTGATTTATTTAGAAATTCCATACAAATAAAAAAACATGAATTAAAGAAAGTCATAATAAAGCAATAACCAGAATAAATTCTTTGGAATTTCAAGGATAACACAAAAAAAGTCTCCTGACTTATTTCCATTGTGGTCCTTCTCTAAAACAAACACATTAAGCAACAAGATAACAACTAAATAAAAATAATAAAAACATTTAAAAAAAATTGTAAACTTTTTGCAGCAAATAAAGTACATATTTACACAAACTGACTGACCTGACTTTCAAGAATGCTATTGAGCAGATAAGATTTAACCATCCTCTTAAAACAGTTCAGATTATCACAGCTTTGGAAGGCTGACGGCAACTGATTCCAACTAATAGCACCAATATATTTAAAAGAATTTTTACCAACATTTGTGGTGAATCTTGGAATAAATAATGATGAACTGCTAGATCTAGTTCTGTTGCTGTGTCCTTCAGAAACATACCTGTCTGCCTATTGAAAATTTAGGTGGCTTAACGTGCTTTTAGAAAAGAGTAATGTTTAAGGAGTATGTGTGCCAGTTTTGGTGCTTGTTTCCAGAAATGAACAATTGCTGCAGTTATCTGCTCCACTTCCTCAGAAAGGCTGAGATACTGCACAGAACTCACAAACTCCCAGAGCTCAGGTTGAGGACCCAATTTTAAACATTGGAGGATGCTGTTATATATTCAAAGTTTTTAGTTCTTACTCTATGGCTTGGTCTGAAGAATGGTTGCTTGGGTTTAATGAAGGAAAATGTAAAGTTCTCCATATTGGTAGAAAAAAATCCATGTTCCGATTATTTTATGAATGAAAACCAATTAGAAGCGATTTCAGAAGAAAGAGACCTAGGAGTGTTGATTTCTAAGGATTTATCCTTTTCCTGCCACATTGCTCTTTTTAGGATGATAAAAAGGGCCTTTTTGTTTATTGACAAAGACTCCTTTCTTCTTTTATACAAAACGTTCGTTCATCCCCACCTTGAATATTGTGTGCAGGCATGGTCACCATATTTGCAGAAAGACAAAAATATTTTAGAGAAAGTACAGAGAAGGGCCACAAAAGTTGGTTCCAGAATTAAAAAATTTGTCTTATGAGGATAGGCTCTTGCAACTGGGTCTCACAAGTCTTGAAGACAGACGAACCCGAGGTGATTTGATTGAAATAGATAAAATTTTGCATGGCTTTGAGAATGTTGACCCAACTGTATTTTTTGAAATGAGAAGGTATACTGGCCTTAAAGGCCATGAATTGTGCTTGGAAGTTAACAGATGTAGATTGAATGTGAGAAAAAATTTCTTTAGTAACCGAGCAGTAAAGATTTGGAATAGTTTGCCACCTGAAGTGGTCTTATCCTCGAGTACAGATATTTTTACAGCAAATTACGATCTGTATTACAGTATAATGAATGCCACCAGATTTTAAAATAATTAATAGCTGTTTTTATTGTTTTGTTATGATGTGTCGTTATATACCAAATATTTTACACAATAAAATTAATTATGAATTAAATTATGAATTATCTCTAGCACTTACAATTATTTTGTGCGAAATCAGTCCTTTCTTCGGTCGAGCTTTTGTTTTGAAAGCCACGGCAGGAAGTTGCACGTCCTTGTTGTAATGGCGGACTTGACGGTGGTCTGTAAACCAAACCATCGGTTGTGAAGGACGGAAAGAAACCGAGTCGTTTCCCGGGACACTTTTACGTCTGTTGTGCCGCCTGAGGCCCGTAAAGTCCCCGCGGCAGCTGAGAGGTGAGCTGTGGGTGTCCGTGTGTTCGGGGGCCTGCGGTGCTTTGAGGCCGTGTTTCTGGCGCGCGAAGCCGAGCTGGACTCTTCCCGCACGGACACACTCATCACGCATGGCGCTCTTTACTTCGAAACGCTTCGCGAGCACCCGCCGCGCCTGTCACCACAATCTGACACTATTTAAAGGGAAATATTCTCTCTGCCCGCACACTTGGCGCACACACGCGCCAAAGAGTCACATTTTCCCCGCTGTGTCGACCTTTATTTTCCGGCACTGTACAGGCCTTTGGGTTGATCTCGGGCCGTTGAGATTGTTGGAAAAGACTTTTAGTTGCTGAGCTGAGAAACGCGCTCACGTCCCCCTTTGATTCAAAAGTTTCTCGCACAAATTCCGCACGTCTTCCGTGTGCTTGGATTCTTTACAAAAAAAAAAAAAAAAAACAAAACGGCCACACGGTCGCCGTGTGACGCACTGCTCGGACCTGAGAGCTTCTCACTGAGCAGCAGAGGCAGAAATAAAGCGATAATTCGTGTTTTGTTTTGTTTTTGCGTGCGTGTGTTTTTTTTACGCGGAGGATTTGCGCCTTTACGCGCGGAGCTGCGCCGCAGTGGATTCGTGGCCCTGTTACCTGTGATCACTGTGGCACCAGCGGCTCCATCCAGCCGCAGCAGCTCACTTATATTATCATTTAAAGTAATAAATAAAATCACTTTCCTTTGTGGTCTATGAAGAACACACACACACGTGTGTGTGTGTTTAATCTCCATGTGGAGTGTCTGCAGCCTGCATCCACAAACACAACCAGCAAGCACGAGTGCTCGTTTTATTTTGGAATATCAATCAATCAATCAATCAATCAATCAATCAATTTTATTTATATAGCGCCAAATCACAACAAACAGTTGCCCCAAGGCGCTTTATATTGTAAGGCAAGGCCATACAATAATTACGTAAAAACCCCAACGGTCAAAACGACCCCCTGTGAGCAAGCACTTGGCAACAGTGGGAAGGAAAAACTCCCTTTTAACAGGAAGAAACCTCCAGCAGAACCAGGCTCAGGGAGGGGCAGTCTTCTGCTGGGACTGGTTGGGGCTGAGGGAGAGAACCAGGAAAAAGACATGCTGTGGAGGGGAGCAGAGATCAATCACTAATGATTAAATGCAGTTTCTAAGATTTGTGGGGCCAAGTACAATAACTTCAGTTTTATCTGAGTTTAAAAGCAGGAAATTAGAGGTCATCCATGTCTTTATGTCTGTAAGACATTCCTGCAGTTTAACTAATTGGTGTGTGTCCTCTGGCTTCATGGATAGATAAAGCTGGGTATCATCTGCGTAACAATGAAAATTTAAGCAATGCCGTCTAATAATACTGCCTAAGGGAAGCATGTATAAAGTGAATAAAATTGGTCCTAGCATAGAACCTTGTGGAACTCCATAATTAACCTTAGTCTGTGAAGAAGATTCCCCATTTACATGAACAAATTGTAATCTATTAGACAAATATGATTCAAACCACCGCAGCGCAGTGCCTTTAATACCTATGGCATGCTCTAATCTCTGTAATAAAATTTTATGGTCAACAGTATCAAAGCAGCACTGAGGTCTAACAGAACAAGCACAGAGATGAGTCCACTGTCTGAGGCCATAAGAAGATCATTTGTAACCTTCACTAATGCTGTTTCTGTACTATGATGAATTCTAAAACCTGACTGAAACTCTTCAAATAAACCATTCCTCTGCAGATGATCAGTTAGCAGTTTTACCCTTTCAAGAATTTTTGAGAGAAAAGGAAGGTTGGAGATTGGCCTATAATTAGCTAAGATAGCTGGGTAAAGTGATGGCTTTTTAAGTAATGGTTTAATTACTGCCACCTTAAAAGCCTGTGGTACATAGCCAACTAACAAAGATAGATTGATCATATTTAAGATCGAAGCATTAATTAATGGTAGGGCTTCCTTGAGCAGCCTGGTAGGAATGGGGTCTAATAGACATGTTGATGGAGCAACAGACTCTTTTTCCAGGCTAAGTGAAGATCTTCTAAATTAGTGAGACGCCATTTCCTCTCCAACTTATGGGTTATCTGCTTTAAGCTGCGAGTTTGTGAGTTATACCACGGAGTCAGGCACTTCTGATTTAAAGCTCTCTTTTTCAGAGGAGCTACAGCATCCAAAGTTGTCTTCAATGAGGATGTAAACTATTGATGAGATACTCTATCTCACTTACAGAGTTTAGGTAGCTACTCTGCACTGTGTTGGTATATGGCATTAGAGAACATAAAGAAGGAATCATATCCTTAAACCTAGTTACAGCGCTTTCTGAAAGACTTCTAGTGTAATGAAACTTATTCCCCACTGCTGGGTAGTCCATCAGAGTAAATGTAATGTTATTAAGAAATGATCAGACAGAAGGGAGTTTTCAGGGAATACTGTTAAGTCTTCTATTTCCATACCATAAGTCAAAACAAGATCTAAGATATGATTAAAGTGGTGGGTGACTCATTTACATTTTGAGCAAAGTCAATTGAGTCTAATAATAGATTAAATGCAGTGTTGAGGCTGTCATTCTCAGCATCTGTGTGGATGTTAAAATCGCCACTATAATTATCTTATCTGAGCTAAGCACTAAGTCAGACAAAAGGTCTGAAATTCACAGAGAAACTCACAGTAACGACCAGGTGGACGATAGATAATAACAAATAAAACTGGTTTTTGGGACTTCCAATTGGATGGACAAGACTAAGAGACAAGCTTCAAATGAATTAAAGCTCTGTCTGGGTTTTTGATTAATTAATAAGGTGGAATGGAAGATTGCTGCTAATCCTCCCCCTCGGCCCGTGCTACAAGTGTTCTGGCAGTTAGTGTGACTCGGGGGTGTTGACTCATTTAAACTAACATATTCATCCTGCTGTAACCAGGTTTCTGTAAGGCAGAATAAATCAATATGTTGATCAGTTATTATATCATTTACTAACAGGGACTTAGAAGAGAGAGACCTGTGTTAATAGACCACATTTAACTGTTTTAGTCTGTGGTGCAGTTGAAGGTGCTATATTATTTTTTCTTTTTGAATTTTTATGCTTAAATAGATTTTTACTGGTTATTGGTGGTCTGGGAGCAGGCACCGTCTCTACGGGGATGGGGTAATGAGGGGATGGCAGGGGGGAGAGAAGCTGCAGAGAGGTGTGTAAGACTACAACTCTGCTTCCTGGTCCCAACCCTGGATAGTCACGGTTTGGAGGATTTAAGAAAATTGGCCAGATTTCTAGAAATGAGAGCTGCTCCATCCAAAGTGGGATGGATGTCGTCTCTCCTAACAAGACCAGGTTTTCCCCAGAAGCTTTGCCAATTATCTATGAAGCCCACCTCATTTTTTGGACACCACTCAGACAGCCAGCAATTCAAGGAGAACATGCGGCTAAACATGAGAGCAGAATGTATGTTAATGCTAAATAACAAATGCATTTTTTCCAGATGAGTGTCTCTGCTGTGGGTAATGCTGTTCTAACCCTCTGCAAAGTGATCACCTGCTGTTTATTTTGTTGTCAGGATTACTCATCACTGGATTTTAGTCATGGCAAGATGAAGCGCCTGTAAAGACTGCGGCTTCTGGTGTGGATTCTGGCTCATTTGGTGATTTATTTTGTGTAGATCCCAGCTGATATATCAGTCGATGTGAGCTTTTCATCATCATATCTGTATCAGCTTTATTTTTGCCTATATGAAAACTTTTATTCTACTGAGCAGACAATCCAAAGAAAGACTTTGTCTGTTAGAAATGGTGTTATTATCTTGTAGTTTGTTCTGCAGAGAGAACTACAGCAGCATTGCTCACAATGCTGTCAAGCATGGCTGGGACCCCATCACCCCTTGATCACTTTAGCTACAATAGAGCGAGGAAAAGCAACCAGCTGCCATTCCTTTTCCAATTGGAGTCAGAGTTTTACAGTGATAAGAGACAAGTGGCTGCTAAACAAAATAGATAAGAGGTGTACTTTATGCAAATGCTGGGCAATGCGAATGATTACTGCCAATCCGAGTGTTGGTAGCATGACATACGTTGGTTGGTTGTTGGTCATATTTATAGTTATTTTTAATAAAGTTCATTTTTTAACTGTAAAAGATCAGCAGTATATATCAGTATAGATCGGTATGTATATATATATATATATATATATATATATATATATACATACACACACACACACACACACAGGAGAAGTCAGAGGTGGGACAAAATCATTGTCTAGTCATTCTCAAGTCATGAATCGGCAAGTCTCAAGTCAAGTCCCAATCAAGTATCAAGTCAGCTTGCAAACAATTGTTGGTCATTATGACTTGAGACTTGACTTGAGACGTGTGACTTGCCGATTCGTGACTTGCTGGTGACCTCGTCCTACCTCTGGGAGAAGTACGTTGGGATGGGAAGATGAACCTTCCTTGGTGGACTGATAATATCACAACTAGGAAGACTGCATCGCAGTTTGGGTTGATTGGGCTCAGATATGGATTTTGGATTCCTTTGAAACAATTTTGCAAAAACAAATGCGCTGATGAATTCTGAATCCCGTGAGGGAGTTTGTAGATGCAGCAAATTTTCTATCAACCAAGTTAGTGGATCAATCCCTGATTATTCCTGGTCTCTCTGTTGAGGTGTACATGAGCAAGACGATGACCCCAGACTGCCCATATTGGTGAACATCCCAAGACCAGGAAAAAGGAACCACCATCCAGGTCTAAAAACTTTAACAAAACCCTATAGACCTTCAGTCTCATAAAGAAGTGGAAAAAGATGGACAACAGAAAATGATTTTGATTAATCCCATCCCAATGTAAGATTCAGAATGCTGTTATAGTTGACTGTAGATCCTAGGTGCTTGTACTTCTACACATTGGGAACTTAAGATTCATGTATGTTCAACTCCAGTCTGATTAAACTGAGGTCTGGACCAATGTTTGCTATACCAAACCACATTCAAACATGGATTAAAACATATTAAAGGGCTGTTAGCCAGTGAATTGAGCATGCAGGGATTATTTGGATTTTAGTTTTCCTTGGGTAGTGGAGGTCATCAATGCACTCAGATGATGTTAACAGACTAAGGCGATAAATTGGGAAAGTGTATATTTTGGCATAAATGTGACCTCAATGTATGCTCTATCGTGGCGTTCTTAAAAAACAAAGGCTCCTCCTTTGTGACTTTTATTGTTCTTCTTCTGAATTGCTTGAGGTAGCAGTTGCGTCATTTTAGTTTCCAGTCATTTCTGGGGAAAAAAGTTTCCGGAGGCTCATTTCCAAGGATTTTTCTGTATGTCACAATACTCAATACAGTTTTTGTTTGGATGAAGCAGAAAACTTGACTTCCCCAATGAATTTTTCAATAAGTCTGTCTTTAAGAGATGTGTGGTAATTCAGGTTACGGACCATTCTAGAGCCTTGTATACTTATAAATATTATATTGTGAAGAATTCAAAGTTGCCATGACCTGACTGCTGATGTGTTAGACCAGCATTGCCACTTTTATTTTGCAACTAGGAAATTAAAACACATTTAGACATCTTTATATGTATGCATTAAAGATGTATTTTTTTATATTCGTGTCATCAGTTTCATTCTTACATCATCATATTAATTTTTTTCCCCCACAAACTTTGGCAGACATAAAACATTTTACCATGTCGGGACTGAGGAAAGGAGCTGCAGCCCGGTTGCCTAAATGTGCCTTCTGCAGAACCAGTCGGGAGAAGGAGTGTGGTCAGCTGCTGGTGTCTGACAGCCAGAAGGTGGCAGCCCATCATAAGTGCATGGTGAGCAGAGCGCACGGCTTTCAACTGGTCTAGACTGTGATCTATTACAACAGTGAAGTCATCCCTGTCTATCACCTGTTTACCACAGTGATCCATTCAGCCAAAATTACCTCTCAGCCTCCTCCATTAAAGAACACTATTTAGGTTTTTTCCACCAAGTATTAACAACAGTATGCCACTTTGCACAGGTTTCATTTAGGAATGAAATAGAAGTCAGAATGAAAAAACTAACATTTGCACACTTTCTGCATTTACAGGGGTGAATGTGGGGCAGGGGTGCCGAAAAGGGGAGAATAAGGAGAAGGATTCAAGGGGCCCATGATTGACAGAGGCCCAGAGAGGCCCCTAATACAATCATAATACTGCCAAAATAATAAGGGGGGGTGGCCCAGTAAGATTTCTTTTCATGGTGCCCAAAATCCTGGTGGCACCCCTGGTGCAGGGGGAGGTTGTCCCCTCCAAAGGGTGTTTTCATGGGGCCCTCTTATTAAGGAACATTACAGATTTCTGTCTGTAGATAACCTGGCTGTGGTGCATTTTCAGAAGTAAAATAAAAATGAATGTCATGACATTTCACTTAGAAATGGCAATAACATTGACTACGTTTACATGCAGCCAATAACCCTTTCATAACCGGAATATTAGCAATAACCCGGTTGCTCACGGCCATGTAAACACCCGCAAAAACCCGAATATGCGCATATTCTGGTTTTTACAAACCCGAATATGACCCCTGGGTTACTCTTTTTCTAACCCAAATATCAGGTCATATAAACGCGCATCAGAATATCCCCATAGAAAGGAACATTATTTTGTGTTCTTCACATTAGAGCCCGACCGATATATCGGCCGGCCGATATTATCGGCCGATCTAAGCCCTTTTCAAAGTACTCACTGTCGGCCAAAATTTTGCTGATAGAACACCGATAATTTCTCATAAACAGAACAGTTACTGAAATAGTGTTTGTGTCGGCAATGTAAAATGTCCTTGCACGTTTGTCCAGTAGATGGAGCTCTGACTCCATTCAGCTGAGAGTTGCTTACACCCCTGCTTAAATGTGTTCATCACCGGCCCCATAGTTCGCCGTCACACTGCACTGATCGGCTGACAAAAGCATACAAGTAATTTTATAAGGATCTATATCCTTATCCTGAACCTATATCTAAGTTTCAGCAACAAGAGGTACAAGATCAGATGCATTTTACAACTCTTTTTAAGGATATGTATTTGCTAATTTTATAAAGGTTTAATTCTTGATTGCATTTTTGAACTTGAAAATTCTTCTCTGTTATAAAGTTAATCAATATGAGGACAAAGCTTCAGCTTTTAGCTCATACCTTTTTTGTTAAGGGTCCAAAAAAGAACATTCTATTCATTTAAAAAAATAATAATAATATCGGCTGATTTATCGGCTATTGGCAAATCACCCGATTTATCGATTATCAGCATTTTTTTCATCCAAATATCGTTATCGGCATCGGCCTCAAAAAATCCATATTGGTCGGGCTCTACTGCGCGTGTCCTATCCGCAAGGAATCTTGGTCTTTTGAGTGCGGCAACTACTTGTATGCGGCGCACACAACCCACCAGACACCACAGAAGCAGAGGTAAACAAGCATGGGGAAATCCAGACGTGGCAGCACAGCACCACACTTTTGGAGCGAGGAGGAAACCGAGTACTTCATTAGTATCGTGAAAGACATGAATATAGTGTCTTTTATTGACGGTAGAAAGTACAGAGATAGCAACATTTACAAGAAGGTGGCCGAAAAGTTACGTGAAGCAGGATTTGCATGAACGCCAGACTAAATCAAGCACCGGTGGAAGACATGTGTCACTGTTTAGATGGTGATATTCCAAATGATATCAGTGACCATGTATACAGGAGTAATTCTGTCTGCTTAAGCATGTAAACGGGTTATTCCTAATGATTCAGAAACCGGAATATTGACCTTATCCCAAATATTAACGGCATGTAAATGTAGCCATTGTGGTGTTATTATTACAGGGAATCTAAACTTTTAAATTTTTACTTTTTTACATGTTATTTAACTGCTTTCCCAATTTAAAATGTTCTCATCTCATCCCTGGAAACCTGCATTCACTGTTTGACTTTATTTGTGCAGGTACATGAATGAAATGGTTTGAAACATATTTCTGAACAGTTTGAATCTGAAACATTTAACTCTGACTGAAACTAAAACAACAGATTAATTATTGGATTTTATCCACTCAGAAAGAAATAGTGATGCTTGGATTGACCTGAAGTTAAAGGTTGGACATGGTTTCAAACAAAATATTTTTTAGTGTTCTGGTCAGGGCTGGTATGACTTAATTCTCTTTTTGAGGAAAAAAAAAAAAATCATCCAAAATGATTTTTTTTTTTTTTTAATCAGTACTTAAAACATCACCGAAATATGAAATTAGTAGCATTAATTAATGGTCCTTGTACATGTTGTATGTGCACCTTTGTGTTTTAACATGTCAATAAATATTCTAACTAATGACATTATTTGTATATCTCAGGTAGTTTTATCTCTGGTGTTCATTTCTAATTTCACCTCAGTTTGTACGAGTTTTGGCGTTCACAAGATGTGCTCGGTATGTTCACCGCTCCTCTGGTTTGTCCAGATCTCCCTTTGTTAACATTGTGAACAGTTCTATCAGTTTGAAGCATCTTCACAATCCTCCATATTCTCAGTCTGTCTGGAGCTTTTTTTTTAACTGCAAAGTGACTTCGATATTGTCGGTGGATTTGCACCATCCAGTTGATCTCAAAGTAGAATTCCACCAGTTTCCATTTTTCACTTGATTGTGAGACGCGTCCTCATTGGATCAGTCTCACACTACATCAGAAGAAATTCCTCACATATATCTTGATGTCTGAAACAAACAAACCAAACAAACAAACAAACAACAACAACAAAAAAATCAGAATTACAAGTAAGATTAGCTGTTGCAGAATTAGAGTCAAATGATTTTCAGCCACTTTTTTGGGGGACACCCTGTACATACTGTAGATTCACAAGTTTCAGTTTTAGTTTGATGCCATAAAACATAAAAAAAAAAAAAAAAAAACGTAAAAGCCCAGTGATGTGACGTGAGTACCTATTATAGATATTGTCACAATCATAAGAACACACACACACACACACACACACACACACACACACACACACACACACACACACACACACACACACACACACACACACACACACACACACACACACACACACATACACACACATACACACACACACACACACACACTGCCAAACCATTTCATAGTTTTGTCTTCATTTTCTTGTGTAGCTTTTTTCTTCTGCCCTGGTCACATCTCACTCAGACAGTGACAACATCGGGGGATTTTCCATTGAGGATGTGAAAAAAGAGATCAAGCGAGGGAATAAACTGGTGAGTACCAACAGTCTGAGGTCAGTGTAGGAGTACTTACAGTTATAGTTGATCATTCATCAATGTCTCGATGACTCTTTTCAGCCAACTTTTATTGGAAAATGTCTGTTTTCCTCATCCTTGAGCTGGAATTGGAGAAAATGTTATTTTTGCTGAATTAATTATTCATGTTTGCAGCCAGTCAAGTACTAACAGACAGCTGAATGAGATAATCAGCTTGTGGCAGAGGAGGGAGAGATGGAAAATGTGCAGGCTGGATGGTACTTGAGGACTGTTTTGAGAACCACTGGCCTAAATGATTTGTTGTAAAAAAAAAAAAAAATAATAATAATAATAAAACTTCAAGGTTACTGAATGGGAAATCAAATGAGGTTGAGTTGAACAAATATGAAATTCACTTTAAAGTATAATAGTCCGTAGGCCAAGCAGGTTTTTGGTACCGCTTAAGGTGACAAAACGACACTTAGAATCCAGCCTCAGTGTATCATGACCTACACAAAAATATATGATAACCATCCCAGAGTGGTAGTTTTAGCCAGGTAGAGGTCAAAATTTAAAAATGCTGCAGTCATATTGAGAAATATTCCGCATTATTTGTTTGATCATAATGATTCCAAAAAGGTATAGTTTGGACTAACTATGACTGAATTCGATGGAGTTATGGGGTAAAAACAGCAAAAATGGTGTCAAAGGTCAGTTTCAGTTTGTACAGGGGTCAAAAGTTAAAGTTGCTCCAATTTTGGTAAAACATGATGCAAATTATTGGTTAACGGTTTTAAAAAGAAATAGTTTGCACCATGTGTCATACTTAGTTATGTTACAGGGTAACATGTCACATGTCACAGAATCCAGTGGACGTTGACCTTATTTGACCTTTGGAGGCCAAACATTCAACACAATCAGAACTATTCCATTTATTAATCCTTTTATTTCAACCAGTAATTTGCATAATCTTTTACTGACATTGGAGCAACTTTAACTTTTGACCCCTGTACAAACTGAAACTGGCCTTTGACACAATTTTTGATGTTTTTACCCCATAACTCCAGACCATTCAGTCATAGATAGTCCAAACTACACCTTTTTGGAATAGTTATGATCAGACAGATAATGTGGTACAGTTTTCAACATGATCAGAGCATTTTTAAACTTTGACCTCTATGTAACCTTCATTGATCCCTTCCTGGCTATAGCTACCACCCAAGGATGGCTATCATACATTTTTGTGTAGGCCATGGTACACTGAGGCTGGATTGCAAGTGTCATTTAGTCCCTTTAAGTGGTACCGATTAGGTCAAAATTGATAACTGGCTCATGGACTAATAAGTAGTTTGTGCCTATTTTAGATCAGTTTATTTACAGTATAAGCAGTTGCTTATATCCTCCTGCTCAGTGCTGACATCTCTGTTGACCAACAAAGGAAATTTTTCACTTGTTTCTCTGGCTCTTTGTGACATCATAGGGTATGTTGAGATTGTAGATATAATAGCCCTTCAGGTGGTCTATTTTTGTCTAGTCAACATTACACCATGTAACTTGTTGTAGAATAAAGACCAGAGTGTAAGGGATTGCAGATGACTTTAAAAAGAGGATTGTACAGTATTTTAGAGTATTTTTGTCTTACAATCCTCTTCTAGACATGACTGCTTTTATATTTTGACTCTATAAAGCCTCTGGTAATAGAAATTTGCAGCTGGTTAATACTTTTCAGTTCTGAATACTTTTCTCCAAGTCAGATTGAACTGTAGTTTTGCAACAGTGGCTACATACAGGGTTTTCATGTATCCCATAATCCCTTGTGCGCCAGAGAGTCACTGCAGTCATACAACATAGAGAATCCACATGATGACAATTGTAAATAAATATTATACTACAAAAATGAAATTTTTTTTATGCTTTTCATCACGTTAATAAGAGACTGCTGCATGATACCCTGAAAACTTGCTAAAACAATTATAACAAATAATCCGTGTCTGTTACATTTAATCTTCGTGGAATTTAATAAACGCAAACCGAATTTCAGACATACAACCCGTGGCAAAAATTATGGAATCACCGGCCTTGGAGGATGTTCATTCAGTTGTTTAATTTTGTAGGAAAAAAAAGCAGATCACAGACATGACACAAAACTAAAGTCATTTCAAATGGCAACTTTCTGGCTTTAAGAAATACTATAAGAAATCAGGAAAAAAAAATTGTGGCAGTCAGTAACGGTTACTTTTTTAGACCAAGCAGAGGGAAAAAAAATATGGAATCACTCAATTCTGAGGAAAAAATTATGGAATCATGAAAAACAAAAGAACGCTCCAACACATCACTAGTATTTTGTTGCACCACCTCTGGCTTTTATAACAGCTTGCAGTCTCTGAGGCATGGACTTAATGAGTGACAAACAGTACTCTGTTGTGAAAGTGTAGGAACACGGACCCACAACAGGGGGCGCAAATGAACGGACAATGGAGGAAGTCAAATAACAACACTTTACTGTTGTGAATGAGCACAACAAACACAGCAGGTCACAATAGTATGCAATGAAGTCAATTTACAGAACGTGTCATGTGGGCAGGCTCGAAGATAAGAGACGTCTGTCCAAAGCAGAACCGGAACCACACGATTTCCTCCACCACCGAACCCCGGGAATACTGGAGCCGCCAAGTCCCGAACTCCCAGGTGGCCACTGCCTCCGCTTGTCGGATCTGGTACTGCTGGCGAGGAACAAAAACAGTTAGATGTAGGTGTGTTTATACCCAGCAACACGTATGGTGGGAAATCCACCTCCACCTCTCGTTGAAAAGTCTGCTGTCAAAAAACACAAAGCAACAATATTCTTCTGTCGAAAAGACAACTTGATTGGCTGAGCTCGTTACCTCCTAAGCATAGCGATATCTCGGCAAAGAAGTGGAGATGTCGTCCTGCTGATATACGATTGAAGATCAGATGATTGGTGACAGCTGTCAGTAATAAGTGACAGCTGTCACCCCGGCTGCTCCTGTGAGGCGGCGGCGCCCTCTTGTGCCTGGAGCCCGCACTCCAGGCAGGGTGCCCTCTGGTGGTTGTGGGCCAGCAGTACCTCCTCTTCAGCGGCCCACACAACATACTCTTCATCAATCTGGCTCCAACTTTCTCTGATTGCTGTTGCCAGATCAGCTTTGCAGGTTGGAGCCTTGTCATGGACCATTTTCTTCAACTTCCACCAAAGATTTTCAATTGGATTAAGATCCGGACTATTTGCAGGCCATGACATTGACCCTATGTGTCTTTTTGCAAGGAATGTTTTCCACAGTTTTTGCTCTATGGCAAGATGCATTATCATCTTGAAAATGATTTCATCATCCCCAAACATCCTTTCAATTGATGGGATAAGAAAAGTGTCCAAAATATCAACGTAAACTTGTGCATTTATTGATGATGTAATGACAGCCATCTCCCCAGTGCCTTTACCTGACATGCAGCCCCATATCATCAATGACTGTGGAAATTTACATGTTCTCTTCAGGCAGTCATCTTTATAAATCTCATTGGAACGGCACCAAACAAAAGTTCCAGCATCATCACCTTGCCCAATGCAGATTCAGATTCATCACTGAATATGACTTTCATCCAGTCATCCACAGTCCACGATTGCTTTTCCTTAGCCCATTGTAACCTTGTTTTTTTTCTGTTTAGGTGTTAATGGTGGCTTTCGTTTAGCTTTTCTGTATGTAAATCCCATTTCCTTTAGGCGGTTTCTTACAGTTCGGTCACAGACGTTGACTCCAGTTTCCTCCCATTCGTTCCTCATTTGTTTTGTTGTGCATTTTCAATTTTTGAGACATATTGCTTTAAGTTTTCTGTCTTGACACTTTGATGTCTTCCTTGGTCTACCAGTATGTTTGCCTTTAACAACCTTCCCATGTTTGTATTTGGTCCAGAGTTTAGACACAGCTGACTGTGAACAGCCAACATCTTTTGGAACATTGCGTGATGATTTACCCTCTTTTAAGAGTTTGATAATCCTCTCCTTTGTTTCAATTGACATCTCTCGTGTTGGAGCCATGATTCATGTCAGTCCACTTGGTGCAACAGCTCTCCAAGGTGTGATCACTCCTTTTTAGATGCAGACTAACAAGCAGATCTGATTTGATGCAGGTGTTGGTTTTGGGGATGAAAATTTACAGGGTGATTCCATAATTTTTTCCTCAGAATTGAGTCCATATTTTTTCCCCTCTGCTTGGTCTAAAAAAGTAACCGTTACTGACTGCCACAATTATTTTTCCTGATTTTTTTTATAGTGTTTCTTAAAGCCAGAAAGTTGCCATTTGACATGACTTTAGTTTTGTGTCATGTCTGTGATCTGCTTTTTTTCTACAAAATTAAACAACTGAATGAACATCCTCCGAGGCCGGTGATTCCATAATTATTGCCAGGGGTTGTATATATTAGTCTGGAACAAAGAGGACAAACAGTGTTGTAAAGAACAATAATCAAGACGTTAAAGAGCAAACTTCACTTTCCCCCAGAACGTCATGGTCAGGAAGTGATTGTAGCTCACAGCAGCTCCCATTGAAAATAACGGAGAGACAGACTGTGATTCTCATGTTTACATAAAACAAACACAATAACAACGTCTATAAACCCAGAGAATATATTCATGAGAGTTTTAGGCACAATATAAAAATAGTTTTATGTTGCGATGTTAATTTTGTTGTTTGTGTGCAGCGGTTAAAGTGCAGCGTGATCAGAGCATCTCAATGCAGTTCTCTATGTTACTGAGATCTCGCAGCGCGGCGACCTCTCCGAGGTTTGGCGGGATTTGAAACCTGAAAAGGGTGGATGGTGTTTTCTCAGCTCCTTTTGGACTAGGCCCAATACCTATAAACTCCTTATTATTTAGTGTTTTTTCTTTTTTTTTTGCTGACTGTTTGATGAACTTAGCTCTTTTGAGGGCGTTTTTAGTTTGTTTGTGGAGTTTGCGTGTCTTCGTCATGCTTGCAGGGGCTTTCTGCAGGTTCTGTGGGTTCCTTCCACCAACAAATACCTTCACATTTGGTTCTTTCTCCTTGTATATCTGGAGTGCCTTCAGATCATAAAAAACAAACAAACAAAAAATACAAAAAACGGAGTTCCAAACCAGAGAGGTTCCAACTTTGGAGGACCAGCAGCAGCCAAAAATCATTTAAACATCCCAAGTTGTACATCTGTATGTCGCTCAGCTTTATTGGCAGTAAACCATCCAACCATCCATTTTCTCTCTGGGCGACACTAGGAATGCAGTTCTTTGTGATGTTGTAAAACTAATACTGGGAAGAGAAAAAAGGAAAGCTCATCACAGTATTGAAGAAAGTGAAGATCCAGTTCTGCCTCAGAATTTAATCACCAAAAAGCCATTTCTCCATTCAAAATGTTAATAAATCTGTCATCTACTTTTGAGTTATGTCAACAGACAGGTAATGGCGTAGCTCCACCCTTATCTGTTAGGTTGTTGGAGAAGTGACACTTTATAATTTGATATATTTGTCTACATCTCAATGCTACAGACCTCCAGTTAAATCCCATCACGGAGAGACTATAAAATGAGTGTTGGGTATTTTCTTACTGTGTATTTATGGTAAAAAAAAAGCAACAAAAAAAAAAACACTGTACACACCCAGACACTGCTTCCCTGATAATATGCAGCACCTTTTTGGTTTGCGCGGATCCGTCCGCACGTCTTTCATTAAAAAAATCTCCTTTAACAGTGGAATATCCAGATAAAATGCTGAAACCGACTTCTTCTGAAACTTCTCTGTTCTCTCACGACGTCCTGGATCAATAGAGCCTGAAATGTGGAGGTTTTCAGCTTGAACAGGCTGATGACGGCGCCTGAGAGCGCTGAGCGACGTCTCGCACCGTGAAAAGTCCTTAAAGCGACAGAATCACTTCAAAATCTCTCATCAGCCGTTAAAATTTTCACTGAAAACCAGCTTAACTTTTCGAACCGTGTCCACTTCGATGTGTCTCACAGGTTTAGAAAAAATTTTGATCAAACAACGCGCCAGTCTCTCAGCAACTTCTCAGACAAAGGAATTCCGACGAGGGGCTGGACGACTCCTCCCACAAGGAGTGCTCACAGGCGAATGACGTCACCGACAGGCGTGGAAAAACTCACGCATGCGCACGAGGGTTCAAGCATGTCTGACGTGAAAACATATGAATGAAATCCATATAGTTTTTGAAAAAAATAAAAAGGACCGTTACTTTATTGACAGCCCTCGTAGATTCACTACATTCAAAAGTTTTAAATTGCATTTCTTGGTTTTGTACTTTCATTGTCCTCTATGGGCAGGGAATTGTTAATGTTTAATTTGTCATTTTGAATTGAAGGTAAAACTATCTAGATTTTTTATTTATATTTCATTTTTCAATTGTATTTGTTCAGTTCATGTTCTTCTTTGATGCATAGTACCTTAGCTTCTTCTGGTGTACCTAATAGTTTTATGTAGACTCTGCAGTTAGAGGTCCATGTTCCTTGGATTTTGTTTTGTTTCTTTAGTAGATGGGCTTTTCTAGCTATATCTGCATTTTTTTTTGGTCAGATGATCGTTTATGTATACCTTGGTCCCTTTAAGTTTCTTTCCCTGCTTTAATATGGTTAACTTATGTTTCCTATTAACAAACCTTACTATTATTGCTGATTTTTGTTGCTTGTCTTTTCGGGGCAACAGATGACATGCCTCTATATCCTGCGTGTTCATTGTAATTCCTTTGGTAGCAAAGAAGGTGACCACCTGCTGCTCCATTGATTCCAGGTCTTTGTCAGTAGGCTCCTCTTCGTTGTTTACTGTTCTTGCATAAGTTCTTGGTTTGATGTCAAGGCCTGTAACCATAAGATCGTTTATCCTGGAATATTGTTCAAGCTGTGATACTCTATTTTCAAGAGTTTTAATCTTCACGTCTTTCTCCATATTTTGCTGTTTCAGTTCATTCACTTGGGCCATTAAGTCTATAATTGTTTTTTGTTGGTTCGATATGTTTTGCATGTCCAGTGTTATAAAGTTCAGAGACTTCTTAATATCCTCTAGCTCCTTTTCAATGGTTGGACTTATGCTTAAAGGGACTGATCTTATGTTTGACTCTGATGTCTCTGTGCCGCTCTTTTTTGGCCCCATAATGGTTAATAAGCTCAGTCCTGTTACTTATGCTAAGCTGCTAGCTGCCAGCACGCCGCCTGCTTATAGCCGACTACTTTTAGTTGCCTCACCGGTCAACCACAATGTTTCCCCGCCGGACAGCTCTCTCCGGACCAGCCACTCAGGCAGTTTTCCCCACCAACCACTCTCTCTGTACCTCAGCCTCTCTCCTCCGCCGTCCACTGCTATCTTGGTTAGCCCACGGGCCAACCTCGCTCCTCCGTCGCTGCCTCAGATAGCTCGCGGGCCAACCTCGTCCCCCCGCCGCTGCCTCGGTTAGCTCACGGGCCAACCTCGCCCCTCCGCCGCTGCCTTGGTTAGCTGACGGGCCAACCTTGCTCCTCCGCTGCTGCCTTGGCTAGCTCACGGGCCAACCTCGCTCCTCCGCCGCTGCCTCGGTTAGCTCACGGGCCAACCTCGCTCCTCCGCCGCTGCCTCGGTTAGGTCACGGGCCAACCTCGCTCCTCCGCCGCTGCCTCGGTTAGGTCACGGGCCAACCTCGCTCCTCTGCTGCTGTCTCGGTTAGCTCACAGGCCAACCTCGCTCCTCGGTTAGCTCACGGGCCAACCTCACTCCTCCGCCGCTGCCTCGGATAGCTCACGGGCTAACCTCGCTCCTCGGTTAGCTCACGGGCCAACTTCGCTCCTCGGTTAGCTCACGGGCCAACTTCGCTCCTCGGTTAGCTCACGGGCCAACTTCGCTCCTCCGCCGCTGCCTCGGTTAGCTCACAGGCCATGCCGCTGCCTCGGTTAGCTCACAGGCCAACCTCGCTCCTCGGTTAGCTCACGGGCCAACTTCGCTCCTCCGCCACTGTCTCGGTTAGCTCACAGGCCAACCTCGTCCCTCCGCCGCTGCCTTGGTTAACTCACAGGCCAACCTCGCTCCTCGGTTAGCTCACGGACCAATTTCGCTCCTCCGCCGCTGTCTCGGTTAGCTCACAGGCCAACCTCGTCCCTCCGCCGCTGCCTCGGTTTGCGTAAGTCTGTATTGCCAAAGTAACTTTGAAAAGTTACTTAGTTAGTTTATACAGTTACTTCATTAGCAGCAGTGGGCAACTTGTCGGCGACTGCTGAATGTAATTAATAAAGTAACTCATAATCAAATCAAATCAATTTAATTTATATAGCACCAAATCACAAGGTATGATTAAAGTGGTGGGTGGACTCATTTACATTTTGAGCAAAGCCAATCGAGTCTAACAATAGATTAAATGCAGTGTTGAGGCTGTCATTCTCAGCATCTGTGTGGATGTTAAAATTGCCCACTATAATTATCTTATTTGAGCTAAGCACTAAGTCAGACAAAAGGTCCGAAAATTCACAGAGAAACTCACAGTAGCGACCAGGAGGACGATAGATAACAACAAATAAAACTGGTTTTTGGGACTTCCAATTTGGATGGACAAGACTAAGAGTCAAGCTTTCAAATGAATTAAAGCTCTGTCTGAAGTGCCATTTGTTATCAGTCCAGGATGTGGAAACACTGGTACAGCTGTCTATAAAAAAAAAAAAAAAAAGACATTCTTAATCATTATAATTGATTTTTTTTTGTATTATTGTATTGTTTTGCAATGCGAAAATAGCAAAACAATACAATAATACAAAAAAAAAAAGTCCAGCCCCTCTCCAGGAGTTGGTTACCAGTCGGGGACAGTGCCTCTGGATTGGCAGACCGGGGTGGTGGTCCCTCTGTTTAAGAAGGGGGACCGGGGTGTGTGTTCCAACTATAGGGGGACCACACTCCTCAGCCTCCCCGGTAAGGTCTATTCCAGAGTACTGGAGAGGAGAATTCGACCGATGGTCGAACCTCGGATTCAGGAGGAGCAGTGTGGTTTTCATCCTGGTCGCGGCACACTGGACCAGCTCTACACGCTTCATCGGGTGCTCAAGGGTTCATGGGAGTTCACCCAACCAGTCCACATGTGTTTTGTGGATCTGGAGAAGGCTTTCGACCGTGTCCCTCGGGGCACCCTGTGGGGAGTGCTCCGGGAGTACTGGGTCCGGGGTCCTTTGCTAAGGGCTATCCGGTCCCTGTACGACTGCAGCAGGAGCTTGGTTTGCATTGCCGGTAGTAAGTCAAACCTGTTTCCAGTGCACGTTGGCCTCCGCCAGGGCTGCCCTTTGTCACTGGTTCTGTTCATTATTTTTATGTACAGAATTTCTAGGCGCAGCCAGGGTGTAGAGGGGGTCTGGTTTGGGAACCACAGAATCTTGTCTCTGCTGTTTGCGGACGATGTGGTTCTGTTGGCTTCATCAAATCAGGACCTTCAGCGTGCACTGGGGCGGTTTGCAGCCGAGTGTGAAGCATCCGGGATGAAAATCAGCACCTCCAAATCCGAGGCCATGGTTCTCGCCCGGAAAAAGGTGCTTTGCCCTCTTCAGGTCGGTGGAGTGTCCTTGCCTCAAGTGGAGGAGTTTAAGTATCTCGGGGTCTTGTTCACGAGTGAGGGACGGATGGAGCGTGAGCTCGATAGACGGATCGGTGCAGCATCTGCAGTGATGCGGTCGCTGAATCGGACCGTCATGGTGAAAAGAGAGCTGAGTAGGGGGGCAAAGCTCTCGATTTACCGATCAATCTATGTTCCGTTCCTCACCTATGGTCATGAGATTTGGCTCATGACCGAAAGAACAAGATCGCAAGTACAAACGGCCGAGATGAGTTTCCTCCGCAGGGTGGCTGGGCGCTCCCTTAGAGATGGGGTGAGGAGCTCGGTCACTCGGGAGGAGCTCGGAGTCGAGCCGCTGCTCCTCCATGTCGACAGGAGTCAGTTGAGGTGGCTCGGGCATCTTTTCCGGACGCCCCCTGGATGCCTCGCTGGAGAGGTGTTCGGGCACGTCCCATTGGGAGGAGGCCCCAGGGAAGACCCAGGACATGCTGGAGGGACTACATCTCTCGGCTGGCTTGGGAACCCCTTGGGGTTCCACCGGAGGAGCTGGGGGAGGTGTGTGTGGATTGGGAGGTCTGGGCGGCTTTGCTTGAGCTGCTGCCCCCGTGACCTGACTCTGGATAAAGCAGAAGAAAATGGATGGATGGATGGATGTATTGTTTTGTCGTCTGGTGGACTTTGAGTGTAATAAAATTGAATATGATCGCGATGACTCTGGGAGGTGCCCCTTCGTTAATGTGCTGGGCGCCACAATATGCTGCATCCAGGGTTTGGGTCAACTTAAGGCTCAGTGGTTCCTGCAGTAGTTTAGCGATACTCGCAGTGGGCCTCTGTCCCTCATTCAAGACCCGATTCAAGACCTTCTTTTATCCCGACCAGACTCACACAAAATCAACACAGACTCCTGTCCCGGCTGTTAAAATTCCGTTTGGAATTTTAAAAAGAGTATATACGAGGTCTGTCAATAAAATAATGGTCCTTTTTATTTTTTTCAAAAACTATATGGATTTCATTCATATGTTTTTACGTCAGACATGCTTGAACCCTCGTGCGCATGTGTGAGTTTTCTTGGGAAGGAGTGGTCCCACCCCCTCGTCAGATTTTCATTGTCTGGTAATGGCGGAATAAAAAGGACTTTTTTTCTATCATAATTTTTTCAGAAGCTGTTAGAGACTGGCACCTGGAAACCATTTGAAAAATTTATCTGGCTTGCGGTGAAAATTTTACGGGCTTCACAGAGAATAAGGTCTGTTACTACAACTTTAAGGACCCCTTTAAGGACGCTCGGTGCGCCGCTCTCCGAGCTGCGACGATGCGGCACAAGCCACCGGACCATTTCTAAACGGGTGGCTCTGTGGATACGTGACTGTCGTGTGCTCTTTCTCTGGTTATCACAAGAGCTGGACATCAGCCATTTTCCGGCAGATTTCACTTTTAACAAGAGATTTTGTCATGGAAAGCCGAGCGGAGGCTTCGCGCGTTAAGACCAATTCGCTTTGGAAGTGAGACAAAGGAACACCTCCGTTTCGGCGTGTCAGAGGACAAGCTTGGACGTGTCTATCTCGGCTTTCAATGCTTACCAGTCCAGTAAGTATCAGTGAAACTGTGGAGAGCTGGGCATGTCCAAACTTGTCCTCTGACACGCCGAAACGGAGGTGTTCCTTTGTCTCGCTTCCAAAGCGAATTGGTCTTTACGCGCGAAGCCTCCACGCGGCTTTCCATGACAAAATCTCTTGGTAAAAGTGAAATCTGCCGGAAAATGGCTGATGTCCAGCTCTTGTGATAACCAGAGAAAGAGCACACGACTGTCTCGTATCCACAGAGCCATCAGCTCAGAAATGGTCCGGTGGCTTGTGCCGTGTCGTCGCAGCTCGGAGCGCGGTGCACAGAGCGTCCTTAAAGGGGTCCTTAAAGCTGTACTAACAGACCTTATTCTCTGTGAAACTCGTAAAATTTTCACAGAAAGCCAGATAAATTTTTCGAATAGTTTCCAGGTGCCAGTTTCTAACAGCTTCTGAAAAAATTCTGATGGAAAAAAAAGTCCTTTTCATTCTGCCATTTCCTGACAATGAAAATCCGACGAGGGGGCGGAACCACTCCTTCCCAAGACATGCTCACAGGCGAATGACGTCACTGACAGGCGTGGAAAAACTCACGCATGCGCACGAGTGTTCAAGCATGTCTGACATAAAAACATATGAATGAAATCCATATAGTTTTTGAAAAAAATTAAAAGGTACGATACTTTATTGACAGACCTCGTGTGTATATATATATATATATATATATATATACACACACACACTTTTTAAAATTCCAAATTAGATCCTGAACTTAAAAGTGAAATTCATACCCAGTTGTAGTAATAAAAATTGTCAGTGGTTAAACGCCTTTTGTTTTGGATGTTTTCTATGAGTTTTGGTCATCATTTTGTTATTGAGTAATCACTGGTAATATTGCAGCTCTGTCTCTTTGCTCTTCAGATGTGCTCTTCGTGTCACCGACCCGGTGCAACAATTGGCTGTGACGTGAAAACATGTCGTAGGACGTATCACTACTATTGTGCCGTGAAAGACAAGGCCCAGATCAAAGAGAATCCCTCACAAGGAATTTACCTGTAAGCCATTCTGCACTTGGGTTCTTTTTCTCATTAGTTTGTGAAAGAAAATAGATATTTTTTCCCTTCAAATAAAATGTATTTCTTCTGCTTCTCTCTCCAGTGTTTACTGTCGGAAACACAGAGATGCTTCTCAAGGTGCCATTCAAGGTAAAGTATTGTTCATTTACACCACAAAGGTACAGTGCATCCAGACACTATTCACAGTGCATCACTTGTTCCACATTTTATATTACAGCCTTATTCCAAAATGGATGAAACTCATTTTATCTCTCACCCCATAATGACATGTTTTTGTTTTTTGTTTGTTTTTTTAGATTTTTGAAAATGTATTAAAAAAAAAACAAAAACTAAAAAATGCGACTTCCAGTATGGCAGCGAGGCAAGAGGCTGCATAAGTTACCACCTCCCAGTGGGTCTGACTCCCCTGTTTTATTTTCCCTTAAAATGACTATCCGAAAATTGCAAAATTAAAATATGGGGTGGAGATAATGAGGAGAATGTGAGGAAATGCACAGTAGTACGCTGAAGAGGATGTTTTATCCTCGTGCGAGAGCGAAGACACCACAGGTGCTAACATGCTAACCCAGCGTGTTAGCCTAGAGGCTATGAAAGCTAGCATCATTGCCGAAATAAAAGGTTCATTCCAACGTGAGGAAAAAAAGTCAGTGAAGCCACGGGGCAAATTAAGAGAGAACTTTTGGACTTCAGAGAGGAGATAAATCAGACGCTGAGTAGTATTAACACGGACCTAAAAGCACTGGGAAACGGGGTTGAGGAGGCTGAACGGAGAGTTTCCGACATGGAGGAATTCGGCGCTCAAGTTAAAGAAGTGCTCTCCCACACACTTGAACTGCAGGAGCAGCTCCAGACCCAACTCATGGATCTCGAGGTACGTTCATGGAGAAACAACATTGACATCCATGGAATATTAGAAGGAGCAGAAGGAGACAACATCACAAGTTTCATGGAGGGATTTATAAAAATTGAACTCAATCTCCCCGACACCGCACCTGGAATACAGCGATGCCACCATTCACTCGGGCCAAGCCTCCGCAGGCACCAACCCCAGATTGGTAATAATCTGCTTCCTTGAGTTCAAGACGAAAGAGCTTGTGCTCCGGTCCGCCTTGAGGGAAAGGGATAATCCAGCACAACGGGAGACGCGTCTTCTTTGAACAGGATGATACGAGCGGCACTTTGGCCATAAGAAAAGCCTATACCCCAGGAAGAAAAGCGCTGAAGGAAAAAGAAATCCATTTCCAAACTCTTGACCCCGTGCAGCTATGTGTCCACCTCAGCACGGGCACGGTAGTCTACAAGGATACACATGAAGCTATTGCAGAACTTAGGGAAAGAGGAGTGATCAATGTAGGAACCTCAGCCCCCGCACCAAAGCCGACCGTGAAACAGTTGACACCGGCGTGGAACCGCGCACTGCACCACAACAAGCAGATGAGTCTGAAGCGCATCCAGGAGCTACTGAAGGATTTCCGGCACAAGAGTGCAAACTGACCCAGACCCCCCCACTTCCATAACCACTGGTGGACTTGTTTCTTATGTGAGTAACCACGGCCCATTCACTGGGACACTCTTGCTCTCTGTCTCTGCACGCCGAGATGAGACTCAGGCTCGCGCTGTGAGGGGCTCCCGGGAGCTTCAAGGACTCCCCTCGCAACTTAGAAGTGAATATTTGTAAGACGATGGCAACCACCTCCAGCTCTGATCAGTGGGGGGAATTCGCTTGGAAAAATGCTGTGAGGTTTTTTTATTACTTCGAGACTGAAGGAACAACAAACCAGAGACCCTAAACGGGGCAAATGTGTGAACAGGAAGTGTGGACATACATCAGCACGCCACTCCCCCTACTGGACAGATGTGATTAAAACTGTGCAGCAAATTATGGGGCATCATCTGGAGGAGAGCTTCAGTGTGTTTTACTTGGGCAACATTCCAACCGGACTGGGAAAAAAGACCGATACCTCTTGCAAATACTACAGGCTGCCTGCAAAAAGGCTATAACACGGAACTGCCTGAAACTTGAACCACCAGCTCTGACCGACTGGATGGACATTGTACACGAACTTTATATGGAGCGGATAACCTACTCTCTTAGACGTTCCTCTGAAAAAATGTGATAAATACTGGGAAAAATGGAAATGTTTCTTTGTAATGACATTTGATTTGGCTTTAAAAAAAACTTGTGGAATATGTGTAAGTTTCATTTAATTTTCACTGACCCTTACAACTACTGTTACCGGTAATTTTACTAGATGGCCCTTACTTTTCTTTTCTTTTATCTTTTTTTGTCAGATGTTTGGTTGAGTTATTTGTTGTTGTTTTTACTGTGTAAAACTGAAAAATTTAATAAAAATAAAGTAACAAAAAAAAAGAAATCACATGTATGTAAGTATTCACAGCCTTTGCAGTGAAGCTCGAAATTGAGCTCAGATACATCCTGTTTCCACTGATCATCCTTGAGATGTTTCTACAGTTTAGTTGGAGTCCATCTGGGGTAAATTCAGTTGATTGGACATGATTTGGAAAGACACCCCCCTGTCTACATATAAGGTCCCACAGTAGACAGTCAGAGCATAAACCAAGCATGAAATCAAAGGAATTGTCTGTAGACCCCCGAGACAGGATTGTCTTGAGGCACAAATCTGGGGAAAGGTACAGAAACATTTCTACTGCTTTGAAGGTCCCAATGAGCACAGTGACCTCCATCACTGTAAATGGAAGAAGTTCAGATCCACCAGGACTCTTCCGAGAGCTCGCTGCGTTTCTAACCTGAGTGATCGAGTGAGAAGGACCTTAGTCAGGGAGGTGACCAAGAACCCACCCGATAGTCACTCTTGTCAAACCTCCAGCATTCCCCTGTAGAGAGGAGAAGCTTCCAGAAGGACAACCATCTCTGCAGCAATCCACCAATCAGGCCTGTATGATAGAGTGGCCAGAGGGAAGTCACTCCTTAGTAAAAAGCAGATGGCAGGCAACCTGGAGTTTGCCAAAAGGCACCTGAAGGACTCTGACCATGTGAAACAAAATTCTCTGGTCTGATGAGACAAAGATTGAACTTTTTGGCGTGAATGACAGGCATCATGTTTGGAGGAAACCAGGCACCTTCTCTACAGTGAAGCATGGTGGTGGCAGCATCATGCTGTGTGGATATTTTTCAGCAGCAGGAACTAGGAGACTAGTCAGGATTGAGGGAAAGATGAATACAGCAATGTACAGAGACATCCTGGATGAAAACCTGCTCCAGAGCGCCTCAGACTGGGGCGACGGTTCATCTTTCAGCAGGACAATGACCCAAAGTGCACATCCAAGATATGAAAGGAGTGTCTTCAGGACAACTCTGTGAATGTCCTTAAATGGCCCAGCCAGAGCCCAGACCTGAATCTGATTGAACATCTCTGGAGAGATCTGAAAATAGCTGTGCACCGACGCTCCTCATCCAACCTGATGGAGCTTTGGTGCAGCAGATAAAAGAATATTTACAGAGGAATCCTTCAAATGGTGATACAAGCACTAAAGTTGGCACAAATACTCCTTAAACATTACTCTTTGAAAAACCTGAGTATCCACTTGAATTTTCAATAGGTGGCCAGGTAAGGGTCAATTGAAGAATTACTCAGGGGTCAAAATTTTAAAATGTTCCAATCATATCGAAAGCTAGTAAGTCCCTTCGGCTGCTCCCTTGTTTGCACTCGGGGTCGCCACAGCAAATCCAAGGTGGATCTGCATGTTGAATTGGCACAGGTTTTACGCCGGATGCCCTTCCTGACGCAACTCCACGTGATATGGAGAGAAGTGGCAGGGGTGGGATTTGAACCCAGAACCTTCTGCACTGAAACCAAGCGCATTAACGCGCATCACTTCCTGTTCCGGAGCACAGCGGTGTTTTGCTGTATCTGTTAGCTGTTTAATCTGCGCAGTTAGATTGATCTAGATAACTAGATAACGATTTGTTTCACAGTGTAATCTTCACGTGCCTTAACTAAAGCACTCCCTCTGCTGAATCACCTCTAAATTATTTACACATTATTCACTTTGTGTGTTTTTAGGAATCCGCTACATTAGCGCAGCTACTAGCTCTTAGCCAGTTTAGCATGGCGGCTTCTCCTGTCTCTCCCGCACTTTTCTGCTCTGGGTGTGAAATGTTTAGTTATTCCTCAGCCTCCTTTAGCAGTAACGGTACTTGTAATAAGTGTAGCATATTCGTAGCTATGGAGGCCAGGCTGGGCGAATTGGAGACTCGGCTCCGCACCGTGGAAAATTCTACAGCTAGCCAGGCCCCTGTAGTCGGTGCGGACCAAGGTAGCTTAGCCGCCGTTAGTTCCGTTTTTCCCCACTTGACGACACACCCACCGAGGATCAAACTCTGGTTATTGGCGACTCTGTTTTGAGAAATGTGAAGTTAGCGACACCAGCAACCATAGTTAATTGTCTTCCGGGGGCCAGAGCAGGCGACATTGAAGGAAATTTGAAACTGCTGGCTAAGGCTAAGCGTAAATTTGGTAAGATTGTAATTCACGTCGGCAGTAATGACACCCGGTTACGCCAATCGGAGGTCACTAAAATTAACATTGAATCGGTGTGTAACTTTGCAAAAATAATGTCGGACTCTGTAGTTTTCTCTGGGCCCCTCCCCAATCGGACCGAGAGTGACATGTTTAGCCGCGTGTTCTCCTTGAATTGCTGGCTGTCTGAGTGGTGTCCAAAAAATGAGGTGGGCTTCATAGATAATTGGCAAACCTTCTGGGGAAAACCTGGTCGTGTTAGGAGAGACGGCATCCATCCCACTTTGGATGGAGCAGCTCTCATTTCTAGAAATCTGGCCAATTTTCTTAAATCCTCCAAACTGTGACTATCCAGGGTTGGGACCAGGAAGCAGAGTTGTAGTCTTACACACCTCTCTGCAGCTTCTCTCCCCCTGCCATCCCCTCATTACCCCATCCCCGTAGAGACGGTGTCTGCTCCCAGACCACCAATAACCAGTAAAAATCTATTTAAGCATAAAAATTCAAAAAGAAAAATAATATAGCACCTTCAACTGCACCACAGACTAAAACAGTTAAATGTTGGTCTATTAAACATTAGGTCTCTCTCTTCTAAGTCCCTGTTGGTAAATGATATAATAATTGATCAACATATTGATTTATTCTGCCTTACAGAAACCTGGTTACAGCAGGATGAATATGTTAGTTTAAATGAGTCAACACCCCCGAGTCACACTAACTGCCAGAACGCTCGTAGCACGGGCCGGGGCGGAGGATTAGCAGCAACCTTCCATTCCAGCTTATTAATTAATCAAAAACCCAGACAGAGCTTTAATTCATTTGAAAGCTTGACTCTTAGTCTTGTCCATCCAAATTGGAAGTCCCAAAAACCAGTTTTATTTGTTATTATCTATCGTCCACCTGGTCGTTACTGTGAGTTTCTCTGTGAATTTTCAGACCTTTTGTCTGACTTAGTGCTTAGCTCAGATAAGATAATTATAGTGGGCGATTTTAACATCCACACAGATGCTGAGAATGACAGCCTCAACACTGCATTTAATCTATTATTAGACTCAATTGGCTTTGCTCAAAATGTAAATGAGTCCACCCACCACTTTAATCACATCTTAGATCTTCTTTTGACTTATGGTATGGAAATTGAAGACTTAACAGTATTCCCTGAAAACTCCCTTCTGTCTGATCATTTCTTAATAACATTTACATTTACTCTGATGGACTACCCAGCAGTGGGGAATAAGTTTCATTACACTAGAAGTCTTTCAGAAAGCGCTGTAACTAGGTTTAAGGATATGATTCCTTCTTTATGTTCTCTAATGCCATATACCAACACAGTGCAGAGTAGCTACCTAAACTCTGTAAGTGAGATAGAGTATCTCGTCAATAGTTTTACATCCTCATTGAAGACAACTTTGGATGCTGTAGCTCCTCTAAAAAAGAGAGCCTTAAATCAGAAGTGCCTGACTCCGTGGTATAACTCACAAACTCGCAGCTTAAAGCAGATAACCCGTAAGTTGGAGAGGAAATGGCGTCTCACTAATTTAGAAGATCTTCACTTAGCCTGGAAAAAGAGTCTGTTGCTCTATAAAAAAGCCCTCCGTAAAGCTAGGTCATCTTACTACTCATCACTAATTGAAGAAAATAAGAACAACCCCAGGTTTCTTTTCAGCACTGTAGCCAGGCTGACAAAGAGTCAGAGCTCTATTGAGCCGAGTATTCCTTTAACTTTAACTAGTAATGACTTCATGACTTTCTTTGCTAATAAAATTTTAACTATTAGAGAAAAAATTACTCATAACCATCCCAAAGACATATCGTTATCTTTGGCTGCTTTCAGTGATGCCGGTATTTGGTTAGATTCTTTCTCTCCGATTGTTCTGTCTGAGTTATTTTCATTAGTTACTTCCTCCAAACCATCAACATGTCTATTAGACCCCATTCCTACCAGGCTGCTCAAGGAAGCCCTACCATTATTTAATGCTTCGATCTTAAATATGATCAATCTATCTTTATTAGTTGGCTATGTACCACAGGCTTTTAAGGTGGCAGTAATTAAACCATTACTTAAAAAGCCATCACTTGACCCAGCTATCTTAGCTAATTATAGGCCAATCTCCAACCTTCCTTTTCTCTCAAAAATTCTTGAAAGGGTAGTTGTAAAACAGTTAACTGATCATCTGCAGAGGAATGGTCTATTTGAAGAGTTTCAGTCAGGTTTCAGAATTCATCATAGTACAGAAACAGCATTAGTGAAGGTTACAAATGATCTTCTTATGGCCTCAGACAGTGGACTCATCTCTGTGCTTGTTCTGTTAGACCCCAGTGCTGCTTTTGATACTGTTGACCATAAAATTTTATTACAGAGATTAGAGCATGCCATAGGTAATAGATTACAATTTGTTCATGTAAATGGGAATCGTCTTCACAGACTAAGGTTAATTATGGAGTTCCACAAGGTTCTGTGCTAGGACCAATTTTATTCACTTTATACATGCTTCCCTTAGGCAGTATTATTAGACGGCATTGTGTCGCGGCTCGTCTTTAGTCTTCTCGGGATGTCTTCTTTTAGGTAACACAAACTAATTGCAAGTGATATGCTAGAAAAAGGACACAACATTTTAGAATAATTCAGCCTTAAGCAAGATAAAATGCACAGAGTTTTTAAGTTTATTTAAGCCTTCGACACAGAGCTTAGACAAACTGAGTCCTCTAGAGAGACTGAATATGACAACCGCGCTCGTCTATTTATTGGAGACCCGCGGGCATCGCTCCTCCTTCAACTTTTTTATTTATTTCATTCCTAAGACATGGTTTTCTATTGGAAGCGTCCCCTAGTGAACCCTAAGCAGGTGTTAGGCCATTATTTCAATGTGACAAATGCTCCCATTAAAACATGAAGGATTTACAACTGATTTTTTTAAAAGACCTTCAGCCACAGGTGCAGCTGGCCTGAGGCCCCCCCCGCACGTGGCCTCAGTCACACGTGCAGCTGGCCTGAGGCCCCTGCACGTGGCCCGCGGGAAAGCACCTAAAAGGCCTTGGAAAGCCCCTGACAGACTAAATGACTAATAGAGCCCTTTTTTTGGGTTGAACACCTGCTAGTTCAACCAGAGGACATACAGTTCGGATCAGGACACTTGATAGTTCATCACAGTTCAAATATGGACCTAAAAATTCTTCTACAATTGCTTAAATTTTCATTGTTACGCAGATGATACCCAGCTTTATCTATCCATGAAGCCAGAGGACACACACCAATTAGCTAAACTGCAGGATTGTCTTACAGACATAAAGACATGGATGACCTCTGATTTTCTGCTTTTAAACTCAGATAAAACTGAAGTTATTGTACTTGGCCCCACAAATCTTAGAAACATGGTGTCTAACCAGATCCTTACTCTGGATGGTATTACCCTGACCTCTAGTAATACTGTGAGAAATCTTGGAGTCATTTTTGATCAGGATATGTCATTCAATGTGCATATTAAGCAAATATGTAGGACTGCTTTTTTGCATTTGCGCAATATCTCTAAAATTAGAAAGGTCTTGTCTCAGAGTGATGCTGAAAAACTAATTCATGCATTTATTTCCTCTAGGCTGGACTATTGTAATTCATTATTATCAGGTTGTCCTAAAAGTTCCCTGAAAAGCCTTCAGTTAATTCAAAATGCTGCAGCTAGAGTACTGACAGGGACTAGAAGGAGAGAGCATATCTCACCCATATTGGCCTCTCTTCATTGGCTTCCTGTTAATTCTACAATAGAATTTAAAATTCTTCTTCTTACTTATAAGGTTTTGAATAATCAGGTCCCATCTTATCTTAGGGACCTCGTAGTACCATATCACACCAATAGAGCGCTTCGCTCTCAGACTGCAGGCTTACTTGTAGTTCCTAGGGTTTGTAAGAGTAGAATGGGAGGCAGAGCCTTCAGCTTTCAGGCTCCTCTCCTGTGGAACCAGCTCCCAATTCAGATCAGGGAGACAGACACCCTCTCTACTTTTAAGATTAGGCTTAAAACTTTCCTTTTTGCTAAAGCTTATAGTTAGGGCTGGATCAGGTGACCCTGAACCATCCCTTAGTTATGCTGCTATAGACTTAGACTGCTGGGGGGGGGGGTTCCCATGATGCACTGAGTGTTTCTTTCTCTTTTTGCTCTGTATGCACCACTCTGCATTTAATCATTAGTGATCGATCTCTGCTCCCCTCCACAGCATGTCTTTTTCCTGGTTCTCTCCCTCAGCCCCAACCAGTCCCAGCAGAAGACTGCCCCTCCCTGAGCCTGGTTCTGCTGGCGGTTTCTTCCTGTTAAAAGGGAGTTTTTTCCTTCCCACTGTCGCCAAGTGCTTGCTCACAGGGGGTCGTTTTGACCGTTGGGGTTTTACATAATTATTGTATGGCCTTGACTTACAATATAAAGCGCCTTGGGGCAACTGTTTGTTGTGATTTGGTGCTATATAAATAAAATTGATTTGATTTGATTTTGATTAACCACTTGGCCACCACCACATTATTTGTCTGAACATAAATATCCCAAAAAGGTATAGTTTGGACTATCTATGACTAAATGTTATGGGGTAAAACAGCAAGAATGGTAGCAAAGGTCAATTTCACTTTGTACAGGGGTCAGAAGTTAAAGTTGCTCCAAATATTGTAAAACGTGATGCAAATTATTGGTTGAGTTAATAGGGTTTTAAAAAGAAACGGTTTTCACAATGTTTCGTGCTTAGTTATCACGTTACAGAGTAAAATATGTCACATGTCATTGAATCCAATGGACATCAACATTGTTTGACTTTTACCTTACAGACCAAGCATTCAACACAGTCAAAACTATTCCTTTTATTAATCCTATTAGTTCAGCCAATAATTGTCGCCACCTTTTACCAAAATTGGAGCAACTTTCATGTCTGACCCCTGTACAAACTGAAATTGACCTTTGTCACCATTCTTGCTGTTTTAACCCCATAACTCCAGAACATCCAGTCATAGATAGTCCAAACTACACCTTTCTGGAATCTTTGTGATCAGACACATAATGTGGTATAGCTTTCAATATGATTGGAACTTTTTAAAATTTTGACCCCTGTGCAATCCTTCAATTGACCCCTACCTGGCCACCAATTGAAAATTCAAATGGCTACTCAGTTTTTTCAAAAGATTAATGTCTAAGGATTATGTGTGCTAATTTTGGTGCTTGTTTCCACAATTGAACAATTGTTACAGTTATCTGTTCCGCTACTTGAGAGGTGCTGCAAAGAGGAATGGGCAAGACTGCCAACATGACTGAAGCATTTTTACATTTTGACCTCTGTGAAATTCATTATTGACCCCTAGCTGGCTACAGGTACCACCCTGGGATGGCTGTCATACATTTTTGGGTCGGCTATGGTACACTGAGGTTGGATTCTAAGTATTGTTTCGTCATTTTACGTGGTACCGATTAGGTCAAAATTGATGACTTGCTCATTGACTACAGTACTCTAACCATCATTTCATGCCTTTATAGTTACTGCAGCTCTGAACATCATCAACATTTTGATTTGTAAAAATACTTATATAACAGTTTGAAACAGACAGAAGAGCTGTGGCTGTCCGTGGTTCTTACAGACTCGTTTCAAAGCAAACGTCTGCCAACTGTCATAAAAGTGAGTGGAAACAGACACGTGATGACAGCAGTCTGACCATGTGGCAAGGAGGACATGGCTAGAATTTGACATGGCTGGACATGGACATGGGCATAGCTAGAATTTGACTTTGGCTAGAATTTGACATGGCTAGACATGGACATGGCTAGAATTTGACTTTTGAGATTATTTACTATTATTGACTATTATTGATGATTATAGACTACTGAATTTGAGATTAATATAGTAAAAAGCTGGGCACTTAGTGGCTCTGGAATCTCCAGCGATCTTACAGTACGGTAATAGTTTTTATGTGTTGAAATAACAATGGCTACAGGAGCTTTCAGGGGTGTGTAGTATTGGTTTCCCTCTCCTCAATATAGGTAAGATTTTTTGTTAGTCTGGAAATATGTGTTGAACATGATGTTTTGTCTGTTGGCAGATGAAGAGGGAGGTGTGGCCAACGATTCAGACTCCTCCCCTCCACAAAACAGGGGAAGAGGCAGATTTGAAAAAGGAAGAACCAAGACCGGATCCCGTAGTCAGTCTGAAGACACTCGCTCCACCTCATCCCAAGCAGCAGATGAGGAGAGCTCCTCCCACGTAAGACAACACGCCTGTTTAAAATACAGTACAGTCAGACCGTGACGTGTAATGTTACCAGGAACGTACAGAACATGAAATATTTCCTCCACATAAATTGTCTGTTGTAGCGGGACAGGTCACCGCTTAGAACCAGCCCAGGAGATGGCGGCCAGCGCTGTGGCTTTTGCCATTCTGGAGAGGAAGAAAATGAAATGAGGGGTATGCTTCATACTGATAACTCCAAAAAAGTTGCTGCACACTACAAATGCATGGTAAGAGGTCCTGTTTGTGAAACTGTTTCGGTTGCAAGGCTTTGTTTTCTGTTTGTTGTAAATACTCATATATGTCTTTGTGTGTGTTTGTTCCCGTCCAGCTCTTTTCCTCAGGGACAGTACAGCTAACCACAACTTCACGGGCTGAATTTGGAAACTTTGATGTAAAAACAGTCATTCAGGAAATCAAGAGGGGTAAAAGAATGGTGGGACAATTATTATTCTTATTTACAAATTATTTTAAGAAGTGTTAGAAAATGAATTCTCAAATGACTTATCTGTTGTCTTGTATTTCCAGAAGTGTACACTCTGTAGTCAGCTGGGTGCTACTATTGGGTGTGAAATTAAGGCATGTGTGAAGACCTACCACTATCACTGCGGCCTCCAGGACAAAGCCAAGTATATTGAAAACATGGCACGCGGTATTTACAAGTAAGGTCAAATTCAGACTATTTCATTAAGAGCAGTTTACATGACTTTATTATTTGGTTGACAGAAAAATGAAAAGCCATTTATCGAGGAAAATAACCAAATAGTGATATGCTGTTTACAGTTTCGTCAAAGGGATTTGGTGTTCGTACGTACTCTGTCTTTTGTTATTATTATCACCAAATGCAGCAGCACATCACATGACCATATAAAAAGAGACAAAGGACTAAATTTTCACCACTTTTCACTCCTGTTTGGTGCCAAAATGAGGGAAGTTGGGTTTCAGAGTTAACAGAGACTTCAAAAAACAAATTTTAAACAAAAATGTTGCGTATTATAAGTGAGCATGCCAACTGTGGTGGTTGTTGCAACCGAAGCAGAGATCTGTTCGGTGGTTGGCTGTTTGTGTGCCGCTCGTTGCACACACCAGTATTCATGGACATGATAGGCTGGTTATGAGCCAAGGAGGGAGAACGCTTGTGGTAGGTGCATTAGGCCAGTCACAATAACAAATTTTGCTGGATGATGTATTGGCTAAGAAAATATTACAATAATCAATATGATTATCACTTAGTGAGGCATTGGTGGGCCGTTAGCATACATTTACATTTATGCTACCTGTCCCAATACCCAAAATCCCAATACCCGCCCGTTGTGTGTAAACTGATGACGTCATATCATGCGCAACCCAAGAACTATCTGCAGACGATAACACGAAAAGGCGAGAAGTGTGTGTTTGGGCAGAGCACCTCCTGCACACAGCAAGCTGTGCCCACAGCCCCTCTTCCTGCAGACAGCAGGCTGACAGGGACAAAAGAAGCAGCGCAACTCGCTAGAATGTTGGCGACAACAAATGTTCATGTAAAGCCCTGTTTCTGCCGAGTAATCCGGGTCGGTACGGTACGGCACGCTATTTTGTGTGTTTCCACATCCAGACTTAGGAATGGGTACCTACCATACCATTTATCAGCATCCTTCAGCCGCAGTCCCGAAATTATTGGCCGGTTACAAAATGGAGGCGCTGGTCCGCTGCTGTCCATCTGCGAACAGTCCTCATGCGAACAGTTCAGACTGTTTCAAATATTCCAACTATTCACACATGGAGTAAATATGAAGTCTTAATCTTACCTGTTACATCGTTTCAGTCAGATTCATCATCACAGCCTGACAAGAACTTATCCACATAAAGAAGTCCCTCTGTGTTTGTCTGTTCCCAGTGCGTTTTTCAGCCTGAACTAGAGGACGCCGGTGCTTTGTGCCACAAGAAGAAAATTAACTTATTGTAAAAGTTGAAAGAGTCACAGTGCCTCATTCAGTCATGCCAGAGTTTGCCACAGGGTTCAGTGTACTCTTCAGCAATCTGCATGTGATGAAAATAAATCCCATGATTCATCAAGATGTAAATTAAATTAAATTTCAAAAAATGTTAAATTACTCTGTTTGGCCTTCATGTGGAAGGGACAAGGCTGCATAACAGTATACGTGCTCGATGATGTGCATGTCAACATCTAAATGCTCCACCTACCAGACAAAAGGAAACTGTTGGCGGTGGAAACGCAATTCAAACCAGACTTAACCGTTTCCACCTGTACCATACTGTGCCGTACTGACCCCGATCACTTTGTGGAAATGAGGCTTAAAGGGCGATATATCAAGACCAGCAAAATAATTGTGTTGGAATTTATATATTGAATAAGTCAATAGATAAATTATCCTAACAGGCTTAAGGTACATGAAACCGAACTTGAACATTTGTGAAATGCTTTCCTGGCAGTTGTTTAATATATTTCAGTGACACGATGGAAAATTCCATCAAACAATTTTCTTACTTATATTATCAAATTGTCTATCAAGATACTTATCACTGTTATTATTATTTTTGCCATGGCTTAGTAGTTCTCATCTGATTTTTCCTTGATTAGTATCCAATAATTAAAATGAGCAATCCAAGATTCTGACGTCCACCAATCCAGATCTAGATCACCTCCAAAATTCAGTGGTGTCTTCCATGCCCTAATATCTGTCTGTGGTGCTGAATGTGGGACAGTTGACAGCTCTGTCCTTAAAGTGTTTGTTGGTACCTTGGACAGAGAGAAAAAGAGCATAATCAGTTGGCTGCAAATACCAGCACCTAAGGCACTAGTTCACCAGCAGTAAATCAACAGGGAACTAAAGAGATTACTAAGGTCATCGCTAGCGCCTAGACCATGGGTTAAAGTTCTCCGTCACCACGACAGATTTCCGTCATTTGGAAAATTTAACCACACGTACACGCGCGCACGTGGTGTCATGCTTGTTTTGGGGCCGAAATATGATACTCTAATTGTCAAAGCAACATCCCATTCTGCGCTAATCAAAGTAGCAGCATTGTCAGTATGGATGGCGCAGCATCACAGAGGAAGGGACTGTGTGAATTTTCACTCCTCTCCGCTCTGTTTACTGTTTGCCATGAGCCACAGTCCTTCTCCTCTCTGTCTTCGTGGGAACATTGGCAGACACTCACCAAATAGAGCAGGGTGTGGCTTTGCTTTGAAGCAATGAAGCAATGCTTCGATCTGGTGCTTCAGTTCTTTGTTTTATTTCACTTTATCTTAATTTTTCCCTGCTAAAACCGTAAAGAGCATATGTCTGTGAGTAACATTTACCTTTTTATGTTAAACCGACCTGTTATGGTCTTCTGAAACAGTTGATAGATGTATTTTATAACTTAAAAACGGGACTGATGCATTAGCGTGTCTGCGGCGTTTTCACTGTTAAAGTTAGGATTAAGCTGTAAAAGAGTCAAATGTATTACAAATTGTAATATTTTATTTATTTTTATTTATATATTAATAATAATAATAGCAACAACAACAATAATAGTAATAATAACTAATAATGCCACAATACACTTTTAGAGAAACAAACAAAAATAATCTGATAAAACAAAACAGAAAAGATTAAACCAACTAACAATGAAAATAAATAAATATAGAAATAAGTGTTTCCTGTGAACACCGAGTGACTCTTAAACCTCCACTTCATCCCTGCTTTAGTTAAGTTTAATGACAATTTGTTTCGGTCAAACCATATCTAAGCTGTGTTTTAACACAAAAAAATAAATGCAGTAAACGGCACATTTGTGTCTTTTTTCATGAAAATATGTTTTTAAATATAACATATTACACTTTAGTCAGGCCTTTAAAATACTTTTGTGGACTCTTGCTGTAATATGTTGTCAGTGGTTGAGATAGTTACTGTAGGCATCTAAAAATGCTCATAATCGGGTTAAACCTGATGGAACTCTCTTTGTGGTGTGTCAGTGATGTATGTATGTGCAAAATAAAACAAAACACTCCAGGTATGTTTTTGATGAGAATATAACTTTGTTACAAGGTCAAACGTTGATACTCACTTCAAGAAATAATGGCAAAACTCACATGTAAGTAAAAAAACAAAAAATAAAAAAAGATTAATTGGAAAAAATAATAATCAACCGATTAATCGATTACTAAAATAATCGTTAGTTGCAGCTCTAGTTTGTTTTACGAGTGAGAGCATTTTACCAATTAAATGTGAATAAGCCAGTTTTGAGTTTTTCAGTGCGCATGCGTTTTCAAAACCGGTGACAGTGTTACTTTGTGCACAGCAGAACAACGTTGTCAGTTGCTTTAGGCCCTAATTTTGTATTTTGACTGTACAGCAGCGACACAGCACCCATTTGGCGCATTTACCGGAAGACAAAGAATTTTTACTTGACAATTTGAAGTGAATTTTCTTTGTTTCAGAGGGCTTCAAACCCATTAAAATTCACTAGAATATACAAAATTTAATTTGCTCTTTTAAAATATTTCTGGGGGGAGATCCCCCAGACCCCCATAATCAATAATGCATTTTACTTAACAGTTTGAAATGAGTTTTCTTTGTTTCAGAGGGCTTCATACCCATTAAAATTCACTAGAATATACAAAATTTAATTTGCTCTTTTAAAATATTTCTAGGGGGAGATCCCCCAGACCCCCATAATCAATAATGCATTTTACTTAACAGTTTGAAGTGAATTTTCTTTGTTTCAGAGGGCTTCAAACCCATTAAAATTCACTAGAATATACAAAATTTAATTTGCTCTTTTAAAAAATTTCTGGGGGGAGATCCCCCAGACCCCCATAATCAATACTGTATTTTTAATTCACAGTTTGAAATGAGTTTTCTTTGTTTCAGAGGGCTTCAAACCCATTAAAATTCACTAGAATATACAAATTTGACTTGCTGTTTTTATGTACCTTTATGTTCAGGTTTTGCTTTTTTTATGCTTTGTCTCTCCTTAGAGGCTATTTAGAATAGATTTGTATACTGTATAATGTGTTTATTGTATATATTGAGGAAAAAAGAGTGTGTGCCCCCACTACACCACATTTTAGGGAATTGCTGGCATTGATTTTTGCCAGGAAAAAATTTCAGTCAGATGAAAATTTATTGCTTTAACCCATGGCTTAGACCTGTGCTTCACAAACACACCCAGAATTTAGATGTAGTGAGTCAGAGACCTGTTCTGTTGCTAATAATATGAATTAAAAGGAGAGGAAGAATAGTCCTGGTATGCTAGCCATACGAGAGGGAGAATAGGTGCATCTTTAGTATGGACTTGAATGTCTCTACGGAATGTGACTGTTTTATCTCTGCAGGAGATCACTCCGCAGGTCAGGCGCACAATAAGAGAAGGCTCTGTGGCCTGCTGACTTTTTTTATAACCTGCATTGAAGTCTGATATGGCAAACGTACTTGTGCACTAATTGAACTTTGTGTCTCACTGCCCATCAAATTGGGGATAGTAGCAATGAAGGTCACATGACTGCACAGAGCCTACAACATTTGTTTGAACTTTACATAACTTATTGAATATCAGACCTTCTGCATGGTCACTGGTTTGCTGTAGATGGCTGTAGAACTTCCATTAATGAATTGGATTGACAAGCTGCATGCTGTATTTTGTTAGACTTTACTGCAAGAACCACAGTGGTAATGAGGAGAGGGATGAGGAAGATGAAGAACGAGAGAATCGCAGCAGAGAGAAGGCAGCAGCCAACCACGGGGCAGCGCTGCAGTCAACAACGCAAGTCAATGGCAACTAGGTAGGATATGGATGTTTGTGGTTACTGCACAACACATTAAGATGTGCTAAATGTCACGTTTATTTTTTTTCTCACAGGCTGGCCTGATGGGTGTCTGTCAGGAGGACAAACTGAAACATAAAAAGATGAGGGAGAGGCATTTTTTACACTTCAGTCTTAAACTACTCACTCATGTTTTGGCCTATAATTCCCCTCCCATTTTTTTTTTTTTTTTGAGTAATTGGACACAGTCACAGTGTGCACCAGATGTTATCTTCATGAATCCGTATTTCCAGTAGAGTTGGGTGAGTTTTTCAGCTCTGTAGGACTCTGTACAGAACAAAGGACTGCTGCGGGACATTTAAAAGCCTTGGTGATTGTTGTGGGTTCACCTGCAGATACACGTTATTGCTGCACGGACGAGACGAACAGACTGAGGTGGATTATCACTCACTGCCCATGACCCACTCTGCCTGAAGACAGTTTCCCTCCTTGGCGTCTAAAGGACTCTCTTTTTAAAAAAGAGTCTGTTTGTTACTGTCTCTGTATGAAGATGTGCAGTTTGAATAATTCTGTTCTGTAACTGTCTTAAAAAAAAATTCTCTTTTTGTGTTAGCCTTTCTTTCTTGATATGGAACATTTTGCTACTGTATTATCATCATGAGTAATTTTGAATATCTGTTTTTCAGACAGTCACCGTGACAGGTTTTGCCAGCATGCACTTGGATTTTCCCCACTGTTAAAAGTGGATTTTTTTTTTTTTTTTTAACTTCAAAACAGCAAAGTAGAGTTCTATAGAAGAGTTGGCTTGATTTTGTTTTATGTACTGTTAACTGTACCTCTGTGTACAAATGTAACCATGGATGATTGAAAATAGAAAATATTTTATTTTACACACGCAGAGTCAACTGAGTCTTTTGTTTGGAAACCTGGCAGTTCGATAAACTGGTGCTAGGAGGCTTTCTGGTTACAATTGCGGTGTGACAAATGTCACGCTAACTGAAATATGATTATGTCAGACTGTAGCTGCATTCATTCATTTTCTGATTATTATCTGGGTCCTTGTGGTGGCAGCAGACCTAAGCAGCTCAGTCATACTTTCCTATTCTCAGCCAGGCCCTCTAGCTCCTGAGGAATCCTGAAAGTAAGTCCTTTCAGCAGCTTCTTTTCTCACTTGAAGGTCCCCATAGCAGATCTGATAGGGAGCTAAATGTTGATTTGGCCACCACACTGCCCTGAGGAATCCCTAGGCATTCTCAAAGCAGCTGTAGGCATTCTCAAAGCATCTGGGAAATATAATCCCTCCAGCATGCCCTGGGTCTTCCTTCCTCCCAGTTGGACTTGTCAGGAAGACCTCCCTAGGGAGGCAACCAGATAGCTGAAATTTTAAGAGTGGCCATAATAAATATTTTGAGAAACTTAAAGTTTATGAGCAACTTCACCTGTTATTGCTCAAGCACCTTGTAAACATTGACACGATGGAGTCAGTTGGTGATGAAAGACTTGTAGTGGAGCAGATAACTGTAACAATTGTTCATTTCTGGAAACGAGCACCAAAATTGGCACACATACACCTTAGACATTACTCTTTTGTAAAAGCACGTTAGCCACCTAAATTTTCAATAGGCAGCCAGGTAGGGGTCAATTGAAGAATTACACAGGGGTCAAAATTTAGAAATGCTCCAATCATGTTGAAAACTATACCACATTATTTGTCTGATCATGAAGATTCCAAAAAGGTATAGTTTGGACTATCTATGACTGAAAATGTATGGAGTTATGGGGTAAAAACAGCAAGAATGGTGACAAAGGTCAGTTTCAGTTTGTACAGGGGTCAAAAGTTAAAGTTGCTCCAGTTTTGATAAGATTAAGAAATTGAATAGTTTTAACTGTGTTGAATGTTTGGTCTGTAAGGTAAAGGTCCTAACAATGTCGACGTCCATTGGATTCTATGACATGTGACATGTTACCTCGTAACATAACTAAGCATGACACATGGTGCAAACTATTCCTTTTTAAAACCCTATTAACCAATAATTTGCATCATGTTTTACAATAATTGGAGCAGCTTTAACTTCTGACTCCTGTACAAACTGAAACTGACCTTTGTCACCATTCTTGCTGTTTTTACCCCATAACTCCAGAACAGTCCAAACTATACATTTTTGGAATAGTGATGATCAGACACATAATGTGGTATAGCTTTCAATATGATTGGAACATTGTTTAATTTTGACCCCTGTGCAAGTCTTTATTGACCCCTATTTGGTCCCCGATTGAAAATTCAAATGACTAATGTTATTTGTCTAAAATATATACCAAAAGGTATACACAGTCAAATTTTGGTGCTTGTAACCAGATTTGAACAAATCCTCTGCAAATATTCTCTTATCTGCTGCACTATTGGGTGTTAACTTCATGTTAAAGTCAGAACAAGAAGCTGCACTGAAAGAGATGTATCTGGGAATAGTGGCGCTTGTGAGAGTGTGGCGAAAGTAGTCCGGCGAGTTCAATCTGTGGGCGCGAGATATCCCACAATTCCAAAATAGCAGAGGTGTCGGTCCAATGAGAGCAGCACGTTGAGCAAGGTGAGTGATAGAGGTGAGCGGATCGATCTTAACATCGATACCAACACTGGTATCGATATTGAACGATCCTCGTGTACAAAGCGATACTCAAGCTTTTTTTTCCTCTCCCACACGCACTGACTGCTGCGCACGCAGATTCATCAAAGTCTACTCTGTAAGAGCAGCGCTGCGCTGTGTCACACAACACGGAGCAGCGCACCCTTATATTGTGGTTTGTCAGCCCTCTACTTCAGACTGTGATAACATATTTTGTTGTCACGTACAATGTTTTGCAAAATTCTATCCTAGGTCTTTTGGATCTTTTGGCTCTATGAAGCTTAAATAGGAAAAGGTATCGATATTGGCAATACGGGCCTGTATTTACTTGGTATTGGATCAATACCAAAATTCCTGGTATCCCCCAGCTCTAGTGAGTGATTCTATGACAAGGCCAACTTTAGACTAACATAGACATTGTAAAGAGGAGTAGACGCCGCATTGGTTGCTGAGGCGCAGAAATGCGGTCGCCATCTTGGACGGGTCACCGCCGTAGTGATTCTATCACAAGGCCAACTTTAGACTAACATAGACATTGTAAAGAGGAGTAGACGCCGCATTGGTTGCTGAGGCGCGCAGAAATGCGGTCGCCATCTTGGACGGGTCACCGCCGTAGTGATTCTATCACAAGGCAGAGTGAAGGTTTCATTTTAGAATTTTATTCTTTTTTAATCTAACATAAAGCCCCCCCCCCAAAAGCGGAAAGGTTTTAGCCATGCTCATGCTCCACCGAAGCATTTACTCAAAAAAAAAAAGTCTGAAGGACTTAATATGTATACGTTCGCGACACATCTGTGATCTGTGCGGCCCTTCTTAATGCCTTTTTGGGCGGCATGGCCACTGTAATGGGCGGGATACGCGTCAGCGCTTCGCCTTCCTAAAGGGCGTGGCTGGGACGCTCCCACTCGTTGATTGGTCCACTGCGCTGTACGTAATCAAACCTACAGCAGCAGAGCGGAAACAGCGAGAAGCGTCTTGGCAGCCGTTTCCATGTGTGGCCCGTCACGTACAGTTTGGAGTAGGAATTTGAGCAACTGTTTTGTTTTCCTCGACACGCTTATGGCGATGCCCGGCTCCTGTGTGGTGGTAAGTTTGAAGCAAAATTAAGTGAAATATTGTAGTTTGCCTTCAAACCACGTCGTGCTTGAGCGGCCCTGTGTTAGCTTGTGTGGTAGTCCTGGTAACACGTTTGGCGGTAAATTATCGCCATCCTCGACGCCCGTGGAGGGCACGCGCTACCACCAAGTTAACGTGACGCAGAAGCACGTCTGTCTTTGACAACAGGTTTAAACCAAACACCTGTAACATCAGAGATCACAGGCGCAGAGTGCTGCACACAGTTTATTTGTTTTAAACATGAAGGTGCTGATCAGAGGCGTAGTACAAAATTTAGCAGCATGTGTACGTGTAAGATTAGACATGGTGTCACGGACTCATGACCCCGTATCGTATGTTCGCTCTCTGCTCATGCGCGAATGCTGAGTTTACACTTTATGTATGCGGACCAAAATCAAGTTTACGGGTGGGTTATTTTTTTTCCACCATAAATTGACACCGGCTCTCAGTCCTTTCTGCACACAGAGGGGGTAAACTCAGTACAGACCAAATTTCTTGTTTTTCACGCAGTGGGTGTAAGGTTAGGTGGAGTTCTGAGGGCACATGCGCCAAACTCTTTGTTTCCAGGGCAAAGGTTAGGCAACAAACAGGCACCAATCAATATACAGTCTCTGTGGTAAATAAATAAAGGAAGTGACTGTTTGCAAGGCAGTGCCCTAGTGGCTAAATTGTGAAATTGTATACAAACCAAACAGTCTGTACCCACGGTTTAGAAATGTGAAGCCACGGTTTTCCAAACTGTACCCACAGGTTCTGTAGGCTATCTGTCCGTTGATGTGCATGGCTGTCACCGACTTAAACTTGGACTTGAACATGTCACTAAACTACATACATGTACACACGTGCAAAGAAGTAATCCCCGCTTTTTAGTGCAGCAGATAAGAGAATATTTAGAGGGGAATCCTGCAAATGGTGATAAAGCATCAAATTTGGCAGAAATACTCCTCAGACAATCCTGTTTTGAAAAACCGATTGGCCACTTGAATTTTCAGTGGTCAGGTAGGGGTCAATTGAAGAGTTACACAGAGGTCAAAATTAAAAGATGCTCCAATCATATTGAAAAATATTCCACATTATTTGCCTGATCATAAAGTGATGCAAATTACTAGTTGAGTTAACATGGATTTAAAAAGGAATAGTGTGGACCATGTATCATCCTTACTTATCACGTTATGGAGTAACATGTCATAGAATCCAATAGACATAGATCTTGTTTGACCTTTACTTTGGAGACCAAACATTCAACACTGTCAACACTGTTCCATTTATTAATCCTATTAGGTCAACCAATAATTTGCATCACTTTTGCATCAGCAACTTTGACTTTTGGCCCCTGTACAAAATGACAGTGATCTTTGTCACCATTCTTGCTGTTTTTATCCCGTAACTCCATAGAATTCAGTCACAGATGGTCCAAACTATACCTTTTTGGAATCTTTATGATCAGGCAAATAATGTGGAATATTTTTCAATATGATTGGAGCATCTTTTAATTTTGACCTCTGTGTAATTCTTCAATTGACCCCTACCTGACCACTGATTGAAAAGTCAAGTGGCCAATCGGTTTTTTTAAAAGAGTGTCTGAGTATTTCTGCTGAATTTGATGCTTTTATCACCATTTGCATGTTTATTTCACTTATCTGCTGCACTATTTACTTTCACCCTTCACCACCTGAGTGCTCTAGTCGTATGCTTATGTATTTTGGGTCAAGGATGAACGCTGCGAAAACAGCATGTTGATAGAACTAATATTTATGGAGAATCTACAGATAACAATCAATCAATCAATTTTATTTATATAGCACCAAATCACAACAAACAGTTGCCCCAAGGCGCTTTATATTGTAAGGCAAGGCCATACAATAATTATGTAAAAACCCCAACGGTCAAAACGACCCCCTGTGAGCAAGCACTTGGCGACAGTGGGAAGGAAAAACTCCCTTTTAACAGGAAGAAACCTCCAGCAGAACCAGGCTCAGGGAGGGGCAGTCTTCTGCTGGGACTGGTTGGGGCTGAGGGAGAGAACCAGGAAAAAGACATGCTGTGGAGGGGAGCAGAGATCGATCACTAATGATTAAATGCAGAGTGGTGCATACAGAGCAAAAAGAGAAAGAAACAGTGCATCATGGGAACCCCCCAGCAGTCTAAGTCTATAGCAGCATAACTAAGGGATGGTTCAGGGTCACCTGATCCAGCCCTAACTATAAGCTTTAGCAAAAAGGAAAGTTTTAAGCCTAATCTTAAAAGTAGAGAGGGTGTCTGTCTCCCTGATCTGAATTGGAAGCTGGTTCCACAGGAGAGGAGCCTGAAAGCTGAAGGCTCTGCCTCCCATTCTACTCTTACAAACCCTAGGAACTACAAGTAAGCCTGCAGTCTGAGAGCGAAGCGCTCTATTGGGGTGATATGGTACTATGAGGTCCCTAAGATAAGATGGGACCTGATTATTCAAAACCTTATAAGTAAGAAGAAGAATTTTAAATTCTATTCTAAAATTAACAGGAAGCCAATGAAGAGAGGCCAATATGGGTGAGATATGCTCTCTCCTTCTAGTCCCCGTTAGTACTCTAGCTGCAGCATTTTGAATTAACTGAAGGCTTTTCAGGGAACTTTTAGGACAACCTGATAATAATGAATTACAGTAGTCCAGCCTAGAGGAAATAAATGCATGAATTAGTTTTTCAGCATCACTCTGAGACAAGACCTTTCTAATTTTAGAGATATTGCAAAAAAATGCAAAAAAAGCAGTCCTACATATTTGTTTAATATGCACTTTGAATGACATATCCTGATCAAAAATGACTCCAAGATTTCTCACAGTATTACTAGAGGTCAGGGTAATGCCATCCAGAGTAAGGATCTGGTTAGACACCATGTTTCTAAGATTTGTGGGGCCAAGTACAATAACTTCAGTTTTATCTGAGTTTAAAAGCAGGAAATTAGAGGTCATCCATGTCTTTATGTCTGTAAGACAATCCTGCAGTTTAGCTAATTGGTGTGTGTCCTCTGGCTTCATGGATAGATAAAGCTGGGTATCATCTGCGTAACAATGAAAATTTAAGCAATGCCGTCTAATAATACTGCTAAAACCTGACTGAAACTCTTCAAATAGACCATTCCGCTGCAGATGATCAGTTAGCTGTTTTACAACTACCCTTTCAAGAATTTTTGAGAGAAAAGGAAGGTTGATATGAGCTAACAACATTGAACAATGAATGTTGCTAACTACTTTCTGGACTCGCACACCATTCCAGCAGAGGGTGGTACGTCATCTTTATTTTAAAAGTGTGAGTAATTTTTTTTTGTTAAGTTCAGTGTAAGCACATATTATAATATCGAATATATATAAAGCTGACAGTGTGTGTGCACATGTGCGTGTGTGTTCTTTATGCACAGCCACAGTAATTACTGAGCTGTCGATGTAAAAAATCAGGCAGGGGCGTCCACATAACCCGGCTCGGATTTTCAGCAAGTTTTCACCAATTACCCTTCAAATAGATTGATTAGGCATGGTAACATTTGTTTTTCCATCAGTCAAAATTTTACTTAAGTTTTGGTCAATTCAAAATCTGGTGTCAGAACAGCCTGAAATCCTGTTACATTAAAATATATAGTAAAAATGCTCAGAAGCGCATTGTTTGAAAAACTGGCTATGGGGCATCATCAACTATCATCTAGATATCAAAGATTTATTGCCTGCCTGGTGCAACTTTTCCATATATTTCAGTTATTCAAACTTTTCGAAATTCATATGTTGTCCTCCCAGGGTCAAATCCTGGAGGAGTAGGGAAATTGAAAAATGCTCATGAAATGAGCAATATTTAACATATCAGCAAATGAGGTATAATTTAGTATGGTTTTGGGAGTTTATTTATGGGGTTGTTTGTGTGAATCAAGGTCATTGAGAAATGTCAAGGTCAGTGTCTCATTTTCCTATATTTCAAACATTTCACCACATCTCACAGTCAAGGAAGTGTCTAAATATTCTATCATTAATATTTGAAGAGATACTATCATTAGTTTTCGACCAATACCATATATGATCTAATTTAAGCAGTATGCTACCTCCAAAGCATAATATAGATTAATAAGAATTTTCTTCAGAGTTATTCTTAAAGTATCACATTAACCCGTTTATGCCCAGATTAAATTCATCTCTATTACCAGTATGTAGAATGGGTAACTCGCTTGTTGTACATATGTTAAAAATACATGGATAAGGGCCCTCACACATAGTACGAATGTGGTCGATTTGCGCATGAAGCACGAATCGTATGCAATACGTGTAAAATCGAAGCTGCCTCCAACACCTCGTACACCTGTTGCTACAACTATTTGCGCACACCAGCGGCTGAATGACAGTGTGCAGTGTGAGAGCCCATTCGAGCCCTCTCACAGCAGGTATCAGCCAAATAACAGGTCACACACACGAACATCTAACACCACTCTCTTGGCACTTAGAAAACATGTGGCCATTCGCACTGTTAGCATGAAAACAGTCAGCAGATGATCACTTTCAAGCTGGATGTGAAATTTGTCTAAGTGCCCCCACAACTGTGGCGTTGCAAAGCAACCTACGTGGTGCATGTGTCTTGCGTGTGTGTCGCTCCCCCAACACATATGGCGTGCTGGGGGGGCAGGTACACTTGCATAATAATATATGTATGTACAGATCAGATCACATGGGGGTCGGATAGCTAGGTCTGATCACACACAGCAGGGGGAGGTGCCTGTCAGCTGATCGCACTACACTGACAGCTGGATGACGGCTCAGTGCACACATTAAAAATACAGAAACCACTGCCAGGACAGGTATATAGATAATTATGACAAAACCTATGCACTCAATTATTTAACAAATAACGAAAATGAATGACCACATAACACAGACATGTTGGTCTGGGTGCTGAATGGATTTGGGGGGGTGTCTGCTCTCAGCAGCTTTTGTTGTGATCTTTGCTCCTGGATGTCCCAGCTGGAGAACATGAACCATGTTTTATGTTTTGAAGGACATGAACTTGCAGTATTCTTCGTGAGGCGTGTCTCTGCTTGCTGTCCTCACATGGAAATACATAAAAACATATATCACTTTTGCAATGGGATGGAGAGCGCACACATTGACAGGCTGTTCCAACTGGAATGGACCGTCAGTTCATGTGGATGCGCAGCAGGTGAGCTGAATGTCACGTTTGTCTGACAGGACACGTGTCCTGTGCGCGGCGTGCCGCAGGACCATATGACAAGCCAACAGTGTGAGAAAAATTTCCGTCTGGTAATCGGAGCTTGCAGGTTCAAATCCTGTGAGTGGTATTTATTTTTTTTATTAAACCGGCTTATTTAACTGTGGGGCTCTGTATTGCGTCCCCTTTTATTTATATCAACCCAGTGATAATCACTAATTATACAGCTGGTTTTTATTTTATTTTTCTCCACATCAGCGGCGCAATGTGGTGCACCACGTCCCAGCTGCTCACGCTGTGTTCATGCTCGCACGACCCCGTCACATGCACGATACCATCGCAGCGGGATCATGCGCGCCTGCCCGTCAGCTCAGTGTTTTTGTGGTTCACTCATATGAACTGTTCCGCCGTAATTTGCACCTGGTTTGTACTTATTCGTACTGTGTGTGAAGGGACCCTAACACAAGAAAATGAAAACACTTATTTCCATTGTGGTCCATTTAAAAATCAAATGACAAAATAAAAGTTAAAATAATAACAAAAAGGCAACTCAACAACAAGCTCATCAGCAAAGCTGGCTCTGTCCTGGAGGTTAAGTTAGAGTCTGTGGCAGAGGTGTCAGATAGGAGGATGTTGAGGAACTGCTCAGCATCCAGGATAACACCTCTCACCCTCTGATGTCCTCAGACTGATGTTCTGTTAGAGCACCTTCACCCATAGAGTGAGACCACCGAGGTGCACCACAGAACGTTACAGGAGGTATTTCCTACATATGGCAATCAGGCTGTATAACTCCTCCCCCTTCTACAGGATGAATACATAACTGAACAGTTATTCAGTTACTCAGAGTTATGTGCAATATTGTTGAATATCTTGTGCAAATGTCTAAAAAAAACCCCATTGTTTACCGGTACAGTTTCAGTGCGCTTCACACCTTACCAACCCCAAGAGCAAGCACACAGGTGACAGTGGTAAGGAAAAACTCCCTCTGATTTCAGGAAGAAACCTCAAGCAGACGAGGTCATTCCACAAAGCAGGTACACGACAAGAGAAAGCTCTGTGACTTGCAGACTTCTTATTCACCCTAGGGACTAGGGATGGGTATTGATAAGATTTTATCTATCGATGCCATTATCGATCCGATTCCTTATCGATTCCCTTATCGATACCTCGTGAATTTTGGACTAAAAGTAGGCTTTACAGGTTTTCTATGTATTTCATTGAGTCTTAAAATAAATAAATGTGAAATTGGTCACTGTATCCTTGATCTCTGGACATAAATAAAAATAAACAAAACGGTGATTCGCTTTGAAGTTATTAATTCCGACTGCATGCTATCGTTCTTGACTCGGCAGAGAGCTGCGCAGCGTTTGGAGCTGTGTGAACAGAACAGAGGACGGTTCTCGTTTCTTTCTCGCAACAAGAGAGAAGTCCCAGTTAGTAACTTTAATCCGCACAAAAGTGACTCACGATTGACATATTCAGGGATGAAAGTCGTGAAAAACAAAAAAAGCTGAAACCCAAAATTACCCCCCAACACCACCTACACGAAAATGTTTCAATTCTAGAAGCTCTGAAATGCAATCTGGGACTATTTCAGACAATAAACTGGAGTGAGTGCAGCATCCATTTAGTGAGAGAAAAAAAAAACAACTTTCCTTATTCAAATTTATTCCAGTAGTATTCGGCTCTTACTAGGATGCAGCAGTTTTCTAGCTTTGCAGATAGTTCTGGAGGAAATCACTGAAGAGATTAACACATTGAAAATATGGTTTGACCGAAACAAACTGTCAAACTTAAATAAGACAGGGATGAAATGGAGGTGTAAGAGTCACTAGGTGTTCACAGGAAACACTATTTCTGTATGTACGAGGTCTGTCCATAAAGTATCGTACCTGTATGTATGTATTTATTTATGTATGTTCATTGTCAGTTGGTTTTATATTTTCTGTTGTTTCTATTCAGGTTCTTTTTGTCTCTTTCTCTAAAATTGTATATAAGCATATATTGTATATAATAATCATTAGATTATTAATATATAAATAAAAATAAATTTAAAAAATGTTACAATTTGAAAACAAATGCACCTGAACGTGATGACAGCTGCAACTGCTTAATGCTAACTTTTAACATTGAAAATGCCATAGACATGCTAACGCATTAGCATCGCTCCCGTTTTTAAGTTATAAAATACATCTATCAACTGTTTCAGAAGACCATAATAGGTCGGTTTAACATAAAAAAGGTAAATAATACTCAGACGTATGCTGTTTAGGGTTTTAGTGGGGGAAAATTAAGCGAAAGAATAAACGAAGCAATAGATTGAAGCACTGCTTCAATCTGCGAACCACTGCTTCAATTGGTTCAAGGTTCAAAGCAAAGCCGCGCTGCAGAAAAGTTGATTACGGACCCACTGCAGGGTCTGTAATCAGTGTAGAGAAATGATCATTTTCCTGACAAACACCCCCCAAAATAACGGCCACTCTGAAGGACCCATAACAGAATTGTTAAGCAAAAAGCTTATTGATGTCGGTGGATTGAATCATTTCTTAATGATACCTGAAAGGAACCGGTTCTCGATACCCATCCCTACAAGGGACACAGAGCAGTCCTGCACCCTGAGAATGCAGAGCCTGGACTGGTATGTAGGGTTTAAGTAGAGAGGGGCTAGTCTGTAAATAATTTTTTTAGGTTAGTAACAAACCTTGAAATCTGATCTCACAGGGACAGGAAGCCAGTGTAGAGACATTAGCTGCTCAAATTGATGCCGATGTCTCACTGGACCAAGAACCATCATTTCAGGCTTGTCAGGGTTTAAAAATAGGAAATTGCTAGACATCAAGATTTTCATTGATGCAAGGCAATCTTCTAAGGATTTTATGTGGATGAGATTACCAGCAGTTATCGACATGTATAACTGAGTATCATCAGCATAGCAGTGAAAGGTAATCCCAGAATGCTGCAATATGTGACCCAAGGGGTGCTATATAAAAGGAGAAAAGCAGAGGGCCTAAGACAGACTCCTGTAGAACCCCAAATTTCATGTCACTAAGGTTAGAGGTAGTGTTACTGTACAAAACACAGTGAGAATGACTGGTCATGTATGATGTCAACCATGCAAGGGCACTCCCAGTAATCCCAAAATGATTCTCCAGCCTTTTGAGTAGAATATAATGATCCACGGTATCAAATGCAGCACTAAGATCTAACAGCACCAAAACCATAGTGGTGTCTGAATCCATTGCAAGATGATCATTTACCACTTCAGTGAGAGCCGTCTCTATGGAATGATATTTTATAAAAGCAGACTGCAGTGGCTCAAAAAGATTATTCTAAGTAAGGCGGTCCACAGACTGCTGTGAAACCACCTTTTCCAGAATTTTAGAACAAAATGATAGATTTGATATCGGCCTATAGTTTTTCAGTACACTAGGGTCAATTTCAATTTATTTTCATTTATATAGTGCCACATCACAACAACGTTCCCTCAAGGTGCTTCACACAAGTAAGGTCTAACCTTACCAATCCCCAGAGCAAGCACACAGAGGTAAGGAAAAACTGAGGAAGAAACCTCAAGCAAACCAGACTCAATGGGGTGACCCTTTGCTTGGGCCATGCTACCGACAGAAAATTACAAAAAAATTCACAAAATGAATATACAGGAAATGTTGACGGTGCACACGATAAGAAGGTTTCAGGAACAGATATCACACCCATCTCTCGATGGAGCTGCACCTCAAACAGAGAGAAAAGAAAAAAACAATCAGGTATCTGAAAAACAAATGCAGTTTGCCAGCATTAAGCAACAAGAAAAACAAAAGAAATACTAAGGTGATTGCTGGCCTCTAGCCTTAAGCTTGAAACATTTAAGAACAGATCCAGAGGTTAATGAGAGATTAATAATTTCCAGCACAGACGGCCCAAGAGTGGGACAATCATGTACTTATATTGAACTTCCGAAATAAAATCATGCACACACATGCTTTCAATATGTGGATGATTTACTGCTGCCTGCTGGAAAGTCCAGAATGTAATTTCAAAGTACATTGTTCAGTGTTGTTGGTTAATATCCTTAGTTTCTCCAAAAAATATTAGTCCTATCTAGGGATGGGTATTGATAAGATTTTATTGATATCGATGCCATTATCGATTCTGCTTATCGATCCGATTCCTTATGAACTCCCTTATCGATCGATACCTCTTGTGAATTTTCGTTGTGCTAAAAGTAGGCTTTACAGGTTGTCTATGTCAAGTAAATAAAGTAAATAAATATGAAATTGGTCACTGGATCCTTGATCTCTGGACATAAATAAAATCTGTAGTTTTTGTCAAAAGCATTTACTTTCAAACATTTTGGCATGAATGTCTCTCCGTACCGCTGAGCTGAGCTCAGTCGGCTGCTGCACGTCAGTGCAGGACGTCTCAGTTTGGGAGGAAAAAAAAACGTTTTGATCGATTGCAGTTTGTTTCTATTACAACGTTTGGAAAGAGTTTCTGTGAAGGCTCTCAGTTGTCCAGGTGGTTTCCATAGTAGAGAAGCTTGAATCTTTGACTGGACTGGGTTGCTTGACACGAGGACGTTTCGCTTCAAATCGCGGAAGCTTCCTCAGCTAAAATTCTTGCTCTGGTAGTCTGACTTCTGTCTTGACTCTTGTAGAGAAGAATAAACAGAAGCCACAAAAAACTGGAGTTTTTAACCTAACCAGACCCCTCCTACGACAAGGAGATCATTGTTTGGGGACCCTGCGTGCCCGGATGGAACCTACCCAGTGGGCTTTGCTCTCGACGGCTGAGAGAATGGAGTGTGACATGTGGCTCCACTCTCTGTGGAAGAAGTTGATTCATTCGTATTCACTTTATGGTCAGAGGTTTGGTGCTGATTGGTTTGTGCGCTGCCCTGACCCACAGGAATATTAGCAAGACGGCTGCTTCCAGAATTTTGTCCCCTCATCAGTCCGTCATAATTAATGAGTTGGGCAATGCTGTGTAATCTGACTGCGTGAACTCTTGAACTCAAACGCAAAATGGATTCAATCTCGGAACAAATCACTGTATCGCAAAGGAATTGTACTGCTGAGGACCAGAGAATATTCTTCATAAATTTGGACTCTCGACAGTCAGTGGTGCAGTAAATAGAATTCTGTATTTCTCCGCCAAACATCAACATGGCAGCCTTATCGGCTCCTGAAGGCCAAATTCCCTGCTCTTCCCCCAGAAGGATCTACAGCCTTGGTGAAGGAATTGCCCCCCCCCCCAGCCTGCTGTTGCCTAGCAACATCAGACTTCACACACACACGGACAGAAATCGACAGAAATTTAACTCATCCGCACACGACGCATGTCTCCCTCCCTCCATTCCTATTACCCCCCCGTGTCTCTCCACTCCCACCACCCTGGCCTCCTCCTTGCCACCTCGAAGGCAGCGCGTTTTCTTTTTTTTGTACTGCTGCAGCCTTCAACCCCCAGGCTGGGCGGCGCGGGCCCCTCCTGCTGCGGCCTTCACCCACTTTATCTCCGTTTGGAAGACGGACTACTTCAAGTTCAGTGCACATAAACAATGTCAAATGTATATGTGTTGTCTTTAATTTTGATGTGTGCCATTATTACACAGTGCATCTCCTTATACCAACAGTAGATTATATCACTGCAGTAGAGTCAGCCATTAAACATAACAGTTTGTCAGGGTCAGAAGCTGGGGACCTCCGACTAAGAGTCACAGCAGCACTTAACAGTGCTAAGCCTCCTCCGTCCAACATCACAGGAGAAGAAGGGAAAGCTTTGTCAGCACTGCAGAAGGACCAAAGCATCCTTATTCTGCCAGCGGATAAAGGCAGATGCACGGTAGTCCTGAACACATCGGACCATGAGGCCAAGATCAACAACTTGCTCAGTGACTCCAGTACATACGAATGTGTGAAGAGACACCCCACGAGCGGCTATAAGAAGAAAATCATTAGCTACCTCCAAAACCTGGAGAAAGAGGGACTCATCGACAGGCAGGCATACTACAGACTGTACCCTGGGGACGCCACTCCATGCATCTATGGACTGCCCAAAATCCACAAACAGGACATGCCACTCAGGCCTACTGTATGTAGCACAGATTCCATCACATACAATTTGGCCATGCTCCTCTAGTGGGTAACTCAGACCACCATGTGGAGAACACACAAGATTTTGTGAACAAGATCAAGGACCTACAGCTGGAGGCAGATGAAACCATGGTGTCATTTGATGTCACATTGTTGTTCACCTGCATCCTCACCGTTGAGGCCTTCTCAGCTGTGAGGCAGAGACTGCTGGAGGATGTGTCTCTACTTGAAAGGACTAAACTCACACCAGACCACATCTGCCAACTCTTGGAGATCTGTCTTAACACCATGTATTTCCTGTTTAGGGGGCATTACTACAGGCAGATCCATGGTTGTGCGATGGGGTCTCCGGTATCCCCCATTGTGGCCAATCTGTACATGGAGCGAGTGGAGAAGACAGCCTTGACGTCTTTCACGGGCATCCCTCCCAGTCACAGGTTCAGATATATCGATGGCACATGGGTTAAAATCAAGCAACAGGAGGTTGAGGACTTTACAGAACACATCAACTCGGTGGACTCCAATATCAAGTTCACATGTGAGTATGCCAGAAACAACCATTTAGCCTTCTTGGACTGTGATGTTAAGATTGGAGAGAACAGGCAGCTCCAGACAGGGGTTTACAGAAAACCAACTCGCACTGACCAATATCTGCGCTTTGGCTCCAACCACCCCCTTGAACACAAACTCGGGGTGATCAGGACGCTTCAACACAGAGCCCTACAGGTGCCCACAACTGCAGAGGGAAGGGCTAAAGAACAACAACGTGTCCGGAAAGCCCTCACAGTATGTGGGTACCCACGATGGTCCCTGGACAAAGTGCAGAAGTCCCAGAGAACAAAGAGACCAGATAGATGGGAGACAAAAAGAAGAGTGTCTCTCCCTTATTTGGCAGGAGTAGGGGAAAAAACTACAGAGGATCTTCAGACAGCACAAAATCCCAGTTTACTTTAAACCGGTTAACACCTCGAGACAGAAATTAGTTCACCCTAAGGACATGATCCCTAGTTACAAACAGAGCAATGTAGTGTATTCTATCAGATGTCAGGAAAACTGTAACGAACACTACATAGGTGAGACTAAGCAACCTTTACACAAAAGGCTATACCAGCACCGCAGAGAGGGCGCCAGTGGACCTCAGTCTGCAGTTCATCTCCACCTTAAAGACACTAACCACACGTTTGAGGACAAGGAAGTTAAAATCTTAGCCAGAGAGAAGAAATGGTTTGAGAGAGGGGTCAAGGAGGCATTCTATGTGAAACAGTTGAAACCCAGCCTTAACCGGGGAGGGGGTCTGAGACACGCTTTGTCCCCTGTTTACAATGGGGTACTCAGGTCAAAGCAGTTTCAGTCGTTTGTTCATGGTAATGAGTCATTCACGTCATCAGGAGAGTCGTCAAGGGAGCCATCAGGAGAGGTGACCGTCCCATCATTAGGAGGGACAGCTGCCCTGTCATTAGGAGGGTGCTAACGAGAGCACAATAGGTGCTAATTAGAGCTATTGTTTAGTCATTAGCCCATAGCAGTCTGCCTCTCTGTAGGGGGGTCTGGTTAGGTTTAAAAGTCCAGTTTTTTTGGCTTCTGTTTATTCTTCTCTACAAGAGTCAAGACAGAAGTCAGACTACCAGAGCAAGAATTTTAGCTGAGGAAGCTTCTGCGATTTGAAGCGAAACGTCCTCACGTCAAACAACCCAGTCCAGTCGAAAATTCAAGTTTGGAAAGAGTTGTCATTTGATTTAAATGGCATTTTGCTTTGAATTTATTAATTCTAAGTGGACTCTATCATTCTAACTTGACTCGACAGAGAGCCGCACAGCATTTGGAGCTGTGTGAACGGAACGGAGGACGATTCTCGTTTCTTTCTTCCAACAAGACAGGAGTCCCAGTAATGGCCCAGTCACACGGCACACGACGATTCCTGAACGAAGGGGAAAAAGTAAAAAAAAAGTCACAATTCGTTGAGAAAAGGTGGACGAAAGAGCTTTTATCACCGAACAGTCTGCTAAGCCAGAGCTCAAAAGGGACGAAAGAGAAAATTAACAAAATCGAAGCTCATGATCTCGATGAAACCCGCCTGGAGCCACAGCTGCAGCAGTGTGTGTCTGCATCTCTGCATTCCAGGACTCGGCGCTGGGATGGAGCTCATAACACCTGAGTCCTGGAGAAACTGCAAACAGAAGCTGTGAAGATCTGTGCGCATGGTGGTCCACCTGCTCTGGTTCCTTGTCCAGAACAAAAGAGGGATCATCTCCATCATTATCAGAATCCACACTGTCTGTCCATACACTGCGCGCTCCGTCTTCCTCCAATATATATATATACAAAAAGTGTGCTGTGGTCACTGATGTGTCACTGTATTATGTTCTAAGCCTTATTTATTTATTTATTTATTTATTTATTTATAACAGAAAACTGTCAAAAGGGACAATAAATACACTCAACAAAAATATAAACTCAACACTTTTGGTTTTGCTCCCATTTTGTATGAGATGAACTCAAAGATCTAAAACTTTTTCCACATACACAATATCACCATTTCCCTCAAATATTGTTCACAAACCAGTCTAAATCTGTGATAGTGAGCACTTCTCCTTTGCTGAGATAATCCATCCCACCTCACAGGTGTGCCATATCAGGATGCTGATTAGTGCACAGGTGTGCCTTAGACTGCCCACAATAAAAGGCCACGTGTTTACAGTGCGTGTGAACACGCGCATTGACTCAAGTGCGGTTATTCCACCAGCTGATCACTGATCCACAACGTGAATTCTTCCTTCCAGAACAGCTCTTTATATCATCATTTTGATTCATCTACCCGTTCCCACATATACAGAAGGACTGGATTGTCATTCCTACACTCATATTGTTATATTTAATACAAAATAATAAGGGCACGCAGGAGCTGTCGCTGATGCTGCATTCAAGTACCGTCAGAAATTACACTTTTTGTTGTTTCAAATTCAACAGTTGCTTGTGGCAAAATAATTAATTATATCCACACAAAAGATTAATTCTGGCTTATGTAAGGTGCCCGAGCCCATTGAAGCTGCCCCCCCCACACAGATAAAAAAAAAAAAATCCATGCAAGCAGGCTGAGTTTACCCTGTAAATTCCAACGGTACATGAAGCAGCAGCAGCCTCCGCGCTCACAAACCAGCTTCTAAACAAACGATAAAAAAAACCGTCAGGAACAACAGCAAAACGAGACACAGACGAATTGAGGTTTTCCTTGCCCTTCGCTCAAAATTTTCAACAGTTTAAAAATCCTGACGTAGCACCAGCTGCAGGAACGAGGCTTCGCGAAGGTTAAACGACAGTCAACGAAAATCCAGATTTCTTGTTTCGTCAGGGCCTCGTCACCCTTCGTTAAGTGCCGTGTGACTGGGCCTTTAGTGACTTTAATCTGCACAAACGTGACTCACGATTGACATTCAGGGATGAAAAACAAAAAAAAAAAAGTTGAAAGCCAAAATTACCCCCAACACCACCCGCACGAAAATGTTTGATTTCTAGAAGCTCTGAAATGCAATCTGGGACTCTTCCAGACAATAAACTGCAGTCAGTGCAGCATCCATTTAGGTGAGGGGAAAAAAACCCCCAACCTTCCTTATTCAGATTCATTCCAGTAGTATTCTGCTCTTACTAGGATGCAGCAGTTTTCTAGTTTGGCAGATAGTTCTGGAGGAAATCGCTGAAGAAATTAAACTGAAAATATGGTTTCACCAAAACAAATTGTCATTAAACTTAAATAAAACAGGGATGAAGTTGAGGTGTAAGAGTCACTAGGTGTTTCCAGGAAACAGTTATTTCTGTATTTATGTTCATTGTTAGTTGGTTTTATATTTTCTTTTGATTTTAATCAGGTTCTTTTTGTCTTTCTCTAAAATTGTATTGTAGCATTATTAGTTATTGTTATTAATATATAAGCAAAAATAAAATTACAATTTGTAATACATTTGACTCTTTTACGACAACAAACGCTGAGCCATTAATTATTATACAGAAAACACATGCACACAAATGTGCTGAGATGCGAACAGCTTAATGCTAACTTTAACATTGAAAATGTCATAGACATGCTAACATGTTAGCATCAGTTCCTGTTTTTAAGTTATAAAATATATCTATTAAGATAAAGCGAAATAAAACAAAGAACCACGAAGCAGCTGGTCGGATCAATGCTTCATTGCTTCAAAGAAGAGCCGCGCTGCAGAAACGGTTGATTACAGACCCTGCAGGGGTTCTGTAATCGACGTAGAGACATGATCATTTTCCCGACAAACAGCCGCCACTCTGAAGGACCGATAAGGGAATCGTTAAGCAAAAAGGATATTGATGTCAATTTGTCGAATCATTTCTTAAGGATACCCGAAAAGAACCAGTTCTCGATACCCAACCCTAGTCCTATCAACATTCCAATTTTGGCGGTGTTCACCCAAAATTCAAAAGCATACCAAACGGCAAATGCCAACGGCTTATATAAAATAAAAATAAAATAAAAAACAGACATACAGACTTTGTGAGGAAGAAATCACCCAAAATACCAGGCAAAAAAAATAAATAAAATTATTAATTTACCACTGTTGATGGCTGATTTTAAAAAGATCAAAAACAGTCTCCAGACCTTTATAAAACTTTTCAGAGCCCTTCATGATAAACCGAATCTTTTCCAGTTTAAGATGAAACAGTACATCTTTAATCCAGTGTGGTACTGTGGGTGGGGCAGCATCTTTCCACTTGAGAAGAATAAGGTGGCAAGCTGACAGTGTTGAAAAAGAAATCAGTTTCTGACCACAGGCAGGTCATCCTTATCCCATGGCAGTAACCGCAAAAACAAAAGCGGATTTAAGGTCAAAGTGACTCAAAGAACATTCTTTAGCCCATCACAGATGCCTTCCCAATATTGTTGTATTTTAGGACAGGACCAGAACATATGTATCAAAGTAGCCTCAACTGATTTACATCTGTCACCCGTTGGATCAATGTTGGAATAAATCCTAGCTAGGTTGGCCTTGTGAAGATGCGCTTGGTGAACTACCTTGAACTGAACAAGAGTGTCTTGCACACATTGAAGATGAATGAATTTTTACTCAGCAAATCGGCCGACTCTAAATCACTAATATTTAACTGAAAGTCCTGTTTAACAACACTGTTTAACATGAACCACAATAACATTTAAAACCTTGAACTCCCATGGTGCATTGCAGCACAGTGTCCATTGTTCACTGGTTAGCTAATATTGCTAATTTCTCCAAAAATATTAGTCCTATCAACTTTCCATTTTTACAGCTTTCACCCTTGATCCAAAATACATAAGCATACCAAACGGCAAATGTCAGCTCTCCCTAGTTTCTCTGTGATCACAGCCATACACTCACATGTGCACAGAGGCCACTTGGCTCTTATAATATAGAAGATGACCCCTTTGTCTTATTTGAACAAGAGCTGAACCTGGACTGATTTCATTTTGAAACCTCGTTAAAGGATGAAACCTGGTTGAAAAACTTTGAATCTTAGTTTTTCAGACTTGCCTGTTTCACAAAGTAAGGTTGTGAGCTGAAGATGATCATTAAGTTGCTCCACTGCTTTGAGTGTTTAGTGCTCTTCACACAAATGATCATGTGATCATTTCATCATTGATCAGGACTGTTTGCATGTTCATACAGCTGTAACCACAGTCTGAAATGCTGTAACAAGTTGAGCATGTAATGGCTTTGACTAGATGAGTAATGCTTTATTCTCTAGGACATTTACAACAATTTTAAGTTAGAATGTTATCTGGTGTTTTTTAAGATTAATAAATGCAGTGCTAAAGCACATCGTCAGATGGAACCCATCTAATCCATTGTGTTTCATAATGTAAAGTTGGCGATATAGTACTTCTGTTTGCACAGACATCAAGGTCATTCTCTCCTACACTTCAGTCTAGCTGACGCTGTTTATTTTCAGACTTTTACTTCCTATTTTGTTCACGAACAGAAGACATGATATGTGAGTCACAGTTGCAGTGATTTCAAGTCGTGACCCAGAGGACATCTGCCCAGTATTAGTCATTACGTAGAACTAAAAGGGTGTAGTCCAAACAAATGGATGTTTTTCCTTTTAGTGGGTGTAGTGAGGGGGCGCTTCATTCTCTGCTAACCACATACATGCACGACTTTCTGTTACAGTTTGGACTGTGTTGTTAATTTGTCTGATCCTCTGCAGTAAATAGTCTGCTCACATCATTCCCACAGGATCTGCAGCTGCCCACTTGTCACATGATCTCACTTGTTTGGTCTAGAGCTGGAGATTAGATTTTGTGAAATAAAAGAAGTAACCTTGACTAAATTTAAGCTTATTAAATTTTCCTGGAAGATGTCTTTGTGAGTTGTGTTCATAATATACATTAGAAATGTCTCCGTTTTAATTTGGGTGGTGACTCAAAGGATTGGTTCTTGTCCACTGTTTGAATTTTGTAGCAGGACAAAACTTGAGGCAATGGATGGTAAAGTAAACCACTGTCCATGTCATCACCCCAGTCTCAGGCTACCTTGTAACAGGTCAATGCCCTGTGTCCCATGTTAGGTAACCACTCTGGGCCTTTTCTTTTTAACCCTTTTCTGCCATTGTTTTACAAATAAAGAAGTGATCTGTCTTATTTCAGATCAGTGATGATGAGCAAGGGTATGACTTGGATCTTTTCTGCATACCGAAACACTATGCAGAGGACTTGGAGAGAGTCTACATCCCACATGGACTCATCTTAGACAGGTGGGCTGTTGCTTTATTTATATTATTTTATTGTTTTAGTGGTTTACATCAAAGGTGTAGGAATAATTATATGATTAAAGGCAGGTCTGTTTTTTTTGGGGGGGGGGGGGAGTCATGATGTTCAAAACCTTTTGTGTTCACATTGTAATTTAATAATTATTTCATTTTAAAGTATTATTTAAACATTGGACACCTTGTTTTCATTCAGGACTATGTGAATACTTACGTACATGTGATTTTAGTTTTTTATTTTTAATAAATTTGCAATAACATGAGTTAGCAGTGTCCATTGTTCAGTGTTGTTGGCTAAGATCCATAGTTTCTCCAAAAATATTAGTCCTATCAACATTCCGTTTTGTTGGCGTTCATCCTTGACCCAAAATACATAAGCATATCAAACGGCAAATGTCAGCTCTCCACAGTGTCTCCATGATCAAAGTTCCACACACGCACTTTTGTCTTTTCCACATTCTGCCCCAAGCAGGTGCTTTTATTTTTAGACATACACAAACTGAGACTGTGGAGGAAGATATCAAATGCAGTACACTTTTCACTCATGGTACCGGCAACATGACACTTAACTGACTAATCCAAGTGATCTACAAAAACACATGACCCACAATAACATTTAAAACCCTGAACTCCCATGGTGCATTGCAGCACAATGTCCATTGTTTACTGGTTTTCTTAAATTGCTAATTTCATCAAAATTATTTATCAACTTTCCATTTTCAGTGTTGTTAGCCAAGATCCATAGCTTCTCCAAAAATATTAGTTCTATCAACATTCTGTTTAGTTGGCGTTCATCCTTGACCCAAAATGCATAAGCATACCAAAGTGCAAATGTCAGCTCTCCACGCTTTCTGTGTGATTGTAGGCATGCACACAGAGGCCACTTGGCTATATATATATATATATATATATATATATATATATATATATATATATATATATATATATATATATAATTCTTTAACTACGGCCACTATTGGCCTTGTAAATGTAATTTCCACCACACCATTGCCTTACAATATAAAGCGCCTTGGGGCAACTGTTTGTTGTGATTTGGCGCTATATACATGTGCTCTGATGTCACTGTTTATCTCCATAGAAACTACCCAAACAATCTTTCATACAAACTGTTTAGGGACATTACAGTGTTGTGGTGGAAATTATGGCAATAGTGTGGGACAACTACATTTTGTTAAAAAAAAAAAAAAAGTAAAAATCAAAAGTCTGGGTGTGGGACAAGCACAAAACGGTAATATTTGCATATAATGATGCTGAAAAAAAGGTGAAAGTCATCATAGACTACTAGAACAAATTTCTTAACACACTTTCATTGTAAAGATAACTATAAAAGTGTGAAATTTCCCCTTTTTTCTGTTTTTCATACAATATGATCAAAGGACATAATAAGTGCCCGTAGTCTAAGAATCACCCATATATATCCCTCACCCCTCTTGGGGAGGAAGGTATGTGTGTTCCTCAAGGTTAGGTCCTCCTCAGAGTTTAAGGGTTCGGCACAGTATCTTACATGTTCTTCATAATTGCACGCTTCTGGACGGAGACCTCTCATGTTGTGCCTGGAATCTGCTGTAGTCACTCTTCCAATTTGAAGGTTACAGCTCCTAGTACTCCTGTTACCACTGGGACCACTTTGGACTTTTCACATCTGCTCCAGCTGTTCCTTCAGCCCTTGCTACTTCTGTTTTCCCTTGCTCCTTCTTTCTGATGTTGCTGTCAGCAGGGATTGCCACATTGATTACAACTCTGGTCATCTTTCCCTTGCCATTCACCACTGTATCTGGTTGGTTAGGTAGCAGCTGCTTGTCTGTCTGGAATTTGAAATCCACAGGAGCTTAGCACTGTTCACCTTTTGTGAGTGAATGTCTCACTCACGCTTGTCATACATCTTGATGTCATCCATGTACAGGAGGTGGCTGATGGTTACTCCACTCCTGAATCGATATCTGTAGCCACTGTTTGTCATGAGATGGCTGAGGGGGTTGAGGCCTATGCAGAACAGCAGCAGGGACAGTGCATCACCTTGGTATATTTGGTTGTTTTGGTTTCAGCTTTTACACTAAAAAAAAATCCCCTTGTTTTTACAGAAAAATTCTGTCAGCTGTGGTTTCCAGGGGAATTCTGTCAAAATTACAATGAATAATAACATACGTATTTATGTAAATTTTACAGTTTAAACCTGTAATAAAAAAAAAATCTGTAATTTTGACAGTCTTTTTCATGTTGAATTGGCATGGCCATGCTGATATTACACCTTTTTTTTTTTTCTTTTTTTTTTTCTTTTTTGTGTGTGTGTGTAAAATTTACAAATATATTAAGTCCCTTTGGCTGCTCCCTTGATTTCACTCAGGGTCACCACAGCAGATGCAAGGAGGGTCTGCATGTTGATTTGGCACAAGCTGTACACCAGATGCCCTTCCTGATGCAACGTCACATTACATAGTGAAATGTGGCAGGGGTGGTGTTCGAACCAGGAACCTTTGTTACTGAAACCAAGTGCACTAAACACTTGGCCACCACCCCTGATATCTGTCTGTAGCTTATAGATTAATAAGCACAGTAGCTTTGTGATTAGCGCATGTTTCCTTAGAGCAAGAAGGTCATTGCTTCGATTCCCACCTGTGCCCTTTCTGTGTGGAGTTTGCATGTTCTCCACATGTTTGTGTGGGTTTCCTCCGGGTGCTTCAAATTCCTCCCACATTTAAAGACATGCAAGTTAGGTGAATTGGAAACTTTATACATATTCAGGTCTCCCTTGAAAAAGAGATCTTGATCTCTATGGGACTAACCTGGTTAAATAAAGGTTAAACTAAAATTACACCCTACCATCAGATATTTCAACTTCATATATACCTTAGCGCATCCACAATTACTACAGTAAATTTGAGGAAGTTTTGTCTTTTAGTAGAGTTGCATAGGGGATACATTTTCTGGCAGCCACCATCTGTCAGCCTGCCAGAATTTGTATCCCCTATCTTTATAGCTGGAATTGCACCCTACTAGTGCACTTGGTTTCAGTAACAAAGGTTCCTGGTTCGAACCCCACCCCTGCCACATCTCACTGCAACGTGACGTTGCATCAGGAAGGGCATCTGGTGTACAGCTTGTGCCAAATCAACATGCAGACCCTCCTTGCATCTGCTGTGGTGACCCTGAGTGAAATAATGGGAGCAGCCAAATGGACTTAATATATTTGTAAATTTTACAAAAAAGGTGTAATATCAGCATTGCCATGCCAAGTCAACATGAAAAAGACCGTCAAAATTACAGATTATTTTTTATTACAGGTTTAAACTGTAAAATTTACATAAATATGTATGTGTAAAACCATTTACATATTCATAGTAATTTTGACAGAATTCACCTGGAAACCACAGCTGACAGAATTTTCTGTAAAAACAAGTGCATTTTTTTTTTACAGTGTAAAAGCTGAATTTTATTTCTTGTAAACCAAAGCAACCATCACCCACATCACGTTTGTCTGCTTATCTTTGATTTAAAGCGGAAAAAGTCACAGACAAGTGCAAGAGTGAACAGTTTATAATTGTAAATATTTTAATCTCGAATGAACGAACTGAAGAGTGAAAATCATTGAATTATCTTGACGGTGGTGCGATCATAAACATCTTACAGTGTGTTTTTCTTTTTCCATAAACGTCTTCAGCGTGTTTTGTTTGTTTGTTTTTTTTTTGGACACCGTTTCTGTGTCTGTGCGTGTAATCGACGTGAAGACACGCGTGCATTAAACGTCGTCACAAGTTTATGAAACTTATTTTTTAATGTCATGTATTGAACAACCAACATGCTGTTATTTTTGTCTGGGAGCAGGAGGAGATGGTTTAAAGAGCCATTTTTTTTAATTAATACTTTTAATAAATATGCTAGAATTACCAGAATAGTCACAGCACAAAGCAAGAGAAATGGAATGCATATATTTTATGTAGTTTTTTTATTTTTTTTTATTTTTATTGAAGTATATACAATATTTACAGACACATATATACATAATTACAATACCTAAAGTTGAGCCGCTGCTCCTCCACGTCGAAAGGAGTCAGTTGAGGTGGCTCGGGCATCTTTTCTGGATGCCCCCTGGACGCCTCGCTGGAGAGGTGTTCCGGGCACGTCCCACTGGGAGGAGGCCCCGGGGAAGACCCAGGACACGCTGGAAGGATTACATCTCTCGGCTGGCTTGGGAACGCTTTGGGGTTCCCCCGGAGGAGCTGGGGAAGGTGTGTGTGGATCCGGAGGTCTGGGCGGCTTTGCTTAAGCTGCTGCCCCTGCAACCCGACTCCGGATAAAGCGGAAGAAAATGGATGGACAATACCTAAAGACATTATTTCGACAACATTGATTATCTCACAGACCAGAGGCATTCTAAATCTTAAGCATAAATTATTTAAGGCAAGACGTTGCAGATTAATAAAAATAAAAGGTTTTCTTGCATTTATGGCGCTCGAATGAACATATGAATGAATGACGTCATCGGCCAAAAATAAAATAGCTAATATCTTATTAACAGTAACAGCACAAACGAAACTTTTTACAGCACAAACGAAGCGCAAATGATTGACACCGTTTTTGTCCATTTTGGAGCCATTTTAAGCATCACGGGGGGCTGGGTGACCCCTGGTTGACCTATAAAAGAATCGTGAATATCTTGAAAACTAAAGCAGCACAAATGAAACTTTTTGCAGCACAAAACAGCACAAACGATTGACATAGTTTTTGTTTGATGTGCGTTTGGTGGGGGGCCAACTTCACGGAGGTCTGTGACCCACGACACCGGCCGTCGGGTCAATAGTCACTCACCACATCGAGCAGACCGTGTGTTTTTTTAATAAGACAAACACACTGCTTCGCTTTAAATGCGCAGTAAGTCTATTAAAGATGATCAGTGTGGACCCTCTTTCTCTTAAAAGGCTTTATTTTACTCTGTGTCACATTGGAAAGCGGTATCTTTAAGGGCTAAATTATTAGCTGTTACACGGCCTGACCGCATGCTCTAGTCGTCTTCTGTTGTTTCTCTGGGGACGTTACAGCGCCACACACAGGCCTGATATATGTACTACAAAGCTTACAGACACGGAATTTGCCTCGATCATTTTTTCTAATCGAATTTTTCGAGTTATTCGAGTAATCGTTTCAGCCCTATTTGAAAATACTGGGCATGGGTGCTGTCATTTTTTTGGGGGGGGGGGGGGGGAGCAATGGTTATGTTGTATGTATTCATCAGTGTACAATGACAATAAAGCTTATTCATTGCCATTAATCCATGATTACAGAGGATAAAACAGGTCATCATTTTTAATGCCCACATGAAAGCAGAACTGTTCTGAGAACCATGAGTCACTGCATCAAATTCGCCCGCCCCATACGAGATAAACTATTGTGATTGGTGTATATGTCTGTTTTGGTTGAGGGGAAAAGAGTGAATGGGAATAGAACCAGACCCTTTTGCAAAGCTAATTTATTTGTGAAGTGAATGGGTCTGGTCTACCAGGGTAGACTCCATTGTAACTTGGTGGTGGTGTTTTCCACTCCCAGTCAAATTAGATTTGTGTCATTAGTCAGCACGTATGGGTGCGGATCAGGCGCTGTGGATTGACCCTTGTGATGTTGGGTGATGATGTGTTGGGTGGTTGGAGATGTGAAAATAAATTAAAATAACTGCAGCACAGTTGACATCTGGACCGCAGTCCACCTATCAGTGATGGCAGGTCCAGGGCTTTCCTTAATCAAAGATTCTCTAGTTGAGAACCATAATGCTAACTGTAACAGTAATTCTCTCTCTGACTCACTCTCACTAATTTGTTTGACAGCAGGACAGAAAGATTGGCCAGAGAAATCATGAAGGAAATGGGCGGGCACCATATTGTGGCTCTTTGCGTGCTCAAAGGTGGTTACAAGTTCTTTGCTGACCTGCTGGACTACATCAAGGCGTTGAACAGGAACAGTGACCGCTCCATCCCGATGACAGTGGACTTTATCCGACTCAAGAGCTACTGTGTAATTTCAGTTTTTATGCCTTTTCCCCCCACCTCTTTCATTGACTATCACCCTCAATGCTTTGGTTAATTTTCTCGGTAACCAGAGACGACTGCATGTTGCAGTATGTCTATTTTTCTACATTTTGATACAAGCATGGTGTTACATTGTTTATATAACACATTATGCAATAATATTAATTTATTTGGACAATAGAGATAATCCATTGTGTTCCTGAGCGCCTTTTCTGTACTCTTGTGGTATTGCAATATGTTCACTCCCCCCCCCCCAACAGAACGATCAGTCAACAGGTGAAATCAAAGTAATTGGTGGAGATGACCTGTCTACACTAACAGGCAAGGTAAGGAAGATTACTTTTTCATATAGCTTGTGTAACAAATGGATTATTTTTGCACATATCTGTTTGTTGGTTTGATTAAAAAAACAAATTATAGCAATACTAATGAATCCATTTCTACAAGTTCTACATCTTTTTCTCTCTATCTGAGATGCGACTGGATCCACATGCTGGATTAGATGATTTCTGTCACGGACATGGAACAGACTCTGCAGCAGGAACATGATGACTTGATGCCCCCCCCCCCCAAACACTCCAGATGGTGGACTGGACGCCTTCAATTGTTGTTGTGTTTTGTATTGTAAACCTTTTTGGTAGAATGGCCTAAGCAGTGGGTCACCCCTACGAGTCTGGTCTGCATGAGGTTTCTTCCTCAATATCGTCAAAGGGAGTTTTTCCCTTACCACTGTCGCCTGTCTGCTAGCTCTGGTAGTGGGTTAGACCTTATGTGAAGTGCCTTGAGGCAGCTTTGTTGTGATTTGGCTCTATATAAACTAAATTAAATTGAAATTGAATTAGCTAATCAGTTTGTGGCAGAGTAGGGAAACCTTTCTTTTAAAAACATTCATATCACATGCAAGAGGGAAAGCATATCAGTCAGGAGGAAATTATTTTTAAATACAAGCCCAAAATTCTGCCACCCAAGACCTGTGATTTATTTGTGTGTGTGTGTGTCTATATATATATATATATATATATATATATATATATATATATATATATATATATATATATATATATATATATATATATATATATATATATATATATATATATATATATATAGTCAAAGTAGAGTCTGCAATTTGCTAGAATTGGAGATTCTACTAGTAGAATCTCTGATCAGAAACTGTTTTAGTACAGTGTGTGTATGTATGTATGTACAGTGAGGAAAATAAGTATTTGAACACCCTGTGATTTTGAAGTTCTCCCACTTAGAAATCATGGAGGGGTATGAAATTTTCATCTTAGGTGCATGTCCACTGTGAGAGACATAATCTAAAAAAAAAAAAAAAAAAAATCCAGAAATCCCAAAATATTAAGTATAAGTATAAATTTTTTTATTTATTTGTATGTTACTGCTGCAAATAAGTATTTGAACACCTACCAACCAGCAAGAATTCTGGCTCACACAGACCTGTTAATTTTTCTTTAAAAAACCCTCTTATTCTGCACTCTTTACCTGTATTAATTGCACCTGTTTGAACTTTTTACCTGTATAAAAGACACCTGTTCACACACTCAGTCAATCACACTCCAACCTGTCCACCATAGCCAAGACCAAAGAGCTGTCTAAGGACACCAGGGACAAAACTGTAGACCTGCACAAAGCTGGGATGGACTGCAGGATAACAGGCAAGCAGCTTGGTAGAAGACAACAACTGTTATGATTATTTATTAGAAAGTGGAAGAAACACAAGATGACTGTCAGTCTCCCTCAGTCTGGGATTCCATGCAAGATCTCACTTTGTGGGGTAAGGATGATTCTGAGAAAGCTCAGAACTACACAGGAGGACCTGGTCAATGACCTGAAGAGCGCTGGGACCACAGTCACAAAGATTACATTAGTAACACATGATGCTGTCATGGTTTAAAATCCTGCAGGGCAGCAAGGGCCCCCTGCTCAAGCCAGCACATGTCCAGGCCCATTTGAAGTTCACCAGTGACACTCTGGATGATCCAGACGAGGCATGGGTTAGAGCTTTTTGGAATCAACTCCTCACCATGTTTAGAGGATGAGAACAACCCCAAGAAAACCATCCCAACCATGAAGCATGGGGGTGGAAACATTATACTCTGGCGGTGCTCTTCTGCAAAGGGGACAGAACAACTGTACCGTATTGAAGGGAGGATGGATGGGGTCATGTATCATGAGATTTTGGCAAACAACCTCCTTCCCTCAGTAAGAGCATTGAAGATGGGTCATGGCTGGGTCTTCCAGCATGACAATGACCCCAAACACACAGCCAGGGCAACTAAGGAGGGGCTCCATAAGAAGCATTTCAAGGTCCTGGAGTGGCCTGGCCAGTCTCCAGACCTGAACTCAATAGAAAATCTTTGGAGGGAGCTGAAACTCCAAACCTGAAAGATCTAGAGGAGATCTGTATGGAGGAGTGGACCAAAATCCCTGCTGCAGTGTGTGCAAACCTGGTGAAAAACTACAGGAAACATTTGACCTCTGTAATTGCAAACAAAAGCTACTGTACCAAATATTAACATTGATTTTCACAGGTGTTCAAATACTTATTTGCAGCAGCAACATACAAATAAATTATTAAAAAAATAATACATTGTGATTTCCGGATTTTTTTTATTTTTTTTATAAAGATTATGTCTCTCACAGTGGACATGCTCCTAAGATGGAAATTTCGGACCCCTCCATGATTTCTAAGTGGGAAAACTTGCAAAACCGCAGGGTGTTCAAATACTTATTGTCCTCACTGTGTGTGTATGTGTGTGTATATATATATATATATATATATATATATATATATATATACACTTCTTTGATGCAATTTCACAAGGGGGGGGGGGCCCAAAGTCATATAATGAGTGGGCTTAGCGACTGGCTGATGTCCACTGGTCTGGTGTGTGAAAAGCATTTCACACAATTTGCAGTTCTTGTAAAAAGCACACCAGACTTTCATAGTGCTGTATGAGTGGTTTTGGGGCTGTGTGACAATGGCAGTGATGCCATTCTCCCCGTTACAAGTAGGTTTACAATCAGAGTGATTTTAGAGATGTTATTTTAAGCTTAAAATTAAATCTACATCTGGTATCGTTTTAATGCTTTGGCTGAAGCAAATACACCCACTGAATGTGCTCCAACTTTTTAATAAAGATATTTTAATGCACTCTCTCCTGGCCACTTTCAATATTTATAATGTTTTTAGGGCCACAATTCTAACATGAACAGTCACTTGAAATCAAATCAATTTTATTTATATAGCGCCAAATCACAACAAACAGTTGCCCCAAGGCGCCTTATATTGTAAGGCAAGGCCATACAATCAATCAATCAATTTTTTTATATAGCGCCAAATCACAACAAACAGTTGCCCCAAGGCGCTTTATATTGTAAGGCAAGGCCATACAATAATTACGGAAAAACCCCAACGGTCAAAACGACCCCCTGTGAGCAAGCACTTGGCTACAGTGGGAAGGAAAAACTCCCTTTTAACAGGAAGAAACCTCCAGCAGAACCAGGCTCAGGGAGGGGCAGTCCTCTGCTGGGACTGGTTGGGGCTGAGGGAGAGAACCAGGAAAAAGACATGCTGTGGAGGGGAGCAGAGATCAATCACTAATGATTAAATGCAGAGTGGTGCATACAGAGCAAAAAGAGAAAGAAACACTCAGTGCATCATGGGAACCCCCCAGCAGTCTGTCTATAGCAGCATAACTAAGGGATGGTTCAGGGTCACCTGATCCAGCCCTAACTATAAGCTTTAGCAAAAAGGAAAGTTTTAAGCCTAATCTTAAAAGTAGAGAGGGTGTCTGTCTCCCTGATCTGAATTGGGAGCTGGTTCCACAGGAGAGGAGCCTGAAAGCTGAAGGCTCTGCCTCCCATTCTACTCTTACAAACCCTAGGAACTACAAGTAAGCCTGCAGTCTGAGAGCGAAGCGCTCTATTGGGGTGATATGGTACTATGAGGTTCCTAAGATAAGATGGGACCTGATTATTCAAAACCTTATAAGTAAGAAGAAGAATTTTAAATTCTATTCTAGAATTAACAGAAAGCCAATGAAGAGAGGCCAATATGGGTGAGATATGCTCTCTCCTTCCAGTCCCTGTTAGCACTCTAGCTGCAGCATTTTGAATTAACTGAAGGCTTTTTAGGGAACTTTTAGGACAACCTGATAATAATGAATTACAATAGTCCAGCCTAGAGGAAATAAATGCATGAATTAGTTTTTCAGCATCACTCTGAGACAAGACCTTTCTAATTTTAGAGATATTGCGCAAATGCAAAAAAGCAGTCCTACATATTTGTTTAATATGCGCATTGAATGACATATCCTGATCAAAAATGACTCCAAGATTTCTCACAGTATTACTAGAGGTCAGGGTAATGCCATCCAGAGTAAGGATCTGGTTAGACACCATGTTTCTAAGATTTGTGGGGCCAAGTGCAATAACTTCAGTTTTATCTGAGTTTAAAAGCAGGAAATTAGGTCATCCATGTCTTTATGTCTGTAAGACAATCCTGCAGTTTAGCTAATTGGTGTGTGTCCTCTGGCGTCATGGATAGATAAAGCTGGGTATCATCTGCGTAACAATGAAAATTTAAGCAATACTGTCTAATAATACTGCCTAAGAGAAACATGTATAAAGTGAATAAAATTGGTCCTAGCACAGAACCTTGTGGAACTCCATAATTAACCTTAGTCTGTGAAGAAGATTCCCCATTTACATGAACAAATTGTAATCAGATAAATATGATTCAAACCACCGCAGCGCAGTGCCTTTAATACCTATGGCATGCTCTAATCTCTGTAATAAAATTTTATGGTCAACAGTATCAAAAGCAACACTGAGGTCTAACAGAACAAGCACAGAGATGAGTCCACTGTCTGAGGCCATAAGAAGATCATTTGTAATCTTCACTTATGCTGTTTCTGTACTATGATGAATTCTAAAACCTGACTGAAACTCTTCAAATAGACCATTCCTCTGCAGATGATCAGTTAGCTGTTTTACAACTACCCTTTCACGAATTTTTGAGAGAAAAGGAAGGTTGGAGATTGGCCTATAATTAGCTAAGATAGCTGAGTCAAGTGATGGCTTTTTAAGTAATGGTTTAATTACTGCCACCTTAAAAGCCCTAAAGATAGATTGATCATATTTAAGATCGAAGCATTAATTAATGGTAGGGCTTCCTTGAGCAGCCTGGTAGGAATGGGGTCTAATAGACATGTTGATGGTTTGGATGAAGTAACTAATGAGAATAACTCAGACAGAACAATCTGAGAGAAAGAGTCTAACCAAATACCGGCATCACTGAAAGCAGCCAAAGATAACGATACGTCTTTGGGATGGTTATGAGTAATTTTTTCTCTAATAGTTAAAATTTTATTAGCAAAGAAAGTCATGAAGTCATTACTAGTTAAAGGAATACTCGGCTCAATAGAGCTCTGACTCTGTCAGCCTGGCTACAGTGCTGAAAAGAAACCTGGGGTTGTCCTCTCCAACTTACGGGTTATCTGCTTTAAGCTGCGAGTTTGTGAGTTATACCACGGAGTCAGGCACTTCTGATTTAAAGCTCTCTTTTTCAGAGGAGCTACAGCATCCAAAGTTGTCTTCAATGAGGATGTAAAACTATTGACGAGATACTCTATCTCACTTACAGAGTTTAGGTAGCTACTCTGCACTGTGTTGGTATATGGCATTAGAGAACATAAAGAAGGAATCATATCCTTAAACCTAGTTACAGCGCTTTCTGAAAGACTTCTAGTGTAATGAAACTTATTCCCCACTGCTGGGTAGTCCATCAGAGTAAATGTAAATGTTATTAAGAAATGATCAGACAGAAGGGAGTTTTCAGGGAATACTGTTAAGTCTTCAATTTCCATACCATAAATCAGAACAAGCTCTAAGATATGATTAAAGTGGTGGGTGGACTCATTTACATTTTGAGCAAAGCCAATTGAGTCTAATAATAGATTAAATGCAGTGTTGAGGCTGTCATTCTCAGCATCTGTGTGGATGTTAAAATCGCCCACTATAATTATCTTATCTGAGCTAAGCACTAAGTCAGACAAAAGGTCTGAAAATTCACAGAGAAACTCACAGTAACGACCAGGTGGACGATAGATAACAACAAATAAAACTGGTTTTTGGGACTTCCAATTTGGATGGACAAGACTAAGAGTCAAGCTTTCAAATGAATTAAAGCTCTGTCTGGGTTTTTGATTAATTACTAAGCTGGAATGGAAGATTGCTGCTAATCCTCCGCCTCGGCCCATGCTACGAGCATTCTGGCAGTTAGTGTGACTCGGGGGTGTTGACTCATTTAAACTAACATATTCATCCTGCTGTAACCAGGTTTCTGTAAGACAGAATAAATCAATATGTTGATCATTTACTAACAGGGACTTAGAAGAGAGAGACCTAATGTTTAATAGACCACATTTAACTGTTTTAGTCTGTGGTGCAGTTGAAGGTGCTATGTTATTTTTTCTTTTTGAATTTTTATGCTTAAATTGATTTTTGCTGGTTATTGGTGGTCTGGGAGCAGGCACCGTCTCTACGGGGATGGAGTAATGAGGGGATGACAGGGGGAGAGAAGCTGGAGAGAGGTGTGTAAGACTACAACTCTGCTTCCTGGTCCCAACCCTGGATAGTCATGGTTTGGAGGATTTAAGAAAATTGGCCAGATTTCTAGAAATGAGAGCTGCTCCATCCAAAGTGGGATGGATGCCGTCTCTCCTAACAAGACCAGGTTTTCCCCAGAGGCTTTGCCAATTATCTATGAAGCCCACCTCATTTTTTGGACACCACTCAAACAGCCAGCAATTCAAGGAGAACATGCGGCTAAACATGTCACTCCCGGTCCGATTGGGGAGGGGCCCAGAGAAAACTACAGAGTCCAACATTGTTTTTGCAAAGTTACACACCGATTCAGTGTTAATTTTAGTGACCTCCGATTGGCGTAACCGGGTGTCATTACTGCCGACCTGAATTACAATCTTACCAAATTTACGCTTAGCCTTAGCCAGCAGTTTCAAATTTCCTTCAGTGTCGCCTGCTCTGGCCCCCGGAAGACAATTGACTATGGTTGCTGGTGTCGCTAACTTCACATTTCTCAAAACAGAGTCGCCAATAACCAGAGTTTGATCCTCGGTGGGTGTGTCGCCGAGTGGGGAAAAACGGTTAGAAATGTGAACGGGTTGGCGGTGTACACGGGGCTTCTGTTTAGAACTACGCTTCTTCCTCACATTCACCCAGTCGGCCTGCTTTCTCGGCTGCTCGGGATCTGCTGGAAGGGAACTAATGCCGGCTAAGCTACCTTGGTCTGCACCCACTACAGGGGCCTGGCTAGCTGTAGGATTTTCCACGGTGCGGAGCTGAGTCTCCAATTCGCCCAGCCTGGCCTCCAAAGCTACGAATAAGCTACACTTATTACAAGTACCGCTACTGCTAAAGGAGGCTGAGGAATAACTAAACATTTCACACCCAGAGCAGAAATGATGTGATGGACAAACGGAGGGAATATCTGCCGATCAAGAAGGTTTTGAAAGAAAAGGGAGTTAGATTCCATACACCCATGACGAGAATGCGTGTCTTTCTGGATTCAGGGACTGTAACATCCATTACCATTACTGCTAAAGGAGGCCGAGGAATAACTAAACATTTCACACCCAGAGCAGAAAAGTGCGGTAGAGAGGAGAAGCCGCCATGCTAAACCAGCTAAGAGCTGGTAGCTACGCTAAGCTAGCGGATTCCTAAAAACATACAAAGTGAATAATGTGTAAATTATTTAGAGGTGATTCAGCAGAGGGAGTGCTTTAGTTAAGGCACGTGAAGATTACACTGTGAAACAAATCGTTATCTAGTTAAATAGATCAATCTAACTGCGCAGATTAAACAGCTAACAGATACAGCAAAACACCGCTGTGCTCCGGAACAGGAAGTGATACAATACCGCAGTGAGAGCCAACCACGAATAGAGGCAAGCAAGCACTTCACATTAAAATGGTTTAATATTTTGGGAAGGAACACTGTTGAGGATTACTGAAACTGTTTTCCTTGTGTAATATGTCTGATCCTTGATCTCTGGACATGAATAGAAATAAAATCTGTAGTTTTTGTCAAAAGCATTTCCTTTCAGAATTAATGGCATGAATGCCACTCCATACCTCTGAGCTGAGCTCAGCCGACTGCGCTGCACGTCAGTGTCAATATAATTCATAAAGAACGCAGGACGTCTCATTTTGGGAGGGGAAAAATGTTTTAGTTGATTGTACTTTACTGTTTGTATTACAACGTTTGGAGAGAGGTGTCATTTTATTTCAAATGGCGATTTGCTTTGAAGTTATTAATTCTGGCTGGACTCTTAACTTGGCAGAGTGATGCACGGAACGGAGGATGATTGTCATTTCTTGCCTGTTACAAGACTAAGAATCCCAGTTAGTGACTTTAATCCACACAAAAGTGACTCATGATTGACATCTTAATTGGCTTTAAATGAGGGGTTAAGAAGCGGACTTGCCGTTTCTGAAAAGCAGCGAAGCAAAGAACCAATGAAGCATCGGGTCAGAGCACTGCTTTGTTGGTTCAAGCTTCAAAGCGGAGCCATTACAGAAGTGGTTGATTAGAGACCTGCTGCAGGTTCTGCAATCAATGTTGAGAAATTAGCATTTTCCCGACAAACACCCTCAAAAACAGCAGCCTTTCTGAAGGACCCATAAGGGAATCATTAAGCAAAAAGGATATTGATGTCGGTGGATTTAATTATTTTGTGCCATTTCTGGTTTGCGTCTTTGTCTATCATTGGTTTGTGGCTTAGAATCTTAGAAACATGCTGTCTAACCAGATCCTTACTCTGGATGGCATTACCCTGACCTCTAGTAATACTGTGAGAAATCTTGGAGTCATTTTTGATCAGGATATGTCATTCAATGCGCATATTAAACAAATATGTAGGACTGCTTTTTTGCATTTGCGCAATATCTCTAAAATTAGAAAGGTCTTGTCGCAGAGTGATGCTGAAAAACTAATTCATGCATTTATTTCCTCTAGGCTGGACTATTGTAATTCATTATTATCAGGTTGTCCTAAAAGTTCCCTGAAAAGCCTTCAGTTAATTGTAATTGTAAATGTTGCGGCTAGAGTACTGACAGGGACTAGAAGGAGAGAGCATATCTCACCCATATTGGCCTCTCTTCATTGGCTTCCTGTTAATTCTAGAATAGAATTTAAAATTCTTCTTCTTACTTATAAGGTTTTGAATAATCAGGTCCCATCTTATCTTATGGACCTCATAGTAACATATCACCCCAATAGAGTGCTTCGCTCTCAGACTGCAGGCTTACTTGTAGTTCCTAGGGTTTGTAAGAGTAGAATAGGAGGCAGAGCGTTCAGCTTTCATGCTCCTCTCCTGTGGAACCAGCTCCCAATTCAGATCTCTTTCTCTTTTTGCTCTGTATGCACCACTCTGCATTTAATCATTAGTGATTGATCTCTGCTCCCCTCCACAGCATGTCTTTTCCTGGTTCTCTCCCTCAGCCCCAACCAGTCCCAGCAGAAGACTGCCCCTCCCTAAGCCTGGTTCTGTTGGAGGTTTCTTCCTGTTAAAAGGGAGTTTTTCCCTTCCCACTGTCGCCAAGTGCTTGCTCACAGGGAGTCGTTTTGACCGTTGGGGTTTTTCTGTAATTATTGTATGGCTTTGCCTTACAATATAAAGCGCCTTGGTGCAACTGTTTGTTGTGATTTGGTGCTATATAAATAAAAAAATTGATTTGATTTGGCTTTTATGACTGTGTTGTCCAGTTTGTGGCTTTTTCTCCACTTGGCAGATTTTTTTTTTTTTTTGTGCCTTCGTCTGCCATAAGAGTGTGCTTCGTGACGCTTCACATGTATGACGACAATCTAAGCTGTCAACGTGGCGTTGGGTACGACGGGAGGCAGAAATCATTTCATGTCTCCTTACGCTCACTTTGTTACTCCCACTGTTTGCAACCTCTTTTGCAGACACTCGTATGTTTTTGTGCCACGGTGTGAAAAAGTGGCCACAGTCCTGGGGAGATACAGATAGTCTACAGTCATGTTCATGCCACATTCCTACAGAGTTCACATTCAGACTATTTCCAGACCACACTTTGGGACAAAAATAAAACTTCTCTTTCTTCTTGTTTTCTCCACAGAATGTCTTGATTGTGGAGGTATGTGTTGTTTTTTCATTCTGTAGTTAAATAGGCTACTTTGCTCTTCAGTGTCTTTAATTGGATCTTGTCTTTTGTCTCAAGGATATTATCGACACAGGGAAGACGATGAAAACGTTACTGCAACTTCTCAAACAGTACAATCCCAAAATGGTTAAAGTAGCAAGGTAACTCATGGAAACTCAAAAAAACTGTCTGCTGCACCAAAATCTTTTGTGGCTGAAAGACTGTAGTAGTGCAACTGTGCTTCTCATCCGTTAATCCTGTAGTTATGCAATGTTTTGATGAACACCAATTTCTGTCCTCAGTTTGCTGGTGAAGAGAACACCAAGAAGCGTAGGCTACAGACCAGACTGTAAGTTTAAGTCTACTGTATTTCCCATAATGCATACTGAATTTCTTTTTATGGTAAATTGTCATGAAATGTGCCTTTTGAATCTGGCCTTAAATTTCTTTGTACATAAGAGTAATTGGATTTTCTGTCTCACTCTCTCAGTTGTAGGATTTGAAGTGCCTGACAAATTTGTGGTGGGATACGCACTAGATTACAATGAGTACTTCAGAGATCTAAATGTACGTGGTAAAGATGAATATCAAAACACACATGAATAGTTTCTATTAAATTTGCTCTTAGGTATGGAGCCCAAAAAGTCCCAGTTGACTTTTAAATTTTGTAAGCACAAGAAAAGTATCTTGTGCACACAGTTATTGGCACAAGATAATAAATTGGTGTTTTGTTATAAGCACAGGTGCTTATTACCACATAATCCTAGTTAAAAAATGTTTATATATACACACACACGGAGTGCATCCAGAAAGTATTCAGTGCTTCCCACTTTTTCCACATTTTGTTACAGCCTTATTAAAAAATGGACTGAATTAATTAACTTTTTTCCGTCAAAATTCTACACACAGTGCCCCATAATGACAAGTATGACAAATTATGATATATATATATATATATATATATATATATACTCAACAAAAATATAAACGCAACACTTTTGGTTTTGCTCCCATTTTGTATGAGATTAACTCAACGATCTAAAACTTTTTCCACATACACAATATCACCATTTCCCTCAAATACTGTGCACAAACCAGTCTAAATCTGTGATATTGAGCACTTCTCCTTTGCTGAGATAATCCATCCCACCTCACAGGTGTGCCATATCAAGATGCTGATTAGACACCATGATTAGTGCACAGGTGTGCCTTAGACTGCCCACAATAAAAGGCCACTCTGAAAGGTGCAGTTTTGTTTTATTGGGGGGGATACCAGTCAGTATCTGGTGTGACCACCATTTGCCTCATGCAGTGCAACACATCTCCTTCGCATCATCCGTGAAGAGAACACCTCTCCAACGTGCCAAACGGCAGCAAATGTGAGCATTTGCGCACTCAAATCGGTTACAATGACGAACTGGAGTCAGGTCGAGACCCCGATGAGGACGACGAGCATGCAGATGAGCTTCCCTGAGACAGTTTCTGACAGTTTGTGCAGAAATTCTTTGGTTATGCAAACCGATTGTTCCAGCAGCTGTCCGAGTGGATGGTCTCAGATGATCTTGGAGGTGAACATGCTGGATGTGGAGGTCCTGGGCTGGTGTGGTTACATGTGGTCTGCGGTTGTGAGGCTGGTTGGATGTACTGCCAAATTCTCTGAAACGCCTTTGGAGACGGCTTATGGTAGAGAAATGAACATTCAATACACGAGCAACAGCTCTGGTTGACATTCCTGCTGTCAGCATGCCAATTGCACGCTCCCTCAAATCTTGCGACATCTGTGGCATTGTGCTGTGTGATAAAACTGCACCTTTCAGAGTGGCCTTTTATTGTGGGCAGTCTAAGGCACACCTGTGCACTAATCATGGTGTCTAATCAGCATCTTGATATGGCACACCTGTGAGGTGGGATGGATTATCTCAACAAAGGAGAAGTGCTCACTATCACAGATTCAGACTGGTTTGTGAACAATATTTGAGAGAAATGGTAATATTGTATATGTGGAAAAAGTTTTAGATCTTTGAGTTCATCTCATACAAAATGGGAGCAAAACCAAAAGTGTTGCGTTTATATTTTTGTTGAGTGTATATATATATATACACACACACACACACAAACAGTTGTATGTAAAGGTTTGTACACCCCTGATCATTTCCATGATTTTCCTTTATAAATCATTAGTTTGGATGAGCAATTTCAGTTAAATATATCATATAGCATATTATATTTGAGAAGTGAAATGAAGTTTATAGGATTTACAGAAAGTGTGCAATAATTCTTTAAAATTAGGCAGGTGCGTAAATTTGGGCACCCCAACAGAAAAAAATACATCAGTATTTAGTTGCTTTTGCAGAAATAACAGCCTCTAAATGCTTCCTATAGCTTCCAATGAGAGTCTGGATTCTGGTTGAAGATATTTTGGACCATTCTTCTTTACAAAACATCTCCAGTCAGGTTTGTTGGTTTCTGAGCACGGACAGCCCGCTTAATATCACACCACAGATTTTCAATAATATTCAGGTCTGGGGACTGGGATGGCCATTCCAGAACATTGTACTTGTTCCTCTGCAAGAATGCCTTAGTAGATTTGAGCAGTGTTTAGGGTCATTGTCTTGTTGAAAGATCCAACTTTGTCACTGATTCATGAACATTGTTCTCAAGAATCTGCTGATATTGACTGGAATCCATGTGACCCTTAACTTTAACAAGATTCCCAGTACCTGCACTGGCCACACAGCCCCACAGTATTATGGAACCACCTCCAAATTTTACTGTAGGTAGCAAGTGTTTTCTTGGAATGCTGTGTTCTTTTTCAGTCATGCATACCACCCCTTGTTATGTCCAAATAACTCAATTTTAGTGTCATCAGTCCACAGCACCTTATTCCACAATGAAGCTGCCTTGTCCAAATGTGCTTTAGCATACCTCAAACGACTCTGTTTGTGGCCCATACACAGAAAAGGCTTCCTCTGCGTTACAGCATCTCTTTGTGCAAAGTGCGCTGTATAGTTGAACGATGCACAGAGACACTATCTGCAAGATCATGTTGTAAGTCTTTGGAGCAGGTCTGTCTGTTGACTGACTGTTCTCACCATCCTTCACTTCAGCTTATGAGATTTTTCTTGTCCTGCCACTTCGGGCCTTAACTAGTACTGTGCCTGTGGTCTTCCATTTCCTCACTATGTTCCTCACAGTGGAAACTGACAACTGAAATCTCTGAGATAGCTTTTTGTATCCTTCCCCTAAACTATGATCTTGAACAATCTTTCTTTTCAGGTCATTTGAGAGTTGTTTAGAGGCTCCCATGTTGCCACTCATTAGAAGAGATGCAAAGAGGTGAAACATTTGCAAATGGCTACCTTAAATACCCTTTCTCATGATTGGATTCACCTGTGTAATGAGGTCAAGGGTCAGTGAGCTTACCAAACCAGTTTTATGCACCTGCCTAATTTTGTTAAAATAATTATTGCACACTTTCTGTCAATACTAAAAACTTCATTTCACTTCTCAAATATCAGTGTGTTTGTCTGTTATATGATATATGAGTATGTAATTGAAATTTCTGATCCAAACAACCAATGATTTATAAAGGAAAATCATGAAAATTATCAGGGGTGCCCAAACACCCAATATATATATATATATATATATATATATACACACACACACACAGCTCCTGATTGTGTGAGTTCTCCTACTTAGAAAGATGAGAGAGGTCTGTAATTTTCATCATAGGTACACTTCAACTATGAGAGACAAAATAAAAAAAAAACATCCAGGAAATCACATTGTATGATTTTTAAAGAATTTATTTGTAAATTATAGCGTATTTCACAGTTCCTCTGACCGCGCCTCTTCGTCGTGGTGCCGCTCCGCTGTCTGGAATGGCTGATTACTCAGATGGTATGAAAAATATTACCCATGCGTGAAAAGGGTGTATTGCTAGTTATTCTTTAGTGTTTTATCCAATCATATTGGCGTATCATTTATAGGTATATAATAAGAAGGAATATACTGTTTTCTGTCACATAGACAGACAAATTCACAACATGAGATGTTCATATTAAATCAAACGCTCATAAAATATATCCTACAGGCTAACAAAACACTTCTTCATGAACGCATCACGGTTAACTTAAAAGATGTATTAATCTCTTTGAAACATTTGCAGTAAAACTCTGCTCTCATATGAGGTAAGCTCCACTCTCAGCCTATTAGGACCTGCGCTGCCCACTAAGGTGCCTGAACAAAACTACCTAAACTGCTTTTAGAGCAACAATGTAAATAAACATAGGAAATTTATAACAGAGTGGCTTCCATTTGGACACTCTACCATACAGGCCTGATTGGTGGATTGCTGCAGAGATCGTTGTCCTTCTGGAAGGTTCTCTTCTCTCCGATGATCACTTTGTCAGAGACAGTGACCTGGTGAATCTGAACTGCTTCCTTTTACAGATGATAGCGGCCACTGTGCTCATTGGGACTTTCACAACAGCAGAAATGTTTCTGTTCCCTTCCCCAGATTCTTGCCTCGGGACAGTCTTGTCTCAGGTCTACAGATAATTCCTTTGACTTCATGCTTGGTTTGTGCTATGTCAACTGTAGGACCTTATATGTAGACAGGTGTGTGTCATTACAAATCATGTCCAATCAGTTGAATTTACTCCAGATGGACTCCAGTTAAGCTGAAGAAACATCTCAAGGATGATCAGTGGAAACAGGATGCACCTGAGCTCAATTTTGAGCTGCATGACAAAGGCTGTGAATACTTATGTACATGTGGTTTCTTTCTTTCTTAATAATTTTGCAAAAATCAAATTTTTCCACATTGTCACTATGGGGTATTTGTAGAATTTTGAGGGAAACAATTTATTTTCATCCATTCTAGAATAAGGCTGTAACATAAACTGTGGAAACTTTCTGGATACACTAGAAATGTGCAGTTGGAACAGATAATCTGTGCTGCATCCGTTTCTCATATTTGTTTCACATGGATATAGACAGCCATCAGTGAGCTTATCTACATTAAAAAAAAAAATAATATATATATATATAAATATTCAGCTGTGAGTCTGAACATAGACTTCACTGCGTCATTAGTTTAAAACAAAATAAAGCTCATCAGCATTTAACTTCTTTGGACTTGCTTTGGGGCTTTCAATCTGCTGCAGATGAATGCTGAGGTATGGAGCTGCCTTCCTTATCAGTTGTTTGAAATGTTTTTTTTTTTCCTTTATATTTGCTGAGGTAAATGTGCACACACCTACAGTAAGGCAAACAAGTATTTGATCCACTCTTGATTTTACATGTTTTCCTACCTACAAAAAATGGAGAGGTCTGTCATTTGTATCGTAGGTACACTTGAACTGTGAGAGACGGAATCTAAAAAGAAAAATCTAGAAAGTCATGTTGTATGATTTTTTTTTTTTTTTATCAGTTTGTATTTTATTGCATGAAATAAGTATTTGATCACGTACCAACCAGCAAGAATTCTGTCTCTCGCAGACCTCTTATTCTGCACTCATTACCTGTTTTAAGTGCACTTGTTTGAACTCGTTACCTGTATAAAAGACACCTGTTCACACACTCAGTCAATCACACTCCAACCTGTCCACCATGGCCAAGACCAAAGAGCTGTCTAAGGACACCAGGGACAAAATTGTAGACCTGCAAAAGGCTGGGATGGACTACAGGACAACAGGCAAGCAGCTTGGTGAGAAGACAAGAAGCTGTTGGTGTAATTATTAAAAATGGAAGAAACAGAAGATGACTCTCAATCTTCCTTAGTCTGGGGCTCCATGCAAGATCTTGCCTTGTGCGGTAAGGATGATTCTGAGAAAGCCCAGAACTACATGGGAGGACCTGGTCAATGATCTGAAGAAAGCTGGGATCACAGTCGCAAAGATTACATTAGTAACACATGATGCTGTCATGGTTTAAAATTCTGCAGGGCGGCAAGGTCCCCCTGCTCACACCAGCACGTCCAGGCCCATTTGAAGTTCATCAGTGACCATCTGGATGATCCAGAGGAGGCATGGGAGAAGGTCATGTGGTCAGATGAGACCAAAATAGAGGTTTTTGGAATCAACTCCTCACCATGTTTAGAGGATGAGAACAACCCCAAGAAAACCATCCCAACTGTGAAGCATGGAGGTGGAAACATCATACTATGGGGTGCTCTTCTGCAAAGGGGACAGGACGACTGCATCGTATTGAAGGGAGGATGGATGGGGTCATGTATCATGAGATTTTGGCAAACAACCTCCTTCCCTCAGTAAGAGCATTGAAGATGGGTCATGACTGGGTCTTCCAGCATGACAATGACCCCAACACACAGCCAGGGCAACTAAGGAGGGGCTCCTTAAGAAGCATTTCAAGGTCCTGGAGTGGCCTGGCCAGTCTCCAAACCTGAACTCAATAGAAAATCTTTGGAGGGAGCTGAAACTCCAAACCTGAAAGATTTGGAGAAGATCTGTATGGAGGAGTGGACCAAAATCCCTGCTGCAGTGTGTGAAAACTTGGTCAAGAACTACAGGAAACAAAGATTTCTGTACCAAATATTAAGGTCTGTTTTTCTATTGTATGAAATACTTACTTCATCCAATAAAATGCAAATTGATTATTTAAAAATCATAAAAATGATTTTCTGATTTTTTTTTTTTTGGGGGGGGGGGGGGGGGGTTAGATTCTGCCTCTCACAGCTGAAGTGTATCTACGATAAAAGTTGCAGACCTCTCCATTCTTGGTAGGTGGGAAAACTTGAAAAATTGACTGTGGATCAAATATTTATTTACCTCGCTGTACCTCCACAGCTAAACTTTCCCCAACGTGTCTAATGATATTTTAGTTTTCTGTGAAGGCTCTGTTGTCCAGGTGGTTTCCATATTAGAGAAGCTTGAATCTTTGAGTGGACTGGTTTGCTCGAGGTGAGGACGTTTCGCTTCTAATCACAGAAGCTCCATCAGTTAAAATTCTTCCTCTGATTGTCTGACTTCTGTCTTGACTCCTGTAGAGAATGATTAGAAGTGAAACATCCTCGCCTCAAGCAAACCAGTCCAGTCAAAGACTCAAGCTTCTCTACTATGACATTTTAGTTTGTTGAACTTTACTGCAGTACTTTGTTTGCCTTGTATGCTTCCTATATATTATCAAAATCAGAACATTTTTATTGCCATATGAGTGAACAAGTTCACATTCAGACATTGCTGCGGTACTTGGTGCTAACAAAAAAATTAGAGCAGTAAAACAAGTAATATATAATAAAACTTTACACTATAACAATGTTACAAAATGTACAGAATGTATGAGCTAAGATAAATAAATGGTGATGATAGTAACAATGTAGAGTTCTAAAGATTCTTGCTGAGGAGGCTAACAGCAGAGGGGGAAAAAAGTGTTCTTATGGCGAGAGGTTCTGGTCCGAAGGGACCGTAGCCTCCTGCCTGAGGGGAGGAGGTCAAAAAGGTTATATCCAGGTTGAGAAGGATCGGCTCTGATCCGACCTGCACGCCTCAGTGTCCTGGAGGTGTACAGGTCCTGAAGAGATGGACGGTTGCAGCTGATCACTTTCTCGGCAGAGCATACAATGTGCTGTAGTCTCTGTATGTCCCTGGTGTATTTAGCCCGTGATTGTTTTAACAGTCCAAATGCTAAATACTAAACATATTAAAATCTTTAGTCCTGATGGGGAAACTTCTAAAATAGGCCCCATTTTATAAAAGTCCAACTTATCCATTGTGTTTGACCAGACCAGGGTGCTCAGAGTGAATGTGTCACTCTGTATGCTGCAGTTCTTATTAATCTTGTTTTTCTTTTTTCAGCATATCTGCGTTATTAGTGAAACAGGGAAGGAGAAGTACAAGGCATGAAGAACTCTTCATTACATTATTGTACGCTCCAATTTATATTTTGTTACTTCACATTTGTGTTGTGAACTGAACAAAGATGAATTTCAACCTGCTCAGGACTCTGAAGATACCAGACTGAGGATCCTGACCTTTGCATTGCTTGATTTAGTCACCACAGACTAGTTTCACATTTTGAGAAACTGATTGTAATCATAGATAGAAATTGTGTGTGTGTGTGTGTGTGTGTGTGTGTGTGTGGGGCTGCTTTTGGCCATGTTTTAACTGTCAAAGAGGAGCTCTGGGATTTTATTTTTCTTTCAAATTGTGCTTCTTTTGTTTTGTTTTGGGTTCTTTTCAGGCGGGATAAAAAATTTAATTAGTGCAGTATTTATTTAGAATGTAAACACCATCATGGAGTAAACGGCTACATTGTGTAATTGGATTGGGCAAGTCAAAAACCTCACAGTAAACCGCTTCTCATATGGACCGTGAAGCAAAAAGAAGCTAAATATTAATAAACATTTTAATATGACAGATTATAGTTAGCCACTTACCTTAGCTTGGTGGCTTTGTGTTTAGCACTTTTTGCCTCATAGCATGAAGGTCATGGGATCGCTTCCCACATGGTGCTTTCTGTGTGGAGTTTGCATGTTCTTCCCATGTCTACATGGATTTCCTCCCACTGTCAGAAGCATGCTTCTTTAGGGTACGACACTGACCACAGCAGCATCCAGCAGCAGGCACTGAACTGTGCCCATTGCTCCTGATGCTTGGATTGTGTCTAAATATAATTAGGATGGGTTTAATGCCGCAAACACATTTCATTGTCTGTATTCATCTGTGTACAATAAAAAGCCCTTCTCTGTCAGTCATTACAAATGCATTGCCGTTGAGGGCTTTGTTGCTGTTGGAAGCAGAAAAAAATGAGGTTCTCATAGATAATCTATTTGTGATGATTTAGTGGAGAGCAGCACTTCCTAGTGGCCAGGAGGCCAAGTTAAGCAGTTCACTGTATTTGGTAATTAGAAAAAAAGTTTCTTTATAAATATGTACATTCTTACTTCTGTACAGACACTCTACATCTGACCGGAAAGTTATAATAAAATGTTTGGCTGTTGAGTGGAGACAAAAAGCAATTTACTATTTTTTTTTTATTTTTTATTTATTTATTTTTTTAAAGCTTGTTCCGTACAGTTACTTTGTGTAGCTGTCAGGGTGTTTATGTTCCAAAACACTGCTACAGTTTGTTTTTTTTTTTGTTTTGTTTTTCCTTCTTCTTCTTAAGTGAAGCTATAACCCCAAAAACATTTAAAATAATCCTTGGGTTAAAAATATGATTTTCCCTTATTTTCTTTTTCTTCAAAGAAATGGAGAGATTTGTTCAGAGCAGTGTTGCTCGCTTTAAATATCATTTTGTAATTGTACTGTCATACTTTCCAGTATTTGACTGAAGCCTGGTTTATAAAGTATTGCTTTTGATAAATTTGTTTTTACCAAAAGTTATCAAGTTTTTTTTTTTGTGCCCACACTTTTTTATTTAAGTGTTTGAATTTCCCATGACACATTGTGTAGAAATGTCATTGTCAATAACTCACAGGATAACTCACCACATTGGGTACGCTAAAAATGAACATTATTTCATATTATATACACATGATGGTAAAGAATCATTTTTCTGATGCCTGAAAAATATATTTAACTTGTTTTTTTGTTTTTTTTTGCTTGTTTGGTTTTTTGCTGCTAATTTAAATGAACCACACTTCTGCATTTAAAAAAAAAAAAAAAACTATACCTATCTCTGAATCAAGCAGATGTGAGAATATACTTTTTTCTTTACATGTCTTTAAAGTGCACCATTATTTTGGCAACATTCAGTTAAATATTGTAATACATGGCATTAAATGTTCACACTGCTGCTGTGACTAGTGGTTTTTACTGTTGTGTATACAGTATAACACTAAAGTTCACACAATTATGAATTTGACAGGAATAATGTGTGTAACTTCAGAGAATGTATTAAACGCATTTGTCATTTTGTAGACAGTAGCGCTTCGGAGCAGGTACAGCAGCTTTCGATGAGTAAAATAGTTTGAGTAGCTTGGTGTTTTGACCTGACTTTGGCCTATAAACTGGAAGTACTTCAACAGCAGGAAAGTAAGAAATGGCTCCAAGAAATCAACTGTCGCTTATTAAACATTAGACAGTTGATCGTTACCCATTTAAAATGATAGTTACTGCTCAAAAAAATTATAGCATTAAATGTGTTCAACTTCTGGGATATTGATCCGGTAAGTTGAGTAGCAGAGGCAGTTAATCAGTTTTAGCTGCTTTGGCGTTAATGAAATTAACAGGTACACTAGAGGGGCAACAATAAGACGACCTCTAAAATGAACAGGTCTTACAGGTGGAGACCTTTGACAATTTTCCTCTCGTCTTTTCTGACTGATTTCACATTTGGTTAGTGCTCTACCTGGACCCTGCAGAGGCTCCACAGGTAGTTCAACTCCTCCCGGATGGTGCATCAATAGTGCCATTGCTGGAAGGTTTGCTGTGTCTCCCAGCACAGTCTCAAGAGCATGGAGGAGATTCCAGGAGATGGCAGTTACTCTTGGAGAGCTGGAGAGGACTGTAGAAGGTCCTTAACCCATCAGCAGCACTGGTATCTGCTTCTTTGTACAATGGAGGAACAGGATGAGCACTGACAGAACTCTAAAAAATGACCTCCAGCAGCCCACTAGTGAGTGAACAATCGGAAACAGACTTCATGAGGGTGGCCTAAGGGTCCAATGTCCTGTAGTGAGCCCTGTGGTCACTGGCTGGCACTGTGAAGCTCGACTTAGATTTGTCACAGAACACCAGAACTGGCAAGTCCACCACTGGCGCTCTGCTGTTCACAGATGAGAGCAGGTTCCGCAGCACACATGACGGACATGAAAGGGTCTGGAAATGCCATGGAAAATGTTATTCTGCCTGCAACGCCATTCGGCATGACCAGTTTGGCGGTGGGCCAGTGACAGTGTGGGGAGGCATATCCTTGGAAGGATGCAAAGAGCTGTACAGGCTAGACAATGGCACCCTGACTGCTGCTGGCATCTGGGTGAAATCTTTGGACCCATTCTCAGACCCTTTGCTGATCCATGTCAGTTCCTGGCCTCGTGGTGAGACTGCAGGTACTGTAGTTCCTGGAAGATAAAGGACTTGATACCAGTGACTGTTTCTCACACTCACCTGACCTAAATCCAATAGAACACCTCTGGGACATTGTTTCAGTCCATCAGATGCCTCCACATTGCACATCAGACTGCTCAGGACCTAAGTGATGTCCAGATCTGAGGAGATTTCCCCCCCAGGACACCATTCTTGGATTTATTAGGAGCATGTCCTGAGGTCGGGCATATTAAAGTGTCTGTTTACTTCCTGATTGCAGCCAATCTCCCAAATGGTACTTTGAACAGGTGTTGGACAGATGTGCCTTAATTGGGCCCTTCTTGAAATAAGCTTAGTGCTTTCCTTGTGTGCCCCCATTAAATAAGAACCTCTTCTTCACATTAGTTCAGCAGATAACTGTAAGAATCATTCAAATCCTGTTACAAGCACCAAAATTTGACTGTGTATATATTTTGGTACATATTGTAGAAAAATAACTAGCCATTTGAATTTTCAATAGGGGATCAAGTAGGGGTCAATTGAAGAATTGCACAGGGTCAAAATTTTAAAATGTTCCAATCATATTGGAAGTAATACCACATTATGTATCTGATGACAATGATTCCAAAAAGGTATAGTTTGGACCATCTGTAACTGAATGTTCTGGAGTTATGGGGTAAAAACAGCAAGAATGGTGACAAAGGTCAGTTTCAGTTTATACAGGGGTCAAAAGTTAAAGTTGCTCCAATTTTGGTAAAACGTGCAAATTATTGGTTGAAATAATGGGATTAACAAATGGAATAGTTCTGTGTTGAATGTTTGGTCTCCAAAGTAAAGGTTAAACAATGTCGACGTCCATTGGATTCTATGACATGTGACATATGTTACCCTGTAACATAACTAAGCATGACACATGGTGCAAGCTATTCCTTTTTAAAATCCTACTAACTCAACCAATAATTTGCACCATGTTTTACCATAATTGGAGCAACTTTAACTTTTGATCAGCTGTACAAACTGAAAGTGACCTTTGTCGCCATTCTTGCTGTTTTTACCCCATAAATCCAGAACATTGTCACAGATGGTCCAAACTATGCCTTTTTGGAATCTTTGTGATCAGACACATAATGTGGTATAGCTTTCAAGATGACTGGAACATTTTTTTTTTTTTTTACCCCTATGCAGTTCTTCAATTGACCCCTACTGAAAATTAAAATGTATAACGTTATTTTTCTAAAATATGTACCAAAATGTATACACAGTCAAACTTTGGTGCTTGTAACCGATTTGAAGCATTGCTATGCAAATATTCTGTTATCTGCTGCACTAATATTTCAGAAATGCTTACCAGCTGTGAGTGAGCAAGCTTGAAAATCTCAGGCATCAAATTGTTTCATAAAGATTTTGGAGTTATAAACCTCGGACTTAAGCTTTACTTTAACAGCTAAAATCTTTATTTTTATATATATATATATATATATATATATATATATATATATATTAAAAGCTAGAATAGACACTGGCAAAAAAAAAGCCTGTCTGCGTCTCAGATTTTCGTTCTGGACTCTTTCAATTCCGAATCTGGCCGCAATTTCTAGAAGTACTTTCGATGTCAGAACGAGGATCGAAACCTGTCTCAGCTACTTTTTGCAGCTTTGCAAGTTATTCTCTTTTTAGTTGTTAAGGTTATGACTGGAATACTTAGAACGTTCAGAAATGTGAATATTTCTGACTTCCGAACCACAACTTTGCACAGTTCCGGAATTTTTGCGCAGACGTGGTGCGAGTCAGGTTCATATTATTTTTCATATTTTTTTAGCTTTGTCACTTAACATTTGTTGGCTAATGCCTGATGCACCAAGTTTTCAGATTGATATTAAAGTGCTGACTGTTTTGTTGTGGTCAGTTTGCCTGTACTTGCAGTCTTTTCTGCAGACAGCTGTGCTTTGCTCGCTGACGCGCGGTTCCAGCTGAGCACGCCGGGAAACGCAGCTGTTTCATTGGTCAGGTCTGTTAGCGTCAAAAGGGGGCGTGAAGTTCTCCGTTAGCTAAAGTTAGCCTGGATAGATGGTGGCCGTCCAGCAGAAACGAAAAGCGATCTCGTAGAGCCTGTTTTTATTAACTGCAGATACGGTTTCTTTTTTTTATGTTTATTTGACGTCACAGCGGTAGTTTACGTTTGCTGAAAGGGAACGTATGAGTCGATGGCCCGGCCTCTAGCTAGTTAGCATAACAGGCTAGGTAGCGGGAATCGATTAGCTAGTAGATATGAGTTAACTGCGGCCTCCTTCCTTTTTGACACTCATTTTGTCCTGGTAGTTAACTCCCTGGGCGATTTGGCTAACGCCAGCTAATACATTAATGTACAAATGTAGTTTGGAAGCGCCGCTGTGCTCCAGCAGACTTGGCGGCTCGGTGGCTAACAGTTACCGTGTATTGTGTGGTGTGTAGCCGCGGTATGCTAACCAGCTCTGTGCTCGGCGCAGGCCGGTTCTGTGAAGAGTTGCATAAATAGCTGTAATGACTAACATGTTGATTGAGCTGTGACGTTAAACACACCAAACAGGCCTCGCAGATTGCCGTGGGACCAGGGTGTTCGTGTTGGAATAGTTTGTCTACAGCTCACTTTTCTACCAAACATGTAACGTTAAAGTATAGAGAGCAGCGATGTAAAGACGCTGAGTTGATGTGCCTTTTTGGTTTTCTTGAATAAATGGGACAGCCGGTGTTAGATTGCAGAATGAACAACTCTGTAGTCATGGCACAAGAAAAGATGGAGCTGGATCTGGAAATACCATCTTCATTAGTGCAAACCGATGGACAGTTGAGGAGATCCAACAGTGCTCCCATGATAAATGGCTTAAGGTCTTAGAAATGTTTTTTGACTAAATGTCGCACAGATTGGGTAGAAGGTTTTGACTAAAACAAAATTGTCATTGCAGTGATAACTCCCAGGTATTCCAGCGAGAAGTTCTGCGCAGCCGGAGAAATAGCACTACAGTTGTCAACAGACCCAACATGGTACTATGCATAAATTAAACATGTTTATTAAAGTATTTTGTCTTACAGTTGTGTAATGTTGATTTGTCACCTCTGCACCTGGTCTTTGCAGGTCCCTTCCTCGCCTATTCGAGTTCCTAGTACCAGACTTCATCAGATTAAACAAGTAAGGAAAAATGTCCTTGTCATACCAATAAGCATGTCAGACAGCCGCCTCCTTGTCCATCCATAGGGAGTCACGGTGTATGAAAACGTGCAATAATGTTTTCTGGAGTTAACAAGGCCATGGATCTTACAAAGTTGATCACTTGGTAGTACCAGACTCCAACAGAAATTATTAATATGACATTGTAAAATCGCTACAGTCAAATTTGCGTATAAGGGATTCAGGTGGACCACCGTATTTTGTCCGTTATAATTGAAATCCGTTATATGTATAAAATGGACAAAATCCGTTATATATGTCACGGATTAGTTACAGCCAGGAGGCGGCGAACGATTTACGGGGAATCCCCAGCACCGATTAGACTTGTGTATTTCCTTGATTAAAAGCCTGACCTTTAATCGGACCTGCCTCATTTAATGACCTGCCTCAAAATTTGTCTGAAAAAAATAAATAAATAGAACTCCTGCCTTAAATAAGTGCAGAGCATTATGTGCATTAAAAAGGTTACATTTGGTCGAGTCGCTCGTTTTTCTAAGTCTGCTGTGAAGTGGTACCTTAAAATCCTAAAGGCTGATTTATGCTTCTGTAATTCTGTGGCGATGCAGTGACGTTGACGTTCGCGTTACCCTTTTAAAGTTCTCGGTTGCATCTTTATGCAATTTAGAGCAGGAGCAGTGGCTTTTTCTGGATTCATTTCTCCCACAAGGAGCTCCACTTTTATACAGTAATTATCCTTAGTATGTACTATTTCCTCCATGAATTGTGGGTCATTTGAGCGTCTTTTCTGGCTCTGTTGTAAATTTGGTCATATTTGCAGACTTTTCTGCAAAACGTATTTGATTCATGATTGAAATGTAATTGATGGGTGCCTTGAAAATTTTTTTAACATGTCAGGAGAGGAATGAGTGAAAACATAAAAGTGACAAGTCACAGCCCTTTGCAGTGTGTGTCATTTAGCAGGGGCAGTTCAGGCTCCAGAGAGCCACACAGAGGGCTGTGATCTAAAGGGGTTTGGTTCGTCACACCCAGGGATATGTGTGAAACTTAACACCATATTACAATGCAGGCAGCAAGCAGCATTTTGTTAATCACTGGCCTTGAATTACGCCCTGCCTCATTTAGGTCCAGTGTCAGAGCACGGTTTGAAAATAAATAAATAAAGGCCGATCTTTTAATCAAGAAAATATGGTGCCCACTTTCCTCGACTCGGCCAGTGTCAGTGCTGAACATTTCGTGCCTCTGTTACTGTGCACATGCAGACTGCTCTGTCTGGTACATGTGAGGGGTTTTTAATGGAAATGCATTGCAATGGGACAGGACGTTTTCTCTGATGTGAGCGAAAATCCGTTATACAAAATCCATTATATACAGTGTTTGTTACATGGAAAACTATACAAAAGCATTGAGACTTTTGCTTTTATCCGGTGAGTGAGAATATCCAGTTTATACAATGACTGTTTAGGCAAGTTTTACTGTATTAATGTCCACATGAAACTCTGAATGGGCTAAATGGCAGTGGAGTAAAACACTAATTTAGTTCAGGCTTCATCACCATTGACCATCTTGTGCCCTCTTGCAGGAAGAGGGTTTAGACGTGATGAACAGAGAAACTGCTCACGAGCGGTAAGCTATGCATTTATGAATGCTCTCAGGGTGATGGCATACGTTTGCTTTGGGTGTGAGAAGAAAGCTAGCCCAAGTAAAGATCAGTTATTTTGTGCACACAGAGAAGTTCAAGCTGCGATGCAGATGAGCCAGTCCTGGGAAGAAAGCCTGAATCTGGTAAATATTGAGTCCACATTGAAGCTTGTCACGTGCTCATAAACACTTGTTTTACTCTGTTGCTCGTGGTCACTGAAAGTCTTGTCTTTTGTACCTTTCCACTGCATGTTTTGGTCTTGTCAGTGTTGACCTCTTTAGTTTTATGGAGCGGTCACGTACAAACATGCTAGATTAACACAAAACATTTGGGAGTTAACAGGGCCACCGGTCTCTCAAGGTCAGGCTGAGTTGGTAGTATAATACTCCCACACGCACTGTTTGCAGGAATTTTTCTGCCTTAGTATGTGGGACAGATTGTGTTTGTATGGAAAGCAAAATGGTAAACTGTTTTTGGTAATTTTGTTGTTAGAGTGACAATGACTTTGAGAAGTCAGCATCTTCATCTCCAAAGCGCATAGACTTTGTTCCTGTGTCTCCTGCCCCATCTCCAACCAGAGGAATAGGGAAAAAGGTATGTGACTTATGTAGGCAGACACCAACAGTGTTGACACAGACACTTGTTATGGATGAACAGATAACCCTAAGATTTAACTGCGTTTTAATGTTTTTGCAATTAGCAGTTTCATTTATTCAGACATGATTCCCTCCACCCCCTTCCTCAAATTAACATTTATTAGCATTCCTGTACACCTTGTCTGCATGGGGAGTGTCGGCCTGTGTTGCTGCTTGGAGTTAGTGGGGTGTTTTTAGGATTTGTCGCACACAGACATGTTTTTTGTTACACAAGGCCATCAGATATGACCATCGGGTGTTGCGAAGGCTTTTCGTCTGTCCTTCTCTGTGCTCAGCATAAGTCCAGTCCTATTACTGCCAGACTCTTGAAATTAACAGGGAACATTCTTGGGACACAGACCTTGGACAAGTTCAAAGATGGCTAACCTTGATATATTTTTAAGAGGTTAACAATCATTTCAATCTGATCTGTTTTGTTTTTGAGTGACGCAGGTGACAGCCAATCAGAGTAGAGCTGTACTGTGACGTCAGTCGCTGGTTTCTTCAAAACTGCTTCATTTTGTGTGTTTATATACTTTTCTCATATCTTGCGTAAAAGCTAGCAAGAAATAAAACGCTTCTAAAACTGAAAACACTTTTTGGAACCTAATATAATTAGGAATCTCTGAACTTATTTACAAGACATTTCGTTGAGGTTAGCATGGTGACGTCACTTCCTGGTGTAGCTACTTGCTAACAGTTTTGTTTCTGGTATATTATGTAAAAGCTAGCACGAAATATACACTTCTAAAACTGAAAACACCCGATAACACCTCTGGGGTCATTTATAAGGCAATTTGTGGACATTAGCTTGTGCGCTACTTCCTGTGGAGTTAAATTTGTCTCATACCTGCAAATGCACAGAGGTTGATCTACAAATATTCCTTGATTTACACAACATGAACAAATTATTTGATTTGAACATGTATAAATTGTACATAAGATAATAGGATCTTAATAATTAAACTGCAAATTATAAAGAACACAATGCTCATACGGCCGAGAGTAATTTAGCATTGCGTTATATTTTATTTTGAATATTTATTCATAGAAAAGTTTTGACATGACAGGAACACAAAACTAAGAACACTTCTCAAGTGTTACTTTGCTGAGAGACGTGCAGTATTTGTGCATGCACAAAATGTCACTGAAAATGGCACTTTAAAGAAATGAAAGTGGATAAAAATGTTGCAGGTGATCAGAATCTCTTGATGGCAAAACCCATTCTGAAGCAGTCTCTCTGTTTGATCCAACCACAGCGAACAAGCATAACAGGTGGAATGTACGATTTAATCAGGCCCTGCTGGGCATCGTGACGTCCACTTTGACAGTCAGTCATATTCAACAGGAGCATTAGGGGGTTTGGAGAAGATTCCCCCTTTAGACACCAAAAATGTGCACAAATCACTAGAAATGATGAAAGTTGGCGATAAGTCCGCAGGTGCAGGATAAACAGCTGTCTGAAGCCTGCGCTCTTTCAGCTCTCAGCCACAGCCATATTGTTGCTACGTCATCACCAGAATGGGACCTGCTGATTCAAGCACAAATTAATTGTAAGCACGGCGGAGGTCGAGTTGTTTTGACGGGTTTTGTTTTTTCTAGTGTGGTGCTTATTTATTTTTTTATTATTATCCAATCTGAAGGTGATTCTGAAGCAGCTGTGGGGGACACAGCCTCATGGTTTTGAGTCTTATTTAGACCACAATGAGGGAGACTAAACCTTGGAGGGAAAACCTTCAGTCTAACAACAGTGATGATATTGGCAGAGTTCAGAACATAGAATGATTATTAAATAAATAAATAATGCAGGCGATTTCGGCACGCAGGTGGAGATGAACTGTTTTTATTTTTTGCCGGCTCTTTGGTCATAATCAACTGATTTAAAAAAAAAAAAAAAAAAAAATCTGTGACATCAGGAAAAAAGGTGATGAGGAAGTGTGGATTTATTTTTTTTTTTTTCTGTGAAACAGATACATCTGAAAAAATGTTACAGACTGAAAATATCAGCTTTTTTTAAAATACTCGTATTGTTTCCTTCTTGAATACAGTTAATTACCATACTTCAGTAGTGTAACACGTTACTATTAAAACCATTCATACAAGGAGTAATCAATCTAGTCTTACCTGTCCATTTCAGTGAGATCATCTTTAATCTGATGAAAATGTCTGAAAATAATTTAATTCGTTGTCCTGGCTGAAGAACAGTCCATGATGGTTCGAGTCTCTGCTGTACCGATCTGAGAGCGGCACGGTCAACTACGGGTGTAATCCATTAATTGCGTCTGCAGCTGATGGATCGAGTTTCTGCTGTGAATGGATCCTCTAGTTCCACTGCAGGTGCTGCCTTTGCGCCACAAGTTAAGACTTGCAGTCCCTCATCTGCTCATAACGTTTCAATCTGCACATGACGAAATTATCCCATGATCCACAAAACAATAGAATGTGTAAATACTCAGTTTTGCCTCAGTGTTGAGAAGCTGCAGACACTGCGTGCACACTCATCAATATGTGTTCCACCTGCCAGTCAAAAGGATTCTGCCTGCGAGAATTAACTGTTCTGACGTGTATAAAAAAAAAGTGCATCATTGACCCGATCCACTCTGTGGAAACGGGGCTGTCAGTAGCCTGTAAAAATCCATAAATTAAGATAATGGTTCCGGCGCTGATGTCACTTCCTCCTCCTTCTCTAATGTCGAGACTTGCCAGGAAGTTCCTGGTTTTTAGTGGCACACAGTTCAAAATCGAAATATTTCTCTCTTCAGTAACAGCGCACCAGGAAAGGATAAATTTCAAACTGTTTAATTTTAGTCTTAAATACACACACACACACACACACAAAAACATTGCATATCGTGTCAGCTACACTTTAAGCCAGCGTGCACAAAATTGTGCAGTTTAGTACATTCTGCATGGGTGGGATTCATTTGTATAGTTTCTACACCTACTGGTATATGTCATGCAGGAAGGAAGTGTGTGGCGGTGGGGAAAGATAAAACAAAGTTCAGTTTTTGAAAAATTGTTGGACGTTATATGTTACTTAGTCTGGGTTTTGTACCACGTGTGGAACACTTCTCCCAATCCATGTGGTGGATCTGTGTAGTTGTGAATCTGCTAGTCTCTTTTTATTAATTTACTTTACAAGGCTGCTGTAAACATCTGGCAAGTGTCACACGGCACTTAACGAAGGACAACGAAGACCAAACAAAACAAGAAATCTGGACTTTCGTTGGCATTGTTTTACCTTCGCGCAGCTTCGTTCCTGCAGCTGGCGCTTCATCTGGATTTTTAAACTGTTGACAAATTGGAACGAATGCCCCAGACAACCTCAGTTCATCTGGATTTCCTTCTTGATGGTTTCTTATCGTTTGCTTAGTTTTTGTAACGTTAGCGTTTAGTTTGCCTTTGTTCGACCGGCTGAACATTTTTATACAGTGCAGAAGTTGGTTTGTGAGCGCTGCTGTGGAGGAGAGATGCACCTCCTCCGCGGCGGTGCTGCTGTGTGGTGTGGAGCTTCTGCCGCTGTGTGTGATGGGGCGAGTGTAGCTGCTGTAAAAAAAAAAAAAAAAAAAAAAAAAAAAAAAAAATTTATAGAGTTTACCAACAACCATTAACAGCACTGCATATTGGAATGCGTATGCCAGCCATGATGGCATAGACCAGGGGTGCCCAAGTTCGGTCCTCGAGATCTACCTTCCTGACACTTAGTTGTCTTCCTGCTCCAACACACCTGAATCCAATGAAAGGCTTGTTAGCTGGCTATTAATTAGTCTTTTATTGGATTCAGGTGTGTTGGAGCAGGAAGACAACTAAGTGTCAGGAAGGTAGATCTCGAGGACCGAACTTGGGCACCCCTGGCATAGACGATGGAAAATCTTCAGAGCGATGGCATCGTGGCATGTTTGTGCACATGCACCAACTCTGAAGTAAAAAGCAGAAAGGTCAAGGGTGGAACATGAGTGCAAGTTGTAATTGGATTTCTGTAGTCAGTGGCTGCGTTATTGATCGGAAGACTTTTCATATTTAAAATTTTTGCTGGCACTACAATACAGACACTGCCGCCATGTATTGTCAGAAGCTTTGCTAATATTGCCGAGTGTAAATTCATGGCGTCCTCTCAATGGCACCTTCACACCAAATGAGTGGGTGTTTCGTAGTGGTTGGAAAGCTCTTGTGATTTCAAAATATTCCACTTCTACCAACAGACTGAAAACCTGCTTTGTGCCTCAGATTGTACAACTTCTCACTAAGGGGGAGGAGGAGTAACAGGAAGACAGAGGATGGGAAGGAGAAACAGTAGTACCCAGTAAATCAGTTGCAAACAGTATGTCTTGTATTTATATGTATATTTATATTTGCAAACTGTTCTTCGTTTTTCAATTTTGATACTTTGTGTGCTTCTTACCCTGTGTGCTGCTATACAATGCTACTGGAACCTCAATTTCCCTGAGGGAGTTTTTCCATGGGTTAATAAAGTTCTGTCTAATTTACATGCAAATCTTTACTTAAATTGAAGACACTTTCTGTATGTGAAGACAAAACGTACGTGGGTTTTCTTCGGTGGGGGAGTGCAGCTTGACAGGTGAGGTGTTCCGTTGAGATGAGCTCCACTGTGTAATTGTGCATGCCCACCACACCCGTCAAGTTGCGCTCCCCCACCGAAGAAAACCTGTGTAAGTTTTGTCTTTACATAAAACTACAGTAATAAGTGTCAATTCATGCGTGTACATGCAAGTAACTACTTGCATGTACACGCTGTCTTGAAAGCAGAATATTGGATGACGTTGGATGACGGGGAGCTCATCTTGACAGAACACTGGCTCAAGCCCTTCTTGTAGAAGGCTTCTGTGTTCATACCCCACTCCAGTTGATTGTCCAGATACTTGTATGATGGGACTATGTCCATGAGTCTCACTGATGCAGACCAGTGAAGGTGGTGGCTTGTTCCTCTTGAAATCCACCACCATGTCTTTCTTTGCTACATTCATCTGCAAGTGATTCTCCCCACACCACCTCACAAATTGGTCCTCAGGTCCCTGTACTCATCAGAAACTTTCTGTAGAGGACACGACTCAGTGCAGTACTTAAAGTCTGCAGTGTAGGTGGTGAAAAGGAAGGGGGATAGCACAGTTCCCTGGTGGGTCCTGATGTTACTGATGAGATGGTCAGATGCACGGCTCTGAAGCCTCATGAACTGTGGTGTGCCTGTCAGATAGTCAGAGATCCACATGACCAGGGAGCATCCACCTGCATTTTCTCCAGTTTGGCCTTCAGCAGTCTATGCTGGATGGTGTTAAAGGCGCTGGAGAACTCAAAGAACATGATGTGGACTATGTAGTCAGGCCTGTCCAGGGCGAAGGAGGCCCTCTGCAAGAGATATAGTACAGCATCATCCATACCTAGATGGGACTGATATGCAGACTGCAGGGGGCCTTGTGATGAGCACAACAGTGATCTGAGGTCAGTGCTATTAGTCTTTAGTCATATGGAGTCACAGGATGTGCTTTCTTAGGCACTGGGACCAGGCAAGGTGTTTTCCACAGCACTGGAACTCTTTGACGGTGAAGGCTCACGTTGAAGAGGTGCTGGAGTACTCCACAGAACTGGCTGGAACACGCTTTCTCCACCCGAAGGCTAATACCATCCTCTCCAGCAGCTTTCCCCTGGTTTAGCTTCTCCATCACTCTCACCACCTGGCTGTGATTTGTAGTCCTGTCTGAGGCACTGAAATGTGGCAAAATCTCTGGTGGATGTCAGCAGGGGGTTGAATGATGTAAAGAGGTATCTGCTGCACGAGTTGGAGGGTTGTGAGAGAGACACAGGGTCATTACTCAGAGGAACAGTCGGGGAGCCGTGGGGTTGTTGAGCTGGAGTCAAACCTGTTGGAAACGTTGTATGACCAACCCCCATGGCACCCCTGCTTTTCTTCTTGAAACTGGTGATCTATCTGTCCCACACCACACGTCCTTGGCCTTGTTTCGCTCCAATTTCTCCTAGTTTCCTCCTGAGGTCCTCTTTGCTTTCCTTCAGTCTGTGTTCAAGTTCTTTTTGAACCCTCTTGAGTTCTGCTCAGTCCCCTGATGTACAAGCCCTCTTCATTGAGAAGGGCCTTCAGGTCACTGGTAACCCAGGGTTTGTTGTTTGGGTAACAACGGAGCTCTTTAGTCAGGATGGCATTTTCTATGTAGAACCCAGTGTACTCAGAGACGCAGTCTATGATGTCTTCAGTGCCATCACCACATTGTTCATACAGTGCATTCCAGTCAGTAGCTTCAAAGCCACCACACGGTATCTCCATGGCTCGATGGAATCTAGTAGGGGTGTCACGATTCTCCAAATCCTCGATTCGATTTTATTTTCGATTTTAGGGTCACGATTCGATTCGATTCTCGATTTTCTTTTTCTTACAACAGAGAGGCCTATGCCAGGTTTAGATTAGTCTATGATCAGTCATTGGTTTGATTCATCAAAGTTGGGCTTGGTATAAGTGATACTTTTTGTAATACATTACATTAGGCACTAATGGTAAAATTTTAATAATTTAATTAAGATATAATGTAACAATCTTCTCAGTCAAGTGGAACAACAAAAACAAATATAATAATAACAAATTAGAGGTCACAGAGGGTAGCTGCCATCTAGTGGCTTTTTTTTGGTAGCAGCAGTGTGCGCTATTAAAATAGCAATGTGCAACATAACAAAATAATAAAACAAAATACAGTAACAGTCATGTGCAAAGTAATAGAACAATTAGAGCCATAACAAACTAAATTCTATCCTACAACAGTTGAACATAAAAAAATAAAACTTTTGGTCCCTGAGAATGACAACTGTCATTTTTCTTTAACTAAGGTATAACTTTATGTGGGGAGAAAGATGCTCCTTAAGGTACCAAAACTATTAACATATTTGTGGCTAGACAAGACAACAGTTATTTTTATATTTTCAAGTTTTTGTTTAAGAAGATGAGAATGTCCACATTCTCTGGAGAAAGGGCTGCTCTATGAGCAGTCACAATGTCCCCTGCTGTGGAGAACACTCTCTCACTTGCTACACTTGTTGCTTGCACAGCAAGATAATGTTTGGAAAGCTTGGACAAATTTGGGTACTGATGCTCATTGTTTTTCCACCATTTCAGTGGATATGCATCCACAGAAATTACTTTTGCCATCCTGTATAGCTCAATCTCCTCCTTGACAACATCAGGCCATGATTTTGGTGTTGTTGATGTAGTGGAGGCTGTGCTATAAAAGTCACCAAACAGTTCACTGAGTGTGATTCTCTTTGCTGGGGAGCTGCCTTCACTGGATGCTGCAGTTTCTGGGTTCTCTGCATGGTATTGGCTGGTCGCATTTCCTGAGGCCTGAGTCTAAAAAAGAATATAAATTTATAAATGTATCAGTATTTCAATTACAAGATAAATTTGCATCACTATTAATAGCTGACATTTCATCATATGAATTTCAATTGGTCACATACCTGTGTGGGATGCTTTTGTAGGATTTTCTCAGCCAGACTGTTGAATATCTCTTTCCGAGAGGGGTCATCCAGATGGGGTAAAGACTTGAACCGAGGGTCCAAGGCAGTGCTCTCATTCAGGAACTGTTGAAGACTGAGATCTGAATACCTCCCTTCAATGTTGGTTGCTATAGCAGATTTAACATCCTTCACAATCTGTGAATCTGTGCCAGTATGTTTCATTGTTGTGAGAATGGAGTGTTTGAGTGGCAGGATCATAGACACAGTGGGCTGCTGTTCTGAGCTCAATAGAGTTGTGATTGTTTTCATGGGCTTCAGAACCTCAACCACATCCTCCAGAACAGTCACATCTTGATCAGAGAGTGTGATGAGATCTTTGGCATTCTTTTTAACATCTTTTTCTGTGAGTGCAGAATAAACAGCAGCTTGTTGCTCTAAGTAGCGTTTGAGCATGTCATAGCTGGAGTTCCACCTTGTAGTGACGTCTTGAATCAGCTTGTGAGGAGGAAGCTGGAGCATCTCTTGTTTGGCCTTTAAGACAACTGCTGCAGTCGTGCTCTTATGAAAGAAGGTGACGACTCTCCTGACTTTGCTCAACAGACGAGAAATCTGGTTTACTCCCAACCCCTTCTGGGATGCCAGGTTTACTGTGTGTGCAAAACACCCTATATGCGGTGACAATCCAGCTGCATTTGAGGCATTGACAATGTTTTTGGCATTATCAGTGGTCACAGGGATGGTTGTATTTTGTTTATCCAGTTTCCATTCTAATACTGCTTCCTTTAGCACTTCTGCCAAATTATCACTTGTGTGTGATTCATAGATAGGGCGAGTTTGAAGTACTGGACTTTCAATCTCCCAATCATTATTGACGTAGTGTGCTGTCACTGTAATGTAGCTCTCAGTTGCTCATGAGGTCCAGCCATCTGTTGTTATGGCAACTAACTCCGCAGTGCTTAGACCCCTCAAAACTTTTTCTTTAGCATCTTCATACATGGAGGGCAACAATTTGGTTGTAAGATGCAATCTGCTGGGAATACTGTAGCGCGGCTCAAGTACGCTAATTAAATGTTTAAACCCAGCGTTTTCCACCACTGAATAAGGCTGCAGGCCTGCTGCTATGAATAGCCCTATAGCGTTAGTCATTGCTTTAGCGCGAGCTGAGGTCTGTGCAAGTTTCATTACAAACGAAGAGTCAATAGTTGGCTGGACCAATGATGATGTTTTTCCAGCCAAATCAACATCTTTGTGATGACGGCGAATGTGTCCAGCCATGTTCGTTGTGTTTCCCGTAGCTGGGTAAGGCACACGCGTGTAGCACATTTTGCACACTGTTGTCTTCTTGTCGACAACACGAACGCTGTCGACATAACTCACCGCGAACGCAAAATATTTCCATACTGCTGATTTAAGAGAAGCAGGAGCGGCTTCCAGCTCCAGTAAGGCGTCCTTATCTGCACTTGCCATGGTGACATACTCTGCAGGTTAGCAAACTAGCGGCGTCGGCTACAGTGTACTGCGTCGCGTGCGTGCTTGCGCAGCTTAGGGGGCGGGATCGTCGATCCCCTTTTTGACTTCGAGTCTCGAGACCATGACGTAATTTCGATCAATTTCGATGAAATATCGAAATCGTGACACCCCTAGAATCTAGGGATAGTTGCGTTAGAGTGCGGTATCTGTTTGTGTAGCCATGTTTCGGTGAAACACATGATCCTGCACTCTGTACTCCCTCTGGATCCTGACAGTCGCTTCTTTCCCGAGGACCTTACAGTTCCTGTGATGAAGGCAGGAATGTAGCGTTTTAAACCTCCTCTTCATCGGAGTTCCGGTGGCACGAGGAGAACGAGATGGCGGCTTGAAACTCGGCTCCTGGTTGAACTACCATAAAAGGCTGTGTTAGTCCCCTTTAATATTCTAGGAAATTACTGTTGTGGGTTTATAAGTGCATGAAAATGCCGGGGGACGAAGAAGGGGGCCCCAGCAAGGGACTGAGGAGCAAAAGGAAGGATACGGAAGATACGAGCCACCACAAGGAGGAGGCCCATCAGGCCACCCGAGCAGAAACAGTTTCGCTAGCCTCCATCCGCAACGTTATAAATGACACAATGACTAAGGCTATGTCCGAGCTGGAAAACAAGATTTCTCAACAACTGCTCGATTTTCAAGTCTGCTTCCAATCGGACGTTAAGCAGCAACTTGGCGAGTTAGGAACAGAATTCAACCAGAGGACGGACGAAGCTATGGGCAAGATGGAGGCTGCTTCTCAGCGACTCGACGAGGCCGAGCAGCGGATTGAGGAGGTGGAGACATTTGGAGCGAAAACGAAGGAGTTTTTAGTTCAACTACAGAAAACGCATTTAAAGCTGAAATCAAAGGTGACTGAACTGGAAGGACATTCGCGCCGAAATAATATCCGGATTTACGGCATTAAGGAGAGAGCAGAGGGAACATCCATGCTTAACTTTTGGAAAATTTCCTTAAAAACGAACTGGCCCAGAGTGCGGATTTGACCGAGCTGGGCATTGAACGCGCACACGGAGCTGCGGGTCCTAGACCTGATGATAACCGCGATCAACGGTTGTTAGATTTTTGAAATACAGCACCAAAGAGAAGATTATCAGCGCGGCGTGGAAAAAACTATCACTGTGGACGGGAAGAGGATATTTTTCGACCACGACTATGCAGCTGATGTGATCAAATCAATTTTATTTATATAGCGCCAAATCACAACAAACAGTTGCCCCAAGGCACTTTATATTGTTAGGTAAAGCCATACAGTAATTACGGAAAAACCCCAACGGTCAAAACGACCCCCTGTAAGCAAGCACTTGGCGACAGTGGGAAGGAAAAACTCCCTTTTAACAGGAAGAAACCTCCAGCAGAACCAGGCTCAGGGAGGGGCAGTCTTCTGCTGGGACTGGTTGGGGCTGAGGGAGAGAACCAGGAAAAAGACATGCTGTGGAGGGGAGCAGAGATCAATCACTAATGATTAAATGCAGAGTGGTGCATACAGAGCAAAAAGAGAAAGAAACACAGTGCATCATGGGAACCCCCCAGCAGTCTAAGTCTATAGCAGCATAACTAAGGGATGGTTCAGGGTCACCTGATCCAGCCCTAACTATAAGCTTTAGCAAAAAGGAAAGTTTTAAGCCTAATCTTAAAAGTAGAGAGGGTGTCTGTCTCCCTGATCTGAATTGGGAGCTGGTTCCACAGGAGAGGAGCCTGAAAGCTGAAGGCTCTGCCTCCCATTCTACTCTTACAAACCCTAGGAACTACAAGTAAGCCTGCAGTCTGAGAGCGAAGTGCTCTATTGGGGTGATATGGTACTATGAGGTCCCTAAGATAAGATGGGACCTGATTATTCAAAACCTTATAAGAAGAAGAATTTTAAATTCTATTCTAGAATTAACAGGAAGCCAATGAAGAGAAGCCAATATGGGTGAAATATGCTCTCTCCTGCTAGTCCCCGTCAGTACTCTAGCTGCAGCATTTTGAATTAACTGAAGGCTTTTCAGGGAACTTTTAGGACAACCTGATGATAATGAATTACAATAGTCCAGCCTAGAGGAAATAAATGCATGAATTAGTTTTTCAGCATCACTCTGAGACAAGACCTTTCTAATTTTAGAGATATTGCACAAATGCAAAAAAGCAGTCCTACATATTTGTTTAATATGCGCATTGAATGACATATCCTGATCAAAATGACTCCAAGATTTCTCACAGTATTACTAGAGGTCAGGGTAATGCCATCCAGAGTAAGGATCTGGTTAGACACCATGTTTCTAAGATTTGTGGGGCCAAGTACAATAACTTCAGTTTATCTGAGTTTAAAAGCAGGAATTAGAGGTCATCCATGTCTTTGCCTGTAAGACAATCCTGCAGTTTAGCTAATTGGTGTGTGTCCTCTGGCTTCATGGATAGATAAAGCTGGGTATCATCTGCGTAACAATGAAAATTTAAGCAATGCTTTCTAATAATACTGCCTAAGGGAAGCATGTATAAAGTGAATAAAATTGGTCCTAGCACAGAACCTTGTGGAACTCCATAATTAACCTTAGTCTGTGAAGAAGATTCCCCATTTACATGAACAAATTGTAATCTATTAGATAAATATGATTCAAACCACCGCAGTGCAGTGCCTTTAATACCTACGGCATGCTCTAATCTCTGTAATAAAATTTTATGGTCAACAGTATCAAAAGCAGCACTGAGGTCTAACAGAACAAGCACAGAGATGAGTCCACTGTCTGAGGCCATAAGAAGATCATTTGTAACCTTCACTAATGCTGTTTCTGTGCTATGATGAATTCTAAACCCTGACTGAAACTCTTCAATAGACCATTCCTCTGCAGATGATCAGTTAGCTGTTTTACAACTACCCTTTCAAGAATTTTTGAGAGAAAAGGAAGGTTGGAGATTGGCCTATAATTAGCTAAGATAGCTGGGTCAAGTGATGGCTTTTTAAGTAATGGTTTAATTACTGCCACCTTAAAAACCTGTGGTACATAGCCAACTAATAAAGATAGATTGATCATATTTAAGATCGAAGCATTAATTAATGGTAGGGCTTCCTTGAGCAGCCTGGTAGGAATTGGGTCTAATAGACATGTTGATGGGTTGGAGGAAGTAACTAATGAAAATAACTCCGACAGAACAATCGGAGAGAGAGTCTAACCAAATACCGGCATCACTGAAAGCAGCCAAAGATAACGATACGTCTTTGGGATGGTTATGAGTAATTTTTTCTCTAATAGTTAAAATTTTATTAGTAAAGAAAGTCATGAAGTCATTACTAGTTAAAGTTAAGGAAAACCCGGCTCAATAGAGCTTCTGACTCTTTATCAGCCTGGCTACAGTGCTGAAAAGAAACCTGGGGTTCTTATTTTCTTCAATTAGTGATGAGTAGTAAGATGTCCTAGCTTTACGGAGGGCTTTTTTATAGAGCAACAGACTTTTTCCAGGCTAAGTGAAGATCTTCTAAATTAGTGAGACGCCATTTCCTCTCCAACTTACGGGTTATCTGCTTTAAGCTACGAGTTTGTGAGTTATACCACGGAGTCAGGCACTTCTGATTTAAGGCTCTCTTTTTCAGAGGAGCTACAGCATCCAAAGTTGTCCTCAATGAGGATATAAAACTATTGACGAGATAATCTATCTCACTCACAGAGTTTAGGTAGCTACTCTGCCCTGTGTTGGTATATGGCATTGGAGAACATAAAGGAATCATATCCTTAAACCTAGTTACAGCGCTTTCTGAAAGACTTCTACTGTAATGAAACTTATTCCCCACTGCTGGATAGTCCATCAGAGTAATTGTAAATGTTATTAAGAAATGATCAGACAGAAGGGGGTTTTCAGGAATACTGTTAAGTCTTCAATTTCCATACCATAAGTCAGAACAAGATCTAAGGTATGATTAAAGTGGTGGGTGGACTCATTTACATTTTGAGCAAAGCCAATTGAGTCTAATAATAGATTAAATGCAGTGTTGAGGCTGTCATTCTCAGTATCTGTGTGGATGTTAAAATCGCCCACTATAATTATCTTATCTGAGCTAAGCACTAAGTCAGACAAAAGGTGCGAAAATTCAGAGAAACTCACAGTAACGACCAGGTGGACGATAGATAACAACAAATAAAAGTGGTTTTTGGGACTTTCAATTTGGATGGACAAGACTAAGAGACAAGCTTACAAATGAATTAAAGCTCTGTCTGGGTTTTTGTTTAATTAAGCTGGAGTGGAAGATTGCTGCTAATCCTCCCCCTTGGCCCGTGCTCCGAGCATTCTGGCAGTTAGTGTGACTCGGGGGTGTGACTCATTTAAACTAACATTCATCATGCTGTAACCAGGTTTCTGTAAGGCAGAATAAATCAATATGTTTATCCATTATTATATCATTTACTAACAGGGACTTAGAAGAGAGAGACCTATGTTTAATAGACCACATTTAACTGTTTTAGTCTGTGGTGCAGTTGAAGGTGCTATATTATTTTTTCTTTTTGAATTTTTATGCTTAAATAGATTTTTGCTGGTTATTGGTGGTCTGGGAGCAGGCACCGTCTCTACGGGGATGGAGTAATGAGGGGATGGCAGGGGAGAGAAGCTGCAGAGAGGTGTGTAAGACTACAACTCTGCTTCTGGTCCCAACCCGGATAGTCATGGTTTGGAGGATTTAGAAAATTGGCCAGATTTCTAGAAATGAGAGTGCTCCATCCAAAGTGGGATGGATGCCGTCTCTCCTAACAAGACCAGGTTTTTCCCCAGAAGCTTTGCCCAATTATCTGTGAAGCCCACCTCATTTTTTGGACACCACTCAGACAGCCCGCAGTTCAAGGAGAACATGCGGCTAAACATGTCACTCCGGTCCGATTGGGGAGGGCCCAGAGAAAACTACAGAGTCCGACATTGTTTTTGCAAGTTACACACCGATTCAATGTTAATTTTACTGACCTCCGATTGGCATAACCGGGTGTCATACTGCGACGGAATTACAATCTTACCACATTTACGCTTAGCCTTAGCCAGCAGTTCAAATTTCCTTCAGTGTCGCCTGCTCTGGCCCCCGGAAGACAATTGACTATGTTGCTGGTGTCGCTAACTTCACATTCTCAAAACAGTCGCCAATAACCAGAGCTTGTTCCTCGGCGGGTGTGTCACCGAGTGGGGAAAAAACGGTTAGAAATGTTAACGGGTTGGCGGTTGTACACGGGGCTTCTGTTTAGGACTACGCTTCCTCCTCACAGTCACCCAGTCGGCCTGCTTTCCCGACTGCTCGGGATCCGCTGAAGGGTAACTAATGGCGGCTAAGCTACTTTGGTCCCGCACCGACTACAGGGGCCTGCCTAGCTGTAGGATTTTCCAAGGTGCGGAGCCGAGTCTCCAATTCGCCCAGCCTGGCCTCCAAAGCTACGAATAAGCTACACTATTACAAGTACCGTTACTGCTAAAGGAGGCCGAGAATAACTAAACATTTCACACCCAGAGCAGAAATGATGTGATGGACAAAAGGAGGGAATATCTGCCAATCAAGAAGGTTTTGAAAGAAAAGGGAGTTAGATTCCATACACCCATGATGAGAATGCGTGTCTTTCTGGATTCAGGGACTGTAACATATGAAAGTGCTGATCAAGCTGCCATGGATCTACGTGCAAAAGGCTTTCCGATACAACTGTCCGCGGCGAAGCTGAGTGAAGCAGCGCAACCAACTTTCTCGTGGGAACTCGTACAGGGAAGAGGCATGAAGACCGAGGCGGATACCGGCAGAGGATCAAAGACAATCTCCGGGAGTTTCACAGGCCAGCCGTGGCCACCGAGGACTGCGCAGGGGAAGATTCACTTCCCTCCACTCCTACGTAAATAATTTGTACGTTAAGTATGACATTTAAAACAACTGTCCAATCTAAACAGGTTTGAATATGCTGTATTTTATTTTGAAATTAGTGGACATTGCTTAAAACATTTCCTTGCTTTCTGGAGGCTTTTGCTAGGCCCACCTTTATTTACTTTTCGTATTAGGTAGTCAACCTACGGTTATCAGAGACCAGCCACTAATACTCTCCTTTTTGAGGGGGCCCTGCCACCTAGTGGTTGGATTACCTCCCTACCCAAGAGGTTATGGGTTAACCTCCATGATGGAAGCCTATTTTGTATGTTCTCTTTGTTCAGTGTACTGTTCTGTGTGCAGTAGTTATAGTTCATTGTTTGGGGGATTTGAGATGCTTTATTTGAACTTTTCATTTATTTATGTCTATAATTATAAACAATACAAAGTTGTCACACTTAATGTTAATGGCCTGACAAGTCCAATTAAGAGAGGTAAAATGATATCAAAAGGCAAGAAAGAAATGCACAATTATATTTTGCAAGAGAAACTCACTTAAGTAACCAAGAACATGAAAAATTAAAGAAGTTGGTCTTCAAACACCATATTACTCATCATCTAAATCTGGTTGTAAAAGGGGAGTGGCTATATAATGCCAAACTCTGTTCATTTTGAGTTACTGAATGAAACTAAAGACAGAGGGCAGGTTCATTATGCTAAATGGTAAAATAGATGGCAAGGAGGTAACTTTGCTTAATGTTTATGCACCCCAGGTAGCAAAAAGGCTTTCTTTAAAAAAATCTTAGATTTAATTACATCCCAATCTAGGGGGATTATGATTTGTTCTGGTGACCTCAATGTAATAATGAACCCCCAAATTGGAACAAGTGAAAAAAGACTTACAGGTATTGAGAAATGGATCAAGAGGAAAATTAAGGACATAGGTATTTTGGACATTTGGAGAGAATTGCATAAACAGGAGAGACAATATACATTTTATTCTAACCGACACAGTGTTTATTCCAGGATTGACTACCTCTTTATGTACAACTCTGAGATGCATAGAATAAGTGAATGCAAATTGTCCCACAGAGATTTATCGGATCATTCCACTGTTCATTTAAAATCACATCTGGACAGTAATCATAAAATAACAACATGGAGATTTAATGTGAGTATGCTAAATAACCACTGTATTTAAACAGAAGGTAAAGAATGAGTTGGAAACATATTTGAATAATAATAATGATGATGGTGCTGTAACCCTGCAATTTTGTGGGACGCGTCCATGGCGGTTCTGAGGGGTTTATAATATCTGAAACAGCTTCTGTCAAAAAGGCAAAAACTCAGACTCCTTGATTTGCAAAATCACATTTGGATCTTGAACAGCAACATAGTGAAACTCGGGAGTCCAGAACTACTTCTGTGGATGAGGCTAATAAATAAGAAATTGATCAAATTTACAGTGAAGAGGTAAGAAAAAACTCAGATTTACAAGACAGAGGTCTTATGAGGCAGGTCCCAAAGCATCCAAGATCCTGGCCTGGAGACTCCGCAAACAGCAGTCAGATACCGTACATAAAATAAAAGACCCCATTACCAAAAAATGACATTTGATTTAGAAGGAATAGAAAAAGCATTCGAAAACTTTTATCAGACCCTTTACAACCAACCCAAACCATTTGATGCCTGTGCGGTTGATAATTTTTTGAGTCAGTTGGATTTGCCCTCCTTAGGTAGATTGCATAATGAAAAACTGATTAAACCAATTACAGCCGAGGAAATTGATAAAGTTATATCCTCCTTGAAATCTAATAAATCCCCGGGACCTGATGGATTTCCGGGGGAATGGTAAGTCGTTTAGAGAACAGTTGATACCGATAATGGTTAGAACTTTTACCTTTATATTTAAGGGGGGCCCTTTACCTCCATCTTGGAGGGAAGTCACCATCTCAATTATTCCTAAGGAGGGAAGGATTTGTCTCAGTGTGGGTCTTACAGGCCAATCAGTGTCCTGAACCAGGATTATAAATCTTCACGGCTGTATTAGCTAAAAGGATGGAGGAAATGATGCTGTTTTTGATTGACGAAGATCAAACTGGGTTTATTACTGGCAGGCAGACCAAAGATAATATTAGAAGGACCCTCCATACAATAGAATTTATTAAAAGGAAAATCTGACAGCCATTTGCTTGGCATGGATGCTGAGAAAGCTTTTGATTCAGTGGGCTGGGAGTTTCTTTACAAAGTGATGAAAAATTTGGCTTTCATACTGATTTTATTAATGGTATTAGAACTTTATACACATGTACTATTGCGAGAACTAAAGTTAACAGGAGTCTTTCCGGACTGTATGGCTACAAACTGCGCGGGTGTCGTCAAGGGTGCCCGGCTAGCCCAGCGTTGTTTCAACTTATTTATTGAGCCACTTGCTCAAGCAATAAGGCAGGACCCAGGCTTACAGGGTATAACACTAAGGGGCTCAGAGTATAAGATATGTCTCCATGCTGAAGGATGTGTTAGTCAAGTTTGAGGATCCAGAAACCAGTGTCCCCAAATTGATGACCTGTTACAAATATCTGGTGTGACCTGTCAGGTTATACCTTAACATTGAGAAGACACAAGCCTTGGTTTTTAATTTTAACCCAACACAGATTTCAAAACAAAATACAATTTTGACTGGATTCCAACTTAATTAATATATCGCAGGGTAAGATCTTACTATAAAGCCTATTAGAACTTTATGACAACAACTATCTGTCCATTAACACATGTATAAAAGATTTAGATAGATGGGCCTCTTTACCTCTTTCATTTGGGTAATAGAATAATGATAATAAAACACATGTCTTGCTGAGATTATTGTACTTGTCCATTACCTGTTCAGATTCCTGAGTGCCAGTTTAGAGGAATGGGACAACCATTTCCGTTTTGTTTGGAATGGTACGCCCCTAGGATAAGATATAAAACTCTACAATTACCCAGGCAAGCGGTCGGGATGGGTTTACCATGCCTTAAGATTACTACACTGCTGCACAGCTAAGACCATTTATGCTCTGGGTGCAATACTGATTTATATAGCAAATGAAGGCCATGGAGTTATCATTGTTGAATAAACCATTACAGAGTTTATTAAGTAATGTGACAGCTATTAAACAATGAAACATTCAGAATCATTGGGTAGACTTTTCAATTAATATTTGGTTAGACCTGGTCAAACGGTTTAATCTTCAAAAGAAATCCGTGTTTTAATGTGGCCAGTGCATGACCCTGACTATGAACCAGCCCAAATTGATAGGAGTTACACACAATGGGGAAGACATGGGATTACTGCATTATGCCTCCTATTGGACAATCATGAATTTATCGACTTTAAACTGTCTGAGAGATATGGGTTAGGTCGGCAGGATTTTTATAGATATCTCCAACTTCGCCATTTTTATGTCAAACATAAAAAATCTTCCTCTAGAGAATGTATCACCCTTTACACAAATGTTCATTAAGGCTTACAATCAAAACTAACTAGGAAAATAATTGGTGAACTATATTGGAATCTAGTTAAACTAAAAGGTAACTCTACACTTTATGTTAAGGAGAAATGGGAGAAGGAACTTGGATTTAATATCACATTTGAGCAATGGAAATAATTTACGCAATTACTACTACAAATTCAAAAACGTGGAGCGATTTCTCTTGGAAGAATAGTATTAGGTATTTTATAACCCCAAATCATCAATCAATCATCAACTTTTTTCTTATATAGCGCCAAATCACAACAAACAGTTGCCCAAGGCGCTCCACATTGCAAGGCAAGGCCATACAATAATTATGAAAAAAAAAAAACGGTCAAACCCCAACGGTCAAAAGACCCCCTATGAGCAAGCACTTGGCCACAGTGGGAAGGAAAAACTCCCTTTTAACAGGAAGAACCTCCAGCAGAACCAGGCTCAGGAGGGGCAGTCTTCTGCTGAGACTGGTTGGGCTGAGGGAAAGAACCAGAAAAAGATCGATCACTAATGATTAAATGCAGAGTGATGCATACGGAGCAAAAGAGAAAGAAACAGTGCATCATGGGAACCCCCCCACAGTCTATGTCTAAAGCAACATAACCAAGGGATGGTCCAGGGTCACCCGATCCAGCCCTAACTATAAGCCTTAGCGAAAAGGAAAGTTTTAAGCCTAATCTTAAAAGTAGAGAGGGTATCTGTCTCCCTGATCTGAATGTGGGAGCTGGTTCCACAGGAGAGGAGCCTGAAAGCTGAAGGCTCTGCCTCCCATTCTACTCTTACAAACCCTAGGAACTACAAGTAAGCCCGCAGTCTGAGAGCGAAGCGCTCTAATGGGGTAATATGGTACTACGAGGTCCCTAAGATAAGATGGGACCTGATTATTCAAAACCTTATAAGTAAGAAGAAGAATTTTAAATTCTATTCTAGCATTAACAGGAAGCCAATGAAGGGAGGCCAACACGGGTGAGATATGCTCTCTCCTGCTAGTCCCCGTCAGTACTCTAGCTGCAGCATTCTGAACCAACTGAAGGCTTTTTAGGGAACTTTTAGGACAACCTGATAATAATGAATTACAATAGTCCAGCCTAGAGGAAATAAATGCATGAATTAGTTTTTCAGCATCACTCTGAGACAAGACCTTTCTGATTTTAGAGATATTGCGTAAATGCAAAAAGGCAGTCCTACATATTTGTTTATATGCGCTTTGAATGACATATCCTGATCAAAAATAACTCCAAGATTTCTCACAGTATTACTAGAGATCAGGGAAATGCCATCCAGAGTAACGATCTGGTTAGACACCATGCTTCTAAGATTTGTGGGGCCAAGTACAATAACTTCAGTTTTATCTGAGTTTAAAAGCAGGAAATTAGAGGTCATCCATGTCTTTATGTCTGTAAGACAATCCTGCAGTTTAGCTAATTGGTGTGTATCCTCTGGCTTCATGGATAGATAAAGCTGGGTATCATCTGCGTAACAATGAAAATTTAAGCAATACCGTCTAATACTACTGCCCAAGGGAAGCATGTATAAAGTGAATAAATTGGTCCTAGCACAGAACCTTGTGGAACTCCATAATTAACTTTAGTCTGTGAAGAAGATTCCCCATTTACATGAACAAACTGTAATCTATTAGACAAAATGATTCAAACCACCGCAGCGCAATGCCTTTAATACCTATGACATGCTCTAATCTCTGTAAAATTTTATGGTCAACAGTATCAAAAGCAGCACTGAGGTCTAACAGAACAAGCACAGAGATAAGTCCACTGTCCGAAGCCATAAGAAGATCATTTGTAACCTTCACTATGCTGTTTCTGTACTATGATGAATTCTAAAACCTGACTGAAACTCTTCAAATAGACCATTCCTCTGCAGTGATCAGTTAGCTGTTTTACAACTACCCTCTCAAGAATCTTTGAGAGAAAAGGAAGGTTGGAGATTGGCCTATAATTAGCTAAGTAGCTGGGTCAAGTGATGGCTTTTTAAGTAATGGTTTAATTACTGCCACCTTAAAGGCCTGTGGTACATAACCAACAGGGCTGTGATCTAAAGGGGTTTGGTTCGTCACACCCAGGGATATGTGTGAAACTTAACACCATATTACAATGCAGGCAGCAAGCAGCATTTTGTTAATCACTGGCCTTGAATTACGCCCTGCCTCATTTAGGTCCAGTGTCAGAGCACGGTTTGAAAATAAATAAATAAAGGCCGATCTTTTAATCAAGAAAATATGGTGCCCACTTTCCTCGACTCGGCCAGTGTCAGTGCTGAACATTTCGTGCCTCTGTTACTGTGCACATGCAGACTGCTCTGTCTGGTACATGTGAGGGGTTTTTAATGGAAATGCATTGCAATGGGACAGGACGTTTTCTCTGATGTGAGCGAAAATCCGTTATACAAAATCCATTATATACAGTGTTTGTTACATGGAAAACTATACAAAAGCATTGAGACTTTTGCTTTTATCCGGTGAGTGAGAATATCCAGTTTATACAATGACTGTTTAGGCAAGTTTTACTGTATTAATGTCCACATGAAACTCTGAATGGGCTAAATGGCAGTGGAGTAAAACACTAATTTAGTTCAGGCTTCATCACCATTGACCATCTTGTGCCCTCTTGCAGGAAGAGGGTTTAGACGTGATGAACAGAGAAACTGCTCACGAGCGGTAAGCTATGCATTTATGAATGCTCTCAGGGTGATGGCATACGTTTGCTTTGGGTGTGAGAAGAAAGCTAGCCCAAGTAAAGATCAGTTATTTTGTGCACACAGAGAAGTTCAAGCTGCGATGCAGATGAGCCAGTCCTGGGAAGAAAGCCTGAATCTGGTAAATATTGAGTCCACATTGAAGCTTGTCACGTGCTCATAAACACTTGTTTTACTCTGTTGCTCGTGGTCACTGAAAGTCTTGTCTTTTGTACCTTTCCACTGCATGTTTTGGTCTTGTCAGTGTTGACCTCTTTAGTTTTATGGAGCGGTCACGTACAAACATGCTAGATTAACACAAAACATTTGGGAGTTAACAGGGCCACCGGTCTCTCAAGGTCAGGCTGAGTTGGTAGTATAATACTCCCACACGCACTGTTTGCAGGAATTTTTCTGCCTTAGTATGTGGGACAGATTGTGTTTGTATGGAAAGCAAAATGGTAAACTGTTTTTGGTAATTTTGTTGTTAGAGTGACAATGACTTTGAGAAGTCAGCATCTTCATCTCCAAAGCGCATAGACTTTGTTCCTGTGTCTCCTGCCCCATCTCCAACCAGAGGAATAGGGAAAAAGGTATGTGACTTATGTAGGCAGACACCAACAGTGTTGACACAGACACTTGTTATGGATGAACAGATAACCCTAAGATTTAACTGCGTTTTAATGTTTTTGCAATTAGCAGTTTCATTTATTCAGACATGATTCCCTCCACCCCCTTCCTCAAATTAACATTTATTAGCATTCCTGTACACCTTGTCTGCATGGGGAGTGTCGGCCTGTGTTGCTGCTTGGAGTTAGTGGGGTGTTTTAGGATTTGTCGCACACAGACATGTTTTTTGTTACACAAGGCCATCAGATATGACCATCGGGTGTTGCGAAGGCTTTTCGTCTGTCCTTCTCTGTGCTCAGCATAAGTCCAGTCCTATTACTGCCAGACTCTTGAAATTAACAGGGAACATTCTTGGGACACAGACCTTGGACAAGTTCAAAGATGGCTAACCTTGATATATTTTTAAGAGGTTAACAATCATTTCAATCTGATCTGTTTTGTTTTTGAGTGACGCAGGTGACAGCCAATCAGAGTAGAGCTGTACTGTGACGTCAGTCGCTGGTTTCTTCAAAACTGCTTCATTTTGTGTGTTATATACTTTTCTCATATCTTGCGTAAAAGCTAGCAAGAAATAAAACGCTTCTAAAACTGAAAACACTTTTTGGAACCTAATATAATTAGGAATCTCTGAACTTATTTACAAGACATTTCGTTGAGGTTAGCATGGTGACGTCACTTCCTGGTGTAGCTACTTGCTAACAGTTTTGTTTCTGGTATATTATGTAAAAGCTAGCACGAATATACACTTCTAAAACTGAAAACACCCGATAACACCTCTGGGGTCATTTATAAGGCAATTTGTGGACATTAGCTTGTGCGCTACTTCCTGTGGAGTTAAATTTGTCTCATACCTGCAAATGCACAGAGGTTGATCTACAAATATTCCTTGATTTACACAACATGAACAAATTATTTGATTTGAACATGTATAAATTGTACATAAGATAATAGGATCTTAATAATTAAACTGCAAATTATAAAGAACACAATGCTCATACGGCCGAGAGTAATTTAGCATTGCGTTATATTTTATTTTGAATATTTATTCATAGAAAAGTTTTGACATGACAGGAACACAAAACTAAGAACACTTCTCAAGTGTTACTTTGCTGAGAGACGTGCAGTATTTGTGCATGCACAAAATGTCACTGAAAATGGCACTTTAAAGAAATGAAAGTGGATAAAAATGTTGCAGGTGATCAGAATCTCTTGATGGCAAAACCCATTCTGAAGCAGTCTCTCTGTTTGATCCAACCACAGCGAACAAGCATAACAGGTGGAATGTACGATTTAATCAGGCCCTGCTGGGCATCGTGACGTCCACTTTGACAGTCAGTCATATTCAACAGGAGCATTAGGGGGTTTGGAGAAGATTCCCCCTTTAGACACCAAAAATGTGCACAAATCACTAGAAATGATGAAAGTTGGCGATAAGTCCGCAGGTGCAGGATAAACAGCTGTCTGAAGCCTGCGCTCTTTCAGCTCTCAGCCACAGCCATATTGTTGCTACGTCATCACCAGAATGGGACCTGCTGATTCAAGCACAAATTAATTGTAAGCACGGCGGTCGAGTTGTTTTGACGGTTTTGTTTTTCTAGTGTGGTGCTTATTTATTTTTTATATATTATCCAATCTGAAGGTGATTCTGAGCAGCTGTGGGGGACACAGCCTCATGGTTTTGAGTCTTATTTAGACCACAATGAGGGAGACTAAACCTTGGAGGGAAAACCTTCAGTCTAACAACAGTGATGATATTGGCAGAGTGTTCAGAACATAGAATGATTATTAAATAAATAAAGAATGCAGGCGATTTTCGGCACGCAGGTGGAGATCAACTGTTTTTTATTTTTTGCCAGCTCTTTGGTCATAATCAGCTGATTAAAAAAAAAAAAAAAAAAAAAAAAATCTGTGACATCAGGAAAAAAGGTGATGAGGAAGTGTGGATTTATTTTTTTTTTTTTCTGTGAAACAGATACATCTGAAAAAATGTTACAGACTGAAAATATCAGCTTTTTTTAAAATACTCGTATTGTTTCCTTCTTGAATACAGTTAATTACCATACTTCAGTAGTGTAACACGTTACTATTAAAACCATTCATACAAGGAGTAATCATCTAGTCTTACCTGTCCATTTCAGTGAGATCATCTTTAATCTGATGAAAATGTCTGAAAATAATTTAATTCGTTGTCCTGGCTGAAGAACAGTCCATGATGGTTCGAGTCTCTGCTGTACCGATCTGAGAGCGGCACGGTCAACTACGGGTGTAATCCATTAATTGCGTCTGCAGCTGATGGATCGAGTTTCTGCTGTGAATGGATCCTCTAGTTCCACTGCAGGTGCTGCCTTTGCGCCACAAGTTAAGACTTGCAGTCCCTCATCTGCTCATAACGTTTCAATCTGCACATGACGAAATTATCCCATGATCCACAAAACAATAGAATGTGTAAATACTCAGTTTTGCCTCAGTGTTGAGAAGCTGCAGACACTGCGTGCACACTCATCAATATGTGTTCCACCTGCCAGTCAAAAGGATTCTGCCTGCGAGAATTAACTGTTCTGACGTGTATAAAAAAAAAGTGCATCATTGACCCGATCCACTCTGTGGAAACGGGGCTGTCAGTAGCCTGTAAAAATCCATAAATTAAGATAATGGTTCCGGCGCTGATGTCACTTCCTCCTCCTTCTCTAATGTCGAGACTTGCCAGGAAGTTCCTGGTTTTTAGTGGCACACAGTTCAAAATCGAAATATTTCTCTCTTCAGTAACAGCGCACCAGGAAAGGATAAATTTCAAACTGTTTAATTTTAGTCTTAAATACACACACACACACACACACAAAAACATTGCATATCGTGTCAGCTACACTTTAAGCCAGCGTGCACAAAATTGTGCAGTTTAGTACATTCTGCATGGGTGGGATTCATTTGTATAGTTTCTACACCTACTGGTATATGTCATGCAGGAAGGAAGTGTGTGGCGGTGGGGAAAGATAAAACAAAGTTCAGTTTTTGAAAATTGTTGGACGTTATATGTTACTTAGTCTGGGTTTTGTACCACGTGTGGAACACTTCTCCCAATCCATGTGGTGGATCTGTGTAGTTGTGAATCTGCTAGTCTCTTTTTATTAATTTACTTTACAAGGCTGCTGTAAACATCTGGCAAGTGTCACACGGCACTTAACGAAGGACAACGAAGACCAAACAAAACAAGAATCTGGACTTTCGTTGGCATTGTTTTACCTTCGCGCAGCTTCGTTCCTGCAGCTGGCGCTTCATCTGGATTTTTAAACTGTTGACAAATTGGAACGAATGCCCCAGACAACCTCAGTTCATCTGGATTTCCTTCTTGATGGTTTCTTATCGTTTGCTTAGTTTTTGTAACGTTAGCGTTTAGTTTGCCTTTGTTCGACCGGCTGAACATTTTTATACAGTGCAGAAGTTGGTTTGTGAGCGCTGCTGTGGAGGAGAGATGCACCTCCTCCGCGGCGGTGCTGCTGTGTGGTGTGGAGCTTCTGCCGCTGTGTGTGATGGGGCGAGTGTAGCTGCTGTAAAAAAAAAAAAAAAAAAAAAAAAAAAAAAAAAAAATTTATAGAGTTTACCAACAACCATTAACAGCACTGCATATTGGAATGCGTATGCCAGCCATGATGGCATAGACCAGGGGTGCCCAAGTTCGGTCCTCGAGATCTACCTTCCTGACACTTAGTTGTCTTCCTGCTCCAACACACCTGAATCCAATGAAAGGCTTGTTAGCTGGCTATTAATTAGTCTTTTATTGGATTCAGGTGTGTTGGAGCAGGAAGACAACTAAGTGTCAGGAAGGTAGATCTCGAGGACCGAACTTGGGCACCCCTGGCATAGACGATGGAAAATCTTCAGAGCGATGGCATCGTGGCATGTTTGTGCACATGCACCAACTCTGAAGTAAAAAGCAGAAAGGTCAAGGGTGGAACATGAGTGCAAGTTGTAATTGGATTTCTGTAGTCAGTGGCTGCGTTATTGATCGGAAGACTTTTCATATTTAAAATTTTGCTGGCACTACAATACAGACACTGCCGCCATGTATTGTCAGAAGCTTTGCTAATATTGCCGAGTGTAAATTCATGGCGTCCTCTCAATGGCACCTTCACACCAAATGAGTGGGTGTTTCGTAGTGGTTGGAAAGCTCTTGTGATTTCAAAATATTCCACTTCTACCAACAGACTGAAAACCTGCTTTGTGCCTCAGATTGTACAACTTCTCACTAAGGGGGAGGAGGAGTAACAGGAAGACAGAGGATGGGAAGGAGAAACAGTAGTACCCAGTAAATCAGTTGCAAACAGTATGTCTTGTATTTATATGTATATTTATATTTGCAAACTGTTCTTCGTTTTCAATTTTGATACTTTGTGTGCTTCTTACCCTGTGTGCTGCTATACAATGCTACTGGAACCTCAATTTCCCTGAGGGAGTTTTTCCATGGGTTAATAAAGTTCTGTCTAATTTACATGCAAATCTTTACTTAAATTGAAGACACTTTCTGTATGTGAAGACAAAACGTACGTGGGTTTTCTTCGGTGGGGGAGTGCAGCTTGACAGGTGAGGTGTTCCGTTGAGATGAGCTCCACTGTGTAATTGTGCATGCCCACCACACCCGTCAAGTTGCGCTCCCCCACCGAAGAAAACCTGTGTAAGTTTTGTCTTTACATAAAACTACAGTAATAAGTGTCAATTCATGCGTGTACATGCAAGTAACTACTTGCATGTACACGCTGTCTTGAAAGCAGAATATTGGATGACGTTGGATGACGGGGAGCTCATCTTGACAGAACACTGGCTCAAGCCCTTCTTGTAGAAGGCTTCTGTGTTCATACCCACTCCAGTTGATTGTCCAGATACTTGTATGATGGGACTATGTCCATGAGTCTCACTGATGCAGACCAGTGAAGGTGGTGGCTTGTTCCTCTTGAAATCCACCACCATGTCTTTCTTTGCTACATTCATCTGCAAGTGATTCTCCCCACACCACCTCACAAATTGGTCCTCAGGTCCCTGTACTCATCAGAAACTTTCTGTAGAGGACACGACTCAGTGCAGTACTTAAAGTCTGCAGTGTAGGTGGTGAAAAGGAAGGGGGATAGCACAGTTCCCTGGTGGGTCCTGATGTTACTGATGAGATGGTCAGATGCACGGCTCTGAAGCCTCATGAACTGTGGTGTGCCTGTCAGATAGTCAGAGATCCACATGACCAGGGAGCATCCACCTGCATTTTCTCCAGTTTGGCCTTCAGCAGTCTATGCTGGATGGTGTTAAAGGCGCTGGAGAACTCAAAGAACATGATGTGGACTATGTAGTCAGGCCTGTCCAGGGCGAAGGAGGCCCTCTGCAAGAGATATAGTACAGCATCATCCATACCTAGATGGGACTGATATGCAGACTGCAGGGGGCCTTGTGATGAGCACAACAGTGATCTGAGGTCAGTGCTATTAGTCTTTAGTCATATGGAGTCACAGGATGTGCTTTCTTAGGCACTGGGACCAGGCAAGGTGTTTTCCACAGCACTGGAACTCTTTGACGGTGAAGGCTCACGTTGAAGAGGTGCTGGAGTACTCCACAGAACTGGCTGGAACACGCTTTCTCCACCCGAAGGCTAATACCATCCTCTCCAGCAGCTTTCCCCTGGTTTAGCTTCTCCATCACTCTCACCACCTGGCTGTGATTTGTAGTCCTGTCTGAGGCACTGAAATGTGGCAAAATCTCTGGTGGATGTCAGCAGGGGGTTGAATGATGTAAAGAGGTATCTGCTGCACGAGTTGGAGGGTTGTGAGAGAGACACAGGGTCATTACTCAGAGGAACAGTCGGGGAGCCGTGGGGTTGTTGAGCTGGAGTCAAACCTGTTGGAAACGTTGTATGACCAACCCCCATGGCACCCCTGCTTTTCTTCTTGAAACTGGTGATCTATCTGTCCCACACCACACGTCCTTGGCCTTGTTTCGCTCCAATTTCTCCTAGTTTCCTCCTGAGGTCCTCTTTGCTTTCCTTCAGTCTGTGTTCAAGTTCTTTTTGAACCCTCTTGAGTTCTGCTCAGTCCCCTGATGTACAAGCCCTCTTCATTGAGAAGGGCCTTCAGGTCACTGGTAACCCAGGGTTTGTTGTTTGGGTAACAACGGAGCTCTTTAGTCAGGATGGCATTTTCTATGTAGAACCCAGTGTACTCAGAGACGCAGTCTATGATGTCTTCAGTGCCATCACCACATTGTTCATACAGTGCATTCCAGTCAGTAGCTTCAAAGCCACCACACGGTATCTCCATGGCTCGATGGAATCTAGTAGGGGTGTCACGATTCTCCAAATCCTCGATTCGATTTTATTTTCGATTTTAGGGTCACGATTCGATTCGATTCTCGATTTTCTTTTTCTTACAACAGAGAGGCCTATGCCAGGTTTAGATTAGTCTATGATCAGTCATTGGTTTGATTCATCAAAGTTGGGCTTGGTATAAGTGATACTTTTTGTAATACATTACATTAGGCACTAATGGTAAAATTTTAATAATTTAATTAAGATATAATGTAACAATCTTCTCAGTCAAGTGGAACAACAAAAACAAATATAACAATAATAACAAATTAGAGGTCACAGAGGGTAGCTGCCATCTAGTGGCTTTTTTTGGTAGCAGCAGTGTGCGCTATTAAAATAGCAATGTGCAACATAACAAAATAATAAAACAAAATACAGTAACAGTCATGTGCAAAGTAATAGAACAATTAGAGCCATAACAAACTAAATTCTATCCTACAACAGTTGAACATAAAAAAATAAAACTTTTGGTCCCTGAGAATGACAACTGTCATTTTTCTTTAACTAAGGTATAACTTTATGTGGGGAGAAAGATGCTCCTTAAGGTACCAAAACTATTAACATATTTGTGGCTAGACAAGACAACAGTTATTTTTATATTTTCAAGTTTTTGTTTAAGAAGATGAGAATGTCCACATTCTCTGGAGAAAGGGCTGCTCTATGAGCAGTCACAATGTCCCCTGCTGTGGAGAACACTCTCTCACTTGCTACACTTGTTGCTTGCACAGCAAGATAATGTTTGGAAAGCTTGGACAAATTTGGGTACTGATGCTCATTGTTTTTCCACCATTTCAGTGGATATGCATCCACAGAATTACTTTTGCCATCCTGTATAGCTCAATCTCCTCCTTGACAACATCAGGCCATGATTTTGGTGTTGTTGATGTAGTGGAGGCTGTGCTATAAAAGTCACCAAACAGTTCACTGAGTGTGATTCTCTTTGCTGGGGAGCTGCCTTCACTGGATGCTGCAGTTTCTGGGTTCTCTGCATGGTATTGGCTGGTCGCATTTCCTGAGGCCTGAGTCTAAAAAAGAATATAAATTTATAAATGTATCAGTATTTCAATTACAAGATAAATTTGCATCACTATTAATAGCTGACATTTCATCATATGAATTTCAATTGGTCACATACCTGTGTGGGATGCTTTTGTAGGATTTTCTCAGCCAGACTGTTGAATATCTCTTTCCGAGAGGGGTCATCCAGATGGGGTAAAGACTTGAACCGAGGGTCCAAGGCAGTGCTCTCATTCAGGAACTGTTGAAGACTGAGATCTGAATACCTCCCTTCAATGTTGGTTGCTATAGCAGATTTAACATCCTTCACATCTGTGAATCTGTGCCAGTATGTTTCATTGTTGTGAGAATGGAGTGTTTGAGTGGCAGGATCATAGACACAGTGGGCTGCTGTTCTGAGCTCAATAGAGTTGTGATTGTTTTCATGGGCTTCAGAACCTCAACCACATCCTCCAGAACAGTCACATCTTGATCAGAGAGTGTGATGAGATCTTTGGCATTCTTTTTAACATCTTTTTCTGTGAGTGCAGAATAAACAGCAGCTTGTTGCTCTAAGTAGCGTTTGAGCATGTCATAGCTGGAGTTCCACCTTGTAGTGACGTCTTGAATCAGCTTGTGAGGAGGAAGCTGGAGCATCTCTTGTTTGGCCTTTAAGACAACTGCTGCAGTCGTGCTCTTATGAAAGAAGGTGACGACTCTCCTGACTTTGCTCAACAGACGAGAAATCTGGTTTACTCCCAACCCCTTCTGGGATGCCAGGTTTACTGTGTGTGCAAAACACCCTATATGCGGTGACAATCCAGCTGCATTGAGGCATTGACAATGTTTTTGGCATTATCAGTGGTCACAGGGATGGTTGTATTTTGTTTATCCAGTTTCCATTCTAATACTGCTTCCTTTAGCACTTCTGCCAAATTATCACTTGTGTGTGATTCATAGATAGGGCGAGTTTGAAGTACTGGACTTTCAATCTCCCAATCATTATTGACGTAGTGTGCTGTCACTGTAATGTAGCTCTCAGTTGCTCATGAGGTCCAGCCATCTGTTGTTATGGCAACTAACTCCGCAGTGCTTAGACCCCTCAAAACTTTTTCTTTAGCATCTTCATACATGGAGGGCAACAATTTGGTTGTAAGATGCAATCTGCTGGGAATACTGTAGCGCGGCTCAAGTACGCTAATTAAATGTTTAAACCCAGCGTTTTCCACCACTGAATAAGGCTGCAGGCCTGCTGCTATGAATAGCCCTATAGCGTTAGTCATTGCTTTAGCGCGAGCTGAGGTCTGTGCAAGTTTCATTACAAACGAAGAGTCAATAGTTGGCTGGACCAATGATGATGTTTTTCCAGCCAAATCAACATCTTTGTGATGACGGCGAATGTGTCCAGCCATGTTCGTTGTGTTTCCCGTAGCTGGGTAAGGCACACGCGTGTAGCACATTTTGCACACTGTTGTCTTCTTGTCGACAACACGAACGCTGTCGACATAACTCACCGCGAACGCAAAATATTTCCATACTGCTGATTTAAGAGAAGCAGGAGCGGCTTCCAGCTCCAGTAAGGCGTCCTTATCTGCACTTGCCATGGTGACATACTCTGCAGGTTAGCAAACTAGCGGCGTCGGCTACAGTGTACTGCGTCGCGTGCGTGCTTGCGCAGCTTAGGGGGCGGGATCGTCGATCCCCTTTTTGACTTCGAGTCTCGAGACCATGACGTAATTTCGATCAATTTCGATGAAATATCGAAATCGTGACACCCCTAGAATCTAGGGATAGTTGCGTTAGAGTGCGGTATCTGTTTGTGTAGCCATGTTTCGGTGAAACACATGATCCTGCACTCTGTACTCCCTCTGGATCCTGACAGTCGCTTCTTTCCCGAGGACCTTACAGTTCCTGTGATGAAGGCAGGAATGTAGCGTTTAAACCTCCTCTTCATCGGAGTTCCGGTGGCACGAGAGAACGAGATGGCGGCTTGAAACTCGGCTCCTGGTTGAACTACCATAAAAGGCTGTGTTAGTCCCCTTTAATATTCTAGGAAATTACTGTTGTGGGTTTATAAGTGCATGAAAATGCCGGGGGACGAAGAAGGGGGCCCCAGCAAGGGACTGAGGAGCAAAAGGAAGGATACGGAAGATACGAGCCACCACAAGGAGGAGGCCCATCAGGCCACCCGAGCAGAAACAGTTTCGCTAGCCTCCATCCGCAACGTTATAAATGACACAATGACTAAGGCTATGTCCGAGCTGGAAAACAAGATTTCTCAACAACTGCTCGATTTTCAAGTCTGCTTCCAATCGGACGTTAAGCAGCAACTTGGCGAGTTAGGAACAGAATTCAACCAGAGGACGGACGAAGCTATGGGCAAGATGGAGGCTGCTTCTCAGCGACTCGACGAGGCCGAGCAGCGGATTGAGGAGGTGGAGACATTTGGAGCGAAAACGAAGGAGTTTTTAGTTCAACTACAGAAAACGCATTTAAAGCTGAAATCAAAGGTGACTGAACTGGAAGGACATTCGCGCCGAAATAATATCCGGATTTACGGCATTAAGGAGAGAGCAGAGGGAACATCCATGCTTAACTTTTGGAAAATTTCCTTAAAAACGAACTGGCCCAGAGTGCGGATTTGACCGAGCTGGGCATTGAACGCGCACACGGAGCTGCGGGTCCTAGACCTGATGATAACCGCGATCAACGGTTGTTAGATTTTTGAAATACAGCACCAAAGAGAAGATTATCAGCGCGGCGTGGAAAAAACTATCACTGTGGACGGGAAGAGGATATTTTTCGACCACGACTATGCAGCTGATGTGATCAAATCAATTTTATTTATATAGCGCCAAATCACAACAAACAGTTGCCCCAAGGCACTTTATATTGTTAGGTAAAGCCATACAGTAATTACGGAAAAACCCCAACGGTCAAAACGACCCCCTGTAAGCAAGCACTTGGCGACAGTGGGAAGGAAAAACTCCCTTTTAACAGGAAGAAACCTCCAGCAGAACCAGGCTCAGGGAGGGGCAGTCTTCTGCTGGGACTGGTTGGGGCTGAGGGAGAGAACCAGGAAAAAGACATGCTGTGGAGGGGAGCAGAGATCAATCACTAATGATTAAATGCAGAGTGGTGCATACAGAGCAAAAAGAGAAAGAAACACAGTGCATCATGGGAACCCCCCAGCAGTCTAAGTCTATAGCAGCATAACTAAGGGATGGTTCAGGGTCACCTGATCCAGCCCTAACTATAAGCTTTAGCAAAAAGGAAAGTTTTAAGCCTAATCTTAAAAGTAGAGAGGGTGTCTGTCTCCCTGATCTGAATTGGGAGCTGGTTCCACAGGAGAGGAGCCTGAAAGCTGAAGGCTCTGCCTCCCATTCTACTCTTACAAACCCTAGGAACTACAAGTAAGCCTGCAGTCTGAGAGCGAAGTGCTCTATTGGGGTGATATGGTACTATGAGGTCCCTAAGATAAGATGGGACCTGATTATTCAAAACCTTATAAGAAGAAGAATTTTAAATTCTATTCTAGAATTAACAGGAAGCCAATGAAGAGAAGCCAATATGGGTGAAATATGCTCTCTCCTGCTAGTCCCCGTCAGTACTCTAGCTGCAGCATTTTGAATTAACTGAAGGCTTTTCAGGGAACTTTTAGGACAACCTGATGATAATGAATTACAATAGTCCAGCCTAGAGGAAATAAATGCATGAATTAGTTTTTCAGCATCACTCTGAGACAAGACCTTTCTAATTTTAGAGATATTGCACAAATGCAAAAAAGCAGTCCTACATATTTGTTTAATATGCGCATTGAATGACATATCCTGATCAAAAATGACTCCAAGATTTCTCACAGTATTACTAGAGGTCAGGGTAATGCCATCCAGAGTAAGGATCTGGTTAGACACCATGTTTCTAAGATTTGTGGGGCCAAGTACAATAACTTCAGTTTTATCTGAGTTTAAAAGCAGGAAATTAGAGGTCATCCATGTCTTTGCCTGTAAGACAATCCTGCAGTTTAGCTAATTGGTGTGTGTCCTCTGGCTTCATGGATAGATAAAGCTGGGTATCATCTGCGTAACAATGAAAATTTAAGCAATGCTTTCTAATAATACTGCCTAAGGGAAGCATGTATAAAGTGAATAAAATTGGTCCTAGCACAGAACCTTGTGGAACTCCATAATTAACCTTAGTCTGTGAAGAAGATTCCCCATTTACATGAACAAATTGTAATCTATTAGATAAATATGATTCAAACCACCGCAGTGCAGTGCCTTTAATACCTACGGCATGCTCTAATCTCTGTAATAAAATTTTATGGTCAACAGTATCAAAAGCAGCACTGAGGTCTAACAGAACAAGCACAGAGATGAGTCCACTGTCTGAGGCCATAAGAAGATCATTTGTAACCTTCACTAATGCTGTTTCTGTGCTATGATGAATTCTAAACCCTGACTGAAACTCTTCAAATAGACCATTCCTCTGCAGATGATCAGTTAGCTGTTTTACAACTACCCTTTCAAGAATTTTTGAGAGAAAAGGAAGGTTGGAGATTGGCCTATAATTAGCTAAGATAGCTGGGTCAAGTGATGGCTTTTTAAGTAATGGTTTAATTACTGCCACCTTAAAAACCTGTGGTACATAGCCAACTAATAAAGATAGATTGATCATATTTAAGATCGAAGCATTAATTAATGGTAGGGCTTCCTTGAGCAGCCTGGTAGGAATTGGGTCTAATAGACATGTTGATGGGTTGGAGGAAGTAACTAATGAAAATAACTCCGACAGAACAATCGGAGAGAGAGTCTAACCAAATACCGGCATCACTGAAAGCAGCCAAAGATAACGATACGTCTTTGGGATGGTTATGAGTAATTTTTTCTCTAATAGTTAAAATTTTATTAGTAAAGAAAGTCATGAAGTCATTACTAGTTAAAGTTAAAGGAAAACCCGGCTCAATAGAGCTCTGACTCTTTATCAGCCTGGCTACAGTGCTGAAAAGAAACCTGGGGTTCTTATTTTCTTCAATTAGTGATGAGTAGTAAGATGTCCTAGCTTTACGGAGGGCTTTTTTATAGAGCAACAGACTTTTTCCAGGCTAAGTGAAGATCTTCTAAATTAGTGAGACGCCATTTCCTCTCCAACTTACGGGTTATCTGCTTTAAGCTACGAGTTTGTGAGTTATACCACGGAGTCAGGCACTTCTGATTTAAGGCTCTCTTTTTCAGAGGAGCTACAGCATCCAAAGTTGTCCTCAATGAGGATATAAAACTATTGACGAGATAATCTATCTCACTCACAGAGTTTAGGTAGCTACTCTGCCCTGTGTTGGTATATGGCATTGGAGAACATAAAGGAATCATATCCTTAAACCTAGTTACAGCGCTTTCTGAAAGACTTCTACTGTAATGAAACTTATTCCCCACTGCTGGATAGTCCATCAGAGTAATTGTAAATGTTATTAAGAAATGATCAGACAGAAGGGGGTTTTCAGGGAATACTGTTAAGTCTTCAATTTCCATACCATAAGTCAGAACAAGATCTAAGGTATGATTAAAGTGGTGGGTGGACTCATTTACATTTTGAGCAAAGCCAATTGAGTCTAATAATAGATTAAATGCAGTGTTGAGGCTGTCATTCTCAGTATCTGTGTGGATGTTAAAATCGCCCACTATAATTATCTTATCTGAGCTAAGCACTAAGTCAGACAAAAGGTGCGAAAATTCAGAGAAACTCACAGTAACGACCAGGTGGACGATAGATAACAACAAATAAAAGTGGTTTTTGGGACTTTCAATTTGGATGGACAAGACTAAGAGACAAGCTTACAAATGAATTAAAGCTCTGTCTGGGTTTTTGTTTAATTAAGCTGGAGTGGAAGATTGCTGCTAATCCTCCCCCTTGGCCCGTGCTACGAGCATTCTGGCAGTTAGTGTGACTCGGGGGTGTTGACTCATTTAAACTAACATTCATCCTGCTGTAACCAGGTTTCTGTAAGGCAGAATAAATCAATATGTTTATCCATTATTATATCATTTACTAACAGGGACTTAGAAGAGAGAGACCTAATGTTTAATAGACCACATTTAACTGTTTTAGTCTGTGGTGCAGTTGAAGGTGCTATATTATTTTTTCTTTTTGAATTTTTATGCTTAAATAGATTTTTGCTGGTTATTGGTGGTCTGGGAGCAGGCACCGTCTCTACGGGGATGGAGTAATGAGGGGATGGCAGGGGGAGAGAAGCTGCAGAGAGGTGTGTAAGACTACAACTCTGCTTCTGGTCCCAACCCTGGATAGTCATGGTTTGGAGGATTTAAGAAAATTGGCCAGATTTCTAGAAATGAGAGCTGCTCCATCCAAAGTGGGATGGATGCCGTCTCTCCTAACAAGACCAGGTTTTCCCCAGAAGCTTTGCCAATTATCTGTGAAGCCCACCTCATTTTTTGGACACCACTCAGACAGCCAGCAGTTCAAGGAGAACATGCGGCTAAACATGTCACTCCCGGTCCGATTGGGGAGGGGCCCAGAGAAAACTACAGAGTCCGACATTGTTTTTGCAAAGTTACACACCGATTCAATGTTAATTTTACTGACCTCCGATTGGCATAACCGGGTGTCATTACTGCCGACGTGAATTACAATCTTACCAAATTTACGCTTAGCCTTAGCCAGCAGTTTCAAATTTCCTTCAGTGTCGCCTGCTCTGGCCCCCGGAAGACAATTGACTATGGTTGCTGGTGTCGCTAACTTCACATTTCTCAAAACAGTCGCCAATAACCAGAGCTTGTTCCTCGGCGGGTGTGTCACCGAGTGGGGAAAAACGGTTAGAAATGTTAACGGGTTGGCGGTGTACACGGGGCTTCTGTTTAGGACTACGCTTCCTCCTCACAGTCACCCAGTCGGCCTGCTTTCCCGACTGCTCGGGATCCGCTGAAGGGTAACTAATGGCGGCTAAGCTACTTTGGTCCGCACCGACTACAGGGGCCTGCCTAGCTGTAGGATTTTCCAAGGTGCGGAGCCGAGTCTCCAATTCGCCCAGCCTGGCCTCCAAAGCTACGAATAAGCTACACTTATTACAAGTACCGTTACTGCTAAAGGAGGCCGAGGAATAACTAAACATTTCACACCCAGAGCAGAAATGATGTGATGGACAAAAGGAGGGAATATCTGCCAATCAAGAAGGTTTTGAAAGAAAAGGGAGTTAGATTCCATACACCCATGATGAGAATGCGTGTCTTTCTGGATTCAGGGACTGTAACATATGAAAGTGCTGATCAAGCTGCCATGGATCTACGTGCAAAAGGCTTTCCGATACAACTGTCCGCGGCGAAGCTGAGTGAAGCAGCGCAACCAACTTTCTCGTGGGAACTCGTACAGGGGAAGAGGCATGAAGACCGAGGCGGATACCGGCAGAGGATCAAAGACAATCTCCGGGAGTTTCACAGGCCAGCCGTGGCCACCGAGGACTGCGCAGGGGAAGATTCACTTCCCTCCACTCCTACGTAAATAATTTGTACGTTAAGTATGACATTTAAAAACAACTGTCCAATCTAAACAGGTTTGAATATGCTGTATTTTATTTTGAAATTAGTGGACATTGCTTAAAACATTTCCTTGCTTTCTGGAGGCTTTTGCTAGGCCCACCTTTATTTACTTTTCGTATTAGGTAGTCAACCTACGGTTATCAGAGACCAGCCACTAATACTCTCCTTTTTGAGGGGGCCCTGCCACCTAGTGGTTGGATTACCTCCCTACCCAAGAGGTTATGGGTTAACCTCCATGATGGAAGCCTATTTTGTATGTTCTCTTTGTTCAGTGTACTGTTCTGTGTGCAGTAGTTATAGTTCATTGTTTGGGGGATTTGAGATGCTTTATTTGAACTTTTCATTTATTTATGTCTATAATTTATAAACAATACAAAGTTGTCACACTTAATGTTAATGGCCTGACAAGTCCAATTAAGAGAGGTAAAATGATATCAAAAGGCAAGAAAGAAAATGCACAAATTATATTTTGGCAAGAAACTCACTTAAGTAACCAAGAACATGAAAAATTAAAGAAGTTGGTCTTCAAACACACATATTACTCATCATCTAAATCTGGTTGTAAAAGGGGAGTGGCTATTATAATGCCAAACTCTGTTCATTTTGAGTTACTGAATGAAACTAAAGACAGAGGGCAGGTTCATTATGCTAAATGGTAAAATAGATGGCAAGGAGGTAACTTTGCTTAATGTTTATGCACCCCAGGTAGCAAAAAGGCTTTCTTTAAAAAAATCTTAGATTTAATTACATCCCAATCTAGGGGGATTATGATTTGTGCTGGTGACCTCAATGTAATAATGAACCCCAAATTGGACACAAGTGAAAAAAGACTTACAGGTATTGAGAAATGGATCAAGAGGAAAATTAAGGACATAGGTATTTTGGACATTTGGAGAGAATTGCATAAACAGGAGAGACAATATACATTTTATTCTAACCGACACAGTGTTTATTCCAGGATTGACTACCTCTTTATGTACAACTCTGAGATGCATAGAATAAGTGAATGCAAATTGTCCCACAGAGATTTATCGGATCATTCCACTGTTCATTTAAAATCACATCTGGACAGTAATCATAAAATAACAACATGGAGATTTAATGTGAGTATGCTAAATAACACTGTATTTAAACAGAAGGTAAAGAATGAGTTGGAAACATATTTGAATAATAATAATGATGATGGTGCTGTAAACCCTGCAATTTTGTGGGACGCGTCCATGGCGGTTCTGAGGGGTTTTATAATATCTGAAACAGCTTCTGTCAAAAAGGCAAAAACTCAGACTCCTTGATTTGCAAAATCAACATTTGGATCTTGAACAGCAACATAGTGAAACTCGGGAGTCAGAACTACTTCTGTGGATGAGGCTAATTAAATAAGAAATTGATCAAATTTACAGTGAAGAGGTAGAAAAAAACTCAGATTTACAAGACAGAGGTATTATGAGGCAGGTCCCAAAGCATCCAAGATCCTGGCCTGGAGACTCCGCAAACAGCAGTCAGATGCTACCGTACATAAAATAAAAGACCCCATTACCAAAAAATGACATTTGATTTAGAAGGAATAGAAAAAGCATTCGAAAACTTTTATCAGACCCTTTACAACCAACCCAAACCATTTGATGCCTGTGCGGTTGATAATTTTTTGAGTCAGTTGGATTTGCCCTCCTTAGGTAGATTGCATAATGAAAAACTGATTAAACCAATTACAGCCGAGGAAATTGATAAAGTTATATCCTCCTTGAAATCTAATAAATCCCCGGGACCTGATGGATTTCCGGGGGAATGGTATAAGTCGTTTAGAGAACAGTTGATACCGATAATGGTTAGAACTTTTACCTTTATATTTAAGGGGGGCCCTTTACCTCCATCTTGGAGGGAAGTCACCATCTCAATTATTCCTAAGGAGGGGAAGGATTTGTCTCAGTGTGGGTCTTACAGGCCAATCAGTGTCCTGAACCAGGATTATAAAATCTTCACGGCTGTATTAGCTAAAAGGATGGAGGAAATGATGCTGTTTTTGATTGACGAAGATCAAACTGGGTTTATTACTGGCAGGCAGACCAAAGATAATATTAGAAGGACCCTCCATATAATAGAATTTATTAAAAAGGAAAATCTGACAGCCATTTTGCTTGGCATGGATGCTGAGAAAGCTTTTGATTCAGTGGGCTGGGAGTTTCTTTACAAAGTGATGGAAAAATTTGGCTTTCATACTGATTTTATTAATGGTATTAGAACTTTATACACATGTACTATTGCGAGAACTAAAGTTAACAGGAGTCTTTCCGGGACTGTATGGCTACAACGCGGGTGTCGTCAAGGGTGCCCGGCTAGCCCAGCGTTGTTCAACTTATTTATTGAGCCACTTGCTCAAGCAATAAGGCAGGACCCAGGCTTACAGGGTATAACACTAAGGGGCTCAGAGTATAAGATATGTCTCCATGCTGAAGGATGTGTTAGTCAGTTTGAGGGATCCAGAAACCAGTGTCCCCAAATTGATGGACCTGTTACAAATATATGGTGACCTGTCAGGTTATACCCTTAACATTGAGAAGACACAAGCCTTGGTTTTTAATTTTAACCCAACACAAGATTTCAAAACAAAATACAAATTTGACTGGGATTCCAACTTAATTAAATATCTAGGGGTAAGACTTACTATAAACCTATTAGAACTTTATGACAAAAACTATCTGTCCATTAACACATGTATAAAAGATTTAGATAGATGGGCCTCTTTACCTCTTCATTTGGGTAATAGAATAATGATAATAAAAACAAATGTCTTGCTGAGATTATTGTACTTGTCATTACCTGTTCAGATTCCTGAGTGCCAGTTTAGAGAATGGGACAACCATTTCCCGTTTTGTTTGGAATGGTAAAGCCCCTAGGATAAGATATAAAACTCTACAATTACCCAGGCCAAGCGGTGGGATGGGTTTACCATGCCTTAAAGATTACTACACTGCTGCACAGCTAAGACCATTTATGCTCTGGTGCAATACTGATTTATATAGCAAATGGAAGGCCATGGAGTTATCATTGTTGAATAAACCATTACAGAGTTTATTAAGTAATGTGACAGCTATTAAACAATGAAACATTCAGAATCATTGGGTAGACTTTTCAATTAATATTTGGTTAGACCTGGTCAAACGGTTTAATCTTCAAAAAGAAATCCGTGTTTTAATGTGGCCAGTGCATGACCCTGACTATGAACCAGCCCAAATTGATAGGAGTTACACACAATGGGGAAGACATGGGATTACTGCATTATGCCTCCTATTGGACAATCATGAATTTATCGACTTTAAAACTGTCTGAGAGATATGGGTTAGGTCGGCAGGATTTTTATAGATATCTCCAACTTCGCCATTTTTATGTCAAACATATAAAAAATCTTCCTCTAGAGAATGTATCACCCTTTACACAAATGTTCATTAAGGCTTACAAATCAAAACTAACTAGGAAAATAATTGGTGAACTATATTGGAATCTAGTTAAACTAAAAGGTAACTCTACACTTTATGTTAAGGAGAAATGGGAGAAGGAACTTGGATTTAATATCACATTTGAGCAATGGAAATAATTTACGCAAATTACTACTACAAATTCAAAAACGTGGAGCGATTTCTCTTGGAAGAATAGTATTAGGTATTTTATAACCCCAAATCAATCAATCAATCAATCAACTTTTTTCTTATATAGCGCCAAATCACAACAAACAGTTGCCCCAAGGCGCTCCACATTGCAAGGCAAGGCCATACAATAATTATGAAAAAAAAAAAAACGGTCAAACCCCAACGGTCAAAAAGACCCCCTATGAGCAAGCACTTGGCCACAGTGGGAAGGAAAAACTCCCTTTTAACAGGAAGAAACCTCCAGCAGAACCAGGCTCAGGGAGGGGCAGTCTTCTGCTGAGACTGGTTGGGGCTGAGGGAAAGAACCAGGAAAAAGAGATCGATCACTAATGATTAAATGCAGAGTGATGCATACGGAGCAAAAAGAGAAAGAAACAGTGCATCATGGGAACCCCCCCACAGTCTATGTCTAAAGCAACATAACCAAGGGATGGTCCAGGGTCACCCGATCCAGCCCTAACTATAAGCCTTAGCGAAAAGGAAAGTTTTAAGCCTAATCTTAAAAGTAGAGAGGGTATCTGTCTCCCTGATCTGAATTGGGAGCTGGTTCCACAGGAGAGGAGCCTGAAAGCTGAAGGCTCTGCCTCCCATTCTACTCTTACAAACCCTAGGAACTACAAGTAAGCCCGCAGTCTGAGAGCGAAGCGCTCTAATGGGGTAATATGGTACTACGAGGTCCCTAAGATAAGATGGGACCTGATTATTCAAAACCTTATAAGTAAGAAGAAGAATTTTAAATTCTATTCTAGCATTAACAGGAAGCCAATGAAGGGAGGCCAACACGGGTGAGATATGCTCTCTCCTGCTAGTCCCCGTCAGTACTCTAGCTGCAGCATTCTGAACCAACTGAAGGCTTTTTAGGGAACTTTTAGGACAACCTGATAATAATGAATTACAATAGTCCAGCCTAGAGGAAATAAATGCATGAATTAGTTTTTCAGCATCACTCTGAGACAAGACCTTTCTGATTTTAGAGATATTGCGTAAATGCAAAAAGGCAGTCCTACATATTTGTTTAATATGCGCTTTGAATGACATATCCTGATCAAAAATAACTCCAAGATTTCTCACAGTATTACTAGAGATCAGGGAAATGCCATCCAGAGTAACGATCTGGTTAGACACCATGCTTCTAAGATTTGTGGGGCCAAGTACAATAACTTCAGTTTTATCTGAGTTTAAAAGCAGGAAATTAGAGGTCATCCATGTCTTTATGTCTGTAAGACAATCCTGCAGTTTAGCTAATTGGTGTGTATCCTCTGGCTTCATGGATAGATAAAGCTGGGTATCATCTGCGTAACAATGAAAATTTAAGCAATACCGTCTAATAATACTGCCCAAGGGAAGCATGTATAAAGTGAATAAAATTGGTCCTAGCACAGAACCTTGTGGAACTCCATAATTAACTTTAGTCTGTGAAGAAGATTCCCCATTTACATGAACAAACTGTAATCTATTAGACAAATATGATTCAAACCACCGCAGCGCAATGCCTTTAATACCTATGACATGCTCTAATCTCTGTAATAAAATTTTATGGTCAACAGTATCAAAAGCAGCACTGAGGTCTAACAGAACAAGCACAGAGATAAGTCCACTGTCCGAAGCCATAAGAAGATCATTTGTAACCTTCACTAATGCTGTTTCTGTACTATGATGAATTCTAAAACCTGACTGAAACTCTTCAAATAGACCATTCCTCTGCAGGTGATCAGTTAGCTGTTTTACAACTACCCTCTCAAGAATCTTTGAGAGAAAAGGAAGGTTGGAGATTGGCCTATAATTAGCTAAGATAGCTGGGTCAAGTGATGGCTTTTTAAGTAATGGTTTAATTACTGCCACCTTAAAGGCCTGTGGTACATAACCAACTAACAAAGATAGATTGATCATATTTAAGATTGAAGCATTAAATAATGGTAGGACTTCCTTGAGCAGCCTGGCAGGAATGGGGTCTAATAAGCATGTTGATGGTTTGGATGAAGTAACTAATGAAAATAACTCAGACAGAACAATCGGAGAGAAAGAGTCTAACCAAATACCGGCATCACTGAAAGCAGCCAAAGATAACGATACATCTTTGGGATGGTTATGAGTAATTTTTTCTCTAATAGTCAAAATTTTGTTAGCAAAGAAAGTCATGAAGTCATTACTAGTTAAAGTTAATGGAATACTCAGCTCAATAGAGCTCTGACTCTTTGTCAGCCTGGCTACAGTGCTGAAAAGAAACCTGGGGTTGTTCTTATTTTCTTCAATTAGTGATGAGTAGAAAGATGTCCTAGCTTCACGAAGGGCTTTCTTATAGAGCAACAAACTCTTTTTCCAGGCTAAGTGAAGATCTTCTAAATTAGTGAGACGCCATTTCCTCTCCAACTTCCGGGTTATCTGCTTTAAGCTACGAGTTTGTGAGTTATACCACGGAGTCAGACACTTCTGATTTAAAGCTCTCTTTTTCAGAGGAGCTACAGCATCCAAAGTTGTCTTCAATGAGGATGTAAAACTATTGACAAGATACTCTAACTCCCTTACAGAGTTTAGGTAGCTACTCTGCTCTGTGTTGGTATATGACATTAGAGAACATAAAGAAGGAATCATATCCTTAAACCTAGTTACAGCGCTTTCTGAAAGACTTCTAGTGTAATGAAACTTATTCCCCACTGCAGGGTAGTCCATCAGGGTAAATGTAAATGTTATTAAAAAATGATCAGACAAAAGGGAGTTTTCAGGGAATACTGTTAAGTCTTCTATTTCCATACCATAAGTCAGAACAAGATCTAAAATATGATTAAAGTGGTGGGTGGACTCATTTACTTTTTGAGCAAAGCCGATAGAGTCTAATAATAGATTAAATGCAGTGTTGAGGCTGTCATTCTCAGCATCTGTGTGGATGTTAAAATCGCCCACTATAATTATCTTATCTGAGCTAAGCACTAAGTCAGACAAAAGGTCTGAAAATTCACAGAGAAACTCACAGTAACGACCAGGTGGACGATAGATAATAACAAATAAAACTGGTTTTTGGGACTTCCAATTTGGATGGACAAGACTAAGAGACAAGCTTTCAAATGAATTAAAGCTCTGTCTAGGTTTTTGATTAATTAATAAGCTGGAATGGAAGATTGCTGCTAATCCTCCGCCCCAGCCCGTGCTACGAGCATTCTGACAGTTAGTGTGACTCGGGGGTGTTGACTCATTTAAACTAACATATTCATCCTGCTGTAACCAAGTTTCTGTTAGGCAGAATAAATCAATACGTTGATCAATTATTATATCATTTACCAACAGGGACTTAGAAGAAAGAGACCTAATGTTTAATAGACCACATTTAACTGTTTTAGTCTGTGGTGCAATTGAAGGTGCTATATTATTTTTTCTTTTTGAATTTTTATGCTTAAATAGATTTTTGCTGGTTATTGGTGGTCTGGGAGCAGGCACCGTCTCTACGGGGATGGGGTAATAAGGGGATGGCAGGGGGAGAGAAGCTGCAGAGAGGTGTATAAGACCACAGCTCTGCCTCCTGGTCCCAACGCTAGACAGTCACAGTTTGGAGGATCCCAAAAAATTGGCCAGATTTCTAGAAATGAGAGCTGCTCCCTCTAAAGTGGGATGGATGCCGTCTCTCCTAACAAGACCAGGTTTTCCCCAGAAGCTTTGCCAATTATCAATGAAGCCCACCTCATTTTTTGGACACCACTCAGACAGCCAGCAATTCAAGGAGAACATGCGGCTAAACATGTCACTCCCGGTCTGATTGGGGAGGGGCCCAGAGAAAACAACAGAGTCCGACATTGTTTTTGCAAAGCTACGAATAAGCTGCACTTATTACAAGTACCGTTACTGCTAAAAGAGGCCGAGGAATAACTAAACATTTCACACCCAGAGCAGAAAAGTACGGGAGAGACAGGAGAAGCCGCCATGCTAAAACGGCTAAGAGCTAGTAGCTACGCTAAGCTAGCGGATTCCCAAACAGGGAATCCGACACTAGACAGGCTGTGGAGCAACACAGGTAACGCACGACAGCAGTGCTAAAATAAAATAAAAATCCACTAGACAGGCTGTGGAGCAGCACAGGTAACGCACAACAACAGTGCTAAAAAATAAAATAAAATAAAAATAAAAATCCACTGGACAGGCTGTGGAGCAGCACAGGCAACGCACGACAACAGTGCTAAAACAAAATAAAAATCCACTAGACAGGCTGTGGAGCAGCACAGGTAACGCACGACAACAGTGCTAAATAAAAATCCACTGGACAGGCTGTGGAGCAACACAGGTAACGCACGACAACAGTGCTAAATAAAAATCCACTGGACAGGCTGTGGAGCAGCACAGGTAACGCACGACAACAGTGCTAAATAAAAATCCACTGGACAGGCTGTGGAGCAGCACAGGTAACGCACGACAACAGTGCTAAATAAAAATCCACTGGACAGGCTGTGGAGCAGCACAGGTAACGCACGACAACAGTGCTAAAACAAAATAAAAATCCACTAGACAGGCTGTGGAGCAGCACAGGTAACGCACGACAACAGTGCTAAAAAATAAAATAAAATAAAAATAAAAATCCACTGGACAGGCTGTGGAGCAGCACAGGCAACGCACGACAACAGCGCTAAATAAAAATCCACTGGACAGGCTGTGGAGCAGCACAGGTAACGCACGACAACAGCGCCAAAAAAAAAAAAAAATCAAAATCAAAATCCACTGGACAGGCTGTGGAGCAGCACAGGTAACGCACGACAACAGTGGTAAAAAATAAAATAAAAATCCACTGGACAGGCTGTGGAGCAGCACAGGTAACGCACGACAACAGTGGTAAAAAATAAAAATCCACTGGACAGGCTGTGGAACAGCACAGGTAACACACGACAACAGTGGTAAAAAATAAAATAAAAATCCACTAGACAGGCTGTGGAGCAGCACAGGTAACACACGACAACAGTGCTAAAAAAAAATAAAATCAAAATCAAAATCCACTGGACAGGCTGTGGAGCAGCACAGGTAAAAATCCACTGAACAGGCTGTGGAGCAGCACAGGTAACACACGACAACAGTGCTAAAAAATAAAATAAAAATCCACTGGACAGGCTGTGGAGCAGCACAGGTAACGCACGACAACAGTGCTAAAAAATAAAATAAAAATCCCAAAGCAGACATCAAAACAAACTGGCTGTCCACCTGAATGCTGGTGGGAATGTGGTTACTGTCCCGCTGACCACTCACACATTTTTTGGGGGTGTCGTGTCCTTAACGTTTTTTGGGAGGGAGTTCACCGTACTGTCAAAGATGTTTTAGCTTATGATATTGAATTTACTTGCTTATCTTTTTATTTGGGGAATATGGATAAAAAATATACCAAAAGCTGATAGTTACATTTTAAAAATCATGACAGCAGGTAAAAAAGCCATAACTAAGCGATGGCTTAGCAGGGACCCTCCCACCACCAGTCAGTGGATGGCCATTGTTAACAATATCCAAAGCATGGAGCGCTTGACTTTTAGTTTAAGACTTCAAAAGGAAAAGGGAGACGACTTTTGGGAAAAATGGAACACATACTTTTTTAAAAGAGGTGACAACACACAATCTTTGATTTTGTTTTATATACTCGGCATCTGTATTTTTTCTTTTCTCTACTTTTTACCTGTAATACTTACTGTATATCCCCCAAACTGTTTTCTGTTTTCTTTTCTTTGTCTGTTTTTCTCCTGTTATTTTTTGTGAAATGTTCTAATGGAAAAATAAAGTTTAATAAATAAATAAATAAATAAAAAAAACCTCTTCATCGTCCTCTGTTTAACCCCTGCTCGTCAGCTTTGCCATCTTCTCCGGAATATCAGGCCTCTCTCTGGCTACAAAGGCAGCCTGCTCAGGGTGATCAGTTGATCCCGTGCGTAAATACTGTCGGCGGTGTTATCAGCATGGCTTCCAGAGTAGCAAGTAAAAAAAGTCATGTATCGAAACCCCTTAAAAGGCATAATGGCGTATGTGTAACGCCAGACAGTGAAAATATAAAACACTCTAAAAACACAAACGAGGAAAAACCGTGAGCTGCTACGACAGTGCTGCCAGTGATGGTCAGTCTGAAAACACTGAGGTTGTGGTTGTTACAAGATGTGTTCATTGCAGATGAAGTTTCAGCTTTCATCCAAATTTTGTTTAGACTTAAGTTTGGTGCTTTCTACAAATCTGACCTCAGCCTGTCTGGATATTCATGGTTTGACTCTTTAAAAAATAACTAAATCATCCAGGCTCATAATGTGACTGTTTTTAGCTGCGAATAGACTTGTGGCAAACGTAATGTAATAATTAAAAATCGCCGATTCCTGAAACATTTCTGAACCAAAGATAAACATGACGCTGACAGAAGTCAGTCGGACTGAAATGTAATGAAGCAGCTTCCCGTGTCCACGCAGAAAACATGTTGATCTGCAACTTTCTACGAAAGCGAGGAAATGAGAAATAAATTCTCAACTTACCTGAATTTTCTCTTGTTTCCTTTTATTTTTGTGTCTGACAACTAGAAAATGACACTAACTGCGACGTGTTTATTTTTCCTTACACCCTTGACTTTTGACCTCAAGTGCTTCCAGTTATGCACATAAGCATGTTACAGTAGGTGTATTACATCTTGTGTTCATGTAATTGTGCTTTTGCTCTTCTTGGGGTGTTGAGGTTTGCTTGGCTCTTTACCAGTCTGTCTAAACTTGTTCTCCTTTCTTATGAGTAGCAGTGTTTCTCGCCATCACTACAAATCCCCGTGAGCAGCAATGGCTTAACACCCAGTCCGATACCAAGTCCAACGCGGCGTTTCAGGTGAGCACTGTCCATGTTATGGCTATAGTTGGCATCTAGTTTCATTATCTGCCAGCTTTACATTTCTCCAAAGTAAACATCTACTCTGTTTTTAATTTATTTGCTGAACACCACATGAACATCAGCCGAGTCCACTTGTACTCTTATTCTGCGTTTACACATATGCAGGACGTGTTACGAATGTCATATTTACGTCATTCCTGGCACATTCCTGACATTCTTAACATAACGCATCTGAATAGGTTTCTTAATAGTGCGTGTTGGTGCATGATTTTCGTGGAGCACGTTTTTGGCTGTCAAAAAAATCTTACACAAATGTCACGCACCGCCCTGATTTCGCCTCATGTCGTGGAGGTCGCAACTGAGCGTGTTGATCCGTCTTGATTAGAGTTGATTCTTAATAGAGTGTGACAGCGTTCTTCTCTGATGCGCGCACAGTTAAACCCTGCTGCACCTCATTCAGTTCCATTGCTGCAGTATGCTGAAGGACAGTGATGTCCTTCAGCATACTGCAGAACATCAGTATGCTGAACCATCCCAAAGACGTATCGTTATCTTTGGCTGCTTTCAGAGAGGCTGGTATTTGGTTAGACTCTTTCTCTCCGATTGTTCTGAGTTACTTTCATTAGTCACTTCCTCCAAACCATCAACATGTCTATTAGACCCCATTCCTACCAGGCTGCTCAAGGAAGCCCTACCATTAATTAATGCTTCGATCTTAAATATGATCAGTCTATCTTTATTAGTTGGCTATGTACCACAGGCTTTTAAGGTGGCAGTAATTAAACCATTACTTAAAAAGCCATCACTTGACCCAGCTGTCTTAGCTAATTATAGGCCAATCGCCAACCTTCCTTTTCTCTCAGAAATTCTTGAAAGGGTAGTTGTAAAACAGCTAACTGATCATCTGCAGAGGAATGGTCTATTTGAAGAGTTTCAGTCAGGTTTTAGAATTCATCATAGTACAGAAACAGCATTAGTGAAGGTTACAAATGATCTTATGGCCTCAGGCAGTGGACTCATCTCTGTGCTCGTTCTGTTAGACCTCAGTGCAGCTTTTGATACTGTTGACCATAAAATTTTATTACAGAGATTAGAGCATGCCATAGGTATTAAAGGCACTGCGCTGCAGTGGTTTGAATCATTTATCTAATAGATTACAATTTGTTCATGTAAATGGGGAATCTTCTTCACAGACTAAGGTTAATTATGGAGTTCCACAAGGTTCTGTGCTAGGACCAATTTTATTCACTTTATACATGCTTCCCTTAGGCAGTATTATTAGAAAGCATTGCTTAAATTTTGACAATCCTGCAGTTTAGCTAATTGGTGTGTGTCCTCTGGCTTCATGGATAGATAAAGCTGGGTATCATCTGCGTAACAATGAAAATTTAAGCAATACCGTCTAATAATACTGCCTAAGGGAAGCATGTATAAAGTGAATAAAATTGGTCCTAGCACAGAACCTTGTGGAACTCCATAATTAACTTTAGTCTGTGAAGAAGATTCCCCATTTACATGAACAAACTGTAATCTATTAGACAAATATGATTCAAACCACCGCAGCGCAGTGCCTTTAATACCTATGACATGCTCTAATCTCTGTAATAAAATTTTATGGTCAACAGTATCAAAAGCAGCACTGAGGTCCAACAGAACAAGCACAGAGATAAGTCCACTGTCCGAAGCCATAAGAAGATCATTTGTAACCTTCACTAATGCTGTTTCTGTACTATGATGAATTCTAAAACCTGACTGAAACTCTTCAAATAGACCATTCCTCTGCAGGTGATCAGTTAGCTGTTTTACAACTACCCTCTCAAGAATCTTTGAGAGAAAAGGAAGGTTGGAGATTGGCCTATAATTAGCTAAGATAGCTGGGTCAAGTGATGGCTTTTTAAGTAATGGTTTAATTACTGCCACCTTAAAGGCCTGTGGTACATAACCAACTAACAAAGATAGATTGATCATATTTAAGATTGAAGCATTAAATAATGGTAGGACTTCCTTGAGCAGCCTGGCAGGAATGGGGTCTAATAAACATGTTGATGGTTTGGATGAAGTAACTAATGAAAATAACTCAGACAGAACAATCGGAGAGAAAGAGTCTAACCAAATACCGGCATCACTGAAAGCAGCCAAAGATAACGATACATCTTTGGGATGGTTATGAGTAATTTTTTCTCTAATAGTCAAAATTTTGTTAGCAAAGAAAGTCATGAAGTCATTACTAGTTAAAGTTAATGGAATACTCAGCTCAATAGAGCTCTGACTCTTTGTCAGCCTGGCTACAGTGCTGAAAAGAAACCTGGGGTTGTTCTTATTTTCTTCAATTAGTGATGAGTAGAAAGATGTCCTAGCTTTACGGAGGGCTTTTTTATAGAGCAACAAACTCTTTTTCCAGGCTAAGTGAAGATCTTCTAAATTAGTGAGACGCCATTTCCTCTCCAACTTACGGGTTATCTGCTTTAAGCTACGAGTTTGTGAGTTATACCACGGAGTCAGACACTTCTGATTTAAAGCTCCCTTTTTCAGAGGAGCTACAGCATCCAAAGTTGTCTTCAATGAGGATGTAAAACTATTGACGAGATACTCTAACTCCCTTACAGAGTTTAGGTAGCTACTCTGCTCTGTGTTGGTATATGACATTAGAGAACATAAAGAAGGAATCATATCCTTAAACCTAGTTACAGCGCTTTCTGAAAGACTTCTAGTGTAATGAAACTTATTCCCCACTGCAGGGTAGTCCAACAGGGTAAATGTAAATGTTATTAAAAAATGATCAGACAGAAGGGAGTTTTCAGGGAATACTGTTAAGTCTTCTATTTCCATACCATAAGTCAGAACAAGATCTAAAATATGATTAAAGTGGTGGGTGGACTCATTTACTTTTTGAGCAAAGCCGATAGAGTCTAATAATAGATTAAATGCAGTGTTGAGGCTGTCATTCTCAGCATCTGTGTGGATGTTAAAATCGCCCACTATAATTATCTTATCTGAGCTAAGCACTAAGTCAGACAAAAGGTCTGAAAATTCACAGAGAAACTCACAGTAACGACCAGGTGGACGATAGATAATAACAAATAAAACTGGTTTTTGGGACTTCCAATTTGGATGGACAAGACTAAGAGACAAGCTTTCAAATGAATTAAAGCTCTGTCTAGGTTTTTGATTAATTAATAGGCTGGAATGGAAGATTGCTGCTAATCCTCCACCCCGGCCCGTGCTACGAGCATTCTGACAGTTAGTGTGACTCGGGGGTGTTGACTCATTTAAACTAACATATTCATCCTGCTGTAACCAGGTTTCTGTAAGGCAGAATAAATCAATACGTTGATCAATTATTATATCATTTACCAACAGGGACTTAGAAGAGAGAGACCTAATGTTTAATAGACCACATTTAACTGTTTTAGTCTGTGGTGCAATTGAAGGTGCTATATTATTTTTTCTTTTTGAATTTTTATGCTTAAATAGATTTTTGCTGGTTATTGGTGGTCTGGGAGCAGGCACTGTCTCAACGGGGATGGGGTAATGAGGGGATGGCAGGGGGAGAGAAGCTGTAGAGAGGTGTATAAGACCACAGCTCTGCCTCCTGGTCCCAACGCTAGACAGTCACAGTTTGGAGGATCCCAAAAAATTGGCCAGATTTCTAGAAATGAGAGCTGCTCCATCCAAAGTGGGATGGATGCCGTCTCTCCTAACAAGACCAGGTTTTCCCCAGAAGCTTTGCCAATTATCAATGAAGCCCACCTCATTTTTTGGACACCACTCAGACAGCCAGCAATTCAAGGAGAACATGCGGCTAAACATGTCACTCCCGGTCTGATTGGGGAGGGGCCCAGAGAAAACAACAGAGTCCAACATTGTTTTTCCAAAGTTACACACCGATTTAATGTTAATTTTAGTGACCTCCGATTGGCGTAACCGAGTGTCATTACTGCCGACGTGAATTACAATCTTACCAAATTTACGCTTAGCCTTAGCCAGCAATTTCAAATGTCCTTCGATGTCGCCTGCTCTGGCCCCCGGAAGACAATTGACAATGGTTGCTGGTGTCGCTAACTTCACATTTCTCAAAACAGAGTCGCCAATAACCAGAGTTTGATCCTCGGCGAGTGTATCGTCGAGTGGGGAAAAACGGTTAGAGATGTGAACGGGTTGACGGTATACACGGGGCTTCTGTTTAGGGCTACGCTTCCTCCTCACAGTCACCCAGTCGGCCTGCTTTCCCGACTGCCCGGGATCTGCCAGGGGGGAACTAACGGCGGCTAAGCTACCTTGGTCCGCACCGACTACAGGGGCCTGGCTAGCTGTAGAATTTTCCACGGTGCGGAGCCGAGCCTCCAATTCGCCCAGCCTGGCCTCCAAAGCTACGAATAAGCTGCACTTATTACAAGTACCGTTACTGCTAAAGGAGGCCGAGGAATAACTAAACATTTCACACCCAGAGCAGAAAAGTGCGGGAGAGACAGGAGAAGCCGCCATGCTAAATCGGCTAAGAGCTAGTAGCTGCACTAAGCTAGCGGATTCCCAAAAACACACAAAGTGAATAATGTGCAAATAATCCAGAGGTGATTCAGCAGAAGGAGTGCCCCAATCAAGGCACCAAACAGGCTATGAAGCAGCACAGGCAACGCACGACAACGGTGCTAAAATAAAATAAAAATAAAAAAAATTAAAACGAAAGCGTTAGCAAGCTAGTTAGCTTGCCAACGCTAATGAAAGTTAGCTGATAAAAGTGCTCCGTCGCGATGTTTCGACCGTTAGAGGTCTTCCTTAGGCGTTGGAGCACAGTAAAAAAGTTAAAAAAAAGTAAAAAGGTAAAAAAGTCTTGAAAAAGACTGTTAGTTCAAGTCCAAAGCAGCAGGTAGCAGTCTCTGTGTAAACAGTCCCAACAGAAAATTCTGATGCAATCTCACTCCGAAAGATATGTGATCCAATGAGTGCTCCTATAGCTCACTCATAACATAAAGAAGGAATCATATCCTTAAACCTAGTTACAGCGCTTTCTGAAAGACTTCTAGTGTAATGAAACTTATTCCCCACTGCTGGGTAGTCCATCAGAGTAAATGTAAATGTTATTAAGAAATGATCAGACAGAAGGGAGTTTTCAGGGAATACTGTTAAGTCTTCCATTTCCATACCATAAGTCAGAACAAGATCTAAGATATGATTAAAGTGGTGGGTGGACTCATTTACATTTTGAGCAAAGCCAATAGAGTCTAATAATAGATTAAATGCAGTGTTGAGGCTGTCATTCTCAGCATCTGTGTGGATGTTAAAATCGCCCACTATAATTATCTTATCTGAGCTAAACACTAAGTCAGACAAAAGGTCTGAAAATTCACAGAGAAACTCACAGTAACGACCAGGTGGACGATAGATAATAACAAATAAAACTGGTTTTTGGGACTTCCAATTTGGATGGACAAGACTAAGAGACAAGCTTTCAAATGAATTAAAGCTCTGTCTGGGTTTTTGATTAATTAATAAGCTGGAATGGAAGATTGCTGCTAATCCTCCTCCCTGGGCCCGTGCTACGAGCATTCTGACAGTTAGTGTGACTCGGGGGTGTTGACTCATTTAAACTAACATATTCATCCTGCTGTAACCAGGTTTCTGTTAGGCAGAATAAATCAATATGTTGATCAATTATTATATCATTTACCAACAGGGACTTAGAGAGAGACCTAATGTTTAATAGACCACATTTAACTGTTTTAGTCTGTGGTGCAGTTGAAGGTGCTATATTATTTTTTTCTTTTTGAATTTTTATGCTTAAATAGATTTTTGCTGGTTATTGGTGGTCTGGGAGCAGGCACTCCAAATCTTGGAGTCACTTTTGCCAAATCTGCCTTTTCTGTTGTTGCCTCTAGTCAGTGGAATATCTTACCTAATGACATAATGAAATGTACAACTTTTCCAATGTTTGCACAGCTGACAAAGAAATGTCTTTCATCAAAGCAAGTTTGTACCCACCACTGATGAATGCATGTGTATGAGAGCGTGTGCACGTGAGAGCAGAGTGCAGGCGTCTGAAAAATGATTTGTATATATGATGTAAGCGTGAGAATATAGTGTGAAGATGTTTGAAAAGTGTGACTATGTGTATGTGTTAGACATAGTTAGACATCAACCTGTCCAGGGACTACAGGTGGAAATTAGTATTTTTTGCTATAACCTGGCACAATGCATCTTTCCTGTTTTTTTTTAGGTCAATGTATTATTGTGCACTGTCCCTGAGAAATAAAATCATACCATACCATTTTTGATCAGGATATGTCCTTCAATGCACATATTAAGCAAATATGTAGGACTGCTTTTTAGCATTTGTGCAATATCTCTAAAATTAGAAAGGTCTTGTCTCAGAGTGATGCTGAAAAACTAATTCATGCATTTATTTCTTCTAGGCTGGACTATTGTAATTCATTATTATCAGGTTGTCCTAAAAGTTCCCTGAAAAGCCTTCAGTTAATTCAAAATGCTGCAGCTAGAGTGCTAACGGGGACTAGAAGGAGAGAGCATATCTCACCCATATTGGCCTCTCTTCATTGGCTTCCTGTTATTTCCAGAATAGAATTTAAAATTCTTCTTCTTACTTATAAGGTTTTGAATAATCAGGTCCCATCTTATCTTAGGGACCTCATAGTACCATATCACCCCAATAGAGCGCTTCGCTCTCAGACTGGAGGCTTACTTGTAGTTCCTAGGGTTTTTAAGAGTAGAATGGGAGGCAGAGCCTTCAGCTTTCAGGCTCCTCTCCTGTGAAACCAGCTCCCAATTCGGATCAGGGAGACAGACACCCTCTCTACTTTTAAGATTAGGCTTAAAACTTTCCTTTTTGCTAAAGCTTATAGTTAGGGCTGGATCAGGTGACCCTGAACCATCCCTTAGTTATGCTGCTATAGACTTAGACTGCTGGGGGGTTCCCATGATGCACAGTGTTTCTTTCTCTTTTTGAGGTGGGCTTCATAGATAATTGGTAAAGCTTCTGGGGAAAACCTGGTCTTGTTAGGAGAGACGGCATCCATCCCACTTTGGATGGAGCAGCTCTCATTTCTAGAAATCTGGCCAATTTTCTTAAATCCTCCAAACCGTGACTATCCAGGGTTGGGACCAGGAAGCAGAGTTGTAGTCTTACACACCTCTCTGCAGCTTCTCTCCCCCTGCCATCCCCTCATTACCCCATCCCCGTAGAGACGGTGCCTGCTCCCAGACCACCAATAACCAGCAAAAATATATTTAAGCATAAAAATTAAAAAAGAAAAAATATAGCACCTTCAACTGCACCACAGACTAAAACAGTTAAATGTGGTCTGTTAAACATTAGATCTCTCTCTTCTAAGTCCCTGTTAGTAAATGATAAAATAATTGATCAACATATTGATTTATTCTGCCTTACAGAAACCTGGTTACAGCAGGATGAATATGTTAGTTTAAATGAGTCAACACCCCCGAGTCACACTAACTGCCAGAACACTCGTAGCATGGGCCGAGGAGGAGGATTAGCAGCAATCTTACACACACACACCAATTAGCTAAACTGCAGGATTGTCTTACAGACATAAAGACATGGATGACCTCTAATTTCCTGCTTTTAAACTCAGATAAAACTGAAGTTATTGTACTTGGCCCCACAAATCTTAGAAACATGGTGTCTAACCAGATCCTTACTCTGGATGGCATTACCCTGACCTCTAGTAATACTGTGAGAAATCTTGGAGTCATTTTTGATCAGGATATGTCATTCAAAGCGCATATTAAACAAATATGTAGGACTGCCTTTTTGCATTTACGCAATATCTCTAAAATCAGAAAGGTCTTGTCTCAGAGTGATGCTGAAAAACTAATTCATGCATTTATTTCCTCTAGGCTGGACTATTGTAATTCATTATTATCAGGTTGTCCTAAAAGTTCCCTAAAAAGCCTTCAGTTAATTCAAAATGCTGCAGCTAGAGTACTGACGGGGACTAGGAGAGAGCATATCTCACCCATATTGGCCTCTCTTCATTGGCTTCCTGTTAATTCTAGAATAGAATTTAAAATTCTTCTTCTTACTTATAAGGTTTTGAATAATCAGGTCCCATCTTATCTTAGGGACCTCGTAGTACCATATCACCCCAATAGAGCGCTTCGCTCTCAGACTGCAGGCTTACTTGTAGTTCCTAGGGTTTGTAAGAGTAGAATGGGAGGCAGAGCCTTCAGCTTTCAGGCTCCTCTCCTGTGGAACCAGCTCCCAATTCAGATCAGGGAGACAGACACCCTCTCTACTTTTAAGATTAGGCTTAAAACTTTCCTTTTTGCTAAAGCTTATAGTTAGGGCTGGATCAGGTGACCCTGAACCATCCCTTAGTTATGCTGCTATAGACGTAGACTGCTGGGGGGTTCCCATGATGCACTGTTTCTTTCTCTTTTTGCTCTGTATGCACCACTCTGCATTTAATCATTAGTGATCGATCTCTGCTCCCCTCCACAGCATGTCTTTTTCCTGGTTCTCTCCCTCAGCCCCAACCAGTCCCAGCAGAAGACTGCCCCTCCCTGAGCCTGGTTCTGCTGGAGGTTTCTTCCTGTTAAAAGGGAGTTTTTCCTTCCCACTGTAGCCAAGTGCTTGCTCACAGGGGGTCGTTTTGACCGTTGGGGTTTTACATAATTATTGTATGGCCTTGCCTTACAATATAAAGCGCCTTGGGGCAACTGTTTGTTGTGATTTGGCGCTATATAAAAAAATTGATTGATTGATTGATCTTCCATTCCAGCTTATTAATTAATCAAAAACCCAGAGAGAGCTTTAATTCATTTGAAAGCTTGACTCTTAGTCTTGTCCATCCAAATTGGAAGTCCCAAAAACCAGTTTTATTTGTTATCTATCGTCCACCTGGTCATAATTGTGAGTTTCTCTGTGAATTTTCGGACCTTTTATCTGACTTAATGCTTAGCTCAGATAAGATAATTATAGTGGGCGATTTTAACATCCACACAGATGCTGAGAATGACAGCCTCAACACTGCATTTAATCTATTATTAGACTCGATTGGCTTTGCTCAAAATGTAAATGAGTCCACCCACCACTTTAATCATACCTTAGATCTTGTTCTGACTTATGGTATGGAGATTGAAGACTTAACAGTATTCCCTGAAAACCCCCTTCTGTCTGATCATTTCTTAATAACATTTACATTTACTCTGATGGACTACCCAGCAGTGGGGAATAAGTTTCATTACAGTAGAAGTCTTTCAGAAAGCGCTGTAACTAGGTTTAAGGATATGATTCCTTTATGTTCTCCAATGCCATATACCAACACAGGGCAGAGTAGCTACCTAAACTCTGTGAGTGAGATAGATTATCTCGTTAATAGTTTTATAGTTAGTAGTAGTTTTAGGACAACTTTGGATGCTGTAGCTCCTCTGAAAAAGAGCCTTAAATCAGAAGTGCCTGACTCCGTGGTATAACTCATAAACTCGCAGCTTAAAGCAGATAACCCGTAAGTTGGAGAGGAAATGGCGTCTCACTAATTTAGAAGATCTTCACTTAGCCTGGAAAAAGTCTGTTGCTCTATAAAAAAGCCCTCCGTAAAGCTAGGACATCTTACTACTCATCACTAATTGAAGAAAATAAGAACCCCAGGTTTCTTTTCAGCACTGTAGCCAGACTGACAGTCAGAGCTCTGAGCCGAGTTTTCCTTTAACTTTAACTAGTAATGACTTCATGACTGTCTTTGCTAATAAAATTTTAACTATTAGAAAAAAAAAATTAATCAGAACATCCCAAAGACATATCGTTCTCTTTGGCTGCTTTCAGTGATGCCGGTATTTGGTTAGACTCTTTCTCTCCGATTGTTCTGTCTGAGTTATTTTCATTAGTTACTTCCTCCAAACCATCAACATGTCTATTAGACCCCATTCCTACCAGGCTGCTCAAGGAAGCCCTACCATTAATTAATGCTGTGATCTTAAATATGATCAATCTATCTTTATTAGTTGGCTATGTACCACAGGCTTTTAAGGTGGCAGTAATTAAACCATTACTTAAAAAGCCATCACTTGACCCAGCTATCTTAGCTAATTATAGGCCAATCTCCAACCTTCCTTTTCTCTCAAAAATTCTTGAAAGGGTAGTTGTAAAACAGCTAACTGATCATCTGCAGAGGAATGGTCTATTTGAAGAGTTTCAGTCAGGGTTTAGAATTCATCATAGTACAGAAACAGCATTAGTGAAGGTTACAAATGATCTTCTTATGGCCTCAGACAGTGGACTCATCTCTGTGCTTGTTCTGTTAGACCTCAGTGCTGCTTTTGATACTGTTGACCATAAAATTTTATTACAGAGATTAGAGCATGCCATAGGTATTAAAGGCACTGCACTGCGGTGGTTTGAATCATATTTATCTAATAGATTACAGTTTGTTCATGTAAATGGGGAATCTTCTTCACAGACTAAAGTTAATTATGGAGTTCCACAAGGTTCTGTGCTAGGACCAATTTTATTCACTTTATACATGCTTCCCTTAGGCAGTATTATTAGACAGCATTGGTTAAATTTTCATTGTTACGCAGATGATACCCAGCTTTATCTATCCATGAAGCCAGAGGGGACACACCAATTAGCTAAACTGCAGGATTGTCTTACAGACATAAAGACATGGATGACCTCTAATTTCCTGCTTTTAAACTCAGATAAAACTGAAGTTATTGTACTTGGCCCCACAAATCTTAGAAACATGGTGTCTAACCAGATCCTTACTCTGGATGGCATTACCCTGACCTCTAGTAATACTGTGAGAAATCTTGGAGTCATTTTTGATCAGGATATGTCATTCAAAGCGCATATTAAACAAATATGTAGGACTGCTTTTTTGCATTTGCGCATTATCTCTAAAATTAGAAAGGTTTTGTCTCAGTGATGCTGAAAAACTAATTCATGCATTTATTTCCTCTAGGCTGGACTATTGTAATTCATTATTATCAGGTTGTCCTAAAAGTTCCCTGAAAAGCCTTCAGTTAATTCAAAATGCTGCAGCTAGAGTACTGACGGGGACTAGAATGAGATAGCATATTTCACCCATAGTGGCCTCTCTTCATTGGCTTCCTGTTAATTCTAGAATAGAATTTAAAATTCTTCTTCTTACTTATAAGGTTTTGAATAATCAGGTCCCATCTTATCTTAGGGACCTCATAGTACCATATCACCCCAATAGAGTGCTTTGCTCTCAGACTGCAGGCTTACTTGTAGTTCCTAGGGTTTGTAAGAGTAGAATGGGAGGCCCCTCCCTGAACCTGGTTCTGCTGGAGGTTTCTTCCTGTTAAAAGGGAGTTTTTCCTTCCCACTGTTGCCAAGTGCTTGCTCACAGGGGGTCGTTTTGACCGTTGGGGTTTTTCTGTAATTATTGTATGGCTTTGCCTTACGATATAAAGTGCCTTGGGGCAACTGCTTGTTGTGATTTGGCGCTATATAAATAAAATTGATTTGATGCCAAGTCGGCTAAAAGCCTCGTTCCAGTGCTCCTCAACGCGCTCCTGCAGGTGTTCCACCTGCTGCTGTGCCTGATGTTTGGGAAAACACATGAGACGAGAGCCACGTGGAGCCACACATCCAGCTCTCTGTCTCCTCGTCCTCTCTACGTCTCTCCTTGGGCACAGAGCCCAACGAAGCATGCAGTCACAACGTTCTTCTACTGTGGATTTTGAGGAGAAAATTGGGGCGATCTGAATTGTTCAGCAGCTGACTGTAGGATGAATATGCATGTGTGTGTGGAGACAATTCGTCTCATTCATAACATGACAGAACGTAACAATGCGCTGTTACGCACAATAGCGCGGAACATTATTCTTGGCCGTGCGTAATGGTTCCTGGTAATTCTCCAGCAACACGTGCCATTAATCGTAACGTGTGATAACAGGTTGCAGCAGTTTCTGAGGAGACCTGACCCCTCTGCCCCGAATCATCACATTCATGATCAGCGGTCAAGAATGTGTACTTTGTGGCATTCATGACTTGTCGTTATGTGTAAATGCAGCATTAATTTTCCATAGGCGATATTAAATTGAGTTTGCAAGTCTAAGTATTGGGGGGGGGGGATAGAATCTGTGTTGCTTTGCGCCTGTGTGGTGAATCTGAAGAGTTGAAATATTTTTTACACTGGGTCGTGGTGTATTTGTAACAGTTTCCCACAAAGGTGTGGCTTTATTTCAGAAATAGCCTCATGTTGCAACATGTGGTTCTGTGTTCTACAGCCGACGGAGTCAAAGCCCAATCAACTGCATCAGAGCCAGCATACTTGGCCCAATAAAACGCAAAGGTAAGGGAACAAGTGAGGAGCTCAGGTGCAAAACCTGTAAATATTTTTTTTTAATGGAGAAAATGCAGTTGAAAATGGATATTTAAAGGAAACCATATTTAGAAATGTATAGACTTTCATCAATAAAATGAAAACAGTTTGTTCAAATTCTGTCATATTTTGCACACTGATGGTCCCCTTGACAACCAAGTACATGTTGGTCTCAACTAAAAATTTATGGTTTTGGAGATACTAGGTTTTGCATCTGAACTCTTCAAGTATTCATTAGTAGAAACCTTGAAGTTTTCTGCTTCTAAATAATGTTTAAAGTGAAAATACATCACAGTAAGTTCCAGTTAATTTTAAGTAGCAGTGGCTGAGTACAGAACATAAAAAAAAAAAAAAAATCTCATTTCAGTCTGTGTTCAAGTTTCTCAGCACTGGTGCGTTTATGGTCTTTGCCTTCTGACTAGTATCACTTGGCTGCTTTATTTATCTTCAGCTTGGGTTGTGGAAAGTGTTTATTTGAATCCACTGCTCCTTTTTTGAAATCGACACAAAGCTTGTGTATTTTTTAAGCTTTCCAAATATTTGGATCTGTTTACTCTGCAGGTGAAATGGAGTCTGAAAGTCAACCCAAGAGGCTTTTCCAGGGTACCACTACCATGCTGTCCTCTGATGTCTCTAATCTATCCGATCTCGGTTCCTGGTAAGACTTCACAAAGTAAAGCACATAACAAGGGCACTCATTCAAGTGCAATATCTCTAAAGCAGACATATTCCTACCTTCCAGTCATGAAACATTTTTAATTACTATTATCAACATCACAATGCCATTGTTTCTATTCCACAGCAGACCAGTCCAGTTTTCACAGTTTTACCGTATTTTCCGGACTATATCTCCTACCTGAGTATGAGTCACATCTGTCCAAAAATGTTAGAGGGGAAAAAAAATCATGTCTGTCACATCAGTTAAGTCACATTTGTCTTATAAATTACAATTCTACTGCTTCATACAACTAGAAGCAAAAAATAAATTTGTGCATTATTTATGTGAACGCTGTGTTAGCTAGCAAAAGCTAATGGGTAGTTAATGTTACTATGCAGAGGCACAACTCGCTTATGAGTAAACTGCTTCTTGTTGCCACTGAATGCAGTTAGAGCTCAATGTGTGCGCATTTACTGAGTGTAATTAAATGTTTTAGCACTCATACACTTTATAAACAAAATAGCCTTACCTTAACCTGCCCGTCTGTCCTCGTTGCCGTTCTGGCTGTCTTACAAAGTGCCAAACGAGCAACGTGCCAAATAAACTGAAGCTTAGGGGCTCCATAACATTTTTTTTTTCTGTCAATCTATTGATCACACAGACACACACACACACACACACCCCGATATATATAAAATAGCCTGTATGAATGCGGCACAGTTTGCGTTCAGGGTGAACTCTCACAGTAATCAAGCGATCAACACCAAACTCAGTATGGTGACGGGGGCCTTTGGGGCCCTTGTGTTGAAAGCGCACGTATATGCGCGCACACACACACACTAGATTACTAGATTAAAGCATCACACACACATTAAAGTGAAAGTTCTTTTTGTCTAACATCAAAGCTGAATTCTGTAGTAAGTACATAGAGAATAGATTAAATCATTAAATTATAAAGAGAATCGATTAAAGCTTTAAATTCTTGGAATCTGGTTAAGAATTCTAACTAATAATTAAAGCTGAATTCTGTAATAGATAGATAAAGAGAATAGATTAAAGCTTTACATGATTGGAATCTGGTTAAGAATTCTAGCAATAATAACTAAAGCTGAATTCTGTAATAGATAAAGGACAATAGATTAAAGCTTTACATGATTGGAATCTGGTTAAGAATTCTAGCAATAATTAAAGCTGAATTCTGTAATAGATAAAGAGAATAGATTAAAGCCTATATAGAAAAGGCTATGTATGTATGTGGCAGGATTTGTTTGGGGTGAATGTCCACAGTGATTAAGCAATCAACACCAAACTTGGTATGTTGACTGGGGGTGCCAGGGGGGACATCTTTAGGGCCCTTGTGTCGAAAGCGCACATGGGCGAACACACACACACGAGATTAAAGCATCACACACATTAAAGTGAAAGTTCTCTTTTTTCTTGCAGCAATGATTAAAGCTGAATTCTGAAATGGATAAAGAGAATAGATTAAAGCATTAAATTACTGGTTGCCAGGATCTATAGATTTCTAGCAATAATGATTAAAACGTTATTCTATAATAAAGAGAATAGATTAAAGCATTAGCCCAGTAACCATAAAGAATTAATTGAAAGTTCTTTTTGTCTAAGATTAAATCACATAAGTGACATCAATTCATTAAGGTACAGAAGTGACACACAGTCAGCCTTAGCAGTAACAATTAAAGCTGAATTCTGTAATTGATAGAGAAAATAGATTAAAACATTAAATTATTGGTTGCCCAGTAACCATAAAGAATTAAAGTGACGTTCTTTTTGTCTAAGATTTCTAGCAATAATGATTAAAGCTGAATTCCATAATAGATAAAGAGAATGGATTAAAGCATTAAATTATTGCTTTGCAGCGGGTATACCTGCTAGTTGATTGATATAACAAATTTATCAAAATTTTAAAAACTTGTTACTTATATATAAATATTTCATTCAGTAGTCTTCTCTTTAAAACCAAAAATGACAATGTGCACTGCTGGACATTATTCCCCAACAAAAAATAGTGTTAACTGGTAATCTGTCTTTTACAGTCCGATTTATAAAGTTTATCTAAAATAAAATTAATACAACAGCTTGTTTCATTGAGATTTGTTTAATGATGCTACCTACTACTCTTGGTATGTTTGGTCCACAGTGATGGAAAATTTTCTGGAAATTGCTGGAAATCTGTGTTTTTACTCATGTGGTGAATGTTTCTGGGTGATCTTTGTAACATACATCAGAATCCATCCATTCAGTTCCATGCCTATACAGTTGGTGGCGGTAATGCTCCATGTTGGGTTGCAAACTGCTGATCAACTCCAGAGAAGGGTTATTTTTGTTTTGAGTTCAGGTGTTTATTAAATCACATTTTTGGGGACTGCGCGGTGGTTCTAGTTTTACTTACATTAAAAGTTATGAGCTGAGTATTTTCTCCAGTAATTATACATTAAGTGGAGTTAATGGGTGAAGCTCTCAGCTGCTAAAAATGCTAACACCCTTAGCATTCAGACAAGAATTTAACTCTGTCTGCGAGTCACAAGATTAAGTTTGAGCAACGGACACAAATTTGTCTGAGGTGAGAGAATGAAAATATTATGTGACGTTAGTGCTCTGTTGAAGTTTATCAGCTAAATTAGCCTTTAGCTGGAGGATGTTGAATCAATCATTGTCGAGCTGAGTGTTCGACCTATTTTATTTTTACCAAATAAAACTAGTTTTTTATTGTTATTGCCGTAACTACAAGAATTAGATTTTTAATTTTTTTTTTTTGCTGTCAAGTAATCAAAGAAAATAGCACAGTGCTGTTTCATAATTCTTTATATTTTAAAAAATATAGTTCTTGTCCCACAACAGAAACATTTAAACATTTGCTGAATGAATGAATCTACCATTACTACATGTACACATTAATTTTCATGCTATGTTATTTGTCTAAAAATGAATGTCCATGATTCCTTATGTTAATCAATAAATTATGTCAACAGATAACAGATCTGGTTGTAATTTACAGATGAACATCAAAGATTTCTAAAGAATCTTTTTTTTATTATTATAACTATTTTAATTACAAGTTTTCTATTTTTTTTTTTTTTTACTTAAAGTACAGTAAAAACAAATTAATCTTAAAGTAAAAACACATTTGTAAGTACTTTAAGGTGCCCAAGAACTTGAAAACGGACATCAATAGCTCCAAAACTTGAAAAACTGACGTGAGCAAAGATTGAACAACTTGATGCATTTATGTGCCATAAATACTCCTATTGTTCTATTTAAATTGACACTGAAATTTATTATTTTTGTCTTTTTTGAATGGTCATTTCCTATGTAGTTTTCTGAATCACAGTGTATGTTTTTTGAACTAAAGGCTGGTAGCACAATACCAATTTGTGTGAAAAGACTGAGGTGTAAAACTTGTCCCAACAAAAAATTCCCCCAAAAAATGTTTTGATAGTTTTTGTTTTGTTTTGTTTTTTGGTAAGTAAATAAACCTGAAAATGCACCAGAATGGATCTGAGACTTCAAATTTTTCTGGGGAAGAACCCACTAATCCTTCCTCTGGGGCAGCTGAAAATCACACGGCCTCTACAAAGCCGGTCTTTCAACAATCAACCAACCAAAATCCCAGAAAAGGGGGAGAATATGCAAAGTGAAAATTTCTGCATCGCACAGCAGTAACATTATTTTATAAATTAACTGAATTGCTTAAAAAATGTGGTGATTTTGCACATGAAGATTTGGTAACTAGGGAGATGGATGTGTTCTGTAATATTTGGACAGTGGCACCATTTTTGTAACGTCTCTGCAAAACACCACAATGGAGTAGAAATGAAGCCATCAAAACGTGGTTGTGCACAGTTATAAATGCATCACATTAAGGGTTTACAGCCATTTTCAGCACCATGTTTGCTCTGTTTCCTCTTTCAGTCCTTCTCCAGATTTATTGGATGGCAGCCTGAGCAGCATTGGATCCTCCTCAGACTCCTTGGGCAAAATGGAAGGCGTGTCCCCTTCCTCAGCGAGTAACTCACCCTTCACATCGCTCCAGGATTTGTCCCCAAAGTGAGCGTGGGATTGTAGGAGACATTCAGAGGACAGACTGATGTAAAACACCAGAAGAGAACTTTCATCTAGACACCGCCCACTTTTACCATCCCAGAGGATTAGCTGAAGTTTTATTTTTTTCCTGCGTTGGTTTCTGATTGGCCGTCTTTGGGGGTCAGTATCTGAGATGATGAGATGTGTGTAGACGTCAAACCAGGACTGACTGAAGTCTCGATGTACAAGCTGCTACTTTGTTTACAGAGACCACATGAATCTGAGTTCCTTTAACTGATGAGACGCTGAGCACTGGACAAAATAAGGATCGGATGTGAACGTGACCCCGTTTTGTTGGATTTGTATGAAATGGCTTAACTTATTGTTTTTGTTGTACGTATGTATATATTAACATGTTTAAATGTCAGTTTCCTGTTTGAGTGGATTTGCGGTGAAAGTGTGCAAGTCTAAAATGGGCAAAAGTTTTCTATGTAAAGGAACAAACTACTTTAAGGTACAACATTGGTTTCTTACTGTATACTGTAAGACGTCTTCAGCAAATACTGTGTATGTTTTAATGCTGTCAGCTGTGGTGAGTGTTTGGTTTTGATGGCAATCATCTGGGGAGTCCGGTTGCTTTTGCACCTTGGAACACTAACGGCTGCTCCGTGTCCTCTGTGTGTGTGTCAGGATGTTGTGGATAAGCAGAGTGCAGTCATGAGTTTCTCAAACACCTGCTAGCAAAAATGTTACTTATAGAAAAGTTTATTATAAAAATTGGGCGCCTGAATTTTATCCGTGCAAAAAGCTTGTATTTTATTTGTGCCAATGGAATATGTTGCCAAACAAATTTGCATCTTCTGAGTTGAGCTGCTGTGGATTTGATGGATGTTCAGTCCTTTTTTGATTACAGCAGGTTTTCAGTTCAGGTTCTGCTGTTTTTTTTTTTTTTCTTTTCTTTTTTTTAATAAGCTAAATTTGTTGCAGACTGTTGTGCGAACAGTCCGGTGTAATTATGTTTGTAAAACATTTGAGCCCATTGTGTTGCTGTACAACACAATGACTTTTCTGCCTGTTTTCATGTATGATGAAGCATCCACAGTTTAACAATCTTGTCTGTAACAGATTACTATAATCTGTCATGATGCACAGACTTTGCTTATGCTTTTCTCTTGTGATTGCTGTCACATCAGATGTTGGCTTTAAATAAATTATTTCTATATTTTATGTGTGACTTGGGCTTTAATTTCCTGATGCCATCCCACACACACACACACACTGGTGGCCTGAGTGATTAGGCAGAGACTTGAGAAGCGAGAGACTCGGTTCAGTTCAAGATAACTGCAGGAAGTGTCTGCTTCATCAACACTTATTTCCTGTAAGCTTGTTTGGATTGGATGGTGACCTTGCGTTTCAGAATGTAATCATGACGGCCTATTACAGCCATTGTGGGGGGGACTAATAGTTTGAGAACTTGGAATTTCTCAGATTAAACTTGTACATTTGCAAGAAAAAAAATACTCTGGGAGGAGGTAAAAAGTGTTTTGAACTATTTTAAATACCACAGATTTGCAATGCTTCACTCAATAGGTGGAACATGCACTGCTTGCTAAACATGCACAGTGCAGCAGCTTGAAAATGGATTCATATAGTCATTACACTGCATGCACAATTATTAGCCAAGTTTATATTTTTGAGGCTTGATTTTTGTCACACACAAATACAGTAGTCAGTCCATGTTAAACCTCAAATCTGGATGTTCTGATTGTAACAAGTTTTATTTTTCAGGGGATGTGTGCAGAATTGTCCCACAGAATTCTTTTTTTTTTATGCTTATTTATCTACCTGGGTGCGCTGTAGAAACGTCTGCTAAATGCACAAGGTGTCTTTTCAACCCTATACCAACAAAACTTTAAGGACCTTTCATTAACCTCAGTATCTGTTCCTAAAGGTTTTAAATGCACAGTGAATAGACCAATACTTAACAAATTCAATCTTGATCCCAGTCTACTGAAAAACTACAAGGACGATATCAAACCCATCATGTTGTAAAATTCTTGAAAAGGTGGTTTCACAGCAGCTCGGGGTCCACCTTACTGAGAATCTCTTTGAGGCGTGGCAGTCTGCATTTACAACGCACCATTCCATGGAGACAGCTCTCACTAAAGTGGTAAACTGTCTCCCATTCTACTCTTACAAACCCTAGGAACTACAAGTAAGCCTGCAGTCTGAGAGCGAAGCGCTCTATTGGTGTGATATGGTACTATGAGGTCCCTAAGATAAGATGGGACCTGATTATTCAAAACCTTATAAGTAAGAATAAGAATTTTAAATTCTATTCTAGAATTAACAGGAAGCCAATGAAGAGAGGCCAATATGGGTGAGATATGCTCTCTCCTTCTAGTCCCTGTCAGTACTCTAGCTGCAGCATTTTGAATTAACTGAAGGCTTTTTAGGGAACATTTAGGACAACCTGATAATGAATTACAATAGTCCAGCCTAGAGGAAAGAAATGCATGAATTAGTTTTTCAGCATCACTCTGAGACAAGACCTTTCTAATTTTAGAGATATTGCGCAAATGTAAAAAAGCAGTCCTACATATTTGCTTAATATGCGCATTGAAGGACATATCCTGATCAAAAATGAAGTCCAGCATTAGGGGTCTCCAATTGGTTCAAATTGCTGCTGCCAGAAATTTGACAAAAAGCAGAATGTTTTACCACATTACACCGATTTTTAGCCTCTGTCTCATTGGCTCCGTCTGATTTTAAGGTTCTGTTACTAACTTAAATTATTCATGGATTAGTACCTTCCTACCTAGCTGACCTAATTACACCCTGTCAGAGCTGTTGACCCCCAAAATGTGAATCTGCTGCAAATTTTGAATTATCCACAAACCATTAATACTTTTGCTGCAAACTGAATAAAATATCCCACAAAATGGGCATTAACTGATTCCATCTGCTCAAAGTGATGTTAACTGGTGAAATCACCTGGTGGAGTGGGTGGTTGCAAAGAAAACCTGCACCCTCTTCCTGGAATGAGATGAATACCCCTGCTTTGAAGGATTACATCAAAAACAGTAACTTCACAGATTCTAACCAAATTTGCACCACAGATAGATACTAGGGCATGGAAGACTCCACTGGATTTTGGCGGTGATCTGGATTCTGGATCAGGATTTCAATTTGTACACTTCATTTTGTCAGATTTTGAGGATTACATCAAAACTACTTAATGAATTTAAGCAAATTTTCACCACAGGTTGGTGTTAGGTCATGGGAGACTCCATTAGATTTTGGAGGTAACATGGATCTGGATCAGGATTTCACTTTCAAGGATTACGTTAAAATTACTTCACGGATATGACACGATGATGTAAAATCAAGATCAGGAAGACACTTTTGTTTGAGCTTGTGAATTAAATATTTGACTGCAACATCTTGATCAGTCAGACCATCTGGATCAGTATGCAGTTGTTGCATTGTGTTGTGGAATCCAGATCCAGGTAAAGTCCGGCTCAAAATGTGAATCACATATCTTTTATTTTAAGTCCACATCAACCCTTGGTGGACGTCAGAAATCTCAAATTGCTCTTGTTTTAAATATCAAATCTCGCAACAGTTAAGGAGTATTCAAAGTTATTTTCAGTATCAATTACAGCAAACATAAAAGAGGCCTTATTTTTTCGTATGATCCTTTCCCAGTGAGCGGAAAAGGCGTTGATTAGAAGGGGGTCGTACTAACACGTCATTCGATCAGCAAGCTACAACATGAACGACTGAATAAAATGCACATCGGAAATGTTACACAACTACAAAGCTGCACAGAGCTTCACCGGTTAACTCAGAAGAAAGCAACCTGATGATTCAGATGATCCCGGCTCTACGGCTTTGTCTTGGGTCCTCCTAAGTAAAGCCCTGGTCAGAAAAATAATGAACAATGAATAATGAGCCATGGAGCATGAATGAGTTGAGTTATTCAAGAAATGTGGGAGAATAGAGGCTCTTAGAGGCAGATTACTCAGCTAATGAGGCTCATCTCTGAGCATGACGCTAATTTCATGAAGTTCAAAATTCAGCAAAAATAGCGTGGGTGATTTGTGTATGAGGTATTACGATGACAAATGAGGATCTTAGAGGCATGTTAGTGGTGAGTATGAGGCTGTTAGAAGCCCACTGTCCAAGTACCTGGCGGCTACGAAGACAAACTACATGCAACAGAGCAGTTTCACCCTGAGAAAGCTCTTGCAGCCTTTTTTAAACATATCTTTCCTGTAATTCCTTCAGAAGAACATCATATACGTGGCTCATTAGTTGAATAATCACTGAAATTTCTGACAAATCCATACGTGGCTCATTATTCATGGTTTTATCATTTGGGACCAAGGCTTAATTAAATACACAATGACATGATACCAATCAAATGCCTTGACATTTTATTAACACATGATGGAGCCTTGATAAGAGCGCACCAAACCATCATCTTTCCTTTGGTGACATGTAAAAATGTTACTGCTTGAAAATCAAAACTTGGAACTGAATTATGTTGTGAAAGTGACACTGAAAATGTTTTAAACATCAATATACTGACAGTTACAGGTGAAGACCATAACAAAGGTTTAATAGCTTTAAATACACATTTGCATGTAAATTCCTTCACAATGAGCCACCGTCTGTTACTGAACAGCACGGCGGGATAATGAGTCTGTATGAGTTTTTGAATGGCTTCAGGATTCTTCACAAACCCTGCTCAGGGTCCTGCACGAGGACAGCTCCACTGACACCAGTTTATTGACCTACACACCAGAAGGCTCACTTGTTGGCTTCAGCTCAGTACTGTGGGAAAACGATCAACTCAAACATGTTGATTTGAAAGCAATAATGCTAAAATGTGTGAGTGGAGAAGATAACTGAAGAACCTGCCCCCTGCTGGTGGCTCTGTCCACTGACGCGTACAGCGCTTCCGGTGTGTCAATATTCTCATTGTCCTTTTCTTTTTACTTGCAACTCTTCATGTACGCAGGATGACCATTGTCAGAAGACCTAAAACAGTACAACAAACAAATCAGAACATCATGGTGCTGAATATCATGGAATCATTACCTCAATCAATCAATCAATCAATTTTATTTATAAAGCGCCAAATCACAACAAACAGTTACCCCAAGGTGCCTCACATTGCAAGGCAAGGCCATACAATAATTACGGAAAAACCCCAACGGTCAAAACGACACCCTGTGAGGAAGCACTTGGCAACAGTGGGAAGGAAAAACTCCCTTTTAACAGGAAGAAACCTCCAGCAGAACCAGACTCAGGGAGGGGCAGTCTTCTGCTGGGACTGGTTGGGGCTGAGGGAGAGAACCAGGAAAAAGACATGCTGTGGAGGGGAGCAGAGATCAATCACTAATGATTAAATGCAGAGTGGTGCATACAGAGCAAAAAGAGAAAGAAACACTCAGTGCATCATGGGAACCCCCAGCAGTCTAAGTCTATAGCAGCATAACTAAGGGATGGTTCAGGGTCACCTGATCCAGCCCTAACTATAAGCTTTAGCAAAAAGGAAAGTTTTAAGCCTAATCTTAAAAGTAGAGAGGGTGTCTGTCTCCCTGATCCGAATTGGGAGCTGGTTCCACAGGAGAGGAGCCTGAAAGCTGAAGGCTCTGCCTCCCATTCTACTCTTACAAACCCTAGGAACTACAAGTAAGCCTGCAGTCTGAGAGTGAAGCGCTCTATTGGGGTGATATGGTACTATGAGGTCCCTAAGATAAGATGGGACCTGAATATTCAAAACCTTATAAGTAAGAAGAAGAATTTTAAATTCTATTCTAGAAATAACAGGAAGCCAATGAAGAGAGGCCAATATGGGTGAGATATGCTCTCTCCTTCTAGTCCCCGTCAGTACTCTAGCTGCAGCATTTTGAATTAACTGAAGGCTTTTCAGGGAACTTTTAGGACAACCTGATAATAATGAATTACAGTAGTCCAGCCTAGAGGAAATAAATGCATGAATTAGTTTTTCAGCATCACTCTGAGACAAGACCTTTCTAATTTTAGAGATATTGCGTAAATGCAAAAAAGCAGTCCTACATATTTGTTCAATATGCGCATTGAATGACATATCCTGATCAAAAATGACTCCAAGATTTCTCACAGTATTACTAGAGGTCAGGGTAATGCCATCCAGAGTAAGGATCTGGTTAGACACCATGTTTCTAAGATTTGTGGGGCCAAGTACAATAACTTCAGTTTTATTTGAGTTTAAAAGCAGGAAATTAGAGGTCATCCATGTCTTTATGTCTGTAAGACAATCCTGCAGTTTAGCTAATTGGTGTGTGTCCTCTGGCTTCATGGATAGATAAGCTGGGTATCATCTGCGTAACAATGAAAATTTAAGCAATGCCGTCTAATAATACTGCCTAAGGGAAACATAGTATATAAAGTGAATAAAATTGGTCCTAACACAGAACCTTGTGGAACTCCATAATTAACCTTAGTCTGTGAAGAAGATTCCCCATTTACATGAACAAATTGTAATATATTAGATAAATATGATTCAAACCACCGCAGCGCAGTGCCTTTAACCTCAGCCAACAAACATGAGGCTTTCATCATATACAGTGCAACAGATAACAGAATATTTACAGAGGAATCCTGCAAATGGTGACACAAGCACCAAATTCGGCACAAACTGACATTACTCTTTTGAAAAAAAAAACTGACTGGCCACTTGAAGTTAGGGGTCAACACAAGGGTCAAAATTTAAAGATGCTCCAATCATATTGAAAATTATACTACATTATTTGTCTGATCATAAAGATTCCAAAAAAAACTCAGCCACATGGGGTGTGCAGCCAGTACATTTTGAGTGCCAGTCCCAAGCCCGGATAAATGAGGAGGGTTGCGTCAGGAAGGGCATCCGGCGTAAAACAAGCCAACCCAACTATGCAGACTAAGAATCGAATTCCTATACCGGATTGGTCGAGGCCCGGGTTAACAACGTCCGCCACCGGTGCTGTTGCCCAACAGGGTGCCCGTGGAAATTGGGCTACTGCTGGGCAAAGATGACGAAGAAGAGAAGGAGAGTGTTTACACAAACAGCGGGAGAAGAAGAAAACTAGAAGGGTGGAAATGAGAGTGGGGACTTTGAATGTTGGTAGTATGACTGATAAATGGAGAGAGCTGGCTGATATGATGGAGAGGAGAAAGGTAGACATATTGTGTGTGCAAGAGACCAAGTAGAAGGGAAGTAAGAGCAGGAGCATCGGCGGTGGGTACAAGTTGTACCATGGTGAGGACAGGAAGAGAAATGGTGTTGGGGTCATTTTAAAGGAAGAGTATGTTTAAAAGTGTGTTGGAGGTTAAGCGAGTGTCTGACAGGGTGATGAGTGTGTTGGAAGTTGAAGGGGTGATGATGAATATCATCAGTGCATATGCCCCACAGGTAGGTTGTGAGATGAAGGAGAAAGAAGATTTCTGGAGTGTGTTAGATGAGGTGGTGGAGAGTGTGCCCAAGCATGAAAGAGTGGTGATAGGAGCAGACTTCAATGGGCATGTTGGTGAAGGGAACAGAGGTGATGAGGAAGTAATGGGTAGATATGGTATCAAGGACAGGAATGGGGAAGGACAGATGGTAGTTGGTTTTGTAAAAAGGATGGAAATGGCTGTGGTGAATACCTACTTTAAGAAAAGGGAGGAGCACAGGGTAACATATAAGAGTGAAGGAAGGTGCACACAGGTGGACTACATTCTTTATAGGAGATGCAAGCTAAAAGAAATCAGAGACTGTAAGGTGGTGGCAGGAGAGAGTGTCACTAGACAGCACAGGATGGTCATTTGTGGGATGACTTTAGAGGTAAAGAAGAAGAAGAGAGTGAGAGTTCATCAAAGGATCAGATGGTGGAAGCTGAAGGAGGAAGACTGTGTGTGAAATTTAGCGAGCAGGTGAGAGAAGCACTAGTTGGAGGGGAAGCAATTTTGGACAACTGGAAAAGTACTGCAGATGTGGTGAGGGAGACAGCTAGGACAGTACTGGGTATGACATCTGGACAGTGGAAGGAAGACAAGGAAACTTGGTGGTGGAATGAAGAGGTCAAGGAAAGCATAAGGAGAAAGAGGTTGCCGAAAAGTTTTGGGATAGTTGGAGAGATGAAGAATGTAGACAGGAGTACAAGGAGATGCGGTGTAAGGCGAAAAGAGAAGTGCACATGGTAATGTGCTGACAAGTGAAGAGTGTGTGCTGAGAAAGTGGAGGGAATATTTTGAAGAGTGTTGTTAAAGTGGCGTGACACGGACCCACAACAGGGGGCGTTAATGAACGGACAATGGATAAGCCAAAAGTAACAATTTAATGTTGTGAATCGCACACAACGTACAGACAATAACAATATGGTGGACTGTCAATCATACACCAGGTGACGTGTGGGCAGGCTCGACGATAGAAGACGCCTGGAGAGAGAAGAGCCGGATTCCCACACAGCTTCCAACACCAACGGAGCTGAAGAACACCGGAGCCGCCAAGCCCTGCGCCCCAGGTGGCCGCTGTCTTCAGCAGTCAGACCCGGTACTGCTGGCAGAGAACAGAGACAGTCCAGATGAGTGTGAGTTCGCACACTCAGTGGTCCACGATCTGTACACAGTTAGGAGGGAGAACCTCCACCTCCAAATTACACACTCGTGCAGCTCCTGATTAACCACTTATCTGTTTGGAGTGTGAGGCGCAGTCGTCGCAGTCACACCAAACGCCAAAATCCCAGATAAGGGAACAACTACAGGACAATGGCTGCAAATGAGATTAGATTGTTACACAACGTGTCAGTCAGCAGAGAAATTACCTGAATGGTAGTTGATTTCTCGGCAAGGAGGTGGAGTTGCAGTCCGTCTTGTAGTGGTGGTGATGGGTGACAGCTTGTGTTGATTGATGACAGCTGTCACCTCCAGCAAAGCCGACGCCCTCTCGTGCTTGAAGCCCGCACTTCAAGCAGGGCGCCATCTTGTGGTGGTGGGCCAGCAGTACCTCCTCTTCAGCGGCCCACACAACAAAGAGTTGATGAATAAAGAAAATGAGCGAGAGAAAAGGCTGGATGATGTGGTGAGAGTAAATCAGGAAGTACAAGAGATTATTAAGGAAGAAGTGAGGGCTGCTATGAAGAGGATGAACAGTGGAAAGGCAGTTGGTCCAGATGACATTCCAGTGGAGGCATGGAAATGTCTACGAGAGATGGCAGTAGAGTTTCTAACCAGATTGTTTAATAAAATCTTGGAAAGTGAAAGGATGCCTGAGGAGTGGAGACGAAGTGTGCTGGTTCCTATTTTCAAGAACAAAGGTGATGTGCAGAGCTGCAGTAACTACAGAGGCATAAAGTTGATCAGCCACAGGATGAAGTTATGGGAAAGAGTAGTAGAAGCTAGGCTTAGAAAACAGGTGAAGATCTGTGAGCAGCAATATGGTTTCATGCCGAGAAAGAGCACTACAGATGTAATGTTTGCTCTGAGAATACTGTTGGAGAAGTACAGAGAAGGACAGAAAGAGTTACATTGTGTGTTTGTGGACTTAGAAAAAGTGAATGACAGGGTGCCAAGAGAAGAGCTGTGGTATTGCATGAGGAAGTCTAGAGTGGCAGAGAAGTATGTTAGGGTAGTGCAGGACATGTACAAGAATAGTGTGACAGCGGTGAGATGTGCAGTCGAAATGACAGACTCATTCAAGGTGGAGGTGGTACACCAAGGATCAGCTCTGAGTCCTTTCTTCTTTGCAGTGGTGATGGACAGGTTGACGGATGAGATCAGACAGGAGTCCCCATGGACTATGATGTTTACAGATGACATTGTGATCTGTAGTGAGAGTAGAGAGCAAGTTGAGTCTAGTCTGGAGAGGTGGAGATATGCTTTGGAGAGAAGGGGAATGAAAGTCAGTAGAAGCAAGACTGAGTACATGTGTGTGAATGAGAGGGAGCCCAGTGGAATAGTGCAGTTACAAGGAGTAGAAGTGGGGAAAGTAGATGAGTTTAAATATTTGGGGTCAATTGTTCAAAGTAATGGAGAGTGTGGTAGAGAGGTGAAGAAGAGAGTGCAGGCAGGGTGGAGTGGGTGGAGAAAGGTGGCAGGAGTGATTTGTGACCGAAGAATATCAGCAAGAGTGAAGGGGAAAGTTTACAAGACAGTAGTGAGACCAGCTATGTTGCAGCTATGCATTCCTGTCTGTTAAAATGCACAGGAATGCACCAAATTGCACCATTTTTCTAGAAAATGGTGCAATGTGTTCCCCCAGACTCCCAAACTCAATATAGCTCGCTTTCAAGCTCACCTCTCTTTTCAAAGAATTTGGTTAGCAGCTGCATTCCCTCATTTAGTTTTCTTTCCCTGTCCTTTTTTCTCTTCTTTTTTGAAATCTGGACTTTGATTTTTTTTTTTAGGAAAGACATATTTGATTTCAGTCTAAACACTAGGGCTGCAACTAATGATTATTTTACTTTTCACTTCATCGGTCGACTATTTTTTCAATTAATTGTTTTGGTTTTTGTTTTTTACTTACATGTGAGTTTTGCCATTATTTCTTTAAGTGAGTTATTGTTAAAAGGCCTTTATCACACAACATTAACGTTTGATCTTGTAACAAAGTTATGTTCTCATCAAAAACATACCTGGAGTAGTGTTTTGTTTTATTTTGCACATACAACGTCTGTGAGACATTCTTTTTATTTTATGCAAAAAATATATGGATTTGATTCATATGTTTTTACGTCAGCCAAGCTTGAACCTTCGTGTGCATGCGTGAGTTTTTCCACGCCTGTCGGTTGCGTCATTCGCCTGTGGGCAGGCTTTGCGTGAGCACTGCTCCACCCCTCTCGTCGTCGTTTCATTGCGAGGAAATGGCGAAATGATTTGGGCTTTTTTTCCCTCAGAATTTTTTCAGAAACTGTTAGAGACAGGCAGCTGGAAACCATTCGAAAAATTTATCTGGCTTTCTGTGAAAATTTTACAGGCTTCACAGAGAATAAGGACTTTAACTACAGCTTTAAGGACGGACCACAATGGCGCACGGTGCGCTGCGCTCCGAGCCGCCATCGAGAGGCAGAAACCACCACATCATTTCTAAACAGATGGCTGTGTGGAGCCGGGACCGTCATGTGCAATTTCTCTGGTTATCACAAGAGCTGGACATCAACCATTTTCCGGCAGATTTCACTTTTAACAAGAGATTTTGTCATGGAAAGCCGCGTGGAGGCTTCGCGCGTCACGACCGATTCGCTGATGGAGCAAGACAAAGAACACCTCTGTTTCGGAGTGTTAGAGGACAAGTTGGTACATGCCCAGCTCTCCACAATTTCTCTTATACTCACCCGACTGGTAAGCATTGAAAGCCAAGATAGGCATATCACCCCAATAGAGCGCTTCGCTCTCAGACTGCAGGCTTACTTATAGTTCCTAGGGTTTGTAAGAGTAGAATGGGAAGCAGAGCCTTCAGCTTTCAGGCTCCTCTCCTCTGGAACCAGCTCCCAATTCAGATCAGGCAGACAGACACCCTCTCTACTTTTAAGATTAGGCTTAAAACTTTCCTTTTTGCAAAGCTTATAGTTAGGGCTGGATCAGGTGACCCTGAACCATCCCTTAGTTATGCTGCTATAGACGTAGACTGCTGGGGGGTTCCCATGATGCACTGTTTCTTTCTCTTTTTGCTCTGTATGCACCACTCTGCATTTAATCATTAGTGATCGATCTCTGCTCCCCTCCACAGCATGTCTTTTTCCTGGTTCTCTCCCTCAGCCCCACCAGTCCCAGCAGAAGACTGCCCCTCCCTGAGCCTGGTTCTGCTGGAGGTTTCTTCCTGTTAAAAGGGAGTTTTTCCTTCCCACTGTAGCCAAGTCTTGCTCACAGGGGGTCGTTTTGACCGTTGGGGTTTTACATAATTATTGTATGGCCTTGCCTTACAATATAAAGTGCCTTGGGGCAACTGTTTGTTGTGATTTGGCGCTATATAAAAAAAATTGATTGATTGATTGATGTGTGTATATGTGTGTATGTAGGTATATATGTGTGTATGTATGTTGATATATATATATATATATATTGATATTGGTTTAGGTGTGTAGGAATCTGTGTATATGTGGTAAGGGTATCACTGGTTGTGGGGAAGAAGGGGTAGGGATAAATAAGCTGATGCTTCACCCTACCCCTTTTCGGACATGTTGGGTACACAGTAGGAACTTTTTTGTTGTTGTCTTTACTGATCTATCTTGTAATTGTTGTTGTATCAAATGTTCGAAATAAACAGTTTTCATTCATTCATTCATTCATTCAAAAACAAACTACTGACCAAGTTCTCTTGAAGTGTCGTTGGGTAAACTACAAAAAGCATTTGTAAAGTTTTGTAAACTCATTCTGTCCATTTGTTGAGTTGGTGTGAAACTTAAACTCACCAAGAACATAAGCAGCTACTAGTTTCTTGTTAACAGTTAAGTGGAGGTAGACAGGCACAGTAGATTCTTGTTCCCCCAGTGTGGGGAGCATCAGGGCGGCCATACACACCAGCCCAAGGAGCACCGTCAGCACACTGGGTCCTGCAGCAACAGGCCGGCTCTCTGGAAGATACACACAATGTCTCATCATCATATTTCCTGATTACTGCATTTAATGGAAACCTGACTGACAGATTTATTTGTTTTGCATTTAAATGTGAGGGCATATGTGGAACTAAGAGACATATTAGGGAGGTAATGGTCTTGTGGTTAAGCCTTGAACTTCAGACCAGAAGATCCTCAGTTCAAAACCCAGCCAGACCGGAAAATCACTAAGGGCTCTTGGGTAAGGTCCTTAATCCCCGAGTTGCTCCCGGTGTGTAGTGAGCGTCTTGCATGGCAGCACCCTAACATCACTGTGTGTGTTTGGGGGAATGTCAGGCATAATTGTAAAGCACTTTGAGCTTCTGATGCAGATGGAAAAGCGTTATATAAATGCAGTCCATTTACCATGTATCTGTGGCTCCCAGTGGAGTTTTAACATTAGACATTTTGCTTATGAGAGCAACGTGTTGCCAGTTCATCCAAAGGGGAAACCCCACAAACCAAGCTACCGTATTTTTCGGACTATAAGTCGCACTTTTTTACGTTTTGACCTATACTCCAGAGCGACTTATAAATGAAAAATATACCGGTAGATTCTCAATTAATTTACCGTAATAAAACAATTTTAGGTGACAGAGTCGCTCTATGTTTTAAAATGGCCACCGGAAACGGAAATGCAATGCATCATGGGCACTGTAGTATGGCACCTGCCCTATAAGTCACGCTGGTCATGATAACCAATCAGAGAACAGAACATTGGACGCATATTCCTCACCTCACCCAGGCCCACCTGACACAGACAATGATTGTGAAACAGTGTGTGAAACAGCGTGTGAAACACTTTTGCCTCCTCCTTGTTTTGTCTGGCAGGCCTCAAAGGGTTAAGGTTAATGACTGCGTCTCTGATGAACTTATTGTAAACACTGGCTCTCCATAGGGATGCATACTAAGCCCATTGCTGTATACCTTGTACACCTATGATTGTGTTGCTTCTAATCCCCAACAATCTGATTATTAAGTATGCAGATGACACAACTACAATCAGTCTCATTCATGCCAATGATGACTCGCACTATAGATCAGAGGTGGAAAAAATAGTTCTGTAGAGCAAACAAAACAACTTGAAATTGAATACCTCAAAAACGTGCGAGCTCGTCATTGATTATGGACACAGCTCTCATAAGCCTATCCGTATCAATAATGTTGAGGTGCAAAGGGTAGAAAGCTGCAAATTTTTGGGTGTGACTCTTTCAAATAATTTAAGCTGGAACTCAAACACTACTACTATTGTTAAAAAATCCCGTCAGCGTTTGTTCTTTTTATGCAAGTTGAAGGCTTTCACCCCAAACAAACAAATTCTGACAAACTTTTATCGCTGTGCTATTGAGAGTGTCCTCACAGGAGCCGTCACAGTGTGGTGTGGTAACGCCACAAACAAAGAAAAACGAGCACTGCACAAAGGTGTCCGCTCGGCCAGCAGGACTGCAGGTGTGGAGCTGCCCAATCTGGATGACATTTATAAAAAAAAGACTTCTTTCTCGGGCATTATCGATCACTAATGACCCATCTCATCATCCGACCAGTGACTTTTTTGACCTGCTTCCCTCTGGCAGAAGGTATTGTGCCATTAAAAGCACAATATCCCGCCATAGCAGGAGTTTTTTTTCCCACAGGCTGTGAAAATTTTAAACAATGCACTATAGTAAAGCACTTTGGATCTGCACGGGCACTTACGTTTTTGATATTTTTAAACTACTATTTATTGACTTTGAATACCTTCTTTTGAAATTTTTATGTGGCTTGAGGTGTTTTAATCATGCTGTACATGTTGAAAGAATGGCTTGTGTTAGTGTGTTTGATGTGCACTGAGATCTGTTCGCAATTTTTTTAATTCCAATGTGGTTTTTCTATTGCAAATGGCAATAAACTAAACTGATAAACTAAACTCAACTGAACACGGTGCTTACTGTTATTCCAGGACTAACAAAACAGCTTCAACCCCTGGATATCAGTGTGAGCAGAGTGTTTAAGTTGACGCTGAGAGCTGCGTGGGAGCACTGGGTGAGCGACGGCGGAAGATTAGCGTCGACACCACGGGGAGGTCATGAGCTGCGCAGGTAGGTGCTGCACGAACATCGGCAGCTGACACCTGGTGTGTACTATGGTCCACAGCGGGTAATATCAAATCAAATCAAATCAATTTTATTTATATAGCGCCAAATCACAACAAACAGTTGCCCCAAGGCGCTTTATATTGTAAGGCAAGGCCATACAATAATTACGTAAAAACCCCAACGGTCAAAACGACCCCCTGTGAGCAAGCACTTGGCGACAGTGGGAAGGAAAAACTCCCTTTTAACAGGAAGAAACCTCCAGCAGAACCACGCTCAGGGAGGGGCAGTCCTCTGCTGGGACTGGTTGGGGATGAGGGAGAGAACCAGGAAAAAGACATGCTGTGGAGAGGAGCAGAGATCAATCACTAATGATTAAATGCAGAGTGGTGCATACAGAGCAAAAAGAGAAAGAAACACTCAGTGCATCATGGGAACCCCCCAGCAGTCTAAGTCTATAGCAGCATAACTAAGGGATGGTTCAGGGTCACCTGATCCAGCCCTAACTATAAGCTTTAGCAAAAAGGAAAGTTTTAAGCCTAATCTTAAAAGTAGAGAGGGTGTCTGTCTCCCTGATCTGAATTGGGAGCTGGTTCCACAGGAGAGGAGCCTGAAAGCTGAAGGCTCTGCCTCCCATTCTACTCTTACAAACCCTAGGAACTGCAAGTAAGCCTGCAGTCTGAGAGCGAAGCGCTCTATTGGGGTGATACGGTACTATGAGGTCCCTAAGATAAGATGGGACCTGATTATTCAAAACCTTATAAGTTTAGAAGAAGAATTTTAAATTCTATTCTAGAATTAACAGGAAGCCAGTGAAGAGAGGCCAATATGGGTGAGATATGCTCTCTCCTTCTAGTCCCCGTCAGTACTCTAGCTGCAGCATTTTGAATTAACTGAAGGCTTTTCAGGGAACTTTTAGGACAACCTGATAATAATGAATTACAATAGTCCAGCCTAGAGGAAATAAATGCATGAATTAGTTTTCTGAGACAAGACCTTTCTAATTTTAGAGATATTGCATAAATGCAAAAAAGCAGTCCTACATATTTGTTTAATATGCGCATTGAATGACATATCCTGATCAAAAATGACGCCAAGATTTCTCACAGTATTACTAGAGGTCAGGGTAATGCCATCCAGAGTAAGGATCTGGTTAGACACCATGTTTCTAAGATTTGTGGGGCCAAGTACAATAACTTCAGTCTTATCTGAGTTTAAAAGCAGGAAATTAGAGGTCATCCATGTCTTTATGTCTGTAAGACAATCCTGCAGTTTAGCTAATTGGTGTGTGTCCTCTGGCTTCATGGATAGATAAAGCTGGGTATCATCTGCGTAACAATGAAAATTTGAGCAATGCCATCTAATAATACTGCCTAAGGGAAGCATGTATAAAGTGAATCAATCAATCAATCAATCAATTTTTTTATATAGCGCCAAATCACAACAAACAGTTGCCCCAAGGCGCTTTATATTGTAAGGCAAGGCCATACAATAATTATGTAAAACCCCAACGGTCAAAACGACCCCCTGTGAGCAAGCACTTGGCTACAGTGGGAAGGAAAGGAATAAAATTGGTCCTAGCACAGAACCTTGTGGAACTCCATAATTAACCTTAGTCTGTGAAGAAGATTCCCCATTTACATGAACAAATTGTAATCTATTAGATAAATATGATTCAAACCACCGCACCGCAGTGCCTTTAATACCTATGGCATGCTCTAATCTCTGTAATAAAATTTTATGGTCAACAGTATCAAAAGCAGCACTGAGGTCTAACAGAACAAGCACAGAGATGAGTCCACTGTCTGAGGCCATAAGAAGATCATTTGTAACCTTCACTAATGCTGTTTCTGTACTATGATGAATTCTAAAACCTGACTGAAACTCTTCAAATAGACCATTCCTCTGCAGATGATCAGTTAGCTGTTTTACAACTACCCTTTCAAGAATTTTTGAGAGAAAAGGAAGGTTGGAGATTGGCCTATAATTAGCTAAGATAGCTGGGTCAAGTGATGGCTTTTTAAGTAATAGTTTAATTACTGCCACCTTAAAAGCCTGTGGTACATAGCCAACTAATAAAGATAGATTGATCATATTTAAGATCGAAGCATTAAATAATGGTAGGGCTTCCTTGAGCAGCCTGGTAGGAATGGGGTCTAATAGACATGTTGATGGTTTGGAGGAAGTAACTAATGAAAATAACTCAGACAGAACAATCGGAGAGAGAGTCTAACCAAATACCGGCATCACTGAAAGCAGCCAAAGATAACGATACGTCTTTGGGATGGTTATAAGTAATTTTTTCTCTAATAGTTAAAATTTTATTAGCAAAGAAAGTCATGAAGTCATTACTAGTTAAAGTTAAAGGAATACTCGGCTCAATAGAGCTCTGACTCTTTGTCAGCCTGGCTACAGGGCTGAAAAGAAACCTGGGGCTGTTCTTATTTTCTTCAATTAGTGATGAGTAGTAAGATGTCCTAGCTTTACGGAGGGCTTTTTTATAGAGCAACAGACTCTTTTTCCAGGCTAAGTGAAGATCTTCTAAATTAGTGAGACGCCATTTCCTCTCCAACTTATGGGTTATCTGCTTTAAGCTGCGAGTTTGTGAGTTATGCCACGGAGTCAGGCACTTCTGATTTAAAGCTCTCTTTTTCAGAGGAGCTACAGCATCCAAAGTTGTCTTCAATGAGGAAGTAAAACTATTGACGAGATACTCTATCTCACTTACAGAGTTTAGGTAGCTACTCTGCACTGTGTTGGTATATGGCATCAGAGAACATAAAGAAGGAATCATATCCTTAAAAATAAATATGTTAGAAAAGAACCGTTCAGCGATGGTGCAGGTTATGGTTCGGCTCGCAATGTGGTCCGCAAAATACAAACATATCCATAGGTAAAATGCAGCTCACAAGAGGGCGCTCAAGGCTTGTGTGACTGTTCCTGCGACTTCTGACTACCATAGAAAAAAAAATTTTCAACATTACTGATAACTTAACAAGACAATGGAGAAGGCCCAAAAAAATGCCACCAAAAAGAAAATCGTACTCTGCAGATTACAAGTTACGACTAGTGAAATATGCATCCGAAAACGGTAGCCGTCACAATATTATCATCTGAACTGTTCATGTTATGTTAACGTACCTGTATGTCCATGCAACTTATAGTCCAGTTCGACTTATTTATTTTTCTTTATAATGGATATAGTGGCTGGTGCGACTTATACTCCGGTGTGACTTATAGTCCGGAAAATACAGTAGATATGTAGCAAATTGAAATCCAGATTGAAATATGTTCCCACTAGCCTGGCTAGTGTGGACCGTCACAGAGATCCCTTTTGGCTGACCTAGTAGCACATTACTCTTGTGAGTCAGAAGTCAGGTGTTCAAACCCAACCTACAACCACAAAGATATTTCGCTTGGTTACGTGTGACTTAAATAATGCTAAAAATAAAAGAATGTGGTGTTTGTGATATATGTACACAGGTTGTGCTGTTGATAAGCTAAATGCAGCTACAGTTACAAATATTTAGGTAAATATGCTGAAAATGCTGATAAACCACTGTCATAAACCAATAAAATGTACATAATAAGATGGATATATTGAGGCTTTGGCTTCACTTTTGACTTCAGATGGCATCCAAAAAGTGAATACTTCAGTAATCGTATTTCTCCTTGTTATAGCTTATGAAACGTTTTCATTTTACACAGTTATGTAAACAAGTGGGATAATACAGTACCTGCAAAAGTAAATAATCAAGAAACAAAGTGCATGAACAGTCTTCCACAAGATAAAATACGATTTAGAACGTTATTACAACTAATGCTTTATAATATTATTATTATTATTGCCTTCCTATATTTATGAATGTCATATTTATATGACAGCTAATGCATCCAGTTGATCACATGAAGTCAAGTCCAATGTTCTAAAAGCCTCACACGTTTTTTAAGATTTATGGGCTTTTGCCTCCACCTAGTGGGCAAACGACAGGCCTCTAGCCTACCTGTCTGAAAGGCAGACTGTTCAAAGAACTCGCTGTCTGCCAGCTGCTCTTTGATTCTTCGTTCGTCATCTTGGGGACGAGGGCTCATCGTCTCATGTGAGGCTGATGGACGCAGCGTGGCCGTCACCTCTTTACGCCCCAGAGCTTTACGCTGGCTCTGCTCTGACACCTGCAGCCGGAACTTGTCGTACACTCCATAATGACATGCCCGCACGTCTCTGTGTCTGATCACTCTGAGTGGGCACAGAAAGCTATTAAGTAAACTACGGGACAGACAGTTTCTTAAATGTGGGACAGAAGCAATACAAGGTGTGACAGAACACATACAGGAATCTCAAAGGGAGAGACAAAAGTCTTATTTGTAGACAAACAGCTGACTGAACACATGCAATAAAAGTTGTCAGCATCCTGTGAGTTAATATTTGGAAAAGTAAGTGATGATAATCCATGAAAACATGGATAGAATTCAGTGAGACAAACTCTATGACCTTAGTTGTGACTCCACTGTATGAAAAATAAACTCACATGTCAACACAACACTGTGGCTTCACAGCTCCTGTGGCATCCACGACTGTGTACTTGCTTGGCGCTGTGCATAGCACTGACAAAAAAAACAACAAAGACAATCACATCCAGATGAAAGAGACAAAAATAAATAAAAATGTTACAACATTAAAGGTACACACACCTTGGCTAAAAACTTACTTACTTTCCCCCGACTGCACATATTTTATCAACGAATACAGTATGTGTGTTAAGTTAGAGTGTCGACTTATTGTTGATGTAATATCAATTTAAAATACAGCTACAGTACAACATAAATTGCATTTGTATTCACATTGTCAGACTTTCAGTGTGTCAGCAGTTTACAACTCATTCAACAGCAAGAAGATTCTAGACACTGATGGAAATACTTATCCAAAGAGATGTCTGAGGAGATTCTCAGACATCCAGGTCATGGTATCCTTGAAGACATGGAACTAAACAGGTCCGGCTGACCTGACTCAGCCTGCCTGGATACTTGTTAAAGCTTCTGAAGCAGTGTTTCAAGAAACTACAGCACTTGTTTCCAAAACAGATGTTTCCCGGTTCAACACCACCACGTCCCATTTTCCATGTAAATTTGGAGCTGTGTCAGGTGGAACTGTAAAACTTCAAATCAATATGTGGATGCATATTTGGCCTACCATGAGCAATAATGTTAGAAGCCAAAAGAAGTTACAGCGGGTAAAATAAGTATTCAATCAATCAATCAACTTTTTTTTTATATAGCGCCAAATCACAACAAACAGTTGCCCCAAGGCGCTTTATATTGTAAGGCAAGGCCATACAATAATTATTAAAAACCCCAACGGTCAAAACGACCCCCTGTGAGCAAGCACTTGGCAACAGTGGGAAGGAAAAACTCCCTCTTAACAGGAAGAAACCTCCAGCAGAACCAGGCTCAGGGAGGGGCAGTCTTCTGCTGAGACTGGTTGGGGCTGAGGGAAAGAACCAGGAAAAAGACATGCTGTGGAGGGGGGCAGAGATCGATCACTAATGATTAAGTCGGAGTGATGCATACAGAGCAAAAAGAGAAAGAAACAGTGCATCATGGGAACCCCCCCACAGTCTACGTCTAAAGCAGCATAACCAAGGGATAGTCCAGGGTCACCCGATCCAGCCCTAACTATAAGCCTTAGCGAAAAGGAAAGTTTTAAGCCTAATCTTAAAAGTAGAGAGGGTATCTGTCTCCCTGATCTGAATTGGGAGCTGGTTCCACAGGAGAGGAGCCTGAAAGCTGAAGGCTCTGCCTCCCATTCTACTCTTACAAACCCTAGGAACTACAAGTAAGCCTGCAGTCTGAGAGCGAAGCGCTCTATTAGGGTGATATGGTACTATGAGGTCCCTGAGATAAGATGGGACCTGATTATTCAAAACCTTATAAGTAAGAAGAAGAATTTTAAATTCTATTCTAGAATTAACAGGAAGCCAATGAAGAGAGGCCAACACGGTGAGATATGCTCTCTCCTGCTAGTTCCCCGTCAGTACTCTAGCTGCAGCATTTTGAATTAACTGAAGGCTTTTTAGGGAACTTTTAGGACAAACCTGATAATAAAGAATTACAATAGTCCAGCCTAGAGGAAATAAATGCATGAATTAGTTTTTCAGCATCACTCTGAGACAAGACCTTTCTGATTTTAGAGATATTGCGTAAATGCAAAAGGCAGGTCCTACATATTTGTTTAATATGCGCTTTGAATGACATATCCTGATCAAAAATGACTCCAAGATTTCTCACAGTATTACTAGAGGTCAGGGAAAATGCCATCCAGAGTAAAGATCTGGTTAGACACCATGCTTCTAAGATTTGTGGGGGCCAAGTACAATAACTTCAGTTTTATCTGAGTTTAAAAGCAGGAAATTAGAGGTCATCCATGTCTTTATGTCTGTAAGACAATCCTGCAGTTTAGCTAATTGGTGTGTGTCCTCTGGCTTCATGGATAGATAAAGCTGGGTATCATCTGCGTAACAATGAAAATTTAAGCAATACCGTCTAATAATACTGCCTAAGGGAAGCATGTATAAAGTGAATAAAATTGGTCCTAGCACAGAACCTTGTGGAACTCCATAATTAACTTTAGTCTGTGAAGAAGATTCCCCATTTACATGAACAAACTGTAATCTATTAGACAAATATGATTCAAACCACCGCAGCGCAGTGCCTTTAATACCTATTGAACACATCATTCTCAGTATATATAGTTCTAACGGAGCTACTGACATGAAATTTTCACCAGATGTCAGTAACAACCCAAGTAACCCACACACACAAAGAAATCAAATCGTAGATGTTCAGAATTCAAGCTATGTGTAGTAATGTGAAATGGCACAGGAAAAAAGCATTAATACAGCTGAAGAAAGGGAGGTGCAAAAAAGCATGAAAAGCCAAGACACCAGCTGAAATCTTATCAGCAATTAGAAAGCAGTCCTGCCCCTTGTCAGTGCAAATTAACAGATGGTGTGCAGGTGACACCACGGATTACGTGGTATGTGGTCACGCAGCCATACTGGATGGCAACTATTGCATTGCATGAACGGCAAATGTGCTCTTTCACTTTATTTACGACTGTCTACACAAATTATACCAACATGGCGTTTCATTGATGTGCATACGATTCCACAACTATCAAAAGAAGGTCTCTGGGGTACATTATTTTATAATTTTCCCGCTGATAAAGAGTGTGTGAAAAGTGACAGTTTTAAAGTTCTCAGTTACATCTTTATGCAATTTTTATGGATTATGCTTTTTCTGGATTAATTTGTCCCTCAATGATCTCTTCTTTCTATAATCAATCCAATCCAATCCAATCCACTTTATTTATATAGCACATTTAAACAACAGAACAGTTTCCAAAGTGCTGCACATAAAAATGATTATACAACTATACAAAACAATAAACCCACTCAGATACTAATAAATAAATAAACATAAAACAATAAAACAATAAATAAATAAAACACTAGGCCAAAGACAACAGAGGACCATACAACTCATGCAGAGCTAAAAGCCAGAGAATAAAAGTGGGTCTTCAGATGAGACTTAAAACACTCCATTGTGGGGGCTGTTCGAACGTGGAGAGGCAGAGTGTTCCAGAGTCTGGGCCCAGCCACAGAGAAGGCCCTGTTCCCCCTGGTCTTAAGTCTCGTCCTAGGCACCACAAGCTGGAGCTGGCTCTCAGACCTCAGAGCACGTGCTGGGGAGTAAATTTGGAGGAGGTCTACAATATATTGTGGGGCCAGTCCATTTAAAACTTTAAAAACAAATAATAAAATTTTAAAATCAATTCTAAAATTAACAGGGAGCCAGTGCAAAGACGCAAGAATAGGTGTAATATGTTCATGTTTTTTGCTCCCAGTTAAGAGGTGTGCAGCAGCGTTCTGGACTAACTGCAATCTGTGAAGTGTATTTTGATTAATTCCATAAAAAAGTGAATTGCAGTAGTCCAGGCGTGAAGAAATAAAAGCATGCATGACGCGCTCCAAGTCAGAAAAGGATAAAATTGATTTAATTTTGGTTAAAAGACGAAGCTGATAAAAGCTGGATTTAACAACCACCTTGACCTGCCTGTCCAGTTTAAGATCAGTGTCCATAATGACGCCAAGGTTGGTGGCTGTGGGCTTCATGTGTTGACTGAGAGGGCCCAGGTCTAATCGAACTGTGGAACCAACACAATCAATCAACCTCCAAACCAAAGGTAAGGTGTAGAATTTCCTCCATGAATTGCAGGTCATTTGAGCAACTTTGTAGTTTTCTGACTCCGTGTTGTGAAGTTGGTCATATTTGTGGACTTTTCTGCCAAACAGAGTTCATCCAAGATTGGAATGTAATCAGTGTGCACACTGCAAAAACTATTAAAATATGACGGAAAAGGATGGAGTGAACACATAAAAGTGAGAAATCATAGCCCTGTATGGTCTGCATCATTTAGCAGGTGCACATGAGGCTCCGTAGAGCATCACAGAGGGCTTTGATCTAAAGTGGTTTGGTTTGTCACACCCAGGGATATCTGTGAACCTTAACATCATATTACAGTGCAGGCAGCAGGCAGCATTTTGTTAATAAAAATGTAATTAGCCTTTTGTGGTGTCTGATGTAGCAGGTGCACGTCAGACTGGCCCGGGTCTGAGCACAGTTTGAAAAAAAACCAAACAGCCGAACTTTTAATCATGGAAATGCAGCACCCGCTATCCTTGAATCGGTGAGTGTCAGTGCTGAACTTTAATTTCGTTCCTCTGTTACGATGCTCGTCCAGACTGCTTTGTTCTGTACATGCACTGCGGTCAGACAGGACCTTTTGTCCAATGTGAGCGAAACTCCCTTATACAAAATCAGTTATATATGGTGTTTATTACATGGACAACCACAAAAGCACTGGGATTTTTGGCCAGTGAGTGCGAGTATCTGGTTTATACAATGATGATTTAGGCGAGTTTTACTACTTGGGCTTTTATTACTGAGATGTCATCAGCAGTGGAGGGCACAGTTCCGCTAATCCGCTAACTGCTAATTAGCTAAGCTAACTTTTTTGTTAGCAGATTAACTTTTCAGCTGACTTCAAAACCATCAGCGGACCAATTTGCTTCCGCTAAATTTTGTTTTGCTGACGTTTAGTCCACTGTTTTTTTGCTGGCATAGTAAGTAAAGCTGAATAGTCAAAAACATTTGTAAACCCTAAAATGACACGTTAGTTCCGGTCTGTTTTTGGCAGCAGTCAGGCAGCTATGAGGAGCTGAGCTCAACCCGACCCCAGCAGAAGGGGCCTGACCGCCAGGTTGCTGCTGCTAGAAAAAATAAATAATAAATAAAAACAACAACAACAAAAAAAAGATATTTATATTCACAGCGATGTGTGGCAAAGGCATAAACAGCAAAGCAGGTTTGACTCATGGTTTGACTTAAAAACCAAACTAACTCTGGATGGTTTATTGATATTAACATGAACTCTGTCATTTTTACAAAGTGAAATATCACAAATATCTTTTAGTTTTAATGTAATGCAGTAATTCTGAAAATTGAGCATTAACACTCGCAGATGCCAAAAAGCATTATGGAAAATGAGACTCTTCATCACTGGTTGGTTGGTTTAATTTATTTGTAAAAAAACAACACACAAGTTACTGTAACTTGTGTGTTGGTTTTTACAAATAAATGTGTATTTGTAAATATGTTTTTTTTTTTCATTTGTTAAAAAATGGCATTTGGAAAACTGAAAATTCTGTTTGTTAAGTGTGACTCAGGCAGCGCGGCGAATGGCAACCATGTGACAGTTGGATGCTATTTATACTCCCATCCAGTAGATGGTGGTGTTCTACGGATTTTGACCCAAAATGCATTATTAATTTTTTTGTTTAAACAATGTCCATCTTTTTCATTTTTTTGTCCATTTGTGGTTCCAGTAGTCTCAATCTGTGCATTAATTTTTCCATTAAGAATATGTCCTCTATCGTCGTGATCCGTTGGTCCTTTGACGCCCACCTTCTCCCACTTCCTCGTTATACATTTCTTTGCTGGTATTAACATTACCTTTACCAAATATTCATCACCTTTGTCAATAGTGCCATCTCGGAAATTATTCAAATAAAAAATTCAGGTTTCAATGGAATTACATATCCCAAAACTTGATACAGGACATTAATGACAGCTTCCCAAAAATCTAAATGTTTTGAACATTTCGAGAAAATGTGAGAATGGTCCACATCTATCTTCCCACATTTCCACCAGCATTTCTGATGCATCTGTAGTTGTTTACTTTGTATCTTGAATGTAAGAAAAAAATTATATCAAATTTTCCAGGCAAACTCCCCCCATGTCCGAGAGCTAGTAGTTGTACAATGAAATTTCCACGTCAAGCCAATCCATATAATCAATTTCTATATTAAATGATTTTTCCCATTTTATTTTCACTTCTTGAGTTGTATGATTATCAGCCTTCATCAGTGCTTTATATAATGCAGAGATTATCCTAATATTGCTGCCTTTGTAAGCTTTAGTCATTAGTCACTACTTCTCTCTCCTTCGTGGAGCGACTCACCTGTACTGCTTTTTTATAATAGTCTCTCATTTGGAGATACTGGAAAAAGTCATGTTTTTCAAATTGATATTTTTGTGTCAGACTTATACACACACACTGTTGTTTACGAAAGTCTGGACACCCCTGATAATTTTCATGATTTTCCTTTATAAATCATTGGTTGTCTGGATCAGAAATTTCAGTTAAATCTACATACATAAAGGACTAATTCTGTCTGTCTGTCTGTCCGGGATAAACTCCCAAACTATAATATGTAGCCCTAAAAACTACATATATTCTGAATCCTCATGACACGGGGAACAACCTGGTACCATTTTTTTTTTAAAGTTCTGGGCAACCAATAATTTAATGCTTTAACCTATTCTCTATATTTGCTGTCTGAAAACTTTGTATTTTCATCATTTATGACAAGACAGAAAAAGCTGGCAAGATACATAAAGGTTAAAGGTAAGACATCTTTTACTTCCTAAAGACACAATTAAGGGCAACCTGTTGTATGGCTGGGGGGCCTGCCTGCCTTTTTGTTTCTGTCTTTTGTTTTTCCTTCCAGGTGGCTTGCATTTGGGACTGAGTGGCTGTGTAGCTGAGTTTATCAGGACCTCACCCTGATCACCTGAGGTTGATCACCTGCGCCTCATCAGGACTCACAGCTGTGGTGCATCTACATGGATTGGAACATGGTGGCATTTAAGACTGGAGTACACAGTGTGTATTTGCCAGAGACTCGACCTTGTGACCAGACGGGTGAGATCGTCGTCTCGAGAGCCATCTCATCATCAGTGGATGCAGAGAACGTCCAGGTTTGATGCATGGTCTGTGAAAGAGGAGGGGGTGAGGTCTCACGCTCGTCAGCACACTTCCTGAGGTACGTTAGATTTTGTGACTAACATTTATACAGTCAGTAAATATGGTGTCCCTCACACCTTTATTATATTGAGCTGTATGTAGTCGTTTAATCAGCTTCCACTGCTGTGGAGTTTTGTGAATTGGATGTTCCATGCCTGCAGGGTGGGAAGCTGATTAGTAATTAAGCCAGGAAGTGTTTGCTGTTTGTACACCTTTGAGCGTTCTCTCTGTGTGTTGAGTGTGGACTCACATAATGATTCCTTCTTTCACAGACTCGGTTTGTCGCGGCCACCTGGGGGGTGTCGGCGGGGTCCTTGGGTCCGAACCAGTTCTGGCTCCGGACCGTTAGCGCTGCTGGGAGCGCACCACAATCCACCACGCCAGACCGCGCACTTTTATATTTTTCACAGCACTGTTATGTTCATTAAACTCTGTTATCCTTTGTACCGTGCTCTGCTTATTTTATACTGGGTCCTTCAAACGCTGGTCGGTTCTCCGGGCTGCGTCCGACACATAACAGTAGTCTCTGGCCAAACATCACGGACCCAGCGGTAGCAGAGACGGTAACGCGCCGGGAAGGCGGCAGCAGACGTTCAGAAGTTATCCGGATCAGTTGCGGGTGCTCTCCGCCCGGATGGTGTGCGTTGGAGAACCCATTACTGAATACTGATTTGAGCGCTCATGCAGCCGTGTTCCTGTGTGTGCCTTATCCGAGGGTCGTGGTGGAGTGTGACTGGCGATGGCTTCGCGTCACGCTCCGACCGGATAAGAGGTTTAAACGGGAGCTGCAAGAGTGTGTCTGTAATGGGTGCACGCGCACGGCGGAGCTCTGTGGCACGGGTCGCTGTGCTTCCCGTGTGACAGTTGTAGCCCCGTTTCCCCGGATGAAGATAAGTACTGCGTCTGTTGTGTCAGCTCCGGTGTTATTTAGTTGAATCACATTTTTGGTTGTGTGCTGCTCACAGGAAAAGCAGCATGAATTATTTTCTGTCACCAAAGGGGGTTTTTCATTTTTAGCACTTTGGCTCCCTCTTTGGTGACTGAGTCACATTACCGTCAAGCTCTTAAGTTGGAACAGGTGTGTTCCATTTGTTTGAGCTTGACGGTATAAATCACTTATTAGTTTTGTGTGGGTGTTTTTTGAGTTGGTTTTTGTGTGGGGTTTTTATTTGTACACTATTTAGTGTCTGGGGTCGTGACCCTGCAGTTCTGTCAAAAAAAAAAAAAAAAAAAAAAAAAAAAAAAAAAGGACCCAAGCAACCTTATGTTAGTCTGTTAGTCTTTCTTTTTATTTCTTTCAGTTTCACCTCCCAGGGTTTGATGGGACGGTTCCCTGGGAGGTCATGGGGGGGTAATTGGGTTGTTTTTTCTTTTTTTTTGTTTTGCTTTTTGTTATGCCCTCTCTTCTCCTCTGACTCCAGCCGGGTGAGTCGTAGAGTCGGCGTTGCTGGAGTGGTGCAGTTTGGTTATGCTGGGCGTTTCCCAGGTAACCTCTGCACCCGGGAGGGGAGGGGGGGGGTTTGGGGTGTTTTTTTTGTTCCCTCTCTTCTCCTTTGGCTCCAGCCGTGTGAGCCGTAGTGTCGGCGTTGCTGGAGTGGTGGATGTTTTTGTTTGTTGTTTCCCTGTTCCACCTCCGGCTTCAGCACGCCTTTGAGCCGTCTGCCATCGGCGTGGCTGAGGTTTGGGGCAGTGGGATATACCCGCAGCTGGTGGCTGGTTTAGAAGTCGGAGGAGTGGCGCCGTTTTGTGCCGTCTGCCATAACCGCTGTTCCACTCCTCCCGGTTGGCTTCTGGGGTATAGTCACGGTTGGTGACACTGGACGTGCTTCCAGTTTCCACTGCGCCAAGGGGGTGGGGTTGGGGTTGTTTTGTTTGTATGTTTTTTTTTTCTCCTTTTGTTTTTCCCCCCAGTTTCCGCCCTCAGGGTTTGACTGTGGTGTCCTCTGGGGGGGAAAGGGCTGTGGGTCCATCTAGCCATAGACGGCCGGGGCTGGGTCCGTTGGTCATGAGGGGAGGCGTCTCCTGGGGTTGATGGAATGGTCCTCTGGGAGGCGCTGGGAGTCCCCGTGGGTGAAGTTGGATCCCAGAGGGACCTCGGCTGTGGTTATTACTCCTGGAGCTGGCAGGATGTCCTCTGGGGGGTGTTGGTCCCTACATGTCGTTGGGGGGGGGGGGGGGTGTTAGCAGTTTTATTTGCAAGCTTAAGTTTGGGTTGTTTTTCTTTTCTCCCCTTCCCGGGGTTTGATGGAACGGTCCTCTGGGGGGGGTGTTAGTGTTTTTATTTGTTAGCTTAAGTTTGGGTTGTTTTTCTTTTCTCCCCTTCCCGGGGTTTGATGGAACGGGTCTCTGGGGAGGGGGAGGTGTTTTGGTTGTTTGTGTTTGTCTTTTTTGTTTTATGACTAATCAGACTGTGAACATGGTTGGACAAAGGCTGACCGCACAGGTTCAAGAACTCCTGGCCACACCTGTGCTAATTGACTGATAGAAACAAGGGCAAAGATGCAGCCAGAGGAGAAGACATCTACCGTTCTGTAGATGAAGATTCTGTTGGAAGATGAATGCAGATACGGTTTCCAGACATGGTCCCTGGAGGGGGGTGTTTCTCCTGGGCCAGGTTTGTGTGGTCGCCAGGAGGCTTCCCGTGAGGGTGGGGTACTGTTGTATGGCTGGGGGGCCTGCCTGCCTTTTTGTTTCTGTCTTTTGTTTTTCCTTCCAGGTGGCTTGCATTTGGGACTGAGTGGCTGTGTAGCTGAGTTTATCAGGACCTCACCCTGATCACCTGAGGCTGATCACCTGCGGCTCATCAGGAATCATAGCTGTGGTGCATCTACATGGATTGGAACATGGTGGCATTTAAGACTGGAGTACACAGTGTGTATTTGCCAGAGACTCGACCTTGTGACCAGACAGGTGCGATCGTCGTCTCGAGAGCCATCTCATCATCAGTGGATGCAGAGAACGTCCAGGTTTGATGCATGGTCTGTGAAAGAGGAGGGGGTGAGGTCTCACGCTCGTCAGCACACTTCCTGAGGTACGTTAGATTTTGTGACTAACATTTATACAGTCAGTAAATATGGTGTCCCTCACACCTTTATTATATTGAGCTGTATGAGCTGTATTCACTTTGCGTGTTTTTAGGAATCCGCTAGGTTAGCGTAGCTACTAGCTCTTAGCCGATTTAGCATGGCGGCTTCTCCTGTCTCTCCCACACTTTTCTGCTCTGGGTGTGAAATGTTTAGTTATTCCTCGGCCTCCTTTAGCAGTAATGGTACTTGTAATAAGTGTAGCTTATTCGTAGCTTTGGAGGCCAGGCTGGGCGAATTGGAGACTCGGCTCTGCACCGTGGAAAATTCTACAGCTAGCCAGGCCCCTGTAGTCGGTGCGGACCAAGGTAGCTTAGCCGCCGTTAGTTCCCCCCTGGCAGATCCCAAGCAGGCTGACTGGGTGACTGTGAGGAGGAAGCGTAGTTCTAAACAGAAGCCCCGTGTACACCGCCAACCCGTTCACATTTCTAACCGTTTTTCCCCACTCAACGACACACCCGCTGAGGATCAAACTCTGGTTATTGGCGACTCTATTTTGAGAAATGTGAAGTTAGCGACACCAGCAACCATAGTCAATTGTCTTCCGGGGGCCAGAGCAGGCGACATTGAAGGAAATTTGAAACTGCTGGCTAAGGCTAAGCGTAAATTTGGTAAGATTGTAATTCACGTCGGCAGTAATGACACCCGGTTACGCCAATCGGAGGTCACTAAAATTAACATTAAATCGGTGTGTAACTTTGCAAAAACAATGTCGGACTCTGTAGTTTTCTCTGGGCCCCTCCCCAATCGGACCGGGAGTGACATGTTTAGCCGCCTGTTCTCCTTGAATTGCTGGCTGTCTGAGTGGTGTCCAAAAAATGAGGTGGGCTTCATAGATAATTGGCAAAGCTTCTGGGGAAAACCTGGTCTTGTTAGGAGAGACGGCATCCATCCCACTTTGGATGGAGCAGCTCTCATTTCTAGAAATCTGGCCAATTTTCTTAAATCCTCCAAACCGTGACTATCCAGGGTTGGGACCAGGAAGCAGAGTTGTAGTCTTACACACCTCTCTGCAGCTTCTCTCCCCTGCCATCCCCTCATTACCCCATCCCCGTAGAGACGGTGCCTGCTCCCAGACCACCAACAACCAGCAAAAATCTATTTAAGCATAAAAATTCAAAAGAAAAAATAATATAGCACCTTCAACTGCACCACAGACTAAAACAGTTAAATGTGGTCTATTAAACATTAGGTCTCTCTCTTCTAAGTCCCTGTTGGTAAATGATATAATAATTGATCAACATATTGATTTATTCTGCCTAACAGAAACCTGGTTACAGCAGGATGAATATGTTAGTTTAAATGAGTCAACACCCCCGAGTCACACTAACTGTCAGAATGCTCGTAGCACGGGCCGAGGAGGATTAGCAGCAATCTTCCATTCCAGCTTATTAATTAATCAAAAACCCAGACAGAGCTTTAATTCATTTGAAAGCTTGTCTCTTAGTCTTGTCCATCCAAATTGGAAGTCCCAAAAACCAGTTTTATTTGTTATTATCTATCGTCCACCTGGTCGTTACTGTGAGTTTCTCTGTGAATTTTCAGACCTTTTGTCTGACTTAGTGCTTAGCTCAGATAAGATAATTATAGTGGGCGATTTTAACATCCACACAGATGCTGAGAATGACAGCCTCAACACTGCATTTAATCTATTATTAGACTCTATTGGCTTTGCTCAAAAAGTAAATGAGTCCACCCACCACTTTAATCATATCTTAGATCTTGTTCTGACTTATGGTATGGAAATAGAAGACTTAACAGTATTCCCTGAAAACTCCCTTCTGTCTGATCATTTCTTAATAACATTTACATTTACTCTGATGGACTACCCAGCAGTGGGGAATAAGTTTCATTACACTAGAAGTCTTTCAGAAAGCGCTGTAACTAGGTTTAAGGATATGATTCCTTCTTTATGTTCTCTAATGCCATATACCAACACAGTGCAGAGTAGCTACCTAAACTCTGTAAGGGAGATAGAGTATCTCGTCAATAGTTTTACATCCTCATTGAAGACAACTTTGGATGCTGTAGCTCCTCTGAAAAAGAGAGCTTTAAATCAGAAGTGCATGACTCCGTGGTATAACTCACAAACTCGCAGCTTAAAGCAGATAACCCGTAAGTTGGAGAGGAAATGGCGTCTCACTAATTTAGAAGATCTTCACTTAGCCTGGAAAAAGAGTCTGTTGCTCTATAAAAAAGCCCTCCGTAAAGCTAGGACATCTTTCTACTCATCACTAATTGAAGAAAATAAGAACAACCCCAGGTTTCTTTTCAGCACTGTAGCCAGGCTGACAAAGAGTCAGAGCTCTATTGAGCTGAGTATTCCATTAACTTTAACTAGTAATGACTTCATGACTTTCTTTGCTAACAAAATTTTAACTATTAGAGAAAAAATTACTCATAACCATCCCAAAGACGTATCGTTATCTTTGGCTGCTTTCAGTGATGCCGGTATTTGGTTAGACTCTTTCTCTCCGATTGTTCTGTCTGAGTTATTTTCATTAGTTACTTCATCCAAACCATCAACATGTTTATTAGACCCCATTCCTACCAGGCTGCTCAAGGAAGCCCTACCATTATTTAATGCTTCGATCTTAAATATGATCAATCTATCTTTGTTAGTTGGCTATGTACCACAGGCTTTTAAGGTGGCAGTAATTAAACCATTACTTAAAAAGCCATCACTTGACCCAGCTATCTTAGCTAATTATAGGCCAATCTCCAACCTTCCTTTTCTCTCAAAAATTCTTGAAAGGGTAGTTGTAAAACAGCTAACTGATCATCTGCAGAGGAATGGTCTATTTGAAGAGTTTCAGTCAGGTTTTAGAATTCATCATAGTACAGAAACAGCATTAGTGAAGGTTACAAATGATCTTCTTATGGCCTTGGACAGTGGACTCGTCTCTGTGCTTGTTCTGTTGGACCTCAGTGCTGCTTTTGATACTGTTGACCATAAAATTTTATTACAGAGATTAGAGCATGCCATAGGTATTAAAGGCACTGCGCTGCGGTGGTTTGAATCATATTTGTCTAATAGATTACAATTTGTTCATGTAAATGGGGAATCTTCTTCAGACTAAAGTTAATTATGGAGTTCCACAAGGTTCTGTGCTAGGACCAATTTTATTCACTTTATACATGCTTCCCTTAGGCAGTATTATTAGACGGTATTGCTTAAATTTTCATTGTTACGCAGATGATACCCAGCTTTATCTATCCATGAAGCCAGAGGACACACACCAATTAGCTAAACTGCAGGATTGTGTTACAGACATAAAGACATGGATGACCTCTAATTTCCTGCTTTTAAACTCAGATAAAACTGAAGTTATTGTACTTGGCCCCACAAATCTTAGAAACATGGTGTCTAACCAGATCCTTACTCTGGATGGCATTACCCTGACCTCTAGTAATACTGTGAGAAATCTTGGTGTCATTTTTGATCAGGATATGTCATTCAAAGTGCACATTAAACAAATATGTAGGACTGCTTTTTTGCATTTACGCAATATCTCTAAAATCAGAAAGGTCTTGTCTCAGAGTGATGCTGAAAAACTAATTCATGCATTTATTTCCTCTAGGCTGGACTATTGTAATTCATTATTATCAGGTTGTCCTAAAAGTTCCCTAAAAAGCCTTCAGTTAATTCAAAATGCTGCAGCCATATTGGCCTCTCTTCATTGGCTTCCTGTTAATTCTAGAATAGAATTTAAAATTCTTCTTCTTACTTATAAGGTTTTGAATAATCAGGTCCCATCTTATCTTAGGGACCTCGTAGTACCATATCACCCCAATAGAGCGCTTCGCTCTCAGACTGCAGGCTTACTTGTAGTTCCTAGGGTTTGTAAGAGTAGAATGGGAGGCAGAGCCTTCAGCTTTCAGGCTCCTCTCCTGTGGAACCAGCTCCCAATTCAGATCAGGGAGACAGACACCCTCTCTACTTTTAAGATTAGGCTTAAAACTTTCCTTTTTGCTAAAGCTTATAGTTAGGGCTGGATCAGGTGACCCTGAACCATCCCTTAGTTATGCTGCTATAGACGTAGACTGCTGGGGGGTTCCCATGATGCACTGTTTCTTTCTCTTTTTGCTCTGTATGCACCACTCTGCATTTAATCATTAGTGATCGATCTCTGCTCCCCTCCACAGCATGTCTTTTTCCTGGTTCTCTCCCTCAGCCCCAACCAGTCCCAGCAGAAGACTGCCCCTCCCTGAGCCTGGTTCTGCTGGAGGTTTCTTCCTGTTAAAAGGGAGTTTTTCCTTCCCACTGTAGCCAAGTGCTTGCTCACAGGGGGTCGTTTTGACCGTTGGGGTTTTACATAATTATTGTATGGCCTTGCCTTACAATATAAAGCGCCTTTGGGCAACTGTTTGTTGTGATTTGGCGCTATATAAAAAAAAAATTGATTGATTGATTGTATGTAGTCGTTTAATCAGCTTCTACTGCTGTGGAGTTTTGTGAACTGGATGTTCCATGCCTGCAGGGTGGGAAGCTGATTAGTAATTAAGCCAGGAAGTGTTTGCTGTTTGTACACCTTTGAGCATTCTCTCTGTGTGTTGAGTGTGGACTCACATAATGATTCCTTCTTTCACAGACTCGGTTTGTCGCGGCCACCTGGGGGGTGTCGGCGGGGTCCTTGGGTCCGAACCAGTTCTGGCTCCGGACCGTTAGCGCTGCTGGGAGCGCACCAAAATCCACCACGCCAGACCGCGCACTTTTATATTTTTCACATCACTGTTATGTTCATTAAACTCTGTTATCCTTTGTACCGTGCTCTGATTATTTTATACTGGGTCCTTCAAACGCTGGTCGGTTCTCCGGGCTGCGTCCGACACATAACACAACCAATAATTTAATTCCTTAATCTATTCTCTTTATCGATTACAGAATTCAGTTTTAATCATTACTGCTAGATATAATCTATAGATCTATTACAGAATTCAGCTTTAATCATTATTGAGAGAAATCTTAGACAAAAGAACTTTCACTTTAATTCTTTATGGTTACTGGAATAATGCTTTAATCTATTCTCTTATCTATTTATCTGTTACAGAATCTGCTTTAATCCTTATTGCTAGAAATCTTACACAAAAGAACTTTCACTTTAATTGTTATGGTTACTGGGACTAATGCTTTAATCTATTCTCTTTATCTATTTATCTGTACAGAATTCTGCTTTAATCATTATTGCTAGAAAATCTAGACAAAAAGAACTTAATTTTAATTAATTCTGCTTTATCATTATTGCTAGAAACTCTTAGACAAAAGAACTTCACTTTAATTAATTCTGCTTTAATCATTATTGCTAGAAATCTTAGACAAAAGAACTTGCACTTTAATTCTTTATGGTTACTGGGCAACCAATAATTAATGTTTCATCTATTCTCTTTATCTGTTTATCTTTTATGGTTACTGGGCACCCTGACACTCTGGATTGACCAGGTCAAGCTGCCTTGGTCACACTGTTCATGACATATGTGAGTTGGTGGCCAAAATCTTTCCAAACTTCCACCGTAACATACCAGAACCGCACTGGCTGAGTGAGCGTGCTATCCTTGGTCCAAAGAACTTGGCAGTGGATGATATCAAATGCTAAGCTTCTGGCCAGCTTCCAGGACAGGCTTCCAGCTACATGTCAATTGACACAGTGCATGATCCAGATGTGGTGTTAACTACCCAGTTGAATTCCTTAATAGCCTGGCACCAGCAGGCCTCCCACCACACAGCCTGGTGCTCAAAGTTGGTGCCCCAGTCGTGCTCCTGTGGAATCTTGACCCACCCAAGCTTTGCAATGGAACGTGACTCACAATTAAGAAGTTGATGTCAAGAGTCCCGGAGGCCCACAGTAATGACAGGCAAGGCCAAGGCAGAAGATGTCTTTATACCAGGATTCCACTTATCCCATCAGACATGCCAATTGAGTTCAGGCGTCTGCAGTTCCAGTCAACCCAGCTTTGCAATGTCCATCAACAAGGCTCAGGAACAGTCCCTTAAGGTGGTTGGACTGAATCTGGCAGAGCCTGTGGTTCTCCCACGGCCAGTTGTATGTCGGCTGCTCCAGGGTTGGTAACCCAGAAAGCTGTACATCCACTCGCCAGGTGGCATGACAAGGAACACTGCCTATCAAGAGGCTCTTCAAAACTAATGGTCAGAAAACACTAAGTGGAATTTCATGAAGAATATTTCTCCATTCTAATATGTACATTTGCTGTTTAAAGACATTTTAGTTTGTAAAACTGCAATGTAACAAACACACCACTACCTCAGTTCTGATTCACTGATATTTACATTTACTGTTACCTATCTTTTGTGTGTAATTTTGTTATAAATTTGATTGCAATACAAAGTCTGCATGAAGGACTTCAAATGTGTTTGTCTTTTAACCAAGTATTTGAACTTAGTTTGGGGAGTCCACCTCTTATAGTTCTGCTGGACAAACTTTAGCCATTAAATATACATTTGTAAGACATCAGCATTACAAAACAAATGTTGGGCAATTGTTTTGATTAAAATGATTGCCATTTGGCCTATGTCTAAACAGTTACCCAGGCAAGCGTCGGGTACCCAGCTAGTGTATCATATAGCAGACAAACACAGTAATATTTGAGAAATGAAATGAAGTTCAAAGTACTGACAGGAAAGTATGCAATTATTCTTTAAACAAAATTAGGCAGATGCGTAAATTTGGGAATTCCAACAGAAAAAAACTACATCACATATTTAGTAGATCCTCCTTTTGCAGAAATAACAGCCTCTAAACGCTTCCTATAGCTTTCCAATGAGAGTATGGATTCAAGTTGAAGGTATTTTGGACCATTCTTCTTTACAAAACATTTCAGGGTTGATGGTTTCCGAGCATGGACAGCCCGCTTATAATTACCACAGATTTTCAATAATATTCAGTCTGGGGACTGAGATGGCCATTCCAGAACGTGGACTTCTTCCTCGCATAAATGCCTTAATAGATTTTGAGCAGTGTTTAGGGTCGCTGTCTTGTTGAAAGATCCAGCCCTGGCGCAACTTCAACTTTGTCACTGATCATGAACATTGTTCACAAGAATCTGCTGATATTGACTGGAATCCATGTGACCCTTAACTTAACAAGATTCCCAGTACCTGCACTGGCCACACAGCCCCCACAGCATGATGGAACCACCTCCAAATTTTACTGTAGGTAGCAAGTGTTTTTCTTGGAATTCTGTGTTCTTTTTCCAGCCATGCATACCGCCCCTTGTTATGTCCAAATAACTAAATTTTAGTTTCATCTTATTCCTGTCCAAATGTGCTTTAGCATACCTCAAGCGACTCTGTTTGTGGCTTGTATGCAGAAAGGGCTTCCTCTACATTACAGCATCTCTTTGTGAAAAGTGTGCTATATAGCTGAACGATGCACAGAGACACTATCTGCAGCAAGACCATGTCGTAGGTCTTTGGAGCAGGTCTGTGGGTTGACTAAGACTGTTCTCACCATCTTTCGCTTCAGCTTATCTGAGATTTTTCTTGGTCTGCCACTTTGGGCCTTAACTAGTACTGTGCCTGTGGTCTTCCATTTCCTCACTGTTCTTCACAGTGGAAACTGACAGCTGAAATCTCTGAGATAGCTTTTTGTATCCTTCCCCTAAACCATGATGTTGAACAATCTTTGTTTTCAGGTCATTTGAGAGTTGTTTCGAGGCTCCCATGTTGCCACTCATTAAAAGAGATGCAAAGAGGGGAAACATTTGCAAATGGCCACCTTAAATACCCTTTCTCAAGATTGGATTCACCTGTGTAAGGAGGTCAAGGGTCATTGAGCTTACCAAACCAATTTTGTGTTCAAAATCAATAAAACATTAGAAACTTCATTTCACTTCTCAAATATCACTGTGTGCGTCTGCTATGCTATATATATATATAGAGAGAGAGAGAGAGAGAGAGAGAGAGAGAGAGAGAGAGAGAGAGAGAGAGAGAGAGAGAGAGAGAGAGAGAGAGGAAAATAAGTATTTGAACACCCTGCGATTTTGCAAGTTCTCCCACTTAGAAATCATGGAGGGGTCTGTGAGAGACATAATCTAAAAAAAAAAAAAATCCAGAAATGTAACAATGTATGATTTTTTAATAATTTATTTGTATGTTTCTGCTGCAAATAAGTATTTGAACACCTGCCAACCAGCAAGAATTCTGGCTCACACAGACCTGTTAATTTTTCTTTAAGAAGCCCTCTTACTCTGCACTATGTACCTGTATTAATTCACCTGTTTGAACTTGTTACCTGTATAAAAGACACCTGTTCACACACTCAATCAATCACACTCCAACCTGTCCACCATAGCCAAGACCAAAGAGCTGTCTAAGGACACCAGGGACAAAACTGTAGACCTGCACAAGGCTGGGATGGACTACAGGACAACAGGCAAGCAGCTTGGTAGAAGACAACAACTGTTATGATTATTTATTAGAAAGTGGAAGAAACACAAGATGAATGTCAATCTCCCTCGGTCTGGGATTCCATGCAAGATCTCACTTTGTGGGGTGAGGATGATTCTGAGAAAGCTCAGAACTACACAGCAGGACCTGGTCAATGACCTGAAGAGCGCTGGGACCACAGTCACAAAGATTACATTAGTAACACATGATGCTGTCATGGTTTAAAATCCTGCAGGGCAGCAAGGTCCCCCTGCTCAAGCCAGCACATGTCCAGGCCTGTTTGAAGTTCACCAGTGACCATCTGGATGATCCAGAGGAGGCATGGGAGAAGGTCATGTGGTCAGATGAGACCAGAATAGAGCTTTTTGGAATCAACTCCACTTACCATGTTTAGAGGATGAGAACAACCCCAAGAAAACCATCCCAACCATGAAGAATGGGGTGGAAACATCATACTCTGGGGGTGCTCTTCTGCAAAGGGGACAGGATGACTGCATCGTATTGAAGGGAGGATGGATGGGGTCATGTATTGTGAGATTTAGGCAAACAACCTCCTTCCCGGAGTAAGAGCATTGAAGATGGGTCATGGCTGGGTCTTCCAGCATGACAATGACAACAAACACACAGCCAGGGCAACTAAGGAGGGGCTAGGTAAGAAGCATTTCAAGGTCCTGGAGTGGCCTGGCCAGTCTCCAGACCTGAACGCAATAGAAAATCTTTGGAGGGAGCTGAAACTCCAAACTTGAAAGATGTAGAGAAGATCTGTATGGAGGAGTGGACCAAAATCCCTGCTGCAGTGTGTGAAAACATGGTGGAAAAACTACAGGAAACGTTTGAAATCTGTAATTGCAAACAAAGGCTACTGTACCAAATATTAACATTGATTTTCACAGGTGTTCAAATACTTATTTGCAGCAGTAACATACAAATAAATTATTTTAAAAAAATCATACATTGTGATTTCAGGATTTTTTTTTCAGATTATGTCTCTCACAGTGGACATGCACCTAAGATGAAAATTTCAGACCCCTCCATGATTTCTAAGTGGGAGAACTTGCAAAAAAAAAAAAAAAAAAAAAAAAAAATATATATATATATATATATATATATATATATATATATATATATACACACACACACACACACAGTGGTGGGCACAGTTCCGCTAATCCGCTAATTATTGAAGATAATGTTTTCATTATCGGATTATCTTTTTGGATTAGCACCCAAGTCATCCAGAGGCATACAGTTTTAACTTATGGTTAAAATTTTAACCAAAGTAATTTTGGACAAGTTATTTAAATTGTTAAAATATCAGATATATATTTTAGTTTTATAATGCACTAATTTTTAAGGTTTTAGCGTGGACAAGGTGTGTGCGCAGTGCATTGTGGGTATTCACGACAGAAGAAATTAATTTGAGACGCATAGGCTCCACACGGACAACAGCATTAAACTCTTTGTATATTGTGCCTAAAACACTCATGAATATATTCTCTGGGTTTATAGATGTTGTTATTGTTTGTTTTATGTAAAAAAGTCAAAAGTCTGTTTTAATTGTGATTCAGGCCGTGTGATATGACCGACGTCAAAATGCTTAGAATACTGCCATTTACTGGCAATCGGTTATATCACAGTGTTGTCAACCGCAGGATTTTAAAATTATCTGTAGGTTTCCAAAACCTGAGAGACCACACATGTGGAGATAAAAAAAATCACAGATCTGACAGGTTGAGTTGTACAGTGTGTGGTGTCAGCCACACGGTAAAAACAACACACACAAACGGATTTCACACACAAACATTCCCAGGTCAGACACCTCGCTTTCTGATTGGCTGCATGTCACATTTAGCTCCTCACGTCCTTAACACACCACACATGGCAGGAATATCTGATAAGATTATGTTTAGCGTCATCACGATTGTCAGGGCATTCTTAAGATTGTTGGAAGGGGAAGATCGGGTCCGATATCGGCCTAATTATCTTGCCATGTGAACCAGGCTTGATGTTATGACGCCTCACGGAGCGACTGATTGATCTGTTATAACACCGCACCGAGCGCTAATCGATCGGATGTTATGACGCCTCACAGAGCGACTGATTGATGCGTTATGACATCGCACTGAACATGTTTTCACTATTATTTGATTTCTTTGTGCGACTGACATCGTTATTCAAGCATTCAAAAGGCAATTCCTATCGCCACACAACTCCAGCAACCACACACGTGAAAGTTTTTTGACAGTTCTTGCTACTGAAAGAAACCTTGTCTCCCTAACCGGATAGAGTTGTGACGTCATCACGCGTGCGCTTAGGCCCTGTCTAGGGGGATCTTGAATTTTTTTTTTTTTTTAATACAAATGAAAAAAATGACATTTTACAAAAGCACATTTATTTGTGTCGAGATCAAACTGACATGTTTGTTTTTTAAGGAAAAGATTAAGGTGCAACTAGACCTTCGCATGTCTCACCCGAATACAGTACGCAATGAGGGATTTGACAATCAATCATACTGCACATGGAACAGTACAACCTGTCACAACTGCAAAAACAGAGGTGTGTGGAATATTGTTATCTGGACCATGGACTGTTTTGCACACACAAAGAGGGAGCTGCAGGCAGGCAGCTGCAGAAGACAGATGGTTACTTTTGAGAGGAAGAAATGGACCAGTTGTCCACCTGAGTGGTTGCCATCCAATGCAGTTCCATGGTGTGGTGGAAGAGGTGACACAAAGCAATAAATAGTGCATGCTCCCAGACCGGACCTGACTTAATATTAAATAAAGTGCATATTCTAAATGACTTAACACACATATTGTTTGATAAAATTGAATATATACAACAGGGGAAATATAATTTTGAATGTTTTCAGCCACACTGTATGTAAACCTACATCCACAAATGCACATACAGAATTTGCATGTCTGAGCACCCTGAGCGAAGGGGAGACTCTACCAAATATTACGTTTGTCGGCCCACCCATTTCAATAACATGTCTGATTTAGTCACAAATAAAGACCTGCCTGTCTCTGTGTTTTTGTTTGTTTGTTTTTTAATAATTTTGTCATTTATTAAACGTGTTCCTTGTCAGCTACTGTCTGGCCCTTTTTCATCACAGCAGCATTCTGGGTGGCCGTTTAACCTCCTTTCTTCATAAAAGGCGGTGGGCTTATGCACAACCCTGGGCCCTCAGATGTGCGAATGCAGTATAGGAAAATCCATACACATGTATATGTTTTCTCATTTATTGGCATACCTTTAAACTTGAGGGCGAACTCATACGGATTGTAGAGGGTGAGCACCTGTTTGTGAGACATCTGCTCATCTGCATAGAAGATGAGCTCTGTGGGGAACACAAACACGGGAAGGCTTCCTTCCACCAACTCAGGCTGTCGATGCTGCTGCTGCATTGGCTCCAGCTGAGCTTGTCTCCTTCCCTGTCACCAGTCTGCCTGGGCCCCCTACTCCTCTCTGACAAACTATCAAAATGTTCAGGTGGAAATTATGTTTCTTCTTCTCAGCTTCTCAGGGCCATGATGAGGTAATCTGTAATGACGAGATAGGTGTACTGTCGTTAATGGAAAAAAACAATCTGCAGTTGTTCCGTGTATATCATCTTGCTTGACAGGTTACATCATTACCTTGACAGATTTGGCACAGTTTTTTTCTTGTTTAGATCTTGACTGATTGGCCAAAATGTTTTTCTAGCAATCGGTGACCACTACTCTGATAAAGAAATGTGTCTCTCTTTCAGGGCTCGGTGTTATGTTTCATTATTTTCAGGTTATGCATATGACTCAGTGTTCTTCATGGTTGAGGCAAAGCTTTCACAGATGGATGCTGTTCCTGATGGTGACAGTTCTCCATCTGTGGGACAAGCACAAAACTGCACTACACCTGGAGCAATTTAGCTTTAAGCATGTTGCTCAGAAACATTCCAACACACAAAATTAGACTTGTCAATGTTCAAAGCAAACAGAGCAAATAGAGTTGTAAAAAGAAATAGTTTGCACCATCTGTCGTGCTTAGTTATCATATTACAGGGGAACATATGTTATATGCCATTGAATCCAATGGATGTCGACATCGTTAGTCCTTTACTGTGGACACCAAACATTCAAGACGGTCAAAACCATTCCATTTATTAATCCTATTAGCTCAACCAGTAATCTGCATCACTTTTTTCCAAAACTGGAGTCACTTTAACTTTTGACCCTTGTACAAACTGAGATTGACCTTTGTCACTATTGCTATTTTTACACCCTTAACTAGGGATGGGTATTCATAAGATTTTACCAATATCGGTTCCGCTCATCGATCCGATTCCTTATCAATTGCCTTATCGATACCTCTTGTGAATTTTCTGTGGACTGAAAGTAGGCTTTACAGGTTTTCTATGTCAACAACATTTTATTGAGTCTTAAAGAGTACTAACAGGGACTAGAAGGAGAGAGCATATCTCACCCATATTGGCCTCTCTTCATTGGCTTCCTGTTAATTCTAGAATAGGATTTAAAATTCTTCTTCTTACTTATAAGGTTTTGAATAATCAGGTCCCATCTTATCTTAGGGACCTCATAATACCATATCACCCCAATAGAGCGCTTCGCTCTCAGACTGCAGGCTTACTTGTAGTTCCTAGGGTTTGTAAGAGTAGAATGGGAGGCAGAGCCTTCAGCTTTCAGGCTCCTCTCCTGTGGAATCAGCTCCCAATTCAGATCAGGGAAACAGACACCCTCTCTACTTTTAAGATTAGGCTTAAAACTTTCCTTTTTGCTAAAGCTTATAGTTAGGGCTGGATCAGGTGACTCTGAACCATCCCTTAGTTATGCTGCTATAGACTTAGACTGCTGGGGGGTTCCCATGATGCACTGAGTGTTTCTTTCTCTTTTTGCTCTGTATGCACCACTCTGCATTTAATCATTAGTGATTGATCTCTGCTCCCCTCCACAGCATGTCTTTTTCCTGGTTCTCTCCCTCAGCCCCAACCAGTCCCAGCAGAAGACTGCCCCTCCCTGAGCCTGGTTCTGCTGGAGGTTTCTTCCTGTTAAAAGGGAGTTTTTCCTTCCCACTGTAGCCACGTGCTTGCTCACAGGGGGTCGTTTTGACCGTTGGGGTTTTTACATAATTATTGTATGGCCTTGCCTTACAACATAAAGCGCCTTTGGGCAACTGTTTGTTGTGATTTGGCGCTATATAAATAAAATTGATTGATTGATTGATTGATAAAGTAAATAAATATGAAATGGTCACTGGATCCTTAAACTCTGGACATTAATAAACTCTACATGGTGGATCCTTGATCTCTGGACATAAATAGAAATAATTTAAATCTGTAGTTTTTGTCAAAAGCGTTTCCTTTCAGACATTCTTGGCATGAATTATTGGCATGAATGAGTTTAAACCTAGTGCTCAAAACTACACTAGACATGATTGTGCCACCTGTGTTAAAACCGCGCTCCCCCAAAACACAGTCACTGATTACCTGCGTGACCTCAAGCATAAGGCTAGAGGTCTAGAACGGAAATGGCATTGTTCAAAATTAGAAGTTTTCCACCCTGCATGGCGTGACACTATCTTAGACTATAAGCATGCACTACTGGCTACAAAGCAGACCTATTACTCTGATCTGATCAACAAAAACAAGCATAACTCAAAGTTCTTGTTCGACACAGTGGCAACACTTATTCATGGACAATCACCTGTAGTTCACTCTCCTTTTACAGCACAAGATTTCCTGGATTACTTTGAGAAGAAAACTGAAGACATCAGGTTAAACACATCCCAGTATGCCCTAACCCAGCCACTATGCCCTGCTATTGAGGTGGGTGCCATTACTGAGGTATTACCTAGATTTACAGAATTTGATAGTATCTCACTAGGCATGCTGATGAAACTCATAACGTCAACAAAAAGCACAACCTGCTTATTTGATCGTATACCAACAAAACTGTTTAAGAACCTGTGGTCCACTCTTGGGCCGACTGTGCTGGAAATTATTAATCTCTCACTAACCTCTGGATCTGTTCCTAAATGTTTCAAATCTGCAGTGATTAAACCATTACTTAATTCTGGAAAAAGTGGTGTCACGGCAGCTCGTAGACTATCTTACTGAGAATAATCTCTTTGAGCCACTGCAGTCTACTTTTAGAAAATATCATTCCACAGAGACGGCTCTCACTAAAGTGGTGAATGATCTTCTGCTTACAATGGATTCGGACACCACTACGGTTCTGGTGCTGTTAGATCTCAGTGCTGCATTTGATACAGTGGATCATCATATTCATCATTTTGGGATTACTGGGAGTGCCCTTGCATGGCTGACATCATACTTGACCAGTTGTTCTCAATGTGTTTTGTACAGTAACACTACCTCTAACCTTAGTGACATGAAATTTAGGGTTCCACGGAGGTCTGTCTTAGGCCCCCTGCTTTTCTCCCTTTATATAGCACCCCTTGGGCACATATTGCAGCATTTTGGGATTACCTTTCACTGCTATGCAGATGATACTCAGTTATACATGCCGATAACTGCTGGTAATCTCGTACACATAAAATCCTTAGAAGATTGCGTTGCGTCAGTGAGAAGCTGGATGTCTAGAAACATCATACTTTTAAACTCTGATAAGACTGAAATGATGGTTCTTGGTCCAGTGAGACATCGGAATCAATCTGACCAGCTAACGCTTAACCTAGGCTCGTGTGTCATACATCACACTGACAAAGTGAGGAACCTTGGGGCAATTTTTGATCCTACATTGTCCTCTGACTCCACATACTACACACTACTGCAATGTTCTATTTTCTGGTTTACCGCAGTCTAGCATTAGGGCTCTCCAATTGGTTCAAAATGCTGCAGCCAGACTTTTGACACGAAGCAGAAAGTTCGACCACATTACACCCATTTTGGCGTCTCTTCACTGGCTTCCTGTCCCAATGAGATCAGATTTTAAGGTTCTGCTACTAGTCTATAAAATTATTCATGGACTGGCACCTCCCTACCTAGCTGACCTAATTAAACCTTACGTACCGGCCTGAGCTTTGCGTTCTCATGGTGCAGGACTACTTTGTGTCCCTAGGGTGAATAAGAAGTCTGCGGGTCACAGAGCTTTCTCTTATCATGCCCCTGTTCTGTGGAATGATCTCCTTGCGTCAATAAAACAGTCACATTCTGTGGAGATTTTCAAGTCCAGACTTAAGACGCACTTATTTTCCCTTTCGTATCACTAGCATACTGGTATAGTTTTGTTTTACGCTTTTTACTCTTTTAATTCATTTTATTAGGAAACTGAGCGGGCCACAGCCTCAACTTTACATAAATACTGTGTCTTTTAGTGAAGTTTAGGGCTAGTGGCCGGCGATCACCTTAGTATTTCTTCTGTTTTTCTTGTTGTTTAATGCTGGCAAATTATACAGTATTTTTTGTCTTTCTGATGCCTGGTTCTGTTTTTTCTCTCTGTTTAAGGTGCAGCTCCATCCAGAGATGGGCGTTGTACGAGGTCTGTGATAAAAGTAACGGACCTTATTATTTTTTTCAAAAACCATATGGATTTGAATCACGTGTGATTACATCAGACATGCTTGAACCCTCGTGGGCAGGCAAGAGTTTTTTCACGCCTGTTGGTTGTCATTCGCCTGTGGGCAGTCTTTGAGTGAGGAGTCGCCCACCCTCTCGTCGTTTTTTTCATTGTTTAGGAATGGCTCAGAGACTGCTGCTTTGTTTGATAAAGATTTTTTCAAAAACTGTAAGGCACAACTGAGTGGACACCATTCGATAAATTCAGCTGGTTTTCGGTAAACATTTTAACGGCTGATGAGAGATTTTGGTCTGGTAGTGTCGCTTTAAGGATGGCCCACGGCGCCTGACGGCGATCTGCGCTTCGAGGCGGCAGCATCTCGCCGTTTCAAGTTGATAACTTCCACATTTCAGGCTCTGTTGACCCAGGAAGTCGTCAGAGAACAGAGAACTTTCAGAAGAAGTCAGCATGAGGAGTTTATTCGGACATTCCATTGTTAACAGACATTTTGTAATGAAAGAACGTGCGGGCAGAGTTGCATGTCGGGCCGCACCCGACCGCGGGGGGTCGCGACAGGAAAAACACCTCCGTTGGAAACCTTAACGGGCAAGTTGGAACATGCCCAAGCTGTTAAACAATTTCTCAGTTACTCACTTGTTGAAAGCCATCAAAAGCCGCCTGAATTTTACAAATGGTTTTCAACACGGAGGTGTTTTTCCTGTCGTGGCGCACACAGATTCGCCAAGTCGTCACGGAAACAACTCGGCGAATTTGCGCGCACGTCTTTCATTACAAAATGTCCTTAAACAGTGGAATGTCCGCATAAAGTCCTCATGCCAGCCTGTTCTGAATCTTCTCTGTTCTCTCACGACGTCCTGGGTGAATTAAGCCTTAAATTAGAATGTTTTCAGGTCGAAACAGGCCGACGACGGTGCCTGGAAGCGCTGCGCGACGTCCCGATCCGTGGGAAGTCTTTACACCGACAGAAACACCCCATAATCTCTCATCAGCCGTTAAACTTTTCACCGAAAACCAGCTTAATTTCTCGAATAGTGTCCACTCGGATATCCCTCACAGGTCCAGAAAAAATGTTGATAAAGCAACGCGCGCCGTCCACAGCGGCTATTCAGACAAAGAGATTCCGACGGGCGGGGTGGAGCACTCCTCACTCAAGGCCTGCCCACAGGCGAATGACGTCACCGACACGCGTGAAAAACTCACACATGCGTACGAGGGTTCAAGCTTGTCTGACGTAAAAACATATGAATCAAATCCATTTATTTTTTGAAAAAAATAAAAAGGACCGCTTTTTTTCATCACAGACCTCGTATTTTTGCTGGAAACCCTCCTGTCCTGTGCACCAACAGCATTTCCTGTATATTCGTTTTGTGAATTGTTCTGTAATTTGTGTCTGTCGCATGGCCCAAGCAGAGGGTCACCCATTTGAGTCTGGTGTGCTTGAGGTTTCTTCCTCAGAGGGAGTTTTTCCTTACCACTGTTGCTCTGGGGGTTAGTAAGGTTAGACCTTACTTGTGTGAAGCGTCTTGAGGCAACTCTGTTGTGATTTGGCGCTATATAAATGAAAATAAATTGAAATTGAAATGAATGTCTTTCCATATCTCTGAGCTGAGCTCTTGCAGCTGGCTGTGCTACACGCCAGGATGTAATTCATAAAGAATGCAGGATGTCTCATTTTGGGAGGAAAAAAACCTTTTTAGTGGACTGTAGTTTACTGTCTGTATTACAGCGTTTGGAAAGAGGTGTCATTTTATTTAAAGCAGCAATTCATTTTGAAGTTATTATTTCCGACCGGAATCTGTCTCGGCAGAAAGCCGCGCAGCGTTTGGAGCTGTCCCAACAGAACGGAGAACGATTCTCGTTTCTTGACTGCAACAAGAGTCCTACTTAGTGACTTTAATCCACACAACAGCGAATCACGAATGACACATTTTAATGGCTTTAAGGGGGGCTAAGAAGCAGATTTGCCGCTTCTGAAGAGCAGTGAATCAAAGAACCAACGAGCCAGCGGATCAAAGCACTGCTTCATTGGTTCACGCTTCAAAGTGGAGTTGCACTGCAGAAGCGGTTGATTCCAGACCCACTGCAGGGTCTGTAATCAAGGTAGAGAAATTATCATTTTCCCGACAAACACCCTCAAAAACAATGGCCACTGTGAAGGACCAATAAAGGAATTGCTAAGCAAAAAGACTATTGATATGGATGGATCGAATCATTTCTTAATAATACCCGAAAGAACTGGTTCTCGATACCCAACCCTACCCTTAACGCCGTAGAATCCAGTCATAGATAGTCCAAACTATACCTTTTTGGAATCTTTATGACTAGACAAATAATATTTAATGGATTTTAATATAATTGGAACATTTTTGAATTGTGACCCCTGTGTAATTCTTCAACTGACCCCCAACTGGCTGCCTTTTGAACATTCAAGTGGACACCCTGCCTTTTCAAAAGAGTAATGTCTAAAGTGTTTGTGCCAAATTTGGTCCTTGCATCACCATTTGAAAGATTTTTTCAGTTGCACTGTCTGTCTTGTGCTCTCAGGAAAACTGGTGATCGTTTAAAGCAGCTGCAGAATACATCTGTCCCTGTGCTGTCAAACAATACACAGTACACTCACATTCTCCAGGCTGTAAAAGCACTGCACTGGCTACTTGGTAACAACAGAATTAACCTTCAAACTTTAAATATGAGCATTTAGAAAATGTTTTAATAAAACCACTTTATCTGATCTTACATAACTACGAGATTCTTTAGAGCCTCTACTACCTGATATTTTCTAAAGACAGTAATTTCAACACCCAAATTGGATCTATTCTGAATATGTTCAAACTCTCAAGGTGCAACACAGGATATGCAGCTGCCTTTTGAACCTTAACATGCTAAACTCAAATTTTCACTTACCCATAAAGGGTGCAGTACAAGGTTCTGACAGTAGGTAGTGCAAATAGCAATTTTAATGGTGGTTTTAAGTGGCCAAAACTGGTTTGAGGTTTAAATATGAGCTAAAGTGGTTAATATTTTTCACCTAATTGCGCAACTTTGTAACAACTGATTCATTCATTCATTAATTTCCTAAACCTGCTTATGCCAGTTAAGGGTCACGGCAACTAGAACCCATCCCAGCGACCATTAGGGGGTGAGGCAGGATACACCCTGGACAGGATGCCGTCAATCACAGGGCTGACAAATACTGACAGACTAACATATTCATTAACTGACAATTATTTTTCTATATTTTTTTGGTTTTATTTTCATTCATTATGTCTGCCAACAACAGATGAGGGCAGAAGTTAAGTGATTACCCTGTATTTCTGTGAAAAGTACAGACGGTTCCCCAGTTCCGGATCACCTTTTTTACAGTCCCGCTATACGGAGCCGTAATGCAACTGAATGTCCTTTAATTGTGTATTGTTGCATTGGGTATTTGGATGTTATCTAGCTGAAGAAGTCTGGATGGTGTAGCCCTTCTACTTAAAGTGTGAAGCCACATTCAGCAGTACCCAAAGATCCTGCAAATTGATCTAACACCAAAGACATCCAGTCATTGCCTTGGGTCATTGGTTTGCATTCAAGTCTCACAACAATACAGGAAGTCAGGTAGCACCAGGACCCTAAAGACTTGGACATGTGTTCTCCTCCCAAAATACTGGCATAGCCAAATGCCACTGTCTAGCAACCTCATGACTCCATAAGCACTTCCCAGACATCAAAAGTATTTAGTCAGTCCCTGATTGTGCAAGTTCTCCTACTTAGAAAGATGAGAGAGGTCTGTAATTTTCATCATAGGTACACTTCGACTATGAGAGACAAAATGAAGAAAAAAAAAAATCCAGGAAATCACATTGTAGGATTTTTAAAGAATTTATTTGTAAATTATGGTGGAAAATAAGTATTTGGTCAATAACAAAAATTCAACTCAATACTTTGTAACATAATCTTTGTTGGCAATGACAGAGGTCAAACGTTTCCTGTAAGTCTTCTCCAGGTTTACACACACTGAAGCTGGTATTTTGGCCCATTCCTCCATGCAGATCTCCTCTAGAGCAGTGATGTTTTGGGACTGTCGCTGAGCAACATGGACTTTCAACTCCCTCAACAAATTTTCTATGGGGTTGAGGTCTAGAGACTGGCTTGGCCACTCCAGGACCATGAAATGCTTTCTATGGAGCCACTCCTTCGCTGCATGAGCGGTGTGTTTAGGATCTCACGATACATGGCCACGTTCATTCTTCCCTTAACACGGAGCAGTCGTCCTGTTCCCTTTGCAGAAAAACAGCCCCAAAGCATGATGTTTCCACCCCATGCTTCACAGTAGATATGGTGTTCTTAGGATGCAACTCAGCATTCTTCTTCCTCCAAACACGACTAGTTGAGTTTTTACCAAAATGTTCTATTTTGGTTTTATCTGACCACATGATATTCTCCCAGTCCTCTTCTGGATCATCCATATGCTCTCTGGCAAACTTCAGACGGGCCTGGACACGTACTGGCTTAAGCAGGACGACACGCCTGGCACTGCAGGATTTGAGTCCCTCTCTGTGTAGCGTGTAGCCTTTGTTACTTTGGTCCCAGCTCTCTGCAGGTCATTCATCAGGTCCCACCGTGTAGTTCTGGGATTTTTGTTCACCGTTCTCATGATCATTTTGACCCCACGGGATGAGATCTTGCGTGGAGCCCCAGATCGAGGGAGATTATCAATGGTTTTGTATGTCTTCCATTTTCTTACAATTGCTCCCACAGTTGATTTATTCACACCAACCTGCTTGACTATTGTAGATTCACTCTTCCCAGCCTGGTGTACATCTAAAATTTTCTTCCTGGTGTCCTTCGACAGCTCTTTGGTCTTGACCATGGTTGCGCTTGGAGTCTGACTGTTTGAGGCTGTGGACAGGTGTCTTTTATACAGATAACGAGTTCAAACAGGTGCCATTAATACAAGTAACAGGTGGAGGACAGAAGAGCTTCTTAAAGAAGTTGTTACAGGTCTGTGAGATCTTGCTTGTTTGTGGGTGACTAAATACTTATTTTTCACCATAATTTGCGAATAAATTCTTTAAAAATCCTACAGTGTGATTTTCTGGATTTTTTTTTATTTTGTCTCTCACAGTTGAAGTGTACCTATGTTGAAAATTACAAACCTCTCTCATCTTTATAAACAGGAGAACTTGCACAATCAGGGGCTGACTAAATACTTTTTGGCCCCACTGTAAGTGAATGTCTGTAGTTCAATACTTTCAACACATACAGATATACCTCTGGTGGCCAAGTCCAGGAAGTCATTAAGTGCCTGGCTCTTAAGCCCCTTTCACACTGGTGTCACAGACCGAACGGTCCCCCTTAAAAAACGGTCCGCCCTGTCTTCACTGTGCACATGCATCATTAGCCGCGGTTCACGGATTAACACCTTGTTTCTGTTTAAAACTGCACTCCAGTCATCATCTATCTCAGCGACAGATATCTGAAGCTTTGTACAACAAACATTTCCACATGAATTCAGCATTTCTTCATAAAAGACGGAGGAAGCAATCAGAGCACCGTGGCTACACAAACTGCTAGTTGATGCGTTCACTGCGCGTCAGTCATTTCAAAGCGTCATGGAGTTTCGCCAAGTTTTTGCTTAAAACGAACACGTTTCTGCTTAAGACTGACTTTAGAATGATTTAAGAGGTTTTACCTTGTCATCTGATGGATAATAATCCCATTAATCCATTTCATTGCTTTGGGTAAAGAGACTCCATCTCAGACGTGCTGCTGTGGTCCGAACTGATGTATGCGCAGTGAAGGCAGGCAGACCAATTTTTAGGGGGGAACGTTTGGTCTGCGACACCAGGCCTGCTTTGAGCTGCGTATGCTGCGTATTTAATAATACAGAAATGCCTGCGTCAGTTGCGCACAGCAAGGGGGGAAGCTTGAAGAGGTGAGAGCGCAGAGGACCTCCAGCCAGACTGTGTATACTCTGATTTCTCCTCTAGTTTATATTTCTTCCTGTGACCGCGGAGCTGCAGCCGGCATTGGAGCGAGCGAACTGTCCATGAGTGCACATGGGGATGTCCTCCGTGAGGAGTTACTGGATGTGGACATGTCCTGTCGCCAACAATCTGTCTGTGAGCAGAACTTAATGGACTTTATTTAACACAATCGTGAGAGAACTTGAGGAGGTGAGCGTGAGGAGCTGCAGCCAGGCTGTAATTCATTACAGCCTGGCTGTAATGAATTAAACATGTATAATTTTTTGCATCTGTTTGGCATCGCCCTTTGCGTCCCTCATGGTATTGTGGTGTTAGGTTGCATCAACTTGCCCTTGTCATGACGGTGCATGATGCAACTCAAAGCAGGCCCAGTATGAAAGGGGCTTTAGTCTTGATCCAAGACAATCACAAACCCAGACCCTCCAATTTCTCACTCAGCTTCTCAAGTGTTGGAATCAGACTATCTATTGATTCCACAAAGATCAGAATTGTACGCAAAGTCAAGGTCAGTAAACCTTTCTCCACCAACAAAAGCACTGGTTTAAGGAAGAAAGAGATTTCATTGAAATTAGTTGCAGATGTTGGCCTGGAGCCCAGAAAGTACTGAATAGACTTTAAGTCAGATGTGGATCCACAATCATTTTAACTCAATATTTAACTCTGATTGATTTCCATGTAATATTTTAAATTTTTATTTGTTTTTGCTGTATTTTGACAAGCCCACATTCTGCAATGGCAGCACAGTGGTTAGCATCCTTGTCTTACAATATGACAGTCTGAGATGCAATTCCACCAATGCCCACTTCCTTCTTTCTGAGTGACTTCTCCACAATCTCCCTGTGTCTGCATGACATTTCTCCAATGTGCATGTCAAACCATACATAAACATGCACATTGGGTAAAACTGTTCCTTCAACTGCAATTGACCAAGGCCGTGTCTCTAAACTTAGATTTCATTCATAAATGGTTGTTGGTGGGGAACTTTTTGATGGAGACTGATCCCTTCCTCCTTCAAGGTAAATACATAAGAGCCAGTGACATATATAGCACTTGTTACACTGATGCTACCCTGTTTGTCCTCCAGGTGAAACTAAAAAGGAAGAAAACACCTTTCCTACTCAGAGGAAGCCACTCTGCTAAAAAAAAAAAAAAAAAATCCTGTAAACATCAAGGGTTGCACCAGAAACGTTTTAAAAAAATTATGCACAATTTAAAATAATATTTCTGGAGTGGCTATACGCCCAACCGTTGGGTCAATAAAGTAAATACGCGAGTATATGCGCCCAACCACAACCAACCAATGAGTGCGCTTGTAAGCTCACTTCCAGGTTTCAACACGGGAGGGAAAAAAGGCAGATATTTTTTCACCGGCTGCGGGAGGGTTCATACCCCATGGAGGGGCTGTGATCTAAAGCGTTTCTGTTTGGCTTATCACACCCAGGGAACTGTGTCAAACTAACACCATCTTACAGCCAACAAGCAGCATTTTGTTCAAAAACTGTTTTGTCATCGTTCGTTAACAGGTTTACGTCAAAATGCTTATGAAGTTTGTTTTGATCCATTGCAGTGTTTTCACAGTAATTAAAGACAGCGCGTTAAATGTGTCAAACATACGCCACAATAGAGCCTTAAAACATGGTGTAAAAAATGTAGCTTAGATGCACAAAACATGTCAAATACACGATCACGGTTGGGCGAATAAGATAAGACATTACATTTATCTGCCCAACGGTTGTGCATGTAACGTTCAATGTATGACTTATCTGCCCAACAGCTGGGCGAATAAGGTAAGACATTATATTTATCTGCCCAACGGTTGTGCATGTAATGTTCAATGTATGACTTATCTGCCCAACGGTTGGGCGAATAAGGTAAGACATTATATTTATCTGCTCAACGGTTGGGCGAATAAGGTAAGACATTATATTTATCTGCCCAACAGTTGGGCGAATAAGGTAAGACATTATATTTATCTGCCCAAGGGTTGGGCGTATAGCCTTTGCCTAATATTTATGGGTAATTCAGGCCCCGTACTATTGTCTGGATCTGGCTTCTTCTGTTTATTTGTTGGTAATAATTTGAATGCTATAGTCATTTTTATTTAATACGGATTTATCAAACATGTTGGTGTTTGTTTTTAGTATTAATGTGTTAAGATGATTTGGATTTTATTTATTAAAGTTATGATGAGTGAATAAGTAGCATGAATGAGTAAATACACCTATTTTCCAGTCCTTGTGTCTGTACACTGTGCCTAGCCAGGATATCCTGAATAATTGTATTTATTTTTATTGTTGTTATTGTATATGGAGTTATAATTAAACAAGACTGAAGAAAAACTGAATATGTCGTGCTTTGGCTGAAATATATATTCTTTGAATGCCCTCTAGCTAAGAGGAACAACCCCAGGTTTCTTTTCAGCACTGTAGCCAGGCTGACAAAGAGTCAGAGCTCTATTGAGCTGAGTATTCCATTAACTTTAACTAGTAATGACTTCATGACTTGCTTTGCTAACAAAATTTTAACTATTAGAGAAAAAATTACTCATAACCATCCCAAAGATGTATCGTTATCTTTGGCTGCTTTCAGTGATGCCGGTATTTGGTTAGACTCTTTCTCTCCGATTGTTCTGTCTGAGTTATTTTCATTAGTTACTTCCTCCAAACCATCAACATGTTTATTAGACCCCATTCCTACCAGGCTGCTCAAGGAAGCCCTACCATTATTTAATGCTTCGATCTTAAATATGATCAATCTATCTTTATTAGTTGGCTATGTACCACAGGCTTTTAAGGTGGCAGTAATTAAACCATTACTTAAAAAGCCATCACTTGACCCAGCTATCTTAGCTAATTATAGACCAATCTCCAACCTTCCTTTCTCTCAAAAATTCTTGAAAGGGTAGTTGTAAAACAGCTAACTGATCATCTGCAGAGGAATGGTCTATTTGAAGAGTTTCAGTCAGGTTTTAGAATTCATCATAGTACAGAAACAGCATTAGTGAAGGTTACAAATGATCTTCTTATGGCCTCGGACAGTGGACTCATCTCTGTGCTTGTTCTCTTAGACCTCAGTGCTGCTTTTGATACTGTTGACCATAAAATTTTATTACAGAGATTAGAGCATGCCATAGGTATTAAAGGCACTGCGCTGCGGTGGTTTGAATCATATTTGTCTAATAGATTACAATTTGTTCATGTAAATGGGGAATCTTCTTCACAGACTAAAGTTAATTATGGAGTTCCACAAGGTTCTGTGCTAGGACCAATTTTATTCCCTTTATACATGCTTCCCTTAGGCAGTATTATTAGACGGTATTGTTTAAATTTTCATTGTTACGCAGATGATACCCAGCTTTATCTATCCATGAAGCCAGAGGACACACACCAATTAGCTAAACTGCAGGATTGTCTTACAGACATAAAAACATGGATGACCTCAGATAAAACTGAAGTTATTGTACTTGGCCCCACAAATCTTAGAAACATGGTGTCTAATCAGATCCTTACTCTGGATGGCATTACCCTGACCTCTAGTAATACTGTGAGAAATCTTGGAGTCATTTTTGATCAGGATATGTCATTCAAAGCGCATATTAAACAAATATGTAGGACTGCTTTTTTGCATTTACGCAATATCTCTAAAATTAGAAAGGTCTTGTCTCAGAGTGATGCTGAAAAACTAATTCATGCATTTATTTCCTCTAGGCTGGACTATTGTAATTCATTATTATCAGGTTGTCCTAAAAGTTCCCTAAAAAGCCTTCAGTTAATTCAAAATGCTGCAGCTAGAGTACTAACGGGGACTAGAAGGAGAGAGCATATCTCACCCATATTGGCCTCTCTTCATTGGCTTCCTGTTAACTCTAGAATAGAATTTAAATTCTTCTTCTTACTTATAAGGTTTTGAATAATCAGGTCCCATCTTATCTTAGGGACCTCGTAGTACCATATCACCCCAATAGAGCGCTTCGCTCTCAGACTGCAGGCTTACTTGTAGTTCCTAGGGTTTGTAAGAGTAGAATGGGAGGCAGAGCCTTCAGCTTTCAGGCTCCTCTCCTGTGGAACCAGCTCCCAATTCAGATCAGGGAGACAGACACCCTCTCTACTTTTAAGATCAGGCTTAAAACTTTCCTTTTTGCTAAAGCTTATAGTTAGGGCTGGATCAGGTGACCCTGAACCATCCCTTAGTTATGCTGCTATAGACGTAGACTGCTGGGGGGTTCCCACGATGCACTGTTTCTTTCTCTTTCTGCTCTGTATGCACCACTCTGCATTTAATCATTAGTGATCGATCTCTGCTCCCCTCCACAGCATGTCTTTTTCCTGGTTCTCTCCCTCAGCCCCAACCAGTCCCAGCAAAAGACTGCCCCTCCCTGAGCCTGGTTCTGCTGGAAGTTTCTTCCTGTTAAAAGGGAGTTTTTCCTTCCCACTGTAGCCAAGTGCTTGCTCACAGGGGGTCGTTTTGACCGTTGGGGTTTTACATAATTATTGTATGGCCTTGCTTTGCAATATAAAGCGCCTTGGGGCAACTGTTTGTTATGATTTGGCGCTATATAAAAAAATTGATTGGTTGATAGCTATTAAGTTTAGGTGAATCGTTTATCTAGACAAAAGCAGGACAAAGCATTGGACAGTAAACTAAACGCCATGTGGCTTGTCACGTGACTGTGTTGACATGGAAATGCAGGAGTCTCGTGGTGTCGCAACACGTTGGTTCCCGTAACAAAAAGAAAACCACAAATAATTTATTTAATTCGCTAACGTCCCTTTGTCTGATCCCAGGCGTTATAGCGTCATTATTAAGTTAGCGACCGTGTTTTATTTACACGCAGATGACTGGCCAAAAAGAAACGTCCCATTCTCACTGGTTGTAACGAACAGTAACAGGAGTATATCACGATATCAAGTTTTAACTTGAGGTTTGTTTACACTCTGCCGACCGTGAGCATACTGTCGTACTGTTATTTAAATGCTGAATAACAGCGTAATATACTGCTGCTAAGGGCTAGCCGGTTAGCTTACCGCAGGCTACATGCACCGAAAATAAAACTCCGTGTTGTTCACAACCAAAACAACGCAAAATGAGATTTTTCTTTTACCTTGTTGTCAGCCCGCGGGTTCATGTAACGTATTATCTACTGTATCTATGTAACGTATATCTACCAGCGGGTTTGTGCTCCGACTCCCACCCTGTTCTCTTTCTCTCTTTCTTTTCTCTCTCTCTCTTTCTCTCTCTCTCTTTCTTTTTCTCTCTCTCTCTCTCTCTCTCTCTCTCTCTTTCTCTCTCTCTTTGTGGTCAATATGCTGCAGAGCTCGCGGTGCATTCTGGGATAGCGGGAGACGAAAAGCCGACGTAACGCCGTAATAAATATATTTATACATTTAAAACTATTTTAATGTGTATAGCGTGACATTATATAAACAGTAAACTTCATGAAATTACACGTATTTTTGGAGTATCCTTAAAAGTGTTCATAAATCCTTCAACTGTAACCCTTCATCGTAAAACACGGTGCGGTAGAGTCAAATTCACCCAAAATAATAGTTTGTAATTTTTGCATTTAACCTTTAATAAACTAAAAAAAAAAAAACTGTAGCTGTAAATTGGTAAATGAGTTCGTGGTGAAGTGATTTTACATGTACATTAAAGTTTAGAGCGGACTTTCCTAGTCTCGTTTGACCATGAAATATTGTTTATATGTTTATGTTTTAGGGCATTATCCTAAAATGCGTTTAAATCCACAGTTAACATAATGTATCATTTCTGTGAGGACCAGCTGTCAGTAGAAAACGCGCTCACTGCTCGTCCTTCGAGTTACTTCACGGCTGATTAAACTATCAAAACAGCTCCATGCTGCTTTCAAGTACAGCCGGATTTGATAACACTTTGACACATCGATCAACCACCAAAAACAAAGGCGTGGCTTATGATGGAGGAGGCTCCGGCAACACACACACACACACACACACACACACACACACACACACACACACACACACACACACACACACACACACACACATATAACCACTTCTCTGTCTTTCAAGGAATGACTATCCAAAGTTGAGATGACATAATTAGACGTTAGTTCTAAATGCATATTGACTCATGTATTGTGTCCACACTGTATATTTTTTAGAAAATGTGTGTTATTTAAGTTCTTATTTAGATACATGCATGTTTCAATTTAACTATACAAAACAGTCAAGGAAATATGGAAGACAAAGAAGTTAAAAAATGAGAATATGACTTTCATGCATGAGCTATTACAAAAGAACAATCAAAGGAACTAATAATGATGAAGATGAACAACACTCATCACTCACTCATCTTGAACCACTTATCTGGGACCAGGTGGCGGGGGCAACAGCTGCAGCAGGGGACCTCAGAGTTCCCTTTCCTGTGCCACACTGACCACCTCCGACTGGGGGATCCCGAGGTGTTCCCAGACCTGTGTGGAGAGAGATATAATCTCTCCACCTAGTCCTGGGTCTTCTCCTCCCAGATGGACGTGCCTGGAACACCTCCTGAAGATGAACAACAATCACATCTTATTGCATCACGTAAATATTGATTAGCCTGTTGAAAAGTAAACAATCGTGCATAAAAAAATCCAATTCATGGGGGAACAATAAAAGGAACAAAACATCATATGTGAACAACTGAGTTTAATTAACCAACTGGATATCAATATAGAAGTTTCCTGTTGTCAGATGATTTGTAAATTGACGAACTGTTTCAGAACTATTCGATCCCATCTATTATTACCAGGTTACGTTAATGGATTGTGTCAACACGGTTCCACCTCTGGAAGTGTCAGAATCGCGGAACTTCTGTGGAGCAATTAAACGCAACAACTCAGTGACGGCGGGGAGGGGGGGGGGGGGGGCGTGCGAGTGCCTGTATGTTGGGTTGGGGGGGGGAGCAGTCATGTTCATGTTATGATGTAAAACCACAGTAATCCAGCGTTCTGGAGATATTATTCTATCAAATACTACTGCAGTACAGGCCTCACGTTTCTGTATGCGTCTGCCGGCCTCACGCCGATAAACGGTGACCCCTCACAGCAACATTAAAAACAGAAACCGAGGAGGGGGCGTGGTCGAAGGATCGGGCACAGCCAATGGCACGGCAGCGGAGGATGCGGGGCGTTCCTGTGGGTTAGGAGCAGAAGTTGAACAGCGCGAGCCGACACAGAGCTCTGGAGAGGCGGATAGAGAGGGCAGAGGCGTCGGCCCTCTTCTGGAGGGGGGGGGCTGATTATAACAAATATATACACACATGTGTGCCCTGTTTGGCCGCCAAGATAGGTCATATGTGGATATCAGGTATTTTAGACAAGCATAAAGCCACGGCTATATGTTTAAAATGCCTATTTTAGTTTTCCTGTTAGACACGTCCGCCTCTATGAATCAGCGCACTTATTTGGGTACGACGTATCTGGACGTTGCTAAAGGCGCGGTTGAGGTCTTTATGAAGGTAAAGAATGATTTCACCCCGACTTTTTCAGCAAGTATGTACCTTTATTGAGCTTAGGGCTCCTTGGGCAACATCGGTCCAAATTAATATGTTGTTTTGGCTTTGTTTTTTGACAGCTGCGTGCCCGAGACCCGGCTAGTAGAGGCGACAGGTACATGCTAGTTACATTCGATGATCCACCATACGGAGTGAAGGTAATTAGCATCTGATGTACTTTTTTTTACATCTGGAAACTCAGAATAATTTTTTCTTAGTAGGACTTTATTGCCCTTCTGGTTTATAGCCAGTGTACGACACCTTCCCGCTGACGAAAAACGGCATTTCTAAAAACCTTTTTGCTCCAAAAACCTGCGGACCAGCAGCAGCACTGCGTCCGAACATCCAGCAGACATTTTGCTTTTGTGTCGAGAAAAGTCTCGGGCGTTGAGATGGAGGCGGAGAGATTTATTATCGCTTGTGACGTTCCCTTTTTTCCCCACAGTACCACGTATCGATTGGTCAGTTTACACATCAATCATCCTTTACCCCACGCCCTGCGTCATCTCTGTATTACCATTGGCCAATTTAGGCTGAAAGTTGATAAAACCTCTCCATCAGATTTTTTTTTTTAAACATGTTAGTTCGCCCGAAGAAAATTAACATTATTCATGCGATAGCTATTTGTCATGCCGATATGGTAAGCAATAAAGAAAAGCCCTCTTTCTCAGGATTCCCACTCTCCTTTTGGAACGCTCAACAAGGCCAAAAAATAAAAAGGCTAACTGCAATAAATCCAGTGGCTTCAAGCCAGAGTGTTCTCACCACAAATCACATCTCTGCCTCTGAGAAACCCCCAAAATATCATCATGCACCCTGAAACCCCTGTTCTGGTCCATGTTGTGTTTGCTGACTGATCATGCTCACTGAAAATCCTTTACACACAGTGGCACAGAATTAATAGATTTTTATGAATATGATCTTGTTCACTGGCCTTATGTTAAAAATAGTAGTGAGTACTAGGAGACAAGTGAGGGAAGCCACCAAGACATCCATGACATCTCTGGAGCAGTTACAGGCTTCTGTGGCTATGATTGGAGAAACTACACACAATGAAAATCCTAAAATTTGTATTTATTTATTGCTTGATTTCACCCCCTCTTCCAGTATTATTTGTTCCACTGAAAGTGCAATTAATAAACATGTCCAAATGTTTGTTTTTTAAAAAATTAAATGGCAAATTAACATGAACTAGTGCATTGCATGTCCGTATATAGAGGGGGTTTAGGGGGTTCAACCGAACCCCACCCCGAGAATTCTGCTGATTTTTTTTCTGCTGATTTTTTTCTGATCTGGATATCAACGTTATGTATTTTCTTTTCATTGATAATAAGCAGCAAGCACTAACTGTTACACAGCTATTATCACACACCCTCAAGTTTCAATTTCCTCTGCCAGAGTAATCCCTTAAATGATGAAAGGGGAAACTGCTAGATAAACTTTTACCATGGGGGTTGAGAATTTTTGCTCCCTGGTCCCTATCCTCGGATATCAAACAGATTAGTAGGCTTGTAAATACCCACGTAGACACACAGTTACACTTGTCTGGTTTGTAAAAACATGTTTGTATGTATAAGCTGAGAAATAAAGGGAGCTTCTCCTTCCTGTTGCAAATACTGTAAAGGTGCAAATATTCGCGTGGGATTTATTATGCGAATTTCGCGAGTTAAACAAGGTCGCCAAATTAAATACCGCTATTTTAATACATAATGTGTTGTGTGGGCCGCTGAAGAGGAGGTACTGCTGGCCCACCACCACCAGAGGGCGCCCTGCTTGGAGTGCGGGCTCCAAGCACGAGAGGGCGCCAGACCCAGAAGAAGTGACAGCTGTCACTCATCCTCTGCACCAGCTGTCACTCGTTCATCATCACCACCATAAAAGCCGGACTGCAACTCCACCTCCCCGCCGAGAAATTGACTACCAGTACCAAGGTAATTTCTCTGCTGACTAACACTGTGTGTGTAATAACTTGAACTTCTATTGCAGCCGTTTTCCTGGAGTGTTGCCTTATCTAGAGGATTGGCGTTTGGTGTGACAGCGACGGCTTCGCCTCACACCCCATCTCAGATAAGTGGTTGACCAGGAGCTGCACGAGTGTGTGTGATTTGGAGGTGGAGGTGCTCCCTCCTGTGTTCGGACTGAGAATTACTGAGTGTGCGGACTCACACTCACTCATCATATTTCTGCTTTCTGCCAGCAGTACCAGGGTCGACAGCCGAAGACAGAGGCCACCTGGGGATTCGGGACTTGGCGGCTCCGGTGTTCTTCAGACCGTTGGTGGTGGAAGCCGTGTGGGACGCGGCTTCTCTCTCGTCGGGGGTCTCCTATCTTCGAGCTTGCCCACGCGTCACCTGGAGTTACATTAACTGTGCAAATTACTGTACGTTTCGTTGTGTATTATCACAACATTAAATTGTTACCTTTTTGGCTTATTCATTGTCCGTTCATTTGCACCCCCTGTTGTGGGTCCGTGCTACGACACCTTCCCAACATAATGTACATTTACGTACATATTCATAATGTAAACGTGAATATTAATACCGCTAAATATGAGGTCAGTTAGAAAAGTATCCAACCTTTTTATTTTTTGGAAAAAACTATATGGATTTGAATCATGTGCGCTGCATCAGCCAAGCCTGAACCTTCCAGCACATGCATGAGTTTTTTCACGCCTGTCGGTTGCGAATGACGCACCCGACAGGCAGGTATAAAGTTTGCATTAATGTTATCTTGGTTCTTCCTGAGTGGTTCTTATGGCAACTGATCCAATCCCAAGCAAGGACTATTTGTATATAAAAATGTATTTCCTAAAATGATACATTTTGGGTTTCAAATGAAATTTATGTAGCTTTTTACCCCTCGAAATCCTCAGAAAGCTTCTGCTTCGGGGGAGCTTTGCCCCCCTGAGCCCCCCACGAGGGCATTGCCCCTCAACCCCACCGGGGGCCCTGCGGCCCACTGGACCCCCAACTCAAGGATTTGAACCCCCCTTTCACATTCCTATATACGGCCCTGCATTGCCCGTGGGGATCCACGGGTTCTAGATTGGGTAGTGTTTATAAAATGGGTAGCTGACCTTTTTCAAGGGTTGTAATAAATTGTTTAAAAGTTTGTATGAGTTGGAATGGGGCGTGAGGAATATTTTTAGAACCTTAGACCTCAACAGTGTTTAGAAGAACTCATCCCATTTATTTCCTGTTAATTACATAATTTTTAATGTTAATTTACAGTCTTTAATGTATTTATAAATTGTTTAGGTTCATGTTATCATATACACACTATTATTAAAACTACGTCCCTTCGGCTGCTCCCTTGTTTGCACTCGGGGTCGCCACAGCAAATCCAAGGTGGATTTGAATTGGCACAGGTTTTATGCTGGATGCCCTTCCTGACGCCACTCCACATTACATGGAGAAATGTGGCAGGGGTGGGATTTGAACTTGGAACCTTCTGCACTGAAACCAAGCGCATTAACCACTTGGCCACCACCCCTTATCAATATTATTATTATTATTATTGTTATCAGCATTATTATTTTATTTTATTATTATTATTTCTGTTTTGTCATTTGATTTTTAAATGGACCACTATGGAAATAAGTGTTTTAACTTTCTTGTGTTACCCATGTATTTTTAACGTATTTACAATTATGTACTTGCATCACTGATCTCTATACGTATATGACTAGATAGCTCAATGGCCAGTATTTTTGAAGCAAAGCCATATTACCACTCCGATGTCCCGCTCCTGAACGCTCTTTTCTATTGATCTTTAATGAGGCACACGCAACTTTATTCTTTGTAATTTTGTCAAAAATACCTTCATGTACAGCTATAAACTGCACAAATCACCAGATCAGAGGCTGGGGATGAACATTTCACCTGTGAGTATGATTGAAATGGGAAGTAATGAACAATAATTTGAAGAGTTCTCTCCCTTATTCCAGCATATAGGCAAAGATAACAACAATAACAATAATAATAATAAGTGGCTTATTAACTCAACATGTGTAGCCACATGTTGTATTTTGTGTTGGATGAACTATTTTAACACATTTATTAGGTCTACTTGTGCATAGTTTTGGAGCTTTAGGTTTTATTACTTATATTAGGCTGAAGCTCATAGAGCTATGTGTAATAAATGTTGTCATTGCAGGGAAAACTAACTCTGCTGTAGTTAAGTGGCAACTATTTAAAAAAAAATCCACTATTTCTGTGTTATCCATCCACTTTTGTTCAATACACACACACACATATATATATATATATATATATATATATATATATATATATATATATATATATATATGTATGTATAAACAGTGGCTTGCAGCCCTTGGTATTTCACACATCTTAATTTGTTTATGGCATTTCAAATGCAAAACGTGCACTATGTACAGTTTCTCCAATCACAACCACAGAGGCCTACAACTTCTTCCTGGTTGTCTGGTTGTCTTGGTGTCTTTCCTCACTCTTCTCCTTCTTGCACAGTCACTCAGTTTTTGAGAACTGTCTACTCCACACAGATTTACCATAGAGTGTCATACTATTTGTATTTCTTCATAACTGATGTAAATAAAGTTCAAGACATATTCAGACTTGGAAATGTTCATGTATCCATCCCCTGACTTGTCTGAAGAAAACTGGCAATTAAACTGATTATTTACAGGTATTATTATTTACAGGCCCTACCATTAATTAATGCTTCGATCTTAAATATGATCAATCTATCTTTATTAGTTGGCTATGTACCACAGGCTTTTAAGGTGGCAGTAATTAAACCATTACTTAAAAAGCCATCACTTGACCCAGCTATCTTAGCTAATTATAGGCCAATCTCCAACCTTCCTTTTCTCTCAAAAATTCTTGAAAGGGTAGTTGTAAAACAGCTAACTGATCATCTGCAGAGGAATGGTCTATTTGAAGAGTTTCAGTCAGGTTTTAGAATTCATCATAGTACAGAAACAGCATTCGTGAAGGTTACAAATGATCTTTTGGCCTCAGACAGTGGACTCATCTCTGTGCTTGTTCTGTTAGACCTCAGTGCTGCTTTTGATACTGTTGACCATAAAATTTTATTACAGAGATTAGAGCATGTCATAGGTATTAAAGGCACTGCGCTGCGGTGGTTTGAATCATATTTATCTAATAGATTACAATTTGTTCATGTAAATGGGGAATCTTCTTCACAGACTAAGGTTAATTATGGAGTTCCACAAGGTTCTGTGCTAGGACCAATTTTATTCACTTTATACATGCTTCCCTTAGGCAGTATTATTAGACAGCATTGCTTAAATTTTTATTGTTACGCAGATGATACCCAGCTTTATCTACCCATGAAGCCAGAGGACACACACCAATTAGTTAAACTGCAGGAATGTCTTACAGACATAAAGACATGGATGACCTCTAAGTTCCTGCTTTTAAACTCAGATAAAATTGAAGTTATTGTACTTGGCCCCACAAATCTTAGAAACATGGTGTCTAACCAGATCCTTACTCTGGATGGCATTACCCTGACCTCTAGTAATACTGTGAGAAATCTTGGAATCATTTTTGATCAGGATATGTCCTTCAATGTGCATAGTAAGCAAATATGTAGGACTCCTTTTTTGCATTTGCGCAATATCTCTAAAATTAGAAAGGTCTTGTCTCAGAGTGATACTGAAAAACTACTTCATGCATTTATTTCCTCTAGGCTGGACTATTGTAATTCATTATTATCAGGTTGTCCTAAAAGTTCCCTGAAAAGCTTTCAGTTAATTCAAAATGCTGCAGCTAGAGTAGTGACGGGGACTAGAAGGAGAGAGCATATTTCACCCATATTGGCCTCTCTTCATTGCCTTCCTGTTAATTCTAGAATAGAATTTAAAATTCTTCTTACTTATAAGGTTTTGAATAATCAGGTCCCATCTTATCTTAGGGACCTCATAGTACCATATCACCCCAATAGAGTGCTTCGCTCTCAGACTGCAGGCTTACTTGTAGTTCCTAGGGTTTGTAAGAGTAGAATGGGAGGCAGAGCCTTCAGCTTTCAGGCTCCTCTCCTGTGGAACCAGCTCCCAATTCAGATCAGGGAGACAGACACCCTCTCTACTTTTAAGATTAGGCTTAAAACTTTCCTTTTTGCTAAAGCTTATAGTTAGGGCTGGATCAGGTGATCCTGAACCATCCCTTAGTTATGCTGCTATAGACTTAGACTGCTGGGGGGTTCCCATGATGCACTGAGTGTTTCTTTCTCTTTTTGCTCTGTATGCACCACTCTGCATTTAATCATTAGTGACTGATCTCTGCAGCCCTCCACAGCATGTCTTTTTCCTGGTTCTCTCCCTCAGCCCCAACCAGTCCCAGCAGAAGACTGCCCCTCCCTGAGTCTGGTTCTGCTGGAGGTTTCTTCCTGTTAAAAGGGAGTTTTTCCTTCCCACTGTTGCCAAGTGCTTGCTCACAGGGTGTCGTTTTGACCGTTGGGGTTTTTCCGTAATTATTGTATGGCCTTGCCTTGCAATGTGAGGCGCCTTGGGGCAACTGTTTGTTGTGATTTGGCGCTATATAAATAAAATTGAATTGATTTGATTTGATTATACCAAAGGGGCTGATTACTTACGCAACCCATCATCTTGACTTTTATATTTTTAATTAATTTATGTCAAGTTGTAGAGATTTACTTTCAGTTTGAGTCTAAGGAAGATAATTTAAAAAAATAAAAAAAAAAATTAAAAAAAATTATATTAAAATTATATTGAGAAGCCTGATTTACCTTTTGTATTTGAAATGCCAACAAATTAAAATGTGTGAAATACCAAGGGGTATGAATACTTTTGCAAGCCACCATATAAAAGTGTGTGTGTGTGTGTGTGTGTGTGTGTGTGTGTGTGTGTGTGTGTGTGTGTGTGTGTGTGTGTGTGTGTAAAAGCTTGATGATGATTCCACAATGCTTGTATAAACTTTGATTAAAGAATGATCATTTTTAGCATTGAGTATTGGTCCTAGTGAGATATGATTAAGTGAGAATAGAAGAGAAGAAAGTATCAAACTAGTAAAAGAAAGAAAGAAAATAAATAGCTAATCATGACAGGCATGGATTAGGTGGGACCAATCTTACATTATCCGAAGAACAAAATAAGTAAAAGAGAATCAGCTTAATTATTAATTGAAATTGTTGATGTTCTAATAAGCTGTCTGTGTGCGGTCTGCATAAGTTTGGAGTGGCAAGATGGCCGCCAGTTTGCTTCAGCGGATTGTAGGGAGTGTGCGGGCCAGTGAGTGATCCAGTAATATATAGAGATCAGTGATTTACATTGAACTTACTAAATAAAATCATGCACACAAGCAAGCATTTATATATATATATATATATATATATATATATATATATCATTTGGGCTACCTTAATAAGTCCTGATATGCTCTTTAGAGGACATCCTGGCCTTTCTAGTGACATCTTAGTGATCCCACAAGCTCCTTGCTGTGATGCAACAGTGCTAACCACTAAGTCACTGTACTGCCCTAATTAAAAATTTTGTAAGAAATTTTATGAAGGAAAAAAGATAAGATGGTAAAAAGTAAATGAGAGGCTCTGATATTTTTTTCTATTTTTTGATCTGAGGAAATGAAATCATTTTTCCAAACAATATGGATTATTATTATATCTTCTTTTACACCTTTGACTCACTGGATCAGCCTGTTAATGACATTTGATATCTGTGGAGATTTATAACTTTGTTTTATATAAAGGATATATTCTTACATCATCTAATCTGCATTACATTACCAAAGATTATTATTTTTCTTGTTTAACCCAAGGATATTATACTGACATATCACTAACCTTGTGACAAATAAATAGGCCAATTTTTAAATATCTTATTCTTTGAAGAACAAGGTAAAACAGTCTGTGGATGAATTTGAATGGCCTTTTGAAAGCTGTGACTGGGGGAAAGGAACTTTCAGACTACATAAGCCTCATCACTGACCTCAATATTAAATGATGTTTGGCATTTCCAGTGTGCCACATCAGACCTCAAAACATGCTTGCATAATGTTCGCTGTTATTGCAGGGAAGTGTGTAGGACTGAGGCTGTGACAAATGTGAGAGGATACGGTCTTTTCTTTTGATGCTTTCTTTTCTATTCTACATTGACCTTGCAGCAGATGCCAGAGTCAGATTATGGCTAAAAATGACCAAAAGCATTTTATAGGAATAATCCAAGAATTGCACTTTCTTCCTCGTACATAGATGAAATCATTTTGGTGCTGCAAGTCAAAGGCTTTTCTTCATTCTTCAGCCTGCCTTCGTCCTGATCTTTTTGGCTTCATTGCCTTTTCTTTCTGCATTGCCAGTTTTTGCACTGAGCATTATGATAAAATGACAAGGTTATACTGAACAGGCCTGCTATGATTTCACAGCCATGGAGGCAACACATTGTTGATGCAGAAGGAGAATGCAGAGGCTGCGTGGGAAGAAAATATTAATACTCCTTTGGTTTTCATGATTGTGTGAAAAATCAGCCTGTCATTTCTATATCCCTACAGTATTTTGATCTTGCACCAGTGGGTGTATTTTCACCTTGATATTTCCCTCATCAGCTCATTGATGTTACTTTGAGTGACTACATGTATCTGAAGCACTTCATGTGGCACCCTGCTTTCTAAGAATACCCCCCAACAGGAAAAAAATCTGTCTGTTGGAATGATATTCCAGAATGATCTTAAAATCTACTCACTGACCTGATTCAGCTAAAAACCCATTGATACTGAAGCTTCCAAGCTGTGACGCTGACTTTCCATCTCACTGCGTCTTTTGCTTCCTTGATAAAGGAATTGGTGAGGTTGCAGGTCACCAACAGATTAAGCATAACGCTGCAGAAGCGAGGTACTTGACCTCACTGGAGAAAAGTCTAAGAGCAGTTAAACACCCACTTCCTCTCCCATAAGGGGAGATCTCAGTCTCAGTGAACATGCAACAGTGGGAAATTTATTTCTGGATATCTGCCATGTGCAACCTTAGATTCTTTCTTAAACAGCTATGTCTATCAGAAATGTCAGCCTAAATAGACTGACTAGTCCCAATTTTGTCTCCTGTTTTTAGAGCTATGTAGAACCCAATCTCACATTTTAATCAAGCGGCCACTCCAGTGCTGAAAAATGAAGTCAGCGTGGAAGGGCCAAATGTTGGAGTTCCTTGAATGGCTGCGAGAGGCTGGCTCCAAATGCGAGTTGCTTCCGATAGAAGTCATAGGGAGGATATACACTGGACAAATCCTCTGTGATGTCACCCATAGGTTTTATTAAGAGTGGCTTTGAAGCTCAAATGTGGCAGTTGTGGATGTCACCAGCTTGGCAGTGCTTAACTCTGCCTAACTCCTGGCAACACATAAATGAGTAAAGGGGTGGGGACTGGCATGACCTGGGTGGGACAAATGAGGCCTGAACATGCACTTCATTTAGGAGTTGCCAAACAAGCTAAGGCTAACAGGCTACCATTGTATTGTGTTTTTGATTAATGTGTAGTGTTGTGGACTGGGCTTTGGTTTTCATAACTGGTGGCTTGGAGAAAGTATAACAACGAGTGACTGGCATACTACCTCAGTGACAGTTACATCATCATTGGACCTAATGTTACCAAGCTATCAGTACCTGCTAATAAATGGACTGCATTTATATAGCGCTTTTCCATCTGCATTAAGATGCTCAAAGCACTTTACAATGATGCCCCACATTCACCCATTCACACAAACACACTCACACACCGTTGTCGGATGCTGCCATGCAAGGCGCTCATAGGGCTGTCACGATTAGGAATTTCTGGAGACGATTAATTGTCAGACAAATAATTGGGATTGACGAATATATTGTCTATTTTTTTCTTTTTTCCCCTTCTTTATATTCTACTATTGTAGTACAATTACACAACTCTGGAAGAACGTTTGGCTTCTGTGAGTGGAGAAACTGGGAATGGTGCAACATTTTTATTTTTATCTTCATTTTACATACAGTCCCAACTTTTTCTGATTTGTGGTTGTTTCTGTTGCATTTCTGAAATTGTTTCTCCTCATCAGTCACGTTTTGTGCTTAAACACTGCATTGAGCTTAAGACTGAACAAATAAATACCTTTGGAAAATAACAGCTGTTAAAGTTCAGAGTTCTCACCTGCTTTTTGTGATCTGTGCGTCTGAACATTGCTTTTTTTTTGTGGCTCGGTTCATTCATATATTCTCATTTTTTAAATATGTTCTATTTCATCTCATGATCTCATAAATTCAGCATACGACGCGCACATGGTGTGAACAGGACGGTAACGGCAGAATCACACCTTTAGAGAAAGTTCAGAGAGAAGTAAAGGCAGCTTCATGTTTTCATTTTGTTAACATGTTCACTCGGGTTAAAATCCTCTCTCTGCTCCGCGCTCGATGCGCACTGAACGTGTCGCGCCTGCATTCAGGAATCTCCCTCACCCACCCCCTCCCTCGCAGTCTGCAGCCTGTTAACTCCGCTCGCACGCGCACACACATGGACACAGACACACACACCGACAGCTTCGCATTTTAGACAGCTTTTGAAGAAGACGGCACTGTTTTAATCGGCCGACAGCCTCCTTGTTATTGTCCCGCCTTAATACGAGAGCGAGGCTGCAGCACAATGATGTCAGATTCTGAGTCGTTTTATGCTTTGTGGATAAAATAAATAATTCATGGTAATCGCGAATATGAAAAATAATCACGAATATGAAAAATAATCACGATTGACGAATATTGTAATAATTGTGACAGCCCTAGGCGCTCACTACACACCGGGATCAACTCAGGGATTAAGGACCTTGTCCAAGGGCCTTTAGTGATTTTCTGGTCAGGCTGGGGTTTGAATCAGAATCAGAATAGCCGTTACTCATCAAGCATCCACAAGTATCCATTTGCTATGCTTATGTATTTTGAGTCAAGGATGGATGCTGCAAAATGGAAAGTTGATAGGACAAATATTTTTGGAGAAATTAGCAATTTTAGCTAACCAAAAATCAATGGAAGCTGTGCTGTAATGCACCATGGGAGTTTAGAATTTTGAGGTTTTAAATGTTATTGTGGTTTATGTTAGTTTAACAGTGTTGTTAGTGTTATTGATTTATTGTGTTTTAGTAGCTCAATTGGTTTTGTCAGTTTAGGTAAGTCTCATGTTGCTATTACCATGAGTGACTTATATTTTCAGAGATGTGATTGGCAAAAGCTAATAACAAATTCGGATTCAGCACCCCTAAATGACCCAAACTCCATTGGAAAAACTCCATGCAAAAAAAAAAAAAAAAATTCTTGACCAGTGTAAGGCAAGAGTTGGTTGGTTGGTTTAAATGCTTATAAGTTGGGAACTACAGGGCATAGAGTGAAAAAAAATGTAGGCACAGTGTTGAAATCAACACAATAGTGCGGTGGTTTTGGGCTATAAATAGATTAAAGCGTACTCAGAGTGCATACCCTTGCCAAGGAAAAATACTACTAACTGTGAAACTACAGGGCACAGATACATTTTAAGCACACAGCTGGAATTAGTGCATCAATGTGGTCAATTATAAATAGGGCAAAGAAAAAATCTAAGTCCACTGTGTTTAAAGGCTATAAAAACAAGCACACTGTCTGAGGGCTCAGGTTAATTTAATTAATTAATTTAGAGGATCTGCAAAATTAGCCAGTGAAATGTTTAATGTCTACTTATTTCTTCACCAAGGTAAAGCAGGTACCCCTGCTAGTAGCTCCATATGCTTCAGAACTTATCATCAGCAGTTACATCATCAGGAAAACCCAGCAAAACCATTCTATTGGCATTCCGTACGTGCCCATAGCATAACAGTTCCTCCACAGTGTTGGACAGATAATGTTATATTTGAATCATGAGCTGTTCCTTTCCTTCACATGTTGTTCTTTTCCTATCACTGTAGTACAAGTTAATCTTTGTTTCATCTCTCCAGAGGATCTTATTCCAGAACTGGGAAGGTGTGTGTGTGTGTGTGTGCGTGCGCGTGCGTGTGTGTGTGCGTGCGTGTGTGCCTTCCTCTTCTTGAATGTTACCAGTAGTTTGTACCTTGTCCTAAATCGGTTGTATTTACTTTTACGAAGGGGGCTCTTGATTGTGGACTTTGGCAGTGATCTGCCTTCCTCCTCAAGAATGTTGATGTTGTGAAGGCATTTTTGTTCACCAAGAAAATAATTTTGCCGTCATGTTGTTTATCTCACTCATGCATTCCTTCAATTTAAGAATTTACCAAACTTGATTTAGCTACTCCTGAAGTTTCTGCTGTCTGTCTGATTGCATTCTTCTTCATCTTCTTTTTATTTAGTTTATTTTTAATTGTATTTTGGTTTTCAGTTTAATGATGGCTTCCTTCATTTGCACCAACACTTCTTGAGTGTCTAGTAAACAGCTACTAAATGCACATTCAACACTTGGAATAAAATCCATATTTTTTATCTTCTTAATTAGTCTGGGAATAATGAGACTGCACAGGACCCATGACCTTAAAGGTACTTGTCAGTCCAGTTGTGCCTCTGTAAATGAAGGAACGGTGTATACAAATGGCTGTAATTCCTAAATGGTTAATGTGGTGATTTTGTTAAACCACTTGAATTAAATCTAAAAATCTACCCAACAAAAATTTCTTGATTGTTTTATTTCAGATCCATTGCTGTAGTATGCAGAGGCAAAATTACCACAGTAGTGTCACTGGCCAAATACTTATGGACCTGACTATACATTAGTATTCCAACTCAGTTGTCTGATTTAGAGTATATTTTTAATTCAACAAGCAGCAGTGATATTTGTGGCCTCCAACAGGACTCTGCAGTTAACAACAAGGTTTCACAATCAACTTGATCGGCCTGTCTGTCTTTATTTTGTCATGGCCATTGTGTTATGGTTAGGGGTTTGGGTGGAACCGAACCGTTTCAGACTATGGATCCACATGCAGGGAGCTGGACACTGAGAGGGGTTCAAAAGGAAAAATATATTTATTTACAATAAATAAATGAAATGCTGTGCTGGGATGCCTGCAGTATAGAGCGTAGCCCTCCTCCTGGCGGTGAAATAAGTCTTGAAAGAATAATGTCAACTAAGGATTCTATGACCAGGGCCAGGTGGAACGCTCCCCTCAGCAACCAGGAACTAAGGAAGAAGACACACAGGGTGAGTGAAAGGCACTCATAACGCTGTCCTCAAAAACAGTCACACTTCAACACAGGTTGCTTCAGGGGTCAGGAAATTCTTAAGTTCTCTTCTTAAGAAATAAAGTTCACTGTTCAGTAATTGTTCATAGTTTATAAGTTGTACCCGAAGGTCAGAGGTCAAGTGCTGCATGTTGTAACACTGTTCCAGTTAAGCAGCACTTGATACAGCTGGGTTCTCAATGGTTTGAAAATCAGAGTTCATGTAGTTCCTAGGGAGAGTTATTGGCACAGTTCTTTATCATAACACAGTCAGAAACAGGAACAAGTGAGAACGGGATCTCACTGAGATGAGGGGATCTTAACTGGTGTGTAGTCAAGACACACTCTACGTCAAGTGCTGAGGAGTTCCCAAAGTGACGTAGCAGTGCAGGTAGCCAGAGCCAGGATCCAGGTCCACTTGGGAGCCATCAGGAACACCAGGAAAAGACGGTTCGCTCTAATACGGGAATTAGAGGGGAAGGCCAGCATTACCTGAGCATAAGCTGCAGGAAGCTTCAGGGTCTTGAGTGCACAGCTGGAAGACGCAGTCAGAGTCATGGGGCAGTGATCAGGTTTGGTCCTCCTGGTATCTGTCTGGATCATCTCTGGCCAGGCTTTGAGAGCTTAGAGAAGCATCTGGATCTCTCAAGTCATCCAAGAATCTGGCAACTACTGAACAGAAAGTCAGGTTTTAAATAGTCTATCAATAATCTATCACTATCTGATCCAGGTGTGGAAAATAACAGAGGGCACCATCTGGTGGAGAAACTAACACATGACAGGTTAAAAGACAGTTAAAACCAGGATCCAGAGGAAATCCTGACACATTGTATATGTATGTTAAAAGATGGCAATATGCCCCAAAATAATATGTTCACTGTTCTGTATCTGTCAAACCCCAAAATTGAGACCTACATATATAGTAGTTTTTATATTGTTACTTTTCGAAATTTTGCAGCCACACTGACTGCCTGAACCCAGCACTGCTGATTGCAGGGATTAATTTTTAAATTTTGCCCCCCCATTTTTTGTGAGGCCAACCTTATTTGAACAACTGACTGATCAGCTGTGTCATGGTCAGGTGTGTGTTATTTCATCAATTTGTCATTATGCTGCTCCTGGTGAAGCAGCGATAGCAAGCTCTTGTTTTCACTGGAATGTGTGTGTCTGTGGATAAGTTTACTCAAAAAAGAAAAAAGAAGCTGGATTGATTTCAATCAAGAGGCCTAGATGCGGTGGTGGGCACAGCTAACCAAAAAATTAGCTTCGATAACCATTAGTCAGATAACTGAAAAGTTATCTTTTATGATGATAAATCGAAAACCTGCTAAAAAAATTATCTTTATTACAGATAACCAATAACCGATAACTATTAGTATATTGATTTGGATGCGGCCACATCAGATTACACTGTCGGCTTTTGATAAACCAGTTTCACTTTAAGCGCCGCAGGGGCTGCTGGGTAAATTCAAGGATCACAGACACAAAGAACACACGAAAAATAAAAAATAAAACCCCAAACACTGTCATCATCTTTCAAAAGCAGTAACACACAGTATTAGAAGTCACAGTTTATCTTGGTATTAGATACATTGTCATTTACGAGCTAAAAGCTGCTGCTTTTTTCACACACTTTGAGCCCTGCGGCTTAAACAACCGAAATACATCCATTAATTGATTGATTGGCAGAGTAAAATACAAGTAGTAAATGTAAATTCTTACCTGTTAGTTTCAGTGGGATTCATCTGAATAAATAATCCACATAAAGCCTCCTTTTTAAAAAATCCAAAACAGTGTCTAAACGTGAAGAAAAGTTCCTCCCTCTGTACATACAGCTGCGCCATGAGAGCTCCTCTCCCCCAACGAGTCTTAAATTACAGCCACAAAGAAATAAAATAACATTAAAATTAGTCTGTTTTCGTGTCGAGTGGACAAGTAACTGTAACGTCCAAAGTGAGCCTGAACTACACTACCCACAATGCTCCCTGCGTCGACCGGCCAATCACGTTTTGTGCTTAATGATGATGTCATCAGCAAGCAACAGGCAGCCAGTCTGCTCAGTGACTATAAACACACTATCCCATTAGCTGAACTGTGTCCACCACTGTCTAGATCAGTGGTGTCCAAACTATTCCAGAAAGGGCCGAGAGGGTGCAGGTTTTCCTTGCAGCCACTGACTCCAGCAGGTGATTTCACTGATTAACATCACTTTGAGCAGGTGGGATGAGTTCATCGGTGAAATCACCTGCTAGAGTCAGTGGCTGCAAGGAAAACCTGCACCCTCTCGGCCCTTTCTGGAATAGTTTGCACACCACTGGTCTAGATGGTTGATCTAAAGCATATATCGATCAACAAAATATTTGTGATTGATTGGTATAAATGACTTCACAAAGAAGTCACACAGAAGGCAAATGATGAAGTCATGCATATAATCAAAAACACCATTACAGACATGAGTAAATTTTCAGCCACTCTGCTCTGTGTATGCCTGATCCTGTTGGATCTCAGAAGCTAAAGGCATCATAGGTCCTGATTACTACTTGGATGGCTGACCTCTTAGGAAGACCAGGGGCTGTGTGTGTTTCTCCATTTAAACCCGGAAAGGGCAAATGGTGTGAAATTTATGCCAAATGCCAATCTACTCGCTCTGCTGTGATGGCCCTGAATGACACGGGGCTAGTCCAAAGACAAAACAACAGGCATATGTAAATTTACTCATGCATTTATATCATGGTGTGTCGAGCGTACAGGTATGCATCAGCCCTCTGAGGCCTTTCATTTACAAGTAAGCAGAAAACAAGGTTTAGAGTTACTTTAGGTTCAGAGTTAGTTAGCAAATATAAACCTGAGTCAACCATGCACAGACTTGAAAGGTCTGGGAAAGAATAGAAAATAAACATAAAATTTAACAGAATGAAAAACGTATGTCCAGAGTGCAAAGTTAAAATATATATATATATGTGTGTAGTAGCAAAAAAGAGATTACATATAAAAAAAGAAAAAAGTATGTATAAAACTGTGGATATTTCAGTGGCAGTGGATATTGCACATGAACAAATATTGCACTCATTTCAAGTGTGTCATGTGACCTGGCTGTTTGGTTCCAGTGGCATTCAAAGCTCTAACAGCAGTTGGGTAGAAACAGTTTTTCAATCTATTTGTACTTATTTTAATGGCTCTGTACCGTCTGCCTGATGGCAGCAGCTCAAACAGAGAGTGTCCAGGGTGGGATGAGTCCTTTAGGATGGTGTTGGCTCTCCTGAGACACTAAGAACCATGAAGGTCCTCACGTGTGGGTAGAGGGCACCCAATGGTCTTCTCTGCCATTTTGGTAACCCTCTGGAGCTCTTTCCTGTTTGCCACCGTGTTGGTGACAAACCACATACAGATAGAGCATGGTAGAGCAAGACATGAGCAATCTCTGGTTTATAACTTGTGATGCACCAGATGAGGGTTGTATCATCTTCTTTCATCATCACCTCCTTTATCCATGTTCACTTAGTTTTTGAGAACTGTTTATTCCAAACAGATTTACCACAGTACCATACTGTTTGCAATTCTTGATGATTGATGGGAATCAAATTCAGTGACTTGGACATATTTATGTATCCATCCCCAGACTTGTCTGAAGGAAACTAGTGGTAAAAATGATTGCTTGTATTAAAAATAATTACTATGTTTAGTTTGTCCTGTTACTTATGCCTATTGAAAATGGAGGGGGTGTGGATAGAACTGTGATATTTTTCTCAGATCCATTGAATTAAAGCTGAACATCTACATGACAGGAACATCTTGATTGGTTCATTTCAACTCCACTGTGGCAGTGTACATACCCAAATCACAAAAATTGTTTCATTATCCAAATACTTGTAGTCTTCACTGTGATTCAAGCAAACTATTTCAGAAATATAGAATTATCTTACAGTCCATAGCATCCCATCTTATTTGTCAAGATATTTTGTATGTTTCTCAGAAGTAAGTTATTACTTATTTTATACATTATTTGTGCAGACTTATACAGTATATAGCTAAGTCATAAAATTTCAAAGTATGTTCAGCTTAAAACTACATAAATGGCTAAAGAAACGAATCAATTTCCAAATAATATACAATGGTAATCTATTAGTAGGAGGAGTAGTGACTATGTGATTGTTGACAAAAAGCAGCAGGAAGAATTTTGAAGTGTTTCATTCATATAATATTTCAGTCCACACAGAATTTCAGTCCACACTTTGAGCTTGTATTATTTCACCTCCAGTATGCTGTGACACATGGGTAAAGTGAAAACCATGTAAATATTTATCAGACCTTTTGTGTACATTGGATTATTGTTAGACAGGTTGCTGACTAACAGCTCACATGTATTTGTACACTATGATATAGTGTTGAAGACGTACAGGGACCTGAGCTCTCCTCTGCTGGTGTGTGTACTGTGTACTGTGTACTGTGTACTGGATTCAGCACTCTGTCCATGTTTGTTTTTCAGGCAGGCTGGAAGGAGAACCACGCCACCTTTATGTGTGAGCTAAAGCATCTGCAAGCATCTGGGCTTACTACACTCGGTCACGCTCTCCGCACCGCCTTTGACCTGCTGAACGTCAACCGCCTCATTTCGGGCATTGATAACTACGGACAGGTATTGGACACCAACATCCTGTTAGGCCCTTTTCTTTACTAATTACAGTGTTTATAGATGCAGCAAAGCGTTCACTCAGCATTTATTTATTCCTTCTCTCAGACACCAGTGGGAGAAAAACATCTTTTAATTGCAGCTAAATCTGCTTCATCTTGTCTCAGCTCGTGTGCTGTCATCATGTCCTTACACACATCTTATTTCCAAAAACGTGCTGGCAGTCAGAGCAGGATTATCACAATGGAGTGTGATGTGTGTGTTCTGTGCACTGGAAGTGTTTGAAGGCTGACCTCTATACAAGTCCTCAAAACAGTAGCACAGTGACACTGAGCTGCTCACTGATGAATTCTGAACCAATGTAAAACATGACATGCTGCAACATGCTCTTCATATTTGTGGCCAGCAGGGGTGCTACTAAAGCCCCCTGTTTCAAGTACTTCACATTTACTGGAGGAATGAGAGACAAATTTAGATTTAGTGTCTGAGGAGATCAGAAAGTCTTTCAAAACTCAAAGAGCGGAAGAAGTGCCTGGTACAACCCCAATTCCAGTGAAGTTGGGACATTGTGTAAAATGTAAGTGAAAATATATCCAAACAATACCTCTTTTTGTTGAACAGAAAGACAACCATTAACTATTTTGATAATCATATATATATATTCCCAGACCAGTGTGGAGATATAATCTCTCCACCTAGTCCTGGGTCTTCCCTGAGGTCTCTTCCCAGATGGATGTGCCTGGAACACCTCCCTTGGGAGGTGCCCAGGAGGCATCCTTACCAGATGCCTGAACCACCTCAGCTGGCTCCTTTGAACGCGAAGGAGCAGTGACTCTACTCCGAGCTCCCCACAGATGACTGAACGGCTCACCCTATCTCTAAGGGAGACACCAGCCACCCTCCTGAGGAAGCCCATTTCGGCTGCTTGTACCCGCGATCTAGTTCTTTCGGTAAGCATCGCCTTTTGGGTCAGCTCCCTTTTCGCCACAACAGTACGGTAGAGCAAATGCAATACCGCCCCTGCTGCACCAATTCTCCGGCCAGTCTCATGCTCCATCGTTCTCTCACTTGTGAACAAAACCCAGAGGTACTTGAACTCCTTCACTTGGGGCAATGCCGTATCCCTACCCGGAGGAGGCAATCCATTGGTTTCCTGCTGAGAATCATGGCCTCAGATTTAGAGGTGCAGGTCCTCATCCCAGCTGCTTCACACTCGGCTGCGAACCGATCCAGTGAGTGTTGGAGGTCACCGGCCGATGAAGCCGACAGGACCACATCATCTGCAAAAAGCAGTGATGAGACCCTAAGCCACCAACCTGGAAACCCTCCTCCCATCGACTACGCCTCGATATCCTGTCCATGAATATCATTCATGGGCAACCAATAATTTAATGCTTTAATCTATTCTCTTTATCTATTTATCTGTGGTTACTGGGCAAACAATAATTTAATTCTTTAATCTATTCTTTTTATCTATTTATATATTACAGAATTCAGCTTTAATCATTATTGGTAGAAATAATCTATAGCGCTTTTACAGAATTCATCCTGAATCATTATTGCTTGAAATCTTAGACAAAAAAGAACTTTCACTTTCATTCTTTATGGTTACTGGGCTAATGCTTTAATCTATTCTCTTTATCTATTTATCTTTTATGGTTACTGGGCAAACAGTAATTTAATGCTTTAATCTATTCTCTTTATCTATTTATCTATTACAGAATTCAGCTTTAATCATTATTACTTTAATACGTGTGTGATGCTTTGATCTAGTGTGTGTGTCTGTGTACGTGTGTTCGCGCACGTGCACCTTCAACACAAATGCCCCAAAGACGGCCCCTTGGTGTCCCCTAGTCACCAATCCAAGTTTGGTGTTGATCGCTTGATCAAAGTTTACCCGAACACAAATTGTGCCGCGTACATACATACATACATACAGCCTATTTTTTATATAGATATATGGAGTTTTCAGCCTTGTGCATGAAAAAAGTCCATAATTTGCTTTCAAATTGTTCTTCAAAACAGAAAACTGTCATTTTGAAAAGATAGGGTTGTCATTGATACGTGCATCACACTTTACAGCCTCTATATCTATGGCAGCCTGTAAAAACATCATGACAAAGCTACGCCATGCCATGCCGTAACGTAATTCATATGGACCCAACGTCTGTCATGATTATCAAGTAACATACAGTCACTGATGTTCAAGATGTAGCAACTGGGGCAGTATGATGACAGATGAAATCAGCATTCCATTCATAGATCTCAAAGATCCCCAGAAATTTAGAGTATGATGGTGGTGTACATCTGGTGTTACTCCCCCCCCCCCCCCACACACACACACCTACTCCCAGGGGGGAGTTTGTTAGCTCAAGCATTTTGCTAATGTTTAAGAGGGAGGAACTTAGGCAGTGTGATGTCAGACTAAATCAGTATTGTATTCAAGGGATCCTGTCCTCTGGACCAGCCAGTTCAGTCAACGGCTGTGTGTAGCACAATGAACCATCTAGTTTTTATTAACATATGAAGGAACTAGAAGCACTCAGAGAGTGCAAACCTCCGCCAAGGCCATAGGGTCACTGACCCTAAAGAGATTCCCTCCTTGGCACAGTGATCTATTCAACAGTTCAGTGTTACAACCACAACTATGATACATACATTTTTCTTTCCTGTATATTTGACATCCTTGACCATGAAAACATACCACTAGAACTTGGAATCACTTTTATGTCTTTATTAGTTGAAAAGTTATTGTATAAAAACAATTTTCCGGTAATGGCGGTTTTCTTCTGGATCTAGCTCCATAACATTTGAAGCTACATCAAATCTGATGACACCTTACTGAATCAGTACAGATTCAGCTACAATTTGGTGTTAGTTGTGCATCTCTAGCTTCATTTGTCACCTAACACTGACACATTTTCTATTTTCCATATATTTTTGCATATTCTGGATCACCAGATCCGGAATCCAGATCCGGATCCAATCATCACCAAATTTTGTTGTTTGATAGAACATTTGACTATGTTACACCCTAATTTTTTTCAAGCTTTTCTGCCTTGTTTTTGTGGAGTTAGAAACTAGAATGTCAAAATTCCCCCTATCCCGCAATGGTGAAGAATCGTTTAAAAAATTCCTGGATTCCGGATCGTGATCCAGATCACCACTAAAATTTAATCACTTGTTCCTCTAACCCTAACCCTAACCCTAACCTCCTCATTTCCAACCACTCCACAAAATTTCATCAAAATCCATTCAAAACCTTTTGAATTATCCTGCTGACAGACAGAGGGCTAACCCTAAACAAAAATAAATTTAAGAAATATTACAATTTGAAAACAAATGCACCCGAATGTGATGACAGCTGCAACTGCTTAATGCTATCTTGTAACATTGAAAATTCCATAGACATGCTAACGCGTTAGCATTGGGTTCCGGATTGTGATCCGGATCACCACTAAAATTTAGTCACTTGTTCCTCTTGTCATTTCCAACCACTCCACAGAATTTCATGAAAATCCGTTCAAAACTTTTTGAGTTATCCTGCTGACAGACAGAAAAACAAACAAATGCGACCGAAAACATAACCTCCTTGAATCGTTACAGCTTGTCGGCTATGACCATTCATTAATTTTTTCACATTTGACGAATGAAAATAAATGGATGTTGGGTTTTCAACTGCTGGACCAACAAAGATGTCATTTAAATTTTTAGATCCTTACACGCACACACACACACACACACACACACACACACACACACACACACACACACACACACACACACACACACACACACACACACACACACACACACACACAAACATCTATGTATGTATGTGTGGATATATGTACAATGTATGTATAATAATCTATATAACTAATTGTTAAAATGTTCTGGTTTGCAGCCCTGCATTTATATTGGGATTTCTTCTCTTTTTGGTACTTAACTGGATGAGATGAGAAAAACTATCAATGGCACAGAATCTGTCAACAAACAAATAAATAAAGAACCTGCCTGATTTTGGAAGATGACGGACCCACAGCCGTCCCCGAACTTGTGTGGAATTCCCAAGTCAGTCAGAAGTGTATTTGTGGACACTGGCAAAATACTGAAAATAGTCATCTTTTTCAGTGGAGAAATGTGATATACATACGAGGTCTATTAGAAAAGAAACCGACCTTTTTATTTTTTTTATAAAAATACTTGGATTTGAATTTGGATAGGTGTTTTTCCTGTGGCGGCACACCGCGCCGGCTGCCTGCCGACATGTGAATCCGTCCGCACGTCTTTCATTACAAAATCTCCTTTAACAGTGGAATGTCCGGATAAAATGCTGATCCCGACCTTTTCTGAAAGTTCTCTGTTCTCTCACGACGTCCTGGGTCAACAGAGGCTTAAATTTGGAGGTTTTCAGCTCGAAACAGGCTGACGACGGCGCCTCCGAGTGCGGCGCGACGTCCCGCTCCGTGGGAAGTCCTTAGAGCGACAGTAACACTCTATAATCTCTCATCAGCCGTTAAAATTTTCACCGAAAACCAGCTGAATTTCTCGAATGGTGTCCACTTCGATGTGCCTCACAGGTTCTGAAAAAATTTTGATCAAGCAAAGCGCCAGTCTCTCAGGAAGAAGTCAGACAAAGGAATTCCGACGGGAGGGGTGGACCACTCCTCACTCAAAGCCTGCCCACAGGCGAATGACGTAACCGACAGGCGTGAAAAAACTCACGCATGCGCACGAGGGTTCAAGGTTGGCTGATGTAATCGCACGTGATTCAAATCCAAATATTTTTATAAAAAAATAAAAAGGTTGGTTTCTTTTCTAATAGACCTCGTATTTCTTAAATCCTGACCTAGATTCCAGTGTAAGTGATCTGACAGGAAGGCTGACCCATGCTGACCTCCAGCTTCTTTGTGTGAGAATTTTACGCCAGCTGGTTTGTAGTGGTTTTTAGTCAGGCAGACAGACAGCCCGTGGCACAGCTGGTCAAGGAGCTGTTTGATGGATTTGGTGAATTTGACTGTTTTCTGTTACAGGGGCGTAATCCCTTCTTCCTGGAACCTTCTGTTATCATCACTATCACTGATGGGAACAAGCTGACACACAGCTCTGGGGTGTCTGATGAGGTAAGAGCACATGCATACATACACACACACACAGTCGCACTCCATTAGGAGCCAGTTAGTAATGATGCCAGCATTACTAAGGGCCTCACATAACACAAATGAAGCTGAATGGCGCACGAAGGAGGATTCGAATGGCACTCCTGAAATTTCGGAGCCACCTTGAACGCCTCGTACAGCAGTCGCCACAACAATTCGGCTACAGTACATGCACTCTGCATTGGCGTGTTGCTCGCGCCGGAAACCCATTCGAATGGCGGGCAACATGAAGTCGCGCTGCCATGTGATCATGCTCGTAACATTTGCACAGCATGTCATACGCAGGTCGGACAAATCGTGCTGTGGCCGAGGGGCTGCACGAACTCATCGGCCACATTGGCCCCTGGCCGAATGTTGTGATCGAGACAGCCTTCACACCAGCGGCCGAATGGCGGCGAATGCTGGGTGAGTGGCCATTCAATCCACTCTCAGCCGGAGTTGGCCGGAGTTGAGTTGCCACCCATGAACATTCAACACCACTTGCTTGGCTGTACAAATGGCCCCACATTTTCTAAGTGCCCAGCGAGTGTGCTGTTTCCCCTCTCCCCCGGAATGCGAGTGTGTTGTGTCTCTCCCCGAGCAACACAAATGGCATGCAAATGCCCCCCCAGCGACACAAATAAAATGGCGTGCGATTGTGCGGTGTCCCCTGCCCATGGCAACATAAATTGCGTGCCAGTGTGTCATGTGTCTCCCCCCCCCAACCACAGTCCAACATTGTTGAGGTGTGGTTGAGGTGGAAAATGCTTGAACGGCGGCCGGAGTGCAGTGCAATCGCTGTCCAGCACAGTGTGCACATGTGGATGGCCTGTCATGTCCATGATGGACGTCATGTACTACATACATTGCCATCCACTCCCATTACACAATGTATATGGGACATTGTGATCAATGCAGCTGTAGTACCAGACATGCAGGTGCGCGCAGCTGTGTGTCCACACGCGTCGATACATGAGACATGCTCGTGCACACAGCTGACCTGAATGTCAGAGCTGTGGACCACCCATCATGAAATAGTCAACATGTCCCTCTAGAGGTGGGATTACCAGGCAGCAGTGCACACATGCCGGCACTACAGAGTTAAAAATAAAAAATGCTCACAAAAGCGCCATCCCATATGACTTGCATAGATCCCATATAAACCCCATATGACGCGGTGCTCCACAGCAAGCGCGGCAATTGAACATACAGCCACGTGACACGCGATCGCAACGTCCGTCTGTCATGTGGGCTTTGCCTTCAGCACCTCACTGTGCACTGCAGCCTCCATCAGCCAAGCTGCCCCATGTGAATATATCCGTCTGATCATATGAACACTCAGCTGGCGATCCAAATGTCACATCCACCACATGAGTTATAGTCCACATGACGCGGTGTCCTTCGGCGTGCCACGCGCTGGACAGCCGGACACGCAGAGCCAGCTGATGTGTTCGTGATATGAGCATTCAATCATGTCAGTTCATTAATTACTTGTTTACGTCCGTGACTGTGGTTCATGTACATGAGGGAACAGAGGGATGTTAATTCTTGTATTTATATTTATTGTTTGCTCTTTATAACAGGAATTAAATATTTTAACAGACAAAATGAAATCCATTTATTTTGTCATTTTCAACAGAGGCTGTAAGGTCATCAGGCATCACTTACAAATCATTACCAGTAACAAGATTGTCTTACATTTAAACAGTACATTAATTGTTCTTATAATGTTCTGTGCTCTCTCATTATTTTGTCTTTACAATTTTGTCAGTTTATGTACTTTTGTACAACATGTAATTGCTTCCGCTGCTCTGTGAGTGTGATGTGGTATCACACCTCTCACATGCTCTCACTGTGTTTGTGCACGTGCACACGAGCATGCACGAAACCTTCGCCGCGGACTCGTTCATGCCTGTCAGGCTGTGTGTCCCTCCCGACAGTGGCTGGAATTTTTCGCGGTTTACCAAATCCGGGTTTTTTCTGGCTTTTTTGTCCGGTTTCTGCTTCTTTTGCCCAACTTCGTGTTATGTGTGAAGGGGCCATAAAGAATGTTAAATTGAGAGCTTTGCAGTGACCTTTTATCACACATTTACCTCAAATCAGCCTCTCTTTTACCTCTGTCTGCTGTCTAGCTGCACCTGCCTTTGAACTCTCCTTTGGCAGGCAGTGAGCTGACCAAAGAGCCTTTCCGTTGGGACCAGCGGCTGTTTGCTCTGGTGCTGCGGCTACCAGGAGCAGCCACACCAGACAACGAGCAGCTTGGTAGCGTCCCCACAGATGAGTCTTCCATCACGCAGATGTGTGAAGTCACAGGAGGTCTGGCATTCTTTCTTTGGTACCTTTTGTATTTGCAGCACTGCGTTCAGAAGCATAGCGTGCCTGTACACCTTTTAGTCTCAGTTATTTGATATGCAAAGTCACCGTGTGGAGGGTCAGTCCTCATCCTGTTTTTTCTTCTCAGGACGATCATACTGTGTGCGCACACAGAGGATGTTGAACCAGTGCCTGGAGTCTCTGGTTCAAAAGGTTCAAAGCGGTGTTGTCATTAATTTTGAGAAGACAGGGCCAGATCCGCTTCCTGCCGGAGATGGTGAGTCTTTCGGTGATGCCAACTGATTGAACATAAAAGCGTTGACATTACAAATGAATGTGGCTTACAGTTTCTCATATTTCATAATTTTTGGACTGGTTGTAGTGTTGATTTTTGGTCACATTATTCTCAACATACAAAAACATTTCCCTTTTGCATACTGAAATACAGCAAGAGGTCATTTCTAGAGCCCGACTGATATATCGGCCGGCCGATATTATCGGCGGATATAATCAAAATAATCCTTTCCCAAGTACTCACTATCGGCCGAAATTTTGCTGATAGAATGCCGATAATTTCTCATAAACAGAACAGTTACTGAAATAATGTTTGTGTTGGCAATGTAAAATGTCCTTGCACCGTTTGTCCAGTAGATGGAGCACTAACTCCATTCAACTGAGAGCTGCTTACACCCCTGCTTAAATGTGTTCATCACCGGCCCCCGTAGTTCGCCGTCACACTGCACTGATCAGCTGACAAAAGCATACAAGTAAGTTTATAAGGATGTTGTTTGTAATAACTTTGCGATTACATTCATCCCACATTTCTCCCGTTTCAGTTCAACTCAGTTTGATTAACTCAGTTTATGTAGTAATGTGTCAAATGTGCTTCATTGCGTCTGTCACGCTTTTATTAAGCCCACGTTGTGTAGACCTTATTTCTAGCATGAAAAACTTTTGTTTACTGCTAAGAGGTTGAAACATTCAGATTCACTATCGGCTGATTTATCGGCTGTTGGCACATCAGCCGATTTCATCCAAATATCATTATCGGCATTGGCCTCAAAAAGTCCATATCAGTCGGGCTATAGTCATTTCCTCAGTGTCAAAGGTGAAAACAGTTATTTTTGGTCGTTTTCGGAGTTGGGGGGGGGGGGACTTTAATTGGAGCAAATACAAACTTGGGGTATGAGAAATTTCAGCCAAAATTTGTTGTCTGCCTTTAGCGGTTATTGAAATCCGAGTAGTGGGTGAATTTTGTTGATTTTGTTACTACAGTAACACTTCAGTTTATAACAAAGTGTTCCAGTAGAATCTACAGATACTTGTACTCTGCAAGTAATTTGACATTAAAATTAAGATCATTCAAGTGCCAGCTTCTGAGGTATTACATAATATCCACAGACAGGCTGGAAGAAGATCATTTGCTTGGCATATCTCTTATTTATTTGGAGTTCCCCACCCTCTGGGAGGGTGGTGTTAAAATGGGTTGTGACCATTGTTGCATGCATTTGTCACACCCCTTATTGCCACAGTAACTCATCAATGCTTCCATGTATTGCTGTCATATCAGCTACACATTTTCTCTGGACAAAAAACTTGTTCAAGTTTGCATGTGAGCACTCTGTAACCCTTGTGATCCCATTAAAAATAGTTTACGGTGAAAACCTTATCACCGCAGTAACTCATTTGTGCTTCCAGTTATTGTTTTTAAATTAGATACACAATGGTCTCTGGACTAAAGACTAAAGTTCATACATGAGTTGGTCCCACCATAACTCATACACGTCCTAAAGTGAAACAGGTTAATTATATATTTTGTATTCACAACTGTCACTGTCCCTACATGTTTTTAAAAAGCTGTCATTACACCTCCTCTGAAGAAATCTATCCTGGATTATTGGCTAATTACTGAACATTTTCAAATTTGCCTTTTTTCCTCAACTTCTTGAAAAAACAGTATTACAACTTTTGTCTTACTTCTTTGCTGAACCTTTTGAACTATTTCAGTCTGCATTTAGGACCCAGAAACTGCAAAGTGGTGAATGATCTTATAATTGCTACAAACTCAGATATCACTTCAGTTCTGTTTAGTGTTGAGTTTGATACAGTTTTTCATTCCATATTGCTGGACAGACATGACATCTATTTTGATAGTAGAGAAGCGTGAATCTTCGACTGGACTGAGTTGCTTGACGCGAGGACGTTTTGCTTCAAATCGCAGAAGCTTCCTCAGCTAAAATTCTTGCTCTGGAGTCAGACAGAAGTCAGACTTCCAGAGCAAGAATTTTAGCTGAGGAAGCTTTTGCGATTTGAAGCGAAACGTCCTCGCGTCAAGCAACTCAGTCCAGTCGAAGATTCACGCTTCTCTACTATGGAAACCACCTGGACAACTGAGAGCCTACACAGAAACATCTATTTTGACATTTTGTGACCAGGTACATGCTGGGTTGGCATTGTGCTTGTCTGACTGACCACAATGTGTTTTCCAAAATAATAATCACTTCCAGATCCTCCATGGTGAAATATGAGGTGCCTCTGGGTTGTGTTTTAAGCCTTTTCTTTTCACTTTATATTGGACGTCTTGGGCAGATAACTGAGAAGCTATCAGATTAATTTTCATTGATGAAAGTTGTAGCTTCTGCTGCTACATTGATTGGCTCCTTACAACAGTTGTGTGCATGATCCATGTCTTCTCTGTTATTGTGGGAGTGTTACAGTACTACAGTGAGGCAAATAATATTTGATCCACTGTCAATTTAGCATGTTTTCCCACCTACAAAGAATGGAGAAGTCTGTGATTTTTATCATAGGTTCACTTCAACTGTGAGAGACAGAATCTAAAAAAAACCCAACAGAAAATCACATTGTATGATTTTTAAATAATTAATTTGCATTTAATTGCATGAAAAAAAGTATTTGATCACCTATCAACCAGCAAAAATTCTCACTCTCAAAGACCTGTTAGTTATGTTACTGTTTTATACCAAAGTTTTTTTTCTCACAATACACAATACCACATAATGACAATGTAAAAAAGTTTACAAAAAATGATTAAATTTATTCAAAATAATAAAATAAGAAATCACATGTACATACTGTAAGTATTCACAGCCTGAGCCATGAAGCTCAAAATTCATCACAGGTGCATCCTGTTTCCACTGATCTTCCTTGAGATGTTTCTACAGATAAGCTGGCCACTCATCTAAACGGAGTGAGAGGAGAGAAGGGCTTTAGTCAGGGAGGTGACCAAGAACCCGATGGTCACCCTGTCAGAACTCCAGCATTCCCCTGTGGAGAGAGGAGAAACTTCCAGAAGGACAACCATCTCTGCAGCAATGCACCAGTCAGACCTGTATGGACAGACGGAAGCCACTCCTTAGTAAAAGGCACATGGCAGCCCTTGTGGAGTTTGCCAAAAGGCACCTGAAGGACTCTCAGACCAGGAGAAACAAAATTCTCTGGTCTGATGATTGAACTCTTTGGTGTCATGTTTGGAGGAAACCAGGCACCATCCCTACAGTGAAGCATGGTGGTGGCAGCATCATGCTGTGGGGATGTTTTTCAGCAGCAGGAACTGGGAGACTAGTCAGGATTGAGGGAAAGATGAATGTAACAATGTACAGAGACATCCTGGATGAAAACCTGCTCCAGAGCGCTCTTGACCTCAGACTGGGGTGACGGTTCATCTTTCAGCAGGACAATGACCCTAAACAAACAGCCAAGAAATCAAAAGAGTGTCTTCAGGACAACTCAGAATGTCCTTGAGTGGTCCAGCCAGAGCCCAGACCTGAATCTGATTAAAACATCTCTGAAGAGATCTGAAAATGTCTGTGCACCAACACTCCCCATCCAACCTGATGGAGCTTGAGAGGTGCTGCAAAGAGGAATGGACAAAACTGGCCAAAGATAGGTGCACCAAGCTTGTGACATCATAGTCAAGAAGACTTGAGGCTGTAATTGCTGCCAAAGGTGCATCAACAAAGTATTGAGCAAAGGGTGTGAAAACGTACGTACCTGTGATCTCTTAGTTTTTTCTTTCTTTCTTTGGTGGCAAACCAACTGCTGCTCAGCCATGGCTGCTTCAGGATTTTGTCAACATTTGGTTGAGAAAAATTCTCCCTTTCAGCTTGTACACTTTTTTTTAGATACCTCTGTGGAGCCATGTCGTCCCATGTCATCCTTCAGCCCACAACCTTGGCACAGTTGTCACAAACTAATCTATGTGCGGCCAAACCCAAAGACAGGGGTACCAGTTGGGCACTGGCCCATACCAGAGTCCTTCTGGCCAGACCAGAATTCTCCTACCCTGGTGAGCAGTGAGAGATTGTGTCATTTTTGCAAATGAATATGAATAAAAATGGTTTGTTGATGTACATTCTAATATTTCAACAAAACGTTGACAGCAGTGTTTGTCAAGGTATTTTGCTATTGATATTGTCTATGTGCATCTCTTAGCAAATATATTTATAAAGAAATCTGTTCTATCTTTTCACTTTATCTGTGCTTCTGTTGTTAAGAAGTAGTAAGTCTTGTCTGCCCTGAAGCCCTTTGGGTCCAGTGCTGATCCCTGGATTTGTTGCTGGCAGTCTTTTGTCTTTGTAACTCCTGCCTATTCTGAGTCAGAGCTAATATATCTTGCAAAGCACATACTCAGTCGTGAATTTCTGTTAACACTATAACACTGACTTGAATTGCAAATTGCACTGCAATAGAGATCGACTTTTAGAGATCGACTTCCTCATATTTCCCTTTCTTGCACCTCGTAGCCACCTCGAACTGCACATCCTGTGGCACGTTTCTCTTGTGTGGACAGTGAGCCCATGGTGATTGACAAGCTTCCCTTTGATAAGTACGAACTGGAGCCCTCTCCGCTCACCCAGTACATTCTGGAAAGGAAGTCTCCACACATGTGCTGGCAGGTAACGTAGATATTCACACACCCAGTGAATTTGTCTGTGCTGTCACCAGTGTTGCATCATTTGTGCTGTTACCAGTGATGCCTTGAGGGCTGGGTTGCAAAATAGAGATGAGATTTGTGTCTTTTGAGTTCTCAGGATTTGTGAGTGAATAAGTAATGGAGTTCCATTTTTGAGGATTTTGAAGATACTGACATTGTCAAAGTTTAGCTTTTTCTGTTTTGTGTTGTTGTCCTCAGGTGTTTGTGAGCAGCAGTGGAAAGCAAAGTGACCTGGGACAGCCGTTTGGTTACCTTAAAGCCAGCACCACTCTCACTTGTGTTAACCTCTTTGTCATGCCTTACAACTACCCAGTCATTCTTCCACTCCTCGGTAAGGGCTGTATCAAGAAACCTCCTTTGAAAACTGGCCTCAAAATACTAGATTTGTAAAAAAAAAAGAACATTCTAGGATACTTCTGCACAAGGAATATTTACAGAAATCATCAGCTCTAAGGGGTGTTTGACAGGGTAAATGTCATATGTTTTGATGCCAAATCTTCTTCTTTCAGATGACTTGTTCAAAGTGCACAAACTCAAACCAAACCTGAAGTGGCGACAAGCTTTAGAAATGTACCTGAAGACCATGCCTTCATACTACCTCTTGGTAAACTATTCAATCACATACATTCATTTGCATATATATTGTTTTTGGATATCATTAATATCCCACGATGCTCTCCTGCAATCTTGTGACAGCCACTGAAAAAGGCACTGAGGATGATGGGAGCTCCGAACCTTATTGCAGACAACATGGATTGTTGCCTAAGTTACAGTGTCATCTCCTACCTGAAGAAGCTCAGTCAGCAGGTGATAGTGCTCACACGAAGACTCATGCACAACATTTACACATAACCACGCTGCACGCAAGTAAACAGATGTTCTGTCTTTAATGATACAGAGGTTTGGGAAAATTAATTAAAGCACCGTCCAAATTAGATCTTTGCTCTGAAGAGAATCATCAAATGGGCTGCATTTATATAGCACTTTTCCATCTGCATCAGATGCTCAAACCACCTTACAGTAATGCCTCACATTCACCCCGATGTCAGGGTGTTGCCATACAAGGTGCTCACTACACACCGGGAGCAACTAGGGGATTAAGGACCTTGCCCAAGTGCCCTTAGTGATTTTACAGTCAGGCTGGGATTTGGACCAAGGATCCTCTGGTCTCAAACCCAACGCTTAACCACTAGACCATGCTAATATGAAAATAAATTAAGAGTGCAGTACCTTTTATTTCAGGTCATATTCACATGCATTACTACCCAAAAAGAATCATTGAGGACACACATAGGTAAAAAGTCTAAATGCAATAACCAGTGGTTCATAATGGAAAATCCCAGAGTTTCAAAGAGCTTTGACTGTTAGGGTGATGATGGAAATGTTTAGGATTCCCTTCACCTAACCCAACGCTCACGGGACAATGTGATGAAGTAATCACCTGCCACAGTCAAAACCCACAAAACCTCACAACACCGAGACAATTAAAACAGGGAATAATGGAGAGAGGATCTTAACTCTGGAGGAAATTGAGAATTTCATCAGCAACATAGTGAGCAAATGCACAAATCAATTTTAACAATCAGTAGTGGTCTTCATCTCGCCCTTGTTCCCAAATAAGTTGAGGTATGGGATTTATTTCAGTTGATCAGTGCAGTGTCATTCTATTAACTCCTGCTCAACAATCACATCTTCACACACCGTTCGTCACACCAACATCTTGCTTTCATCATGTTCATAAATAAATTAGCCAAAGCGCGTTCAAGTAACTTCCCACTTCTAAAGTAAATCTGACTTCTCTATAGGAAGATTTATATTCCTCTTGAGTCTTATCTTCACTGGAATTCCAGCATCCTTCCCAAATCCTCCTAGCATCTCTTCAGGAATCCATCTAGCATGTAGTCTCTCTTTTCTGTTAGCCAGTATCCAGCCATAGCAGTCATCAAAGATTCTCTAATGTCATTTCACATTTCCCATTGCATTTTGTCTTACTGATGGACATCAATCCATTTTCTATACCTGCTTACTCCAATTAAGGGTAATGGGGGGATTTGACGGGGGTCAGTTTAAAGTTTCCAGTTCACCTAAAGTCTTTGGATGTGGGATGTCACATGAATGAATATGAACATGAATATGTCCTTCAATGCACATATTAAACAAATATGTAGGACTGCTTTTTTGCATTTGCGCAATATCTCTAAAATTAGAAAGGTCTTGTCTCAGAGTGATGCTGAAAAACTAATTCATGCATTTATTTCCTCTAGGCTGGACTATTGTAATTCATTATTATCAGGTTGTCCTAAAAGTTCCCTGAAAAGCCTTCAGTTAATTCAAAATGCTGCAGCTAGAGTACTAACAGGGACTAGAAGGAGAGAGCATATCTCACCCATATTGGCCTCTCTTCATTGGCTTCCTGTTAATTCTAGAATAGAATTTAAAATTCTTCTTCTTACTTATAAGGTTTTGAATAATCAGGTCCCATCTTATCTTAGGGACCTCGTAGTACCATATCACCCCAGTAGAGCGCTTCGCTCTCAGACAGCAGGCTTACTTGTAGTTCCTAGGGTTTGTAAGAGTAGAATGGGAGGCAGAGCCTTCAGCTTTCAGGCTCCTCTCCTGTGGAACCAGCTCCCAATTCAGATCAGGGAGACAGACACCCTCTGTACTTTTAAGATTAGGCTTAAAACTTTCCTTTTTGCTAAAGCTTATAGTTAGGGCTGGATCAGGTGACCCTGAACCATCCCTTAGTTATGCTGCTATAGACTTAGACTGCTGGGGGGTTCCCATGATGCACTGAGTGTTTCTTTCTCTTTTTGCTCTGTATGCACCACTCTGCATTTAATCATTAGTGATTGATCTCTGCTCCCCTCCACAGCATGTCTTTTTCCTGGTTCTCTCCCTCAGCCCCAACCAGTCCCAGCAGAAGACTGCCCCTCCCTGAGCCTGGTTCTGCTGGAGGTTTCTTCCTGTTAAAAGGGAGTTTTTCCTTCCCACTGTTGCCAAGTGCTTGCTCACAGGGGGTCGTTTTGACCGTTGGGGTTTTTCCGTAATTACTGTATGGCCTTGCCTTACAATATAAAGCGCCTTGGGGCAACTGTTTGTTGTGATTTGGCGCTATATAAATAAAATTGATTTGATTTGGGAGGAAGTCGGAGCACCCAAAGAGAATCCATGTAAACACGGGGAGAACATGCACATTCCACACAGAATGGGCGGGAGCAATCCTACAACCTTCTTGCTGTGAGGCATCAGTGCTAACCACTAATCCACCATGCTACCTGGACATTGATTTTCCACTCATATTATTGGACATCCAATAATCTGAAAATGGATGCATCCCTCTATATTAATTTTACTGATGTGAATGTAATGCAGAATATATTAACGCTGCCAGTCAGCTGTTAAACAGCAATTATGAAGCAACTAAGTCATAGGTGCTTGTTCAACTTGAATATTTGTGAAAGGTTATTTGATTCTATGAATCAAAAGCCAAAAATGAAACAATGAACACAGAATCAGTGCATTTGAAAAATTTTACCATCTAACCAGACTGTAAAATGTTGTTTTTCTTTCTTTCTCTGATTGGTATGAAGGCAAAGCTTGAATCAGATCGTTTAATTGCATCTGTGGGGAAGAAGGCACCTCAAGAGACTGGGATAAAGGTAAAGAACCATTCCAGCTCCCTCTCTTTAGCCCACCGTCGAGACTTTAAACAGTTGCTGCAGGGAATCACTGGGGAGGGGCCCCTTCGCCTGGTAGACATCAACATCAAAGAGTTTGCCGGTTTCCAGATCGCCCACCTCAACAAGGTAGATTTAGGACAGGAAAGACATTTGTGAAATTGTGGCAGTAATTCTCGAATGAAATGTAGAAAGTGCAACATGTGGTGTCTTTTTTCCTCACTAGTCAAACCCATCTGTTTACAGGATGTAAAGCCTCAAGCTTACCGAAACGCATACGATATCCCAAGATGGAACCTTCTGGATCAGCTCACCCGGATGCGTACCAATTTGCTGCGGACGTCCCAAAAACTGATTAGAGGGCAAGATGAAGGTGTGTGCTCATAGTTTTAATGTAAATCCGACAAAAAAGAAAGTATTTTTGTTTTAATTGAATACTTTAAATACTGCACAAAAAACTCAAAAGGTAGACTGTACAGTATATTTACTGCAGTTTCATATTAACACTTGAGGATCATTTGTCTTTGTTCAGCTGCTTCTCCCAGATCTTTCATCAGATCATCACCATATGTGGTGTGCATGTCAAGAATGGCAATAAATTACTCAGGGGTCCATTTTCCACACAATACCACATTGTTCCAATCCAAATATAAGATGGCCTGCTTATAAGATGACCCCCTCCCCTTCAAAGTGTATTTAAGAAAAAAAAAGACTTTCTGAAGACCAACGTTTCTTCTTTACAAGGAAAATGCTTTTGTTTAAAAATAATACTAAAGCTATCAATCGCTCATTTCTTTTTTCAACTATGTACTGACATACTGCCCCTTTAAGGACCACAGTAAGTTTTTCTGATTGTAACCTTTTTGATGTATATATTTTTGGGTTTGACATGGTTTAATATTAGACTGTCACACCAAATTTCATGGCTGCTTGAGAGTCATTTGACTCTGCTGCATTCATCACTATAAGTTTAAAGTTTGCAACAAAAATGTAACACTCATCAAAAAGATTTAGATTGCATCCACCTGCTTCCATGGAAGGCTAGAGGAGGTGGTAGCTTCAGTTCTGTGGGTCACAGTAATTTCATCGGTATTTGGCTCCACCTACTATTGCGGATGTAGTGACATGTAAAAGTGTAGAGTCTACTCTGTAGACTCTAGACCCTGAATATAGACAGACATTGGAGTCTGTCATTGGAGTCAAAGGTTGACAATTGTAAAGTCATAATCTCTCCAATGTTAACAGCTACATGTGCATACGTCACACCATTCTTAACATACATATCAAGCTTTAATTTTGTCATATGTTACGGTCACTAGGATCAAGGTCACACAGGTTTGTAGGGGTGTTCAGCATATCACTTTCAGTTACTCAACATCCAGTTCCTTCTCTCAGTTCTTCTGTTTTATTGGTGTACATGTAAAGATTTACCACAGATGTACCGCTGGGGTATTCACACCAAAGGCCTCTTCTACCATACTGACCACAACAGCAAATGATCAAATGTAATCAGTCATTTATTTTAACCTGCTTTCTAAATCCCATGGCTGTATGATAAAATGAAGGTCTTTGTGGTGTTGCTGTCAGACTACCTGCATAGTATTCCAGTGGCTCAGATGGGAAACTATCAGGAGTACCTCAAGATGATGCCATCCCCTCTAAGGGAGATTGACCCTGACCAACCTAAACGCCTGCACACGTTTGGGAATCCTTTCAAACAGGACAAGAAGGTGACAATCTATCAGCATAAATCAGTAATTGCTTTTGCTTGAAGCAGTGCACATCCACTGTTTCAAAACAGAAACATGAAGGTACAGATGAGGATTTGTTAGTGTTTTATAATTATGTGGTGTTCCTTTAACTAGATACACGCTGGTTGTAAGAATTGTTTTAATCCACTCTTCATCTGTTGATCTTGTTTATCTCATATGTTTGCTTTAGGGGATGATGATTGATGAAGCAGACGAGTTTGTATCAGGTCCTCAAAACAAGAAAAGAGGAATTTCAGGAGATTCCAACTCAGGTGGTACTGTGAAGAGAAGGCGGAGCATGTCCCCATTCCTACGGCGGTCACAGACTCCACCAGGAAACACAAACCATGTGATGGCAAAGAGTCCCACGGCAGTTCAGGGGTACCAGAACCTGATCAAAGCTAACCCACAAGATAAAGGTAGGTGATAAACCAACCTGAAGTACTAGAGCCACACAAGAGAGGCAGATATAGAACAATGTACTTGACATTTCTTGTTGTGACTCCTCCAGCAGTGGATGAGAACTGCGTGACACTCTCTGAAAGTAATGGTGATGTAGTTCTTGGGCCTGAGCCTGGTGAGATCTGGCCAACAGAGATGGACACTGTGGGAGGGACCCCTTCTTCACTCACCATGGAGGAGAAGTCTGGGCAGGGTGTAACAGATCGGGCAGAAGACATTAACACAACACAGGAGAGACCAATGGAAAACTGTCTGGACGAGGAGCTTGTGGAAGATAAACACAACTGTGCACAACTGAGTCCACAAAGCGAGTTCGAGACCACTGAAGCCGATCCAGCTCTGCTCGAAACCATATTTATTCCACCACTAGATGGTAGTCAAGCAGAGTTACGGACTCGAGTCATCAAGGAGGTCCGCAAACCGGGTCGAAGTGAGTCAGAACCTACATATATACAGTCATGACACACATAACGCACACACATAACGCTTTTCATTCCAGTTTTCTGAAATAGCCCGTATTAGGAATGTTTGCATGTTTGTTCATCTATTTTTGTTTTGTGGTTTTTCCCAGACTACCAGTCAGTACTCTGTCTGCTACAGCAGGTGAAAGGAACAGTTAATGTAAAGAAGTACTTCATCCAGCATGCTATCAAAGAGGCATCCAGGTAAGAAATATATCCGTTGTCGTCTTCTTCATTGTTATTATCATTTTTACTACTGATAATACTAACCATTGATGACCATTCAGGCAAACCACTGGTCCATTCCTACCGCCCATAAGTAGCAATCTATCTGGCACAACCATGATACATTATGTGGGGAAATGCGACAGTATGCCTTCACCAAACTGATAATGTCTCACAAAACACATAGTGTTGCACTTTTCCTAACTGATAACTTCACAGTTTTTGATGCATAATGTCGCATCAAATTTCAACCAATAACATCACACCAACATGACGCATAATGTCACAACTTCAGGTCGGCAGAGTCCAACAAATTAGACCATGAAGTACAAAAAAAACGTCAGCATGACAAAGTTGGGCAAACTGGTGTGGTTGAAAAAAGAGCCGTTTTTGTGCACACTGGTGTGGAATGATGGTCTGGATGATGGAGATGCAGATGGCTCAGTTTGATTTATAGTCCATTTCAATGTAATCCCCCCCCCCCCCTCCCCGGAATAACCTAAGGCACAGGTACTTATTTACTTATTTTTTTAAATAAGACAGATGCAGACAGACAGGACCTCCATGATGGTGAGTGCCAGAATGCTGTGCTGTAATGCAGCTCATGTCAAACTCACCCAGACCATCGTTCCACATCAGGGCGCACAAAAACAACCCCTTTTTCTACACCCACACCAGTTTGCCCAACTTTGCCATGCTGATTGCCATGGTCTGATTTGTTGGACTCTGCTGACCTGATGATGTGACATGTCAGTTCATTGTCATCAGTTGAAATTTGATGTGACATTATGCATCAAAAACTACAACATTATTGGTTAGGATAACATGATGTGATGTGTTGCATTGAGTGCGGCATTATCGGTTTATTGGTCACTGTGTATTGCCACATTTTCCTGCATAATGTTGTAGTGAGACATTATGTGTTGGTACAACATTATAATTTGTAACACCTCCTGGGGCTTGTCCATTTGCTGGGGTCCTTACTACTAAGGCACCTATTTGTTGGCTCATGCTTACAAAAATGTACCTCATGGCAATAGTGTCCTAATTGATGTTCCCTCAGAATGCAAGTAGTAGGCTTTTTGTGGATCTCCCTAAGTGTTCACTTATTTTGTCCAAAGTCATTGTAGTGGTAACCAAGTATTATCCTGAGAGACCTGGTACCAAAGACAGAATCTCGTCTCTGCTGTTTGCGGACGATGTGGTTCTGTTGGCTTCGTCAAATCAGGACCTTCAGCGTGCACTGGGGCGGTTTGCAGCCGAGTGTGAAGCGTCCGGGATGAAAATCAGCACCTCCAAATCCGAGGCCATGGTTCTCGACCGGAAAAAGGTTCTTTGCCCTCTTCAGGTCGGTGGAGTGTCCTTGCCTCAAGTGGAGGAGTTTAAGTATCTCGGGGTCTTGTTCACGAGTGAGGGACGGATGGAGCGTGAGATCGATAGATGGTTCGGTGCAGCATCTGCAGTGATGCGGTCGCTGTATCGGACCGTCGTGGTGAAGAGAGAGCTGAGTAGGGGGGCAAAGCTCTTGATTTACCGATCGATCTACGTTCTGATCCTCACCTATGGTCATGAGATTTAGCTCATGACCGAAAGAACGAGATCGCGAGTACAAGCGGCCGAGATGAGTTTCCTCCGCAGGGTGGTTGGGAGCTCCTCACCCTATCTCTAAGGGAGCTCCCACACTTTCACAACAGGATTTCCCGGCCAGCGTCATGGATCCCGAGGGGCGTCAACCATCGCTTGAACAGCCAATGGAAGAGCGAGGTGCACAGGTGCCAGCAGGAGGCGTGTTAGGTGAGCTGCAGCACATCTTAACCGCTTTTACTGCTTGGTTGGACTTAGTTACCGAGCAGAGCATTGTTCTCAATCGAAGGATGGAGGCTCTCACCGCCCAGGTGGAAGCGCATGCTCAGGGCGCAGCTGCAGCACCTCCTCCTGCTGACCGAATGCCAGAAACAGACATTCCTCTCCGGAGCCATATGGAGGCTGTGTGGAGACGTGCGCGATCAGATCAGAGACAAAGGAGGCTGATCCGTGGGGAGTGTTTTCTCTGCAGCTCAACCGAGCACACACAGAAAAAATGCCCCAAACGGTCAAAACAGCAGCACTCGTCCTTAGAGACTGGGCTAAGGGTGGGTCACAATACCCACGCGGGGAGACCCCGAAAATCTGCACGCATCCCAGTCACGATCCTGAGTGAGGGTCTAACCCTTCATGCCCCAGCACTGGTGGACACGGGGTCGGAGGGGAATCTGCTGGATAGCAGATGGGCAAAGGAGGTTGGGCTCCCTCTAGTGGCCTTACCGTCACCATTGTCGGTGCGGGCACTAGATGGCACCCTTCTTCCACTAATCACACACCAGACACAGCCAGTGACATTGGTTGCGTCTGGAAATCACAGGGAGGAGATTGTGTTTTATGTAACACCTTCTACCTCCCGAGTGATTTTGGGTTTTCCATGGGTGTTAAAACACAATCCCCGGATTGATTGGCCGTCTGGGCTTGTGGTTCAGTGGAGCGAAACCTGCCACCGGGAGTGTTTAGGATCCTTGGTTCCACCCGGTGTGACAGCTAAGGAGGAGGTTTTAGTCCCCCCCAATCTGGCGGCGGTGCCAGCCGAGTACCATGACCTTGCTGACGTCTTCAGCAAGTATCTGGCACTCACGCTGCCCCCGCACCGTCCGTACAATTGTGCCATTGATTTGATACCGGGCACTGAGTACCCGTCCAGCAGGTTGTACAACCTCTCACGTCCGGAACGCGAATCAATGGAGACCTACATCCGGGACTCGTTAGCTGCCAGGTTGATCCGGAACTCCACCTACCTGATGGGTGCTGGTTTCTTTTTTGTGGGCAAGAAGGACGGCAGACTCCGTCCATGCATTGATTACAGAGGGCTGAACGAGATCACGGTTCGCAACCGATACCTGTTACCTCTGTTGGATTCAGTGTTCACGCCCTTGCATGGAGCCCAAATTTTCACAAAAGTGGATCTTAGGAATGCTTATCACCTGGTTTGGATCTGGGAGGGAGATGAGTGGAAGACGGCATTTAACACCCCGTTAGGTCACGCCGTTCGGCCTCACCAATGCGCCCGCGACGTTCCAAGTGTTGGTTAATGACGTCTTGCGGGACTTCCTGCATCGGTTTGTCTTTGTATATCTAGACGATATACTCATCTTTTCTCCGGATCCTCAGACCCATGTCAAGCATGTACGTCAGGTCCTACAGCGGTTGTTGGAGAACTGGCTGTTTGTGAAGGGCGAGAAGTGCGAGTTCCACCGCACTTCTTTGTCCTTCCTGGGGTTCATAATCTCCTCCAACTCCGTCGCCCCTGATCCGGCCAAGGTTGCGGCGGTGAGAGATTGGCCCCAACCAACAAACCGTAGGAAACTGCAACAGTTCCTCGGTTTTGCAAATTTCTACCGGAGGTTCATCAAGGGCTACAGTCAGGTAGTTAGTCCCCTGACAGCCCTGACCTCCACAAAAGTCCCCTTCACCTGGTCGGATCGGTGCGAAGCCGCGTTTAGGGAGTTGAAACGCCGGTTCTCGACTGCACCAGTTCTGGTGCCGCCCGATCCCAATCGCCAGTTTATAGTTGAAGTGGACGCCTCTGACTCAGGGATAGGAGCCGTGCTATCCCAGAGCGCGGAGTCCGACAAGGTTCTCCATCCATGTGCCTACTTTTCCCGCAGGTTGATCCCGGCTGAAAGGAACTATGACGTCGGCAATCGGGAACTTCTTGCGGTGAAGGAGGCTCTTGAGGAGTGGAGACACCTGTTGGAGGGAGCATCGGTACCATTTACGGTTTTCACAGACCATCGGAACCTGGAGTACATTCGGACCGCCAGGCGTCTGAACCCCAGGCAAGCCCGCTGGTCACTGTTCTTCGGGCGTTTTGACTTTCGGATCACCTACCGCCCCGGGACGAAGAACCAACAATCTGACACCCTGTCCCGGGTGCACGAAGAGGAGGTCAAGACCGAGCTGTCAGACCCGACGGAAACCATCATCCCCGAGTCCACTGTTGTGGCCACCCTCACCTGGGACCTGAAAAAGACCGTCTGGGAGGCCCTGACACGGAGCCCGGACCCGGGGACAGGTCCGAAGGACAAATTGTACGTCCCACCAGGGCTGCGGTCCTAGACTTCTGTCACGGTTCCAAGCTCTCCTGTCATCCAGGGGTGCGAAGGACCGTGGCAGTGGTCCGGCAGCGCTTCTGGTGGGCGTCTACGGAAGCCGACGTCCGGGAGTATGTCCAGGCCTGCACCACCTGTGCCATGGACAAAGCCAACCACCACAACGCCCAAGGCCTCCTCCAGCCTCTGCCCGTGCCTCATCGCCCCTGGTCTCACATCGGCCTAGACTTTGTCACGGGCCTCCCGCCGTCCCAGGGCATGACTACCATCCTCACGATAGTGGACCGGTTCTCCAAGGTGGCCCACTTCGTGGCCCTCCCAAACCTCCCGACGGCCCAGGAGACTGCAGACCTCCTGTTCCACCATGTCGTGCGTCTGCATGGGATTCCATCGGATATTGTCTCAGACCGTGGTCCTCAGTTCTCCTCTCAGGTCTGGAGGAGTTTCTGCAGGGAACTGGGGGCCACCGTGAGTCTCTCATCTGGGTACTATCCTCAGACGAACGGACAGGCAGAGCGGGCGAACCAGGAATTGGAGCAGGCCCTCCGCTGCGTGACCTCCGCGCACCCGACGGCCTGGAGTAACCATCTGGCCTGGATCGAGTACGCTCATAATAGCCAAGTATCGTCTGCTACCGGCCTCTCCCCATTTGAGGTGTGTTTGGGGTACCAGCCCCCATTGTTCCCACCAGGCCCATCTGGGAAGGTGCCGTCGGGTGTGGCGTACCGCCCGCTCTGCCCTGCTCAAAGCCCGGACGAGGGCCAAGAACCATGCAGACCGCCGGCGTGCCCCCGGCCCCTACGTATCAGCCTGGGCAGATGGTTTGGCTTTCCACAAAAGACATTCCCCTGCAAGTGGAATCCCAGAAATTAAAGGACAGATACATTGGACCTTTCACCATACTCAAGATCCTCAGTCCAGCCGCAGTGAAGCTGAAGCTGCCAGCTTCGCTGCGGATCCACCTGGTTTTCCATGTGTCACGCATCAAACCTCACCACGTTTCACCCCTCTGTACCCCCGGACCGGCACCGCCTCTTGCCTGGTTCATCGACGGGGAGCCGGCTTGGACCGTGCGCCGGCTCCTGGACGTCCGTCGGAAGGGCCGGGGGTTCCAGTATTTGGTGGACTGGGAGGGGTATGGACCGGAAGAACGCTCCTGGGTGAGGAGGAGCTTCATCCTGGACCCGGCCCTCCTGGCCGACCTCTACCGGCGGCACCCGGACAAGCCTGGTCGAGGGGGGGGTCCTGTTACCAAAGACGAGGAGGTACTGCTGGCCCACCATCACCAGATGGCGCCCTGCTTGAAGTGCGGGCTTCAAGCACGAGAGGGCGTCATAGCAACCGGGAGTGACAGCTGTCACTCGTCATCAGCACCAGCCGTCACTCATCCACATCACCACCACCTTAAAGGCCAGACTGCAGCTCCACCTCCCTGCCAAGAAATCAGCTACCTTGGAGGTAATTTCTCTGCTGACTTAAAACTGAATAATAGTCTGAACTCTTTTGCAGCCATTTTCCTGTGGTGTTTCCTTATCTGCTGGATTGGCGTTTGGTGTGATTAGCGACGGCTTCGCCTCACATTCCAACCAGATAAGTAGTTAAACAGGAGCTGCACGAGTGTGTGATTGGAGGTGGAGGTGCTCCCTCCCAAAAGAACACAGACTGTGGGATTACTGAGTGTGCGTACTCACACTCACCTTGCTGTTTTTGTTCTCTGCCAGCAGTGCCAGGTCTGACAGCTGGAGACGGTGGCCACCTGCGGACTCAGGACTTGGCTCGGTTCTGGATGGGCGTCTCCTATCCTCAAGCCTGCCCACACGTCACCCAACGTGTAATTGACTGTAGTTCCAAACTTCTTGTCCGTATTCCGTTGTGCACAATTTAAACATTAAATTGTTACTGTTTGGCTTATCCATTGCCCGTTCATTTACACCCCCTGTTGTGGGTCCGTGTTCCTACACTTTCACAACAACAATATTGACAGAATGCAGCATGAATATGCAGAATGCACCTCGAATGCTGTACTTGTGTGGACTGATCACCACCCAAGGTCTGGGTGTAACCCAAGCAAGGGGAGGGGCGTGGCAGAGCGAGCACTGTGGTCCACTCTTTAAAGACCTGCCCTGTGTCACTGCTGGATTTCGAATGACATCCAACCCATGAACTGATTACATGTAAACCAGGGTCCCCTGACTACTGCATCACTGTAGTGCACATAATGCATGTGCTCAGATTACTGTGGTCATCAGACCACCATAGTGCACACCCACAGCCGTTATTACTGGTAATAGCCACCAGTCCGCAGTGCATTGCAGTAAACGCATGTTCAGGGGACCTTGGCTTACCTATATCAGTCCATATATTGGATAAAATACAGAAACCAGGGGAGAGGTAAGGCAGGTCCTGACATTAAAGCATTACACAGCGCCACTTGCACCCCTCCCCCCTTTGCTCGTGCACCCTCTCTCTCTCTCCAGGAAATCAGCTGTCCAGACGGGCTCACGCAAATGCAACAAAGGGATCAGGCGATGAGAGCTCACGCACGCGCAACGGGGTCATCTGTTATGAGCACACACGCGTGCAGTGGGGTGATTACATGATATGAGTACACATATGCGCTGCAGATTGTTCAGCCATTATGACAGCTCACGGCACAGCGGATGATTCAGCCATCATGACCGCTCACGGCGCAGTGGATCGTTGATCCGTTATGACAGCTCCACGACTCTAAGACGCTGTGACTCGCAGTGACACACGGCGTTTTCAGTGTGATTGCGCAGTGTTCATGTTTAGTGCACATAATGATTGCATGCCACAGACTTTGCACATTACTATATGTCCTTTGTACACCTTGAACGGGATGCACTGGAGTGACGTCCAACTCATCTGGTGCACAGTCGGGACGTGCCAGTAGGATTTGGCGTCCTTGAACCATTTTGAGGTTCCCTTGAATGCAATCAGAATGCTCCAAATGCTGTTGAGATGCCATTTTGGATGCGTAGAATTCAGTCAGACTGGGGTCAGACAGCACTTCAACTGCCGTTCGAGGTTTTTCCACCTCAAATGCACCTCAACAGTTGAGAGTATGTGCTATTTGGGCTGGCCGCATGATTGAGCCCTACTGTTTGGAATACAGTGGTCCCTCGCTATAACGCGGTTCACCTTTCGCGGCCTCGCAGTTTCGCAGATTTTTTTTTGTGCAATTTTGCATGCTTTTTTTTTATAGCGCATTGTGTTCTGCGTCCTTATCAGGCTTATTTTTTTTCTCTCCCTCTCTTGTTTGTTATTTTATGTATATACATTATTTTGTATGAGTTTTATTTAGTGCTAAATAAACAAATCAAATCAATATTTATATAAGGCCAACTGTATTTGTCACTTCTGTACTTTAATGATTTGATGTCACTTATGTGCTTTAATCTTAGACAAAAGGAACTTTCACTTTTATTCTTTATGGTTACTGGGCCATAAAGGTGGTTGGCTCTCACTGCGGTATTGTATCACTTCCTGTTCCGGAGCACAGCGGTGTTTTTCTGTATCTGTTAGCTGTTTAATCTGCGCAGTTAGATTGATCTAGTTATCTAGATTACGATTTGTTTCCCAGTGTAATCTTTATGTGCCTTAACTAAAGCACTCCTTCTGCTGAATCACCTCTAAATTATTTACACATTATTCACTTTGCGTGTTTTTAGGAATCCGCTAGCTTAGCGTAGCTACTAGCTCTTAGCCGATTTAGCATGGCGGCTTCTCCTGTCTCTCCCGCACTTTTCTGCTCTGGGTGTGAAATGTTTAGTTATTCCTCGGCCTCCTTTAGCAGTAACGGTACTTGTAATAAGTGTAGCTTATTCGTAGCTTTGGAGGCCAGGCTGGGCGAATTGGAGACTTGGCTCCACACCGTGGAAAATTCTACAGCTAGCCAGGCCCCTGTAGTCGGTGCGGACCAAGGTAGCTTAGCCGCCGTTAGTTCCCCCCTGGCAGATCCCGAGCAGCCGGGAAAGCAGGCTGACTGGGTGACTGTGAGGAGGAAGCGTAGCCCTAAACAGAAGCCCTGTGTACACCGCCAACCCGTTCACATCTCTAACCGTTTTTCCCCACTCGACGCCACACCCGCCGAGGATCAAACTCTGGTTATTGGCGACTCTGTTTTGCGAAATGTGAAGTTAGCGACACCAGCAACCATAGTCAATTGTCTTCCGGGGGCCAGAGCAGGCGACATTGAAGGAAATTTGAAACTGCTGGCTAAGGCTAAGCGTAAATTTGGTAAGATTGTAATTCACGTCGGCAGTAATGACACCCGGTTACGCCAATCGGAGGTCACTAAAATTAACATTAATCGGTGTGTAACTTTGCAAAAACAATGTCGGACTCTGTAGTTTTCTCTGGGCCCCTCCCCAATCAGACCGGGAGTGACATGTTTAGCCGCATGTTCTCCTTGAATTGCTGGCTGTCTGAGTGGTGTCCAAAAAATGAGGTGGGCTTCATAGATAATTGGCAAAGCTTCTGGGGAAAACCTGGTCTTGTTAGGAGAGACGGCATCCATCCCACTTTGGATGGAGCAGCTCTCATTTCTAGAAATCTGGCCAATTTTCTTAAATCCTCCAAACCGTGACTATCCAGGGTTGGGACCAGGAAGCAGAGTTGTAGTCTTACACACCTCTCTGCAGCTTCTCTCCCCTTGCCATCCCCTCATTACCCCATCCCCGTAGAGACGGTGCCTGCTCCCAGACTACCAATAACCAGCAAAAATCTATTTAAGCATAAAAATTCAAAAAGAAAAAATAATATAGCACCTTCAACTGCACCACAGACTAAAACAGTTAAATGTGGTCTATTAAACATTAGGTCTCTCTCTTCTAAGTCCCTGTTGGTAAATGATATAATAATTGATCAACATATTGATTTATTCTGCCTTACAGAAACCTGGTTACAGCAGGATGAATATGTTAGTTTAAATGAGTCAACACCCCCGAGTCACACTAACTGTCAGAATGCTTGTAGCACGGGCCGGGGCGGAGGATTAGCAGCAATCTTCCATTCCAGCTTATTAATTAATCAAAAACCCAGACAGAGCTTTAATTCATTTGAAAGCTTGACTCTTAGTCTTGTCCATCCAAATTGGAAGTCCCAAAAAACAGTTTTATTTGTTATCTATTGTCCTCCTGGTCGTTACTGTGAGTTTCTCTGTGAATTTTCAGACCTTTTGTCTGACTTAGTGCTTAGCTCAGATAAGATAATTATATTGGGCGATTTTAACATCCACACAGATGCTGAGAATGACAGCCTCAACACTGCATTTAATCTATTATTAGACTCTATTGGCTTTGCTCAAAATGTAAATGAGTCCACCCACCACTTTAATCATATCTTAGATCTTGTTCTGACTTATGGTATGGAAATTGAAGACTTAACAGTATTCCCTGAAAACTCCCTTCTGTCTGATCATTTCTTAATAACATTTACATTTACTCTGATGGACTACCCAGCAGTGGGGAATAAGTTTCATTACACTAGAAGTCTTTCAGAAAGCGCTGTAACTAGGTTTAAGGATATGATTCCTTCTTTATGTTCTCTAATGCCATATACCAACACAGTGCAGAGTAGCTACCTAAACTCTGTAAGTGAGATAGAGTATCTCGTCAATAGTTTTACATCCTCATTGAAGACACTTTGGATGCTGTAGCTCCTCTAAAAAAGAGAGCTTTAAATCAGAAGTGCCTGACTCTGTGGTATAACTCACAAACTCGTAGCTTAAAGCAGATAACCCGTACGTTGGAGAGGAAATGGTGTCTCACTAATTTAGAAGATCTTCACTTAGCCTGGAAAAAGAGTCTGTTGCTCTATAAAAAAGCCCTCCGTAAAGCTAGGACATCTTTCTACTCATCACTAATTGAAGAAAATAAGAACAACCCCAGGTTTCTTTTCAGCACTGTAGCCAGGCTGACAAAGAGTCAGAGCTCTATTGAGCTGAGTATTCCATTAACTTTAACTAGTAATGACTTCATGACTTTCTTTGCTAACAAAATTTTAACTATTAGAGAAAAAATTACTCATAACCATCCCAAAGACATATCGTTATCTTTGGCTGCTTTCAGTGATGCCGGTATTTGGTTAGACTCTTTCTCTCCAATTGTTCTGTCTGAGTTATTTTCATGAGTTACTTCATCCAAACCATCAACATTTTTATTAGACCCCATTCCTACCAGGCTGCTCAAGGAAGCCCTACCATTATTTAATGCTTCGATCTTAAATATGATCAATCTATCTTTGTTAGTTGGCTATGTACCACAGGCTTTTAAGGTGGCAGTAATTAAACCATTACTTAAAAAGCCATCACTTGACCCAGCTATCTTAGCTAATTATAGGCCAATCTCCAACCTTCCTTTTCTCTCAAAAATTCTTGAAAGGGTAGTTGTAAAACAGCTAACTGATCATCTGCAGAGGAATGGTCTATTTGAAGAGTTTCAGTCAGGTTTTAGAATTCATCATAGTACAGAAACAGCATTAGTGATGGTTACAAATGATCTTCTTATGGCCTCGGACAGTGGACTCATCTCTGTGCTTGTTCTGTTAGACCTCAGTGCTGCTTTTGATACTGTTGACCATAAAATTTTATTACAGAGATTAGAGCATGCCATAGGTATTAAAGGCACTGCGCTGCGGTGGTTTGAATCATATTTGTCTAATAGATTACAATTTGTTCATGTAAATGGGGAATCTTCTTCACAGACTAAAGTTAATTATGGAGTTCCACAAGGTTCTGTGCTAGGACCAATTTTATTCACTTTATACATGCTTCCCTTAGGCAGTATTATTAGACGGTATTGCTTAAATTTTCATTGTTACACAGATGATACCCAGCTTTATCTATCCATGAAGCCAGAGGACACACACCAATTAGCTAAACTGCAGGATCGTCTTACAGACATAAAGACATGGATGACCTCTAATTTCCTGCTTTTAAACTCAGATAAAACTGAAGTTATTGTACTTGGCCCCACAAATCTTAGAAACATGGTGTCTAACCAGATCCTTACTCTGGATGGCATTACCCTGACCTCTAGTAATACTGTGAGAAATCTTGGACTCATTTTTGATCAGGATATGTCATTCAAAGCGCATATTAAACAAAGATGTAGGACTGCTTTTTTGCATTTATGCAATATCTCTAAAATCAGAAAGGTCTTGTCTCAGAGTGATGCTGAAAAACTAATTCATGCATTTATTCCTCTAGGCTGGACTATTGTAATTCATTATTATCAGGTTGTCCTAAAAGTTCCCTAAAAAGCCTTCAGTTAATTCAAAATGCTGCAGCTAGAGTACTGACGGGGACTAGAAGGAGAGAGCATATCTCACCCATATTGGCCTCTCTTCATTGGCTTCCTGTTAATTCTAGAATAGAATTTAAAATTCTTCTTCTTACTTATAAGGTTTTGAATAATCAGGTCCCATCTTATCTTAGGGACCTCGTAGTACCATATCACCCCAATAGAGCGCTTCGCTCTCAGACTGCAGGCTTACTTGTAGTTCCTAGGGTTTGTAAGAGTAGAATGGGAGGCAGAGCCTTCAGCTTTCAGGCTCCTCTCCTGTGGAACCAGCTCCCAATTCAGATCAGGGAGACAGTCACCCTCTCTACTTTTAAGATTAGGCTTAAAATTTTCCTTTTTGCTAAAGCTTATAGTTAGGGCTGGATCAGGTGACCCTGAACCATCCCTTAGTTATGCTGCTATAGACGTAGACTGCTGGGGGGTTCCCATGATGTACTGTTTCTTTCTCTTTTTGCTCTGTATGCACCACTCTGCATTTAATCATTAGTGATCGATCTCTGCTCCCCTCCACAGCATGTCTTTTTCCTGGTTCTCTCCCTCAGCCCCAACCAGTCCCAGCAGAAGACTGCCCCTCCCTGAGCCTGGTTCTGCTGGAGGTTTCTTCTTGTTAAAAGGGAGTTTTTCCTTCCCACTGTAGCCAAGTGCTTGCTCACAGGGGGTCGTTTTGACCGTTGGGGTTTTACATAATTATTGTATGGCCTTGCCTTACAATATAAAGCGCCTTGGGGCAACTGTTTGTTGTGATTTGGCGCTATATAAAAAAATTGATTGATTGATTGATTGATTGGGCAGATCTATAGATCTGACAGAATTCAGCTTTAATCATTATTGCTAGAAATCTTAGACAAAAAGAACTTTCACTTTAATTCTTTATGTTTACTGGGCTAAAGATTTAATGTATTCTCTTTATTTATGTATCTATTGCAGAATTTAGCTTTAATCATTATTGCTAGAAATCTTAGACAAAAAGAACTTGCACTTTAATTCTTTATGGTTACTGGGCAGATCTATAGATCTATTACAGAATTCAGCTTTAATCATTATTGCTAGAAATCTTAGACAAAAAGAACTTTCACTTTAATTCTTTATGGTTACTGGGCTAAAGCTTTAATGTATTCTCTTTATCTATATATCCATTGCAGAATTCAGCTTTAATCATTATTGTTAGAGATCTTAGACAAAAAGAACTTTCACTTTAATTCTTTATGGTTATTAATTTGCTCTCTGTTTATCTTTTATTACTTTAATGTGTGTCATGCTTAAATCTAGTGTGTGTGTGATGCTTTAATCTAGTGTGTGTGTTTGTATGTGTGTTTGCGTACATGTGCTTTCAACACAAGGGCCCTAAAGACGTCCGCCCTGGTATCGCCAGTCACCATACCAAGTTTGGTGTTGATCGCTTAATCGCTGTAGAAGTTCACCCTGAACACAAATTGTGCCACAAACATACGAGGTCTGTGATGAAAAAAGCGGTCCTTTTTATTTTTTTCAAAAAATAAATGGATTTGATTCATATGTTTTTACGTCAGACAAGCTTGAATCCTCATGCGCATGCGTGAGTTTTTTCACGTGTGTCGGTGACAGCATTCGCCTGTGGGCAGGCCTTGAGTGAGGAGTGCTCCACCCCGCCCGTCGGAATCTCTTTGTCTGAATAGCCGCTGCGGACGGCGCGCATTGCTTTATCAACATTTTTTCTGGATCTGTGAGGGATATCCGAGTGGACACTATTATAGAAATTAAGATGGTTTTCGGTGAAAAGTTTAATGGCTGATGAGAGATTATGGGGTGTTTCTGTCGATGTAAGGACTTCCCACGGAGCGGGACGTCGCGCAGTGCTTCCAGGCACCGTCGTCGGCCTGTTTCGACCTGAAAACATTCTAATTTAAGGCTTAATTCACCCAGGACGTCGTGAGAGAACAGAGAAGATTCAGAACAGGCCGGCATGAGGACTTTACGTGGACATTCCACTGTTTAAGGACATTTTGTAATGAAAGACGTGCGCGCAAATTCGCCGAGTCGTCACGGAAACGACTCGGCGAATCTGTGTGCGCCGCGACAGGAAAAACACCTCCGTGTTGAAAACCATTTGTAAAATTCAGGCGGCTTTTGATGGCTTTCAACATGTGAGTAACTGAGAAATTGTTTAACGCTTGGGCATGTTCCAACTTGACCGTTAAGGTTTCCAACGGAGGTGTTTTTCCTGTGGCGACCCCCCCGCGGTCGGGTCCGGCCCGACACGCGACTCTGCCCGCACGTTCTTTCATTACAAAATGTCCGAATAAACTCCTCATGCCGACTTCTTCTGAAAGTTCTCTGTTCTCTGACGACTTACTGGGTCAACAGAGCCTGAAATGTGGAAGTTTTCAACTTGAAACGGCGAGACGCTGCCGCCTCGAAGCGCAGATCGCCGTCAGGCACCGTGGGCCATCCTTAAAGCGACACTACCAGACCAAAATCTCTCATCAGCTGTTAAAATTTTTACCGAAAACCAGCTGAATTTATCGAATGGTGTCCACTCAGTTGTTACTTTTCTAACAGACCTCGTACATACATGCATACAAGCTGAAAGATAGGTACTAGTAGTAAGACCACCCAAATAATGTCAATGCCTCTGAAATGGTTCCTTCATAACTACAAATTGGTTATACTGTAATTTTAACTGATCTTGCAAGAATAGAACAGTCACAAAATGCTGCCCACAACCAGTGCCAAGGCAGTGCAGATTACATTCAACATGTGTTCAGTTATTTCTTTTATATGAGTTATTTATTTTACACCAACATGGAATGTGTAACCTCTTTTATTCACATCTACTTTTTATTGTTTATCAACTCAAATTGCATGCCATGAACCACAATTAAATGTTTAAGTTTGACAAAATGTATTTATTATTCACTGCTCGCCTCGTCTGTGTTGTTAGTTTCCATGAACATTTTTGATCATAATCGAAGGGAACAGTGTGTCCACACCTTTGACTGGTACTGTGTGTTCTTAAATGTGGGGCCCTTGATCTCCACCCCAGGCCCGTTGGTACATTATCCGCCCCCTTCTGAGTCACTCTTCCAGTGTAGTCAGTGTCAGTTTTTATTGACTGAATTGTGTCTTGACATTAGCTTTCAACCATATCACTTTTGCCCGTTTGTCTCACAGGTTCAAGAAACGTGTTCTGATCCAGCAGCTGGAGACAATCCTGGCAGAGCTGGAGGAGAAGCACATTGCATCCTGCCAGCTTCCCAGCGATCATGACAGGTAGTGACGGCGCCATGCCTCTGTCCTCTGCTGCTGCAAAAAAGGAAACGAGGCCCTTTTCTTTGGAGAACAAAGTAACCTTGTTGATTTTCCTCAGATGATAGACAGGGAAACCTGATCTACAGCTGGACAAACACGCTGATTGATGACAGTGACATCTCCTGATATTGAGCCATGACATCACATCCTGTTAGAGACAGAGCGTGAGGGACTTAACTGAAGGACACATAATACTCGGGCTGCATCAAAAGACTTCAGTTATAATCCTCTTCATTCTGACAGATGCCTTAAACGTCTTTTTGGCTTTTGTCCATATCCACCCCTGTGTTCAGCAGTGACACACAAGCCGTTAGCTCACACAGTAAGCTGAATCATCCTTAATCACCAGGGCAAGGAACGACAGGGGTTCTCCTTTTGGTATTCTTTCAAACAGACATTTGTTCAGCTGGTCTGAAAAGAAGGCTGCACCAGTAGTAGAGTTTGTACGGACATCGGCCTGTGGCTGACAGAAACCTGTCCTTCACGTTCAGTTACATCTGCTGAATGGATGCACTGATGTAAAATCAAGGCTTTAAGTTTTATTTTGTTGTTATCTTGAGGTGAATGAAGGTCCAAAAGTAGTAACTTCAAACGCATCTATCTTAAAAGACTTGTGAAAGGACTCGTTTGTTTCCAGTTTGACCGTGTTGAAAATTTGTTGTGGAGTAAAGCTGACTGCTGTTTCACACCGAAGTGAACGAATCCAAGCATGTGGCGCACGTGTGGGAGATGTTGTGGAAGAACCGAGACGTGTTTGCTGGTTGGTTGTCGTTGTAGTCTTAGCTGCTGTTACAGCCCACGTGTTCGATGAAAAACCTGTGTGCATCACTGATTCCACCCGTCATCACTTTGTCCCGACAAATTCCTGCTTCTGTCCGTCTGCGTTGATTTACCTGTTGACGTTGAACAGCTGGTTTTCTCCCTTCTGCTGCTTCTACACAAACAACCTAGCAGCTATCCTCAGTTTCCCTTGTTTTTAAATGACAGATGTACACTCATTTTTAATGTTCATAAGGAATATAGTTTATTTTTGTGAATTTATTTCAGATTCTAAGTATTTTGAAAACAAAGGTTCAAGCTGATTTTGTATGCTGTTAAATATAAAGTGTAAAGTTTTGAGCCGCCTCTTTTTTTAATAAAACAAAATAACCCACCAGTAATATGGTGTTTGTGTCTGTGCTCTTTTGTTTTGTCAGTGTATTTCTAAAGAGGAAGTGCTCAGAGCGCACAACCACCAATACCAAAGGACATATTTTAACCACAGATTCCATAGAAAGAAACCCGAGGGAGAAGAAAAATAGGAATCTCCTCGTGTTGTACTTCCCATGGCAGAACAGTGGTCTGGCTCCCTGACCTGTATCAGGGGGAGTGTAACATAACACATTCACCTAGAAACCTGCAGCTCTTATTTTTTCCACATATGGTGTGAGTAAAGAAACATAATGCTTATTTGTGATGGGGTGAGAACACAATGCACCACAAACATTTGATCATTTTGCTGTGTTCATCCTATCAGAAATGTTTGTATAGTATACTCACATCACGTGTAAGAATAGTAGCAGGTTTCTTGCACAGTTTATCTTAGACTAACCCAGTATAAATGCTTCTTCTTCTTTGTCTTTCAGCTGTTCCCGTTAGGGGTCGCCACAGCAGATCAATCATTTCCATCTCACCCTGTCCTCTGTCACACCAACAACCTGTATGTCCTCCCTCAGAACATCCATAAACCTCCTCTTTGTCCTCCCTCTTCTCCTCCTACCTGGTGGCTCCATCCTCAGCATCCTTCTCCCTATATACCCTGGGTCCCTCCTCTGCACATGTCCACACCATCGCAATCTCACCTCTCTGACTTTGTCTCCAAACTGTCCCACCTGAGCTGTCCCTCTGAGATGTTTATTCCTAATCCCGTCCATTCTCGTCACTCCCAAAGAGAATCGGAACATCTCCAGCTCTGACTCCTGTCTTTTTGTTGTTACGACGAGGTTAGTGTTGGGCCGGCTAGCATGCCCATTAGCATTAGCCTAGAAACGCCAGCTGTGGATGACAGCTTTCGGACCACGGTTAGGTGGAGGAAGTCATGTAGGGCTTAGTGCCCAGTTGCAGTACCCCAGTCACACTCGCCACTGTGAACCGGTTTTCTCCCCTTGGATATGCCTCTTGTTAGTTCTTTGAGCCCACTGGTGACTTTCACTCCTATCTCCAGGCCGAAATGCCAGGCTTCAGTGATAGTGGATTCCATCACTCGCAAAGTTAGGTTACAGACGCCAGCTGAAGTTAGGGCCAGAGCTCCCGACATTGCCTCCCATCTTAGGGTGCCGATGCTGCAGAAGGGTAGACGGACAAAGGAACATGACACTAGATACAGCCACATAGTTATTCACGTCTGCGCCATTGATGTCAGAATGAAGCACTCTTAGGTCACAAAAATGGATATAGAGAGGACTTGTGACCTTGCCAGAAAGATGTGTCAACATCAATTAATATTCTCTGGTCCCCTTCCCTCCTGAGGTAATGATGAGGCATTTAGCAGGCTGACATCATTAAATAAGTGCCTGGCCCAATTTTGTAGACAGCAAGGCTTTAGTTTTATTGATTACTGGCCTTGTTTTGGGGCCGCCGTGGCTTGCTGATGCCAGACGGCCTTCACCCTACTAGGGAAGGCACCGGCCATCTTGTCTGTGAACATAGATAGAGCTCTACAGGGAGGGTAACATTAGGACTTTACAGCAGGCCACAGAGCAGGTGATTAAAGACCCTGCAAGGCTTATGATGAATGTGGGTGTGGAATCCATTAGTTTAGTGGGGAAATTAGTACAGAAAGTCCACTATGGTGATAGTGCAGTTTATGTGGCAGGGTGGGAAATTCATCAGTTGAGACTGTGGCCTTTGGCCTGTGGCCAGACATGTCCATAAAAAGCATAGAGGGATGTTTCTTTGCAAATTTAATACCCATTACTACATTGGATGATGTTGAAATTGAGGATGTCCCGCTGGCTGTTCCAGCAATATCAAATATTTTGTGTCTTCTACCTACAACCCGCGTGGAATGTCTCAAATTTAAATGCTACTCTGGAACCACCCCTAAATCCAAACAGTAAAACTGTCAACCCCACTGAGGTCATTAGTCTGGGTCTCATTAACATAAGATCACTGTCCTCAAAATAATTGCTGATTAATGATCTAATTATTATTACTTATTACTTAGATATGATTGTGTTATGTGAAACCTGCTTTAAACCTACAGTTGTCTTCCCCTTAAATGAGGCCTGCCCACCAGAGTACACATTTTGTCACATCTCTTGTGATGCGAAGCAAGGTGGGGGTATTGCTCTTATTTATAAATCTAGATTTAGTCTGTTAGCTGTTGGGGTCACAATATAATTCGTTTGAACATCTGATCCTCAGCTCTGCCCAACAATGCTACGTATTGACAAGGCCAGAAGAATAAAAATCAGGCATATTACTTTGTCACTGTATATAGGCCCCCTGGCCCATATTCTGAATTCTTAGATGAATTTGGTGAGTTCATCTCTAATTTGTCAACTAGTGCAGATAAAATTTTGATTATTGGTGACTTCAACATTCATATAAATAAGCCGTCTGATCCCCTCTGCAAATCATTTATGGAAATTTTGGATGTATTAGGATTACAGCAATGCATTCAGGATTTAATGCACATTAGTGGAAATACCCTGGATCTGGTTCTCGCAAGTGGTATTGCTGTCACAAATATTGACATCATGCCTCTTGCATCAGTGGTCTCTGATCACTCACTTATTAGCTTTACAGTTTCGCTGCCGTGTTTAGTGGAACAACAACCTTATCTGTCATTGCGGCACCACATCAACTCCTCAACAGTACTGAACTCGAAACTAGACTGCCCGATATCTTAACTTAATGTTTGGAAAATGCCCAATCAGTAGACAGTCCTGTGGATAGTTTAAACTCAGTGCTCAAAACTGCACTTGACATGATTGAGCCACCCATATTAAAACCACGCCCCCCAAAAACACAGTAATTGATTACCTTCATGACCTCAAGCATAAGGCTAGAGGCCTAGAATGGAAATAGCGTAGTTCAAAATTAGAAGTATTCACCTTGCATGGCGTGATGCTATCTTAGACAAAAAGCATGCATTACTGGCTACAAAGTGGACCTACTACTCTGATTTGATCAACAAAAACAAGCATAACTCAAAGTTCTTGTTCAACACGGTGGCAACACTTATTCATGGACAACCACCTGTAGTTCGTTCTCCTTTTACAGCACAAGATTTCCTGGATTACTTTGGGAAGAAAATAGAAGCCATCAGGTTAAACATATCCCGGCATGCCCTAATCCAGCTACTACACCCTGCTATTGAGGTGGATACCATTACTGAGGTATTACCTAGATTTAAAGAATTTGATAGTATCTTTCTAGGTGTGCTGACGAAGCTCGTAACGTCAACAAAAAGCACAACCTGTCTATTTGATCCTATACCAAGAAAACTGTTTAAGGATCTGTGGCCCACTCTTGGGCTGACTGTGCTGGAAATTATTAATCTCTCACTAACCTCTGGATCTGTTCCTAAATGTTTCAAATATGCAATAATTAAATCATTACTTAAGAAATCTAACTTGACCCGAGTGTATTGAAAACTATAGGTCGATATCAAATCTATCATTTGCTCTAACATTCTGTAAAAGGTGGTTTCACAGCACAGCACTGAAAATAATCTTTTTGAGCCACTGCAGTCTGCTTTTAGAAAATATCATTCCACAGAGACGGCTCTCACTAAAGTGGTGAATGATTTTCTGCTTACAATGGATTCAGACACCACTACGGTTCTGTTGCTGTTAGATCTCAGTGCTGCATTTGATACAGTGGATCATCATATTCTACTTGATAGGCTGGAAAATCATTTTGGGATTACTGGGAGTGCCCTTGCATGGCTGACGTCATACTTGACCAGTCGTTCTCACTGTTTTGTACAGTAACACTACCTCTAACCTTAGTGACATGAAATTTGGGGTTCCACAGGGGTCCGTCTTAGGCCCCTGCTTTCTCCCTTTATATAGCACCCCTTGGGCACATATTGCGGTATTTTTGGATTACCATTCACTGCTATGCAGATGATACTTAGTTACACATGCTGATAACTGCTCGTAACCCCATCCACATAAAATCCTTAGAAGATTGCCTTGCATCAGTGAAAAGCTGGATGTCTAGCAATTTCCTACTTTTCAACTCTGATAAGACTGAAATGACACCAGCTAACGCTTAGCTTAGGCTCATGTGTCATATACTGACAAAGTGAGGAGCCTTGGGGTAATTTTTGATCCTACATTAGAGATATTACAAGGACTGCTTTCTTCCACCTGCGAAATATATTGAAGATTAATCCCATCCTGTCTATGGCTGATGTTGAGACCCTGATTCATACATTTGTCTCTTCTAGATTTGACTTCTGCAATGTTCTATTTTCTGGTTTACCACAGTCTAGCATTAGGGCTCTCCAGTTGGTTCAAAATCCTGCAGCCAGACTTTTGACACAAAGCAGAAAGTTCGACCACATTACACCCATTTTGGCGTCTCTTCACTGGCTTCCTGTCCCAGTGAGATCAGATTTTAAGCTTCTGCTACTAAGCTATAAAATTGTTCACTGACTGGCACCTCCCTACTTCGCTGACCTACTTAAACCCTACATACCGGCCCGGGCTCTGCGATCTGTGTGCAGGACTACTTTGTGTCCCTCGGATGAATAAAGAGTCTGAGTCACAGAGCTTTCTCTTATCGTGCCCCTGTTCTGTGGAATGATCTCCTTGCACCAATAAAACAGATTCTGTAGACTTTCAAGTTCAGACTTAAGACACACTTATTTTTCCTTTAATATGGTTAGTATATTGGCATAGTATGTTATTATGCCTTTTACCTTTTTAAATTCATTTATTAGTAATTGGAGCGTGCTGCGGCCTCAACTTTATCCAAAGTCTGGGTCTTTTAATGAAGTTTAGGGCTAGTGGCCAGTGATCACCTTCGTATTTCTTTTTTTTTTTTCTTGTTGCTTAATGCTGACAAATTATACAGTATTTTTTGTCTTTCTATTGCCTGATCTGTTTTTCCTCTCTGTTTGAGGTGCAGCTCCATCCAGAGATGGGAGTGGTGTCTTCTTCTGCAGGCCTCCCGTCCTGTGCACCGGCCTGGACTCCCAAAATTTCCTGTATATTCCTTCTGTCAATTGTGTCGGTAGCATGGCCCAAGCAGAGGATCACCCCTTTGAGTCTGGTCTGCTTGAGGCTTCTTCCTCAAATCATCAGAGGGAGTTTTTCCTTACCACTGTTGCCTGTATACTTGCTGTCAGGGTTAGTAAGGTTAGACCTTACTTGTGTGAAGTGCCTTGAGGCAACTTTGTTGTAATTTGGTGCTATATAAATGAAATGAAAAATCTCTGTGTACTCCTGTCTACTTTCTTCATCTCTCCGACTATCCCAAAGCTTCTTCGCAAACTTCTTTCTCCTCATGCTTTCTGGAACATCTTCATTCCACCACCAAGTCTCCTTGTCTTCCTTCCACTGTCCAGATGTCACACCCAGTACCTTCCTAGCTGTCTCCTTAACTACATCTGCAGTACTTTTCCTGTTGTCCAAACTGCTTCCTCTCCATCTCGTGCCTCTCTCATCTGCTCACTGAATGTCACACAACAGTCGTCCTCCTTCAGCTTCCACCATCTGATCCTTTGTTGAGCTCTTTTTTCTCTCTCGCTCTCTTTTTTTTCTGTTGCGTCTGTCAGTTGCATGTGTAGTTGTGCTGTGTTTTGTCGTGCTTTTTTCTTTTCATCATGCCATTACTGTGTTTTGGGGTTTTTTGCACGTGTTTTTGCATGTCTTGATTTTCTGAATGAAGTGTAGGTGTGATAGTAATTGGGCTCCACCCTCATTGCCCCATGAACTTCTACCATTGGCCACATTGGCCAATGGTAGAAGACTGGGTTAAAAGCGCAGAGGGTTGTGGCAAGGGGGAGGGGGAGGCGCATGAGAGGAAACCTGACGCAGGTGCGGACACGGAAGCAGGACGCCTGGTAGAGAGACAGGACGGAGAAGAGACACGTACAAACGCCCGCCTAAACAGTTAAGGGAGGGACGTGTCCCAGACTGCTCGTGTGTGTGCGCGCACGTCTTGGTGAGTTTGATGCTTGTCCCTGAGTCCTCCCTTTGATCTGTGCAGCTTGCTGGGCGTGGAAGTGCAGGGAAGGAGAGATGCAGATTGCGGCCGGAGGCGCAGGAGATGGAAAGGACACGATGCGCGGCGCGCACAACGCTTGCTGTATGGTTAAGTAAAAGGGATGTCTGCCAGACTGCTTGTGTGTGTGCGTGCGCACCTGTCATAGATTGTGTGGGCAGCACCCATGGAGAATAGCGGAGGTCGGACCTGAGCCCGGACCACTCGGACGTTGCGGAGTATTGCCAAAAAAAAAGAGGATAATCTTTCAGCTCCTCACTGTCCCCACCCAGTTTTATGCAGGAGGTTTTTTTTTTTTTTTTTTGAGAAAATCAAGATCTTTGTGATTTTATTCTTCTTGACTGAGGCTTTGGGTTTTTTCTTTTTATTATTTTTTCTTGGTTCCAGACGTTTTATATGGCCTTTTCTTAGCTTTAGTCAAATTTATTTATTTTAATTGTGAATACATTTTTTAATATTGCCAATATTAGCCTGGGCTCTTTCTTAGGAGTTGCACTTGGTGATAAAAGGACCCCGATTGGTGACATTTTTCTTTGGCATTGTCGGCAGGATCACCAGTGCTACTGCTAAGAAATGGATCCAGCTCAACCAGGCCCCAGTGCAGCTATTAATGCAAACTTTATGATTCCATGGTTCATGGGGGCGGCATGGATACCAAAATTCAATGGGGAAGCTGCGAAATTTGCAGACTGGAGAGCCCAGGTGGAAGCAATGCTAAGGCTGCAAGGTTTAAATTCACAGCAGCAGGCAGATTTTGTCTTGGGAGCCTTGGAAGGGGAAGCCAAGCAGGAGTTAATGCTGGCCAAATCAATCTGAAAAGGACACTGGGGCTAAGGTATTGGCTTTTTTGCAAAACCTTTACGCTAAGCCTGCCACAAAAGCAAATTACGTGTAGATTTTTTTTTAACTGTAAACAGAGGGCTGGTGAATCAATTAACACTTTTATTTTGTGCCTCTGCGAGGCGTTTTCTAGGTGGCAAGATGCTGATATAGACGGGACCGGGGAGGAGGATGACTGCTTTTGGATCAGTTTTATGGTTGATCTCCTTAAAGGGCCACTTAAACAGGAACTTAGTCGCCAAATGCGGCGTAGAGATGATATGACTTTTAAAATTGCTTGTAAAGAGGCTCGCGCCCTGGAGAAAGAGCTTGAGGAAGAGGATGAGGTGTTAGTGTCAAATCGTGTCGCAGCCTATGCTCCATCTAGGCCAATCACCTTTGACAATGAGAAATTAAGGGGAAAAGATACATTCGGAGCTGAGGGAGGAGTTGTTGGGGGAGTTAAGGAAGGAGATTAAGAGCAATTAAAGGTTATGTCATCTGCAATAGTAGAGGATATTAAAGCTCAGCTCCGAGTTCCGTCTCCAGCCCATCTCAAATGGGACGTCCACGAGAAGGGACCCCTTCTTACCAGTGGGACGCACAAGGGAGACCTATCTGTCGAAGCTGTGGCACTGTCGGGCATGTCGAGCGCCACTGTTCTCAGAGATCTTCCAGGCTGCAGGATTTTTCGTCACCCCTGCAGCTGAGGGCCAAGCAGTGGGGGCGACTGTTTCAGAGCCCAAAGCGCACTCCATACAGGCCCCAGAACCTGTTTCAGCAACAGACCCTGAGTCAAAGATGGTCCTGGTTGGTGAGTGTCCTGATGTGTTTGTTAAAGAGAATAATTGTACAATCCCCTTTATACTTGATACGGGGTCACAAGTATCTTTGAGTCAGGCTTTGTATAAGAAATATATGGAAGGGATGAAATTGACTAGCCCTGCAGAGGTCCCTTGGCTAACCCTGCGGGCTGCTAATGGTTTACAGATTCCATATATTGGCTATGTGATTGTAAATTGTGTGGTCGGAGGAGTTGACATCTATGGAAAGGGAATTATCATGGAAGATGGATGTCTTGGGCCAGAGAAGGGGATCCTTGGCATGAATATTATTCAAGATCTTTGGTCTTCGCTTACTCAGGGTAACCACCCTGGGCTAGCAGCCTTCAAAACCACTCTCCCTTCAGCTGAAGGGAAGGTGTGGACCAAAGCTTTTACTGAGTGCCAGCGGATCGCCATCAGTGGGCCCCGACCTACAGTGGACGGGGTTGCCAGACTGCCACGCCAGTCGCCCATGACCATCCCCCCATACACAGTGATGGTGTTATGGACACAGGTAAATGATATTCCTACTAACTGTACTGTTATTGAACCTCTCCCAAGCAGTGACGGGGAGTGGCTGGTTGGGCAGACTTGGCTACCATAAAAGATGGACGAGTACCCTGCCGGCTTTGCAATCCCAATCCTTACCCAGTAGAGGTGCCTCAGCGACTACCGTTGGCCCGAGTCACCGAAGTGGGACCTGGTGGCGATTCAGGGGGAGCAGGACCTTGTGCTGAATAGTGTGGCCCCTGATGTTATAGAGGTGGCAGTAGGCGCGTGGCTGATATAGCTGGGACACAGAATGACTTGCATCCAGTCATGTCTGACAAAGAGTCAGAGCTCTATTGAGCTGAGTATTCATTAACTTTAACTAGTAATGACTTCATGACTTTCTTTGCTAACAAAATTTTAACTAATTAGAGAAAAAAATACTCATAACCATCCCAAAGACGTATCGTTATCTTTGGGCTGCTTTCAGTGATGCCAGTATTTGGTTAGACTCTTTCTCTCCGATTGTTCTGTCCTGAGTTATTTTCATTAGTTACTTCATCCAAACCATCAACATGTTATAGACCCCATTCTACCAGGCTGCTCAAGGAAGCCCTACCATTATTTAATGCTTCGATCTTAAATATGATCAATCTATCTTTGTTAGTTGGCTATGACCACAGGCTTTTAAGGTGGCAGTAATTTAACCATTACTTAAAAAGCCATCACTTGACCCAGCTATCTTAGCTAATTATAGGCCAATCTCCAACCTTCCTTTTCTCTCAAAAATTCTTGAAAGGGTAGTTGTAAAACAGCTAACTGATCATCTGCAGAGGAATGGTCTATTTGAAGAGTTTCAGTCAGGTTTTAGAATTATCATAGTACAGAAACAGCATTAGTGAAGGTTACAAATGATCTTCTTATGGCCCTCGGACAGTGGACTCATCTCTGTGCTTGTTCTGTTAGACCCTCAGTGCTGCTTTTGATACTGTTTACCATAAATATTTATTACATAGATTAGAGCATGCCATAGGTATTAAAGGCACTGTCGCTGCGGTGGTTTGAATCATATTTGTCTAACAGATTACACTTTGTTCATGTAAATGGGGAATCTTCTTCACAGACTCAAAGTTAATTATGGAGTTCCACAAGGTTCCTGGCTAGGGACCAATTTTATTCACTTTATATATGCTTCCCTTAGGCCAGTATTATTAGATGGTATTGCTTAAATTTTCATTGTACGCAGATGATACCCAGCTTTATCTATCCATGAAGCCAGAGGACACCACACCAATTAGCTAAACTGCAGGATTGTCTTACGACATAAAGACATGGATGACCTCTAATTTCCTGCTTTTAAACTCAGATAAAACTGAAGTTATTGTACTTGGGCCCACACACATCTTAGAAACATGGTGTCTAACCAGATCCTTACTCTGGATGGCATTACCCTGACCTCTAGTAATACTGTGAGAAACTTGGAGTCATTTTTTGATCAGGATATGTCATTCAAAGCGCATATAAACATGTAGGACTGCTTTTTTGCATTTACGCAATATCTCTAAATTAGAAAGGTCTTGTCTCAGTGATGCTTGAAAAACTATTCATGCATTTATTTCCTATAGGCTGGACTATGTAATTCATTATTATCAGGTTGTCCTAAAAGTTCCCTAAAAGCTTCAGTTATTCAAAATGATGCAGCTAGAGTACAACAGGGACTAGGAAGGAGAGAGCATATCTCACCCATATTGGCCTCTCTTCATTGGCTTCATGTAATTCTAGAATAGAATTTAAAATTCTCTTCTTACTTATAAGGTTTTGAATAATCAGGTCCCATCTTATCTTAGGGACCTCGTAGTACCATATCACACCCAATAGAGCGCTTCGCTCTCAGACTGCAGGCTTACTTGTAGTTCCTAGGGTTTGTAAGAGTAGAATGGGAGGCAGAGCCTTCAGCTTTCAGGCTCCTCTCCTGTGGAACCAGCTCCCAATTCAGATCAGGGAGACAGACACCCTCTCTACTTTTAAGATTAGGCTTAAAACTTTCCTTTTTGCTAAGCTTATAGTTAGGGCTGGATCAGGTGACCCTGAACCATCCCTTAGTTATGCTGCTATAGACGTAGACTGCTGGGGGGCTTCCCATGATGCACTGTTTCTTTCTCTTTTTGCTCTGTATGCACCACTCTGCATTTAATCATTAGTGATCGATCTCTGCTCCCCTCCACAGCATGTCTTTTTCCTGGTTCTCTCCCTCAGCCCCAACCAGTCCCAGCAGAGGACTGCCCCTCCCTGAGCCTGGTTCTGCTGGAGGTTTCTTCCTGTTAAAAGGGAGTTTTCCTTCCCACTGTAGCCAAGTGCTTGCTCACAGGGGGTCGTTTTGACCGTTGGGGGTTTTACATAATTATTGTATGGCCTTGCCTTGCAATAAAGCGCCTTGGGGCAACTGTTTGTGTGATTGCACTATATAAAAAAAAAATTGATTGATTGATTGATTGATGTCTTTGCAGGGGAGTGGTTTGACTGAAGTACAGCAACAGGAGGTGACTGACTTGGTTACTTCGCTGGAGGTCGTGTTTGCATGCCACGAGGAGGATTTTGGACGCACGGGAGTGGTCAAGCACCAGATCCCCACGGACACAGCTACACCAAGCCGGGAGCGCTATAGACCAGTGCCCCGAGCTTGTACACAGAATTGAGGTCCTTGTTGAAGAATATGCTGGAGAGTGGAGTGGTACGGGAAAGCTCCAGTCCATGGGCGGCACCTATTGTCTTGGTAAGGAAAAAAGATGGCTCCTGGCGATTTTGTGTGGACTATCGGAAGTTGAATGCACTGACCCACAAGGATGCTTATCCCCTCCCCCGTATTGAGGAGTCATTAACAGGGTTAAAAGCAGCCAGGTGGTATTCCACGTTGGATTAGGCAAATGGTTATTGGCAAGTTGAGGTAGATCCAGCTGACCAGGAGAAGACTGCTTTTACCACACCTTTCGGTCTTTATGAATTTGAGAGGATGCCCTTTGGGCTATGTAATGCACCTGCGACTTCCAAAGGCTTATGCAGCGGTGTTTGGGCCATATGGTAAATGACTTTTTGCTCATTTATTTAGATGATGTTGTGGTGTTCTCCTCTGATTTTAACAGCCATCTGCGTCACCTGGAGGTTTTTGCAAAGCTGCAAGAACATGGGTTGAAGCTGCAGCCTCGACGTGTTGCCTCTTCCAGAGGAGCGTGAAATACCTGGGGCATGTGATCAGTGAGGAGGGAGTGGCTACAGACCCAGCAAAACGGAGGTGGTGAAGGACTGGCCTGTCCCTAAGACAGCAAAACAGGTGAAGTCATTCCTTGGGTTTGCTAGTTACTACCGCCGCTTTATACCGAACTTTCTAGGATTGCTCTGCCTCTTAACGCTTTGACCCATGGTACTGCTCAAGATCGTACAGCTCCAGTTGCCTGGTCGGAAGAGTGCCAGCAGGCTTTTGATAAGCTGAAGGGGGCCCTAGTAAGTGCACCAATTCTGGCATATGCAGATTTTTCTCAACCTTTTTATCTTTACACGGATGCCAGCCTTGAGGGCCTAGGCAGTACTTGCACAGGTACAGGACGGGAAGGAGAGGGTGATTGCCTACGCGAGCCGCAGTCTCCGACCAACGGAGCCTAACGACCAAAACTATAGTTCGTTTAAGCTAGAGCTGTTGGCATTGAAGTGGGCGGTCACAGAGAAATTAAAGATTATCTGTATGGTGCAGAATTCAGTCTTTACTGATAATAACCCTCTGGTACACCTGGGTAGAGCCCGTTTGGGTGCAGTGGAACAGAGGTGGTTAGCTCAGTTGGCTAACTTTAAGTATACCTTAAAATACCGGCCTGGCACTCAGAACCGAAATGCAGATGCTCTATCCCGGTTACCCAAGCAGGACGATGGCCTGGTGCAGTCACTTCAAGTTATGACAGAAGGAGTATCGTGGGAGGATCAGCAGAAGGCGGACCCTGACCTCCGCTGTATAAGGCTGCACAAGGAGTTGCAACGAGCGTGCCCTGAGGTATGTGCTGACACTTCCAAATTCCTGAAAGGCCTTATAAGGTATTGGGATAAAATTGAATTAGAGGAAGGGGTGCTGAAAAGGCAATGGAGGGATGCGGGGACTGGGACTGTAATTTCTCAGGTTCTTGTCCCCAAGCAGGAAACGCTGGCTGTATGGAGGGCCTACCACGATGGGATGGGTCTTCCAGGCAGGGATCGAACAAAGATGATTCTCCAGCAACGCTGCTTTTGGCCTGGAATGGAGGAAGACTTGGAGAAGTGGTGCAGCTCTTGTTCTCAGTGCGTGTACAATAAATCGGGCCTGATGGCAGGGCCCCATTGAAACCTATTCAGGCCTCCTACCCTTTTGAAGTGCTCGGCATTGATTATCATCAATTTCTTTATATAGCGCCAAATCACAACAAACAGTTGCCCCAAGGCGCTTTATATTGTAAGGCAAGGCCATACAATAATTATGTAAAACCCCAACGGTCAAAACGACCCCCTGGCAAGCACTTGGCTACAGTGGGAAGGAATATCTGTCCCTTGGTCGTCCGGTAGACAGGTATCAATACATATTGGTAATGACCGACCTATTTTCAAAGTATGCGGTTGCGGTCCCTACCCAGGACCAGTCCGCAGATACCACCGCTAAAGCATTATATAGTGACTGGATTTTGACATTCGGTTGCCCAGAACGAATACTTTCTGATCGTGGAGCGGCCTTCGAATCATCTCTGATGAAACAGCTTTGTCAACTGTATGGGTGCCATAAGAGTAGAACAACAGCCTATCACCCCCAGGGGAATGGTGGTTGTGAACGATTTAACCAGACCCTTTTACAGTTGCTTAATTCTCTCCTGGAGACCCAACAGCGGTTTTGGCCAGATAAGTTGCCAGCCCTAGTGCAGGCTTATAATAACACCGTTCACAGCACGACAGGGATGACTCCTCATTATGTTGTGTTCGGTAGACACACACGGCTAGCACTGGATTGGTTGTCTGGTCTGGCCCCTACCATAGATGCTCAGAGTTTAGAAGGATGGGCCAGACACCACCAGCGGGCCCTGCGAGGTGTGTATAAGACTGCAAAAGAACGGACAGTTCACCGTCAACATCGGGACCAGACGAGGTACAATCGACGGGCCCCACTCCCACCGTTGTTTCCGGCGAACGGGTATTGGTTCGTAACTTCTGCTGGAGGACCCGGGGAAAGCTGTCCACTAAATGGTATTCGGACCCACATGTGGTGGTCTCTCAGTTAGCAGAGGACCACCCAGTTTATTGTATTCGTCCCGAAGGTAGGAGGGCCCAATGCGTACATACCATCGTAATAATCTCCACCCTTGCCCTTTTGATGTGTTACAGCAACCAGGTGTTGAACCTGAGGCAAGGCCGAAACAATCTCCATTACCTCCTCCCACTGTATGGCTTCCTAGATTGACTGTGACCCAAATGACTGCCTCTCCGCAAGAACCGCCGGTGAATCCTATTCCACCTGGCCCTCCAGAACAATCGCCACAAGTAAGGTGCCCTCAGCGTTAAAATTTGGGCACAGTACCCCTCAAGATTTCGGGAATGATTGGCCGGACGACCAATGTTAAAGGAGGGGGAGAATGTCACAGGGGCTTTTTTTTTTATTTCTGTTGCATCTGTCAGTTGCATGTGTAGTTGTGCTGTGGTTTGTCGTGCTTTTTTTTTTTTTCTTTTCATCATGCCATTACTGTTTTTTTTTTTTTTGCACGTGTGTTTTTGCATGTCTTGATTTTCTGAATGAAGTGTAGGTGTGATAGTAATTGGGCTCCACCCTCATTTCCCCATGAACTTCTACCATTGGCCAATGTGGCCCACAGACTGGGTTAAAAGTGCAGAGGGTGTGGCGAAGGGGAGTGGGGGGCGCACGCATGAGAGGAAACCTGACGCAGGTGCGGACACGGAAGCAGGACGCCAGGTGGAGAAACAGGACGGAGAGAGACACGTACAACGCCCGCTAAACAGTTGAGAGGGACGTGTCGCAGACTGCTCGTGTGCGCGCGCGCACGTCTTGGTGAGTTTGATGCTTGTCCCTGAGTCCTCCCTCTGATCTGTGCAGCTTGCTGGCCGTGGAAGTGCAGGGAAGGATTGCGGCCGGAGGCGCAGGAGATCGAAAGGACACGACGCGCAGCGCGCACAATGCTCGCTATATGGTTAAGTAAAAGGGATGACTTCATGACTTCTTTGCTAAACAAAATTTTAACTATAGAGAAAAAATTACTCATAACCATCCCAAAGACATATCGTTATCTTTGGCTGCTTTCAGTGATGCCGGTATTTGGTTAGACTCTTCTCTCCAATTGTTCTGTCTGAGTTATTTCATGAGTTACTTCATCCAAACCATCAACATTTTTATTAGACCCCATTCCTACCAGGCTGCTCAAGGAAGCCCTACATTATTTAATGCTTCGATCTTAAATATGATCAATCTATCTTTGTTAGTTGGCTATGTACCACAGGCTTTTAAGGTGGCAGTAATTAAACCATTACTTAAAAAGCCATCACTTGACCAGCTATCTTAGCTAATTATAGGCCAATCTCCAACCTTCCTTTTCTCTCAAAAATTCTTGAAAGGGTAGTTGTAAAACAGCTAACTGATCATCTGCAGAGGAATGGTCTATTTGAAGAGTTTCAGTCAGGTTTAGAATTCATCATAGTACAGAAACAGCATTAGTGAAGGTTACAAATGATCTTCTTATGGCCTCGGACAGTGGACTCATCTCTGTGCTTGTTCTGTTAGACCTCAGTGCTGCTTTGATACTGTTGACCATAAAATTTTATTACAGAGATTAGAGCATGCCATAGGTATTAAAGGCACTGCGCTGCGGTGGTTTGAATCATATTTGTCTAATAGATTACAATTTGTTCATGTAAATGGGGAATCTTCTTCACAGACTAAAGTTAATTATGGAGTTCCACAAGGTTCTGTGCTAGGACCAATTTATTCACTTTATACATGCTTCCCTTAGGCAGTATTATTAGACGGTATTGCTTAAATTTTCATTGTTACACAGATGATACCCAGCTTTATCTATCCATGAAGCCAGAGGACACACACCAATTAGCTAAACTGCAGGATCGTCTTACAGACATAAAGACATGGATGACCTCTAATTTCCTGCTTTTAAACTCAGATAAAACTGAAGTTATTGTACTTGGCCCCACAAATCTTAGAAACATGGTGTCTAACCAGATCCTTACTCTGGATGGCATTACCCTGACCTCTAGTAATACTGTGAGAAATCTTGGACTCATTTTGATCAGGATATGTCATTCAAAGCGCATATTAAACAAAGATGTAGGACTGCTTTTTTGCATTTATGCAATATCTCTAAAATCAGAAAGGTCTTGTCTCAGAGTGATGCTGAAAAACTAATTCATGCATTTATTTCCTCTAGGCTGGACTATTGTAATTCATTATTATCAGGTTGTCCTAAAAGTTCCCTAAAAAGCCTTCAGTTAATTCAAAATGCTGCAGCTAGAGTACTGACGGGGACTAGAAGGAGAGAGCATATCTCACCCATATTGGCCTCTCTTCATTGGCTTCCGTTAATTCTAGAATAATTTAAAATTCTTCTTCTTACTTATAAGGTTTTGAATAATCAGGTCCCATCTTATCTTAGGGACCTCGTAGTACCATATCACCCCAATAGAGCGCTTCGCTCTCAGACTGCAGGCTTACTTGTAGTTCCTAGGGTTTGTAAGAGTAGAATGGGAGGCAGAGCCTTCAGCTTTCAGGCTCCTCTCCTGTGGAACCAGCTCCCAATTCAGATCAGGGAGACAGTCCCTCTCTACTTTTAAGATTAGGCTTAAAATTTTCCTTTTTGCTAAAGCTTATAGTTAGGGCTGGATCAGGTGACCCTGAACCATCCCTTAGTTATGCTGCTATAGACGTAGACTGCGGGGGGTTCCCATGATGTACTGTTTCTTTCTCTTTTTGCTCTGTATGCACCACTCTGCATTTAATCATTAGTGATCGATCTCTGCTCCCTCCACAGCATGTCTTTTTCCTGGTTCTCTCCTCAGCCCCAACCAGTCCCAGCAGAAGACTGCCCCTCCCTGAGCCTGGTTCTGCTGGAGGTTTCTTTTGTTAAAAGGGAGTTTTTCCTTCCCACTGTAGCCAAGTGCTTGCTCACAGGGGGTCGTTTTGACCGTTGGGGTTTTACATAATTATTGTATGGCCTTGCCTTACAATATAAAGCGCCTTGGGGCAACTGTTTGTTGTGATTTGGCGCTATATAAAAAAATTGATTGATTGATTGATTGATTGGGCAGATCTATAGATCTGACAGAATTCAGCTTTAATCATTATTGCTAAATCTTAGACAAAAAGAACTTTCACTTTAATTCTTTATGTTTACTGGGCTAAAGATTTAATGTATTCTCTTTATTTATGTATCTATTGCAGAATTTAGCTTTAATCATTATTGCTAGAAATCTTAGACAAAAAGAACTTGCACTTTAATTCTTTATGGTTACTGGGCAGATCTATAGATCTATTACAGAATTCAGCTTTAATCATTATTGCTAGAAATCTTAGACAAAAAGAACTTTCACTTTAATTCTTTATGGTTACTGGGCTAAAGCTTTAATGTATTCTCTTTATCTATATATCCATTGCAGAATTCAGCTTTAATCATTATTGTTAGAGATCTTAGACAAAAAGAACTTTCACTTTAATTCTTTATGGTTATTAATTTGCTCTCTGTTTATCTTTTATTACTTTAATGTGTGTCATGCTTAAATCTAGTGTGTGTGTGCTTTAATCTAGTGTGTGTGTGTATGTGTGTTTGCGTACATGTGCTTTCAACACAAGGGCCCTAAAGACGTCGCCCTGGTATCGCCAGTCACCATACCAAGTTTGGTGTTGATCGCTTAATCGCTGTAGAAGTTCACCCTGAACACAAATTGTGCCACAAACATACGAGGTCTGTGATGAAAAAGCGGTCCTTTTTATTTTTTTCAAAAAATAAATGGATTTGATTCATATGTTTTTACGTCAGACAAGCTTGAATCCTCATGCGCATGCGTGAGTTTTTTCACGTGTGTCGGTGACAGCATTCGCCTGTGGGCAGGCCTTGAGTGAGGAGTGCTCCACCCCGCCCGTCGGAATCTCTTTGTCTGAATAGCCGCTGCGGACGGCGCGCATTGCTTTATCAACATTTTTTCTGGATCTGTGAGGGATATCGAGTGGACACTATATAGAAATTAAGATGGTTTTCGGTGAAAAGTTTAATGGCTGATGAGAGATTATGGGGGTTTCTGTCGTGTAAGGACTTCCCACGGAGCGGGACGTCGCGCAGTGCTTCCAGGCACCGTCGTCGGCCTGTTTGACCTGAAAACATTCTAATTTAAGGCTTAATTCACCCAGGACGTCGTGAGAGAACAGAGAAGATTCAGAACAGGCCGGCATGAGGACTTTACGTGGACATTCCACTGTTTAAGGACATTTTGTAATGAAAGACGTGCGCGCAAATTCGCCGAGTCGTCACGGAAACGACTCGGCGAATCTGTGTGCGCCGCGACAGGAAAAACACCTCCGTGTTGAAAACCATTTGTAAAATTCAGGCGGCTTTTGATGGCTTTCAACATGTGAGTAACTGAGAAATTGTTTAACGCTTGGGCATGTTCCAACTTGACCGTTAAGGTTTCCAACGGAGGTGTTTTTCCTGTGGCGACCCCCCCGCGGTCGGGTCCGGCCCGACACGCGACTCTGCCCGCACGTTCTTTCATTACAAAATGTCCGAATAAACTCCTCATGCCGACTTCTTCTGAAAGTTCTCTGTTCTCTGACGACTTACTGGGTCAACAGAGCCTGAAATGTGGAAGTTTTCAACTTGAAACGGCGAGACGCTGCCGCCTCGAAGCGCAGATCGCCGTCAGGCACCGTGGGCCATCCTTAAAGCGACACTACCAGACCAAAATCTCTCATCAGCTGTTAAAATTTTTACCGAAAACCAGCTGAATTTATCGAATGGTGTCCACTCAGTTGTTACTTTTCTAACAGACCTCGTACATACATGCATACAAGCTGAAAGATAGGTACTAGTAGTAAGACCACCCAAATAATGTCAATGCCTCTGAAATGGTTCCTTCATAACTACAAATTGGTTATACTGTAATTTTAACTGATCTTGCAAGAATAGAACAGTCACAAAATGCTGCCCACAACCAGTGCCAAGGCAGTGCAGATTACATTCAACATGTGTTCAGTTATTTCTTTTATATGAGTTATTTATTTTACACCAACATGGAATGTGTAACCTCTTTTATTCACATCTACTTTTTATTGTTTATCAACTCAAATTGCATGCCATGAACCACAATTAAATGTTTAAATTTGACAAAATGTATTTATTATTCACTGCTCGCCTCGTCTGTGTTGTTAGTTTCCATGAACATTTTTGATCATAATCGAAGGGAACAGTGTGTCCACACCTTTGACTGGTACTGTGTGTTCTTAAATGTGGGGCCCTTGATCTCCACCCCAGGCCCGTTGGTACATTATCCGCCCCCTTCTGAGTCACTCTTCCAGTGTAGTCAGTGTCAGTTTTTATTGACTGAATTGTGTCTTGACATTAGCTTTCAACCATATCACTTTTGCCCGTTTGTCTCACAGGTTCAAGAAACGTGTTCTGATCCAGCAGCTGGAGACAATCCTGGCAGAGCTGGAGGAGAAGCACATTGCATCCTGCCAGCTTCCCAGCGATCATGACAGGTAGTGACGGCGCCATGCCTCTGTCCTCTGCTGCTGCAAAAAAGGAACGAGGCCCTTTTCTTTGGAGAACAAAGTAACCTTGTTGATTTTCCTCAGATGATAGACAGGGAAACCTGATCTACAGCTGGACAAACACGCTGATTGATGACAGTGACATCTCCTGATATTGAGCCATGACATCACATCCTGTTAGAGACAGAGCGTGAGGGACTTAACTGAAGGACACATAATACTCGGGCTGCATCAAAAGACTTCAGTTATAATCCTCTTCATTCTGACAGATGCCTTAAACGTTTTTGGCTTTTGTCCATATCCACCCCTGTGTTCAGCAGTGACACACAAGCCGTTAGCTCACACAGTAAGCTGAATCATCCTTAATCACCAGGGCAAGGAACGACAGGGGTTCTCCTTTTGGTATTCTTTCAAACAGACATTTGTTCAGCTGGTCTGAAAAGAAGGCTGCACCAGTAGTAGAGTTTGTATGGACATCGGCCTGTGGCTGACAGAAACCTGTCCTTCACGTTCAGTTACATCTGCTGAATGGATGCACTGATGTAAAATCAAGGCTTTAAGTTTTATTTTGTTGTTATCTTGAGGTGAATGAAGGTCCAAAAAGTAGTAACTTCAAACGCATCTATCTTAAAAGACTTGTGAAAAGGACTCGTTTGTTTCCAGTTTGACCGTGTTGAAAATTTGTTGTGGAGTAAAGCTGACTGCTGTTTCACACCGAAGTGAACGAATCCAAGCATGTGGCGCACGTGTGGGAGATGTTGTGGAAGAACCGAGACGTGTTTGCTGGTTGGTTGTCGTTGTAGTCTTAGCTGCTGTTACAGCCCACGTGTTCGATGAAAAACCTGTGTGCATCACTGATTCCACCCGTCATCACTTTGTCCCGACAAATTCCTGCTTCTGTCCGTCTGCGTTGATTTACCTGTTGACGTTGAACAGCTGGTTTTCTCCCTTCTGCTGCTTCTACACAAACAACCTAGCAGCTATCCTCAGTTTCCCTTGTTTTTAAATGACAGATGTACACTCATTTTTAATGTTCATAAGGAATATAGTTTATTTTTGTGAATTTATTTCAGATTCTAAGTATTTTGAAAACAAAGGTTCAAGCTGATTTTGTATGCTGTTAAATATAAAGTGTAAAGTTTTGAGCCGCCCTTTTTTTAATAAACAAAATAAACCCACCAGTAATATGGTGTTTGTGTTCTGTGCTCTTTTGTTTTTGTCAGTGTATTTCTATAAGAGGAAGTGCTCAGAGCGCACAACCACCAATACCAAAGGACATATTTTAACCACAGATCCATAGAAAGAAACCCGAGGGAGAAGAAAAATAGGAATCTCCTCGTGTTGTACTTCCCATGGCAGAACAGTGGTCTGGCTCCCTGACCTGTATCAGGGGGAGGTGCTAACATAACACATTCACCTAGAAACCTTGCAGCTCTTATTTTTTCCACATATGGTGTGAGTAAGAAACATAATGCTTATTTGTGATGGGTGAGAACACAATGCACCACAACATTGATCATTTTGCTGTGTTCATCCTATCAGAAATGTTTGTATAGTATACTCACATCACGTGTAAGAATATGTAGCAGGTTTCTTGCACAGTTTATCTTAGACTAACCCAGTATAAATGCTTCTTCTTCTTTGTCTTTCAGCTGTTCCCGTTAGGGGTCGCCACAGCCGATCAATCAGTTCAATCTCACCCTGTCCTCTGTCACACCAACAACCTGTATGTCCTCCCTCAGAACATCCATAAACCTCCTCTTTGTCCTCCCTCTTCTCCTCCTACCTGGTGGCTCCATCCTCAGCATCCTTCTCCCTATATACCCTGGGTCCCTCCTCTGCACATGTCCACACCATCGCAATCTCACCTCTCTGACTTTGTCTCCAAACTGTCCCACCTGAGCTGTCCCTCTGAGATGTTTATTCCTAATCCCGTCCATTCTCGTCACTCCCAAAGAGAATCGGAACATCTCCAGCTCTGACTCCTGTCTTTTTGTTGTTACGACGAGGTTAGTGTGGGCCGGCTAGCATGCCCATTAGCATTAGCCTAGAAACGCCAGCTGTGGATGACAGCTTTCGGACCACGGTTAGGTAGGGAGGAAGTCATGTAGGGCTTAGTGCCCAGTTGCAGTACCCAGTCACACTCGCCACTGTGAACCGGTTTTCTCCCCTTGATATGCCTCTTGTTAGTTCTTTGAGCCCACTGGTGACTTTCACTCCTATCTCCAGGCCGAAATGCCAGGCTTCAGTGATAGTGGATTCCATCACTCGCAAAGTTAGGTTACAGACGCCAGCTGAAGTTAGGGCCAGAGCTCCCGACATTGCCTCCCATCTTAGGGTGCCGATGCCTGCAGAAGGGAGACGGACAAAGGAACATGACACTAGATACAGCCACATAGTTATTCACGTCTGCGCCATTGATGTCAGAATGAAGCACTCTTAGGTCACAAAAATGGATATAGAGAGGACTTGTGACCTTGCCAGAAAGATGTGTCAACATCAATTAATATTCTCTGGTCCCCTTCCCTCCTGAGGTAATGATGAGGCATTTAGCAGGCTGACATCATTAAATAAGTGCCTGGCACAATTTTGTAGACAGCAAGGCTTTAGTTTTATTGATTACTGGCCTTTGTTTTGGGGCCGCCGTGGCTTGCTGATGCCAGACGGCCTTCACCCTACTAGGGAAGGCACCGGCCATCTTGTCTGTGAACATAGATAGAGCTCTACAGGGAGGGTAACATTAGGACTTTACAGCAGGCCACAGAGCAGGTGATTAAAGACCCTGCAAGGCTTATGATGAATGTGGGTGTGGAATCCATTAGTTTAGTGGGGAAATTAGTACAGAAAGTCCACTATGGTGATAGTGCAGTTTATGTGGCAGGGTGGGAAATTCATCCAGTTGAGACTGTGGCCTTTGGCCTGTGGCCAGACATGTCCATAAAAAGCATAGAGGGATGTTCTTTGCAAATTTAATACCCATTACTACATTGGATGATGTTGAAATTGAGGATGTCCCGCTGGCTGTTCCAGCAATATCAAATATTTTGTGTCTTCTACCTACAACCCGCGTGGAATGTCTCAAATTTAAATGCTACTCTGGAACCACCCCTAAATCCAAACAGTAAAACTGTCAACCCCACTGAGGTCATTAGTCTGGGTCTCATTAACATAAGATCACTGTCCTCAAAATAATTGCTGATTAATGATCTAATTATTATTACTTATTACTTAGATATGATTGTGTTATGTGAAACCTGCTTTAAACCTACAGTTGTCTTCCCCTTAAATGAGGCCTGCCCACCAGAGTACACATTTTGTCACATCTCTTGTGATGCGAAGCAAGGTGGGGGTATTGCTCTTATTTATAAATCTAGATTTAGTCTGTTAGCTGTTGGGGGTCACAAATATAATTCGTTTGAACATCTGATCCTCAGCTCTGCCCAACAATGCTACGTATTGACAAGGCCAGAAGAATAAAAATCAGGCATATTACTTTGTCACTGTATATAGGCCCCCTGGCCCATATTCTGAATTCTTAGATGAATTTGGTGAGTTCATCTCTAATTTGTCAACTAGTGCAGATAAAATTTTGATTATTGGTGACTTCAACATTCATATAAATAAGCCGTCTGATCCCCTCTGCAAATCATTTATGGAAATTTTGGATGTATTAGGATTACAGCAATGCATTCAGGATTTAATGCACATTAGTGGAAATACCCTGGATCTGGTTCTCGCAAGTGGTATTGCTGTCACAAATATTGACATCATGCCTCTTGCATCAGTGGTCTCTGATCACTCACTTATTAGCTTTACAGTTTCGCTGCCGTGTTTAGTGGAACAACAACCTTATCTGTCATTGCGGCACCACATCAACTCCTCAACAGTAACTGAACTCGAAACTAGACTGCCCGATATCTTAACTTAATGTTTGGAAAATGCCCAATCAGTAGACAGTCCTGTGGATAGTTTAAACTCAGTGCTCAAAACTGCACTTGACATGATTGAGCCACCCATATTAAAACCACGCCCCCCAAAAACACAGTAATTGATTACCTTCATGACCTCAAGCATAAGGCTAGAGGCCTAGAATGGAAATAGCGTAGTTCAAAATTAGAAGTATTTCACCTTGCATGGCGTGATGCTATCTTAGACAAAAGCATGCATTACTGGCTACAAAGTGGACCTACTACTCTGATTTGATCAACAAAAACAAGCATAACTCAAAGTTCTTGTTCAACACGGTGGCAACACTTATTCATGGACAACCACCTGTAGTTCGTTCTCCTTTTACAGCACAAGATTTCCTGGATTACTTTGGGAAGAAAATAGAAGCCATCAGGTTAAACATATCCCGGCATGCCCTAATCCAGCTACTACACCCTGCTATTGAGGTGGATACCATTACTGAGGTATTACCTAGATTTAAAGAATTTGATAGTATCTTTCTAGGTGTGCTGACGAAGCTCGTAACGTCAACAAAAAGCACAACCTGTCTATTTGATCCTATACCAAGAAAACTGTTTAAGGATCTGTGGCCCACTCTTGGGCTGACTGTGCTGGAAATTATTAATCTCTCACTAACCTCTGGATCTGTTCCTAAATGTTTCAAATATGCAATAATTAAATCATTACTTAAGAAATCTAAACTTGACCCGAGTGTATTGAAAAACTATAGGTCGATATCAAATCTATCATTTTGCTCTAACATTCTGTAAAAGGTGGTTTCACAGCACAGCACTGAAAATAATCTTTTTGAGCCACTGCAGTCTGCTTTTAGAAAATATCATTCCACAGAGACGGCTCTCACTAAAGTGGTGAATGATTTTCTGCTTACAATGGATTCAGACACCACTACGGTTCTGTTGCTGTTAGATCTCAGTGCTGCATGTGATACAAGTGGATCATCATATCTCACTTGATAGGCTGGAAATCATTTTGGGATTACTGGAGTGCCCTTGCATGGCTGACGTCATACTTGACCAGTCGTTCTCACTGTTTTGTACAGTAACACTACCTCTAACCTTAGTGACATGAAATTTGGGGTTCCACAGGGGTCCGTCTTAGGCCCCCTGCTTTTCTCCCTTTATATAGCACCCCTTGGGCACATATTGCGGTATTTTTGGATTACCATTCACTGCTATGCAGATGATACTTAGTTACACATGCTGATAACTGCTCGTAACCCCATCCACATAAAATCCTTAGAAGATTGCCTTGCATCAGTGAAAAGCTGGATGTCTAGCAATTTCCTACTTTTCAACTCTGATAAGACTGAAATGACACCAGCTAACGCTTAGCTTAGGCTCATGTGTCATATACTGACAAAGTGAGGAGCCTTGGGGTAATTTTTGATCCTACATTAGAGATATTACAAGGACTGCTTTCTTCCACCTGCGAAATATATTGAAGATTAATCCCATCCTGTCTATGGCTGATGTTGAGACCCTGATTCATACATTTGTCTCTTCTAGATTTGACTTCTGCAATGTTCTATTTTCTGGTTTACCACAGTCTAGCATTAGGGCTCTCCAGTTGGTTCAAAATCCTGCAGCCAGACTTTTGACACAAAGCAGAAAGTTCGACCACATTACACCCATTTTGGCGTCTCTTCACTGGCTTCCTGTCCCAGTGAGATCAGATTTTAAGCTTCTGCTACTAAGCTATAAAATTGTTCACTGGACTGGCACCTCCCTACTTCGCTGACCTACTAAACCCTACATACCGGCCGGGCTCTGCGATCTGTGTGCAGGACTACTTTGTGTCCCTCGGATGAATAAAGAGTCTGAGTCACAGAGCTTTCTCTTATCGTGCCCCTGTTCTGTGGGAATGATCTCCTTGCACCAATAAACAGATTCTGTAGACTTTCAAGTTCAGACTTAAGACACACTTATTTTTCCTTTAATATGGTTAGTATATTGGCATAGTATGTTATTATGCCTTTTACCTTTTTAAATTCATTTATTAGTAATTGGAGCGTGCTGCGGCCTCAACTTTATCCAAAGTCTGGGTCTTTTAATGAAGTTAGGGCTAGTGGCCAGTGATCACCTTCGTATTTCTTTTTTTTTTTTCTTGTTGCTTAATGCTGACAAATTATACAGTATTTTTTGTCTTTCTATTGCCTGATCTGTTTTCCTCTCTGTTTGAGGTGCAGCTCCATCCAGAGATGGGAGTGGTGTCTTCTTCTGCAGGCCTCCCGTCCTGTGCACCGGCCTGGACTCCCAAAATTTCCTGTATATTCCTTCTGTCAATTGTGTCGGTAGCATGGCCCAAGCAGAGGAATCACCCCCTTTGAGTCTGGTCTGCTTGAGGCTTCTTCCTCAAATCATCAGAGGGAGTTTTTCCTTACCACTGTTGCCTGTATACTTGCTGTCAGGGTTAGTAAGGTTAGACCTTACTTGTGTGAAGTGCCTTGAGGCAACTTTGTTGTAATTTGGTGCTATATAAATGAAATGAAAAATCTCTGTGTACTCCTGTCTACTTTCTTCATCTCTCCGACTATCCCAAAGCTTCTTCGCAAACTTCTTTCTCCTCATGCTTTCTGGAACATCTTCATTCCACCACCAAGTCTCCTTGTCTTCCTTCCACTGTCCAGATGTCACACCCAGTACCTTCCTAGCTGTCTCCTTAACTACATCTGCAGTACTTTTCCTGTTGTCCAAAACTGCTTCCTCTCCATCTCGTGCCTCTCTCATCTGCTCACTGAATGTCACACAACAGTCTTCCTCCTTCAGCTTCCACCATCTGATCCTTTGTTGAGCTCTTTTTTTCTCTCTCGCTCTCTTTTTTTTCTGTTGCGTCTGTCAGTTGCATGTGTAGTTGTGCTGTGTTTTGTCGTGCTTTTTTCTTTTCATCATGCCATTACTGTGTTTTGGGGTTTTTTGCACGTGTTTTTGCATGTCTTGATTTTCTGAATGAAGTGTAGGTGTGATAGTAATTGGGCTCCACCCTCATTGCCCCATGAACTTCTACCATTGGCCACATTGGCCAATGGTAGAAGACTGGGTTAAAAGCGCAGAGGGTGTGGCAAGGGGGAGGGGGAGGCGCATGAGAGGAAACCTGACGCAGGTGCGGACACGGAAGCAGGACGCCTGGTAGAGAGACAGGACGGAGAGAGACACGTACAACGCCCGCTAAACAGTTAAGGGAGGGACGTGTCCCAGACTGCTCGTGTGTGTGCGCGCACGTCTTGGTGAGTTTGATGCTTGTCCCTGAGTCCTCCCTTTGATCTGTGCAGCTTGCTGGGCGTGGAAGTGCAGGGAAGGAGAGATGCAGATTGCGGCCGGAGGCGCAGGAGATGGAAAGGACACGATGCGCGGCGCGCACAACGCTTGCTGTATGGTTAAGTAAAAGGGATGTCTGCCAGACTGCTTGTGTGTGTGCGTGCGCACCTGTCATAGATTGTGTGGGCAGCACCCATGGAGAATAGCGGAGGTCGGACCTGAGCCCGGACCACTCGGACCGTTGCGGAGTATTGCCAAAAAAAAGAGGATAATCTTTCAGCTCCTCACTGTCCCCACCCAGTTTTATGCAGGAGGTTTTTTTTTTTTTTTTTTGAAGAAAATCAAGATCTTTGTGATTTTATTCTTCTTGACTGAGGCTTTGGGTTTTTTCTTTTTATTATTTTTTCTTGGTTCCAGACGTTTTATATGGCCTTTTCTTAGCTTTAGTCAAATTTATTTATTTTAATTGTGAATACATTTTTTAATATTGCCAATATTAGCCTGGGCTCTTTCTTAGGAGTTGCACTTGGTGATAAAAGGACCCCGATTGGTGACATTTTTCTTTGGCATTGTCGGCAGGATCACCAGTGCTACTGCTAAGAAATGGATCCAGCTCAACCAGGCCCCAGTGCAGCTATTAATGCAAACTTTATGATTCCATGGTTCATGGGGGCGGCATGGATACCAAAATTCAATGGGGAAGCTGCGAAATTTGCAGACTGGAGAGCCCAGGTGGAAGCAATGCTAAGGCTGCAAGGTTTAAATTCACAGCAGCAGGCAGATTTTGTCTTGGGAGCCTTGGAAGGGGAAGCCAAGCAGGAGTTAATGCTGGCCAAATCAACTGAAAAGGACACTGGGGCTAAGGTATTGGCTTTTTTGCAAAACCTTTACGCTAAGCCTGCCACAAAAGCAAAATTACGTGTAGATTTTTTTTTAACTGTAAACAGAGGGCTGGTGAATCAATTAACACTTTTATTTTGTGCCTCTGCGAGGCGTTTTCTAGGTGGCAAGATGCTGATATAGACGGGACCGGGGAGGAGGATGACTTGCTTTTGGATCAGTTTATGGTTGATCTCCTTAAAGGGCCACTTAAACAGGAACTTAGTCGCCAAATGCGGCGTAGAGATGATATGACTTTTAAAATTGCTTGTAAAGAGGCTCGCGCCCTGGAGAAAGAGCTTGAGGAAGAGGATGAGGTGTTAGTGTCAAATCGTGTCGCAGCCTATGCTCCATCTAGGCCAATCACCTTTGACAATGAGAAATTAAGGGAAAAGATACATTCGGAGCTGAGGGAGGAGTTGTTGGGGGAGTTAAGGAAGGAGATTAAAGAGCAATTAAAGGTTATGTCATCTGCAATAGTAGAGGATATTAAAGCTCAGCTCCGAGTTCCGTCTCCAGCCCCATCTCAAATGGGACGTCCACGAGAAGGGACCCCTTCTTACCAGTGGGACGCACAAGGGAGACCTATCTGTCGAAGCTGTGGCACTGTCGGGCATGTCGAGCGCCACTGTTCTCAGAGATCTTCCAGGCTGCAGGATTTTTCGTCACCCCTGCAGCTGAGGGCCAAGCAGTGGGGGCGACTGTTTCAGAGCCCAAAGCGCACTCCATACAGGCCCCAGAACCTGTTTCAGCAACAGACCCTGAGTCAAAGATGGTCCTGGTTGGTGAGTGTCCTGATGTGTTTGTTAAAGAGAATAATTGTACAATCCCCTTTATACTTGATACGGGGTCACAAGTATCTTTGAGTCAGGCTTTGTATAAGAAATATATGGAAGGGATGAAATTGACTAGCCCTGCAGAGGTCCCTTGGCTAACCCTGCGGGCTGCTAATGGTTTACAGATTCCATATATTGGCTATGTGATTGTAAATTGTGTGGTCGGAGGAGTTGACATCTATGGAAAGGGAATTATCATGGAAGATGGATGTCTTGGGCCAGAGAAGGGGATCCTTGGCATGAATATTATTCAAGATCTTTGGTCTTCGCTTACTCAGGGTAACCACCCTGGGCTAGCAGCCTTCAAAACCACTCTCCCTTCAGCTGAAGGGAAGGTGTGGACCAAAGCTTTTACTGAGTGCCAGCGGATCGCCATCAGTGGGCCCCGACCTACAGTGGACGGGGTTGCCAGACTGCCACGCCAGTCGCCCATGACCATCCCCCCATACACAGTGATGGTGTTATGGACACAGGTAAATGATATTCCTACTAACTGTACTGTTATTGAACCTCTCCCAAGCAGTGACGGGGAGTGGCTGGTTGGGCAGACTTTGGCTACCATAAAAGATGGACGAGTACCCTGCCGGCTTTGCAATCCCAATCCTTACCCAGTAGAGGTGCCTCAGCGACTACCGTTGGCCCGAGTCACCGAAGTGGACCTGGTGGCGATTCAGGGGGAGCAGGACCTTGTGCTGAATAGTGTGGCCCCTGATGTTATAGAGGTGGCAGTAAGGCGCGTGGCTGATATAGCTGGGACACAGAATGACTTGCATCCAGTCATGTCTGACAAAGAGTCAGAGCTCTATTGAGCTGAGTATTCCATTAACTTTAACTAGTAATGACTTCATGACTTTCTTTGCTAACAAAATTTTAACTAATTAGAGAAAAAAATACTCATAACCATCCCAAAGACGTATCGTTATCTTTGGCTGCTTTCAGTGATGCCAGTATTTGGTTAGACTCTTTCTCTCCGATTGTTCTGTCTGAGTTATTTTCATTAGTTACTTCATCCAAACCATCAACATGTTTATTAGACCCCATTCCTACCAGGCTGCTCAAGGAAGCCCTACCATTATTTAATGCTTCGATCTTAAATATGATCAATCTATCTTTGTTAGTTGGCTATGTACCACAGGCTTTTAAGGTGGCAGTAATTTAACCATTACTTAAAAAGCCATCACTTGACCCAGCTATCTTAGCTAATTATAGGCCAATCTCCAACCTTCCTTTTCTCTCAAAATTCTTGAAAGGGTAGTTGTAAAACAGCTAACTGATCATCTGCAGAGGAATGGTCTATTTGAAGAGTTTCAGTCAGGTTTTAGAATTCATCATAGTACAGAAACAGCATTAGTGAAGGTTACAAATGATCTTCTTATGGCCTCGGACAGTGGACTCATCTCTGTGCTTGTTCTGTTAGACCTCAGTGCTGCTTTTGATACTGTTTACCATAAAATTTTATTACATAGATTAGAGCATGCCATAGGTATTAAAGGCACTGTGCTGCGGTGGTTTGAATCATATTTGTCTAACAGATTACAATTTGTTCATGTAAATGGGGAATCTTCTTCACAGACTAAAGTTAATTATGGAGTTCCACAAGGTTCTGTGCTAGGACCAATTTTATTCACTTTATATATGCTTCCCTTAGGCAGTATTATTAGATGGTATTGCTTAAATTTTCATTGTTACGCAGATGATACCCAGCTTTATCTATCCATGAAGCCAGAGGACACACACCAATTAGCTAAACTGCAGGATTGTCTTACAGACATAAAGACATGGATGACCTCTAATTTCCTGCTTTTAAACTCAGATAAAACTGAAGTTATTGTACTTGGCCACACAAATCTTAGAAACATGGTGTCTAACCAGATCCTTACTCTGGATGGCATTACCCTGACCTCTAGTAATACTGTGAGAAATCTTGGAGTCATTTTTGATCAGGATATGTCATTCAAAGCGCATATTAAACATGTAGGACTGCTTTTTTGCATTTACGCAATATCTCTAAAATTAGAAAGGTCTTGTCTCAGTGATGCTGAAAAACTAATTCATGCATTTATTTCCTCTAGGCTGGACTATTGTAATTCATTATTATCAGGTTGTCCTAAAAGTTCCCTAAAAAGCCTTCAGTTAATTCAAAATGATGCAGCTAGAGTACTAACAGGGACTAGAAGGAGAGAGCATATCTCACCCATATTGGCCTCTCTTCATTGGCTTCCTGTTAATTCTAGAATAGAATTTAAAATTCTTCTTCTTACTTATAAGGTTTTGAATAATCAGGTCCCATCTTATCTTAGGGACCTCGTAGTACCATATCACCCCAATAGAGCGCTTCGCTCTCAGACTGCAGGCTTACTTGTAGTTCCTAGGGTTTGTAAGAGTAGAATGGGAGGCAGAGCCTTCAGCTTTCAGGCTCCTCTCCTGTGGAACCAGCTCCCAATTCAGATCAGGGAGACAGACACCCTCTCTACTTTTAAGATTAGGCTTAAAACTTTCCTTTTTGCTAAAGCTTATAGTTAGGGCTGGATCAGGTGACCCTGAACCATCCCTTAGTTATGCTGCTATAGACGTAGACTGCTGGGGGGTTCCCATGATGCACTGTTTCTTTCTCTTTTTGCTCTGTATGCACCACTCTGCATTTAATCATTAGTGATCGATCTCTGCTCCCCTCCACAGCATGTCTTTTTCCTGGTTCTCTCCCTCAGCCCCAACCAGTCCCAGCAGAGGACTGCCCCTCCCTGAGCCTGGTTCTGCTGGAGGTTTCTTCCTGTTAAAAGGGAGTTTTTCCTTCCCACTGTAGCCAAGTGCTTGCTCACAGGGGGTCGTTTTGACCGTTGGGGTTTTACATAATTATTGTATGGCCTTGCCTTGCAATATAAAGCGCCTTGGGGCAACTGTTTGTTGTGATTTGGCACTATATAAAAAAAAAATTGATTGATTGATTGATTGATGTCTTTGCAGGGGAGTGGTTTGACTGAAGTACAGCAACAGGAGGTGACTGACTTGTTACTTCGCTGGAGGTCGGTGTTTGCATGCCACGAGGAGGATTTTGGACGCACGGGAGTGGTCAAGCACCAGATCCCCACGGACACAGCTACACCAAGCCGGGAGCGCTATAGACCAGTGCCCCCGAGCTTGTACACAGAATTGAGGTCCTTGTTGAAGAATATGCTGGAGAGTGGAGTGGTACGGGAAAGCTCCAGTCCATGGGCGGCACCTATTGTCTTGGTAAGGAAAAAAGATGGCTCCTGGCGATTTTGTGTGGACTATCGGAAGTTGAATGCACTGACCCACAAGGATGCTTATCCCCTCCCCCGTATTGAGGAGTCATTAACAGGGTTAAAAGCAGCCAGGTGGTATTCCACGTTGGATTAGGCAAATGGTTATTGGCAAGTTGAGGTAGATCCAGCTGACCAGGAGAAGACTGCTTTTACCACACCTTTCGGTCTTTATGAATTTGAGAGGATGCCCTTTGGGCTATGTAATGCACCTGCGACCTTCCAAAGGCTTATGCAGCGGTGTTTGGGCCATATGGTAAATGACTTTTTGCTCATTTATTTAGATGATGTTGTGGTGTTCTCCTCTGATTTTAACAGCCATCTGCGTCACCTGGAGGTTTTTGCAAAGCTGCAAGAACATGGGTTGAAGCTGCAGCCTCGGACGTGTTGCCTCTTCCAGAGGAGCGTGAAATACCTGGGGCATGTGATCAGTGAGGAGGGAGTGGCTACAGACCCAGCAAAAACGGAGGTGGTGAAGGACTGGCCTGTCCCTAAGACAGCAAAACAGGTGAAGTCATTCCTTGGGTTTGCTAGTTACTACCGCCGCTTTATACCGAACTTTCTAGGATTGCTCTGCCTCTTAACGCTTTGACCCATGGTACTGCTCAAGATCGTACAGCTCCAGTTGCCTGGTCGGAAGAGTGCCAGCAGGCTTTTGATAAGCTGAAGGGGGCCCTAGTAAGTGCACCAATTCTGGCATATGCAGATTTTTCTCAACCTTTTTATCTTTACACGGATGCCAGCCTTGAGGGCCTAGGAGCAGTACTTGCACAGGTACAGGACGGGAAGGAGAGGGTGATTGCCTACGCGAGCCGCAGTCTCCGACCAACGGAGCCTAACGACCAAAACTATAGTTCGTTTAAGCTAGAGCTGTTGGCATTGAAGTGGGCGGTCACAGAGAAATTAAAGATTATCTGTATGGTGCAGAATTCAGTCTTTACTGATAATAACCCTCTGGTACACCTGGGTAGAGCCCGTTTGGGTGCAGTGGAACAGAGGTGGTTAGCTCAGTTGGCTAACTTTAAGTATACCTTAAAATACCGGCCTGGCACTCAGAACCGAAATGCAGATGCTCTATCCCGGTTACCCAAGCAGGACGATGGCCTGGTGCAGTCACTTCAAGTTATGACAGAAGGAGTATCGTGGGAGGATCAGCAGAAGGCGGACCCTGACCTCCGCTGTATAAGGCTGCACAAGGAGTTGCAACGAGCGTGCCCTGAGGTATGTGCTGACACTTCCAAATTCCTGAAAGGCCTTATAAGGTATTGGGATAAAATTGAATTAGAGGAAGGGGTGCTGAAAAGGCAATGGAGGGATGCGGGGACTGGGACTGTAATTTCTCAGGTTCTTGTCCCCAAGCAGGAAACGCTGGCTGTATGGAGGGCCTACCACGATGGGATGGGTCTTCCAGGCAGGGATCGAACAAAGATGATTCTCCAGCAACGCTGCTTTTGGCCTGGAATGGAGGAAGACTTGGAGAAGTGGTGCAGCTCTTGTTCTCAGTGCGTGTACAATAAATCGGGCCTGATGGCAGGGCCCCATTGAAACCTATTCAGGCCTCCTACCCTTTTGAAGTGCTCGGCATTGATTATCAATCAATTTCTTTATATAGCGCCAAATCACAACAAACAGTTGCCCCAAGGCGCTTTATATTGTAAGGCAAGGCCATACAATAATTATGTAAAACCCCAACGGTCAAAACGACCCCCTGTGAGCAAGCACTTGGCTACAGTGGGAAGGAATATCTGTCCCTTGGTCGTCCGGTAGACAGGTATCAATACATATTGGTAATGACCGACCTATTTTCAAAGTATGCGGTTGCGGTCCCTACCCAGGACCAGTCCGCAGATACCACCGCTAAAGCATTATATAGTGACTGGATTTTGACATTCGGTTGCCCAGAACGAATACTTTCTGATCGTGGAGCGGCCTTCGAATCATCTCTGATGAAACAGCTTTGTCAACTGTATGGGTGCCATAAGAGTAGAACAACAGCCTATCACCCCCAGGGGAATGGTGGTTGTGAACGATTTAACCAGACCCTTTTACAGTTGCTTAATTCTCTCCTGGAGACCCAACAGCGGTTTTGGCCAGATAAGTTGCCAGCCCTAGTGCAGGCTTATAATAACACCGTTCACAGCACGACAGGGATGACTCCTCATTATGTTGTGTTCGGTAGACACACACGGCTAGCACTGGATTGGTTGTCTGGTCTGGCCCCTACCATAGATGCTCAGAGTTTAGAAGGATGGGCCAGACACCACCAGCGGGCCCTGCGAGGTGTGTATAAGACTGCAAAAGAACGGACAGTTCACCGTCAACATCGGGACCAGACGAGGTACAATCGACGGGCCCCACTCCCACCGTTGTTTCCGGGCGAACGGGTATTGGTTCGTAACTTCTGCTGGAGGACCCGGGGAAAGCTGTCCACTAAATGGTATTCGGACCCACATGTGGTGGTCTCTCAGTTAGCAGAGGACCACCCAGTTTATTGTATTCGTCCCGAAGGTAGGAGGGCCCAATGCGTACATACCATCGTAATAATCTCCACCCTTGCCCTTTTGATGTGTTACAGCAACCAGGTGTTGAACCTGAGGCAAGGCCGAAACAATCTCCATTACCTCCTCCCACTGTATGGCTTCCTAGATTGACTGTGACCCAAATGACTGCCTCTCCGCAAGAACCGCCGGTGAATCCTATTCCACCTGGCCCTCCAGAACAATCGCCACAAGTAAGGTGCCCTCAGCGTTAAAATTTGGGCACAGTACCCCTCAAGATTTCGGGAATGATTGGCCGGGACGACCAATGTTAAAGGAGGGGGGAGAATGTCACAGGGGCTTTTTTTTTTATTTCTGTTGCATCTGTCAGTTGCATGTGTAGTTGTGCTGTGGTTTGTCGTGCTTTTTTTTTTTTTTCTTTTCATCATGCCATTACTGTTTTGTTTTTTTTTTTGCACGTGTGTTTTTGCATGTCTTGATTTTCTGAATGAAGTGTAGGTGTGATAGTAATTGGGCTCCACCCTCATTTCCCCATGAACTTCTACCATTGGCCAATGTGGCCCACAGACTGGGTTAAAAGTGCAGAGGGTGTGGCGAAGGGGAGTGGGGGGCGCACGCATGAGAGGAAACCTGACGCAGGTGCGGACACGGAAGCAGGACGCCAGGTGGAGAAACAGGACGGAGAGAGACACGTACAACGCCCGCTAAACAGTTGAGAGGGACGTGTCGCAGACTGCTCGTGTGCGCGCGCGCACGTCTTGGTGAGTTTGATGCTTGTCCCTGAGTCCTCCCTCTGATCTGTGCAGCTTGCTGGCCGTGGAAGTGCAGGGAAGGATTGCGGCCGGAGGCGCAGGAGATCGAAAGGACACGACGCGCAGCGCGCACAATGCTCGCTATATGGTTAAGTAAAAGGGATGTCTGCCAGACTGCTTGTGTGTGTGCGTGCGCACCTGTCATAGATTGTGTGGCCCTCAGCCCCTCCTTCTGATCTGTGCAGCTAACTGTGTGTGGAGGTACGGAGGAAGAGAGACGCGGACCGCGGCCGGAACAGCAGGAGACGGAGAGCTCGAAGTGCATGGGCAGCACCCATGGAGAATAGCGGAGGTCGGACCTGAGCCCGGACCACTCGGACGTTGCGGAGTATTGCCCCCCCAAAAAAAGAGGGATAATCTTTCAGCTCCTCACTATCCCCACCCAGTTTTATGCAGAAGTTTTTTTTTTTTTTTGAAGAAAAACAAGATCTTTGTGATTTTATTCTTTTTGACTGAGGCTTTGGGTTTTTCTTATTTTTTTCTTGGTTCCGGATGTTTTATATGGACTTTTCTTAGTTTTAGTCAAATTTATTTATTTTAATTGTGAATAAATCTTTTAATATTGCCAATATTAGCCTGGGCTCTTTCTTAGGAGTTGCACTTGGTGATAAAAGGACCCCGATTGGTGACACACTCACTCTCTTCTTCTCCACCTCGGAAGTCATCCTACAAATCACCATCCTATGGTGTCAAGCATCACTCTCTCCTGCCACCACCTTACAGTCTCTGATTTCTTTTAGCTTGCATCTCCTACAAAGAATGTAGTCCACCTGTGTGCACCTTCCTCCACTCTTATGTTACCCTGTGCTCCTCCCTTTTCTTAAAGTAGGTATTCACCACAGCCATTTCCATCCTTTTTGCAAAATCAACTACCATCTGTCCTTCCCCATTCCTATCTTCGATACCATATCTACCCATTACTTCCTCATCACCTCTGTTCCCTTCACCAACATGCCCATTGATGTCTGCTCCTATCACCACTCTTTCATGCTTGGGCACACTCTCCACCACCTCAACTAACACACTCCAGACATCTTCTTTCTCCATCTCACAACCTACCTGTGGGGCATATGCACTGATATTTATCATCACCCCTTCAGTTTCCAACTTCACACTCATCCCCGTCGGACACTCGCTTAACCTTCAACACTCTTTCCACACTCTTCCTTTAAAGTGACCTCAACACCATTTCTCTTCCTGTCCTCACCATGGTACAACAACTTGAATCCCCCCACCCCCTATGCTCCTGCGCCTTCTTCCTTTCCACTTGGTCTTTTGTACACACAATATGTCTACCTTTCTCCTCTCCACGTGTCAGCCCCAGTATAAATGCACACACTTAAAATTCATATTTTGATCCACAAACTCCAAATCTTTTTTGGGATCTGCACCAAATTAATTACTTTTGAAATATCTCAATGTGACTATTTGATTTCTTTGTATGATGGTTTATGTACTCTGAGGAATTGACGGAATTTGACTCACCTGTCCGATCTTGCAATGTTAAAAGAAAGTTAAGAAACATGCTTGGATCTGCCCCATTAATCAGATCGTTTGAAAGTTACTGATTTCCTCCTTGGCCCACAAAGTTTCAAGAAAATCGGTTAAGTAGATTTTATGTCATTCGAATAGCACTGAAAACATTAACTTCTCACCTTATGTTGACATAAATTTTAAATGAATGTCTGCATTTTACTTCCAGAAAAAGACATCATGATACTGCAGAGATTCATCTCCAGTCTAGAGGTCAAACTGTGCCCATTCACAGAGAAAATAACTAACTGGGTTATACAATTTGAAAACTCACCCTCTGACACCGTCAGATCAGATGTGATTTCTACAGTACGGTACTGAATATAAGCAGTTCACGTGCACAGGTCCTATTTTTGGAGGTGGGTAGAATCTGTTCTGCAAATTTTACTGCATACCTGCTGTCTTCACAGGTAATTAACCCAGCCAGGTGTGTGTGAGCCAGTCAAGAGCTGGTAAATGCCAAATTTAACTAATCTGGTGTGGAGAACATGGAGCAATGTGCAGGTTATCTCTGAGAGCAGAGAGACCGTGGAGTATTTTCAGCAGTCACCTCAAATATCTGATTTTTGTTTTGGGACTGCATGTAGATCTACTTATGTGCAAATACAAAATCAACACTGTGCCTACTGTGGACACTTTCCGGTCCACCATCTCCCAAGATCTGATGTGGACCTCCCACATAGAATCCATCAGGAAAAAGGCACAGCAGAGGATGTACTTTCTCAGACAGGTCAGGATGTTCAACCTGCCCTAGGAACTGCTCATCCTCTTTTACACATCCATCATCCAGTCTGTCCTGTGCAACGCCATTTCTGTTTGGCTTCCCTCTGCCTCCAAACACGACAGGCACAGACTCCAACATACTGTCAGATCTGCAGAAAAAAAAAAAAAAAAAAAAATCATCAGAGCCAGCCTGCCCTACATCCAGGACTTATACGGGTCCAGGACCAGGAAGTGAGCTGGTAACATCTCTGCAGACCCCTCACACCCCAGACACACACTGTTTAAACTCCTCCCCTCTGGTCTATGTTAGAGATCTGTACGACAAAACAACCAGACACAGGAACAGTTTCTTTCCACAGGCCATCATACAGATAAACAATTTGACCTGCCAAAAAAACTTACTAATTCATACCTCATGCATACCTTCCATCTGTTTGTCTGTTTCTCCTTTGAGCACATTTTTAATTGCATATTTGCTCATTTTTTATTTGCACATTTTTACTGTGAAATATTCAGTGTTTAGTGTATATTTATACATGCCCAAATTCCTTGTATTCTTGTGGATACTTGGCGAATAAAGGCGATTCTGGTTCTGATTTTAGGGCCCCTTCACACATAGTGCGAATTTGGTAGATTTGTGCATAAAGTGTGCATGAAGCAGGAATCATGTAAAATCGTAGCTGCCTGGTACACCTGTTGCGACAACTATTTGCACACACCAGCGACTGAAAGAGTGTGCGCTGTGTGAGCCCATCAAACCCTCTCACGGCAGGTGTTGCACAAATTCTAGGGCTGCAACAAATGATTATTTGGATCATCAATGAATTTGATGGGGTTTCAACACGATTAATCAATTAATCAGATTAGTGGGGAATTTTTTAAAAATGTGCCAGGGAAACAATTTTTCTCTCCTTCCATCACTTTATTTAACAACAGAACATTTGAAAAACTTAAAATACTTGAAAATCAACAAATTGTCAAATGTCCCTTGGCTGTTGAAATATAAAATAATAAAGAATAAAACAGTTTATAATAAAGAACAAAAATAATTATTTCAAATGACATTGCTTTATCATAGTGCTGAGTTGCCATAAAACACTGAAACATATGTTATAAAATAAATGGTGAAAAAGAGGTATTTTTGTTGCTGCAAATGAGCAATTAGCATAACCAGTTAACCATAAAACCTAAATCAAAAACTGTAGCCGACTCATTATATGTGCAACAGTCTCTGTATAACTTATATGACTCGTCTCTTTCTCTAAAATTGTTTTGTAGCATTATTAGTTATTACTATTATTATTGTTGCTATTATTAATATATAAATAAAAATAAATTAAAAACATTATAATTTGTAATACATTTGATTCTTTTACAACAACAAACGCTGAGCCATTAATTATTATACAGAAAACAAATGCACAAACATGCTGAAATGCCAGCAGCTTAATGCTAACTTTAACATTGAAAACGCCATAGACATGCTAATGCATTAGCATCAGCGTTAGCATAAAATACATCCATCAACTGTTTCAGAAGACCATAACAGGTCAGTTTAACATAAAAAAAAAGGTAAATATTCCTCACAGACATATGCTCTTTAGGGTTTTAGTGGGGAAAAAAAATTAAGATAAAGCGAAATAAAACAATTGAAACCAACGAAGCAGCAGCTCAAAGCACTCCTTCATTGGTTCAAGATTCAAAGCAAAGTTTGGTTGATTATATGGAAGAAACGAAACATTTGCAGTAAAACAAAGTTATTTAGCAACTAATCGATGACTAAATTCGTGGACAATTATTTTGATAATCGATTTTAATTGATTAACTCGATTAGTTGTCTCAGCTCTACCAAATTCCAAGTGAGACACACGATCACACCACCTGTTTGGCACTTAGAAAATGTGTGGCCATTCGTACTATTAACATGACAAGTCAGCAGACAATCAGTCGTGCTGGCTGTGAAAAATGTCTAAGTGGCCCACGACTGTGAAGTTGTCAAGTCAACATGTGGTGTGCCAGAGTGTCAGTTCCCCACAATGTGTGTGCGCTACCCCCCCAACGTGTACGTGTGGTTCGCATCCACCCCACAGGCAAGGCATCTCATCTGATCACAGAATGACATCTTGGTCTATGCGGACATCTGGACATCGCAGCTGCAGCACACGTCCTGTGTTCTGACGGACACGCGCGTGTGTGCATGTGTGGAAATACATAAAAACGGACCATCTGTCTGTTTGGACATGCAGCAGGTGATCTGAAGGTCATATCTTACAGGACACGCATCGGGCCATGAGGGCTGTGAGCGGGGTACTGCAGGACCAGGACAACCCAAAACTATGACAAATATGCAACTTTCAGTCATGTATCAGCAGAAGTACACTGTGCCAAATGTTGTTTGGTCAGTTATCACAGCGCTTTTTTCTTTTTTTAGAAAATATATTTATCTGCTTGTTGATTTTAGCCATTTCACGCTACTGTTACAAGACAGTGAAAGTTTCTGATAATCAGAGCGTGGAGGTTCAAATCCCGTGTTTTTTTTATTTAACAAGGGGAGGTGATGCTCTAGTGGTTAAGGCGTTGGGCTTGAGAAGATCCTCGGTTCAAATCCCAGCCTGACTGGAAAATCACTAAGGCCACTGGGCAAGGTCTTTAATCCCCTATTGCTCCTGGTGTGTAGTGAGCACCTTGTATGGCTGCACCCTGGCATCAGGGTGAATCTGAGGCATAATTTGTAAAGCACTTTGAGCGTCTGATGCAGATGGAAAAGCGCTATATACAGTAGTGTTCAGAATAATAGTAGTGCTATGTGACTAAAAAGATTAATCCAGGTTTTGAGTATATTTCTTATTGTTATATGGGAAACAAGGTACCAGTAGATTCAGTAGATTCTCACAAATTCAACACCACCAAGCATTCATGATATGCACACTCTTAAGGCTATGAAATTGGGCTATTAGTAAAAAAAAAAAAAAGAGTAGAAAAGGGGGTGTTCACAATAATAGCATCTGCTGTTGATGCTACAAACTCAAAACTATTATGTTCAAACTGCTTTTTTAACAATCCTGTGAATCACTAAACTAGTATTTAGTTGTATAACCAGTTTTTCATGATTTCTTCACATCTGCGAGGCATTAATTTTGTTGGTTTGGAACCAAGATTTTGCTGGTTTACTAGTGTGCTTGGGGTCATTGTCTTGTTGAAACACCCATTTCAAGGGCATGTCCTCTTCAGCATAAGGCAACATGACCTCTTCAAGTATTTTGACATATCCAAACTGATCCATGATACCTGGTATGCGATATATAGGCCCAACACCATAGTAGGAGAAACATTTCAAAAAGAAAATCATGTTCAACAGGTGCTGGCTTCATCCTTAAATAGGGGACACCTGATTCACACCTGTTTGTTCCACAAAATTGATGAATTCACTGACTGAATGCCACACTACTATTATTGTGAACACCCCCTTTTCTGCTTTTTTTTTTTTTACTAATATCCCAATTTCATAGCCTTAAGAGTGTGCATATCATGAATGCTTGGTCTTGTTGGATTTGTGAGAATCTACTGAATCTACTGGTACCTTGTTTCCCATGTAACAATAAGAACTATACTCAAAACCTGGATTAATCTTTTTAGTCACATAGCACTACTATTATTCTGAACACTACTGTAACTGCAGTCCATTTCCCATTTTACTGCGAGGTTCTGTATTGCATCCAATTTTATGTATTATTTATATCAACCTAGTGATATTCACTAATTATACAGCTGGTTTTATTTTCCTCCACATCAGCAGCGTGATGTGCTGCACCTCGTCCCATGGAACATCATGTGAGCAGCTGGAGCTGCTCACACGATGTTCCTGCTTGAAAGACACCGTCGCACCAGGATCATGATTTGTGCACGCCTGCCTGTCAGTGCAATGTTTCGTGGTTCACTCATACAAGCTGTTTTGCCGTGTGAGCCGCCCCGAGTTGTACTTATTCGCACTGTGTGAAGGGGCCATTTGTTAATGATATCCGTAAGAATATGGAGCCATTTTCAAATATGCGTAACTGTAAGCATTTCTACATGTATGGAAAGCTTGCCGTCAGTTTGTAGGTCACACGACATTTACTGTGGCTTCTTGTGCACAATCTGCAGAAAATGAATCTAACTAACCACTTGGGCACTACCCTGCTTATCTGCATAGGCAAATACATCTGTCAATGAGGTGCACTTACTAGCTGCACCAGCAGGTGGCAACATATGCATTTTACTTTGCATGCATCGTCATTATTAAAATCAAGGCCGTGTAGACTGTTTACACATGAACATTAAACATTAGCTGATAAAGGCTTTATGTCCAGCACATATTTTATATAGTTTACAAGTAGCATCTACCATTATTTGAGCCTGAAAGTAGATTTCAAGTATTCAGCTTATAAATGGCTAGTGCTGGTTCTAGAAATCTTGGCCCCAAAACTGGAAACTCACATTGTTGTAAGCATTAAACCACAAAACCAAAGTTTGCTGTTTCCACATAGGAGCTGCAAAGTGTTTTACTTATCACTACAGTAACTTTAAGTGGGTAAAATTTCTGCAAACGTCTGTATTTCATAGAATAAATTCACCAATTATAGAGTAAAAAGTGCCTGACCTAAAGTTCTGTCTCAATCAAATAAAGCAGACCATCCTGTTTCTTTCTGTGAAATAACTTTTGAATATCCTAAACAGGCTGTGGGTTAAATTAGGCCAGCAATCATCCCTGGATCCCGTTGCAAGTCTACAACACTCCCTGGATGAGACACCAGTCCATCGCTGGTTACTTCCCCAACCAAGGCCGGTGCCCATTTACAGCTGGGTGGAATGGGACCATACAGGGAAATAATCTTGTCCAAAGACAGACTGGTAGCCTGAAACACCTGGAATCAAACCCGTCCAATTACTGCTCTGCCCATCAAAGTCAATAGTTGCATCATAAATGTATGACATTTTAAAAGGGCCCACCTGTTGCAGAGATTAAATTGTTTTATCGGTTGGGATTCAAGCACATGGCCAAAAAAAAAAAAAAAAATAAACATATGATTTACTTTGAATCATTTTAAAATATTACATAATCTGATTAGTTGACATGTAGTCAAATTAATTTCCGAAACTTAAAAAGGGGTAACAAAGACATTTTTTGTTTGTTTTTGTCAACCAGCAGTTTTCTATATGCTGGTGGGTAGTCTACGTGTGTTTTGTGTGTCTGGTGACGTCTGTCAGAAGTGGGACCCCTGTATTGAAAACATACTGTTCACTTTCGTTTTATCCCAGCTCAGACTCAAAAGATGCAGAATTCCACAGAATTGAATGCATCAGTCTAAGCAATAATTAATTTACTGTGAAACCTTGGGACTAGAAACACCAATCTGTTATTTTAAAATTTCCAGATGTTATTGGTTGACAGATGGAAGTCATTAAGGACACATCAGTAAATTGTGAAGCTGAACTTTTTCCAGTGTTGATTTTTGAGACAGGCCTAAAGACGAGCCACAGACTTATTTCCTGCCACATCAGCTGCTTGCAACAAACATGGCTTGTATTCATTATATTCAATTTATAATTCCAATCACAGAAAATATTTGAACTTAGTCCCCCTGACTTGTTGCCATGGTGAATCATGTATTCCACTAATGTGGAGTTTTGACCCCATGCACATGCTTTACTCGAGGTTAACTGAACTCATACAGATCACTAATTTTTCTGGAACTGAAATGTGAGCTTCACAGCTCAGGGTTAATCAAACCTGAGTTTAGTTTGACACTCAAGGTTTGTTAAACCTGCTTTGAAACAGGCTCCAAATGGAAAAGGGTTTGTCCTCATTTTTTTATTTAATCATGTCACTGACGAGATGAGAGCATTTGCTGATGGAGTTATTGCATTAAACTGGAAGGGATGGACTCATTCAGTTATTGATTTACTCACTGCAGTCCAGAATCCACGCACAGGCATTTCTAGTCACCAAAAATCCGAGTGTGGAAGCATGTTACGCTCCTGATCTGGAAAAAATATGACGGGATCAAAATTTGTATCTACACTGCCATCTGCAGGTTAAAACCACCAACTGCACATTTTTGGTGAGGGGGATAATTTGACGCATGATTGAAGGACCACAACACAGAACAGCAATGCATCACACAGATCACTGTTTAGTCCCTCCTGGGTTCCAAACTAATATAGGGTCTGACACCTTTGTAAAACTGGTAGGAGTTTAATTAAAAACAATGTTAAACCTTAACAAAAAGGAAAACAACCGTACCATCACTGTCTACTCGACCTTGATTAGTTTCATTAGAACTGCAGTCTGAAGATTTCTTTCGTCACATCACACACTGATTCCATGCTTCTGCTGCACAGACGAGCCTTCATCTCTCCAGGAAATAAAGGAACCCAAAACACCCCCTCACTTTGGGGGGGGGGGGGGGGGGGGGGCTAGTCTCAAAGCGAAATATTGCTCAGACAAATGAGGGCTTACAGTAGTGTTCAGAATAATAGTAGTGTTATGTGACTAAAAAGATTAATCCAGGTTTTGAGTATATTTCGTATTGTTACATGGGAAACAAGGTACCAGTAGATTCAGTAGATTCTCACAAATCCAACAAGACCAAGCATTCATGATATGATACCTGGTATGCGATATATAGGCCCAACACCATAGTAGGAGAAACATGCCCATATCATGATGCTTGCACCACCATGCTTTACTGTCTTCACTGTGAACTGTGGTTTGAATTCAGAGATTGGGGGTCCTTGGACCCAAAAAGAACAATTTTACTCTCATCAGTCCACAAAATATTCCTCCATTTCTCTTTAGGCCAGTTGATGTGTTCTTTGGCAAATTGTAACCTCTTCTGCACGTCTTATTTAACAGAGGGACTTTGTGGGGGATTCTTTCAAATAAATTAGCTTCACACAGGCGTCTTCTAACTGTCACAGCACTTACAGGTAACTCCAGACTGTCTTTGATCATCCTGGAGCTGATCAATGGGTGAGTCCTTGCCATTCTGGTTATTCGTCTATCCATTTTGATGGTTGTTTTCCGTTTTCTTCCACGCGTCTTTTTTTATTTTGTCCATTTTAAAGCAATGGAGATCATTGTAGATGAACAGCCTATAATTTTATTGCACCTGCGTATAAGTTTCCCCTCTCCAATCAACTTTTTAATCAAACTACGCTGCTCTTCTGAACATCTTGAACATCCCATTTTCCTCAGGCTTTCAAAGAGAAAAGCATGTTCAACAGGTGCTGGCTTCATCCTTCCATAAAACTGACAAACTCACTGACTGAATGCCACACTACTATTATTGCCAACACCCCCTTTTCTGCTTTTTTTTTTTTTTACTAATAGCCCAATTTCATAGCCTTAAGAGTGTGCATATCGTGAATGCTTGGTCTTGTTGGATTTGTGAGAATCTACTGGTACCTTGTTTCCCATGTAACAATAAGAAATATACTCAAAACCTGGATTAATCTTTTTAGTCACATAGCACTGCTATTATTCTGAACACTACTGTATATGTAGGTAAGAGTTTCCAGAACAGCAGACTGAGGTGGGACCAGACATCTGTGGACATTAAGACTTCAAAGCATTTACATGCTGTATATACAAACAAACCAGTTTTGAAAACTGACAGGTTGGCACAGTCGAGTGTTAAATATGGTGATGATCACATTTATGAACAGATGCATGTTCGAACAGTGTATGACTTCATATACAAATAAAAAAACGACAGGAGAGGAAGCTGAATTCTGGCTTTAACCCTGTGTCTAACAGAAACCTTAATGAAATCACAGGAAGGAAAGAGCAGTCTCAGTGCAAGTGCTCCAGCTTGCGTAGCCGTATGGGGTTCGGAAGCGCCTGCTGGTTGTGTGCAGAAGACGGCTCCGGCTCTGTCGCGCGGAATAGCACTCGGCCCCGGTGATTGAAGAGATAGAAGGATGGGTGGTTCCTCAGTGTATCAAAGGTTCTGAAAAGCATAGAAAAAAAAAAAAAATTGTGAAAGAGAATTTCATCCAGCAAGACTGTCTTTGGTATAAAATGACTGACTCAGGAGCAGATTTGAACAAAGAGGAGCATTATGAACTATTTTATATAGATGGATTGTTTCAGCAGGTGGGCGAGGTGCAACAGCCCAACTATATTTTAGAGTTTAGAATTAGTGAATGAGAGACACACAAATGCAAATATTGCCATGCTGTTTCTGAATGTACCGTAATTTCTGCGCTATAAGCCACTACTTTTTTCACACGCTTTTAACACTGTGGCTTAAACAATGATGCGACTAATTTATGGATTTTTAAAGGCTTTCTCATAAGTCGGAATACGTCAACTGATACGGTCCATTAATTGGCTGAAAGCTGTGGTCCTCATGCGGCGTAAATTCACACACGCAATAAATGTGAAGTCTTACCTGTTCATTTTAGTGGATTCATCATCACGTCCTGAAGAAGAAATATCTATATAAAGCTTCCTGATTTTGTAAAATGGCACCTGCAAATACTTTAATTCCTTGTTGTGGCTGAAGAAAAGTCCCTCTCAGGCACTTTGCTCCATCAGATCATTCAGTGGACTTCTTGGAGTCCTGCATGGGGCTCTAGTGGGGGACGTCTATGCACACATGAGCAATAACAGAGACACCTGGAGAGGTGTGATTGGGAGAAACAGCCTCCTTAATCTAAAGCAGAGCGGTCAATTGTTGTTGGATGTCTGTGCAAGTCATGGACTGTCCATAACGAACACCACGTTCGAAGATAAGGATGCTCACAGATTTACATAATACTAGAGCACCCTAGGTCAAAAGTCGATAATCGATTTTGTGATCGTATCATCTGATCTGAGGCCACATGTTCTGGACACTCGGGTGAAGAGAGGAACAGAGCTGTCAACTGATAACCATCTGGTGGCGAGTTGGATCAGAGGGTGAGGGAGGACTTTGGACAGACCTGGTAAGTCCTAACTGACAGTACAGATGAACTGGGAACATCTGGAGGAGCCCACTGTCCAAGAGATCTTCAACTCACACCTCCAGTGGAGCTTTTCTGGCATCCCTGTGGAGGTTGGGGGCATTAAACCAGAATGGCAATGTTCAAACTTTCTATTCCTGAAGTTGCACTGGGGAGCTGTAGCTTGAAGGTCTTAGGTGCCTCAAGGGCTGCAACCCTCGAACACCATGGTGGACACAAATGTGAATTTCTCCACTGCGAGATCAATAAAGTCTTATCTCACAACAGTGGTCAGGGAAGCTGTCCGACCAAGAGTCTTTTCTAGATACATTATCTCGGAAAGACTCCGGAGACAGCTGCAAAACACTGACAGGCACAAACGATGGCAGCCTCTGCGTGGAGGGAAACAAAACAGCGGGTGTGGGAGGAGTTCGGAGTAGCCACGGAGAAAGGGTTTCCTTCAGCACCGAGGTGCTTCTGGAGAATTGTGAGGCACCTCAAAAGGACAACCCGGGGACCCATCCAAGCTGTATATAGGAAGGATGAGACTGTTAACCTAAACTGAGGAGGCAACTGGGAGCTGGAAGGATCACTTTGAGGAAGTCCTGCATTAGACTGGCGTGCCCTCTGCAGTATCTGATGGGGGATCATCATCAATTTCCCTGGTGGAAGTCACTGAGGTAGTCAAACAACTCCGCAGTGGCAGAGCCCTGGGGGTTGATGAGATCCGTCCAGAAATGCTGAAGGCCCTGGGTGTGGAGGGACTGTCTTGGATGAGACGTCTCTTCAACACTGCGTTGAGGTCTGGGACAGCGCCTAAGGAGTGGCAAACTGGGGTGGTATATATATATATATATTTATTTAAAGGGGACCAGAGAGTGTGTGCCAACTACAGGGGCATCACACTACTCAGCCTCCCTGGTTAAGTCTACTCCAGGGTGCTGGAGGGTTTGACTGAGAGTCAAACCTCAGACTTGAACAGGAACAATGAGGGATCAGTCATGGTTGTGGAACAACCAACCAGCTCTTCACTCTCTCAAGGATCCTGGAGGGTGCCTGGGAGTATGCCCATCCAGTCTACATGTGTTTTGTGGATTTGGAGAAGGTGTATGATTGGGTACCCCGGGAGTAAGTCTGATTCATTTCTGATGGGAGCTGGCTTCCACCAGAGCTGTGCCGCGTCACCAATCCTGTATGTGATATTCATGGACAGGATATCAAGGTGTAGTTTGGGGGAAGAGGATCTTCAGTTTGGTGGGCTCAGAATAGAAAGTTTAGGGTCTCAGGGTCTCATCACTGTTTTTGCAGATGATGTGGTCCTGTTCGCTTCATCGGCCTGTGATCTCTAGCACTCACTGGGTCGTTTCGCAGCCGAGTGTGAAGCAGCTGGGATGAGGATCAGCACCATGGTTCTCAGCAGGAGAAACGGATGGATTGCCTACTCTGGGCCGGGATTGAGGTCTTTCCCCAAGCGAATGAGTTCAAGTACCTCGGGGTTTCGTTCACAAGTGAGGGGACAATGGGGCGTGGGATTGACCAGAGAATCTGTGCAGCATGTGTGGTGTTGGATTCGCTCTACCGTACTGTTGTGATGAAAAGGGAACTGAGCCAAAAGGCAAAGCTACTTGTCAATCTTCGTTCCTACTCTCATCTATGGCCATGACGGTTTTGTTAATGACCGAAAGAACTAGATCATGAGTACAAGCAGACAAAATGGGTTTCCTCAGTAGGGTGTGTGGTGTCGCCTTTAGGGATAATGTGAGAAACTCAGTCATTTGTGAGGACCTCGGACTAGAGCTGCTGCTCCTTCACATTGAAAGGAGCCAGCTGAGGTGGTTCAGGTGTCTAGCATCTAGTAAGGATGCCTCCCTAGGGAGGTGTTCCAGGCATATCGAGCTGGGAGGAAATCTCGGGGAAGACCCAGGACTAGGTGGAGAGATTATACAGTTGTATGAAAACGTTTGGGTACCCCTGATAATTTTCATGATTTTCCTTTATAAATCATTGGCTGTCTGGATCAGAAATTTTAGTTAAATATATCATACAGCAGACAAACACACTGATATTTGAGAAGTGAAATGAAGTTTGAAGTATCTACAGAAAGTTTGCAATAATTAAACAAAAATGGACAGGTGCATAAATTTGGGCACCCCTGTCATACATTTAGCACTAATTATTGGAACGCCAAATTGGTTTGGTAAGCCAAAGACCTACAACATGATCTTGCTGCAGATAGTGTCTTTAATATCATTGCGTTCATCTGCTATATGATATATTTAGCTGAAATTGCTGATCCAAACAACCAATGATTTATAAAGGAAAATCATGGAAATCATCAGGGGGACACAAACTTTTACATACAACTGTATCTCCACAGTCAGAGGTAGTTAATCTCCATGAAATCTCCATGCAAACTTTAATCTGACAAGCCTTTTTTTTGTTTTTGTTTGATGTTACAAAAAGTGATCTGATCTGTGGTTCAGCCCATGACGCAAATCAAACCATGGCTTTTATGATGTGAGTGGGTAGGCTGGTCTCTGAGCCAGCGGCAGAACACAAATAACCCCGAAATCTGACTCAAGGAGGGTCCAAATTAACACACACTTAATTTAACAACTGTCAAATATCATTAACTGGAGCTGGCCTTCACAACACATATGTAACAAATGACAGTCCTTAAAACAGATCTCACAGCTAGCCCAGTTTGGTGCAGAGTTTTCCGGAGCTGTACCTCACCACGGCTCCTGTACGTATGTTCCAGAAAAGGCAGACATGTTGCTCAGCATAGATCAGCAAAAGTCTGGGAATGCTGGTTAAAGGTATGCTGGTTTTGAACACGTCCAAAAAATTTTGGGAGTTTGGCCAGACCCCAAGCCATGTCACACTCAGCTTCAGGCATAACGCCACAGGCTCAGGGCAAAGTGCTATCCAATTTTCACACCAAGTACGGAAAGAATAACACAGAATTGAGGATGGTGTGTATACAGTTACATGAAGCTGCAATTGGACTGACGTGATCAGCGCTCAGGTGGGGATCAGGTGGCTGGGAACAGCTGAAGAACGATAAGGCTGTCAGGAGTACAAATGATATTTAAAGAGTTCTTGTCAAGGTTGTTATCGAACATGTACTAATGTTGCTCTTCCACTACGGGGCAGTGTACATACAGGCTAATAAGATGTTATCGTACATGTTACGCATTTTTCAATCCATTGAAAATAAATGGACATCAGATGCCATTGTTTACCGTTATGAACAACAGTGGGGAAGATGTAATTGTATATTCCATAAATCTGCACAACAAACTGCAGGGTTTACAACAAATGAAGAAAAAAACCTTATATAATATGAATATATCTGGTACAGGAGAATAGGGTGATCCCGAAAGTGACATCATGTGCACAACCCTGGTTGCACTCAGAATGGCAAGGCATACTATTGTTGTTAGCATTTGAAACGCAACACCATCAATGACAATTCTAGTAATAACTTCCTCTGGCTTCTCCCTTTCCCCCCTCCCACTCAGAGTCACCACAGCAGATCTGAGGTGGAGCTGGATGTTGATTAGGCACATGTGTTCTGCTACCTGGGTGTCCTTCCTGACACAAGTCCACATTATATGGAGAATGGGGACGGGCGGTCTTGAACCAGGAATGTTCCAGGCTGGAAAAAGCGCACTTAAGCCTGGGTCCCAACGAATAATGAAGGATGAATAATGAGCCACACATGGGCGTGTCAGTGATTATTCGAAAAATGACCCACATTTTCATCTATCACGTATCTGCTATGAAGGTGCCTCTGTGTGCCTCTCTGTACCCGCATATACCATGTAGCAGCCTTAAGTGAGCCACGACCGACCGGTCATTAGAGCCTCAAATGGCTCGCATCAGCCACAGTAAGCCACGTAGTGCCATGATAGTGCCATGATAGCGCCATGTTGGCGCACGTTTAGGCATGAGTTTGGTCCAAACCTCCAGCCCTCCCACACCTGGTCCCTTTAAAATATGGGTTTTCAATTCACAGATTCACAGCAGCATTTAAAAGATGTCAAATTTTTTTTTTTAAATACAGTCCAAAAATAGACGCTCTAGTACAGTCCCACGATTGTGCACTGTGTGCCAGGCTGCTGTCCACCTGTATTGCACCACACCAGCTAGAATCGAACCACGGGTTCCTGAAGAGCCGCCTCAGTGCTCCTCGCTGGCTCCGCTTCTTCTGAGGCTTTAAACACACACACCATAATCCCACTATAAACTTTGTGTTCGTCCATTTATTTCTGCAAAATCGCTCTTTTGTGCGCGCGCTGCTGTTGTCTTTTCCTGGACAGCTGCCTCTGTGCTCGTCTCACTGGTTTAAAATCCATCCGTGGCTGGCTGGCTTTATTTTTTCCCTGACTTTAAACAGTCATTTTTTGGCCAAGTGGTTAAGGTGCTTGGTTTCAGTTCAGAAGGTTCCGGGTTCAAATCCCACCCCTGCCACATTTCTCCACGTAATGTGGAGTTGCGTCAGGAAGGGCATGCAGCGTAAAACCTGTGCCAATTCAACATGCAGATCCACCTTGGATTGACTGAAGATCCACCTTGGATTGACTGAAGAAAAAAAAAAAAAAAAAAAAAATCACTTTTGTGACCTGGCATTCTGCTGGAATGCTCGTTAGGATCAGTGCGCAGTGTACACACACACAGTAGAGCTCATGTGATCCATTAACAAGATATTAAATCAACCATAGACATACTTTTACAGCTAGGAACTATTTTATCAAGCTATAAAAACATTAAGAATAGTTACCTTAAGCTGTTTCAAAATACATGCTACATGGAGCAGGAAATAGAGGGGAAAAAAAAAGTGTCCAGATGAAACAGTCCTCTGTGATTCCAGAAGCGATTAGAGGTGTTTTCAGCATCCAATGTTTGGCAGAAAATGATTAATCCGCTACAAAAAATTATTTTATATACAGCGTCCAGCACACAAAGCAAGTGGAATTGTGTGCGCAAGAAGGGAGCCGCTCCAAAAATAGCCTCTCAGGTCCTGCGTAGCTGCCAGGCGCACGGATAATGGGCTTTTAGCTTTCTCGTAAGCACCACGCAAATTCCTCTATGCTGTCGCAGTAACTCGTACACAAACTGCGCCACGCTGTTGTTGCTAAATTTTGAACTTCTTGCAATTAGTGCCACGCTCAGAGAGGAGCCTCATTAACTGAAGATAATGCATCTAAGAGACACTCAGAGCCACGAAACTCCCACGAGAAGCCTTCTCGTAGCAAAGAAAACATGTTGCGTGACTCCTTCATCATCCTTCATTATTCGGTGGGACCCAGGCTTTACCTGCGTGGCCACCACCCCCTAACAACAATTCTAGTAATAGACAAAATAATGTCAGATGTTTCTACATACATGACTGTTAGATGTGGGAGCTCAGCAAAGATACTTCACCAAGGTGATAAGGGACTGAAAAGTCTTCCTGGTCTACAAAATTCCAAGGGCATAATTTGGACAAATTTGATCTTCAGTCCTGCTTTATTTAGCCTAAAGGTGACGACAAACTATAAAAGCTTAGAGGCCAATAGATATGTATTGATTTTTTTTTTTTAATATTTGATAAAATTATCTTTTGTGCCATCACACCATCGCAATAGTCAGGCCGTCCTTAAGATTATTGGAAGGGGAAGATCGGGTCCAAAGTCATCCTAATTATCTTGCTGTATGAACCAATCATTAGCTCCACTGACAGCCAGGCTACTTTCAGAGTGGGATATCGCTGGACATAATGCTGCACTGAATTCTCCTATACATGACATGCTGTTTTACCTGTTACAACATGCACACTTACAGTTGGCAGTGCTGTTACTTAAGAAAAATATACAAGAAGTGAGCTACATTCTCCACCTTTCCCCGTCTTCATACTCTGTCATTGTCATTCATTCGCGTGCTTATGTTTGGTTATTTCAAGAATCAATCTGTTGGCAGATCGACTGTAAAAATACTGGTGAGACAGGTGACTTAAGCCTGATTTATGCTTCTACAACTCTGTAACCATGCACTCATGTCTACATGAGCATGAGCCTTTCAAAAGCTCCCCGTCGTGTTGGTGGGTGTTGCAATCTAATTTACTACTGGAATAGTAGAGGGTGTGACTTGAAGAACAAGGCAGGGTTTCTTTTCGCCTGCACCACCACTGCTACTGGACATTTTTTTTCTTTTCTGGGCTAGTTTGTCCCTCAACAAGCTCTACAATCGTTGCCCTCCAAACCAATGTTGCATACAATTTCCTTCCATGAATTGCTGATCATTTGAGGGTCTTTGTAATCACAGCCTGTGCGGCCTCCGTTGTTTCAACGTGTAGTTTCTATTTTTGGGAGGTGCATGTCAGGCTCTGAGAGGGTTTGCAGTACCACAGATGGTTCTGAGCTGCAGAGATTGAGTAGCATAAATCATGGTTTAGTCAGTGAGGCAACTTCGCAGGTGAAACTGGCGGCACAAGATGGTTAATGGTGCAATATGACTTGACCCCTGCTAAGAAACCACACAGCCCTGAACAAATCCTACTTTTATGACTTTTGCAGAGTATGGTGCCTACACTGGAGGTTTTGGTGCAGAAGACTGCCTGGGGGAAGGAGGACTCAGCCAGGTGCAAACAGATTTAACTCTGCCCATCAAGGTGCAAAACCCATCCAGGTGCAAGACCTTACATGAGACTTGATTCAAAATATTGTTCAGTGGAGTTAGGTCCTTTTTCCACTCTGGCACCTCAATATTCAAGGACGTGAATACAGCAAAATCTACTTGTTTTTCAGCTCTGATGAGGTGTCCATGTAGGGACGAGACAATCTCCCAATCGAGGCCTGCATGCGCATTCCATCGATGCACGCAGTGTGCAGAGGATTACCCAACAAAGATCGCTTTTTTCATTGTCTCGCTGGGGTATTTGACATGGAATTCCTTGTAATGACGAAGGCAGGAAGTTCCTCTTTGACCTCGTTTTTGTCTGGTTCAAATCTGCCGTTTCTTTCACGTACTTCGTTCGTGCTGAAAATTTTGCTCAACTTTACCAAGCGGAAAATCCACGATCGCCTTTACAGCACTCATTCAAAGGTGAGTAGCTCTAAAATATAATATTTTGTCTACATAATGATTAAGTTTCATGACAATCCGATATTGAGAATGCAAACATGACCGTGCGTAATTGATCGATAGGAAAAAAATATTCAGATTTTTTTTAGACTAAAATTACCATAACTTCCTTATTTCTTAACCAATCTTGACAATCTTGGTGTCGATTTCCTTGTTTTTCATGCGCTATCAATTGCACCTGTAAAAAGAACAATTTATGGACTTTCATATTTTTTGTGTCATCCCTAGTGGAGTTCATGTCTTTAAACTACGTGAATACGGAAAAGTCTACTTACTTGTTTTTCAGTTCTGATGAGGCGTCCACGTCTTTAAACTCTCCAGCAATGTGGACAATTCCATAACAGGTCACCAAAAACGACAATAAGGTCTGTAACACAATCTGTCACATATCGGGTGGAAATGAGTGCAAACAGAACAGTGAGGTTTTCCGTGATTTTAAAATTAAATATGTTACTCACGTCAATGGGTAGCGTTTCGTTTTCCTTCTCTGTGAGCCTCATGTACGATCGATCTAAGAGGAGAAATGATTTCAGATTTTAAAAAGACCAAAAAAAAAAAAAAAACTACACGTAACCCTTAAGACTACTTTAACGTCATGCTCTTGTACATGCTCTTATGCATTAAGTATTAGAGCTGACATTTTACCTGTAGCTGTAATTACGATTTTAAATGAACACAAGCAAACCTGGCCCCAAGTTAGCAGGCTAAGCTAACTGTTGGACATAAAGGCCCAATGTGCATTATATCAATATCACTGATTTAAACAAAACCCTGCTGGAACTAGCAAAGCGCGAACGGCCTGCATCTTCTCTTCTTCCTACAAAACTTACGCTGTGCCGCTGAGAAAGCCGCATGAGCTAAAGCAAAAAGTCCGACACCAACAACCCCTTTCCAAAACGACGAAGCCATCACGGAACGTTTCTTTTGCCTCTCGTTCCCCCGCTGCGTCTTCTTCTGCTTCTTCTTCTTCTTCTTCTTCTTCTTCTTCTACGGCGTTTAACGGCAGCCGGCATCCTTATTGTTGCATTGCTGCCACCTTCTGCATCGAATTTAGTACGAGTCCACAGTCTTTCACAAGTCTTTAAATATAACGTAATGCTAAAATATTCTCGGCCGTATGAGAATGTGACCTTTTGACCACTTAAAATAGGTCAAGGTTCGCCATCTTTGAACTTGTCCAAGGTCTGTGTCCCACGAATGCTTTACAACTTTACAACTACAATTCTCAACTTGTATCAACAGGGAGAGGGATGACCCTGAGCGGGTACATCCTGCCCTTACAGGCATGAAGAAAACATCATTTTTTCCTCAACAAACCTGCCTCAATACTCTTGATAGCTGATACAGAGTCACTGCACACCAGCACTTTACGATGATCTGTCTGTGCTGTCCTCTGGACTGCCTTTACAGCCCCGTCACATTTAGCACGAATGAGCACGAATGAAGCCGAATCAGGCCAAATAGATGACACGACAGCTGATGGCTGCGGCATGGCAGGTGGTTTCTGTGCAGTGGGAAGTGCCACATCTGGGAGGGATTAAGAAATGTGCAAGAATGCCATCTGAATACTCAGGGGCGAATCCAGATGGAATGGGGGCGTGGGGGAGGGATGTGCCCCCCTCACAACACCCCTAGATTAAAGGTCCAGTTTTGAAGCCGTTTTTTACTACAACTACTAATATTGCTTAAAATAATAATAATTTTGACAAGTAAAATGTTTAGAGAGAATTTAAATGTTAGACAAATGTTAGAATTTAATAGTTACATTTATAAAAAATGTAGGTTCGAAATTGCAAGTTTTACTGTTACAGTGCTGTCAACAGTTAAATATGAGGTCAAGAAAGAGGTCTTTATTTTACTTTTTATAAAACAAGTATTTATTTTCATTGAAGTCAAGAAAGGGTGACTATAAAGTGAATTTTGGCAAAACAGGTATCATTGTCATGTTGAGGTGGCAGAGGGTTGTTGTCGACAGCTGGGGAAAGTAACTAAAAAAGTAACTAGTAATCTAACTTAGTTACTTTTACAATTGAGTAATCAGTAAAGTAACTAAGTTACTTTTTCAAGGAGTAATCAGTAATTGTATTACTTTTTCAAAGTAACTGTGGCTGCACTGTCCGTGACACACTGACGCACAGTGCAGCCATCTAGACGGGCTGTTACATCCATGATAACATACAACCCCACATCCAATGAAGTTGGGACAATGAGTAAAATGTAAATAAAAACACAATACGATGATTTTCAAATCCTCTTCAACCTATATTCAATTGAATACACCACAAACACAAGATATTTAATGTTCAAACTGATAAACTTTATGGTTTTTGTGCAAATATTTGTTCATTTTGAAATGATGCCTGCAACACGTTTCAAAAAAGCTGGGACAGTGGTATGTTTACCACTGTGTTACATCACCTTTCCTTCTAACAACACTCAATAAGCGTTTGGGAACTGAGGACACTAATTGTTGAAGCTTTATAGGTAGAATTTTTTCTCATTCTTGCTTGATGTACGACTTCAGTTGTTCAACAGTCCGGGGTCTCTGTTGTTGTATTTTGCGCTTCATCATGCACCACACATTTTCAATGGGTGACAGGTCTGGACTGCAGGCAGGCCAGTCTAGTACCCGCACTCTTTTACTATGAAGTCACGCTGTTGTAACACGTGCAGAAAGTCGCTTGGCATTGTCTTGCTGAAATAAGCAGGGACGTCCCTGAAAAAGACGTTGTTTGGATGGCAGCATGTGTTGCTCCAAAACCTGGATGTACCTTTCAGCATTGATGGTGCCATCACAGATGTGTAAGTTGCCCTTGTGATGGGCACTAACACACCCCCATACCATCACAGATGCTGGCTTTTGAACTTTGCGCTGGTAACAATCTGGATGGTCTTTTTTCTCTTTTGTCCAGAGGACACGACGTCCATGATTTCCAAAAACAATTTGAAATGTGGACTCATCAGACCACAGCACACTTTTCCACTTTGCATCTGTCCATTTCAAATGAACTCGGGCCCAGAGAAGGTGGCGGCGTTTCTGGATATTGTTGATGTTTCTCTTTGCATGGTTGAGTTTTAACTTGCACTTGTAAATGTTTAATGTTTATGTTGTGTTTAACTTTAACTTTTTAACATTTCGAAGATACAACACAGCCTGAGCTCAAATTGTTTGATTATATTTGGTTAATCCGATCATTTGTTTCTTTATTTTTATCTGTAGATGGCAGTGCATTTGGAATATGTTGGGGAGGAATGGCTCAGGAGAGCTCAGAGACAGACTCTGAGGCTCCATCGGGCTTCCTGGAGGCAACAGGTGAAGTGGAGCCCGAACCCGAATTTACGATGGATGACATGTGGACACAGCAACCAACAACCAAGAAGAGGAGACGAAAGAAGAACAAAAAGAAAGGTGGTGGAATGGGAGGACTGAACTGGCAGAGTGTGCAAGAGGCCGATATGGTCTCCACCGAGGTGACAACAAGGACTCAGAGACAGAGAGACCTCATGTGCCATTAGGGAGACCCGTCCACTTCCTGGCCTCAGAATTTATAAAGAGGGACCCCAATCCACAGCCTCAAAAAGTGCTGAGTCCTTCTCAAAAAGAGGAGGTGCATCAGCAGAAGGGAGCTGAAGTTCAGCAGAGGGTAGAGGTTCAAGTCCACAAGGATGAGAAAAGACCTCATCAGCATGCCAGCACAGACCACCAGCAGAAGCTGTGGTCTGATCTTTTTAAAAAAACCAGAACGTGACTGCAGAGCTCCTCAGCCACAGTCTGCCGTCTGCTTCTCCTCCATCCCCAAATCAAAGGATGTGAGAGTCCCACAAGAGAGGCAGCTCTTCAAGAAGGAACTGAGAGTCCTTAAACCAAAGAGTCTGAGTGTCCCACAAGAGAGGCAGATCTACCAGCAGAAGCTGTGGTTTCAAAAGACCAGGTTAAAGCAGTGCAGGAGGTTTTTAATCTCACAGTAGCACCAGACCTGAATCACCTCACTGCTGCTGCTGTTTCTGTTTTTTTTTTATTATTCATCTGAATAAAACTCTTTGTATTAACTTCAGATCTGGATTATTGTCTCAAACTTCTTGATTTAGGTCAAAGATTGAGCCACATTTTGGTTCTGGTGTTCAGCTACATGAAGTTCATGTTGCAGTTGGCAGTGACGTGCGGTCAGATGAGGCTGTACCTCACCTGTCATCATGAAAAGAAAAATGTAAAATGAAAAAAATAAATGAAATGGTCATATTTATCCAGTGACTTGTACTACGAAGTTATTTTCCTTTTAACTTCATCAATTTTAGATTATTTTCATACAAAATCGCTCAATTTTCACATTTGCAGTTCAAATACTGAGAAGAGCTGTGCACTTAAAGGGGAACAGAAACGCCCACAGATTTTTTTGTAGCTTGAATAAACACAAAAAATGCGTTCTTTTGATAGCTTAAGAAACACAAAAGACCCTAAAACATTTACAGAAATCCTTGTTTCAGTCGTGGTCTGAGGAGCTTTGACATCGACCGGCTGCCGCCATTTATGCAGGTCAGGTGGGTGACGTCACTGGTTGGGGGGAAGATGAGCCTCATTCTGTGATTCCCCATCCTCTACCGCTCGCCATGCTCAGAAGCTGAAGTGGTTTCTCTCGGTTAGGCCGAACCACCATTAAAACTTTTAATTTTCTGTGTGCATCCGCGCTCTGGTCTCGTCACCAAGAAGCGATCACTACACCTAAAGTAGTCCCTGTTGTGAAAGTATAGTGACACAGACCCACAACAGGGGGGGCAAATGAACGGCCAATAGATGAGCCAAAAGGTAACAATTTAATGTTGTGAAATGTGCACAACGAAGATACAGACAATCTCAGAATATAATTACAGTCAATCCACAAGGTGACGTGTGGGCAGGCTCGAGGATAGAAGACGTCTGTCCTGAGCCGGAACCACACGATTTCTGCCGCCACAGAACCTGGTGAATACTGGAGCCGCCAAGTCCCGAATTCCCAGGTGATCACCGTCCCCGACTGTCGGATCTGGTACTGCTGGCGAGAACAAAGACAGTCAAGTGTGGGTGTGTGTACACCCAGTAACAACAACGGTGGGAATGCCACCTCCACCTCTCACTCAATACGTGCTGCAGCGATCCCTCAGAGGAAAAAGAGTGCCGTCCTGCACAGCCTCCACAAACTAAGGACCGGTACTCCTGCAAACACTGACAATAGAAAGATTTAGAAAATACCAAAAAGGCTGAGGATATTACCTCCAATGAAGTATGATATCTCGGCAACGAGGTGGAGATGACGTCTGGTCTTTATGGAGTGAGAGGACGTTGAGTAGATGGGTGACAGCTGTCAAGAGGTAATGAGTGACAGCTGTCACCCCCGGCTGCGTCCATGGCGGCAGCGCCCTCTCGTGCCTGAAGCCCGCACTTCAGGCAGGGCGCCCTCTGATGGTGGGCCAGCAGTACCTCCTCTTCTGGCGGCCCACACACAACAGGACCCCCCCCTCAACGGGCGCCTCCTGGCGCCCGACCCGGCTTGTTGGGGTGTCGACGGTAGAAGTCGGCCAGGAGGGCCGGATCCAGGATGAAGCTCCTCTTCACCCAGGAGCGTTCTTCGGGTCCATACCCCTCCCAATCCACCAAGTACTGGAACCCCCGCTCATCCGACGGACGTCCAGGAGCCGGCGCACCGTCCAAGCCGGCTCCCCGTCGATGATCCGAGCAGGAGGCGGTGCCGGTCCGGAAGCACAGAGGGGCGAGGTGTGGTGAGGTTTGATGCGTGACACGTGGAAAACCGGATGGATCCGCAGTGAAGCTGGGAGTTGGAGCTTCACTGCGGCAGGACTGAGGACTTTGAGGATTTTGAAGGGGCCAATGTACCTGTCCTGAAGTTTCGGGGAATCCACCTGGAGGGGGATGTCCTTCGTGGAAAGCCACACCTCCTGCCCGGGCTGGTAAGCAGGGGCCGGGGATCGCCGGCGGTCTGCATGGGTCTTCGCCCTCGTCCGGGCCTTCAACAAGGCAGAACGGGCGGAGCGCCACACCCGACGGCACTTCCACAGGTGGGCCTGGACCGAGGGCACACCGACCTCTCCCTCCACCACGGGAAACAACGGGGGCTGATACCCCAAACACACCTCAAATGGGGAGAGGCCGGTGGCAGAAGACACCTGGCTGTTATGCGCATACTCGTTCCAGGCCAGATGGTTACTCCAGGCCATCGGGTGCGCAGATGTGATGCAGCGGAGGGTCTGTTCCAGTTCCTGGTTGGCCCGCTCTGCCTGTCCGTTCGTCTGTGGATGGTACCCGGACGAGAGGCTCACGGTGGCCCCCAGTTCCCTGCAGAAGCTCCTCCAGACGTGTGAGGAGAACTGGGGACCACGATCAGAGACGATGTCGGAGGGTATCCCATGCAGACAGACGACGTGGTGGACCAGGAGGTCTGCTGTCTCCTGGGCTGTTGGGAGCTTCGGGAGGGCCACGAAGTGGGCCGCCTTGGAGAATCGGTCCACTATCGTGAAGATGGTGGTGTTGCCCTGGGACGGCGGGAGGCCCGTGACGAAATCCAGGCCGATGTGGGACCAGGGGCGATGAGGCACCGGCAGCGGCTGGAGGAGTCCTTGGGCCTTCTTATGTACTGCCTTGCCCCTGGCACAGGTGGTGCAGGCCTGGATATATTCCCGGACGTCGGCCTCCATAGACGCCCGCCAGAAGCGCTGCCGGACAACTGCCACGGTCCTTCGCACCCCTGGATGACAGGAGAGCTTGGAACCGTGACAGAAGTCCAAGACTGCAGCTCTGGCCTCTGGTGGGACGTACAGACGGTTCTTCGGACCGGTTCCGGGGTCCGGGCTCCGTGCCAGGGCCTCCCGGACGGTCTTCTCCACGTCCCAGGTGAGGGTGGCCACGATAGTGGACTCCGGAATGATGGGCACCGGTGGATCCGACAGCACCGTTTTGACTTCGTCTTTGTGTACCTGGGACAAGGCATCCGATCTCTGGTTCTTGGTCCCGGGGCGATAGGTGATCCGGACGTCAAAACGTCCGAAGAACAGTGACCAGCGGGCTTGCCTGGGGTTCAGCCGCTTGGCGGTCCTGATATACTCCAGGTTCCGATGGTCAGTGAAAACCATGAATGGCACAGACGCTCCCTCCAACAGGTGTCTCCACTCCTCAAGAGCCTTTTTCACCGCAAGGAGTTCTCGATTGCCGACGTCATAGTTCTGTTCAGCCGGGGTCAACCTGCGTGAAAAGTAGGCACACGGGTGAAGAACCTTATTGGTCTCTCCGCTCTGGGATAGCACGGCTCCTATCCCTGAGTCAGAGGCGTCCACTTCAACCACGAACTGGCGGCTAGGGTCGGGCTGCACCAAAACTGGCGCAGTAGAGAACCGTCGTTTCAACTCCTTGAACGTGGCTTCGCACCGATCCGACCAGGTGAAGGGGACTTTTGGAGAGGTCAGGGCTGTCAAGGGGCTAACTACCTGACTGTAGCCCTTAATGAACCTCCTATAGAAATTAGCAAAGCCGAGGAACTGTTGCAGCTTCCTACGGCTTGTTGGTTGGGGCCAATCTCTCACCGCCGCAACCTTGGCCGGATCAGGGGCGACGGAGTTAGAGGAGATGATAAACCCCAGGAAGGACAAAGACGTGTGGTGAAACTCGCACTTCTCGCCCTTCACAAACAGTCGGTTCTCTAATAACCGCTGCAGGACCTGATGTACATGCTGGACATGGGTCTCAGGATCCGGAGAAAAGATGAGAATATCATCCAGATATACGAAGACGAATCGGTGCAGGAAGTCCCGCAAGACGTCGTTAACCAAGGCTTGGAACGTCGCGGGGGCGTTGGTGAGGCCGAATGGCATGACCAGGTACTCAAAGTGACCTAACGGGGTGTTAAATGCCGTCTTCCATTCGTCTCCCTTCCGGATCCGAACCAGGTGATACACATTCCTAAGATCCAGCTTAGTAAAGATTTTGGCTCCATGCAGGGGGGTGAACACGGAATCCAACAATGGCAATGGGTATCGGTTGCGAACCGTAATCTCATTCAGCCCCCTGTAATCAATGCATGGACGGAGTCCGCCATCTTTCTTGCCCACAAAAAAGAAACCTGCCCCCATCGGGGAGGTGGAGTTCTGGATCAGCCCGGCAGCTAATGAGTCCCGGATGTAGGTCTCCATTGATTCGCGCTCAGGTCGTGAGAGGTTGTACAGCCTGCTGGACAGGAACTCAGCGCCTGGAACCAAATCAATGGCACAATCGTACGGATGGTGCGGGGGAAGGGTGAGTGCCAGATCCTTGCTGAAGACGTCAGCAAGATCATGGTACTCAACCGGCACTGCCGTCAGATTGGGAGGGACTTTGACCTCCTCCTTAGCCTGTAAACCGGGAGGAACCGAGGATCCTAAACACACCCGATGGCAGGTCTCGCTCCACTGAACCACCACCCCAGACAGCCAATCAATCCGGGGATTGTGCTTCAACATCCATGGGAAGCCCAAAATCACGCGGGAGGTAGAAGGAGTCACAAAAAACTCAATCTCCTCCCAATGGTTTCCAGACACCACCAGAGTTACTGGTTGTGTCTTGTGTGTGATTAAAAGGAGGAGGGTGCCATCTAGTGCCCGCACCTGCACTGGCGAAGGAAGCGCCACCAGAGGGAGCCCTACCTCCCTTGCCCATCTGCTGTCTAGCAGACTCCCTTCTGACCCCGTGTCCACCAGTGCTGGGGCTTGAAGGGTTAAATCCCCGCTCAGGATTGTAACTGGGAGTCGTGTGGCAATCTGTGTGTGTCTCACGTGAATGTTTTGACCCCCCCCCCTTAGCCCAGTCTCTGAGGCCGTTTGGGGCAGTTTTTCTGTGTGTGCTCCTTTGAGCTGCAGAGAAAACACTCCCCGCGGATCAGCCTCCTCATTTTGGCCCTGTGCTTTTCCCTAACAACGTCAGCAGGGGGAGCGTTGCCCCACAGAGCGCTGCGGCTGTGGAGCGTGGGGAGGGCGGCCCCTTTTCGAACCCGGAAGGGAGAGGGGCGGCGCGTATCCGGTCACGTCCTTCGCCTCGCTCCCGACGGCGTTCCTCCAACCGATTGTCTAACCGTATAACGAGATCGATAAGCCCATCTAAATCCCGCGGTTCCTCCTTAGCTACCAGCTGCTCCTTCAGGACCAACGACAGTCCGTTTATGAAGGCGGCGCGGAGCGCAACGTTATTCCAGCCGGACCTCGCAGCCGCGATGCGGAAGTTGACTGCATAAGCGGCTGCGCTCTCGCGTCCCTGTCTCATTGACAGCAGCACAGTTGAAGCGGTCTCTCCTCTGTTAGGGTGATCAAACACTGTTCTGAACTCCCCCACAAACCCAGTGTATGCTGATAACAACCGTGAGTTCTGTTCCCAGAGCGCCGTAGCCCAGGCGCGTGCCTTACCCCGAAGCAGAGCAATCACATAAGCTATTTTACTAGCATCTGACGCGTACATGACGGGACGTTGTGCGAAGACAAGCGAACATTGCATGAGAAAGTCCGCGCACATCTCCACACAACCTCCGTACGGCTCAGGAGGGCTTATGTATGCTTCAGGGGACGGTGGGAGGGGTTGTTGAACCACCACTGGAACGTTCATATCCTGCACAGGGTCGGCAGGAGAAGGAGCTGCAGCAGCGCCCTGAGCGCTCGCCGCCATCTGAGCGGAGAGAGCCTCCACCCTGCGGTTCAGGAGGATGTTTTGCTCGGTCATCTGATCCAACCGAGCCGTAAAGGCGGTGAGAATGTGCTGCAGCTCACCAATCACGCCTCCTGCAGACGCCTGCGCTCCCTGCTCTCCCATTGGTCGTTCAACAGCCGGGTGACGCCCCTCGGAGTCCATGACGCTGGCTGAGATATCCTGCTGTGAAAGTGTAGTGACACGGACCCACAACAGGGGGCGCAAATGAATGGCCAATAGATGAGGTAAGGTAACAATTTAATGTTGTGAAATCAATCAATCAATCAACTTTTTTTTTATATAGCGCCAAATCACAACAAACAGTTGCCCCAAGGCGCTTTATATTGTAAGGCAAGGCCATACAATAATTATGAAAAACCCCAACGGTCAAAACGACCCCCTATGAGCAAGCACTTGGCTACAGTGGGAAGGAAAAACTCCCTTTTAACAGGAAGAAACCTCCAGCAGAACCAGGCTCAGGGAGGGGCAGTCTTCTGCTGAGACTGGTTGGGGCTGAGGGAAAGAACCAGGAAAAAGACATGCTGTGGAGGGGGGCAGAGATCGATCACTAATGATTAAATGCAGAGTGATGCATACAGAGCAAAAAGAGAAAGAAACAGTGCATCATGGGAACCCCCCAGCAGTCTACGTCTAAAGCAGCATAACCAAGGGATGGTCCAGGGTCACCTGATCCAGCCCTAACTATAAGCCTTAGCGAAAAGGAAAGTTTTAAGCCTAATCTTAAAAGTAGAGAGGGTATCTGTCTCCCTGATCTGAATTGGGAGCTGGTTCCACAGGAGAGGAGCCTGAAAGCTGAAGGCTCTGCCTCCCATTCTACTCTTACAAACCCTAGGAACTACAAGTAAGCCTGCAGTCTGAGAGCGAAGCGCTCTAATGGGGTAATATGGTACTACGAGGTCGCTAAGATAAGATGGGACCTGATTATTCAAAACCTTATAAGTAAGAAGAAGAATTTTAAATTCTATTCTAGAATTAACAGGAAGCCAATGAAGAGAGGCCAATATGGGTGAGATATGCTCTCTCCTGCTAGTCCCCGTCAGTACTCTAGCTGCAGCATTTTGAATTAACTGAAGGCTTTTTAGGGAACTTTTAGGACAACCTGATAATAATGAATTACAATAGTCCAGCCTAGAGGAAATAAATGCATGAATTAGTTTTTCAGCATCACTCTGAGACAAGACCTTTCTGATTTTAGAGATATTGCGTAAATGCAAAAAGGCAGTCCTACATATTTGTTTAATATGCGCTTTGAATGACATATCCTGATCAAAAATGACTCCAAGATTGTGCACATCGAACATACAGACAATCTCAGAATATAATTACAGTCAATCCACAAGGTGACGTGTGGGCAGGCTCGAGGATAGAAGACGTCTGTCCTGAGAAGAGCCGGAACCACACGATTTCTGCCGCCACAGAACCTGGTGAATACTGGAGCCGCCAAGTCCCGAATTCCCAGGTGATCACCGTCCCCGACTGTCGGATCTGGTACTGCTGGCGAGAACAAAGACAGTCAAGTGTGGGTGTGTGTACACCCAGTAACAACAGCGGTGGGAATGCCACCTCCACCTCTCACTCAATACGTGCTGCAGCAATCCCTCAGAGGAAAAAGAGTGCCGTCCTGCACAGCCTCCACAAACTAAGGACCGGTACTACTGCAAACACTCACAATAGAAAGATTTAGAAAATACCAAAAAGGCTGAGGATATTACCTCCAATGAAGTATGATATCTCGGCAACGAGGTGTAGATGACGTCTGGTCTTTATGGAGTGAGAGGATGTTGAGTAGATGGGTGACAGCTGTCAAGAGGTAATGAGTGACAGCTGTCACCCCCGGCTGCGTCCATGGCGGCAGCGCCCTCTCGTGCCTGAAGCCCGCACTTCAGGCAGGGCGCCCTCTGATGGTGGGCCAGCAGTACCTCCTCTTCTGGCGGCTCACACACAACAGTCCCACAAGAAATGAATAAATGCACTGCAGAACAACGCGTAACTTGCTGATGTATTTATTTGACAATGTTTTAAGTCACATGAATGGCAACAATTTCAATCAAATCATGATTACTTACCTTCTCACTGATGCATGTGTGTGGAGATTCCCTGCCAGAGGCACCAACAACATGGCTTCGGGATCAACAAGTGAAAGCGCAGCTTTGGAAATTTCTGACTATTCTGATGTTGAGGAAGGTCCAATGCTTATCATGAACACCAAAATAATCCTCTGCATATGCTTTTGAGCCTGTAATTGATAGTAGTTGTGGAAATCTGTCTTTAGGTGGCAGCGTGGCTCAAAACATGAGCGATGATAGGGGCAATGATAGTAGTACGGACAATGAGATATGAGTTGAAGAGGATCGGTGTCGCCAACCGAACGGTCCCCCTAATGACGCCGTTCACGGATTATCACCTCGTTCTGTTTAAAACTGCACTCCAGTCATCATCTGTCTCAGCGTCAGATATCTGAAGCTTTTGTACAACAATTATTTCCACATAAATTCAGCATTTTTCATCATAAAAGACAGAGGACCAATCAGAGTGCCTACGTCATTTCAGAGCATCAGTAGCGACTCACAGATTATTGCCTCGTTTCTGCTTAAAACTGACTTTAGTATGATTTAAGAGGTTTTACTTTATCATCTGATGGTTAATAATCCCACTAATCCATTTGATTGCTTTGCGTGAAGAGAGTCCGTCACGACGACAACACTGCCACAACCACTTAATAACACATAAGTTTGGACAGTCTCACTTTATTTTTGGGCAGTCAATAGGGACCCCCTCCTTTTTTTTTATTTCATTCTTAGCTTTTAACCCAGACCCTTTTTAAATTTGTTTCAGTCTTTTTTTTTCAAAATTATTTTTGTTAACAATGATAAAAAAGCAATGATTTACAAGTAATTGTTTTTATGTATATTTGGGAGAATTGGTTACAAACCAATGATTTAAAACTTATTATTTACTGTTTTCTTCCAGACTGTACAGACTGACTTACAGACAGTATCCATTTTGGTACTGGAACTACCTTGGCAAAGGAAACCGTTGTGTAATTTCTGCATCTGTAGTGAGCAAAATATGGACACAGTATCCATCGGCAGATTACAGGGGATTTGAATACTCCCAAGATTTGTGAATATGAGAGATGGAACATGCTTTCTATGAGAACAGTTACTGATATAAACTTTTGTAGAATCAGAATTTCTTTATTGTCCCGTGAAGGGAAATTAGTGTTGCAGCAGGAGCACACAAAATACAAGGTACACAATGACAATATCAACAGTGAGAATAAGACCCAATTAAAAGTCTCAAGTCAGACATAATAAAAACAATACAATATAAAAAAAGTACCATACTCATACACAAAATCACTATCAAATGTCAAATGTTCAGTCCAGAGTTCATGCCAAAAAAAAAAAAAAGACTACAAAGTATTGCAAAAAATGCAACATGTGGATGTGCAAATAAGCAATAGTACTGCAAGAAAAACAAGAGCACCTAAGGGTTAATTGCCATTAAGTAATAAAATTGCACTGGGGAATCATATTTATCTAATAGATTACAATTTGTTCATGTGAATGGGAAATCTTCTTCACAGACTAAGGTTAATTATGGAGTTCCACAAGGTTCTGTGCTAGGACCAATTTTATTCACTTTATACATGTTTCCCTTAGGCAGTATTATTAGACGGCATTGCTTAAATTTTCATTGTTACACAGATGATACCCAGCTTTATCTATCCATGAAGCCAGAGGACACACAACAATTAGCTAAACTGCAGGAATGTCTTACAGACATAAAGACATGGATGACCTCTAATTTCCTGCTTTTAAACTCAGATAAGACTGAAGTTATTGTACTTGGCCCCACAAATCTTAGAAACATGGTGTCTAACCAGATCCTTACTCTGGATGGCATTACCCTGACCTCTAGTAATACTGTGAGAAATCTTGGAGTCATTTTTGATCAGGATATGTCATTCAATGCGCATATTAAACAAATATGTAGGACTGCTTTTTTGCATTTGTGCAATATCTCTAAAATTAGAAAGGTCTTGTCTCAGAGTGATGCTGAAAAACTAATTCATGCATTTATTTCCTCTAGGCTGGACTATTGTAATTCATTATTATCAGGTTGTCCTAAAAGTTCCCTGAAAAGCCTTCAGTTAATTCAAAATGTTGCAGCTAGAGTGCTGACGGGGACTAGAAGGAGAGAGCATATCTCACCCATATTGGCCTCTGTTCATTGGCTTCCTGTTAATTCTAGAATAGAATTTAAAATTCTTCTTCTTACTTATAAGGTTTTGAATAATCAGGTCCCATCTTATCTTAGGGACTTCATAGTACCATATCACCCCAATAGAGCGCTTCGCTCTCAGACTGCAGGCTTACTTGTAGTTCCTAGGGTTTGTAAGAGTAGAATGGGAGGCAGAGCCTTCAGCTTTCAGGCTCCTCTCCTGTGGAACCAGCTCCCAATTCAGATCAGGGAGACAGACACCCTCTCTGCTTTTAAGATTAGGCTTAAAACTTTCCTTTTTGCTAAAGCTTATAGTTAGGGCTGGATCAGGTGACCCTGAACCATCCCTTAGTTATGCTGCTATAGACTTAGACTGCTGGGGGGTTCCCATGATGCACTGAGTGTTTCTTTCTCCTTTTGCTCTGTATGCACCACTCTGCATTTAATCATTAGTGATTGATCTCTGCTGCCCTCCGCAGCATGTCTTTTTCCTGATTCTCTCCCTCAGCCCCAACCAGTCCCAGCAGAAGACTGCCCCTCCTTGAGCCTGGTTCTGCTGGAGGTTTCTTCCTGTTAAAAGGGAGTTTTTCCTTCCCACTGTCGCCAAGTGCTTGCTCACAGGGGGTCATTTTGACCGTTGGGGTTTTTCCATAATTATTGTATGGCCTTGCCTTACAATATAAAGCGCCTTGGGGCAACTGTTTGTTGTGATTTGGTGCTATATAAATAAAATTGATTTGATTTGATTTGATAAACGAGACCTGAAATCTTTTAGTCCTCCTCATAGAAGCCCTAAAACAACAACCTGAGGGCACAAGCTCAAACTCTTTTTTCATTAGTAGACCTGTAACCAGTGGCCAAATAAACAGATTTAATCTGTCTACTGCAGAACCACTGTCTTATTGTTGTTATTTTTTTTTACCAGTTCGTTGTAAAATTTGGTAAGTGTGAGCGGCAAATACACTGGTCTCTCCCAGGAGGAAATGAAGGACACTCTAAATAAGGGACAGTGTCTTTGAAACAAAATGAAGAATACATGTTGAACTGATCTCCAGGAGACCAATTAACTAGGACAAGTAATCAAAGAATGACCAAGCAACATCATTCGACATCTTGTCATGTGTAAAAGTATAAAACAACAGGACATTTCAGGAGTGTTTATCTGAAGCTTTTGCTCCGAAACGACTAATGTGTTGTTGCACCGCTTCTTCTTTTGAAGGCTTCATAATGCCGGCATGCTCCCCAATGGTTGTTCTGGGCTTTTGGCCATCCACATGCCAATGTGCAACAAGGAGTTTCCTCATTGATGTCACTGGAATAAAGAGCATGTATTATGAAATGGTACATTAATGTCAAATTTAAATAAAATATGCACTGGTATGTTTTTTACTGGGTGTACCCCGCCTCACGCCCTATGACTGCTGGGATAGGCTCCAGCCCCCCGCGACCCTTAATTGGACTAAGCGGTAGAAGATAGATGGATGGATTGATGTTTTTACCTCTGAGTTCCGTGATGCCAGTCATCAGTGCTGACCGGAAGCTGTACGACGTGGCCTCTTTGAATGGTCTAATTATGTAGTCCTTTGCTCCTTTAGAGTACTGCATTTTAAACTGGGGTTCTTCCGACTTGTTCCTGCCCTGTTTTCTGTACATGTTGTCATTGTGATCCAGCGCTGCTGGATGAAGGTGGGCTTTGTAACCTTCTGGGGAGAGTTTTTTTCTTTTGGGGACATACTTCAGATACAGAGTGCACGCTTTCGAGCTCTCCAGTATGGACTCCCTTGGTGACCTGAAATATATGTTGACATTTCTGATGAGTGCACCAGAGCAAGTGCTATTTTCTTATGTGCAATCAGGACACAGGTGAATACAATTTTAAATGTAGAAAAAAAAGACACATGTACATGTCAATGACATAAGCTTGCTTGACCTTCTCCAGTGATTTCAAAAGGTTTTTGTCCATGACAGCGGACTGAAGATGGTTGAAGGCTTTGGAATCTTCGGTGAGCCATGGCCTTGATTTTGCCATCTCCACGGTGTACGGCACTTAAAGACATCTGTGCTGAGCCACTTAAGTTTATATTCAGGTGTGCCCGCAACATTCGTGATCAACTGGTTCATTCAGACATGACCAATCCTGTCTCAACTACTGGGCTTTCCAGTCCACCGAAAGGTTTTATTAGATGTGGTAATTGTGCACAATGTTTTACTTCCACCAATGCAAAATGCTTCTCTCACCCCCACACTGGTGAGCAATACTCCATTACTTCTTTTATCAACTGTAACACTACACATGTAGTATACCTTTTAAAATATCCTCGTGGATTGGCCTATATAGGCCAAAAAAAAAAAAAAAAAAAAAAAAAGTCAACTCAAATTACAGATAGCTGAACATAAAACAGCAATCTGTACCCAGAATTTAACTTATGCCATGGCAAGACATTACAGACAGGCTAATCATGGCTCTTCAGCATCTTTAAAATTTTGGGAGACTGAGAAAATTGCAGCCCCACCCAGAGGAGGTGATATTATTAAAAAAATTTTGTGTAGAGAAGCATTTTGGATTTATACATTGGACACTTTGGAAGTGTTTGGTTTAAATGAGGAACTGAATTTAACTTGTTTTCTTTGATATTTATAGTCTTTTTCTGGTGTACCGATAGTATTTTATGTTTGTTGTTAATTGGCATGGTGTGTCTCTAACCATGAATTGAGTGCAGCTGCCTTGATTGATGGATTGTAACACTCTTTTACACATGATGACAGCTGGCCCTTGTTAGTATTTAAGGCTGCACCATCCATGTCTTTCAAGGACTCTGAGGGAGATGTAAGTGTTACATCGAGATGTTAGTCTTTTCTATGTTTTTGGCACCTTAATTTTTTTTGCACTTATGTGTTGCACTAGCTAACATGTCAGTTATATTTGGATTGAGCCAAATTCATCTTAGGCAGAGGACAAAGAGTGAATATAACACTGACTCTGATGGGGATGCAGCCGATGTGAATGGAACTGCTCATGATTTAAAACAAACTAATAATATTAAATAGTCATTTATAGTCATTAACTTTCATATGAATTAAATACTATATATATAAGAAAAAGTCCAGGATTTTGCCAATATAAATGTAACACCAGATTTGCATGCACGCACGCACGCATGCACACACACTCAAGGGTTGTTTGTTCATGGGGAAAAACCATAACACTGCTCACAACAGGAACGAGCAGAAACTGAAGCAGGATGTACGTATCTGGTTTTGTTCAGATCTGGATGATCTATGGTTCCTTAAAAACCTCATTATCATCATGGAATGCAGGAAAATTGTGACATTAAAATACTGGGAAAAAGAAGAAAAGACAACAGTACCATTTGAAACACTACCTACTACAACATTTCTCGAGAACGTGTTCAGTTTTGACTAACTGGGTGCAATATTAAGAATGTTGGTTTGAATACCAAAGACGAAGAACCACACTCTACTTTTTCTGGGTCAGACTTACAGTAGTTTTAAAAAGAAATGTATGAAGATACAAGGTGGATTAGTGGTTAGCACTGATGCCTCACAGCAAGAAGGTCGTGGGATCGCTTCCTGCCTTTTCCGTGTGGAGTTTGAGTGTTCTCCCCGTGTTTTCATGGGTTCCCTCCGGGTGCTCTGGCTTCCTCCCACATCCAAAGACATGCAGGTTAGTTGGATTGGAAACTTTGACTTGTCCGTAGGTGTGCGTGCGGGTGTGAATGTGTTTCTTTATCTATATGTGGCCCTGTGACAGACTGGTGTCCTGTCCAGGGTGTACCCCACCTCGCACCCTATGACTGCTTGGTTAGGCTCCAGCCCCCTGTAACCCTTTATTGGAGTAAGCAGGTATAGAAAATAGATGAAGATCCAGTTCAGTGCAGTGAAATGCATTATTATAGCACACATTTAACCTTTGAGCCCAGGCTTGATTGAAAGTTATCCAAAGCTAAGAGGTTTACATTCATGGGTGTTTAATAAGTTTGATAAAGTTTCATTGTTGATTTACAAATCAGGCATAAAAATGATGTTGAAGCATATTTTCCCTCTCACACAGTGCACACGACTGATGAAAATGTTACAGCCATCTGATAAAGACGGGATTAATATATGTCCTAAAAATATGAAGTCATCAACAAAAGCTAACCTGTCACCACAAAGGTACATGACACCTAGGTGGTTTAAAGTTCTTGCACACAGACTTGCTGGTAGGATATATTCAAATATTTTTGCAAGCTTTAACTGATGGGCACAATAATACCACATCACCAGTCTAACTTCAGTTATTTCCAGGTTTACCAGCAATATTACAGCCAACACCACTATTTTTAAATGCCACATTTACTGTAAATATGTATATTGGTTGTGTCTGAATTATGTAATTTTCTTATGTTAAATAACACTGGTCAACATGATTTTTCTTGCATCAAGTTTTTTTGGGTGGGGGGGGGATTTGGTGGCACTGAATCCAAATCTGGTGTTAGTTTTGCCAATCACATCATGTTTTTGAGGTATAAAGACATATTTCTCATATCAAGCACTGAAGAAAAAGCTGCAGTCTTGCACACCTCTTCAGCACCATAAACAATATTATGGCTCTTGTTCGCATTTCGCGATCCTGGTTAAAAACTGTGCTTTTGAAGCCGCTTGTGTGCATGATTAGTGGCGTCAAACTCATGAGTGAATGAACAACTTTTATGTAATCCATCAATAGGGAACATGCAGATTGCAAAAAAAAATGTGATGGAGGAAATCTGACCTCAGATTTGGATTCAGCACCACAATATTACACTAAATCAGTTCTCATTTTTTCATTTTTTTATTTTTTTGGCCAGTGTTGTTAAACTCAGGTGTGGCAGAAGTTCAGACAGGCCATCCGCCCTTTTCATGTTTCAAATCCCACAAAACCTCGGAGAGGTCGCCGCGCTGTGAGATCTCAGTAACACTGAGAACTGCATTGAGACGCTCTGATCACGCTGCACTTTAACCGCTGCACACAGACAACACCATTAACATCACAACATAGGACTATTTTTATATTGTGCCTAAAAGTCTCGTGAATATATTCTCTGGGTTTATATTGTTATTGTGTTTATTTTATGTAAACGTGAGAATCAGTCTGTCTCTCCGTTATTTTCAGTGGGAGCTGCTGTGAGCTACAATCGCTTCCTGATCATGTCGTTCTGCGGGAAAGTGAAGTTTGCTCTTTAACGTCTTGATTATTGTTCTTTACAACACTGTTTGTCCTCTTTGTTCCAGACTAATATATATAATATGTCTGAAATTTGGTTTGCGTTTATTAAATTCCACCCAGATTAAATGTAGCAGACACAGATTATTTGTTATAATTGTTTTAGCAAGTTTTCAGGGTATCATGCAGCAGTCTCTTATTAATGTGATGAAAAGCATAAAAAAATAAAAATAAATAAAATAAATACATTTTTGTAGTATAATATTTATTTACAATTGTCATCATGCGGATTCTCTATGTTGTTGTTTTGACTGCATCGACTCTCTAGCATGCAAGGGATTATGGGATACATGAAAACCCTGGATGGAAAATTAATTCCGTCAGCCTCAAAGTGGTTCTGGCAAACTGTCAGGCGACTGAGGAAAAGGTGGCTGTTCTTAGCCCAGGCTGTGTTTAGCGAGAGAGGAGAGCTGCTAAACTAGACTGATATCGTCAGGCTGTGGAAAGAACACTTTGAGGATCTCCTCAACCTTACTGATATGCCCTCCATTGACAAGGCAAGGATGTAAGACACAGGCGGATCTATCTGGTGCCATCACTCCAGCGGAAGGTTGTGAAAATACTCCTAGGTGGCAAGTCTGTTGTGTGGGCCGCTGAAGAGGAGGTACTGCTGGCCCACCACCAGAGGGCGCCCTGCCTGAAGTGCGGGCTTCAGGCACGAGAGGGCGCTGCCGCCTCACGGGAACAGCCGGGAGTGACTGCTGTCACTCATCGACTCATGACAGCTGTCACCAATCTCCACTTCATCAACCACTCCATAAAAGCTGGATGACATCTCCACCCCGCTGCCGAGATATCACCTACCATAGGAGGTAATAATCCTCAGCCATTTCTGTGCCGTATCGCACACCAACTGTTTTGTCTGTCTATTACAGGAGTACCTGATTACTTGTGTCAGCTGGAGGCTGCGCTGGTCGGTGACGGCAGGGTGATGGATCGCACCCTTCACGATCAGTGAGACAAGTGTCTGTTTCAGGTTCTGTAAAAGACTGTGTGTTTCATAATTGCGGTGGTGGAGGAGTAATTCCCACCTGGATTGCTGACTGTTACTGGGTGTGCACACACCCACACCTCACTGTTTCTGTTTCCTGCCAGCAGTACCAGATCCGACAGCCGGAGACGGTGGCCACCTGGGGACTCGGGACTTGGCGGCTCCAGTATCTTCCAGGTTCGGTGGCAGTGGAAATCGTGTGGGATTCGGTTCCTGTCTGGACAGACGTCTTCTATCCTCGAGCCTGCCCACACGCCACCTCTGTGGATTGACTACATATAAATTCCGTATTCGTCTGTATTTCGTTGTGCACATTCACAACAGTAAAGTGTTGTATTTTGGCTCATTCATTGTCCATTCATTTACGCCCCCTGTTGTGGGTCCGTGTTACTACACTTTCACAACAAAGTCGCTGGGGTTGGATGAGATTCATCCTGAGATGTTGAAGTCTCTGGATGTTGTTGGGCTGTAATGGCTGATATGTCTGTACAATGTTGCATGGAAGTTGGGGACAGTACCCCTAGAATGCTAAACCGAAGTGATGGTCCCAATCTTTAAGAAGGGAACTGGAGAGTATGTTCCAATTATAGAGGAATCCCAGTTCTCAGGCTCCCTGGGAAAGCCCATGCCAGGGTGCGAGAGAGGAGAGTTCAACCATTAGTCGAACCTCAGATTCAGGAGGAGCAATGTGCGTTCCTTCCTGGTCATGGAAAGGTGGACCAGCTCTTTACACTCGCAAGGATATTAAAGGGTCTTGGGACTATTACCACCAGACTACATGTGTTTAGTGGACTTGGAAAAGGAGTCTGGGTCCCTCGAGGTGTCCTGTTGGGGGTGCTGTGGTAGTACGGGGTATCACAACAGCTGCAAGGCATGATCAAGTGTCTATATAACCAGAGTAGGAGTTGTATCCACATTCTCAGCATTACATCAGATCCGTTATCAATTTGGTGTTGGACTTTTCCAGGGCTGCCCCTTTTCACCAATCCTGTTGTGATGTTCAATCAATCAATTTTTTTATATAGCGCCAAATCACAACAAACAGTTGCCCCAAGGCGCTTTATATTGTAAGGCAAGGCCATACAATAATTATGTAAAACCCAAACGGTCAAAACGACCCCCTGTGAGCAAGCACTTGGCTACAGTGGGAAGGAAAAACTCCCTTTTAACAGGAAGAAACCTCCAGCAGAACCAGGCTCAGGGAGGGGCAGTCTTCTGCTGGGACTGGTTGGGGCTGAGGGATCCTGTCCATGTTCATGGACAGATTTCAAGGCACAGTCAGGACTGCAGGGTGTCCAGTTTGGTGACCTCAGAGTTGCATCTCTGCTTTTTGCAGATGATGTGGTTCTGGTGGCTTCATCAGGTGGTGACCTTCACTGTGCGCTGAGCAGGTTGGAGCCGAGTGTGAAGCAAATGGGATGAGAATCAGCACCTCCAAATCTGAGACCATGGTCCTCTGTCAGAAAAGGGTTGAGTGTCCCCTCTGGGTCAGGGGAGAGTTACTTGTTGCTGCATCCACCACACCGCAGAATTGCCTTGGATCCATTCTGGATAGCAACCACCCAGGCAGACAACTGGCCTATCACCACCTCTTTAAAGTAACTATCAATCTGTTGCAGCCATACGAAATGAGTGTCCTTTGGCCTCCAGCTGCTGGGGTTCACAGATTCTGACAACCATACAGCAACATGCAGCACCAGGACCCTAAAGACAAGGAGCTTTGTTCTCCTGCAGATATCAGCATCACCAAACACCTCTGTCCAGTGGCCTCATGTCTCCACAAGTTCTTCCCAGGAGTCTCTTGATTTCAAAGGCCAAGAACCCACAGACATGAAGGTCACTGTTAGGATAAGTGCATCTCTTTACAATTTCAGCACTTTTGCCACATACAGAAACACTTCTGATGGCCAAGTCTAACTAATTCATGCATTTATTTCCTCTAGGCTGGACTATTGTAATTCATTATTATCAGGTTGTCCTAAAGTTCCCTAAAAGCCTTCAGTTGGTTCAGAATGCTGCAGCTAGAGTACTGACGGGGACTAGCAGGAGAGAGCATATCTCACCCGTGTTGGCCTCTCTTCATTGGCTTCCTGTTAATTCTAGAATAGAATTTAAAATTCTTCTTACTTATATGGTTTTGAATAATCAGGTCCCATCTTATCTTAGGGACCTCGTAGTACCATATTACCCCATTAGAGCGCTTCGCTCTCAGACTGCGGGCTTACTTGTGGTTCCTAGGGTTGTAAGAGTAGAATGGGAGGCAGAGCCTTCAGCTTCAGACTCCTCTCCTGTGGAACCAGCTCCCAATTCAGATCAGGGAGACAGACACCCTCTCTACTTTTAGATTAGGCTTAAAACTTTCCTTTTCGCTAAGGCTTATAGTTAGGGCTGGATCGGGTGACCCTGGACCATCCCTTGGTTATGTTGCTTTAGACGTAGACTGCTGGGGGGTTCCCATGATGCACTGTTTCTTTCTTTTTTTTGCTCCGTATGCATCACTCTGCATTTAATCATTAGTGATTGATCTCTGCCCCCCTTCTCGGCATGTCTTTTTCCTGGTTCTTTCCCTCAGCCCCAACCAGTCTCAGCAGAAGACTGCCCCTCCCTGAGCCTGGTTCTGCTGGAGGTTTCTTCCTGTTAAAAGGGAGTTTTTCCTTCCCACTGTGGCCAAGTGCTTGCTCATAGGGGGTCGTTTGACCGTTGGGGTTTTTCATGGTTATTGTATGGCCTTGCCTTGCAATATGGAGCGCCTTGGGGCAACTGTTTGTTGTGATTTGGCGCTATATAAGAAAAAAGTTGATTGAGTTGATTGATTGAAGTCTGTGAAGTCATGGATATCCTGGACCTTAGTCTTGATACAACTGCAGACTCAGACACTCTCAGACTCAACCCTCCAAACCACTTCTCGAGCACCTGCAGAGTCAAGTTCAGTAAACCTTTCCTCATCAACAACAGCATCTAATCTGCTGGTTTCCACAACCCTCCCCAACACTCAGTCCATGCACCCACGGAACAATAGAAGCCAGAACACTATCTGACAAACGCCAGTTGTCGCTTGGAAAAATTCAGCGAGAGAACATTGTGTGATCACTGAATATTTTGCATGAATAATTTTGCACTGCGTCACTTGATCAGTATTTATGTGGAGCTTTTCTCTCACTCGTCTTTGCTAAAGTGTGGAGCTTTTCACTATGAACGCCATGATGGCATTTGTGCACCTCAGGAGCTCCTACGCACCTCCTCTCAGGCTCTCTGCCCTAAAAACCGTGTGTGTGTTTAAAACTCTGAGCCTTGATGGACACATCAGGGAGTAACATGTTTGTTTTGCTGGAAGGTCAAAAGGTCAAGCTTTTTTTCCCCCCCCCCCACTGCTCTTGCACTCTTGTTTTTCACGGCACTGCATTTGTTTGCTGTTTAGTTTTTTTTCTCACTGGGTTTGAAAGATTTCACAAGTTTACTACAAATCAAAGCAAAAAGAAATCACGCTGTCCACCTGTAATCACGCAGCCACGTGGGTCTGCACGTTTACACCCTCAACACTAGATGTCAGCACTTCAACGTCCCCGGAAAGAATGTGGAGTTAAAGCTGCCTGAATCATCAGATGAGACTGTTTTTACCTTCTTTCCACAGACATGTTTTCAGACTGTTCCACTTCTTTTGTGTTTTTATCCCCGCGTGTGTTTTGAGCAGTGCAACACCGCGCAGCGTGAAACTACATTTGCGCATTTCTTTCGTCCCGGCGCACACTGCGCCATCATCTTACCAGACACCTCGTGCAGCGCATTTACCTCCAAGGGGAGATCGTGCACGCTGTGGCGCGCGCTTTGGGGAGCGCGCACAGGCGCCCGGTGCTCGTTCATTTGTGCAGCGAGCAGTGAAAAGAGAGAGAGACTCATAAATTATCAGCGTCAGAGAGAGAGAGAGAGGCGCGCGCGCGGACTTTCCGTGCCAACTCGCTTCCTCCCGTTCCTGCGTGGAAAAGAAAATCAGGAGGATGCTGATCCGAGCGCAGCCAGCAGCTGATCACGCGCACGGGATCGTCCTGTAACTTGCTGTTTTGCGGGGCTGAAGTTTATCTGTGCGTGTCCGGTCATGGTCGGGCCGTCGTTGCACGGCGCGCTCTCTCGTGCGGCCTTCCTCCAGCTGTTCTCGCTGCCGGCGGACAGGTGTCCGTGCCAAACTGCCAGGAGGTGCGCACACTTTTTCACTCTTTGCATCCCGGGTCCAATGGGTCCCCGAAGCCCAGTTCAGGTAACCAGGACACACTTTGTGTGTTTTTTTTCTTTCACTCACTATCAGATGTCATTTGATTGTTTCCATTTAGGAGAGCGAGAATTTCTGAACTTCATGGAGACATAAATGTTTATGTCAGTTTCTGAAGGTGTTTTCATTCAGGTAGCTTTTCAGCAGTGAGATCCACAGTATGAGAAGGTCTTCACACAAACTGGTCCAACCCTGTACCTCATCATTCTGCTGCAAAACCCATTCAGATTGTTTTTGGAGAATGCAGGTGGGATGATGTAAACCAGCGGTTTAAAGTTTGCAGGATGGATTAACAGCACTTCCAAACTTTTAAAGGGGGCTCCGCAGACATGAGCAGCTTTTGCAGGTGTTTGTTTTGGGAGTTCAATGAAATGGAGCAGAAACAATCAGCAGCTTTCATATTTGATGGTTGATTCAAGTTGTTGCCTCTTTTTTCAGCTTTCAGTTTCAGAAGGCAGACCGTAGCGCGCAAAAGTTTTAGACACCCTCACACCAAACATCAACACCTTTAGTGCCCCCCATCAGCAGGTCAACAGAATGTCACATTTGAAATGTCGAAGATTCCTGTTCCAACTAAAATCAAAATTTTTCTCTATTTTAATAAACAAAATAAAACATTATGAAATTAGAAACAGCTTAAAAAAAGAAAACAAGAGACAATGAAACACAAAGACCATTGCTCAGCAATAAAATCATTTTAATACCCCAACTAAAACCAGCCTTGTACAAAACAGCACTGGATAAGAAAGTCACATAACTTAACTCATTTAATCATTTATTTTTAAAGGTGAACAAGTAATCAATCTAATATAAAAAAAGAATAGAAGGCACACTTTCTAAATAAATAAACAACAACGCAACAATAATAATAGTTATTAGGTTTATCTTATTAACCTGTTGGGGGTCATAATATAATTGTTTGAGCATCTGACTCTCCGCTCTGCTCATGATGCTACATATTGTCAGGGTCAGAAGTATGGAAATCAGTCATGTTATTTTGTCACTGTTTATAGGCTCCTGGCCCATATTCTGAATTCTTAGATGAATTTGGTATGTTCTTCTCTAGCCTGTCAGCTAGTGCGGACAGCATTTGATTATTGGTGACTTTAACATTCATATAAATAAGCTCTCTGTTCCCCTTTGCAAGTCATTTATGGAACTTGTGGATGCGTTGGGATTCCAGCAGTGCATTCAGGATTCAACGCACATTAGTGGAAATACCCTTGATTTGGTTCTCACACATGGCCTTGCTGTCACGAACACTGACATTTTGCCTCTTGCCTCGGTGGTCTCTGACCACTCATTTATTAGGTGTGCATTTATGTTGCCGTGTTTAGTGGATCAAAAGCCTTGTCTGTCTCTGCGGCGACGCATTAATCCCTCACTATGACTGAACTCGAAGCCAGACTGCTTGAAATTTGGCCTCAGGTTTGGAGAATGTTCAGTCAGTGGATAGCTGCGGATGGCTTGAATTCAGCGCTCAAGGCTACACTGGATAAGGTTGCGCCTCCTCTTTTAAGGTCACACCTTCCCAGGGCGCAGTGGCCTTGGTCAATGGTTACTTGCATGACCTTAGGCAGAAGGCTCGAGGTTGGAATGGAAATGGCGTAATTCTAAATTAGAGGTGTTCCACCTTGCATGGCGTGATGCTGTCTTAGATTATAAGCATCACTACTGGCTAATAAGTGTGCCTATTATTCTGATTTGATCAGTAAAAAACAAGCATAATTCAAAGTTTTTGTTTGAAACTGTAGCATTTCTCATTCATGGACAGCCACCTGTTATTCACTCTCCCTTTTCAGCACAGGAGCTTCTTGGACTATTTCGAGAAGAAAATTGAGGATATTAGGTTTGAGCATATCTCAGCAGGCTTTGGTCCAACCACTGCATACTGCTATGGAGGTGGATGTGCCCACTGAGGTGTTACCCAGATTTACAGATTTGATGGTATCTCACTAGGCGCGCTGACGAAGCTCATGACCTCTACGAAAAGCACAACCTGTTTATTTGATCCCATACCGACAAAACTGTTTAAGGACCTGTGGCCCACTCTGGACCGACTGTGCTGGAAATGATAAATCTCTCATTAACTTCTGGATCTGTTCCTAATGTTTCAGTCTGCAGTGATTAAACCATTACTTAAGAAATCCAATCTTGACCCTAGTGTATTGAAAAATTATAGACCGATATCAAATCTATCATTTTGTTCTAAAATCCTGGAAAAAGTGGTTTCGCGATAGTTTGTGGACTACCTCACTGAGAATAATCTTTTTGAGCCACTGCAGTCTGCTTTTAGAAAATATCACTCCACAGAGACAGCACTTACTAAAGTAGTGAATGACCTTTTGCGAGCAATGGACTCAGATACCGCTACAGTCTTGGTGCTGTTGGATCTTAGTGCTGCGTTTGATATTGTGGATCATCATAATTTACTCAATAGGCTGGAAAATCACTTTGGGATTACTGGAACTGCTCTTGCATGGTTGACGTCATACCTGTCCAGTCGTTCTTACTGTGTATTGTGTAATGACACCTCCTCTGATCGTAGGGACATGAAGTTTGGGGTTCCGCAGGGATCCGTTTTAGGCCCCCTGCTTTTTTCCGTTTATGTAGCACCCCTTGGGAATATACTGCGGCGCTTTGGGATTCCCTTTCATTGCTATGCTGATGACACTCAGTTGTACATGCCAATAACTGCTGGTAATCTTCACATAAAATCTTTGGAAGATTGCGTTGTATCAGTAAGAAGTTGGATGTCTAGTAACTTCCTACTTTTAAATTCTGATAAGACTGAAGTTATGGTTCTTGGTCCAGCGAGGTATCGGCATCAGTTTGATCAGCTAGCACTTAGCTTAGGTTCGTGTGTTATACATCATACGGATAAAGTGAGGAACCTTGGAGTAATTTTTGATCCTACGTTGTCCTTTGATCTCCACATTAGAGACATTACAAGGACTGCTTTCTTCCATTTGCGAAATATAGCAAAGATTCGTCCCATCCTGTCTATGGCTGAGACTTTGATTCATGCATTTGTCTCTTCTAGATTCGACTATTGTAATGCTCTATTTTCTGGTTTACCGCAGTCCAGGATTAGGGGTCTTCAACTGGTTCAAAATGCTGCTGCCAGACTTTTGACACAAAGCAGAAAGTTTGATCACATTATGCCCGTTTTGGCGTCCCTGCGCTGGCTTCCAGTTGCTGCAAGATCGGATTTTAAAGTACTGTTATTAGTTTATAAAATTGTTCATGGACTTGCACCTCCCTATCTGGCTGACCTGGTAAGCCCCTATGTACCAGCTCAGGCCCTGCGTTCTCAGGGTGCAGGACTTCTGTTTGTTCCCAGGGTGAATAAAAAGTCTGCCGGTCACAGAGCTTTCTCCTACCGTGCTCCAGCTCTGTGGAACGATCTCCCGGCACACATTCGGCAGTCTGATACTGTGGAGACTTTTAAGTCACGTTTAAAGACTCTTTTGTTTTCCCTGTTTTATCATTAGTGTTATGTTTTTATTCTTGTATTCTGTTATGGTCATCTTTTTATTGTGTTTAAAATTTTTAATTCAGTTTTTTTGTTGTTGTTTTATGTTGTGTGAAGCGCCTTGAGACGAGTTCATCGTGAATTGGTGCTATATAAATTAATAAATTTGAATTTGAATAATAATAATAATAATAATAATATTTTTGTTGCTGTACTCACGACAACACAAATGCAGCTGATGATCATTCACTACTAAAATGATTATAAAAGTACTTTCAGCTTCTCCCCTTTTCACTCACTACATTACACTACAGCAGATTTGACATAAGTTTTAAGCTGGATGGAACTCCTCATTACACAGAGAACGGGCACAGGTGGTCTTGAATCTGATAAAATACTATCTGATTTTATATATATATATATAAAAATTCCTGAGTGGATCCTTGTCATTTGATTGATGCTTTGTATATCACGTGACATGGATAATTCATCCCATTTGTGTTGCATTGCATTTAGAGTGCAAATTTGCACATGCATAACAAATCCACTGCACTGTCTGGAGGCTGTTAGCAGGAAGTTAGAATTAAAAGCTGGACTAATTTCTGACATGATTTTTTTTTCGCTTCACTGAGGATGCACACAGTCTTTTTTTTTTTTCCTTATAGTACACACACATGCATGCTCTGACCCGGTTGTGTGTGTGCACGCACGAGGGACAACGACTCTAGCGAGATGACGATTTGATTGAGCTAACTGACGCTGCTAATTCTTGTAACACACACACACACACACACACACACACACACACACACACACACACACACACACACAAAATCCACTCCTCTGTAAGCCGTCTGGATGCATGAAGAGCTGTTCAGATGAAAAGCTGATGTGATTTTTGGCTGGACTGAGGAACTACACCAGGGGTAGGCAACCTGTTCCAGAAAGAGCCATGAGGGTGCAGGTTTTCTTTGCAGCCACTGACTCCACCAGGTGATTTCACTGATTAACTGATTCCATCTGCTCAAAGTGATATTAATCAGTAAAATCACCCCTGAACTACACTGTCTTTTTTTTGTGGAAGTCTGAAGTCAGTGCACAGCATCACTGGACTACACGTCACAATTTCGGCTTTCGCAGCAGTAGAACACCAAAATGTAAGTCCCTTTTCTGTTGTTTATAAATCAATAAAATATCAAATGGCAAGGATCTATTTTAATCATTATATAAAACAAATAATGAATGTTTTTTACATTCTTTCAATGAAATGAATATTTAATTTGGTGAAGCTGGTGTGTTCCAGCTTTCACCTCATGAAATAGTCGTACCATTGTACTCATAAACATTCATATATTCAGAAACATATATATTCAACTCATAAACATTCATTATTTGTATTATATGTATATGTAATATATCCACAGCGTACATTGCATGTGCCTAAAACATTTGCACAGTACTGTCAGTTTCCTGTGGATTAGGGATGTGCTCCATCAGTTGTGGTGGAAAATATTGATTTATGCAAAGTCTTTGTTGGGCTGTGGGATGTCACCACTCTGTCTGGGATGATGGCCATGAACTTCTTTTGACCTAAAGTGATGTGAAGACATCTGAGCAGAGCTCGTGTGTTCTCCTGAGCTGGTGAGCCTGATTTAGTATGGAAATTTCACATCTCTCATGTGGCTGAATCACAAGCAGCAAGTGTTAATTGGATGTTTTAATGCTTCAGGTTAACTGTTTCTCTCCGTGCTATGATCTTTTTCTCTTAAGCCCATCACTTCCACCTGATTTAAAGCAGTTTAACAGCAGCGGGTAACACAGAAAGTACTGGAAACATGTCAGAGTGTAACAAATGCTGGAATCAAACAGCAGGGATGATATGCAGTGTACTTTGAAGCATACTTTGTGTTGCTTCCTGAAGCCTGGAGTATTAATCTTCAATCTGTGGGCACACGCAGCTCTCTAACCACTGACGCCAACATTTCTCCATGCAACCATTTTCAATCACGCATCTTCCACAGAGGACATCCAGCATTTATCTGCAGCCAGAGGAGACTCATCATAGAGAGTGAGAGAAATATTTAGCTTGCTGAAATCTCAGGTGGAGTGGACCAGCTGTGCACTGGACCGCCTGTCAAAGGTCAAATCCAAAAGCCATGTCAAGTCTGTCCCACACTGCACAAACTGCGCCAAGTAATACAAAAATCACACACACAAACAAATAAACAAGTGAAATTACAAAATTATATCGTGCTCTGTACTGGTCTCATGTTTCTGTCAGCGTTTGATCAAATTACACGAACCGCTGGTCGTATGTCATAATTTTGGTGTCAAAACATTTCAACAAATACAAACTAGGTTCTAGTGGGTGCTTTATCAGGAGTGGACGTGTTATGACGACACTCCTGGCGGCTCCCACAAGCAGAATTCAGCCACCGCTCAGATCTGAGTAAGAGCTGATGGTAGAGAGCAGGTATTGATCTGACATTCGAGAAGCCAGCTTGTTTGAGCAAATGTAACATAGTTTTCCCTTAAAAATAATTAGAAATGACTGTCTTAACCTTTGACCTGGTCTAAATGCCCCCCTATTTCACTAACAAGTCAGAAATTTTGAAACTGAACAGGATGTAAAATCATCACAGATGTGTGTCTGTATTTCAGCTTATGGTGAGGTGTTGAAGCAGGGACATGGTTTTATATGTTGGGAATTTTACTTCAGAATCAAGGTTGTACTGTCCCCTTGAAAGTATTGGAATACGACCAGTTCCTTTGTTTTTGCTGTGCGCTGAAGAGCAGCATTCCAGCTGAGTGCACCTGATCCTGTCAGATCTCAGAAGTGAGCAGGTTCCTGATTAGTACTTGGCTGGGAGATGCCTCAGGAACACCAGCAGCTGTGAGGGTGTTTGTGCACGTAGAACTGGAAGGGGATCTGATCTGTACCAGATCTGCTGTGGTGACTCTAAGTAAACAGGGGCAGCAGCCAAAAGCAAAAGCAAACAAATAAGCAAAAACGATCCAGTACTGAGTGACACAGAAAGGCAGCACCTTTTCTATCAGACCACATCACTGGTGAACAGTAATATTAGAAGTGATAAGTTTGTAAGTAAGAAAAATATTTGGTTTCATAGCTCTTACGCATCAAATCTGCCGTTCACTGATGACTACAAATTGTTGGCTTCTTTTATTTTACCCTCTGAGGCTGCTACAGTTCCCTGTTCCCTATGATCAGATTAGAAACAAGGAGTTGGCATTTGTTGCTTGATGGTCGTTGGTCCGTCCAGCTCGTGGTTACTTGGCATTATTATGCAGAATGTTTAATGATATGTTATAAAGGACAGAGAGACCCAACACTGTCATTGTGAGCTTTTCCTCCATGCGTGACTGCTTAGGGCGTCTTTACACATAACAAAGTTGGGGCGAAAAAAGCAGAACATTACATCTTCTGTCGGGAAGGACGCACGGTTGGACAGGCATGCACGATACCGCGGTGATGGTTTTGTCCACTCTCGTGTTCGCGCACACGAACGCAGTGTGAGCACGTGGAAAGTCGCGCACACAGCAGCGGAGCAAAAAAAAAAAACACAAAACGCCACAGTTTATAATACTTAATTCCTGTTATTAAGAGTGAACTTAGCCTCCACATAGACGTACACCAGGAAGTAATAAAATGACGTACTGTAGGTTACTGTTCTCCCTTTTATGTTTTACATGAATTACCTGATGCGTTCGTTTCATGAGGAGTCGACTCCCGTGTCATGAACCCATCAGCTGGCATGCTGTGTCCAGCGCGCAGTGATCCACTGTCAAATGTGATCTGTGTTTTATTTATTACAATGTGGGGAAATTCCTCAGATATGTGTCTCACGGGGGCGTCTCGTGAGGTGATTTTCTGCATGACTCGATGTTCACCAGAATTGTGGTGCACTGACGGGACGGTCAGCTGAAGTCATACCTCTTTTAATTTATTTCCATGTGAGGACAGCAAGCTGACGTCCGCTCCTCGTGGTAAAGTTATGTGAGGTCATATTCTACAAGCCTCTACAGGTATTCTCCAGCTGTGACTTGCGATCACAGATATCCGAACAGCTGCCAGTCGCTGGGACACGCCCACCTTTGTCTGCGGACCTCGCAAGCTCACTGAAAACAAGGCTCATTTTCTGTTCCTTTATTCTGTGATTTTTTTTTTTAATGTATGTACTACTAGCTGGGGTACCTGGCGCTGCCCGGGTTAACCTGTTTTAGACAAAAGCCAAATGATTCATTTTAATCAAAACAATTGCTCAACATTTGTTTTTGTAATGCTGATGTCTTATAAATATAATACTTAATGGGCTAAAGTTTGTCCAGCAGAACTATAAGAGGTCGACTCCCCAAACTAAGTGGAAATACTTGGTTAAACACATTTTAAGTCCTTCATGCAGACTTTGTTTTGAAATCAAATTTATAACAAAATTACACACAAAAGGTAGGTAACAGTAAATGTAAATATCGGTGAATCAAAATTGAGGTAGTGGTGTATTTCACTGTTTTTACATTGCAATTTTACAAACATAAAATGAATGTATTCAGACAGGAAGGCAAACTGGGTTGTGCAGGACAGTTAGGTGCTTAACAGTTGAGAACATAAAGTAGCTGAAGAAAGGGATTAAATAAACAGAGATGGCCAACACATATACAGGGCTGGAAATTTGAATCTGCCTGGTCATACCCACAGCCTCAGCCTAAGCATGTTGTTGTTTTGTTGAGTGTGCTGTGCTGGACCAGAGACCGAGCTGTGCTGGTCAGCAGGCCAGCAGCAAAGCTTTATATCTATAGCTGTGGGTGCTAGGCTCAGCTCAGCAGCAGTGGCAGCATGAAAAGCTGAAAAGCATATGGTACAACACTGTATGGTCTTACATAAATGGCTATTTTAGGGGTAATTTCAGTTCAACTTTTAAAAAATGGTACCAGTTTGTTCCCCATGTCATGAGGATTCAGTATATACGAGGTCTTTTAGAAAGGTATCCGACCTTATTATTTTTTTAAAAACCATATGGATTTGAATCACGTGTGATTACATCAGCCAAGCTTGAACCCTCGTGGGCAAGCGAGCCGAGGCGCCAATCCGTCAGCATGTCTTTCATTAAAAAAATCACCTTTAACAGTGGAATGTCCGATAAACTGCTGATCCCGACCTCTTCTGAAAGTTCTCTGTTCTCTCACGACGTCCTGGGTCAACAGAGGCTTAAATTTGGAGGTTTTCAGCTTGAAACAGGATGACGACGTCGCATCGGAGCGCTGCGCGACGTCCCGCTCCGTGGGAAGTCCTTACAGCGATAGAAACAATCCAAAATCTCTCATCAGCCGTTAAAATTTTCACCGAAAACCAGCTTAATTTATCGAATGGTATCCACTCGGATGTGCCTCACAGTTTTGGAAAAAATTTTGATGAAGCACAGCGCCAGTCTCTCAGCAACTTCTCAGACAATGAAAATCCGATGAGGGGGCTGGACCACTCCTCCCACAAGGCGTGCTCACAGGCGAATGACGTCACCGACAGGCGTGGAAAAACTCACGCATGCGCACGAAGGTTCAAGCTTGGTTGGCGTAAAAACATATGAATCAAATCCATATAGTTTTTAAAAAAATAAAAAGGTAGGATACTTTTCTAATAGATCTTGTATAGTTTTTAGGGCTACATATTATAGTTTGGGTGGGGTGGAAATAGAATTGACCACTTTATACTTTTGTATTCAGGCTTTCTTGATGACATCATCAGGATGGTGGTGGTGGTGGTGGTGGTGGAGGGGGGGATTAGAATTCTGACTGCTTTATAATTTTTGTACTCAAGCTTTCTTGATGACAGTAACCATAAAAGATAAATGGATAAAGAGAATAGATTAAAGCATTAATTTTTTGGTTACGGTCAACTTAAAAAAAATGGTACCAGTTTGTTCCCCATGTCATGAGGATTCAGAATATATATCGTTTTTAGGGCTACATATTATAGTTTGGGAGTTTATCCCGGACAGACAGACAGACAGAATTAGACCTTTATGTATATACATTATTATTTTTTTGTCCTGCATCTGTCTGATGTCTGTGTTTGAATGTAACACCTTGTGTACACGTCCAGCTGACAGTTGGTGGTCAGCTGACAGGTGCCGTATGTCCACAGCAAAGCGTATGAGCAAAGTGATCACACATGAATGAGTTCACGCCTTTACCCTGGTTTGTGTTATTTAATCTCCACTCTTTCTGTCTGTCATGTAAACTACAATTTTACCTGGTGGAAGTGACATCAGCCTGTTCAGCCAGCTTCACATTGTGTGAGAGAGAGAGAGAAATGAGAGATGAGAGATGAGATTTATTGTCATTGTCATTACACGAGTGCAACAACAACGAAATTATGCTTCCACTCCAGTTACCTCAGACAAGATATAGTAATTAATCCACAATTACTTGTTTACCATAATAAGGGCAAACATCAGAATCAAAGACAACACATATACATTTGACATTGTTTATGTGCACTAAACTTGAAGCAGTCTGTCATCCGAATTGAGGTAAAATGGGTGAAGGCCGCAGCAGGAGGGGCCCGTGCCGCCCAGCTAGGTGGGAGTTGAAGGCTGCAGCAGTAAAAACAGCACTGCCTTTGAGGTGGCAGGGAGGAAGCCAGGGTGAGGGGAGTGGAGAGACACAGCCGGGGGGGGGGGGGGAATAGGGATGGAGGGAGGGAGACATGCGTCCTGTGCAGATGAGTTAAGTTTCTGTCAGTTTCTGTCCGTGTGTGTGTAAAGTCTGACGTTGCTAGGCAACAGCAGGCTGGGGGGGGGGGGGGGGTAGATAGATGAGAAGGGGGAGTCGAATTCCTTAACCAAGGTTGTAGATCCTTCTGGGAGAAGAGCAGGCATTGTGGCACGTGCTCAGATGCTGGCTGGTCCTCTGTCATGAGGGCATGAACGCCCGCCCACACATGTGCACTGTTCACCAGCTGAGTTGCAGTACCAGCTCCAGTACCAGCTGATCACTGTGCTGGACAGCAACCAGACTCTGGGACCCTCAGCCACAGCTGACAATGTTGGATTCATAGTGTGTGTGGGGGGGGGCACTCCACAAGCCATGTGTGTTGGGTGGATGACAACGGCACACTCCACAAACCATTTGTGTGTGTGTGTGTGTGTGTGTGTGTGTGTGTTGGGGGGGGGGTTCGACACAGTCACAACTGTGTTGCTCAGTTATGCCACACTCGTGTTACACTTAGTTTTCACAGACAGCCCGAATGTGGTCAACTGCTCTGTACTCTCGTGCCAGGAGTGTGAATAGCCCCGCCTTTTCTAAGTGTCCAGCGAGCGGTGTTGGATGTTCATGTGCACACCTGGAATTTGGCCGACACCTGCAGAGTGGGGGGTCGAATGGGCACTCGAAGGGCACTCACTGTGTTCGGCCATTTGTGTGCATGAATGGTTGTGGCGACAACTGTACGAGACGTTTGAGGTGGCTCCGATTTTTGTGGCATGAAATTCCTCCTTCATCCGCCAGTCGTCTTCAGTCATGTTATGTGGGAAAGTGAATGTGGGAAAGGGCCCGGGGTATGTCAGCCTGCCGTCGTGCTACCGTCAGTTGCCATGTCGCATCTCTTCGTATTTGTATAAAGTAGACTTATCATTTATTTTGGTCCTGCCTAGCTTGTGGCATAGGGTCCACTTGTCTCTTGTAGCTGAAAATGTCCACTCTGACTGGAAATGAATGACACTGGTTGCTTTGCGTCTGTCTCTTGGAGCTAACGTGATTAAGGGCTTAGTTTCTTGTATCAAGGCTTATAGTTAGGGCTGGATTGGGTGACCCTGAACCATCCCTTAGTTATGCTGCTATAGACTTAGACTGCTGGGGGGTTCCCATGATGCACTGAGTGTTTCTTTCTTTTTTGCTCTGTATGCACCACTCTGCATGTTTTTTTCCTGGTTCTCTCCCTCAGCCCCAACCAGTCCCAGCAGAAGACTGCCCCTCCCTGAGCCTGGTTCTGCTGGAGGTTTCTTCCTGTTAAAAGGGAGTTTTCCTTCCCACTGTCGCCAAGTGCTTGCTCACAGGGGGTCGTTTTGACCGTTGGGGTTTTTCTGTAATTATTGTATGGCTTTTGCCTTACAATATAAAGCGCCTTGGGGCAACTGTTTGTTGTGGTTTGGCGCTATAGAAATAAAATTGATTTGATTTGATTCAAGGGGTTTTTCCCCTTCAGTCTCCTTCTCAGGAGGTGCAATTAACCCTCTGAGGTTGACAGATGTGTCGGCATGTCCAACTCCGTTTATCGTCAAGTTTCTATTTATGAATTTGTGACCCCCAACCCCCTTCCCAAATGGGCTTCTTTTTGTGAGGGACCTTCTACTTTTCATCTTGTGATGGATATTTATGGACATTTTCAGGTACATGATTATTACTTTAGCTCACGTGTGCTTGTATTAATTTGCATTATTGGCATTGACACAGTGCGGGCATTATGTGGTGTCCCACATACAGCTGTGATTTTAAGTTTCAAATTAGATTTTCTGCTTTGAAGCTAATAAAGAATAACATCAAACATTAAATTTGAATCCAAACTTTGAGTCTAAAACTTTTGCATAATGCTGTGTATTTTTCTGACGAGCCAAAAACAGATGAATAAATTAAATGCTAAATTGAAACACCACACCTAAACTGTCATCATATAAACCGGATCTTCGCAATCACTGGACAAAAGCAAAAGTCCCATAGTTTTTGTATGGGTTTCCATGTTATAAACACGACATATATCAGATTTTGTATCGTGGATTTTTGCTCACATCAGACAACCCCCCCCCCCCCCCCCCCCCCCCCCCCCCAATCGTAAAGTATTCCATTAAAAACCCCTCACATGTACCAGACAGAGCACTCTGGACATGCCCAGGAACAGAGGTATGAAATGAAGTTCAGTGCTGACACTTGCTGATTCAAGGAAAGTGGGTACCCGCCGATTACCTTTCAATCGTGGATCAATATGTTTGCCAGAAAAGTCAGCAATTATTACCAATTTCACAACACAAAGACAGAAAAAGATGCTCAAATAACCCACAATTCATGGAGAATGTACGTACCATCCTGTTGGTTTGGAGGTCGACTTGTTGCATGGCCATTGAGGCTTTTCAGGTTTCAAATCCTGCCAAACCTGGGAGAGGTCGCCGCGCTGCGAGATTCAGTAACATTGACAACTGCATTGAGACGCTCTGATCACGCTGCACTTTAACCGCTGCACACGGACAACACCACTAACATTAAAACTATTTTATATTGTGCCTAAAACTCTCATGAATATATTCTCTGGGTTTATAGACGTTGTTATTGTGTTTATTTTATGTAAACGTGAGAATCACAGTCTGTCTCTCCGTTATTTTCAATGGGAGCTGCTGTGAGCTACAATCGCTTCCTGATCATGTCGTTCTGGAGGAAACTGAAGTTTGCTCTTTAACGTCTTGATTATTGTTCTTTACAACACTGTTTGTCCTCTTTGTTCCAGATTAATATATATAATATGTCTGAAATTCAGTTTGCGTTTTAAATTCCACGCAGAGTAAACGTAACAGCACAGATTATTTGTTATAATTGTTTTAACAAGTTTTCAGGGTATCATGCAGCAGTCTCTTATTAACGTGATGAAAAGCATAAAAAATTACATTTTGTAGTATAATATTTATTTACAATTGTCATCGTGTTGATTCTCTATTGTTTTGACTGCAGCGACTCTCTGGCGCGCAAGGGATTATGGGATACGTGAAAACCCCGAATGAAGTTACAGAGCTGCAAAACCATAAATCAGGCTTTAGGATTTTAAGGTACCACTCCTCAGTGGACTTAGAAAAAAGTGACTCGTCCAAATGTAATATTTTTAATGCACATAATGACCTGATACAAACTGATGCTTTATGAGTTACAGGATACTAGTAAAAAGAACTTATGCAGCTTCATCACCGAAAAGGAATTTTGTATTTTAACGATGAAAAGTTGTCTATGTTACCATGTTAATTTATTTATAACTATTAGACATGTAGCTCATTTTCATGACTTTTTAATATAGTGCATCACAACACATGACGTCATGAACAATCACCACAAACCTTTGATTCCACCTGATAACAACAACACAATCTGCTGTTTGTGGCACTGTTTTTGTCCATCCACATGGTTGAGAAGGAACTTGCTGTAAAAGTGCTTATAATGTTGTCACATTAAATGTGTTTCTGAATAAAAAAACCCTGCCTAACAAAGATGCATTATTACAGTTAATAAGCACTGCTACACATGGGCATGAAGACAGTAAGGGCTATCGAAATCTGACATTTGACCCTGGCCATCTTGACCTTCACCCTAATGATTGACCTTTGGATGACCTTGCCAAGGCAATTCGGAATCCACCTAAGTGGATGGTAAATTTGGCTGAAATTTAAATCCAATTCCTTCACCTTTTACAAAATGAAGTTTTGAGGGAATTTTTGGGGCCAGGCAGCACGGTGACTTAGTGGTTGGCACTGTTGCCTCACAGTGAGAAGGTCATGGGTTTGATTGAGGACGAGTCGAGCAGCTGCAAAAAAACGCTCGCTGAAAGTGGGCAGTTCAGTCGAACCTCGACCCTCTGCCCACGGACCAAGTTTAATGCTGCTGTCGACCCACAATGAAAAATAATAGTAACGCACAGTGACTTGGAGAAGTAACTTTAATCTGATTACTGATTTGGAAAGATTAATGCGTTAGATTACTCGTTACTAAAAAAAGTGGTCAGATTAGAGTAACGCGTTACCGGCATCACTGGTCACTATCTTTTTACAATTAAGGCATTAAAACAGTTTTCTTTGGCACCACTATAATTTTATTTATTAGCCTTTAAATATTCATAATATGACATTACCAATACAATCAAAATTCGCATGTCCATAAAAGTAATAAAAAATTCCCCTGAAAGGTAAATTTTCAAAAGAACAGGTGGCCTTGAAACGCAGCAACGGTTGACAACAAAACAGTCAATGACAGTGACGTTATAGATCAGGTGTGGCTTCAACAGACGTGTGTGATGCATACTGGGAAGGACACAGTGATAACCAGTCAGAGTGGAGAGGCACTGTGACATCACTGTATGGTCTCTTTATGGCTTCTAATCCAACATGGTGGAAACCGCTTTTGTTGTATAAATCTAACAAGTTTCTCATATATTTGTAAAAGTTGGTGAGAAATTAGCACTTCTAAATCTAAAAATGCTGTTCTTGTAACCTGATAACACCTCTGAAGGGATTTAGAAGACATCACGGACGTCAACATGTATGCTATGTACGCGTGTATCAGCCACTGTCAAAGGTAAAGGTTCCTGGACACTTACATGAATGTCACCCCACACTGACACGTAATCTGGCATGCCAGTGAGTAAACTCCTCGTTGTAACTGTTGTAAACTGTGTGTTAACTGGGCACGGCTGTGTGCCAGTGCACAAAGAAAAAATTTGAAATGTTCAAAAGTTCTGACATGCATTAATTTTGTGAACTAGTCATCAACATTGCGCAACCTATTTGAAAACATTGCGGGTCACTGCATGCAAATGTCTATCATTGTGCGTGCGCAGTGCATCTGAACGATTATGACAAGATGTTACATCTACAGTAAACATAATTTTACAGATACATAATCTAATTCATAAAAAGGAATTAAAATATATAATATACGAGGTCTATTAGAAAAGTATCCAACCTTATTATTTTTTTCAAAAACCATATGGATTTGAATCACGTGTGATTACATCAGACATGCTTGAACCCTCGTGGGCATGCGACAGTTTTTTCACGCCTGTCGGTTACGTCAATCGCCTGTGGGCAGTCTTTGAGTGAGGAGTCGCCCACACGATTTTTTATTGTTTAGGAATGGCTCAGAGACTGCTGCTTTGTTTGATCAAAATTTTTTCAAAAACTGTAAGGCACAACTGAGTGGACGCCATTCGATAAATTCAGCTGGTTTTCGGTAAAAATTTTAATGGCTGATGAGAGATTTTGGTCTGGTAGTGTCGCCGTAAGGACGGCCCATGGTGCCTGACGGCAATCTGCGCTTCGAGGCGGCAGCGTCTCACCGTTTCAAGTTGAAAACTTCCATATTTCAGGCTCTGTTGACCCAGGACGTCGTCAGAGAACAGAGAACTTGAACTCAAGTCGGCATGAGGAGTTTATTCGGACATTCCATTGTTAACGGACATTTTGTAATGAAAGAACGTGCGGGCAGAGTCGCATGTCGGGCCGGACCTGACCGCGGGGGGTCGCGACAGGAAAAACACCTCCGTTGGAAACCTTAACGGGCAAGTTGGAACATGCCCAAGCTGTTAAACTCACTTGTTGAAAGCCATCAAAAGCCGCCTGAATTTTACAAATGGTTTTCAACACAGAGGTGTTTTTCCTGTCGCAGCGCACACAGAATTTGCGCACACGTCTTTCATTAAAAAAATGTCCTTAAACAGTGGAATGTCCGCATAAAGTCCTCATGCCGGCCTCTTCTGAATCTTCTCTATTCTCTCACGACGTCCTGGGTGAATTAAGCCTTAAATTAGGTGTTTTCAGGTCGAAACAGGCCGACGACGGCGCCTGGAAGCGCTGCGCGACATCCCGCTCCGTGGGAAGTCCTTACATTGACAGAAACACCCCATAATCTCTCATCAGCCATTAAACTTTTCACCGAAAACCAGCTTAATTTCTCGAATAGTGTCCACTATCTATCTATCTATCTATCTATCATCTATCTATCTATCATCTATCTATCTATCTATCTATCTATCTATCTATCTATCTATCTATCTATCTATCTATCTATCTATCTATCTATCTATCTATCTATCTATCTATCTATCTATCTATATCTATCTATCTATCTATATATATCTATCTATATATCTATCTATCTATCTACAAAATATAAACGCAACACTTTTGGTTTTGCTCCCATTTTGTATGAGATGAACTCAAAGATCTAAAACTTTTTCCACATACACAATATCACCATTTCCCTAAATATTGTTCACAAACCAGTCTAAATCTGTGATAGTGAGCACTTCTCCTTTGCTGAGATAATCCATCCCACCTCACAGGTGTGCCATACCAAGATGCTGATTAGACACCATGATTAGTGCACAGGTGTGCCTTAGACTGCCCACAATAAAAGGCCACTCTGAAAGGTGCAGTTTTGTTTTATTGGGGGGGATACCAGTCAGTATCTGGTGTGACCACCATTTGCCTCATGTAGTGCAACACATCTCCTTCGCATAGAGTTGATCAGGTTGTCAATTGTGGCCTGTAGAATGTTGGTCCACTCCTCTTCAATGGCTGTGCGAAGTTGCTGGATATTGGCAGGAACTGGTACATGCTGTCGTATACGCCGGTCCAGAGCATCCCAAACATGCTCAATGGGTGACATGTCCGGTGAGTATGCCGGCCATGCAAGAACTGGGACATTTTCAGCTTCCAAGAATTGTGTACAGATCCTTGCAACATGGGGCCGTGCATTATCCTGCTGCAACATGAGGTGATGTTCTTGGATGTATGGCACAACAATGGGCCTCAGGATCTCGTCACGGTATCTCTGTGCATTCAAAATGGCATCAATAAAATGCACCTGTGTCTTCGTCCATAACAGATGCCTGCCCATACCACAACCCCACCGCCACCATGGGCCACTCGATCCACAACATTGACATCAGAAAACCGCTCACCCACACGACGCCACACACGCTGTCTGCCATCTGCCCTGGACAGTGTGAACCGGGATTCATCCGTGAAGAGAACACCTCTCCAACGTGCCAAACGCCAGCGAATGTGAGCATTTGCCCACTCAAGTCGGTTACGACGATGAACTGGAGTCAGGTCAAGACCCCGATGAGGACGACGAGCATGCAGAGGGGCTTCCCTGAGACAGTTTCTGACAGTTTGTGCAGAAATTCTTTGGTTATGCAAACCGATTGTTTCAGCAGCTGTCCGAGTGGCTGGTCTCAGACGATCTTGGAGGTGAACATGCTGGGTGGAGGTCCTGGGCTGGTGTGGTTACACGTGGTCTGCGGTTGTGAGGCTGGTTGGATGTACTGCCCAATTCTCTGAAACGCCTTTGGAGACGGCTTATGGTAGTGAAATGAACATTCAATACACGAGCAACAGCTCTGGTTGACATTCCTGCTGTCAGCATGCCAATTGCACGCTCCTTCAAATCTTGCGACATCTGTGGCATTGTGCTGTGTGATAAAACTGCACCTTTCAGAGTGGCCTTTTATTGTGGGCAGTCTAAGGCACACCTGTGCACTAATCATGGTGTCTAATCAGCATCTTGATATGGCACACCTGTGAGGTGGGATGGATTATCTCAGCAAAGAAGAAGTGCTCACTATCACAGATTTAGACTGGTTTGTGAACAATATTTGAGGGAAATGGTGATATTGTGTATGTGGAAAAAGTTTTACATCTTTGAGTTCATCTCATACAAAACGGGAGCAAAACCAAAAGTGTTGCGTTTATATTTTTGTTGAGTGTATATACTTGCTGTAATGATTCTTAACTTTGTGCTTGATCAGTTTTTATTTTTAATTTATTGTGCAGAAGCTTGTCATGTAAGGCAACACCAGCTCTTCAATGAGGCACACAGCAAATGAAATATTGATGAAATTAGATGCTCGACATGGCCAGCATGATGTAACTGAGGGCAAGGATCACTGTGTTCGTTCGTGTGGTGAGACGTGAGGCAGCGTGCATTGATATGGTGCACTGTGGAGAGGTGGCTGATTCACAGAGATGTCGGCAGGATGGCAGCGCCCAATCCTAATAATGCTGCATGTGGTTCCGGGGGCAAAGCACCAAAACGAAGCTGAAATTTTTCTTTCCACCAACATGTTTCAAAGGGAAAAAGAATAACAACATTAGAGCAAAGAGAAACTTAAACATGGGCAAAAACAACAAAAAACAAAGACCAACTCATGTCTTATTTGACTGTTTTGTGTGTGGGTGGAGTGTGAAGGTGAAGCGGAGGCCAGGTGTCAGTTCGTCGTGCCAACCTGCCGTCATGCCATGCACAACAATGAGCACTTATCCCAGGTCATAGTTTAAAGGTGCTCCATCAGTGTCAGTGATGATTTGAGTGGAGGATCTTTGACAGCAGCAGCTGACCTGCTTCATCAGATTCTCACTAAAATGACGTGTGCTGGAGGCTGAGCTGACAGCTGCCACTTACTGCTGCAGCAAATCCTGTAATTTGAACTTGCAGGCCAGTTTTCCCCTCAAAGCTTAAGCAATTATAGTTTCATGTTGCTTCTATAGTTTAGGACGTTACAAAAAAGACGATGACCTTGTCGGTAACTAGCTGCAGGGTCAGGTCGTCATGGCGACACCGCATCCACTGTTTTTATGAGCACAAGGGGTCATGTTGTGAACAAATCAGTTTCTATCTTCCATTTACAGTTAAGTTAAAACAACCTCAGTGTCCTTTCCATCTATGTTGGTGCATCTTTCCTTTAATAATCCGTACGGAGGGCGACAGGACAAAAGGGATGTTGATGTTGTATGAATTACATACACAGAATGCATTACAATTAAATTAAATGATTTTATAGAAAATTAGCATTCTAAGTCTAAAATGAAGTCACACTACACTACTGTAAATTCCGACGGCGTTTTAGGGCCACATTGAGTTTTTTTACACTTTGGAATAAAGTTGTAATATTACAGGAATAAAGTCATAATATTACGAGAATAAAGTCATAATACTACGAGAATAAATTTGTAATATTAAGATAATAATGTCGTAATAGTACAAGAATAAAGTCATAATGTTACAAGAATGAAGTCGTAATTTTATGAGGAAAAAACTTAGTAGTATGAGAATAAAGTCATAACATTAGGACAATAAAGACGTAATTTTGAGAGGAAAATTCTGCATCTCAAAATGAGATCTGTGGAGTGATTTGTTAAGTTGTACTTCAGTAAAGGTTTTACAAATAAGAAAGAGATCGAGGTTCTTTTTAATGTGGACAGCCAACAAAAACCTGAAGCTTGTTTCCAGAAGGCCCACAGCACGTTTTCACTCCTCCCCATAGTATTTTTATGTTTGTTGTTAATTGGCATGGTGTGTCTCTAACCATGAATTGAGTGCAGCTGCCTTGATTGATGGATTGTAACACTCTTTTACACATGATGACAGCTGGCCCTTGTTAGTATTTAAGGCTGCACCATCCATGTCTTTCAAGGACTCTGAGGGATGTAAGTGTTACATCGAGATGTTAGTCTTTTCTATGTTTTTGGCACCTTAATTTTTTTTGCACTTATGTGTTGCACTAGCTAACATGTCAGTTATATTTGGATTGAGCCAAATTCATCTTAGGCAGAGGACAAAGAGTGAATATAACACTGACTCTGATGGGGATGCAGCCGATGTGAATGGAACTGCTCATGATTTAAAACAAACTAATAATATTAAATAGTCATTTATAGTCATTAACTTTCATATGAATTAAATACTATATATATAAGAAAAAGTCCAGGATTTTGCCAATATAATGTAACACCAGATTTGCATGCACGCACGCACGCATGCACACACTCAAGGGTTGTTTGTTCATGGGGAAAAACCATAACACTGCTCACAACAGGAACGAGCAGAAACTGAAGCAGGATGTACGTATCTGGTTTTGTTCAGATCTGGATGATCTATGGTTCCTTAAAAACCTCATTATCATCATGGAATGCAGGAAAATTGTGACATTAAAATACTGGGAAAAAGAAGAAAAGACAACAGTACCATTTGAAACACTACCTACTACAACATTTCTCGAGAACGTGTTCAGTTTTGACTAACTGGGTGCAATATTAAGAAATGTTGGTTTGAATACCAAAGACGAAGAACCACACTCTACTTTTTCTGGGTCAGACTTACAGTAGTTTTAAAAAGAAATGTATGAAGATACAAGGTGGATTAGTGGTTAGCACTGATGCCTCACAGCAAGAAGGTCGTGGGATCGCTTCCTGCCTTTTCCGTGTGGAGTTTGAGTGTTCTCCCCGTGTTTTCATGGGTTCCCTCCGGGTGCTCTGGCTTCCTCCCACATCCAAAGACATGCAGGTTAGTTGGATTGGAAACTTTGACTTGTCCGTAGGTGTGCGTGCGGGTGTGAATGTGTTTCTTTATCTATATGTGGCCCTGTGACAGACTGGTGTCCTGTCCAGGGTGTACCCCACCTCGCACCCTATGACTGCTTGGTTAGGCTCCAGCCCCCTGTAACCCTTTATTGGAGTAAGCAGTATAGAAAATAGATGAAGATCCAGTTCAGTGCAGTGAAATGCATTATTATAGCACACATTTAACCTTTGAGCCCAGGCTTGATTGAAAGTTATCCAAAGCTAAGAGGTTTACATTCATGGGTGTTTAATAAGTTTGATAAAGTTTCATTGTTGATTTACAAATCAGGCATAAAAATGATGTTGAAGCATATTTTCCCTCTCACACAGTGCACACGACTGATGAAAATGTTACAGCCATCTGATAAAGACGGGATTAATATATGTCCTAAAAATATGAAGTCATCAACAAAAGCTAACCTGTCACCACAAAGGTACATGACACCTAGGTGGTTTAAAGTTCTTGCACACAGACTTGCTGGTAGGATATATTCAAATATTTTTGCAAGCTTTTAACTGATGGGCACAATAATACCACATCACCAGTCTAACTTCAGTTATTTCCAGGTTTACCAGCAATATTACAGCCAACACCACTATTTTTAAATGCCACATTTACTGTAAATATGTATATTGGTTGTGTCTGAATTATGTAATTTTCTTATGTTAAATAACACTGGTCAACATGATTTTTCTTGCATCAAGTTTTTTTTGGGTGGGGGGGGGATTTGGTGGCACTGAATCCAAATCTGGTGTTAGTTTTGCCAATCACATCATGTTTTTGAGGTATAAAGACATATTTCTCATATCAAGCACTGAAGAAAAAGCTGCAGTCTTGCACACCTCTTCAGCACCATAAACAATATTATGGCTCTTGTTCGCATTTCGCGATCCTGGTTAAAAACTGTGCTTTTGAAGCCGCTTGTGTGCATGATTAGTGGCGTCAAACTCATGAGTGAATGAACAACTTTTATGTAATCCATCAATAGGGAACATGCAGATTGCAAAAAAAAATGTGATGGAGGAAATCTGACCTCAGATTTGGATTCAGCACCACAATATTACACTAAATCAGTTCTCATTTTTTCATTTTTTTATTTTTTGGCCAGTGTTGTTAAACTCAGGTGTGGCAGAAGTTCAGACAGGCCATCCGCCCTTTTCATGTTTCAAATCCCACAAAACCTCGGAGAGGTCGCCGCGCTGTGAGATCTCAGTAACACTGAGAACTGCATTGAGACGCTCTGATCACGCTGCACTTTAACCGCTGCACACAGACAACACCATTAACATCACAACATAGGACTATTTTTATATTGTGCCTAAAAGTCTCGTGAATATATTCTCTGGGTTTATATTGTTATTGTGTTTATTTATGTAAACGTGAGAATCAGTCTGTCTCTCCGTTATTTTCAGTGGGAGCTGCTGTGAGCTACAATCGCTTCCTGATCATGTCGTTCTGCGGGAAAGTGAAGTTTGCTCTTTAACGTCTTGATTATTGTTCTTTACAACACTGTTTGTCCTCTTTGTTCCAGACTAATATAATATATGTCTGAAATTTGGTTTGCGTTTATTAAATTCCACCCAGATTAAATGTAGCAGACACAGATTATTTGTTATAATTGTTTTAGCAAGTTTTCAGGGTATCATGCAGCAGTCTCTTATTAATGTGATGAAAAGCATAAAAAAATAAAAATAAATAAAATAAATACATTTTTGTAGTATAATATTTATTTACAATTGTCATCATGCGGATTCTCTATGTTGTTGTTTTGACTGCATCGACTCTCTAGCATGCAAGGGATTATGGGATACATGAAAACCCTGGATGGAAAATTAATTCCGTCAGCCTCAAAGTGGTTCTGGCAAACTGTCAGGCGACTGAGGAAAAGGTGGCTGTTCTTAGCCCAGGCTGTGTTTAGCGAGAGAGGAGAGCTGCTAAACTAGACTGATATCGTCAGGCTGTGGAAAGAACACTTTGAGGATCTCCTCAACCTTACTGATATGCCCTCCATTGACAAGGCAAGGATGTAAGACACAGGCGGATCTATCTGGTGCCATCACTCCAGCGGAAGGTTGTGAAAATACTCCTAGGTGGCAAGTCTGTTGTGTGGGCCGCTGAAGAGGAGGTACTGCTGGCCCCCACCAGAGGGCGCCCTGCCTGAAGTGCGGGCTTCAGGCACGAGAGGGCGCTGCCGCCTCACGGGAACAGCCGGGAGTGACTGCTGTCACTCATCGACTCATGACAGCTGTCACCAATCTCCACTTCATCAACCACTCCATAAAAGCTGGATGACATCTCCACCCCGCTGCCGAGATATCACCTACCATAGGAGGTAATAATCCTCAGCCATTTCTGTGCCGTATCGCACACCAACTGTTTTGTCTGTCTATTACAGGAGTACCTGATTACTTGTGTCAGCTGGAGGCTGCGCTGGTCGGTGACGGCAGGGTGATGGATCGCACCCTTCACGATCAGTGAGACAAGTGTCTGTTTCAGGTTCTGTAAAAGACTGTGTGTTTCATAATTGCGGTGGTGGAGGAGTAATTCCCACCTGGATTGCTGACTGTTACTGGGTGTGCACACACCCACACCTCACTGTTTCTGTTTCCTGCCAGCAGTACCAGATCCGACAGCCGGAGACGGTGGCCACCTGGGGACTCGGGACTTGGCGGCTCCAGTATCTTCCAGGTTCGGTGGCAGTGGAAATCGTGTGGGATTCGGTTCCTGTCTGGACAGACGTCTTCTATCCTCGAGCCTGCCCACACGCCACCTCTGTGGATTGATATTAAATTCCGTATTCGTCTGTATTTCGTTGTGCACATTCACAACAGTAAAGTGTTGTATTTTGGCTCATTCATTGTCCATTCATTTACGCCCCCTGTTGTGGGTCCGTGTTACTACACTTTCACAACAAAGTCGCTGGGGTTGGATGAGATTCATCCTGAGATGTTGAAGTCTCTGGATGTTGTTGGGCTGTAATGGCTGATATGTCTGTACAATGTTGCATGGAAGTTGGGGACAGTACCCCTAGAATGCTAAACCGAAGTGATGGTCCCAATCTTTAAGAAGGGAACTGGAGAGTATGTTCCAATTATAGAGGAATCCCAGTTCTCAGGCTCCCTGGGAAAGCCCATGCCAGGGTGCGAGAGAGGAGAGTTCAACCATTAGTCGAACCTCAGATTCAGGAGGAGCAATGTGCGTTCCTTCCTGGTCATGGAAAGGTGGACCAGCTCTTTACACTCGCAAGGATATTAAAAGGGTCTTGGGACTATTACCAACCAGACTACATGTGTTTAGTGGACTTGGAAAAGGAGTCTGGGTCCCTCGAGGTGTCCTGTTGGGGGTGCTGTGGTAGTACGGGGTATCACAACAGCTGCAAGGCATGATCAAGTGTCTATATAACCAGAGTAGGAGTTGTATCCACATTCTCAGCATTACATCAGATCCGTTATCAATTTGGTGTTGGACTTTTCCAGGGCTGCCCCTTTTCACCAATCCTGTTGTGATGTTCAATCAATCAATTTTTTTATATAGCGCCAAATCACAACAAACAGTTGCCCCAAGGCGCTTTATATTGTAAGGCAAGGCCATACAATAATTATGTAAAACCCAAACGGTCAAACGACCCCCTGTGAGCAAGCACTTGGCTACAGTGGGAAGGAAAAACTCCCTTTTAACAGGAAGAAACCTCCAGCAGAACCAGGCTCAGGGAGGGGCAGTCTTCTGCTGGGACTGGTTGGGGCTGAGGGATCCTGTCCATGTTCATGGACAGGATTTCAAGGCACAGTCAGGGACTGCAGGGTGTCCAGTTTGGTGACCTCAGAGTTGCATCTCTGCTTTTTGCAGATGATGTGGTTCTGGTGGCTTCATCAGGTGGTGACCTTCACTGTGCGCTGAGCAGGTTGGAGGCCGAGTGTGAAGCAAATGGGATGAGAATCAGCACCTCCAAATCTGAGACCATGGTCCTCTGTCAGAAAAGGGTTGAGTGTCCCCTCTGGGTCAGGGGAGAGTTACTTGTTGCTGCATCCACCACACCGCAGAATTGCCTTGGATCCATTCTGGATAGCAACCACCCAGGCAGACAACTGGCCTATCACCACCTCTTTAAAGTAACTATCAATCTGTTGCAGCCATACGAAATGAGTGTCCTTTGGCCTCCAGCTGCTGGGGTTCACAGATTCTGACAACCATACAGCAACATGCAGCACCAGGACCCTAAAGACAAGGAGCTTTGTTCTCCTGCAGATATCAGCATCACCAAACACCTCTGTCCAGTGGCCTCATGTCTCCACAAGTTCTTCCCAGGAGTCTCTTGATTTCAAAGGCCAAGAACCCACAGACATGAAGGTCACTGTTAGGATAAGTGCATCTCTTTACAATTTCAGCACTTTTGCCACATACAGAAACACTTCTGATGGCCAAGTCTAACTAATTCATGCATTTATTTCCTCTAGGCTGGACTATTGTAATTCATTATTATCAGGTTGTCCTAAAAGTTCCCTAAAAAGCCTTCAGTTGGTTCAGAATGCTGCAGCTAGAGTACTGACGGGGACTAGCAGGAGAGAGCATATCTCACCCTGTGGCCTCTCTTCATTGGCTTCCTGTTAATTCTAGAATAGAATTTAAAATTCTTCTTACTTATATGGTTTTGAATAATCAGGTCCCATCTTATCTTAGGGACCTCGTAGTACCATATTACCCCATTAGAGCGCTTCGCTCTCAGACTGCGGGCTTACTTGTGGTTCCTAGGGTTTGTAAGAGTAGAATGGGAGGCAGAGCCTTCAGCTTTCAGACTCCTCTCCTGTGGAACCAGCTCCCAATTCAGATCAGGGAGACAGACACCCTCTCTACTTTTAAGATTAGGCTTAAAACTTTCCTTTTCGCTAAGGCTTATAGTTAGGGCTGGATCGGGTGACCCTGGACCATCCCTTGGTTATGTTGCTTTAGACGTAGACTGCTGGGGGGTTCCCATGATGCAACTGTTCTTTCTTTTTTTTTGCTCCGTATGCATCACTCTGCATTTAATCATTAGTGATTGATCTCTGCCCCCCTTCTCGGCATGTCTTTTTCCTGGTTCTTTCCCCTCAGCCCCAACCAGTCTCAGCAGAAGACTGCCCCTCCCTGAGCCTGGTTCTGCTGGAGGTTTCTTCCTGTTAAAAGGGAGTTTTTCCTTCCCACTGTGGCCAAGTGCTTGCTCATAGGGGGTCGTTTTGACCGTTGGGGTTTTTCATGGTTATTGTATGGCCTTGCCTTGCAATATGGAGCCGCCTTGGGGCAACTGTTTGTTGTGATTTTGGCGCTATATAAGAAAAAAGTTGATTGAGTTGATTGATTGAAGTCTGTGAAGTCATGGATATCCTGGACCTTAGTCTTGATACAACTGCAGACTCAGACACTCTCAGACTCAACCCTCCAAACCCACTTCTCGAGCACCTGCAGAGTCAAGTTCAGTAAACCTTTCCTCATCAACAACAGCATCTAATCTGCTGGTTTCCACAACCCTCCCCAACACTCAGTCCATGCACCCACGGAACAATAGAAGCCAGAACACTATCTGACAAACGCCAGTTGTCGCTTGGAAAAATTCAGCGAGAGAACATTGTGTGATCACTGAATATTTTGCATGAATAATTTTGCACTGCGTCACTTGATCAGTATTTATGTGGAGCTTTTTCTCTCACTCGTCTTGCTAAAGTGTGGAGCTTTTCACTATGAACGCCATGATGGCATTTGTGCACCTCAGGAGCTCCTACGCACCTCCTCTCAGGCTCTCTGCCCTAAAAACCGTGTGTGTGTTTAAAACTCTGAGCCTTGATGGACACATCAGGGAGTAACATGTTTGTTTTGCTGGAAGGTCAAAAGGTCAAGCTTTTTTTCCCCCCCCCCCCACTGCTCTTGCACTCTTGTTTTTTCACGGCACTGCATTTGTTTGCTGTTTAGTTTTTTTTCTCACTGGGTTTGAAAGATTTCACAAGTTTACTACAAATCAAAGCAAAAGAAATCACGCTGTCCACCTGTAATCACGCAGCCACGTGGGTCTGCACGTTTACACCCTCAACACTAGATGTCAGCACTTCAACGTCCCCGGAAAGAATGTGGAGTTAAAGCTGCCTGAATCATCAGATGAGACTGTTTTTACCTTCTTTCCACAGACATGTTTTCAGACTGTTCCACTTCTTTTGTGTTTTTATCCCCGCGTGTGTTTTGAGCAGTGCAACACCGCGCAGCGTGAAACTACATTTGCGCATTCTTTCGTCCCGGCGCACACTGCGCCATTCATCTTTACCAGACACCTCGTGCAGCGCATTTACCTCCAAGGGGAGATCCGTGCACGCTGTGGCGCGCGCTTTGGGGAGCGCGCACAGGCGCCCGGTGCTCGTTCATTTGTGCAGCGAGCAGTGAAAAGAGAGAGAGACTCATAAATTATCAGCGTCAGAGAGAGAGAGAGAGGCGCGCGCGCGGACTTTCCGTGCCAACTCGCTTCCTCCCGTTCCTGCGTGGAAAAGAAAATCAGGAGGATGCTGATCCGAGCGCAGCCAGCAGCTGATCACGCGCACGGGATCGTCCTGTAACTTGCTGTTTTTGCGGGGCTGAAGTTTATCTGTGCGTGTCCGGTCATGGTCGGGCCGTCGTTGCACGGCGCGCTCTCTCTGTGCGCCTTCCTCCAGCTGTTCTCGCTGCACGGCGGACAGGTGTCCGTGCCAAACTGCCAGGAGGTGCGCACACTTTTTCACTCTTTGCATCCCGGGTCCAAATGGGTCCCCGAAAGCCCAGTTTCAGGTAAACCAGGACACACTTTGTGTGTTTTTTTTCTTTCACTCACTATCAGATGTCATTTGATTGTTTCCATTTAGGAGAGCGAGAATTTCTGACTTCATGGAGACATAAATGTTTATGTCAGTTTCTGAAGGTGTTTTCATTCAGGTAGCTTTTTCAGCAGTGAGATCCACAGTATGAGAAGGTCTTCACACAAACTGTCCAACCCTGTACCTCATCATTCTGCTGCAAAACCCATTCAGATTGTTTTTGGAGAATGCAGGTGGGATGATGTAAACCAGCGGTTTAAAGTTTGCAGGATGGATTAACAGCACTTCCAAACTTTTAAAGGGGGGTCCGCAGACATGAGCAGCTTTTGCAGGTGTTTGTTTTGGAGGTTCAATGAAATGGAGCAGAAACAATCAGCAGCTTTCATATTTGATGGTTGATTCAAGTTGTTGCCTCTTTTTTCAGCTTTTCAGTTTCAGAAGGCAGACCGTAGCGCGCAAAAGTTTTAGACACCCTCCACACCAAACATCAACACCTTTAGTGCCCCCCATCAGCAGGTCAACAGAATGTCACATTTGAAATGTCCGAAGATTCCTGTTCCAACTAAAATCAAAATTTTTTCTCTATTTTAATAAACAAAATAAAACATTATGAAATTAGAAACAGCTATAAAAAAAAGAAAACAAGAGACAATGAAAACACAAAGACCATTGCTCAGCAATAAAATCATTTTAATACCCCAACTAAAACCAGCCTTGTACAAAACAGCACTGGATAAGAAAGTCACATAACTTAACTCATTTAATCATTTATTTTTAAAGGTGAACAAGTAATCAAATCTAATATAAAAAAAGAATAGAAGGCACACTTTCTAAATAAATAAACAACAACAGCAACAATAATAATAGGTTATTAGGTTTATCTTATTAACTGTTGGGGGTCATAAATATAATTTGTTTGAGCATCTGACTCTCCGCTCTGCTCATGATGCTACATATTGTCAGGGTCAGAAGTATGGAAATCAGTCATGTTATTTTGTCACTGTTTATAGGCCTCCTGGCCCATATTCTGAATTCTTAGATGAATTTGGTATGTTCTTCTCTAGCCTGTCAGCTAGTGCGGACAGCATTTTGATTATTGGTGACTTTAACATTCATATAAATAAGCTCTCTGTTCCCCTTTGCAAGTCATTTATGGAACTTGTGGATGCGTTGGGATTCCAGCAGTGCATTCAGGATTCAACGCACATTAGTGGAAATACCCTTGATTTGGTTCTCACACATGGCCTTGCTGTCACGAACACTGACATTTTGCCTCTTGCCTCGGTGGTCTCTGACCACTCATTTATTAGGTGTGCATTTATGTTGCCGTGTTTAGTGGATCAAAAGCCTTGTCTGTCTCTGCGGCGACGCATTAATCCCTCAACTATGACTGAACTCGAAGCCAGACTGCTTGAAATTTTGGCCTCAGGTTTGGAGAATGTTCAGTCAGTGGATAGCTGCGGATGGCTTGAATTCAGCGCTCAAGGCTACACTGGATAAGGTTGCGCCTCCTCTTTTAAGGTCACACCTTCCCAGGGCGCAGTGGCCTTGGTTCAATGGTTACTTGCATGACCTTAGGCAGAAGGCTCGAGGTTTGGAATGGAAATGGCGTAATTCTAAATTAGAGGTGTTCCACCTTGCATGGCGTGATGCTGTCTTAGATTATAAGCATGCACTACTGGCTAATAAGTGTGCCTATTATTCTGATTTGATCAGTAAAACAAGCATAATTCAAAGTTTTTGTTTGAAACTGTAGCATTTCTCATTCATGGACAGCCACCTGTTATTCACTCTCCCTTTTCAGCACAGGACTTCTTGGACTATTTCGAGAAGAAAATTGAGGATATTAGGTTGAGCATATCTCAGCAGGCTTTGGTCCAACCACTGCATACTGCTATGGAGGTGGATGTGCCCACTGAGGTGTTACCCAGATTTACAGATTTTGATGGTATCTCACTAGGCGCGCTGACGAAGCTCATGACCTCTACGAAAAGCACAACCTGTTTATTTGATCCCATACCGACAAAACTGTTTAAGGACCTGTGGCCCACTCTTGGACCGACTGTGCTGGAAATGATAAATCTCTCATTAACTTCTGGATCTGTTCCTAAATGTTTCAAGTCTGCAGTGATTAAACCATTACTTAAGAAATCCAATCTTGACCCTAGTGTATTGAAAAATTATAGACCGATATCAAATCTATCATTTTGTTCTAAAATCCTGGAAAAAGTGGTTTCGCGATAGTTTGTGGACTACCTCACTGAGAATAATCTTTTTGAGCCACTGCAGTCTGCTTTTAGAAAATATCACTCCACAGAGACAGCACTTACTAAGTAGTGAATGACCTTTTGCGAGCAATGGACTCAGATACCCGCTACAGTCTTGGTGCTGTTGGATCTTAGTGCTGCGTTTGATATTGTGGATCATCATAATTTACTCAATAGGCTGGAAAATCACTTTGGGATTACTGGAACTGCTCTTGCATGGTTGACGTCATACCTGTCCAGTCGTTCTTACTGTGTATTGTGTAATGACACCTCCTCTGATCGTAGGGACATGAAGTTTGGGGTTCCGCAGGGATCCGTTTTAGGCCCCCTGCTTTTTTCCGTTTATGTAGCACCCCTTGGGAATATACTGCGGCGCTTTGGGATTCCCTTTCATTGCTATGCTGATGACACTCAGTTGTACATGCCAATAACTGCTGGTAATCTTCACATAAAATCTTTGGAAGATTGCGTTGTATCAGTAAGAAGTTGGATGTCTAGTAACTTCCTACTTTTAAATTCTGATAAGACTGAAGTTATGGTTCTTGGTCCAGCGAGGTATCGGCATCAGTTTGATCAGCTAGCACTTAGCTTAGGTTCGTGTGTTATACATCATACGGATAAAGTGAGGAACCTTGGAGTAATTTTTGATCCTACGTTGTCCTTTGATCTCCACATTAGAGACATTACAAGGACTGCTTTCTTCCATTTGCGAAATATAGCAAAGATTCGTCCATCCTGTCTATGGCTGAGACCTTTGATTCATGCATTTGTCTCTTCTAGATTCGACTATTGTAATGCTCTATTTTCTGGTTTACCGCAGTCCAGGATTAGGGGTCTTCAACTGGTTCAAAATGCTGCTGCAGACTTTTGACACAAAGCAGAAAGTTTGATCACATTATGCCCGTTTTGGCGTCCCTGCGCTGGCTTCCAGTTGCTGCAAGATCGGATTTTAAAGTACTGTTATTAGTTTATAAAATTGTTCATGGACTTGCACCTCCCTATCTGGCTGACCTGGTAAGCCCCTATGTACCAGCTCAGGGCCCTGCGTTCTCAGGGTGCAGGACTTCTGTTTGTTCCCAGGGTGAATAAAAAGTCTGCCGGTCACAGAGCTTTCTCCTACCGTGCTCCAGCTCTGTGGAACGATCTCCCGGCACACATTCGGCAGTCTGATACTGTGGAGACTTTTAAGTCACCGTTTAAAGACTCTTTGTTTTCCCTGTTTTATCATTAGTGTTATGTTTTTATTCTTGTATTCTGTTATGGTCATCTTTTTATTGTGTTTAAAATTTTTAATTCAGTTTTTTTGTGTTGTTTTATGTTGTGTGAAGCGCCTTGAGACGAGTTCATCGTGAATTGGTGCTATATAAATTAATAAATTTGAATTTGAATAATAATAATAATAATAATAATAATATTTTTGTTGCTGTACTCACGACAACACAAATGCAGCTGATGATCATTCACTACTAAAATGATTATAAAGTACTTTCAGCTTCTCCCCTTTTCACTCACTACATTACACTACAGCAGATTTGACATAAGTTTTAAGCTGGATGGAACTCCTCATTACACAGAGAACGGGCACAGGTGGTCTTGAATCTGATAAAATACTATCTGATTTATATATATATATATAAAAATTCCTGAGTGGATCCTTGTCATTTGATTGATGCTTTGTATATCACGTGACATGGATAATTCATCCCCATTTGTGTTGCATTGCATTTAGAGTGCAAATTTGCACATGCATAACAAATCCACTGCACTGTCTGGAGGCTGTTAGCAGGAAGTTAGAATTAAAAGCTGGACTAATTTCTGACATGATTTTTTTTTTTCGCTTCACTGAGGATGCACACAGTCTTTTTTTTTTTTCCTTATAGTACACACACATGCATGCTCTGACCCGGTTGTGTGTGTGCACGCACGAGGGACAACGACTCTAGCGAGATGACGATTTGATGAGCTAACTGACGCTGCTAATTCTTGTAACACACACACACACACACACACACACACACACACACACACACACACACACACACAAAATCCACCCCTCTGTAAGCCGTCTGGATGCATGAAGAGCTGTTCAGATGAAAAGCTGATGTGATTTTTGGCTGGACTGAGGAACTACACCAGGGGTAGGCAACCTGTTCCAGAAAGAGCCATGAGGGTGCAGGTTTTCTTTGCAGCCACTGACTCCACCAGGTGATTTCACTGATTAACTGATTCCATCTGCTCAAAGTGATATTAATCAGTAAAATCACCCCTGAACTACACTGTCTTTTTTTTGTGGAAGTCTGAAGTCAGTGCACAGCATCACTGGACTACACGTCACAATTTCGGCTTTCGCAGCAGTAGAACACCAAAATGTAAGTCCCTTTTCTGTTGTTTATAAATCAATAAAATATCAAATGGCAAGGATCTATTTTAATCATTATATAAAACAAATAATGAATGTTTTTTACATTCTTTCAATGAAATGAATATTTAATTTGGTGAAAGCTGGTGTGTTCCAGCTTTCACCTCATGAAATAGTCGTACCATTGTACTCATAAACATTCATATATTCAGAAACATATATATTCAACTCATAAACATTCATTATTTGTATTATATGTATATGTAATATATCCACAGCGTACATTGCATGTGCCTAAAACATTTGCACAGTACTGTCAGTTCCTGTGGATTAGGGATGTGCTCCATCAGTTGTGGTGGAAAATATTGATTTATGCAAAGTCTTTGTTGGGCTGTGGGATGTCACCAACTCTGTCTGGGATGATGGCCATGAACTTCTTTTGACTAAAGTGATGTGAAGACATCTGAGCAGAGCTCGTGTGTTCTCCTGAGCTGGTGAGCCTGATTTAGTATGGAAATTTCACATCTCTCATGTGGCTGAATCACAAGCAGCAAGTGTTAATTGGATGTTTTAATGCTTCAGGTTAACTGTTTTCTCTCCGTGCTATGATCTTTTTCTCTTAAGCCCATCACTTCCACCTGATTTAAAGCAGTTTAACAGCAGCGGGTAACACAGAAAGTACTGGAAACATGTCAGAGTGTAACAAATGCTGGAAATCAAACAGCAGGGATGATATGCAGTGTACTTTGAAGCATACTTTGTGTTGCTTCCTGAAGCCTGGAGTATTAATCTTCAATCTGTGGGCACACGCAGCTCTCTAACCACTGACGCCAACATTTCTCCATGCAACCATTTTCAATCACGCATCTTCCACAGAGGACATCCAGCATTTATCTGCAGCCAGAGGAGACTCATCATAGAGAGTGAGAGAAATATTTAGCTTGCTGAAATCTCAGGTGGAGTGGACCAGCTGTGCACTGACCGCCTGTCAAAGGTCAAATCCAAAAGCCATGTCAAGTCTGTCCCACACTGCACAAACTGCGCCAAGTAATACAAAAATCACACACACAAACAAATAAACAAGTGAAATTACAAAATTATATCGTGCTCTGTACTGGTCTCATGTTTCTGTCAGCGTTTGATCAAATTACACGAACCGCTGGTCGTATGGTCATAATTTTGGTGTCAAAACATTTCAACAAAATACAAACTAGGTTCTAGTGGGTGCTTTATCAGGAGTGGACGTGTTATGACGACACTCTGGCGGCTCCCACAAGCAGAATTCAGCCACCGCTCAGATCTGAGTAAGAGCTGATGGTAGAGAGCAGGTATTGATCTGACATTCGAGAAGCCAAGCTTGTTTGAGCAAATGTAACATAGTTTTCCCTTAAAAATAATTAGAAATGACTGTCTTAACCTTTGACCTGGTCTAAATGCCCCCCTATTTCACTAACAAGTCAGAAATTTTGAAACTGAACAGGATGTAAAATCATCACAGATGTGTGTCTGTATTTCAGCTTATGGTGAGGTGTTGAAGCAGGGACATGGTTTTATATGTTGGGAATTTTACTTCAGAATCAAGGTTGTACTGTCCCCTTGAAAGTATTGGAATACGACCAGTTCCTTTGTTTTTGCTGTGCGCTGAAGAGCAGCATTCCAGCTGAGTGCACCTGATCCTGTCAGATCTCAGAAGTGAGCAGGTTCCTGATTAGTACTTGGCTGGGAGATGCCTCAGGAACACCAGCAGCTGTGAGGGTGTTTGTGCACGTAGAACTGGAAGGGGATCTGATCTGTACCAGATCTGCTGTGGTGACTCTAAGTAAACAGGGGCAGCAGCCAAAAGCAAAAGCAAACAAATAAGCAAAAACGATCCAGTACTGAGTGACACAGAAAGGCAGCACCTTTTCTATCAGACCACATCACTGGTGAACAGTAATATTAGAAGTGATAAGTTTGTAAGTAAGAAAAAATATTTGGTTTCATAGCTCTTACTGCATCAAATCTGCCGTTCACTGATGACTACAAATTGTTGGCTTCTTTTATTTTACCCTCTGAGGCTTCTACAGTTCCCTGTTCCCTATGATCAGATTAGAAACAAGGAGTTGGCATTTGTTGCTTGATGGTCGTTGGTCCGTCCAGCTCGTGGTTACTTGGCATTATTATGCAGAATGTTTAATGATATGTTATAAAGGACAGAGAGACCCAACACTGTCATTGTGAGCTTTTCCTCCATGCGTGACTGCTTAGGGCGTCTTTACACATAACAAAGTTGGGCGAAAAAAGCAGAACATTACATCTTCTGTCGGGAAGGACGCACGGTTGGACAGGCATGCACGATACCGCGGTGATGGTTTTGTCCACTCTCGTGTTCGCGCACACGAACGCAGTGTGAGCACGTGGAAAGTCGCGCACACAGCAGCGGAGCAAAAAAAAAAAAAACACAAAACGCCACAGTTTATAATACTTAATTCCTGTTATTAAGAGTGAACTTAGCCTCCACATAGACGTACACCAGGAAGTAATAAAATGACGTACTGTAGGTTACTGTTCTCCCTTTTATGTTTTACATGAATTACCTGATGCGTTCGTTTCATGAGGAGTCGACTCCCGTGTCATGAACCCATCAGCTGGCATGCTGTGTCCAGCGCGCAGTGATCCACTGTCAAATGTGATCTGTGTTTTATTTATTACAATGTGGGGAAATTCCTCAGATATGTGTCTCACGGGGGCGTCTCGTGAGGTGATTTTCTGCATGACTCGATGTTCACCAGAATTGTGGTGCACTGACGGGACGGTCAGCTGAAGTCATACCTCTTTTAATTTATTTCCATGTGAGGACAGCAAGCTGACGTCCGCTCCTCGTGGTAAAGTTATGTGAGGTCATATTCTACAAGCCTCTACAGGTATTCTCCAGCTGTGACTTGCGATCACAGATATCCGAACAGCTGCCAGTCGCTGGGACACGCCCACCTTTGTCTGCGGACCTCGCAAGCTCACTGAAAACAAGGCTCATTTTCTGTTCCTTTATTCTGTGATTTTTTTTTTAATGTATGTACTACTAGCTGGGGTACCTGGCGCTGCCCGGGTTAACCTGTTTTAGACAAAAGCCAAATGATTCATTTTAATCAAAACAATTGCTCAACATTGTTTTTGTAATGCTGATGTCTTATAAATATAATACTTAATGGGCTAAAGTTTGTCCAGCAGAACTATAAGAGGTCGACTCCCCAAACTAAGTGGAAATACTTGGTTAAACACATTTTAAGTCCTTCATGCAGACTTTGTTTTGAAATCAAATTTATAACAAAATTACACACAAAAGGTAGGTAACAGTAAATGTAAATATCGGTGAATCAAAATTGAGGTAGTGGTGTATTTCACTGTTTTTACATTGCAATTTTACAAACATAAAATGAATGTATTCAGACAGGAAGGCAAACTGGGTTGTGCAGGACAGTTAGGTGCTTAACAGTTGAGAACATAAAGTAGCTGAAGAAAGGGATTAAATAAACAGAGATGGCCAACACATATACAGGGCTGGAAATTTGAATCTGCCTGGTCATACCCACAGCCTCAGCCTAAGCATGTTGTTGTTTTGTTGAGTGTGCTGTGCTGGACCAGAGACCGAGCTGTGCTGGTCAGCAGGCCAGCAGCAAAGCTTTATATCTATAGCTGTGGGTGCTAGGCTCAGCTCAGCAGCAGTGGCAGCATGAAAAGCTGAAAAGCATATGGTACAACACTGTATGGTCTTACATAAATGGCTATTTTAGGGGTAATTTTCAGTTCAACTTTTAAAAAATGGTACCAGTTTGTTCCCCATGTCATGAGGATTCAGTATATACGAGGTCTTTTAGAAAGGTATCCGACCTTATTATTTTTTTAAAAAACCATATGGATTTGAATCACGTGTGATTACATCAGCCAAGCTTGAACCCTCGTGGGCAAGCGAGCCGAGGCGCCAATCCGTCAGCATGTCTTTCATTAAAAAAATCACCTTTAACAGTGGAATGTCCAGATAAACTGCTGATCCCGACCTCTTCTGAAAGTTCTCTGTTCTCTCACGACGTCCTGGGTCAACAGAGGCTTAAATTTGGAGGTTTTCAGCTTGAAACAGGATGACGACGTCGCATCGGAGCGCTGCGCGACGTCCCGCTCCGTGGGAAGTCCTTACAGCGATAGAAACAATCCAAAATCTCTCATCAGCCGTTAAAATTTTCACCGAAAACCAGCTTAATTTATCGAATGGTATCCACTCGGATGTGCCTCACAGTTTTGGAAAAAATTTTGATGAAGCACAGCGCCAGTCTCTCAGCAACTTCTCAGACAATGAAAATCCGATGAGGGGGCTGGACCACTCCTCCCACAAGGCGTGCTCACAGGCGAATGACGTCACCGACAGGCGTGGAAAAACTCACGCATGCGCACGAAGGTTCAAGCTTGGTTGGCGTAAAAACATATGAATCAAATCCATATAGTTTTTAAAAAAAATAAAAAGGTAGGATACTTTTCTAATAGATCTTGTATAGTTTTTAGGGCTACATATTATAGTTTGGGTGGGGTGGAAATAGAATTGACCACTTTATACTTTTTGTATTCAGGCTTTCTTGATGACATCATCAGGATGGTGGTGGTGGTGGTGGTGGTGGAGGGGGGGATTAGAATTCTGACTGCTTTATAATTTTTGTACTCAAGCTTTCTTGATGACAGTAACCATAAAAGATAAATGGATAAAGAGAATAGATTAAAGCATTAATTTTTTGGTTACGGTCAACTTAAAAAAAATGGTACCAGTTTGTTCCCCATGTCATGAGGATTCAGAATATATATCGTTTTTAGGGCTACATATTATAGTTTGGGAGTTTATCCCGGACAGACAGACAGACAGAATTAGACCTTTATGTATATACATTATTATTTTTTTGTCCTGCATCTGTCTGATGTCTGTGTTTTGAATGTAACACCTTGTGTACACGTCCAGCTGACAGTTGGTGGTCAGCTGACAGGTGCCGTATGTCCACAGCAAAGCGTATGAGCAAAGTGATCACACATGAATGAGTTCACGCCTTTACCCTGGTTTGTGTTATTTAATCTCCACTCTTTCTGTCTGTCATGTAAACTACAATTTTACCTGGTGGAAGTGACATCAGCCTGTTCAGCCAGCTTCACATTGTGTGAGAGAGAGAGAGAAATGAGAGATGAGAGATGAGATTTATTGTCATTGTCATTACACGAGTGCAACAACAACGAAATTATGCTTCCACTCCAGTTACCTCAGACAAGATATAGTAATTAATCCACAATTACTTGTTTACCATAATAAGGGCAAACATCAGAATCAAAGACAACACATATACATTTGACATTGTTTATGTGCACTAAACTTGAAGCAGTCTGTCATCCGAATTGAGGTAAAATGGGTGAAGGCCGCAGCAGGAGGGGCCCGTGCCGCCCAGCTAGGTGGGAGTTGAAGGCTGCAGCAGTAAAAACAGCACTGCCTTTGAGGTGGCAGGGAGGAAGCCAGGGTGAGGGGAGTGGAGAGACACAGCCGGGGGGGGGGGGGGGGGGGGGGGAATAGGGATGGAGGGAGGGAGACATGCGTCCTGTGCAGATGAGTTAAGTTTCTGTCAGTTTCTGTCCGTGTGTGTGTAAAGTCTGACGTTGCTAGGCAACAGCAGGCTGGGGGGGGGGGGGGTGTAGATAGATGAGAAGGGGGAGTCGAATTCCTTAACCAAGGTTGTAGATCCTTCTGGGAGAAGAGCAGGCATTGTGGCACGTGCTCAGATGCTGGCTGGTCCTTCTGTCATGAGGGCATGAACGCCCGCCCACACATGTGCACTGTTCACCAGCTGAGTTGCAGTACCAGCTCCAGTACCAGCTGATCACTGTGCTGGACAGCAACCAGACTCTGGGACCCTCAGCCACAGCTGACAATGTTGGATTCATAGTGTGTGTGGGGGGGGGCACTCCACAAGCCATGTGTGTTGGGTGGATGACAACGGCACACTCCACAAACCATTTGTGTGTGTGTGTGTGTGTGTGTGTGTGTGTTGGGGGGGGGGGTTCGACACAGTCACAACTGTGTTGCTCGGTTATGCCACACTCGTGTTACACTTAGTTTTCACAGACAGCCCGAATGTGGTCAACTGCTCTGTACTCTCGTGCCAGGAGTGTGAATAGCCCCGCCTTTTCTAAGTGTCCAGCGAGCGGTGTTGGATGTTCATGTGCACACCTGGAATTTGGCCGACACCTGCAGAGTGGGGGGTCGAATGGGCACTCGAAGGGCACTCACTGTGTTTCGGCCATTTGTGTGCATGAATGGTTGTGGCGACAACTGTACGAGACGTTTGAGGTGGCTCCGATTTTTGTGGCATGAAATTCCTCCTTCATCCGCCAGTCGTCTTCAGTCATGTTATGTGGGAAAGTGAATGTGGGAAAGGGCCCGGGGTATGTCAGCCTGCCGTCGTGCTACCGTCAGTTGCCATGTCGCATCTCTTCGTATTTGTATAAAGTAGACTTATCATTTATTTTGGTCCTGCCTAGCTTGTGGCATAGGGTCCACTTGTCTCTTGTAGCTGAAAATGTCCACTCTGACTGGAAATGAATGACACTGGTTGCTTTGCGTCTGTCTCTTGGAGCTAACGTGATTAAGGGCTTAGTTTCTTGTATCAAGGCTTATAGTTAGGGCTGGATTGGGTGACCCTGAACCATCCCTTAGTTATGCTGCTATAGACTTAGACTGCTGGGGGGTTCCCATGATGCACTGAGTGTTTCTTTCTCTTTTTGCTCTGTATGCACCACTCTGCATGTTTTTTTTCCTGGTTCTCTCCCTCAGCCCCAACCAGTCCCAGCAGAAGACTGCCCCTCCCTGAGCCTGGTTCTGCTGGAGGTTTCTTCCTGTTAAAAGGGAGTTTTCCTTCCCACTGTCGCCAAGTGCTTGCTCACAGGGGGTCGTTTTGACCGTTGGGGTTTTTCTGTAATTATTGTATGGCTTTTGCCTTACAATATAAAGCGCCTTGGGGCAACTGTTTGTTGTGGTTTGGCGCTATAGAAATAAAATTGATTTGATTTGATTCAAGGGGTTTTTCCCCTTCAGTCTCCTTCTCAGGAGGTGCAATTAACCCTCTGAGGTTGACAGATGTGTCGGCATGTCCAACTCCGTTTATCGTCAAGTTTCTATTTATGAATTTGTGACCCCCCAACCCCCCTTCCCAAATGGGCTTCTTTTTTGTGAGGGACCTTCTACTTTTCATCTTGTGATGGATATTTATGGACATTTTCAGGTACATGATTATTACTTTAGCTCACGTGTGCTTGTATTAATTTGCATTATTGGCATTGACACAGTGCGGGCATTATGTGGTGTCCCACATACAGCTGTGATTTTAAGTTTCAAATTAGATTTTCTGCTTTGAAGCTAATAAAGAATAACATCAAACATTAAATTTGAATCCAAACTTTGAGTCTAAAACTTTTGCATAATGCTGTGTATTTTTCTGACGAGCCAAAAACAGATGAATAAATTAAATGCTAAATTGAAACACCACACCTAAACTGTCATCATATAAACCGGATCTTCGCAATCACTGGACAAAAGCAAAAGTCCCATAGTTTTTGTATGGGTTTCCATGTTATAAACACGACATATATCAGATTTTGTATCGTGGATTTTTGCTCACATCAGACAACCCCCCCCCCAATCGTAAAGTATTCCATTAAAAACCCCTCACATGTACCAGACAGAGCACTCTGGACATGCCCAGGAACAGAGGTATGAAATGAAGTTCAGTGCTGACACTTGCTGATTCAAGGAAAGTGGGTACCCGCCGATTACCTTTCAATCGTGGATCAAATATGTTTGCCAGAAAAGTCAGCAATTATTACCAATTTCACAACACAAAGACAGAAAAAGATGCTCAAATAACCCACAATTCATGGAGGAAATTGTACGTACCATCCTGTTGGTTTGGAGGTCGACGTTGTTGCATGGCCATTGAGGCTTTTCAGGTTTCAAATCCTGCCAAACCTGGGAGAGGTCGCCGCGCTGCGAGATCTCAGTAACATTGACAACTGCATTGAGACGCTCTGATCACGCTGCACTTTAACCGCTGCACACGGACAACACCACTAACATTAAAACTATTTTTATATTGTGCCTAAAACTCTCATGAATATATTCTCTGGGTTTATAGACGTTGTTATTGTGTTTATTTTATGTAAACGTGAGAATCACAGTCTGTCTCTCCGTTATTTTCAATGGGAGCTGCTGTGAGCTACAATCGCTTCCTGATCATGTCGTTCTGGAGGAAACTGAAGTTTGCTCTTTAACGTCTTGATTATTGTTCTTTACAACACTGTTTGTCCTCTTTGTTCCAGATTAATATATATAATATGTCTGAAATTCAGTTTGCGTTTATTAAATTCCACGCAGAGTAAACGTAACAGACACAGATTATTTGTTATAATTGTTTTAACAAGTTTTCAGGGTATCATGCAGCAGTCTCTTATTAACGTGATGAAAAGCATAAAAAATTACATTTTTGTAGTATAATATTTATTTACAATTGTCATCGTGTTGATTCTCTATTGTTTTGACTGCAGCGACTCTCTGGCGCGCAAGGGATTATGGGATACGTGAAAACCCCGAATGAAGTTACAGAGCTGCAAAACCATAAATCAGGCTTTAGGATTTTAAGGTACCACTCCTCAGTGGACTTAGAAAAAAGAGTGACTCGTCCAAATGTAATATTTTTAATGCACATAATGACCTGATACAAACTGATTGCTTTATGAGTTACAGGATACTAGTAAAAAGAACTTATGCAGCTTCATCACCGAAAAGGAATTTTGTATTTTAACGATGAAAAGTTGTCTATGTTACCATGTTAATTTATTTATAACTATTAGACATGTAGCTCATTTTCATGACTTTTTAATATAGTGCATCACAACACATGACGTCATGAACAATCACCACAAACACTTTGATTCCACCTGATAAACAACAACACAATCTGCTGTTTGTGGCACTGTTTTTGTCCATCCACATGGTTGAGAAGGAACTTGCTGTAAAAGTGCTTATAATGTTGTCACATTAAATGTGTTTCTGAATAAAAAAAACCCTGCCTAACAAAGATGCATTATTACAGTTAATAAGCACTGCTACACATGGGCATGAAGACAGTAAGGGCTATCGAAATCTGACATTTGACCCTGGCCATCTTGACCTTCACCCTAATGATTGACCTTTGGATGACCTTGCCAAGGCAATTCTGGAATCCACCTAAGTGGATGGTAAATTTGGCTGAAATTTAAATCCAATTCCTTCACCTTTTACAAAATGAAGTTTTTGAGGGAATTTTTGGGGCCAGGCAGCACGGTGACTTAGTGGTTGGCACTGTTGCCTCACAGTGAGAAGGTCATGGGTTTGATTGAGGACGAGTCGAGCAGCTGCAAAAAAACACTCGCTGAAAGTGGGCAGTTCAGTCGAACCTCGACCCTCTGCCCACGGACCAAGTTTAATGCTGCTGTCGACCCACAATGAAAAATAATAGTAACGCACAGTGACTTGGAGAAGTAACTTTAATCTGATTACTGATTTGGAAAGATTAATGCGTTAGATTACTCGTTACTAAAAAAAGTGGTCAGATTAGAGTAACGCGTTACCGGCATCACTGGTCACTAATCTTTTTACAATTTAAGGCATTAAAACAGTTTTCTTTGGCACCACTATAATTTTATTTATTAGCCTTTAAATAGGGGATTCATAATATGACATTACCAATACAATCAAAATTCGCATTGTCCATAAAAGTAATAAAAAATTCCCCTGAAAGGTAAATTTTCAAAAGAACAGGTGGCCTTGAAACGCAGCAACGGTTGACAACAAAACAGTCAATGACAGTGACGTTATAGATCAGGTGTGGCTTCAACAGACGTGTGTGATGCATACTGGGAAGGACACAGTGATAACCAGTCAGAGTGGAGAGGCACTGTGACATCACTGTATGGTCTCTTTATGGCTTCTAATCCAACATGGTGGAAACCGCTTTTGTTGTATAAATCTAACAAGTTTCTCATATATTTGTAAAAGTTGGTGAGAAATTAGCACTTCTAAATCTAAAAATGCTGTTCTTGTAACCTGATAACACCTCTGAAGGGATTTAGAAGACATCTCACGGACGTCAACATGTATGCTATGTACGCGTGTATCAGCCACTGTCAAAGGTAAAGGTTCCTGGACACTTACATGAATGTCACCCCACACTGACACGTAATCTGGCATGCCAGTGAGTAAACTCCTCGTTGTAACTGTTGTAAACTGTGTGTTAACTGGGCACGGCTGTGTGCCAGTGCACAAAGAAAAAATTTGAAATGTTCAAAAGTTCTGACATGCATTAATTTTGTGAACTAGTCATCAACATTGCGCAACCTATTTGAAAACATTGCGGGTCACTGCATGCAAATGTCTATCATTGTGCGTGCGCAGTGCATCTGAACGATTATGACAAGATGTTACATCTACAGTAAACATAATTTTACAGATACATAATCTAATTCATAAAAAGGAATTAAAATATATAATATATACGAGGTCTATTAGAAAAGTATCCAACCTTATTATTTTTTTCAAAAACCATATGGATTTGAATCACGTGTGATTACATCAGACATGCTTGAACCCTCGTGGGCATGCGACAGTTTTTTCACGCCTGTCGGTTACGTCAATCGCCTGTGGGCAGTCTTTGAGTGAGGAGTCGCCCACACGATTTTTTTATTGTTTAGGAATGGCTCAGAGACTGCTGCTTTGTTTGATCAAAATTTTTTCAAAAACTGTAAGGCACAACTGAGTGGACGCCATTCGATAAATTCAGCTGGTTTTCGGTAAAAATTTTAATGGCTGATGAGAGATTTTGGTCTGGTAGTGTCGCCGTAAGGACGGCCCATGGTGCCTGACGGCAATCTGCGCTTCGAGGCGGCAGCGTCTCACCGTTTCAAGTTGAAAACTTCCATATTTCAGGCTCTGTTGACCCAGGACGTCGTCAGAGAACAGAGAACTTGAACTCAAGTCGGCATGAGGAGTTTATTCGGACATTCCATTGTTAACGGACATTTTGTAATGAAAGAACGTGCGGGCAGAGTCGCATGTCGGGCCGGACCTGACCGCGGGGGGTCGCGACAGGAAAAACACCTCCGTTGGAAACCTTAACGGGCAAGTTGGAACATGCCCAAGCTGTTAAACTCACTTGTTGAAAGCCATCAAAAGCCGCCTGAATTTTACAAATGGTTTTCAACACAGAGGTGTTTTTCCTGTCGCAGCGCACACAGAATTTGCGCACACGTCTTTCATTAAAAAAATGTCCTTAAACAGTGGAATGTCCGCATAAAGTCCTCATGCCGGCCTCTTCTGAATCTTCTCTATTCTCTCACGACGTCCTGGGTGAATTAAGCCTTAAATTAGGATGTTTTCAGGTCGAAACAGGCCGACGACGGCGCCTGGAAGCGCTGCGCGACATCCCGCTCCGTGGGAAGTCCTTACATTGACAGAAACACCCCATAATCTCTCATCAGCCATTAAACTTTTCACCGAAAACCAGCTTAATTTCTCGAATAGTGTCCACTATCTATCTATCTATCTATCTATCTATCTATCTATCTATCTATCTATCTATCTATCTATCTATCTATCTATCTATCTATCTATCTATCTATCTATCTATCTATCTATCTATCTATCTATCTATCTATCTATCTATCTATCTATCTATCTATCTATCTATCTATCTATCTATCTATCTATCTATCTATCTATCTATCTATCTATCTACAAAAATATAAACGCAACACTTTTGGTTTTGCTCCCATTTTGTATGAGATGAACTCAAAGATCTAAAACTTTTTCCACATACACAATATCACCATTTCCCTCAAATATTGTTCACAAACCAGTCTAAATCTGTGATAGTGAGCACTTCTCCTTTGCTGAGATAATCCATCCCACCTCACAGGTGTGCCATACCAAGATGCTGATTAGACACCATGATTAGTGCACAGGTGTGCCTTAGACTGCCCACAATAAAAGGCCACTCTGAAAGGTGCAGTTTTGTTTTATTGGGGGGGATACCAGTCAGTATCTGGTGTGACCACCATTTGCCTCATGTAGTGCAACACATCTCCTTCGCATAGAGTTGATCAGGTTGTCAATTGTGGCCTGTAGAATGTTGGTCCACTCCTCTTCAATGGCTGTGCGAAGTTGCTGGATATTGGCAGGAACTGGTACATGCTGTCGTATACGCCGGTCCAGAGCATCCCAAACATGCTCAATGGGTGACATGTCCGGTGAGTATGCCGGCCATGCAAGAACTGGGACATTTTCAGCTTCCAAGAATTGTGTACAGATCCTTGCAACATGGGGCCGTGCATTATCCTGCTGCAACATGAGGTGATGTTCTTGGATGTATGGCACAACAATGGGCCTCAGGATCTCGTCACGGTATCTCTGTGCATTCAAAATGGCATCAATAAAATGCACCTGTGTTCTTCGTCCATAACAGATGCCTGCCCATACCACAACCCCACCGCCACCATGGGCCACTCGATCCACAACATTGACATCAGAAAACCGCTCACCCACACGACGCCACACACGCTGTCTGCCATCTGCCCTGGACAGTGTGAACCGGGATTCATCCGTGAAGAGAACACCTCTCCAACGTGCCAAACGCCAGCGAATGTGAGCATTTGCCCACTCAAGTCGGTTACGACGATGAACTGGAGTCAGGTCAAGACCCCGATGAGGACGACGAGCATGCAGAGGGGCTTCCCTGAGACAGTTTCTGACAGTTTGTGCAGAAATTCTTTGGTTATGCAAACCGATTGTTTCAGCAGCTGTCCGAGTGGCTGGTCTCAGACGATCTTGGAGGTGAACATGCTGGATGTGGAGGTCCTGGGCTGGTGTGGTTACACGTGGTCTGCGGTTGTGAGGCTGGTTGGATGTACTGCCCAATTCTCTGAAACGCCTTTGGAGACGGCTTATGGTAGAGAAATGAACATTCAATACACGAGCAACAGCTCTGGTTGACATTCCTGCTGTCAGCATGCCAATTGCACGCTCCTTCAAATCTTGCGACATCTGTGGCATTGTGCTGTGTGATAAAACTGCACCTTTCAGAGTGGCCTTTTATTGTGGGCAGTCTAAGGCACACCTGTGCACTAATCATGGTGTCTAATCAGCATCTTGATATGGCACACCTGTGAGGTGGGATGGATTATCTCAGCAAAGAAGAAGTGCTCACTATCACAGATTTAGACTGGTTTGTGAACAATATTTGAGGGAAATGGTGATATTGTGTATGTGGAAAAAGTTTTACATCTTTGAGTTCATCTCATACAAAACGGGAGCAAAACCAAAAGTGTTGCGTTTATATTTTTGTTGAGTGTATATACTTGCTGTAATGATTCTTAACTTTGTGCTTGATCAGTTTTTATTTTTAATTTATTGTGCAGAAGGCTTGTCATGTAAGGCAACACCAGCTCTTCAATGAGGCACACAGCAAATGAAATATTGATGAAATTAGATGCTCGACATGGCCAGCCATGATGTAACTGAGGCAAGGATCACTGTGTGTGTTCGTGTGGTGAGACGTGAGGCAGCGTGCATTGATATGGTGCACTGTGGAGAGGTGGCTGATTCACAGAGATGTCGGCAGGATGGCAGCGCCCAATCCTAATAATGCTGCATGTGGTTCCGGGGGGCAAAGCACCAAAACGAAAGCTGAAATTTTTCTTTCCACCAACATGTTTCAAAGGGAAAAAGAATAACAACATTAGAGCAAAGAGAAACTTAAACATGGGCAAAAACAACAAAAAACAAAGACCAACTCATGTCTTATTTGACTGTTTTGTGTGGGTGGAGTGTGAAGGTGAAGCGGAGGCCAGGTGTCAGTTCGTCGTGCCAACCTGCCGTCATGCCATGCACAACAATGAGCACTTATCCCAGGTCATAGTGTTTAAAGGTGCTCCATCAGTGTCAGTGATGATTTGAGTGGAGGATCTTTGACAGCAGCAGCTGACCTGCTTCATCAGATTCTCACTAAAATGACGTGTGCTGGAGGCTGAGCTGACAGCTGCCACTTACTGCTGCAGCAAATCCTGTAATTTGAACTTGCAGGCCAGTTTTCCCCTCAAAGCTTAAGCAATTATAGTTTCATGTTGCTTCATATGGTTTAGGACGTTACAAAAAAGACGATGACCTTGTCGGTAACTAGCTGCAGGGTCAGGTCGTCATGGCGACACCGCATCCACTGTTTTTATGAGCACAAGGGGTCATGTTGTGAACAAATCAGTTTCTATCTTCCATTTACAGTTAAGTTAAAACAACCTCAGTGTCCTTTCCATCTATGTTGGTGCATCTTTCCTTTAATAATCCGTACGGAGGGCGACAGGACAAAAGGGGATGTTGATGTTGTATGAATTACATACACAGAATTGCATTACAATTAAATTAAATGATATTTTATAGAAAATTAGCATTCTAAGTCTAAAATGAAGTCACACTACACTACTGTAAATTCCGACGGCGTTTTAGGGCCACATTGAGTTTTTTTACACTTTGGGAATAAAGTTGTAATATTACAGGAATAAAGTCATAATATTACGAGAATAAAGTCATAATACTACGAGAATAAATTTGTAATATTAAGATAATAATGTCGTAATAGTACAAGAATAAAGTCATAATGTTACAAGAATGAAGTCGTAATTTTATGAGGAAAAAACTTAGTAGTATGAGAATAAAGTCATAACATTAGGACAATAAAGACGTAATTTTTGAGAGGAAAATTCTGCATCTCAAAATGAGATCTGTGGAGTGATTTGTTAAGTTGTACTTCAGTAAAGGTTTTACAAATAAGAAAGAGATCGAGGTTCTTTTTAATGTGGACAGCCAACAAAAACCTGAAGCTTGTTTCCAGAAGGGCCCACAGCACGTTTATCACTCCTCCCCAGCACTCCTGTTGAAAGTGCCAGTTGGGAGCGTGGCTGCAATGGAGACTCGAACCCGGATCACTGGCATCTCAGTCCAACATGCAAACTATTACGCCACCACCTCCCTAAATAAACCTCTCAAAATACTTCATCTTTTGGCCCATCTGCACCACACTATCATTAGTATCAGAACTTTGAAAAGAATATGTAAGAAAATGTGTCTATTCCAGTGGAGGAACCACACAGACTTCAGGGGAGGTGATGGATTACTGGTTAAAGCGTTGGGCTTGAGACCAGAACATTCTTGGTTCAAATCCCAGCCTGACCGAGAAATCACTAAAGGGCCCTTGGGCAAGGTCCTTAATCCCCTAGTTGCTCCCGGTGTGTAGTGGGCGCCTTGCATGGCAGCAGCCTCACATCGGGCTGAATGTGAGGCATTGATGTGTAAAGCGCTTTGAGCATCTGATGCAGATGGAGAAGCGCTATATAAATGCAGACCATTTATCTGTAGTTATAGCGATTAGTAGCTCCTGAAATCATCTCTTTTGTAGAGGAGGAGATGGCTTGAACTGGTGTGGGGTTGACACAATTCCTGGCAGGGATAACTACTTTGGCACGACACTGGCAGTCGTCGCTTCTTGTATAAATACAACTTTATTCTCATAAAATTACTACTTTAAGTTTGTTTCTCGTAATATTATGACTTTATTCTCATAATATTTTGACTTTATTCTTGTAATATCCATCCAACCATCCATCCATCCATTTTCTTCTGCTTTATCCGGAGTCGGGTCGCGGGGGCAGCAGCTCAAGCAAAGCCGCCCAGACCTCCCGATCCACACACACCTCCCCCAGCTCCTCCGGGGGAACCCCAAGGCGTTCCCAAGCCAGCCGAGAGATGTAGTCCCTCCACCATGTCCTGGGTCTTCCCCGGGGCCTCCTCCCAATGGGATGTGCCCGGAACACCTCTCCAGCGTGGCGTCCAGGGGACATCCGGAAAAGATGCCCGAGGCACCTCAACTGACTCCTTTCGATGTGGAGGAGCAGCGGCTCGACTCCGAGCTCCTCCCGAGTGACCAAGTTCCTCACCCTATCTCTAAGGGAGTACCCAGTCACCCTGCGGAGGAAACTCATCTCGGCCGCTTGTACTCGCGATCTTGTTCTTTCGGTCATGAGCCAAATCTCATGACCATAGGTGAGGATCGGAACGTAGATCGATCGGTAAATCGAGAGCTTTGCCCCCCTACTCAGCTCTCTCTTCACCATGACGGTCCGATACAGTGACCGCATCACTGCAGATGCTGCACCGATCTGTCTGTCGATCTCACGCTCCATACGTCCGTCACTCGTGAACAAGACCCCGAGATACTTAAACTCCTCCACTTGAGGCAAGGACACTCCACCAACCTGAAGAGGGCAAAGCACCTTTTTCCAGTCGAGAACCATGGCCTCGGATTTGGAGGTACTGATTCTCATCCCGGACGCTTCACACTCGGCTGCAAACCGCCCCAGTGCACGCTGAAGGTCCTGATTTGACGAAGCCAACAGAACCATATTGTCCACAAACAGCAGAGACGAGATTCTGTGGTTCCCAAACCAGAACCCTCTACACCCTGGCTGCGCCTAGAAATTCAAATCAAATCAATTTTATTTATATAGCGCCAAATCACAACAAACAGTTGCCCTAAGGTGTCTTATATTGTAAGGCAAGGCCATACAATGATTACGGAAAAACCCCAACGGTCAAAATGACCCCCTGTGAGCAAGCACTTGGCAACAGTGGGAAGGAAAAACTCCCTTTTAACAGGAAGAAATCTCCAGCAGAACCAGGCTCAGGGAGGGGCAGTCTTCTGCTGGGACTGGTTGGGGCTGAGGGGAGAGAACCAGGAAAAAGACATGCTGTGGAGGGGAGCAGAGATCAATCACTAATGATTAAATGCAGAGTGGTGCATACAGAGCAAAAAGAGAAAGAAACACTCAGTGCATCATGGGAACCCCCCAGCAGTCTAAGTCTATAGCAGCATAACTGCTATAGAGCATGCCATAGGTATTAAAGGCACTGCGCTGCGGTGGTTTGAATCATATTTGTCTAATAGATTACAATTTGTTCATGTAAATGGGGAATCTTCTTCACAGACTAAAGTTAATTATGGAGTTCCACAAGGTTCTGTGCTAGGACCAATTTTATTCACTTTATACATGCCCTTAGGCAGTATTATTAGACGGTATTGCTTAAATTTTCATTGTTACGCAGATGATACCCAGCTTTATCTATCCATGAAGCCAGAGGACACACACCAATTAGCTAAACTGCAGGATTGTCTTACAGACATAAAGACATGGATGACCTCTAATTTCCTGCTTTTAAACTCAGATAAAACTGAAGTTATTGTACTTGGCTCCACAAATCTTAGAAACATGGTGTCTAACCAGATCCTTACTCTGGATGGCATTACCCTGACCTCTAGTAATACTGTGAGAAATCTTGGAGTCATTTTTGATCAGGATATGTCATTCAAAGCGCATATTAAACAAATATGTCGGACTGCTTTTTTGCATTTACGCAATATCTCTAAAATCAGATAGGTCTTGTCTCAGAGTGATGCTGAAAAACTAATTCATGCATTTATTTCCTCTAGGCTGGACTATTGTAATTCATTATTATCAGGTTGTCCTAAAAGTTCCCTAAAAAGCCTTCAGTTAATTCAAAATGCTGCAGCTAGAGTACTGACGGGGACTAGAAGGAGAGAGCATATCTCACCCATATTGGCCTCTCTTCATTGGCTTCCTGTTAATTCTAGAATAGAATTTAAAATTCTTCTTCTTACTTATAAGGTTTTGAATAATCAGGTTCCATCTTATCTTAGGGACCTCGTAGTACCATATCACCCCAATAGAGTGCTTCGCTCTCAGACTGCAGGCTTACTTGTAGTTCCTAGGGTTTGTAAGAGTAGAATGGGAGGCAGAGCCTTCAGCTTTCAGGCTCCTCTCCTGTGGAACCAGCTCCCAATTCAGATCAGGGAGACAGACACCCTCTCTACTTTTAAGATTAGGCTTAAAACTTTCCTTTTTGCTAAAGCTTATAGTTAGGGCTGGATCAGGTGACCCTGAACCATCCCTTAGTTATGCTGCTATAGACGTAGACTGCTGGGGGGTTCCCATGATGCACTGTTTCTTTCTCTTTTTGCTCTGTTTGCACCACTCTGCATTTAATCATTAGTGATTGATCTCTGCTCCCCTCCACAGCATGTCTTTTTCCTGGTTCTCTCCCTCAGCCCCAACCAGTCCCAGCAGAAGACTGCCCCCTCCCTGAGCCTGGTTCTGCTGGAGGTTTCTTCCTGTTAAAAGGGAGTTTTTCCTTCCCACTGTAGCCAAGTGCTTGCTCACAGGGGGTCATTTTGACCGTTGGGGTTTTACATAATTATTGTATGGCCTTGCCTTACAATATAAAGCGCCTTGGGGCAACTGTTTGTTGTGATTTGGCGCTATATAAAGAAATTGATTGATTGATTGATTGATAACTAAGGGATGGTTCAGGGTCACCTGATCCAGCCCTAACTATAAGCTTTAGTAAAAAGGAAAGTTTTAAGCCTAATCTTAAAAGTAGAGAGGGTGTCTGTCTCCCTGATCTGAATTGGGAGCTGGTTCCACAGGAGAGGAGCCTGAAAGCTGAAGGCTCTGCCTCCCATTCTACTCTTACAAACCCTAGGAACTACAAGTAAGCCTGCAGTCTGAGAGCAAAGCGCTCTATTGGGGTGATATGGTACTACGAGGTCCCTAAGATAAGATGGGACCTGATTATTCAAAACCTTATAAGTAAGAAGAAGAATTTTAAATTCTATTCTAGAATTAACAGGAAGCCAATGAAGAGAGGCCAATATGGGTGAGATATGCTCTCTCCTTCTAGTCCCTGTTAGTACTCTAGCTGCATCATTTTGAATTAACTGAAGGCTTTTTAGGGAACTTTTAGGACAACCTGATAATAATGAATTACAATAGTCCAGCCTAGAGGAAATAAATGCATGAATTAGTTTTTCAGCATCACTCTGAGACAAGACCTTTCTAATTTTAGAGATATTGCGTAAATGCAAAAAAGCAGTCCTACATATTTGTTTAATATGCGCTTTGAATGACATATCCTGATCAAAAATGACTCCAAGATTTCTCACAGTATTACTAGAGGTCAGGGTAATGCCATCCAGAGTAAGGATCTGGTTAGACACCATGTTTCTAAGATTTGTGGGGCCAAGTACAATAACTTCAGTTTTATCTGAGTTTAAAAGCAGGAAATTAGAGGTCATCCATGTCTTTATGTCTGTAAGACAATCCTGCAGTTTAGCTAATTGGTGTGTGTCCTGACAACCTGATAATAATGAATTACAATAGTCCAGCCTAGAGGAAATAAATGCATGAATTATTATTATTATATAATTCTGTCCATAAAAATAATGAACAGAGCCGGTGACAAAGGGCAGCCCTGGCGGAGGCCAACGTGCACTGGAAACAGGTTTGACTTACTACCGGCAATGCAAACCAAGCACCTGCTGTGGTCGTACAGGGACCGGACAGCCCTTAGCAAAGGACCCCGGACCCCGTACTCACGGAGCACCCCCCACAGGGTGCCCCGAGGGACATGGTCGAATGTCTTCTCCAGATCCACAAAACACATGTGGACTGGTTGGGCAAACTCCCATGAACCCTCGAGCACCCGATGGAGTGTGTAGAGCTGGTCCAGTGTGCCACGACCAGGACGAAAACCACACTGCTCCTCCTGAATCCGAGGTTCGACCATCGGTCAAATTCTCCTCTCCAGTACTCTAGAATAGACCTTACCGGGGAGGCTGAGGAGTGTGAGCCCCCTATAGTTAGAACACACCCTCCGGTCCCCCTTCTTAAACAGAGGGACTACCACCCCGGTCTGCCAATCCAGAGGCACTGTCCCCGATCTCCACGCGATGTTGCAGAGGCGTGTCAGCCAAGACAGTCCCACAACATCCAGAGACTTAAGGTACTCAGGACGGATTTCATCCACCCCAGGAGCCTTGCCACCGAGGAGCTTTCTAACCACCTCGGTGACTCCGGCCTGGGTAATGGATGAGTCCGCCTCTGAGCCCCAGTCTCTGCTTCCTCTTCAGAAGATGTGATGATGGGATTGAGGAGATCCTTGAAGTATTCCTTCCACCGCCCGACAACATCCCCAGTCAGGGTCAACAGCTCCCCACCCGCACCATAAACGGTGCGGGTGGAGAGCTGCTTCCGCCTCCTGAGGCGTCGGACGGTTTGCCAGAATCTCTTCGAGGCCGACCGATAGTCCTATTATTCTTGTAATATTACAACTTTTTTTTCTCATAAAATTACAACTTTATTCTCGTAGTATTTTGACTTTATTCTCGTAATATTACAACTTTTTTCTCATAAAATTACAACTTTATTCTCGTAATATTACAACTTTTTTCTCGAAATCTTAAAAAAAAAACCTCAATGTGGTCCTAAAATACCGTCATCGTACTGTAAAATATGCTGAACAGTAATTTATTTATTTGTAGAAAATTTGTCAATCTCCCTGGTGCACTAAAACAAAGGGAATGTGGATGAAACCTGGTCCACAGGCCTGACATTGGCCCGGTGTCATGCCAAAGTTCTTATCCCCGTCAGAATTTGTATCCCTTGGCGCGGGAGCGCGCACTGACTCATTGCAGCGCTTCCAGATGTTTCAGCAGCTCTGTAAACGATTCCGTTGGAGTCATTTTAGAATGTGTCAACGTCTCTCAGTCACCTGTTACAACTGTTCGCTGGCAAAAACTTGTGGCAAAAACTGTTAGCTGTGCAGGATGGTAAAATATTGTGGGAGTGCGCAGGACACACACACACACACACACACACACACACACACACACACACACACACACACACACACACACACACACACACACACACACACACACACACACACAAACAAACAGTGGTGCACTGTTTATATATTGATTTCTAACACAAAACTGTCAAAAATATAAGTGTAAAGATGATTGAATATATAATCAGTAATTGTAATTTGATCAATCCCTGTGAATACCACTCATTGACTCCCCATGTGCAGTTATTTCCACCACCAGAAGTAACCGTACCTAATTTCCACACTTAAGATGACATTACACAAGGTCCTAATAAGCTAGCAGAGGATAGGCATATATTGGGATGGACTATTAATTGGTAATTTAAAATTTTCCTAGAAACATAACTTATTGCTTTAAGAGAGGGTGTCATTCTTATTGACAAAAACAGAGCATAAAAGTATTTTCAGAGTAAAGGATAGGATGGAGGTGGGCAATGTGCAACCCTCCTTTAACTTTATTTATCACTCATTCTCATGCCGGCTTGTGGTGATATTATGAAAAGTACAGTAATCTGTGGGTTCATGACAGTAGCACGAAAATAGGCTGTTTTTTTTAAACAAAGGAATAAACTGAGCATTTACTGGAATATGTAATTCCAGCTATAAAGATAGAGGATGGTGGCTGCCAGAAAATGTATCCCCTATGCAACTCTACTAAATAAGCTAAAGTATGAGTATAAGGATGAGCTAAAGTATAAATGAAGATAAAACACTTGATGGTAGGGTGCAATTCCAGCTATAAAGATAGGGGATACAAATTCTGGCAGGCTGACAGATAGTGACTACCAGAAAATGTATCCCCTATGCAACTCTACTAAATAAAGACAAAACTTCCTGAAATTTACTGTAATAATTGTGAATGAATGAATGAATGAATGGATTTATTCGGCACACACACAAATCCGAAAGAACAGAAACATACCAATAATATGAATGTTATATAAACAAGCCTGTGAGTCCGAAAGGGTGTGGGCAGAAGCAAAGCTTATCAACGCCCACCCCTGCTAGAATGAGTCCAACAATTATAACAGTCATAACAACATATACACAAATTCACAACACACTACATATCAACACAGACATACACTTCAATATTCAATTACATTTCAATTCATGTATAAGTATGTTATGTATAAAGCGCCAAATCACAATAAACTTGGCCCAAGTCACTCCATATTAACCCTGCCGACCCCCAGAGCAAGAACTAGGCAACTGTGGTGAGGAAAAACTCCCTCTTAGGAAGAAACCTCAAGCAGACCAGGCTCTAGGGGGTGACCCTCTGATTGGGCCGTGCATATATACCTGTATACGTACATACATACACACACACACATTATATACATATATACACACACATATACACACTCACATATATACCTATATACATACCCACTAACACATAAATAAATATACACTACATATATATACACATACATACATTTATACCTACACATACATATACATACCCCTACACATATACATACATACACACACACACATGTATACATATATACACATACATACTACATATATGCATATACATATATACACGTACATATACATACATATTGACTGACTGATCATTTATTTTGAGTTTTACAAAATAAGCATTTCTTTGACATCTACATTTACCCACATTGGGTTGAAAAGAACAGGAGATACAAACATACACGCATACATACCCGCGCACTTAACCCAAAAAGGGGTGGGATGAAGACGAACTTATTTAACCCCACCCCCAAATACCCATACGTTTTTACGACTACCGAGTGTGACAATATCCCTTTTTTATTACTATGTAATTGATATATCATATATTAGTGATGAGTATCTATAATGATAATAATAATAATAATAATGATGATAATAAAAACAATTCCCACCATAATAGACAGTAATAATGACAATAATTGTCAATCAAAAAAATTTTTTTTTTTTATTTCTATTATTATTATTACTACCATTTTTTTAAAAATTGCTATTGATATTGCTGGTGTCATTCCTTAAGCCATTTTCATATGTCAATAAATTCCCCACATTTACTCAGAAAATGACTATTTAAAAGGACCATTCTTGTGTGTGTCGATGGTAATTCTGTCTCAATATATATATATATATATGTATGTATGTATGTATATGTATGTATATATATATATATATGTATGTATGTGTATGTATGTATGTGTATGTATGTATATATATATATATGTATGTATGTATGTGTATGTATGTATGTATATGTATGTATATATATATATATATATGTATGTATGTGTATGTATGTATGTATATGTATGTATATATATATATATATGTATGTATGTGTATGTATGTATGTATATGTATGTATATATGTATATATACAATTATGCTACATTCATTTTATTTTATTAATTTAATGACCTTAACTTTTTTATTAATTTATCATTATTATTATTATTATTATTTTTTTTCCCCCTTCCCCTCCTTCCCCATTTGTCATGTGTGTGGTGCATTAAAAGATGCAAAGTATTTTGTAAACCTGCTGCCAGAGAGGGGTCGCCCCCTGACACAGGTCCACCCTTTGCTGAATGTCCTAGGCTCTGCATTAAAAGACAAGGTTTTGGAGTCTGCTGGCAGAAGGGGGAGACCTTCGAGCAACAGACCCCCACTTGCCGACCCTGATCTGGTGATAATGATGTAAGTGATGTAAGAGGGGGAAACAAGGAGGAAAGAAAAGGAAAAGTCTTTTTATGTATCAATAAACTTACATATGTACATATTTATATAAATGAAAACATAAATATACATATATGTATATATACATACATACACACCCATATATACATACATATTATACATACACATATATACATACACATACATATATACATACACATACATATATATATATATATATATATATATATATATTCTTCTTCTTACTTATAAGGTTTTGAATAATCAGGTCCCATCTTATCTTAGGGACCTTGTAGTACCATATTACCCCATTAGAGCGCTTCGCTCTCAGACTGCGGGCTTACTTGTAGTTCCTAGGGTTTGTAAGAGTAGAATGGGAGGCAGAGCCTTCAGCTTTCAGGCTCCTCTCCTGTGGAACCAGCTCCCAATTCAGATCAGGGAGACAGATACCCTCTCTACTTTTAAGATTAGGCTTAAAACTTTCCTTTTCGCTAAGGCTTATAGTTAGGGCTGGATCGGGTGACCCTGGACCATCCCTTGGTTATGTTGCTTTAGACGTAGACTGTGTTTCATAATTATTGTATGGCCTTGCCTTGCAATGTGGAGCGCCTTGGGGCAACTGTTTGTTGTGATTTGGCGCTATACAAGAAAAAAGTTGATTGATTGATTGATTTGATATGAGACTTCCAGCTTAATTTACTATCGATGGTTATCCCTAAAAATTTGATTTCTGACACTTTATCTATTTCGACACCGTCTATATTTATTGGTAAATTAGAATTGACATTATGATTTCCAAAAAACATGACTTTAGTCTTTTTTATATTTAGGGATAATTTATTAATATTCAACCAAGTTTTCAGCTTAATTAATTCACTATTTACCACATTAATAAGTTTGCTATAGTTATCACTGGAATAGAATATATTGGTATCATCTGCAAATAATAATAATTTTAATAATTGTGACACATTAAATATGTCATTTATATAAAGATTAAAAAAAGTGGACCCAGTATGGATCCCTGTGGGACCCCACAAGGGATGCCCAAACACCCAGATTTAAATGCACCCATTGTTGTGAAAGTGTAGTGACACGGACCCACAACAGGGGGCGCAAATGAACGGTCAGTGAGCCAAAAAGTAACAATTTAATGTTGTGAAATGTGCACAACGAATATACAGACAATCTCAGAATATGATTACAGTCAAATTACAAAGGTGACGTGTGGGTAGGCTCGAGGATAGAAGACGTCTGTCCTGAGAAGGGCCGGAACCACACGATTTCCGCCACCACCGAGCCTGGTGAATACTGGAGCCGCCAAGTCCCGAATTCCCAGGTGATCACCATCTCCGACTGTCGGATCTGGTACTGCTGGCGAGAACAAAGACAGTCAAGTGTGGGTGTGTGCACACCCAGTAACAACAACGGTGGGAATGCCACCTCCACCTCTCACTCAATATGTGATGAGTACCACAGTGATTCCTCAGGGGAAAAGAGTGCCGTCCTGCACTCACTCAGCTTCCACAGAAAGAGGAACCGGTACTCCTGCAAACACTCACAATATACAGATATATTGTAACACAAAACGGCTGAGGATATTACCTTCAATGAAGTACGATATCTCGGCGATGAGGTGGAGATGACGTCTGGGTTTTATGGAGTGAGATGATGAAGAATGAGTGACAGCTGTCAGGAAGTAATGAGTAACAGCTGTCACTCCCGGCTGTGTCCGTGGCGGCAGCGCCCTCTCGTGCCTGAAGCCCGCACTGCAGGCAGGGCGCCCTCTGGTGGTGGGCCAGCAGTACCTCCTCTTCTGGCGGCCCACACAACACCCATCTGCACAAGCTGATGTCTCTGTTAAATAGCTTTGAATCCAGTTCCAAGCCACTCCCCTGATACCATATCTTTCCAATTTATTGAGTAGAATTGAGTGATTGTGTCAAACGCTTTCTTTAAATCAATGAATATTCCAACTATATAGTTTTTACTATCTAAGGTGTTTATAATCTCTTCTATTGCTTCAATTATTGCAAGTGAAGTTGACCTTCCAGACCTAAACCCATATTGACATTCGTTAATTATGTTATATTTTTCTATAAAGGATCCTAACCTGTTGTTAAAAAGCTTTTCTAAAATTTTGGAAAATTGTGGAAGTAGAGAGACCGTTCTGTAGTTTGTGAAGATGTGTTTATTTCCATTTTTGTATAGTGGAATAACTTTTGCCATCTTCATTTTGATCGGGAATGTCCCAGTTTGAAATGACAAGTTACATATGAGTCAGGGGTTTTGATATGCTTTTAATTATTGTTTTTACTAGCTTCATATCTATGTCATAACAGTTGATTTTTAATTTTTACATTTATTAACAATATCTATTATTTCGGCTTCACTAACATTGGAGAGAAAAGTTGTTTGGATTGATTTTTATGAGTGATTCCTGCTCCTTGTTACAACCATCGGGAATTTTTGCTGCCAAGTCGGGTCCAATATTAACAAAAGAGTTATTAAAACCATTAACTATGTTATACATATTATAGATGTCCCTGTTCTTATCAATAAAATAATTTGGATAAGAATGACCTCTTACCTTATTTTTGATTATAGTGTTAAGAATTTTCCAGATTCTCTTGGTGTCATTTTTATTATTATTTAATAGATTGGTATAATATAATTTCTTGCTGGCTCTGATTATATTAGTTAGTTTGTTTTTATATAATTTATATCTATGTTCAGATTCTTTTGTCCTTAGTCTAACAAATTGTCTGTATAATGTATTCTTCTTTTTTACAAGCATTTTGTAGACCTTTTGTTAACCATGGACTTTTGGCGGCAGTACTGTTTTTGTTGATTTGGCGTATTGGACAGTTTATCTCATATAATGACTTGAAAATGTCTAGAAATTTATTGAAGGCACAATCCACATCATTCTCCCTGTACACAGTGCGCCAGTCCTGTTTTGTTAAGTCATTATTGAGGTGATCGATTGCTTTTTGGGTTCTTACTCGTTTAAATGCAAAGTATTGGGGTTTTACCTGAAAATTACAATTGGAGTCATACACAGTGAACACAGGAAGATGGTCAGTTATGTCACAAATCAATAAACAACTTATATTTTTAGTTTCTATGTTGTTTGTGAAGATGTTATCTATTAGAGTTGCACTATTCAGTGTAATTCTGCTTGGCCTGGTGATAACTGGGTATAAGCTCATGCTGTACATTGTGTTTATAAATTCGTCAGTTGATATGTGTTGTGTGTTGGGGGGTGTGGCTGGACATTTTGGTGTTCTTTTCTTTTCTTTGCTCTCCAGGTGGCATGAAAACTGATTTGTCTGTGGAGAAGGTGCTGGCTGAAGAGTCCTTCACCCTCATCAACATCATGTGCAGCACCTGTGGATGATGCTCACGTGCAGCCTTAAAGACTTTCAGCTGAAGCAGATAATTGGATGGTGTTCTGCATTTAAGTCATGTGTGATTCAAGCAGAACTGCCGGGAACTCGACCTTGTGATGTTCGTTTGTGAGACGCTGAGGACCGCGCCTGGGTTTGACACATCGAGCCCGTGAAGGAGGAGGTGTGAGGGACACATGCTGTCAGCACACATCAGAGGTGATTAAGTGTTTGACTAATTGTTGATAGTAACTTGGCATTTGTTACGCAGTATATTTGAATTGTGATGAGAATGGTGCAGCTCGCTTCTCACTGCTGTGGCGTGCGGACAGGTGATCCTCCACCTGTTGTGAGAAGCTGCTCATTTGCATAAAGCTTAAAATGCAGACCTGGGTGTGTTGCTGATAGTGTGTGTCTTTTGAAGGGTATTAGTTGTAGCTGCTGACTTGCCTCACCTCTTCTATCCTTCGCAGAGAGTCGGTTTGTCGTGTCCACCTGGGGGGTGTTTGGCGGTGATAGTGAGTCCGGGAGCGCCGGGCTTCGATCCTTTTGGGCGCTGGAGAGCGTGCCAGCCTTCACTCCACCAGAAGGATGCTATTTTAGTTTTTGCACTTTATTATGCACCAGCAGGTGAAATAAATAAATAGTTTTTGTTATTGGAACCGCTTTCTGGTTATTTTTAGCGCTGGGTTCCGTCTGACGCAGGTCCGCTCCTCAACCCGCGTCGACACATAACAATATGTGCCTATTGGGGTTTATTAAATCAATGTTATAATCTCCACATATAAATATTTTTTTGTTATTTATTGATGAAAACATTCTGTCCACCCAGTTTGTAAATGTAGCCATATTTGAGCCTGGCGCCCTATATAAACAACTTATAATAATGTTTTTCTTGTTTCCATTATAAATTTCTATTGATATACATTCTAACACATCTTTTATTGTTAACGTCATACTTTCTATTACCTTAAATTGAATATTTTTCCGCACATATATAGCAACACGTCCACCTCCTTTATTCACTCTGTTGATGTAGTTTAGATTATAACCATCCAACTCAAACTGTATTCCTTTTTGAGCATTGAACCATGTTTCTGAAATTGTTATTATACTAAAGGGTTTTGTAAACTGCTGAAGAAATTCTTTGATACTGTTAAAGTTTGTGTACATACTTCTGCTGTTAAAGTGGATAATTGATAATTTACCTTCTGTTTTAACTGTATTATTGTAATCCTGTTCCGTATAGCAGTTGCAATGAACGGTATCAGTCGAAAAAAACATATTATCTGGGTCTATTTCTTTTTCCAAATCCATTATCTTATGTTCGGTGTACTCAGTTGCTTTTAATTCCAATAATTCCTGGTTTATTATCCTCTGTTGTATTATTTCATCTCCTGAAGTAGAGATTATGGGTTTTGATTCAATGGTTTGTGAAGTAGAACTAGTTTTTTTTTGTGTTTTTTTTTTTATTTCTCCATACATTATTGACTCATATTTCATATTTTTCCAGCTCTTTTATGTCCTTAATAACCAGCACCTTAGCTACTTCAGGAGACCCATTCAGTTTAATGAAGACGTTACAATTCCTGACCCATGTATTCTGAATTTTGTTTGTTTTCCTTAAGTATCTGGCTTTTTTTTTTTAGCAACGTCTGCATTTGTTTTTGTCAAGTGATCATTCAAATAAACATTCGTACCTTTCAATTTTCTTCCTTGCCTCAACAATGTGACCTTATCCTTTCTGTTGAGAAACTTCATGATAAGCACAGGAGGAGCGCCTTTCTTCGTAGGGAGAGGGTGACAAGCTTCAAGACAATTTACGTCCAAATCAATGTCCATGGATGCCAGGAACGCTGCGACCTGTTGTTCCGCAGAGCTCTCCTCCATCTCGCCAGGTTCGAGATCACTGCCCGCGGCCACTGCGTGGGCATATGAGCAGGGTTTAATCTTTAAACCAGTCACAACCACATCATTAATCCTTGAGTACTGCTCCAAGTCCTCAACTCTCTTCTCGAGAGCCTCGATCCTCTTGTCCTCTAATAAGGCTTGTAGTCGCGCGACTTCCTCCACTAGCTTGAGTATCTTGTCCTGCTTATTCTTATGTCAGCTACGTCCAGTGACACTAACTCAAGCGCCTTTTTAACCTCCTCCGACTCCTCCACCACCGAGCTTTTCTTTGGTCCCATTTTGTAGTGATTTCGTCTTCGGCTGTTTACCCTGCTCGGTACCTCACCTGTTAGCAGCGTGGCTAACCGCTAGCCCCGGTCCCAAACTACGCTGAAAGTTACTGTTTTACATAAGTCCGAGGTCCAATATCTTTTTTTTTTACGTTGTATTTTTATCCATAGCCATTGTCCGTTTAGTCCGATTCCGAAGAAAAAAATTATATAAATAAGTTTTCAAAGTTTCTTTTGCCTCTTCTCACGCTGCTCACACTCGGATAACCCAGAACTCCTCGGATCCAACCTGGAACTGGCTCATTTATACTTTAGCTCATTGTGGATGAGCTAAAGTATAAATGAAGATAAAACACCTGATGGTAGGGTGCAATTCCAGCTATAAAGATAGGGGATACAAATTCTGGCAGGCTGACAGATAGTGGCTGCCAGAAAATGTATCCCCTATGCAACTCTACTAACTAAAGACAAAACTACCTGAAATTTACTGTAGTAATTGTGGATGAGCTAAAGTATAAATGAAGATAACACACCTGATGGTAAGCTGCAATTCCAGCTATAAAGATATGGGATACAAATTCTGGCAGGCTGACAGATAGTGGCTGCCAGAAAATGTATCCCCCATGCAACTCTACTAAATAAAGACAAAACTTCCTGAAATTGACTGTAGTAATTGTGGATGAGCTAAAGTATAAATGAAGATAAAACACCTGATGGTAGGCTGCAATTCCAATGATAAAGATAGGGGATACAAATTCTGACAGGCTGGCAGATGGTGGCTGCCAGAAAATGTATCCGCTATGCAACTCTACAAAATAAAGACAAAACTTCCTGAAATGTACTGTAGTAATTGTGGATGAGCTAAAGTATAAATGAAGATAAAACACCTGATGGTAGGGTGCAATTCCAGCTATAAAGATAGGGGATACAAATTCTGGTAGGCTGACAGATGGTGGCTGCCAGAAAATGTATCCCCCATGCAACTCTACTAAATAAAGACAAAACTTCCTGAAATTGACTGTAGTAATTGTGGATGAGCTAAAGTAAAATGAAGATAAAACACTTGATGGTAGGGTACAATTCCAGCTATAAAGATAGGGGATACAAATTCTGGCAGGCTGACAGATAGTGGTTGCCAGAAAATGTATCCCCTATGCAACTCTACTAAATAAAGACAAAACATCCTGAAATTTACTGTAGTATTGTGGATGAGCTAAAGTATAAATGAAGATAAAACACCTGATGGTAGGGTGCAATTCCAGCTATAAAGATAGGGGATACAAATTCTGGTAGGCTGACAGATGGTGGCTGCCAGAAAATGTATCCCCCATGCAACTCTACTAAATAAAGACAAAACTTCCTGAAATTGACTGTAGTAATTGTGGATGAGCTAAAGTAAAATGAAGATAAAACACTTGATGGTAGGGTGCAATTCCAGCTATAAAGATAGGGGATACAAATTCTGGCAGGCTGACAGATAGTGGTTGCCAGAAAATGTATCCCCTATGCAACTCTACTAAATAAAGACAAAACATCCTGAAATTTACTGTAGTAATTGTGGATGAGCTAAAGTATAAATGAAGATAAAACACCTGATGGTAGGGTGCAGTTCCAGCTATAAAGATAGGGGATACAAATTCCGGCAGGCTGACAGATGGTGGCTGCCAGAAAATGTATCCCCTATGCAACTCTACTAAATAAAGACAAAACGTCCTGAAATTTACTGTAGTAATTGTGGATGAGCTAAAGTATAAATGAAGATAACACACCTGATGGTAAGCTGCAATTCCAGCTATAAAGATATGGGATACAAAGTCTGGCAGGCTGACAGATAGTGGCTGCCAGAAAATGTATCCCCCATGCAACTCTACTAAATAAAGACAAAACTTCCTGAAATTGACTGTAGTAATTGTGGATGAGCTAAAGTATAAATGAAGATAAAACACCTGATGGTAGGCTGCAATTCCAATGATAAAGATAGGGGATACAAATTCTGACAGGCTGGCAGATGGTGGCTGCCAGAAAATGTATCCCCTATGCAACTCTACAAAATAGACAAAACTTCCTGAAATGTACTGTAGTAATTGTGGATGAGCTAAAGTATAAATGAAGATAAAACACCTGATGGTAGGGTGCAATTCCAGCTATAAAGATAGGGGATACAAATTCTGGTAGGCTGACAGATGGTGGCTGCCAGAAAATGTATCCCCCATGCAACTCTACTAAATAAAGACAAAACTTCCTGAAATTGACTGTAGTAATTGTGGATGAGCTAAAGTAAAATGAAGATAAAACACTTGATGGTAGGGTGCAATTCCAGCTATAAAGATAGGGGATACAAATTCTGGCAGGCTGACAGATAGTGGTTGCCAGAAAATGTATCCCCTATGCAACTCTACTAAATAAAGACAAAACATCCTGAAATTTACTGTAGAAATTGTGGATGAGCTAAAGTATAAATGAAGATAAAACACCTGATGGTAGGGTTGCAGTTCCAGCTATAAAGATAGGGGATACAAATTCTGGCAGGCTGACAGATGGTGGCTGCCAGAAAATGTATCCCCTATGCAACTCTACTAAATAAAGACAAAACGTCCTGAAATTTACTGTAGTAATTGTGGATGAGCTAAAGTATAAATGAAGATAAACACCTGATGGTAAGCTGCAATTCCAGCTACAAAGATAGGGATACAAATTCTGGCAGGCTGACAGATAGTGGCTGCCAGATAATGTATCCTCTATGCAACTCTACAAAATAAAGACAAAACCTCCTGACATTTACTGTAGTAATTGTGGATGAGCTAAAGTATGAATGAAGATAACACACCTGATGGTAAGCTGCAATTCCAGCTACAAAGATAGGGGATACAAATTCTGGCAGGCTGACAGATAGTGGCTGCCAGAAAATGTATCCCCTATGCAACTCTACAAAATAAAGACAAAACTTCCTGAAATTTACTGTAGTAATTGTGGATGAGCTAAAGTATAAATGAAGAAAAAACACCTGATGGTAGGCTTCAATAGCAGATATAAAGATAGGGGATACAAATTCTGACAGGCCGACAGATGGTGGCTGCCAGAAAATGTATTCTTTATGCAACTCCAGTAAATATAGACAAAACTTCCTCAAATATACTGTAGTAATTGTGGATGAGCTAAAGTACAACCCCTGGCAAAAATTATGGAATCACCGGCCTCGGAGGATGTTCATTCAGTTGTTTAATTTTGTAGAACAAAAAGCAGATCACAGACATGACACAAAACTAAAGTCATTTCAAATGGCAACTTTCTGGCTTTAAGAAACACTATAAGAAATCAGGAAAAAAAATTGTGGCAGTCAGTAACGGGTTACTTTTTTAGACCAAGCAGAGGGAAAACAAATATGGAATCACTCAATTCTGAGGAAAAAATTATGGAATCATGAAAAACAAAAGAATGCTTCCAACACATCCACTAGTATTTTGTTGCACCCACCTCTGGCTTTTCTAACAGCTTGCAGTCTCTGAGGCATGGACTTATGAGTGACAAACAGTACTCTTCATCAATCTGGCTCCAACTTTCTCTGAGTGCTGTTGCCAGATCAGCTTTGCAGGTTGGAGCCTTGTCATGGACCATTTTCTTCAACTTCCACCAAAGATTTTCAATTGGATTAAGATCCAGACTATTTGCAGGCCATGACATTGACCCTATGTGTCCTTTTTGCAAGGAATGTTTTCACAGTTTTTGCTCTATGGCAAGATGCATTATCATCTTGAAAATGATTTCATCATCCCCAAACATCCTTTCAATTGATGGGATAAGAAAAGTGGTCCAAAATATCAATGTAAACTTGTGCATTTATTGATGATGTAATGACAGCCATCTCCCCAGTGGCCTTTACCTGACATGCAGCCCCATATCATCAATGACTGTGGAAATTTACATGTTCTCTTCAGGCAGTGCATCTTATAAATCTCATTGGAACGGCATCAAACAAAAGTTCCAGCATCATCACCTTGCCCAATGCAGATTCGAGATTCTCACTGAATATGACTTTCATCCAGTCATCCACAGTCCACAATTGCTTTTCCTTAGCCCATTGTAACCTTGTTTTGTTTCTGTTTAGGTGTTAATGATGGCTTTTGTTTAGCTTTTCTGTATGTAAATCCCATTTCCTTTAGGCGGTTTCTTACAGTTCGGTCACAGACGTTGACTCCAGTTTCCTCCCATTCGTTCCTCATTTGTTTTGTTGTGCATTTTCGCATTTTTGAGACATATTGCTTTAAGTTTTCTGTCTTGACGCTTTAATGTCTTCCTTGGTCTACCAATATGTTTGCCTTTAACAACCTTCCCATGTTGTTTGTATTTGGTCCAGAGTTTAGACACAGCTGACTGTGAACAACCAACATCTTTTGCAACATTGCGTGATGATTTACCCTCTTTTAAGAGTTTGATAATCCTCTCCTTTGTTTCAATTGACATCTCTCGTGTTGCAGCCATGATTCATGTCAGTCCACTTGGTGCAACAGCTCTCCAAGGTGTGATCACTCCTTTTTAGATGCAGACTAACGAGCAGATCTGATTTGATGCAGGTGTTAGTTTTGGGGATGAAAATTTACAGGGCGATTCCATAATTTATTCCTCAGAATTGAGTGAGTCCATATTTTTTTCCCTCTGCTTGTTGTAAAAAAGTAACCGTTACTGACTGCCACAATTTTTTTCCTGATTTCTTATAGTGTTTCTTAAAGCCAGAAAGTTGCCATTTGAAATGACTTTAGTTTTGTGTCATGTCTGTGATCTGCTTTTTTTTCTACAAAATTAAACAACTGAATGAACATCCTCCGAGGCCGGTGATTCCATAATTTTTGCCAGGGGTTGTATATATGAAGTTGAAATATCTGATGGCAGGGTATAATTTTAATTTAACCTTTATTTAATTAGGTTAGTCCCATTGAGATCAAGATCTCTTTTGCAAGGGAGACCGGAACATGTATAAAATTTTTAATTCACCTAACTTGCATGTGTTTAAATGTGGGGGAAAATCGGAGCACCCGAGGAAAACCCACACAAACATGAGGAGAACATGCAAACTACACACAGAAAGGCCACAGGTGGGAATCGAAGCAATGACCTTCTTGCTCTGAGGCAACATGCGCTAATCACAAAGCTACTGTGCTTATTAATCTATAAGCTACAGACAGATATCAGGGGTGGTGGCCAAGTATTTAGTTTATTAGTTAATAATTAATAGTTTTTTTTAACAATATTTTTTAATGAAGTTTCAATTGCATATAGAACATTATGTCGAATGCACAAACATTTCCATTTTTATACCCTCGAAAAAGTCATTCATTGACACAGGTAAAGAAAGATAATTAAAACAGACATCAAAAATAAAAATAAATACAAGAATAAGACAAAATGGAGCAAAAATAAAATAAACAAAAACTAAGTAAAATAAAATTAAATCAAAATATAAAAGGCAGGATCATTTTATAACCTATTTTTCAGTCAATGTTTTCTGTTTCATTTGTCAAGAATGACATAAATGATTCCCAAATCCGAGCAAACTCTTCCTGTTTACCTTTAACAATGTATGTCAATCTCTCCAGTCCAAGACAAGTCATCAACTGCTTTTTCCACATTGCCATTGATGGTGGTTCTACATTTTTCCAATATAGTGCAATTACTCTCCTTGCATGGAGAAGTCCGAACTCAATCATCTTTGATTGCTTTTTTTGATGAAGTTCTTGGGGAATATTCCAAGTACACAAATTGTTGACGTCAGAGGTATGTTACACTTAACCATCCGTGATAAACATTTAACTACATTATCCCAAAACACCAAACTCTTAGAGCATGCCCATAGGCAATGAAACAGAGTTCCCTTTTCGGTTAGACATTTAACATAAACATCAGGAATGTTTGGGAACATATGGTGAAGTTTTGCAGGCATTATATAAACTCTCATTAACCAGTTATACTAAATCAATTTTAATTTTGTGTTGATTGAATGTTTTGTGATTTTAAACATGCTTTTCGCCAATCTTCTTCACTAATATCTTCTTGTAAGTCTAATTTCCAAGCGTTTAATTTATCTAATGCTGATTCTAAAAGGTTATAGAATCTAGATATGTGTTTTTTCCCATTCAGATTATTAATCACTGTTTCTTCAATAATCGATAGTGGGGGTGTGGTCATGAATGTCTTATGTTTTCATGCAATAAAACTTCTTAATTGCAAATATTTGAAAAAATGTTTTTGAGGAACGCCGTACTTATGACAAAGTTGATCAAATCTGAGAAGGGTACCTTGAGAATAAAGGTCCGAGACCATCCCAATTCCTTTCTCTGCCCATAATTTGAACCCCCCGTCCAATGTACCAGGTTTAAATAGTCTGTTGCCCCAGATAGGAGTAAATTGTGACAAAGTTATTGTTTCATCAACAAAGTTATGTGCCGCATACCATACTGATATTGTATTTTTAACAAAAGTGTTTCTTGTCTGTTTTTTCAGCTTCTTGATATGTGAAGAATATAAATATTGCTTTATGGGCAAATCTGACACTGTTTTTTGTTCAATATTTACCCAAATGGGTGGCGTGGATGAAAAATAGTACACTGCAGAACTTAATTGGGTGGCCCAATAATACCATTTCAGGTTTGGGACCCAGAGTCCTCCCCTTTCATAGGGTAAAAATAATAACTTAAGCCGGAGTCTACCTTTTCTATTGCTCCAGATAAATTGGCTAAATATAGTATCCATTTTTTAATGGAAGTTACTAAGCAATGGGAGTGGGAGTGCTTGGAAAATATATATGAATTTGGGTATAATAGACATTTTAACAAGGTTTATACGACCAATCATTGATATCGGCAATTTAGACCAGCGGTCCAATTTTTCTGTCACTTCATCTACCAGAGCATTATAGTTTAAAGGGACAATGTCGCCAAGTTTCGGGGCAATCGTAATACCAAGATATTTAAGCCCATCTTGTGTGGCTGCAAATGGTGTATTTATTTTGGTATTACATGTTTCCTTTTCATTTAGAAATAACAGTAGTGACTTAGATTTATTTATTCTGTATGCAGAAAATTTGCCAAAGTTTTCAAGTAATTTAACCAAATTTGGAATACTGCTCCTCAGGTTCGTTAAGAAAAAAATATCATTCGCATATAATGCTATATGGTGTTCTGTGTCCCATATTCTGATGCTGTCTATATTCCTCCATGTCCTAACTGCGATCGCGAGAGGTTCTATTGCTAAAGTGAAAAGCAGAGGGGACAAAGGGCAACCTTGCCTGGATGAGAGTTGTAAACTAAAGGGTTTAAAAATTGTATTATTAATCAATATTTCTGCTATTGGATTTGTCTACAATAATTTAATCCATTTGAGAAATGGTTCTCCTAAACCGTATCTAGGTAGCAGATCAAAAAGGTATTTCCACTCTATTCTATCAAATGCTTGACTAGCATCAACTGATAGCATTGCATAGTAGAGAAGCTTGAATCTTCGACTGGACTGGGTTGCTTGACACGAGGTCGTTTCGCTTCAAATCGCAGAAGCTT